>NC_088246.1:126736894-127980894 GCF_036013445.1 Caloenas nicobarica | reverse complement strand
TTCCCATAAGCACCCAGCAAAAAGAACTAGAAAAACAGCTAAACAAGGTCAATGATTTTTTATTTTTTGGCAGGTAGATGATCAGCATGGATCCAGTGCATGCTGGTAGAAATTATTTTTGGTTACTCAATTCCTTAGTCAAGGTCCTATTACTCAAGTATGTTTCTGGCACAAAATAAAATTAAAAATCCCACTAGGCACTAATTAATACCCTTTTCAGAAGAATTACATACTAGTTACAGAGTTAAAATGTATTCTGTTTTCAGTAATAAGATTGTTTTTAATTCTTTAACAAATTGCAGAATTCTTTAATGATTTTCAAGGTGCTTTCACCAATCAGATCCCATTATAAGATCAATTTAAAGTCCCCAAGCGGTAGTTACAGCACCACTGTTAGCATGTGAAATTGTGGAAAAAATACTAAAGGAAATAATTAGGCTACCTCTTCCTACCCTTATCTACTCTAAGACAAAATAGTCTGAATTGTTTTGCCTGCAATGCTTAGACAGTACTTCACAATTGTAATTAAAAGGTATTCTGTTCTCTATTCTCATACATTGGTTCCTGCTCTTCTAATCAGCAAAATGCAGTTTAACAGATGCAAAAAATCTATAGTGTGTTGCTGCAGTAGATCAGGTGCAGCTTCTCCCAGACCCTCTAGAGACTGTGAAAGGGATGCAAAGAAAACAATCGTATTTACTTTTCAGAGATTTTATGCTCTTAACATTCAGATGTGGATGGAGGTGGCATGCTGGACTGAATCCAGTGCAGGCCACCAAGATGGTCAAAGGGCTGGAGCACATAATATATGAGGAGACACTAAGAGAGCTGGGTTTGTTCAGTCTTAAGATGAAAAGGCTTTGGAGGGATCTTCCCGCTGTCTGCAGTTGCCTCATGGGAGACCATAGAGAAGATGTAATATAGGGCTGTCCTATTAGAGATAAGGGCAGTTTTTGCATCTTTTTCACCATGAAGAGGGGGTTATATATTTCAGCAGGTTGTCCAGGAACATGAAATTACTGTCCTTGGAGACATAAAAAACTCAGCTAGAAAAGACCATGAGTGACCTGATCTGATTTAGCCTACTTTAAGCAGAGGGTCCTGTTGAGTGCCCTTCAGAGTTCCTTGCAGCCTAAATTATTCCTTGAGTCTGTGGCCAGTCTCAGGGGGGATTGGTCAGGCTCAGACTGAGATCCCGGTGAAGGACTGGCTGTTGTGCAGGATTGACCAGGAACAAAGAAAGAGGGCACCATGACGTTGCTCTGATACACAAGTCCACAGAACCATAGCTCTGGCAGGATGCCTTGTTTGCAGTATTTCACAGTGTGGTTCTGTCTCTGGCAGCAAGTCCTTCATACTCATAAAAAGGGTCACTAAACGCAGGCAGCAATAGCACTTTGTCACTGCAGTACCAAACACTTGCATGTGAATTTTTTATTTGAATCATGCAACGCTTGCTCCAAAGGCAGTCCTTGAACGGCAAGCTCCTGGTGAGAGGACATTGCCAGTGATTTAACCTGACAGTGTGCTAAGATGAAAATCACTAGATCTGCAAACACTCATAATCAGGCCTTCAGCACAACGCTGGAAAAGAACAAAAGGGGTGGAAATGTAAGAGACTCAGGGCCACCACGGTAACTTTGAACTGAACACTGTAGCAGAATCTAGATGTTTTTCCTTTTTATGTGGCAACTTGGGCTGATATTGAGAACAGTAAGGAAAAGAGTATGATGAAGTTGGACCGACTGCTGACAGACTAGGAGAAGACAACGGGGAAGAAGCCAAGTTATGTCAGGAGCAGAGGGTTGCTCTGGGAACTGCTGTGTGGTACCTGACCTGAAATTAAGTTTGAAAGCTGAGGGAAGCAAGAAGGATGATCTTTATGAAAACCAAACCAGAATCATTATATTAAATACCAGCAGTGCAAACTTTAGTCCAGCAATAGAAAACAGAGTAACAGGCATTATCACTTTTGGTAAGCAGGATAAGGGCAGGTATTAAGCACATGCATATTTTTCTCTGTGTTCTCTTGCTGTGGTTACATGAATCTCCTTCAAGCTTGAACAAGATTATGTTGCAAAGCACCTTATGCAGTTCCTCTGAAAAGTAATGTGGATGTTTGACTATCCCAAGAAAACAACTGCAATCATAATGGTAAAAATCTGATGCACACATACATTTGGGAAACTGCTTCAGACCGTCCCAAGAGTAGAGGGGAAAATCCTCATTGCTGCAGTGTATGTTGCTTTTAGCTCCTTTGGCTGACTTCCATTCTGTCTTCGAGGCACATTAAATCACTTTGACCTTGTTGAGATAGGAGTGAAGGTGTCTGCCTGTTTGGTTCAAAGCTGGGCAAAGCATTTTGAGAGAAGGGAGGAAAGGATAAACAGGAAGATTCAAAAGTCACTCTGGCAATACAGAGCATGTTTCTCAAATGTTTGGTGGAGCAGTGCTGGAAAATGAGTGAAGAACTCTTTAACACATCTGAAAAACTTTTAATCCTTTTTTTTTTTTTCCTGCTTTGTTTGCCCTCCCAAACTGACATGATTGCACAGAAAGCAGTAAGAACATTGCCATCTAGGTGCATCCCACAGTATCACTCATACTGGGCCAGTGGGCACTGCCTTTTAAGCCTTTCATTCGCCAAAAAGCTTTACTTTTAAAGCTGGCTAGAAGACTTGGTAGACCTTTATGATGAAACGTTCCTAGGATATTGGCTCAACTCACAGTTCCGTTATTGGCAGAAGAATTTCCAGACTTCGTAGGCAGTATCTGGAAAGAAATAAATAATTCTCTTAGTGAGAAGTGGAAGTTTCCTCCATGTAAAACCTGCTATAACGCCAAACTAACTGCTGGGCAAAGATGGTACAAGTTCATGGGAGTTTTTCAGCTATATTAGATTACGGGACAATATAACATCAGCATTGAGCAGTGCAGAGGACCTACCTAAAGCTAGTGGACAAGGTTCAAAAAGGGTCAGGGTGTAATTTCTTCCTGTGCTGCCCAGACACTGTAATATGTGTGTGTCCTGCAGCTGCGTCCTGAAGACCTAAGGCATCCTTGTGAATTCTGTTTGTGTGCTAGTCGTGCTCTGGGAATTTAATACCACTTGCTGGCTGTTTGGATATAAAACAATGTAGGAATAGCAGGAGCACTCCACTCTACAGTGTTGCCTATTTTCAGATTCCTACTTGTAGCAGCCGTATGTGCTGAACAGTGTAAGGAGCTGAGAAGAATTGTTCTCAAAGACAGCCTGAACTCAGACCATTTCAATGAGCATAGGTTGCCCCTGTCCATGTTAGCAAGGCAGTTTTGGATAGGGTTTTTAGAAATCCAGGAGAGTGCTGCTGCAAACACAACGTAAATTTTGTGTGTGAAGAGACCAATATTATTTTTATAGATATTTCCTCTGGCCCAGACGCACTGATTCATCGAAAGGACAGAGAGTCAGCCAGCTGTTTCAGCAAAAAACCTCCTCCTTGCCACAGTTCTTTTAGTTTTTATTCTTTTTTCTTCTTCTTTTCATAAGTAAGAAGTGACAGCCTTGATTTTCCTAACCTTAAAGTGCTGGAGAAGTTAGTGTGATAGTTTATCATGTTAAGGCAGATCATGATTTTTCATTTCTCTGGCCCTTCTGGCCCTCTTGATGTTTTAACTGTTTATTCCCTTTCACCCTAAATATACAGACCCACTTCATGTTCCCAAAACTTCCAGGCAGAAGCTGAAGACCCTTGTTCTCCAAATATCAGCAAGCTGTCCCTTGTTTAACCATTTGGATTTCCCATGTGTGGTATCCTAGAGGGTCCTGCAAGACTTGGGCCAATACATATGCACCATGGAGGAAGGAGGGAGAACACCATGCCTGCAAGATCTTGTCAGAGTTACTCAAGAGCTTCAGTGGCAGGAGCTCTTGAAGTACAATACATGTGCAGGACAGAGTAGAGCCAGAATAGTGACTGTAGTCATTCTCTTTTTTTAAGAAGTCAGTGATATTTTTATAATTCTAGGATTACCTAAATGATCACTTGAGCTGTTATTTAATATATACATGACTTGTCTTGATAGTCAATTTCCAGACACATATTTCACAAATTTTAACTGAATTTTTCTTCATCTTGCATAAGTTTACTTAAGATAATTAAGTTTTGAGTAGTGTAGGACAATATTCTGACAGAAGATGAGTTTTCCTTTTTTTTTCCTCTTACATTTTCCATCTAGTAAGGTGAGCATTAGACATTTTTCTTTTGCACAGGATAATATTATTTCTGCAGCAGCGGCTGGTGGAGGAGACTGACACAGATGAAAAACATTTGCTCAGTTCTGAGTAGGCACTGTAGGATAGCCTTTTCAAACACAGACCAAAGAGGTGATGTTTACCTTTTTCTTTAACTATTATGCCATATCTTTTAAAAGGGGGCAGAGGAGATAGATCTCATAGTTTCCAATCAGAGAAAAAGCCTAATTTTGACCTTCCTGATGCCATTTATAGAAGAAAAAGATTAAAACTCATTGTGATCTAGGATAATTTCCTCCCAGGTCTATATATTAGCTAGGAGTCATGAAGGTCACTAATTTCTGGCAGCACAAAGCACCCTGCACGTGTGAGAGTAACCCCAAAATCTATATTTTTCTATCTTCTGTGCCTGTAGAACAGAAAGAAAAAGCAAATCTTCACTGATGTGACCTCAATTCTTGTTCCTTTGTCTAGTTTCAACTGGCAAAGCAAAGTGGACCTGGTGTGACTGCAGCTTCTTTCATAGCCTCTGAGGGCAGAGGGGACAGTGACTACACTGACATGAGAAGATGCAGTGGGACATGGGGGCCCAGCTACTTTGGAAAACCAGGGTGGTTTTTCACAACCAAAGAATCTAAGGTTAGCCTATTTGCCTAATAATAGTTTTTTGGATTTTGTTTATTTATTTATTTATTTATTTTGGTAACTGTGTTAAGAATCACACAATATTCTGCAGTATTTTGAATCTTGCCTGATGTCAGTGATTAATGGCTGGAGATCATGGTTCATCTTGTGTGTTTGGCTGTGTATCTTGTCTGGAGTTGTTCCTCCATGACATGGAAACACATCACTGAGAACTGCTGAAAAACCAGCTTTCATCCTCAGATAGGTTAGTCTTGGCCTATTTAAATTCTAGTTATCTGCAAGGACAAGACCAGCTGCTAATATGCTCTTTGAAGTAGTAAAACTTCTTTGTAACCTTATGTTTGTTCAAGAAAGCCTAGAAAGTGAAAATATTCAGATAATTACTTTCGTAAATCTGGAGATAGAGGTCAAGGCAGGCAGAGAGGTGAATTTCTGCCCTGAAAATGCTGTTCATCCCCCTCCTCTTCCTTAATGTCCTCAGATGACAGCAAGCCAGGTATTGATCGAACAATGAGGGTCAACACCAATAACAACAGGGCACTGTATTAAAGAGTTCATATCAAATTCTGACCCCACATATATCTAAATACCAGGGATGAGCTTATTGTACTCCTCCTCCAAAATCAAAGATTTTTGTGATGAATTTGAGTCTGAATGTTGTTGTTGTCACTTAGACAAACCTTTTACCTGCAGTGGAATGTTGTTTGAATTGAGAATAGAATGCAGATAGCAAGGTTTGGTCCTCTGCTGTTAATGCAGCAGTTAAATACCCAAAAGCTGGCACACAATATGTATGAGGTAGTATTAAAAATAGGCAAAAAATTTGGAGTGGTAACTAACTATGAAATTAGCAAAAAAGAAAATAACTGTAAATAAAAATGCACAAGGTTATTTTTTTTTTTGAGCACTTTGTTAAGCAAAATGGGGAAATTGAAGCAGCCACATGCAGCTGTGGGTCAGGAGAAGCAGCTGCATCTTGCAGCCAGGCTGCAGCCCTCTCTTCCCTCCCATCCCGCCATGCCATGCCATCCCCTGTGCCTCCCACAAACACAGTTCCTACTTCGGCAAAGTGGGAAAATATATTTTACTGTCCCCAAACTACTCTGCTCGCCAATTACCACCTGATTTTGAGGATCCTGGTTGCCTGGGAAACATAACCGGGTGTTGCTGTGGAAACTCAGCTTCGCTGACCACCAGGTTTCCCTGCCGTCGAACAAGGAGATAGGGACTCTCCACATCTGTCTGTGCTAGCAGGTGACAGGAGACGGCTTTGCCACCAATGCTACAATAAAGTTCAAAACCGGTGTTAATAGCTTTTACTTTCACTTATTCAAGCCTCCTCTGCTGTTGACTCTTGGAAGAAAAAAAAATGAGGATAATCCATTTAGGTAACAGATTAGAGGAACGAGTCAGAGTAGGAGGAGGTATTTGTTTATTTATTTTGCTTCAGAAAAGTTTCTAAGACTTTTTGTGCACAAATGACTTGGAAAAAATTAACTTGAAAGCTTCACAAAATGTACAATTTCACATAGTATTAATGTAAGCTTTTTGAAGTCAATATAGTTATTCCTTTGCTATTAGTGTTCCCATGCATTCAACTGGTTTGAACTGTTCATCTCATAATGAACATATGCTGTCAGTAAAAGCAATAGCTGCTGCAGCATGCATTAACTCCTTGTTCCCAAGACTCATGACAGGTAGAAATAGTATCAACCATGCTTAACCCTGATTCCATATTTTAGGGCAAAAAGGGTTAAGAAATATCTGAAATGGAATGCTGTAAATTCACCTATGGCCTTTACTGGCTTTGGAAACAGAGGGAGAATAGTGCAGCAGCTAATTTTTCTTTCTCTATTAAGTAATAAATTGAAAAATAAAACTATTACAGCTCACATTGGCATAAAGGAAATACTATTGCTACTATTTTGCACTTACATGGCAGCTTTTATCCCAAGTTTTCAAAGGATTTTTCAGATATTAATGGTATATGACTTTATTCTCTGTTGGCAAGGTGGTCACAGGGTAGTGTGGGAGCTGAGGAGATGTAAGACATTTTATAGGGTGGTGGGACACTAATGCAGATTTTAGGAAGTGATGCAACCTACTGACAACAGCTCTATGGCTAAATCATGTTTAAGATAAAATAGTCTGTCTAATCTATCACTGCTATGGTTTGCTGCAGTAGAAAGGGATGAAATCTCCTCTGTAGTCCGTTGATTCTACTGCAGATACTCCAGCAAAGGAAATGGTGTTTCATCTGGTTTAGTGGTATCTCTTGATCTGTTTACTTGACCAGATACTGATGTTGTTTTTCTGTTCTTCCACAATACTTAAATATACTTGTAAAAATCTCTGGGGGTTGTGGTGTATGTACCAATGTTCACTGAAGGCAATAATAGAGTAAAAAGTGAAGTAACTTGAATAATTGTCCTGTTTTTGTTTTTTTTTGGTTTTTTTGTTTTTTTTTTTTTTACAATTTTAGAACTTCCAAAATAGCCCATGCTTGAGCTTACTCAAAGGGAGGAATTTTGGCGAGTCAGGGAAAATCTGTCTCTCTCTTCCCCTCCTTTTTTTTTTTTTTAATTGGAAAGTACTTTTTTATTGCTTTAATAAATTGTCACAAATTTGATATTCAAGCAAGGAAATGAAAAAAAGCTTGATCTTTGCTACTGGAAAGGTGACATGTAAGTAGCCCTTGTTTTAAAATGCACCTGTGTCCAATTTATAAACAGCCCGTGCTCTGGAGTCATCTCCTAAGTGACTTTATGGAGGTAGGGAATACTATGTTATCCAAGGCTCACAGGAAAGCCTGCTTTATCTGTAACTAATACAAATCAGAGAAGCTCTGGTGAAATCTATAGAGCTACGTCAATTTACACAGGCTGAAAATCATGCTCAACTATTCCCAGACAAACAAAGGCATGCAATTCCCCATTTGCCTCCACGAAGGCAGATGCTCTACCTCCTTACCTGCTCCATTTGCTTTAATGAGGTGTTCACAGCAAAGCGTAAACGGTACCATTTAGACGTCAACATTAGACATGGCGATGTTTTAAGAGTAGCACTTAAGGAAATTAAATGCGTAATCTGAGCTAATGTGAATGGTGTATGACTGGTGTTAAATAAACTTAAAATAGACAAAGTAAAATTTTCTCAAGTGTCTTTAGTGAAGGCATGTTGTAGGTTGTGTGAGCTATAGCATAATCTTTGTACGCTGGACGTTTATGCATTCAGATTTTTAACAACAGATGATTAAGAAGACTATGTCTATACCATGGCATTAGCTGTTAGGACATTAGTATTTGACACGCAAGATGCTAAAGTTGTGGAAATACTCTATGTTATGGAAATGCGACTTTTGGTGAGGGACTGAGGCTATACTGCATGTGCAAGGAGACAGGAGGTGCTCTGTTTTGAGCCCCTTTTATTTTCTCTCTCCCCACACATCACAAATGTAACTAGCAGAAATGTGATTTGGTAGATTTACCCCAGTGATGTATATGCCACCGTTGACTGCACTGGAATTATTCTAGATTTACTTCTATGTGAAACCAGAATCAGGACTAGCTAATTTAGCTTAGCGTGCTGATATGAAATGCAAAGTGAAAATGTCATCATTTGTGTCTCTTCTCATACCAAAAAACCACTGGAGGGTCTGTAGGGATGGAAACATTAGTATTAAGAACATAGCATTGCATATCTATATATCATTTTCTCTATATTGGTTTTCGAATGGTTTTTAGAAACTGATAAGGCATACTTGTGGTTACTGGCTAATCATGTTTATGAGATCCAACTTCTGATTTTTTTGTGTGTATGTATATTAACCTGGGGACAAAGTTAGAGCCTTTGCTATAGTCAACAAAGCCCTATATTCATGGGGAAAGCGTTATCACAGGTAAAAAAAGTATCTGATTTAAAATCATTTTCAGACCTTTCTGATACCCTCAGGTTAAAAAAAAAAAAAAGCAAAAGCAATGAATAAATTAGTAGCCGCATCTTCGTTCCAACAACCTAATTTCAATAGTATCGTAAGAAAAGGACATAGGTCATAGATTAAAGTATTGTAATGGAAATGCAAAATCTATATCTGCTCATAGGTATAGGACTGTATTTTTAAAGATAGTACTACTTATAATTATTATAATTTGAGTCGTGTCACCAATAAGAAAATAGCTCTTTTTCATTCTGATTCAAGAACCAATATTTACAAACATGTGTGTATGTAAGTATTAATAAACAGTTAACAACTGCACTGAGAATATCTCTGTGGAGTTCCGGGTCTGCCGTAGTACTGTTCGTCTAATGCTCTTATCAAGACACTTGTTACAATTTCTTTTTTTTTTTCTCTTTCTCTTAGTAGGGGGCAAGTGATAGACTCAGGACGCAGCTAGAATAGGAAAATAGGAATATTGTTTTCCTTGTTTCTGTCAATATGTTAAAATGTGTCAAATTAATTCTTAAAATGTGAAAAATATCCACAATGTTTTTCCTAAAATCATAGACAATAAAGCAGCTCAGACCTACCAAAGTCTGGCAACCAGAGTCCTCCATCCTAAATAAACAATCCTGTTATACATGGTGAGAGAACCCAAAGTGGCTTCTGCGTCAATAAGTGCAGAAACTTAATCTCTCCTTCCACAGAGACCAGATAGAACAATTTCCTATAACTTGAATATGAGCAGTTCTCTTCCTTATGCCTACTGTCTCTCAAAGTCAGAGGCAAAAATGCATGGAGGAGGTTGTCACGAATACCAGATGTACCAAACTTTTGTCTCAAGTATTTAGCACATGTTTATTTAAAAGGAGATAAATAATAGTGGCTTCCCACAGTATTTTGCATCTCTCACTCCCACCCCATTAAAATTGTTTCACATATGGTTGAGGATCCATGAAAAAATAACTGACACTCCCATACATATGTAACATGGAAAAAAATCATTTAACTTCTGCCATTTCCTAACAAAATACTTAACAAGCAGGTGGCGGTGCCAAGGCAATGCTGTAGTACTCTCTCTCACCAGAGCAGAACAGGGATAAAGAAATGTCTGAAGGATGCCAGAACTTTGTGTTCAGGGGTTTTGTTCTGTATTGCACATCAGGTGACCAGTCTGGGGGATGTGAGATAATGCCTCATTGGGAGGACTCTTCTCTTCTTCACCTGGGAATACAAATGTTTGCAATCCTGCTCTGCTGACTGTCAGCTATCTTGCTGCCAGCTGGAGTAGAGCGGAGCCCTGACCCCTGCAGTGTTGTGAGGTCTTGTGGTCGCTCCTTGTTCGCTGCTCTGAATCTGCCTCACTCAGGTAGAGTTTGAGAACAGAGATATGTAAACTGGTGTTTGGCTATCGTCAGTGGCACACAGACTGCTTCAAAGCCATGTTGCCTATTCAGACAACTGGTTCTTCTGAGCATGCACGGACACAGGAGCCACTGCCAGCAAAACTCGGCTTTGGAACACCCGACCTGGCGCATAGTGGAGGTTCACGACATCTGCAGGTCTTTGTCCACCTTTCTTCTTGCACTCTCAAGTCTCTTCTGTCACTGACAAGACTGAGATCTTACTCTTTGTGAAGCAGCTCATCATTTGTCCTGGTTTGTTCAGAGAGGGAAGGTGGGCAGAGCCTGTTCAGCTTCCCGCTGCTGGAGGCCAAGGTGGAGGAACGGCAGTGAGCAAGGAGCAGGAAGGTGAGAGGGAGAAAGGGGCTCTTTGCCTGGCTACAAGGCTGTTTTGGTTGTGTAGAAATGTCTTGCCGATGACAAGAAAGAAGCCCTATCTTAGAGATTAAAGGTGGGAACCATAAATCAGGCTTATACAACCTTTTCTTGAGAATGAGTCGTTTCTGAGTAAGAGGCTGCTGTGAATGGATGCATGTCGATGGTGGGGTGCGGTACCCAGACGAGGCACACGCTGCGTTGATGTTCTGTCGATGCTCGTTTCAGCATGTGTCTTTACGGGCCTCTCATGAGCCAATCAAGCTACTTTATGAGCCACAGCTATAATTTGACCCTCTCTGCACTCCTAAATGTAACTTCAGATAAATACATTCTGGAGGTCACAGAAAGTCACAAATCTGTGTGGTAGCAGGTGGATCTGTCTTTCTTGTCTTCATGCATTTTCTGATTTTCAAAGGTAAGCAGATTTGGACCTCATTAATGCTTGAATGTGTAAAAAAAAGGATATTACTCTTAGTGTAAGCTGCAGCCAGTTATTTTCTACAATATATCTATATGCATATCTTTGTAACCTTTGGAGAACAGTGTTTCGTACAGCATATTTAATTTGAAAATATATACAACCCTTTATATTCCCGCACACAGAGGGCCCGGTCCTTCAAACAAAACTCTTAAAGAGATGTTTCCAAACTTATTTCTTCTGGATTTGCATAAGGCATAGGGAAATGTTTGGGGGGGTTTGTTCACAAATACGGTTCACACTGCATGAATTCAAACTCCTTCAGAGCACAAGGAATGTGTTGTGCTCATTTACCATTTCTTCCCACAAAGCAACCTCACGTAGGAGGATTTCTCATGTCAGTGCAGACAACACAAATCTGAGTGTGTGCACATGTGCGCATGTGCATGCATGCACATGTTTTAAAGGAAAACTGGGTTTTTCCTTAGAAACTCCTGTACTAAACCAGCATGGTGCTCTGTGCCCTGCTTGGCTTCATCCTTCTGTGCAATCACAGAATTCAGAGATGGAAAAAAACTTGCACATAATTTTTGGTGTGTTTCTCTCTCAAAGTTGTTCTGCTCTTTGCACTGTACTACTCAGGTTTTCCAATTTGTTTCTAAATAGCTTGTGGATATGGCTTCTCCTTCTTCCCTTGGGGTACTATTCCACAATCTAATGGTTCTCAAAATTAGAATTTTTCCTCCATCCCAGGTGTAAGACTTTGTTTATAAAGCATTGAATTCACACAGTAATGTGCATGGTGCAGATGTTTCACATGGGGACATTTATGTGAAGTGGTTCCATTGAAAAATGGGGATAAAACCAAAAAACCTTATTAAGTGAATTTACAATATATGATGAGTAAACATGCTTTTATTTTGCAATTTCACTACAAAATTAGCAACACATACAACTGTAATATCATATTGCCACATAAAAATTGATTACCAAGAATCATATTTTCCCAAAGCTTAGGATCACAGCAAATTAATTAAAATTCTTCATACAGAAAAATTTCATAATAAGTTTTTTACAAAATACATGTATAGTACATTTCAACCTTTTAAAATTTGTGACGGTAACATGGGCTTTTTTCTTTTTCCTTTTCTCTGTTTTTAATGAGGTGGCAACTGAGATCTATCCATAGTCCATAGCATATATCACTGTTTTTATTCAAGAATTCTTGTGAAAATAAAGCACTTCTTTTATTCACAAAAATCATAATTGCAACATACATAAAACCTGTCAAAGCTCCAATTTCCAATATTCTAATGAATATCAAAAGAGTCCAGCATTTCTGACTTTGACAAATTGCAAATGAGGTTTTATTCATTAAGAGGGCTGCTAATGTTTATTTAAATGCAATTTACTGTTGCATTATTGATTAGCTACTGCAAAATTATCTTACAAGGAGCACGTGTAGCAAGAAGATTTCAGGTCGAGAAAGGATTTATCTAGGGAAGGCCTGTAGGCTTGATTTAGGCCCCAGGACATGAGAGTTTTAATTTATCTGGAAAGAAAGGCCTGGTGGAAGGTTTGCTTTGTTTGCATTTAGACAGCAGATGAAAGGGGTTTTGATGTTGAGCTGGGAGAAAATGGCTGCCACTCTTGTTATTCACAGAGAGAACTGAGCAAAAGAAAAAATCTATTATAGGGGGCAAGATAAGAAAGTGTCCCCCCCACCACCATTTTCAGCATCAGGCTATATGTGGCTTGCGATTCTCCGAGGAGAAATAATAAAGAAAATGTTGCTTGTTATCTAAAATCTCTCTTAAAAAAATCCGTATTGCATTTATTACTGAACCCTCGTTTCTTCTTTCAGTGCCACAAAACTCAAGTGAGGTTGCTGTATCTGACCCAAGAGTATGAATTAACTCTGGGAATGTATAAAGCTTTCAGTGTTTCCCACCATCGACAGACACATTCTGGCAATGTCTCATGCATCTTATTGCTAACAGCTTGAAGTGCTGGACACTGACACAGAACCTCTTTGGCTTCCAGCTTAAGGAGAGAGGCATCTGCAGTACTTGTTTTAGCACTGGTTTTGTAGACAAGAATCAATTAGTCATGTAAACCACGAGGGTGAATCCTATCCTTCCTGAGGGCTACTGCTGCAAGATTAAATAGTACTCATGTAAATGCATAGCAGTGATAGAGATTTAAGAAATTAAGGGCAGTCACCCCACCGATATAATGAACAGAAGCCTGTGAACATAATGCCACCAAATCAGGTGGAATCCGGTGGGTGGGTGGCTCCTAGTCCTGGAATGAGTTATTTTAAATTTCCAACTTGGAGAAAATGTGTTCAACAAAGCAACATGCTTCTTCAAAAGGCATAGTTCAAGTACACAGTATCAGGACCTGAATGTCCTTTTCTGGACTCATTACAACCTGACAGGGCTTTTCATTTCAAATGACAATCAGGAAAACTTGGAAAGCTCTCAGCCAATTGCAGAGAGGAAGAATGATCCTACTGAAATTAAATCTGAAACTCAAATATTACACCAAGACCTTTCAACTTGCTCATTATTCCATTAAACCAACTGTAAAGGCCCCATTCTTAATCTGAAATGAGTTTAGAAAAACTTTCATTGTGTGACTTGGTCCACAAATGAGAGTGACAGGACCGGAATGATATTTTCCTTCAGGGTTTATACCTTTAGTGACTCTGATGATGATGACTAAGTATCAGTTCTGACAAGCTGAAGGTTAATTACTTACTCTGTGTTTCAGGTCTGTCAGGAAGGAATATCAGCATCGATTTATTTACCAAAAGTCAGAAGTGTTTGGTATTTGTTTTTGGCATAGAGAACCGTTGTTCTAAAGATCCATTGTCTGTCTTCTGGTGGCTTGCAAATGCTTCTCTGCTTCCCATTTCTGCCTTATTTAAATTTTTTTCCTTTCCTCAACTTTCAAGGATCTCTTGGTATTTTTCCTCTTTCCCTTTGGTTCTTGGCAAAGAGTAAAATACTTCACATCACATCAGTGAAGATCACGAGCAATTAGAAGGTTGAGATAGAAACTAAAGTGGATGGCATTATTTTGAGAGGGATGAATGCATTAGAAAATACAGAAAACCTTATATCACATTGTTAATGGAAAAGTCTTCTTAAAAATCACATAGGTGACAAAAATCTTTCCCTGTGAATGTGACATATTTGTATTATTAACTTCAAATTTTGAGGAAAACAGATTAGGTGGTGCTGCTTCTGCAAAAAGGAAAGGGATGTCTGAAATGCTGCAAGTGAAGCATTGCCAGGTAAACTACTTCTGGACTTTTCAGGCTTTTCTAATTTCTAATTATTTGGCACACCACAAACAAAATAGAAACAAAAAGTTATGGGAAAAGGGGTCTACTTATATCACGTACCTTTACAGACCCCTGGAGACTTCCTTAGCAGCAGTGTTCACACCTTTCTGACTCTATCCTTCATGTGCCCCCATATCCCTCTGTCTCCTCTCATTTGCCAACACTTAGGTCCTCTCTCACTCTTTTGTAGTTCTTCTTTCTACTCTTCTCAGAGATCCTCACCCTCCCTGATACCTGTGTTTAGTTTGGCTTTATTTGGGTGCAGTTAATTAAGTCTGGGTTTCACCTGAGTCCCATTGCAGACAGACATAAGAATTCCACTACCAACGTATGACTAGAGCCACTTAAATATGAATGCAGTGTCCCATTTCCATCTTGTAGTCTCTAGTATCCTGTTCTTTTTTCTTTACTCAGACTGTATATAGAGATGCTCTTTGTTTCCGGAAAAAAAATCCTTTGCATGCATTACCTATCCATAAATCCTCTTCTTTGCTGTCTAGAAGCCTACAGCTACAGTTGGAATCTAGTTATGCTGAGATCACTGATCAAAACACGCATACTTCAATAGAAACATCACTCATTGGGAATTTGCTCTGATGTTGTCTGCGACAACCATTTAGGGACTGCTTTGTTTTCTGTATGTCTGACTTTATTTTAGAATCCAAATTGCCAGTTAGTTACTTGTATATTTAATTCATTAATAATAATACTGAAAAATGCCTTCTATCCAACTACCAGGTCATAAAAATTTGTATTCTTTTCTTTGACATTCTCAGTAGCCCAACCTTTAACAGAATGTTCCTCTATTGCTTTAAAAGGCTGATCATCCCAGTATCTATTCAAGTCCAGGGCTTGAAAACAAATCTTGTTTCTTAACTCTTTTTCTCAGCATCTTTGTTCCAAAGTCAAAGGAGGACTTCTCTGATGTCGTCTTCTGAGCCAAAAGAAGTGTCAAATAAAACAACATTCTGTATAAAATCAAGAAGCTTGACATCCATATAAGACCTTGGGGAAAAATGCTACTTGTATATGTTGAGTCTCAGCACTTTGTTCTGCCTTGAGTAATTTACCTCGAGGATTTGACATAATAGGCATATGAAAAACTTGGTAGAAGGAATATAAACAGAAGGACTCTGCAATGCAAGGGTAAAGAAATGTAGGAAAAACAATTGTACTGGTGGAGCACTGGTCCTGTGCATAAACGATAGAGTCAGATCAGATAAATATTCTAACTACTACCACAACCTAATGCAGGATACTAACGCTAGTCTTACAGAGGAAAAGTATAGTATTAAGACAATACTATTAAGTGCCTTTTCTGGATTCACTCTCAGGTGTGAAGAGGACCAGAGAGGCGCTGAGGGTAAAGACACAAATGCTGGTACTGTTTGTTTTCAAAAGGGGGGATTAGGTAGAAATGGTGAAACTTATTAAAAGGAAAATTAAGAGGAATTCAAATGGTAAAACTGTTAAAATGCTTGTGAGTAGCAGAGAGATAGTTTAAAGATACTGACATGCTAACTATCACAACAGACTCTGGAAAGACAAGTTTCTTCCCCTCCTAGACTGGTGTGTTTGAAGCAGTAAGAAATTAACAATGAGATGAAGGACATTATGAAATGTAAGAATTCTGACTTCTAAATTGAAGTCCTGTTCAAGTGAGAAAAACAGAAAAGAAAAAAAAAAAGAGAAAAGCTTTGGCAAGTAGGTGTTAAACACAATAAGGCAAGCCAAAAAGGGTTCTGAAGAGCAGGTTGTTCAAGGTGTAAGAACTAAAAATGAATTCTCTTCAAACACATCAGAGGCAGGACTTATGAGATAGTCTGTAGGGCCAATGGGTGATGGATATAGTAAAGGAAAGCTCAAAGGAAATATAGTCATGTAGAGAATCAAAATGAATTCTGTGCTTCTTTGTTCGTCAGGAAGTGGGGAGGGAGGAAAGGTATACCAAAAAGTTTGTTTACAGGAGAAATAACAGGAAGAGGCAATATGACTTTTAAAGAAGAGAGTTATCTGTCACAAATCTGTTCCAGTTTCTCGAAGGAGTCACTGGATTTTCAGGCAAAGCTGATCTGATGGAAACAGTCTGCATAGAAGTCTCCAAGTCTTTCATCAAAGGCTCCTAAAAAACCCAGCTTATCATGCTCTAATGGCCAGATAATCATACATGAAAGTCCAAAGTTAGGCACTTACTTCTGTAATGAGGCACCTGAATAAAAAATGTGCTTTATTTATTTATTTAATTATTTAAATTGGTGCATCTCTGCAGCTCATTTCATAGCAGGGGAGTGTGGTTTTGGCTCTGTAGAAAGTATAGATTGTTTTATTTAGGAGTCCCACATTGGGCATACAAGGCTGGCATGTTTGCCACTTGATGTCCATATAGGGACACACTTTGACACATTTGACTACAGCCAGCTGCACTAATTGCAGAAAATAAAATATCACCTTTGCCATATATATATATGGAGGTGGGGAATAAACTCCTTAGTCCTATCTTTACACTTCACCTGATTTGATAGGCAGCAGAGTAGATTACCACTGAATTTAAATATTATTTATCATCATTCCTTTGTTAATAGTAGTGAAGTTCTAGACAAGAAGTCTCAACTTCATTGTACTAGCCACTCCATAAAAACTCATTGTAAAGGTATAAACACTCTGGGTGTAGGAAAAAGACAGAGAAATTCATAATACACTGCTACAAAGATTGGATGAAATAATAATGAGATCTAAGAAAACAATACTATTCCATGTCGTTAACAAGAGCAGCACTTAGAACAATGACTACGCCAACAAATCCTGGCGGACCTGGCAAAATCCAGCATGCAAGACTCCTCCATGATCCACACCTCAGGTATTCCGTAACACTGCCATTATTGACAAGGTTTTACTATTCTGAGGCAAGAGATAGGAAATTTCATTGTACAATCTGATTTCTCAGTTTCATTTTCCACCTTTTGCCTGAAAAATGCAAGTCTCTATCACAATAACAAATTAGCCCCTGAAGATGCTAGGTTGGCCTAAAAGCTTTCTCATTTGATACTGCTGCTGTCATTTTGGAAATAGTCTTAAAAGAAAACAACATCTGAAGTTGTGCCTGTTTATTAATAGAATCTAGAAACTACAGAGCCTGCATATTTTCAAGTTTTATAAAAGGCCTTTCTCTAAAGCCATTCACACAACCAATTATTTGGGCTGAAAAGCACTCTACCTGAAAACACTGGCTGTAATGTCAAGGCTGGGAATAGCAAAGGTTCTCTGTCTCAAATTCTGGTGTAAATTTGGTAACTTAATTGAAATTATACTGGGTGTCACTCCAGGGTCTCCTAGGCAGCAGGTACTCTATAAATTTAATGTTACAGCAAACCATATTCTATATGAGAAAGAACATCATCTCAACAAGCCCATTTCTCTTTTTTTATGGTCCTTTTTTTGCATGTATGTAGCTCCTGTAAGATTTGTCTGAGCCTGCCAATAAAAATAATGGTTGGTTTGTTCATTCGTTTTAAAATTTTACTTAGAAATTAAGGAACAAACACAATTCTGATGGTTTCTTGCAACAGTGAGAGATGTGTTTTGGTATGCTGTCAGGTGGACAGGTCCAGCCTGTTCTGTCCACTGCATGTTAAAAAATGCAGTGAAGCTCGCTGGCTCTTCAGGAGTTTCTAAATACCTGTCTGAAAGATGCTGAGGGCAAAATAAAGGAACTGTAAATTGTAGCTGTAAAATTATTTCATTGATAATTGTTTTGTATTCTTCCATTTTTTCTTTTCAGTTTCAAGGTGTTCATTTTACCTGTCCTGGGTATCTTCTAAAGAAACGGGGGGATTTCTGCCAAAGAACTGAATGGCTGGTATTTTGCCAGAAAGACCTCTGCCTGCCCCCAGGACTGACGCTCTGTCCCTCCTGTCTTTGCAGAACTAATTACTTGG
The DNA here is from genome assembly GCF_036013445.1 of Caloenas nicobarica. Lineage (NCBI taxonomy): Eukaryota > Metazoa > Chordata > Aves > Columbiformes > Columbidae > Caloenas > Caloenas nicobarica. Next base: position 127,962,592 of record NC_088246.1, on the reverse strand, counting down.
AGGAATGAAATTACAGTAACAAATTGGCACCTCATCATGATTGGAATCTGTTTGAAGTAGGCCTTTTTGTGACTCATTGTATTTTATAATTCCTTTTAAAATGGCCTATTGAGGAGATCTCAGTAAGATTCATGCTGGTGGGACAAAGTCTGTGGCACACTGCCATTTTATTTTAAATTGCTCTGAAGAACGGTTGCTCTACTTTGAAAACAGACTCTAAAAACAGCCCAGGAGGGGAACGATGGCTCAGTTTGTATTGATTCAGTCTTGTCATCGTGCTTAAGTATAAAGATGACTTTTCTACTCGCAAGCCTTGCAGACTCCCCCAAGCATCTGAAAGTCAACCTGGCTTCTCTCTTTTGCAGAGACTGTTAAAAAGCCTGGCCTGATTTTCCCTCTGCAGCTCCATTCACTGAATGCATGTCTGATAGCAGGGCAGGACTGCAAGGTAATTGCTCCTGTGACCCTGCCTTTTTGTCTATCTCTTTCCCTCTTGGAGATTCAAAGACATTTTTTCATAGATGGAACAAAGTTCTTAGGTATTATTAAAAAAACCAAAAAGTTATTCCATTGGAAAATGCCTATTGATCAACCCCAAAACTTCTCAGAGCAGTATCACTATTTTTATTCTGCTTTCCATCACAAAAAGTTTCCCAGATTCCAGATGAAACCTGGTCAGATGGTTAGATAAGCGAAGTGAATTGAATGTTGCCTCAGAACACTGCACTACCTACATACTGCTCTATATGGAAAAGGATGAATTACAAATCTCAAACCTCCCCCTTTTAGCCTAACACACTGTTAACATCTCCAGTGTTAAATGATTCTATCTGCATCAAGGATCTGTTATTTTGGCAGCGATTCATCTATGATCCAAAAAGATAGGTATCAAATCAATGTCTATCTCATCCTTGACAAAATAAACATTTCACCTCCAACATACAAGGATGAAAGAGAGAAAATACGAAACTTTATTTCATGAGGTAATCCAAAGCTCATCTGCCATTGCGATATTGGTCTTAAAGCTTGCTATACCGTTGTGTATTGTTACAAAAGACCGGACTAAAGTTGTTCACTTTACCCACCACAGCAAGCACCTGTCAGAGAGGGTCCCTTAATAAAAGGGCTGTATTCTCTTACTCAGACTCCTCACATATTGTCATTTGTTCCCTAAATCATTCTACTGGAAGCACCACTCCTGGAACAGTGAGATAATTCCAGATTAACAAAGGTAGTCCTAACAAAGACATTTAAACCAAAATGAGAATGCAGAAATATAGTTCCTTAAAAACCTTACAACAGATTTATGGCTTACCAAATTAAGGGAGTGTGATAGATATCATGCAGTCTTGCTTTAATACTTGATACAGAGAAATTTTCTAGGAAAAATGGAAAAGCTCCAATTCTGAAGACAGTGTTTGGAAACTAAGCAATTCAAATGATTGGTCCAAGCCCTGCAATGTGGTCAGATTCCTGGTTGAAAACTTTATCCTGATATTAACTCTACAAGTCCTTCCATAAATTGTTTACTTTTCCTGTGCCTTAGTTCAGGCTCCATCCAAAACCCACAGCATCCAGGTGGTCTTGGCTCCTCCTGAGTCTCTCATGGAATGCTATAGCCTTACTTCTCAGAAGTGAGATAAGTCTCTGAAATGCTTTCAGGTGGCAGGTTCTAGAGGTGCTAATGCAAAAGGGAATAATAGTTTCTAATCATGGGCAGATATTACTGTTCATTCTCAGTTCATTTTAATACCTCTGTGTGACAGAAGAGTGGAAAACAGCACATAAACACTCTTTGTAGCAGGACCTAAGTTTGGAATTGTGAAGAGAGAGAAATAACAAAGCAAAATATGTGGATGAAGTTACGAACACAAGCAGGAAATAGCACATTTACATAAAATTAGGAAATCTACGAGCTCAACAGCTGAAGAGAACAGCCCACTAAATGAGAAGAGAGGACCTGGAAAGCTGAAAAGAAGCTGGAAGATAATGTAGGTAGGACATTTGGCATTAAATAACAATTAAAATTTTCAGTTTCTGAAGCAATTCATTTCCAGGGAATTAAAAAGCAAGCGTAGATTTGTTATGGAAACAGCACTACAGTCCAGGAAAGCCAAAGAAAGAAACCCACTGCCATGCTTTCGACATTGCATGGGAGTCTAAGGATAGGGAAGCAGGCCAGGATGGCTTGAGGTGGCATCCAGTGGAGCAGGAGCAGACACACTGTGCAGGATGCATGCTCCCTGCAGCCTAAGTTCCTCTCAGCCTTCTCTTCTCCAGGCTGAACAGACCCAGCTCTCTCAGTCTCTCTTCATAAGAAAGAAGCTCCAGGCCCCTGATCATCTTTGTAGCCCGCTGCTGGACTCCCCCCCGGCTCAGTAATTCCTTGTTTTTCTTAAGCTGGGGAGTCCAGAACTGGATGCAGTGTTCCAGATGTGGCCTCACCAGGGCAGAGTAGAGGGGGAGGAGAACCTCCTTCAACCTGCTGGGCACACTTTTCCTAATGCACCCAGGATACCATTGGCCTTCTTGGTCACAAGGGCACATTGTTGACTCATGGCCAACCCGCTGTCAAACAGAACTCCCAAATCCTTCTCTACAGTGCTGCTATCCAGCACATCTGCCCCTAACCTGTACTAGTGTTATGAGTAGGCATAAATATATGTGCACTGTCCTACCCAAAGCCAAACTGTGACTGACTTCTACTGAATATGATAACACTTTTGGGAATAAATTGAAATAAATCAAATAAAGCAGTAGAAGGAGTTTTATCAGAAGAATACATCTCAGTGACTTTTTTTTTTACTTTTTTTTTCCATCTGCCATTAGTAATAAAAAGCAGAGGTATAATGAACATTGCTTTCTGCAACAAAAGTGTTAATTACTCCTTCTCTCCCACAGAGTTAGCAAAATGTCATTGATGACTGGGTGGCAAATTCTATAAAATATGTTCTCATCCAATTTTGCTATCAAAAAGAATTGATCGTTATATGGATTAAGTTACATACATCTTTCAGATCGCTCTGATTTTTCCTCCTAGGTACAGGTGATTGTTCATAGCATGGCTGAAAACAACAATGAATAATAAGGTAGTTTTATCAGGCCATTCAATATGAAGATAAGAGAAATTGGTTTATTGCAAACAGATATTTTTGTAGTTAACTACAATGCAAAAAACTGTCATCAGGAGTGCTTGATGATGAAGTGGAAACTTCAATCTACAAAAAAAAAAAAAAAAATAATTAATACATAACTAGAAGATACACCTTGGAATTATAGTCAGTTCTAAAGGAGACATCGCTTTTTAATTATTAGTTTCATTGAACTATATATATTAAGAGTATGACGCTAAATAAAAAAGTAAAAAGGGACCTTTAGTAGGAAGAAAAAACCCAAACATCAGTTTTGTAACTGTGTGCTTTTCTACTTTGAAGAGAAGACCAGTGAAAAGAATGAATGGAATAAATGATATATTATACATTATACTGCAAAATAGCATTCATTTCTACATAATTTTTTTCAGTTTCTTGTTTTGTAAAACACAACTGTCTAAATGTAACTGCAACATAAGACATCTGTAGAAAAGCTTAGAGAAGATTTTGAAGTGGTTGCGAAGCAAAGAGAACTGATAATGCTTTCATACTAGATTAACAAATCTATTGTTTATTACCTCAATGATATGGCATGCTGTGAGGTGCCTATGCTCATGCAGTAATGATTAGCTAGTTGGCTAACTTCCAGACAGTAGGGTTATTAACACTATATTGTGAAGCCTCAATGTAAGGTTGATTTTCTTGTACTGTGTATTGCATGCAGAAAACTTGTATTAATCAATATAAATTATTCCCCAAACAATAAGACACAGTGGGTGCGAACAGGAAAGGCTGGAAATGAGGTGTTACTGCAAAAAAAAGCAAAAGAATAAAGAAGGTCATATGCTCTGTCTCTAATTAATTTTGAAGGAAGGCAGAAGTTTAGTGGCTAAAACAGAAGACTGACAAACCAATGGCCTGTGCTTTGTTAAGAAGCAGGATTGGAATGTAACCTGAGGCAAATCAAGTTTTTCTCTTTGTGTTTCAAGTTTTACCTGCAAAATAAGGATGACACCTCCTTCCTACTAAAGAATCATTAATATATTAGATGGTCAACTGAGAAAGCTTTCTGTTGGACAATAGGTGAGTTGCAGAATTTAAGATATGATATTGAAATAATATGAACACACATAGATGAAGCCCAGAGTATAGATACCTTACTTATATTGTGGTTACCTTGATTTTTTTTCTCTTATTTTTGAAGTAATAACCTCAGGCATGTACTTCCTGAACTGCTTACCATGCCATAAATCTCAATGCTAAGTAGTGTCAATGCAGTATCTGACAAAATTAACTAGATTAGGAATTGAATAAGAGCATGTAGAGTTCAAATGGACTATTAGTGCTCATAGTCCACTCACCTTTGGACAACAAAAAATCGTTCTACTTTTTGAGCCCATGTTGCTTCTTCTGCTATGGTTGTGTATTGGAAATTAGAAAGAAAGAAGACTAGTCAGCTTGACGTGTCAAGTCAGAAGAACTGTGCATAGCTACTGACTTCATGTTCACCTTTATGGACTATCAGGTGTCCATTTCTGGACTGAGATATCATGTCTGTAAGCTGGATGTGATATATACCTCACATATGTGCTGTGGGTTGGATGTTTTTAGAGTGTTACTTGGGTTAATGAAAAGTGTTATGCAAAACATTGCCTTGAATAGACACAGATCCACTGACCAAAGAAGTCCTGGCATCAGCCAGATTTCCATGTGGTTGGAAGACTCCTCAGTATATTTTGCTTTTGGTTTGCTTTTTGTTTATATACAGTCATGAACTCTGAACTGCTTCTGCAAGCTCTTAGCACTGAGCAGGTAAATTGAGACCACAGTGCTAACTGGTGGTGTCACTTGGGTTGGATTATGTGCTAGGGCCGGTTGAGGAAACCATTTCCACATATGCTTAGCACTAAGCATATGAATGGAATGATTGACATCTATGTGACCACATAAATATTTTAAAATACTTAAGTAAAGCATGTGCTAACCCACAGGCTTAAGCTTTAATTCCACTAAGCAGTTTGCACACATTACAGCTGCGGACAGAACAATAATTCTACCCTTGTTGGACAAAATATTTCAGTACGTGATTAATTTTAAGATGGACACAGACCCACTGCGATCCATGGGACCACTCGTGTGCTTGTGCCTGAAGCTAAGCATATGCTTAATGAACTGCTAAAATCGGGCCTGACAATAAACAGGGCTGCTGGTATCCTGAAGATCCATCTGCTTCCCTGGTATCTAAATCTTGATGGAAGTGGTTTAAACTGACGTGTTTTTACTTCTCAGTTGGAGTGGACTGAGGGCATACAACATGGCCAGTTATAGCCAGCACTACCATCCATTTGGGTTTTCCTAGATATACTCTTTTTTTTCTATCTGCCATTTTGGTTTGGGTGGAAGAGATTTACGTTTCATAAATCCTAGGTAGAAATATGACAGCCCTAGAGTCGGCAGCTCAATTAAGCAGCCATGACTTGGTGTCAACAAGTTGTAAGTTCATATTTACCATTACTCTTAAAAAACTATATAAAAGTAGTCTTAAACATTATAAAGGACACATGTTGGTGTCTTTTCAGCAACCTCTTTCACTCCTTATAACTTTAATGGAATTAAACTTTTTCTAGACCATATTGTTTAGAAGGTGTTGTAATACTTGTGTTTTGTTTCCAGTTTCCAATATTAAGGATATGAATGCTATGAAATACTTATATTTAAGCAAAAAAGCTCTCAGAGATTTTTTTCCTGAAAACATGGCACCAGCAGTCAGATAGCAGTCCTTGAAAATATAATTATCTCTACTAAGCAAATAACAAAGGCTTTATTACTCTGCCACACAGCCCATCTAGCATTTACACATCCCTAAATCTGAATTACTAGTGAAGCGAATAACTTTGAAAATACGGAATTTATCACAGTTTTCTTCTTTACACTTTTCACATCATGTAGATAACATGAGGCTTGTGTATGAGAATGGATATAAGTGAAGCAGTTTCCATGAATATACATTTACTTTCTCGTATGCATATAATATATGGAATGAAATATCAGATATGAAATGAAAAAAAAAATGTAGAGGGAAATAATCAGAAGAAATATAATTGAGGGAATGAACAGAGAGGAAAAGTGGATTTACAACTAGAAAAATGTAGAGAACAGAGATTGGAGAAAAGAAAATGGAATGATTAAAAACTAACCATAAAATAGTTATTAGAAATACATAAGATGAAGTCAAAGCTTAGCATAAGGAATAAGTAGGCACAATTTCTAAAATATGACAGATAATAAGAGAAAGAAATTAAGAGAAAACCCAAAGGAAATTAAAAATAGAGATATGGTAAGAATCTAAATGAAAAGTTTGAAAATTTGTACTTTAGCAAATAGTTAGCTATTAGCGATTATTTAAAATCATTATCAATTTAAGGATTATCAACATAAGTTGTAAATTCTGGAGGAATATTCTGCCTTGTTTGATACTATAATAATGAAGGGCATATACTTAAGGTGATTATGTCTCTAATTAAATGGGATTATTCCTGAGTTAAACTTCAGTTCCTCTTGGTTAGCCCTCTGATACCCTACTTGCTTTATTCTACTCATAAGACGATAAAAAAGGAAAGGTCAATAAAAATAAAATGGAAGCATGTGGAACTAGCAAAGACCGCAAAAAAGTGTCAGTTTCTAGATATCGAAAACAGCCAACTAATGGAAGAATTTACCATGGAGCTGGCAGATTCTCCATAATTTGAACTATTGCAATTGAATGGATGCCTTTCTGAAATGCATCATTTATTCACACATTATGTGTCTGATGAAGAAATTGTTAAGACTTTTTTCCCTGTGGGAAGACTGGCAACCACAACTCTTGTAAAGTGAAATACTCTGTTGCTGCTCTTTCAGAATAGCTACTTGCCTTGACACGCTGCGCTGTTGCAGTGATATCATTCACATGTCAAGATAGAGTGACTACGCAGGCAAGAACTCCTGTAAAATAGCTAAGTTCCCAATGGCTATGCCTGCCTGTTCCTATTGCTAGGCAAAGCCTTGCTAGGACATCCCACATTTCGTGTTGTAGCGAATGACATTAGCAGTGCCTATCTCCAACAGCATGAGGAGAAACACCTCCATTATCTCCAGTTGTATTTTTTAAAGCATTTTTGTCTACTTTGAAATTGTTCAGATACCAAGAGAAGAACATAAAGCTCTTCTTGCCCCTGAAATCCCTAATTTGCAGATTGCTGGAAGTGAAAGTAGCAACACATTACTGCATGTTCTGTTCTTAATGCCTTTCCTGTGTGTTTGTTACTGGACACTGGTGACACACCAGAAGGCTGTGCTGTCATTCAGTGAGACCTGACAGGCTGGAGGACTGGGCAGAGAAGAACCTGATGAAATTCAACAAAGGCAATTGTAAGGTCCTGCATCTGGGAGGGAATAACGCCAGGTAACACTTAGGAGTTGACCTGCTGGAAAGCAGCATTGAGGAGAAGGACCTGGGAGTTCTGGTCGACAACAGGTTGACCATAAGTCAACAATGTGCTCTTGTGGCCAAGAAGGCCAATGGTATCCTGGAGTGCATTAGGAAGTGTGACCAGGAGGTTGAGGGAGGTTCTTCTCCCCCTCTACTCTGCCCTGGTGAGGTTGCATCTGGACTACTGCGTCCAGTTCCAGGCTCCTCAGTTTAAGAAGGACAAGGAATTACTGGATGGAGTCCAGTGACGGGCTACAAAGATGATTAGGGGCCTAGAGGACCTTTCTTATGAGGAGAGACTGAGAGAGCTGGATCTGTTCAGCATGGAGAAGAGAAGGCTGAGAGGGGATCTTACCAATGCTTATAAATATCTCAAGGGTGGGTGTCAAGAGGATGGGACCAGACTCCTTTCAGTGGTGCCCAACGATAGGATGAAGGGCAACTGGCACAGACTGAAGCATAGGAGATTTCATCTAAACATGAGGAGAAACTACTTTGAGAGTGCCAGAGCACTGGAACAGGCTGCCCAGAGAGGTGGTGGAGTCTCCTTCTCTGGAGACATTCAGAATCTGCCTGGACACATTCCTGTGTGATCTGCTCTGGGTGAACCTTCTTTAGCAGATGGGTTGGACTAGGTGATCTCCAAAGGTCCTTTCCAACCCCAACCATTCTGTGATTCTGTGAATCTTTTATCTGAACCAGCACATTAACTCTTACACCCTTTGTTCTTAATTACCACGGTTTAGTTGCCCCTAGCACAGCTAGTGTTACTAGTGCTTACTTCCTGCTCAGTAGCCAGTAGATCAGTTTTGTTTCAGATGCTTATTGCATCTAACATTCAACTCTTCCATGCTTCAGATACTCTGAATAACAACTGAAAGTTCGTTGCCTCCCTGCAAATCTTGGTAAAAATGAATTTAGAATGGTAAAGTGATCCTGTTATCCTTGTATGGTTGTACTCTCTCAAGAGTTTCTGGAGATTATAACTAAAGGCCTACCCTGTGTATTAAAATCTCTCCACATATCAATATCTTTTCATTTACACAGGTAGTTTTACTAATGATCTAATTATATTTCGTTGTCAGCTTCTGATATATTGGCTTATTAGTTTTTCTGCTGTGTTAAAACTGCCCCACCTAAAACATTAGGTATTCTTGACATTAGTTATAAAGGTAAAATTAAACAGATAAAACAAAGGTTTTCTCCACGTTCCTACCCTAAATATTATGGAAAAATTGAACCTTGTATGAAAGAGAAACCATAGAGCTCTCTTCTGCCACTTCTCTTCTCTTGGAGATGGACAGGCTCTGATCTCTACAGCAGGACATCTCCTCCACTTACTTTCCAAAATGAAGAAGGACCTGGGCCCTTCTACCTATGTTTATGACAGTATATAAGACAATATCTTAAATAACTACATCTTATGCCATTAGATCCTTCATAGTACATTTTGAACAAGTGAAGAAATGTCAATGACAGACTAAAAGACTTATCCATATGGTGTCTCTTGGAATATCACTGATTCAATAACAGCTCAGAAGTGTTGCTTTATTTATATTTTGTTGACTATTTATCTATAAAGTAGGTCTTTTGACCTTAGTTTATACTAGAGAGAATGAAGTGACTGCAAATGAGGTGACTATGAGCCAGTAGCCTCTTTGCATTAGTAAGCCATTGGATGTCTTGTTCCCTTGCTCTTTCCTGCTTTCCTTATCCCTGTTTGTTTTTTTAATAGAAAGATTTATGCTCCTTCATCACCAGGTGCTACCATGAGACCTCTGTTTTCTATTATAGGGTTGTTAGGTTAGTCTCAAGGTTTGTTTTATTTTGGTTAAAAACTTGACTCTAGCTCTTTGATGAGTCCCAAGCCTTGACCCTTTTGGTGATGGCAGGCTTTATGTTGGCACCAGTGCCAGAACACTTCCCTTTAGTCTGAAAACATATGGGATCAGGTCAGAGGTGCCAGAACACAGAGCAAAGAAGAAAAAAAAGCAAATGTCATTCCTGTCTTCAAGGAGGGCAAGAGGGAGAAGCCACAAAACTACAGGCCCATTAGCCTCATCTTGATCCCTGGGGAGGTGACACAACAAATCATTGAAACCATCTCCAGGCAGATGAAGGACATGGAAATCATCAGGAATAGTCAGCATTGATTCACTAAGGAAAAGTCACGCTTGATCAACCTAATAGCCTTTTACAGTGAAATGACTGGTTTGGTAGGGGACAACACTGGATATTGGTTACCTGGACTTCAATAAGGCTTTTGACAGTCTCCCATAAGATCGTCATAGAGAAGCTGTTAGTGTATGGGCTCAATGAGCTGAAAACTGGCTGGATGGCTAGGCCCAGAAGGTGGTGATCAGTGGTGCAAAGTCTAGCTGGAGGCTAGTGATAAGCCGTGTGCCCCAGGAGTCAGTACTGGGTCCAGTCCAGCGAGTTTTCTGAGGACACCAAGCTAGTTGATGTGCCAGAGGATTGTGCTGCCATCCAGAAGGACTTGGACAGGCTAGAGAAATGGGCTGAGAGGAGCATCGTGAAGTTCGTCAAGGGGAAGCGTGAAGTCCTGCACCTGGGGAGGAACAATCTCAGGCACCAGCACAGGCTGGGGACTGACCAGCTGTAAAACAACTTTACAGAAAAGGCTCTGGGGGTCTTGTTGAACACCAAGTTGAATGTGAGCCATCAATGTGCCCCTGTGGCAAAGAAGGTTAATGATATCCTGGACTGCGTTAGAAGTGTTGCCACCACATTAAGGGAGGTGATTTTTCTGTCAAATAATCTTCCTATGGGTTAGTATTAAAACAACAATAACAACAGGCAGATATTTTATTGCTGACTCAGGTTTGAGGGATTTGTTTTGATTTTCATGTGATACCATTGAAGGTTTTTGAGTAAACTGGAGAAGGCAGTGGTAAAATGAGAGTAGTTAAATGCGGCAGCGTTGTACAAAAGCTTAATTGTGGACCCTCACATATCAGCAGTTTCTGTAAATATGAGTGTTGTTTTGTGTTGGATTCCAGCTCTCCTGTTGCTGGGTTGTCCAGCTACAGGTCTGGATCTTTTTCAGACTACTCCCCCCTTGTCACACAGTGCAGTTTGACCCCTTTGTGCTGCAGAAGCCACCTGCCTTCAGAGGTGGAAGGTGATACCTGCAGGCCTCCCCAGGTAAGGGAGATCCAACCCCCTCTACAGGAGTGGCCGTCCCTACTGCTATGAGCTATCTCAGCTAATAGCACTGGATTATCACCCGGTAATTCCTCCCACTTTGTTGTTTACTCCCTTATAACATTACACTCGCAGATGGTGAGCATCTCTCCTTCCCTTTTCCAATCATCATTTGGCTATGCCACAGCACACAGTTAGTTCTTTTTAATCTTTGCCCATAATCAAATGAAAAACCAATTTAAAAGGAGCTGTAATAAAGTCTCTTCCCCTGAAATTAAATATAAAAATAGTTGCTTCTGTTTATGTATTGTAAACAATTAATAGAGAAAGCGGCCATTTCAGTAAGGACTTCAAAGAAAAGTGCCTTCCTGCAGCAATGCTGTTGCTGTTGAGGAGGGAGGGATCTGCTCCCTCTGCTGACACTGGGCTTTCTCTTTCATGGCCATATATCATACCTGCAAACCAGTTTGTGGACTCTTTAAGCAGAGAAGTGGGGGGAGGAGCGGGAGAGGGTTGGTAGGTCTACATTAGCTCATTAAAAACTAAAAACCATTTCTATTTTACATAATTTAACATGGCAAACTATTAAAAAAAATAAGGTGAAAACTGCAACCCCTAGGCATGTGTTTAAAACATCCTCATTTAGATGCTAATTTTGATTCCTAGTGTATGGCTGGTTTAAAAAAAAAGCCATTAACAAAGGGGCAGATTACTTAAAAGGCATTATTAGGCAAATATGTATGAGTTTTGTGATACCAAGTGGCCCTTTTATGACTGAATACAGCTGCTAAGTAGAGTGACATGGAGATATTTGTTTTAAAAGGAAAGGAAAAACCACCATATTTAAAAAAATACAAACCAAACCCCAATAATTATATAGAGTGTAAATCACACAGGTAGAAAAAAATACTTTAAAAGCCAAGCAGTACTTCCTCCTTTAAATATTTAGAAAATGTGTGGCTCTGCAGGTGATGTATATTACCAGCTGAATTCTAGGATGTACCTAGCATTTAGGTAATAGTGAAACAAATGTTAAAATGTTGCTATTTAATTCTAACAAAATATCTTGTTTTGTGTGTTAGTAAAATAGCATTGACAGAAGAGTGAAATGAGGAAAATAACAGGCAACACAAGAGGAAAGTACATTCCTTCCAGCTGAGACTGAACTCACGACTGGCAAAAATAAGGTTATAATGATATTAAAATGAAAACTGTTCAGACAGAAAAGATATAAGTAAATGTACTGTGCTGTATAAATTAAATGAGTAATAGAGGATGGGCAGATGGTTGCTTAACTGCATCACCGTAAAAGAACAGTGAATAGGTCTTCACTGAGAGCTCTCTTTCTGAACCTGAATAAAATTTTCCTTAACAGGGGAAAGGCTAAGGGAATTTCTCACCCTGAGAAGAAGAAATGAATTTGAAAAGCGTAGCTAATTTTGACTACATCTTGGTTGTCAGGGTATTTGAATAATTTTTGTGTTCTCTGTAAATTATCTGGTTAAGAATAAGGTGCCTAAGCCAGAAACAGCTGATCATTCAGATCACTGCAGCCCCCAGCAGCCACAGAAAAGGCATTTCTACTCTGGAGAGTCCATGGTACTCTTCACAAGCCCTTCTCTTGATAACCACATGGCATTTTGGATTTGTTAGCATTAACGTGTTTAGACTATATAATAAAACATGCTCCCTCCAATCTTCCCTTTTACATGCGATATCAAAACTTGTCAAAGCAAATTGTCTTTACACCACAGTTCAAGAAGTTACACCAGTGTAAAACTGGTGGAGAGAACTCAGCTCACCAGCACTTCTTGTTAGGTGAAGGAGAGAGACAAAATGAATCATTTGTTATGAAAATGGGATACTACATGTATGTAGAAGAAGAATCACATTTCTGTCTTTGTGTGTTAGTTGAGCTTTCTATTTCCCTTCATTAATAAAAGGGTTGGAAGAAAAAGACAAGGATTTAGTGACTCACGTTGCAGCTCTTTAAAATGCACCAAGGCAATCAGTATCAGTAGAGCTACATACATCATCATCTTTAAATTGCTTTGTTATTGCCTGGGAGCCCAAGTAAACAGGTAAATGAGGAGTGACCATGGAAGTGTTTTCTGAAGTTAGTCCCAAAGTACCTATTTAACTGAAAACAAATATTTTATTAAGTGTTTTCTATCTGATATTTTTAAAGCTTAGCACCACTGAGTATCTCTGAATTATTACATACACTTATTCTCCCTTCACTTCATTATTTTAGAATGAAGCAAAATAAATTGAGATTTCAAGAAAAGCAAAAGTAGGTTGGCCTAAACCAAGGATAAGTCATGATCATCCATCCATAGTGCTGCTATGTGTACTTACCAACTGAAATTGAAAAGTGAGTTAACAGCAAATGTTAAGCTTTTTCGTAGCACAGCTGTAATGTGGAGGTGGAAATGATATGGCTATATCCCACACAACTGGATCCTGGCACGGGTTGGAGCTGAAGTAAGTATGGAAGAGCTTATGTTACTGTTTTCAGTATAGGTGTATATTAGTTTTGTTGCAAGTCAGTTAATTGCCAGGTAGCTAGAGGTTGCTTAGTTGTATGTAAAGGTTATTGTGGCTATACTGTAAGTGAACATGATTTATTAGAGGAGAAGTTTATAGAAAAAATGTCTATTCTAAATTTCAAATGTGCTAATTATTTCAAGTTGATCAATTATAGTGCAGAGGAATCCTTATAAAACATGTGATGTTCTGGTTCAGATGTTTGTTAAACCTGAAAGAGCAATTTAAAGTGTACTGCTGTGTACAAATAAAGATGGTGTGTCTGTGGAAGTAGAAAGACTGTGTTTGTGTATCAAAAAGAGTGAATGAGTAACCTGTGTGCAGTAATCCTAGGCAAATGTAGGATGCAAGACTTGAAAAGTGAAAAGGTAGTAAATGAATGTAACTTGTGGGATATAGAACAAAAGTGAAAATCACAGTTTAGTGAAGAAGAACCGGTGGAAGTGTGCAACAGGGGAACAGGCAGGATGAACAGAACTAAGCTAGGCATATGAAGAGAAATTCAACTTCAAATGGAGGAAAATCTGACTTTGCTTTGCATCGTAATGTCTGGAGAGAAATGAGAAAGGGGTTGTAACTCTCTCCAGGATTTCTATGAAGGTATTTCTGACATCCCACTGTATGGGAATGGGTAATCAGTGCTTCAGACAATCAGACAACGCGATGCTGAGCGCACAGGAAGGAGGAGGGTTTGATACTGCAATTAAAAGAAGGAAGGCCATTCAGTAATAAAATATTCCATCCATATTTCTCTCAGTCTTTTGGTTTTGGGCACTCTTCAGACAGGGACATACTAAAAAAAAATATATAAGTTTATGTTTGGTGAGAATCTATAAAGAAGAACAAGCTGAATCTATGGCTGCTACAGATGAGAGGCTTGTTTGGCCTCTACCTTTTGCGTGAGAGCTAGACAAAAACATCAAGCATCAAATCAAAGAGGTTAAGTTTATCTTCTTTTAAGAATACTGTAAAAATGTTACAGTAGCATGTGCTTGCCATCCCAGCCACCCAAGATTTATCATTGCTCATAATATTAGTTAAAATGGCAGTGTCCTCTTTCCTTTTTTGTTTTTTTCTAGCTCTCTATTTACATACAGATACCCACTCTATTGCAGGGCAATGAGACAGTACAGAAATTAGCCATGAGTCAAGCTTCTTTTTATGTAGATCCTTCTTTCCTAATAAATGAATTGTATGTGGTTGTTGTGCTTGTATGACTTGCTGTTTGTGGTTTAGAAGGTGAGATGGGCATTTGGGGGATTGTTCTTTTGCTTCTTTTTTATTCAGAGGTTTTCATTTTGGAGTGCTTTTTAAGATAAATATTATTTAGCAATATGTATTATTCAGCTAGGGACTCTCTTATTTCCTGGTGATGTGACATATTACCAAAAAAACCCAGTCCTCTAGAGCATGGACAAAAAAAATGTATATTTTCTCTGCTTGAGGTTTGAGTGACGAAGGTAACAGAAGCAACAACTTGGCTGAGATGGTACCAAATAAAGATGAATTAAACAAGAGGAGTGAAAATTGAATTTTATCAAAGCTGCCATTTCTGGCAAGTGTTTACTGCACAAGTTTATGATGAAATATTTAATAATTCTGCTTCCTTTCAGACTGCAGTTTTTATTTCACCTCTCAAATAAGGGGCAAGTCCTGGACAGGAGGTCATTAATTTTCCCCTTCAGTCACCACCTTCTAAGAGCCACTAGAGTTAATAGGGCTGCATATTAATCAGGGCCTTGAGTCCTCTTTGTAGGAGAAAGGCAGAAAGGAGGGGGTCTCTGAATTTACGCCATTAACTTTAGGTGACAAATAAAGGCTGTTCTTCCTGCTGGGCTGTCACTTAGGATGCCTGGCTACAGCTGCACAGCTGATATGTCATATTTTTATGTGATGGTAAAGATGAAGAAGAGTTAAGGCAGGATGGACTGTGCACAGTGCAGAGCTGGACACAAGGAATTTGTTCCTTGCCTGGAACCAGTCTGAAAATGTCATCCACGTTGTGCAATAAACTGCTCTCACACAGGCATCTTAGAGGCATAACTCTGAGCACCTTTGTGCTTGAAACAAAGGATATTTTCTAAGTGTGGATAATTTAGATTTCCAAATTTCTATAATAGTCACAGAGATTCAACTGCTGTCCTCTAGAGGTCAAAATATCCTTTAGAACTAAAGGGTGAAACTAAACGGTGACACAGAGGGCTGGGACAGGACTGTGATGGTCCTTGCGGACGTTCCTGAGAGGCTGTTGTCATTGCTTCCCCTGCTGTGGTGCACCAGTCCTGCAGGGCTGCCTGGACTGAGCAGAAATGAGGCAGCAGTTTGTCCTTGGTTTTGTCCTTTTGAATTTGACTGACTAACCCACTGTCCTGACAAGGGCACTTGTGCAAGGAGAAACGGCAGCTGAAAGGAAAGGGTTTGGAAATTGTGCCTGCAGACAGCTGACTGCTGCCTCCTCACACATTCCTTGTTTCAGAGATCCAAATGCTAAACTAGCTGCTGAAGTGGTGGCTTTGATTTCTCACGTCAAAGGGTTTCATTTTTTTTTCTAGAAGTGGAGAGTATGGAGGCGGTTGCACGTAGCTGAGCTGGGGAATATGTAGCTTTCTCCACCATTACTTAAAGAAGGCAGATAGTTAGTAACGACCAAAAATAAGGCTGCTGGTGTATATAGCCACAACACAGCCTGATTGAAAAAAATTAAGGATATTTTTCATTTTAAACACATGAATAATACCACCCACTTCAGTCCCAACTGTAGTCAGTAGTGTTACTTGTGCTAAGGGTAGGTAAAATTTAATTTGGGCTACTCTTACAGGAGATATGAACCCTTAATTAGAAAAAAAAAAGAGAGAGAGAAAGATTCACAGTGTCCTTCCTTAAGTGCAAGATAAAATCCTTTAACATTACTAATTTATTTACATTTAATTATTTTTCCTCAATAGTTGCCTGAAGGGGAAGTTAGAATCCTCTCACTTTGGAAACTGGAAGCAACATTGCTAATATGTTAATAAAACTATGATTAATAGTGCTGCTAACAATAACATAATCATAAGAGTATTTCCTATTTTCTATTTTGCAAATTCCCAGAATTTTCTAATGTTTTCATTTTTTATTGAAGATATAATTTTTGTATCAATTTTATGCAGAGTTAGGTACCTCTAATTTTTCTTTATGCTCCCTAAAATGGAAGAGAAAGGAATGTCAGCTTTCAGAGATGTAGTGGGATAAAAAGACCCAATTGCATCTTCTTTAATAGCTTTTTGTGATTGGCTGGCAAGTTTTGACTGAACTGGAATGTGGCAACTTTTTTTTTGTGCTGTGAAATCTCATTAAATGAGTTTCATTGTGATTGTTACATAGAATAAGTCTTTACTAATGATTTATTTTCCTGTGATACATTTTACCTAGAGAAAGAATATCTCATTTCAACAGAGGCTGAGATTGTATTGCTTGAAAAATCCTGAATTGTTCTTGGATCCTCATGAGAATTTATCTATGTGCATTTTCAACCACATGCATTTGATTTGTTCTAGTATAACTAGGTAAGCCTATAGCGCTAAAACATTCGTGGTTCCTAATTCCAAGCTCCCTAACGTAACCTGAAATCCAGTTGGCTGAAAGGATGGAGCAAGAGCTGTTTATTTAAGCACAATGAAACTGCTTTCATTTGTTTGTTAGTTTGCACTTCATATTAGAGACTGTTTAAAATATATTTAACTGGAGTGTTCTTTCAATAAAGTTCACATTTCTTGTAATTTCAGGAATCAATCTTTTATTCTGCATAAAAATTGATCCCTATTTGTTTTTATCTCTGCTCTTGGTTTCTCTCCTGGGAATTTTCAACAAAATTTTTTTAGAAGACAATGACATGAAGTGAGTGCCAGCATTGCCTCTTTCTCATCCTTGGATGATAAATTCAGGGAAGCAGAGGATGTTAACCTGTTAATAATACCTCCTGTTATTGCTACAAAGATAGGCTGGTAGATGAAAAGGAGAAAATATTGATATTATAATTCTCCAGGGTTTGCAAATGGTGAGAGTGGAGCCAAAACTGGGACTGCCACTTGTCACGCTGACTGTTTCCATATGCTCTCCCATTTCTCTGCCTTTATCTATTTGTTGTCTCCTGGCTTATTCTGCAATATTTTTGGGACTGGGATATTTTTACTGTTAAAACAGGAAGGGTCTGGTTCTGTGAGTAGGAGCCTAGACACTGCTTCAGTTCAAATATATAGCAATAATGGATGGAGTATAAAGCTTTGACCAGGTTTTTTTAGCCTCAGAATATTGGACAATGTGAATACTAGTTTTTCTAATTCAATCATTTTGATGTTTAGGCAGTTTCAAAATCTAATTTTATTGAATAGTTTTAGTTTTGCTGAGATATATGCTCCCAATTAAAGAGAAGGTCTTCTGCTGTTGGTAAAGCTTTGAAGCTTTTTTTATAGTTCGTTAAATCTGTTAATTCTTTTTGAAGTGATTTCACATGATTAAGGCGGTGAGTGGCCATAATGTATCAGGACAACAGCTATTTCTGTTGTACCTTAGAAAAGAGGGTATCTTTGATTTATATATATATATTTTTTTTTTCCTTATTTCCCTGTGTCCTCTTCTTGGGAGCCCTTGATGAGCAGGAAGTCAGTACTTTGAGCTGCTGGAGAGTGATTAACCAGCATTATTATTTGAATTGTTCTAGATTTAGTTTGAGATAGATTTAGCATGGATTGCAGAGATTGGCAGGGCTGGGGTTCAAATGAACCCTCATCCCATGGTCTGTCATAATTCCCTGGCCTCAACTCTGCCACCAAATTCCCTTTCAGCTGCTTGCCTAGCGTTTTAATTTTGCTGAGACAGTCTGGTATGTGGACTGGACCTGATGCAGCCTGACCTAACTGGCGTAAGAGCATCGGGAGCAGTTATCGAGTATCTGTAGGTATTAGCTGGATTTCTAGAAACAGAAGTGTGACCATAACTGTGATCCTAATGGGAACTGTATCTGAATAGGCAGATTTGAAGTTCTGAGAAATTATACAAAGGTGATTTAAATAAGCTGAATTACTATACACAGTTGATGTAAGGGGACATGTGTGAGAAGTTCGCAATGGAAAAGTGCTTCAGCAGTGAGGAGAAGCCTGAGTCTCTTCCTGACAGATGTGAATTCCCTAAGGCAAATGTTTCCTTGACCTGAAAACTCACTTTCTGTGTCTAGCTGACATGCCGTGGAGTAAGCAAGTTTCCAATGCAAAAGTCAAAGTTGCTGTTCGATAGAACTAAGGAGGAACATATGGAAGTGAGCAGGGATTAGGAAGAAAATCTGGAAAAGTTTTTTGGCTCATTGAAAGGAAAAATTGGAACGTCATTGAGTGAAGCTGCTGAAGCCACAGGAAAGAAGGAAATGGCAGCAAACTGCTTCTAAGCTCCTGCCCGATTTCATGTGAATAAGAACTCGTTTGGATTCTGTGTTCATGCTAATGGGCAAAATGAGGAAAATTGACCTGACTGCAGTGAAAAAAAACCCCAATACTTAAGAAGAGGAAGTTCTTCCAAACACTGGGATGCTATTTCCCATGAGAGAAAGGGAAGGTGGCAGGAGGATAAAGAGTGGGGTGCAAGGCAGGGCCAGGGCAGCGACACTGTTACTCCTCTGGGCATGGATACGGGGCAGTACCAGTGACATGGCTACAGCCCCATTAGTCCCCTCTTGCCTGTGAATCTACATCCAAAAAAGCCAATAACTGCTTGTCTTTATAATGGTGAGAAAGAGAGTGTAAGAGGATGAGAGAAAGGCTCTTTAGTAGCTGTGTTTGGCATGATGGGTTCTGCACTGGGGACCCACAAGGAAAAAGTCAGAGGGAGAAAGAACAATAGAGGAGAGGAAGACAAACTGGGAAGGAAGAAAAACTGAGGAGGAGGAGGAGGAGAATAGCAAGTGGGAGCAAGTCAATACGGACTGGACCAAGCAGTTATCCTGCTGTCTGCCCTAGCAGTGATGGGTTTGGGACAAAAATAAGAGCTGCAACAAGATCACAGTATTCTGTTATGGCTAAACGCTATTACAGATGAGATTTCAAGAACAGCCTTTCAGCTATGGCTGTATGAGCACCTAAAAAAATAATTTAACTATACAGATCCACAGAATATATAAATCTGAATCCAATAAAACAGTTGGCCATATGCTTAGTTCTGATGGCATAAGCATTCCCAGCTGCTGTGACTAATGATATTCTAGGTTTCTGAGTTATTCCAAAAATGTGAAAAATGGTTTTAGGTCCATAAAAAATATTTGTGTCATAAATGCATCATTTTTTGTGTTGAACACTTCCATGATTTCAAAATATATTTGAAAGGGCTTTCCTAATAGGATTTTTTTTTAAAAAAATTGAGCAAACTAAACCATTTCTTTTTATTTTGGAACAAAGTGTCCAGTGTTTTTCTGGTTCTTTCCCAGTTCTTTCTCCTTGCTTTCTCACTCAATTAATCCTATAGCAGTTTGGTGATGCTGGTATAGATTCATAAAACACTTTCAAATTCAGTAACTTTTTCTAAAAATAATTTAACATTAAAAAAAGGGTTTAAGTTCCAAACCAACATTTAAGAATTGGATTTAAGGCAAAAGTGAGCATTTAATGGTGTGAAATAAAGGTAACAAAGGCAGATCAACAGGAATGTGGCAGATTATCTCCAGTGGATGCTAATAAAATGTGTCTGCTGCTCGGTATCATTACACAGACAGCATATGGAACAAATACTTCATAAATATCTTATTTTAAAGTGTTCTGGGGAGTTCTAAAATGCTTTTCAGTTCCTTCCTTTGCATTCCTATGGCTTGTAAGGTCAGTTTTTCTTAATTCAGTATTAGAAGTCCACCTTTAGAGGCCTAGGAGGGAATGAAAAACTGCAGCTGAGACATTTTAAAGACCTTTAGAAACATCTGTTTTATAAACATCAAATGTTTCAGTTTTAATGTCCAGGATCGTGGATAATAACCTTGGGCTAGAAATGAAGTGCCTTGTAACAACAGAAAATGTAAGTCTCTCATTTTTAGCCTCAAGGAGTCTCATGGTTCATGAGATAACATACCCTCAAACCCTTCATAGACAAAGTTATTTGTGCTGAGCTTTGGGATAGTGTGAGTCCTGTAATGAAACTCTGTGTTTGGAAAATTGTACCATTTTTAATGGTGCATGTTCAAATCTCCTTAAAGGTTTGGATGGGACTGAGTAGTCCTGGACAGAGATGGATTAGTGGGCAGAGTGAAGGAGAGGTATGATTAATACGGCTGCATTAAAAGATGCATGATAAATGCAATTTATCACACGGCTATCACCATCATATATGTGCTATATAATTTAATATTAAATAATAGTAAGAAGTTTGTTACCAAATGGTAGGAGTGTGGATGAAGGAGAGGGTGATTGAGGGGTTAGGGTTAGGAATGATGTATTCATTGATAAGAGTGCAAAGGATTATAATTGTAAAAGGGCTACTGGGTAATGCAGAGTAATCAAATATTGCTTCTTGTATTAACATGATTTATTGCCCTTTCCTGAAACTAAAGCTGCTCAAGGCATTTTATGCTTAGGAACCAATTTTTGGAAAGGACTCATCCAGTTTTAAGGAGGAAAAACATGTAGGGATGAATAATTCTGCATAATTGTTCATACTGCTGTTATGTCCCACAGTTTCACATGGGAAAATAATAAAAAACCAAGAGAATTATATTGTAGTGCCTGAGCCTTTCCTCTACTTAAGTAATAAAATACTGACACATAGACTTGTAAGATGTTATGGAAAATAAGTAATACCTTTAAAGTAATCTTTTTTTGACCAGCCATTTGCCTGTCTGACATGAGAAGGCTTGTGTTTAATTGTGTCTTCTGCAACTAGATGCAACTATTTTGCCTTGTTAGAAGAATTATTCAGACTGTGCTTCACTGTTCAGACTGTTCTTTTGTTCACATTGTTAGGCTTTCTAGTGAAAGTCAAGGCATGTATTCCTGTTTTGATTAAGAGGTGAATGCTTTGTTTAATTCAGAGTGTAGACTAGTACCATTGTGTTGCGATCTTGAAAGCGTAACAGATAATAATCTTTAGCAGCTTTAGAAAAGAATGATAAAGGTGCCATATTTCACCTTCCTTTCTATTGGGAAAACATTTTTTTTTTCTGCAGGGCAAACACTTTGGAAGGAGCATACCGCGGGCTTCCTGGGCAAGGTTCAGTGGTTATAGCCCTCCCTTTAGAGCACGGCATAGAGTCATCAGCTCTCAACCCACTGGTTCTGGAGAGCATCTCTGAGGGAGGTGTCTGACAGACCCCTCACTGTCACAGCCTGGGGTAGCGACTTCTGTGACAGCCAGGATGCAGGAGAAGTATGGTAGCACAGGGCAGAGCAGAGCAGAGAGGGACATTCATTTGCTGAAAAGGAAATGCTGTCCACAGGCAGCTGCTGCAGTGTCTGATGTGAGGAGTCTAGTGCAGGAGGAAGATAGGTCAGTACAGTTCCATGGCTGGGTGTTTCCTCCTTCATGTGCTTTCTGTGTGGAAAACTTCAACAGAAATATCACACAAGTTGGAGCATGTCTTGGAAGTAAAGGCAAAGAGCAACAGAGTCCACTCTGCAGCTTTTCATAATATGGTTCCCTTTTTTCTTACAGTTAATCTCATTTGCCCACTGCAAAGCAGATGCTAGTTGCTACATCAGATGTATTCCTCTGATGTTTCAACACTTCCAGACAATATTTTACTCTGAGATTTTTGTTGCTTTCTGAGACACGCGCACTCCAGTAGGATGAGATTTTTCCTTTGGATGCACAAGGAAAGACTCATTTGATGCTAGGAGAGTTGCTTTGCTCTTCACTATTCACAGTGAAAGATCTGATATCTCAAGAAAGGAGATTTCCTCTGGATGCTTTTGACATGTGCACAGGAATCCACAGGATATTTTGGAATCCAGGCACTCAAACCTCCAAACAATGTGGCAGCTGCAGCCAAACTGTCAGTGGTCACTGGTAACAGGAAGAGCAATTACAAACAAATACTGCAGAAAAAGCTGGACTGTGCCTGAACTTGTACCTAGGTCCTGCTTGATTAACTGTTGTAGCCATACCTGATAGTCTTGAATATGCTCCTTGGGCTGGATCTTTACTAGGAATAGTAAGTGTTGAGAAAATTTTAACCATGTAAGTTGCTATAGATGCAGCTTTGTGAGGAATGGAAGTAACTACAAAAATCCCCTTGCAACACACTTTACACGGTTCAAAGTGATGAAGACCTGGCAGCCTTGTTCTATGTGATCTGATGTTAAACTTCTTGAAGTTCTGCACCTTCTTTCATTTCCAGGGCTCTTATTCAGGATTTGGGTGCATGCCAACAGTCAGTTCTGGAAGGAGAAGAAATATGGTCAGTCCCACAAAATACTGTGATGATCTTCTCCTAGGGAGCCATCCTTATGCTCCCGTTGCTCTGAGCTGCTTTCCTAGCCTTGAGGCAAGATCTAGTCCCATCTGTCCTTCCCAATGCACATACCTACTTCTTCAACCATGCCTTGAAATTGCTCCTTTCCCTTTCTGTAAGAAAATCGGTGTTTATAAAGTGTTCATAGTCCTATGGAGACAGCTTGCAATTTTTGTTTGGCATTTTAATTTCTATTTTTATTGTTCAGAAATATTTGTATAATATTCCTGTGTGGTATAGACAAGTTTGATTTTACATGAACCTGAGCCTTATTACTGTTTCATTTTTTAAATTATGTATTTAGCATTGTCATTGTACCAACCACAACACTCAGGTGGTAATGGATAAGCATAAGCAAGTGTGGGCACAAACAGTGCTTAAATGCGATGAACCATAACAGGAAGGTCTTAAAAACAGTTTGTCAGCATCCAGCATTTGACTATCATCTTAAGAATAGAATATCTTTGCATTATATATATATATATACATACTATCTGTCTATCTATCTATCTGTCTGTAAAATAAGTGATACACAAGCGAATTGCTCACAAACACTGCTTCCGTACAGTTGTTCCTGGAAGAGTGGAGATCCAGACAGAGTTTCATGCTTGGACACAATTGCACTGAACAACCAGTCCTGGAGAAAAGAGATCCCCAGTCCCAAACAGCTGATCCCGAAAAGAAAGCAAAAAGGCCAAACAGCAAAAAGGCAAAAAGCTGAACTAATGAGCCAGAAAAACCGGCTCCAGTTACATATGGAGCATGATGCTAATGGTAGGAAATATCTCATTGACCAGCCTGGATGTCAATCTAGGTGCTCTCCTGTCTCTGCTTCCTCCCAGCTGCTATGTGCACCTGCAGCTGGAAAGTTGAAAAAGTACTTATCTCCTTGACAACAACCAAAACATCAGTGAGTTCTCACATTCTTTTCAAACCAAGTCCAAAATATAGCCTAGCTACTATAAAAAAGATATTAACTCTGTCCTACGGAAAAGCATCGGTAACCCACTGTGTTATCACATTATTTTCATACAATCCAAAACAAAAGATGGAGCTAGCTACTAAATATAAAAGATTCTAACTACTATGGAGAAAATTAGCCCGATCCCAGCAAAACTAGCACAGTCACCATTCCATACGACAGTGCAGGAAAAAAAAATTGCTACTTAATTTCAGGAAATGTTTCAAAAGGCAATCAGAAATAGTAACAAAGCACCATCTCTTTTGGTAATGGAGTATGATGTGAAAGTTAGAAATAGTAGCTAATTTTATGGAGCATTTCAGGAAGTTATAGCTTAATTGATAGTCTTGGGTGGAAATAAATATCGAACATTAATTTAGCAAAAATAGTTCTTTTAAAACAAAGAAAATTGAATAGTTGTTGTTTAATTATATACTGAAACATTAGAATCTTCTTATTCACTGTTTACCTGGAAGAATTCTCCATTTCATCTCTTGTCACAAATAAATGTGAACAAGTTATCATTTGTCCTGTTTAGAGGGCAAGAAATATATTTAACAAATAAAGTATCTGTCTTTATTTAGACAAACATGAGACAACAGAATTTGAAAGGCTTGGGAATGAAATTAAAACAAATCATTTAAATAGCTTAATTGACTGAAAGTGTGAACAACAGATTGTGAGTATTTTCATTTATTCAGCAAATGCACCATAAGTGGAATTTATCATTCAGTGGATGGAGGGGGATTTCCAAAATCCTGCAGGCTTTATTTTCACTCCTAACTTGAAAAAAAAAAAAAAATTGAGTACATGGCTAATTGTACATGCATATACTGTGTCATCATATCTTCGGGGAACACGATATTTGTATGGTTATATACTTTCCCAGAATGGAGCCTTTGGAGGTCCATCTATGTATCCAAGCCTGTCTTTATGTGTCTGTAACTGCTGTCATCCACACGTCAAACAGAGCTAAGAGCAAACCCTACGTGTCTGTCTTTAATCAGTGACCCTCTCAGGTTTGACTCATGGATTCAGAGAGTGGGACTCAGTCCCTGGTCAAAATGCTGATTTAGCAATAACAGCCCAGGCCTATTCCCAGGGCAAAACTCCCTTTTACTTCTGTTGGAGGCAGGGCCAAGCACTACATTTCCACCTCGGATTGCTGGTCGTGAAGTCATGCATAATGTCACTAGAGGTTTTAGCTTGGATTCAAAGGTTAAATGGCAGGTCTGTCCTTGCTTAAACCACAAAAGAAAATTGTTAGTCCTTGCTGAGTACTTAAGAAAGAACGACTTGTCATAAACACTCAGATCTCTTTAGCTGCAAAATTCCTAGGGTTGCCATGAAAGGCTGTGATGCAATGAAATAGTGGTGACAAGTGACTGGTAAATAAAGCAACCAATTTACAGTGCTTTCTCATAGCTTCCGCCAACTATATGTGTTTGAATCCTTAAATATCTTCCATATTTCTTCAGACTTTTCCCCTCAGCCTTCCTAACTTATGAAATATCTCTCTGCTATTGTTGTTCTTCTGATCATGAAAAGCAGTAGTATTTTTAAAAATTATATTATCGAGATGCCTTTGTTCAGGATTTTTATAAAAAGTTCTCCATAAAGAACTTTTAGATCTTTAATATCTCCATAGATTTTGGATAGATGTTATTGTATGATCTTTCCCATGAAATGAAGATATGTTCTTCTTTACCAGACAGAGGTCTAATGTTTTTTTTTTTTTTTTTTTTTTTTTTTTTAATTGCTAAAGATCTTTTAAAAAAAAAATCTTTCATATGGAAATAATGCCACAGAAAAATTATCAATTGGCATTGCAAATTATAATGAACTGCAAATTGCAAAAGCCTGTTAAGTTGCAGAAGATTGTGTGTTAATAAGACAATGAAAAATGCCAAGCGTTTATTGATAGGACTGTTTGTGTGTATATGCACGAGACAGAGGGAAAGCGAGCCCTATACTTAAATGAAAATAGTAAGCCAAATCAATCCTGTTATTTTTTTAAAGTGTGGAAATCACAACTTCAAATGTCACAAGTGCTAACATGATATGCCATTCCAGCACTTGTAGCCCTAGAAAGATACATTTTTTCCACTTACTAATCTGAATCTTGATATATTGGAACATCATTACCTATTATTTTTTTTTCAATCAGAGCACTACACTAAAGTTAAATTTAACATTTCATTTATTGCAAACTTAGCTTGTAAAATCTGGCATTTTCATGTTTTTAAAGAAGCATGGAAACACATTTCTCAACTTCAATACTGTTTTAGCAGTTCCCATTTTAATTTAAAAGTTCAAATTGGGAGGAATTTAAATGTTATGCCTAGATATCATAAATAAAAATACTTCTTCAAGCCACAGTCATACAAACACCGGATCTATGAACAAGAGAGATGACAGTTAAAAGAAACGTATTTAATATATTATAAGTTGCTCTTTTTTTTTTCTCCAGCCCCAAGTAAAAGTTTAGTTTTGAAGTGCATTCTCTGCTTTGGGCTTAAAGGGTGTGTGCCAGATACTAGCTGTCCTTTCAGAAAATCATTATTAATATTCATTAACAAAATGTGAATGAAAAACTTATTGGGACAAATGGAGGTCTTGGAAAAAAAATTATTAAATCAACAGGCACATCAGATTCTGCACACTGCAAGTTGTTGACATGTGTATTAAATTACACATTGCTATTTTATTATAAATTTCTGTTGTTTGGAGATCGAACTTTGTATGATATGTGCATGGATTTCACATATTTTTTCTTTACATGGTCCCTTTCCTATGAGATGAGGTTGAAAAATTTGTTTTCTGAATGCTAGGTGCTCTAGCCTAGGATGGAAAGATAGAATGGGTCCCTACTCTTCTCTTCCCTGGAGACTGGGAGGACTGTTATCTAAAACATTTTGATGTTTGAGTCTTTACACTAGATGTCCAAAGAGAGATATGAGGTGTTCTGCAGTGAATCATCCTGAGCAGTGGTTACCAAGAATACCAAACACCTCAAAGGGCAGTTGAAAGAACACCAGAAAATGTCCCAGTGTATATTTATGACCAGTTCTTATGAAAAGGAACAATGGGCCTGCACAGTATCAGAAGAGCAGTTTTAGACAGCTTTGTTTCGGCAGATTCTCAGTGCTTCTCTCAGAATGAACATTGCTGAGCTTTTGTCACTGAGGTGGGCCACTGCCAAACCCTGTATCACAAACAACCTTGCTCCCACCAGCCCTGGAGGCCACGGTGTTTGTCATGGAGGTTACTGGGTAGTCCTGTAGCAAAGAGATGTGACTGTTTCACTCCCATTTTAATCACTGCTTCAACCAGCAGTTAGAAACCTTGTCTTTCCTTGCAGCTGTCTTGTAGCTCAAAAGCTGGAGAGTCTCTTCCTTTCTGGATGGATGTTCCAGCAACTTCCAGATACAGCCAAACACTGGCTATTACTAGACAATGCTTTCAAATTTTCCCTTGCATGCAAGGTGAGGTGGAAGCAGTACCCGCATTGACAGTCTAGGACTCCGACTATACAGATCCTATGGATTCTGACTGATTTTATGAATTCTGTGTTACTCTGTCATGTATTTTCTAGCAAAGTCTGCTAGCGTAGCTGCTACCCTGGCCTAGCGCACTTTGGTAACATACCTTCTAGTCTTGCCTAGAAGCAGCTGCATGCCGATATAAAACAGGGTTGTAATTTTGGATGAAATGAAGGGCTAGTGCCTGGAAGAACTTCCAGCTGTGACATTTGGTCTATTAATGTTATTATTAACTACACAGGCCTTGCTTACATGTGTATTTGGACCATCGTTGCTACAGCGATGCTTCTTCTAAAAGACAATAACACCAAGTGGCTCAGTCCTGTAGGACAATGAGTGCGCTGCTGTAGAGTGGCCAAGAAAAAAGACACTACTTCTTCCCTGTTATTAACAATGGTTAGGTTAAAACAACAGAAAATCCTTGGCGCAAAAGAAATAACAAGGACAAATGAATTGGTCCCCGTTGGTGAAAACAGACAAGCTGCCAGGACAGGGGAAACTTCTGGGTCCTCTCCTGGCCATGGCTCAGGGAGTGAAGCAGACCTGGCCAGAACAGTGTCCTAGGTGGAAGGACAGAGCTGTGGGAAGAAGCTGGGGTTGCTGAAAAGCCTGGGCAAACTTGTCAGGATTTTGCTGTGGGAACAGGAGAGACTTCCGAAGAGTGTTTGCAATTGCTTAGTCCACCCTTTCCTAAAAGGAAGCACAGGGATGCTGCCTGGTTGTGAGCAGGGGGACTTAACTTGATGTATGTGAGCTCTGCTGTAATATTTACTCTCAGGTCCAGAACACAGGCCCTGGCCTCTTTCATTTATTAGTAGCTTTCAAGCCTCAGTGTGACCCAGCTGTTTGTACCTGGATGTCCTAGAACATAACCCATACAGTATTATTACTGAGATTCATCCAATCTGAAACCACAGCTCTGAACTTTTAATTCTCCCATTCTGAAACCCAGCCATGGTATGAGGTGGCTGCTTTTAGTAACCTGTATACATTATATATATATAAACCCCAGAGACTCCTGAATTATTTCTGTTATTTCTTTTCACAGAAATGCACTGAGAAGTAGAATCCTTTACTTGTTAGGTCTGTCATCTAGAACAGCCCCCAGATATTTACCAGAAAGCTGTAGTATCCAAGGACCTTGAAAAATTTAACTTTGAATTGGCTAGAATACATACAACTGTATTTATAGTTCAAAATCATGTAAAGATAACTTGTACATAATCAAAATTATGCAGAGACATATGTCTGGAACTTCCAAGCCACAAAACTGAAGCCAGAGGTGTGAGACACAGCTGTATTTGAAAAGGTTCATCTATAACACAACAAAGTGGTTGAGATTAAATTTCATTTGGAAGTGTGAAACTTCTTTCATTTGTGTTCTCGTGCATGGCATGCTGTTTTGGAGTAAAAAAATGTGTGTATATATATATAAAAAACCCCCCATAATTATATCTTTAACAAATGAAAGTGTTAATTTCATACTGCAAAGGGAACCCAGTAAGTTTTCAACATCCGTACTGTCAACCAAGGCATCTCTACAGAGACACAAGCTCCATGGAAATTCTCTCTCAAAACCTGGCTTCCAGGGGGCTTGGTTTTTGCACACCCCAACAATTTCTGGTTTTGGCTTAGAGAGGAGGGAATCTATATCAGAAGAATTTTTTTCCCTGTTTTAAGATCCTCAACTCAGGAAAAAGCAGGAACTCAGGGATTCACAGATCACCAGGGTTTTGTACACAGTCTATCTTGCTCGTCCCATTTTCTGTATTGAAATTTGATTGAAAAAGGTAACCCCGTCAGAACATAAGGCAGTAATAGAACAATAAATGGCTGTTTGCTTGTGGTCAGCCATGCTTAGTGGAATATAGAACAAGGAGGGGAGCTAAGAGGAATCTCTTCCATGCTCAAGTGATTTCATATTCCTCATATATTGTGCATGATGCAGGTGGAAGAGAAGGAGTGGACCTCAAGGGATTTATTATTCTTCAGAATTTAGTGTAATTCCCTTTAGCATCAATGGAGCCTGTCTATGCAGAGAGTCGACTTCATTTGTAATCAAAAGGTCTGGTTTATTAGTGAAATGTAAGGATGGACTGAAAAATAACAAATGTTCCCCAGTTACAAGAGGAATACATCTAGACATGTGCAATGCATTGTCTGAAGGCTTTCCTGTGCCTTGAATAATGTCTTGCTCCTATATATGTGAATATTGTACACATCGAAGATGAAAGAAAACCTAGAGGATCCTGATAGGATCCTGTTATACTGACAGAGGGGATGTCCCCATCATATATTCATTCATTCTTCCCTTCATCCATTCACTTGTTTCTAGAAATGGCTATTTCTGACAATTTTGTTAGCTGTTGGACTTCCAGGCAGACGGAAGTCTGGGATGAATGTTCTATTAGTCTTTTATTTTCCCGTCACTGAGGTAGGTAACTGACAGGATAAAAACATTTCTCAGGAGTTTATTTTTCCAACTTTTTTAAAAATTCCTTTAACCAATGCTGTAAGTGTGTCAGCTATACACCTGATAGGCTGGAGAGGAACCTATTGTATGAGGAAACTGTATTTACAAGTCTTAAGTGGTGCTTGACATCATGGTAAGAACAGTTTATCTTTGACTTCTGCTATGAGAAATGGTCCTTGTTATATGAATGACTATACAAAAAGGCTAACATGGTTTTGTCAAGCTGCAGAAAGGTGTTATTTTTCTCTTTTCTAGATTGTTGTCTGCTTTTAAATGATCTGTTTAATGAAAGACTGTTAGCAACAAAGCTTGACAGTGTATTAAGCATTCACAACCACCTAGATTTACAGTTTAAATGAAGTGACTACATCACTCACAAAAATCTCTTACTTTAGAAAGGCAGGTTTTCACTAACCTTCATAAAACACGGTGCTGTTAATAAAATGTCTTCAGTCTGCAGTGTAGTTGTTTAGGCAGAATAGTAACACAGAGACAGTTCTTTAAATTTATTTTCTAGAAGGACGGATGATTTCTCTTTAAAAGACAACATTGAAATGGTCACCATGTAAGAAAAAAAAAAGTAGCAAAACACAGCCCCCTTTTCTGAAGGATTATCTGCCCAGGTCAAAATATAAACAATGCAGAAGTGCAAGGGCTTTGTTATGCATGAGGTCTATTGGCCATTTCAGAGCAGCCCTCTGTGTCACCGAAGCGAGTTGATGACAGATGGTGAGACTGTCCTTGCGAATTTTTCACCTTAACGTGACAGGCTATATGGAAATGTCCTGTGATCACTGGGGATTCTCCAAATGTCCCTTGATAATCAACACAAACGGGAATAATTTTTAATTTGGAGCCTGAAGCAGTTTTAAAGATTTGTCTTTATGTATAAAGTCTTTATACTGTTTTGCAAGAACTATAAACAATGGATGAATACAATGGATTTCACATTGCATTTATAATAATTAACCTTTACTTGTTTAGTGAAGAAAGATGGTTTATAAGATAATTCCACAATGGAAGTAAAACTCATAAAAACATCAAGAAAATAAAGCAATTAATTGAAAGGCAACCTGGACCACTTTGTAAACTGTATTCAGGAAATATATTCTGGTCCCTCTTAGCACCTCAACAAATTTTGATCAAGCATTTTTATATTCTGTTAGTTGTATTCAAAAGATAGAATTCTTCAATTTTGCATTACTTTTATTTTCAAAAGGAAAACAACATCTGTGAATCCAGGGCCAAACACTGTTCTACTTAACTTATGCCTGACAACATCAGTAGGAATACTTAACGTACAAGATTCCGTCCTTCACAAACCGCACTGTTGCTCAGGGCTAGAGCCACCATACTTCAGACAATGAGACAGCTCAGCCTCTACCAGAGCAGGAAAAAAACCCAGGCAACCTCTCCAGCCACTGGCAAAAACCCTAGATGTCCATACAGACTCTGTTTCATGTGATGCCAGCCCTGTTTGTTCTTCCTCTGCTCTCAGCCTCTTTTGTTACCAAAACAACATACTGGAGAAGTGTGGGTGTTTGATGGGAGCTGTGGTGGCACCCTGGGGATGGCTGAATACCACTGTCTTACTGGGAACTGAGATGAGGAAAAAGAACATCTAGTCTCTGTGGCAAACTGGACCAAAGAGGATGGAATTTTGGGCCGCAGGAAGGGCTGGGCTGAGGGCAGAGTTTCTGGGTACCATTATCTCCAGCCTGAGTGTGCTTTGCCTACAGCAGCAGCAGGTACCACAGCCTCTGAGGGCACAAGGTCTTTTTGTTTTGGTTGTTAGAATAAGCATTTAGATGCTATGCTGATAAAGATCAGAATACAGGGATACAATATTTTATGCCCCGTTTTGACCTCAGGCTTGGACCTCAACTTAGCAGCTTTTAGGGACTCATGCTGTGTGTTCTTTAACTTTCCTTGTCGCTGCTTCAGGTAGCCACTAGTTATGTTTGAAGAAAGTTCTTGAAGAAGTTTTTTGCACAAAGCTTCGATTTTAAGTGGCAAGTGTCATAATGCTTGAATTGTGTGATTCTAGTTAAATTTTAGGCTCTGTACAGTACTCCAAGCTCAGGTTTTCATTTTGCTTTATTTTGTACTT
The DNA here is from genome assembly GCF_036013445.1 of Caloenas nicobarica. Lineage (NCBI taxonomy): Eukaryota > Metazoa > Chordata > Aves > Columbiformes > Columbidae > Caloenas > Caloenas nicobarica. Next base: position 127,930,774 of record NC_088246.1, on the reverse strand, counting down.
AAGCGATCATAATTATCAATTGGAGGGTGGTCTAAGAAAAGACTAGAGATCATGAGCTGAGAGGTTTTGGCGCTCTGTTGATGGCTGAACTGAACGAATCTCGTATGTTCAAGTCATTCTTCCCACTTTTCAGAGGCACAGTCTATTTAGACATTAAATTGAATGAGAGTTTTCAGTTCTCAGTGACTTTGTCAACTGGGCAATTTCAGTTTTGGGTGTCCAACTCATTTATGCGCTACTTGGTTTTGACAGTTTTAGCCTCTAAAATGGATTTAGGCATTTGTCTGACTCTCTAAAGCCATATACCTATGTAAAGATAAATATAGATTTCTAGTCTACAGACACAGATGGTTTAGATTCAGTAGAATTCCAGAACACATATTTTATCAGGTTTTATATATAGAATTGATATATGTTCAGAAATATTGTATATGAAGGAATGGCATTTATTTATTTGTTTATTTATTTTGGGGAGGGGAAAAAAAAGTTAGTTTTGACATTTTTCCCAGCCTAGATTTTAATGAGAAAAAGTTTGCAGTCATTTCTTCGTTGTCAGCATCAGGTACTGTAATTTGCTCATGTAATACATTGTGGCCCAAAGGTATATTGCTAACCAACAGAGTGATTTCATAACAAAAGAATCAATAGCTCATTATTTTTGGACTCAGAAGAGTTTGCATGTTGCTTTAGAGATTTTCTGACATTTAGGAGATTATTTGCAAATTAAAACAATCTTTGGATCAATCCATTAAATTGTCAGTTAATCATCTTAAATAACACTTTGTTTTAAGCTCCATACAAAAAGATATGTTTTTTCCCCCAAACACAGGATAGAAGTTTGAACTGGTTATCTAACTGGATGATGATAGCTTCTGAGTAGTTGTTCTATTACATCTCCCTATAAAGTACTGACAGCAAAACAGTGGTAGGTATTAAAAATCATTTTCTAAATTTATTGGTCTGACAATCTAAACACATGGTGCTGCAAGTGGAGACCCCTTGAATCAGATTGCTGAAACTTGTGTTACACAAGAACTGGGCTTGAATTAGCTTCCTCCTCCAAATTCCTTTTTAGGAGTTATAGAATGCAGAAAAAGAAGTTAAGTCATTGAGAGAAGGAATGTGACTTTTGAGTTAAATTATACAAAAGTAACTTTTTTAACGTCACTTTTTGTATTTAGTTGTTTCTGAACTATTAAATACGCACCTGTGCAAAGGCCAGCTTGTCCAGCCCATCCTTCCTCCTCCCATTACGTTCTGTGGGTGCCTGGCTTGAAGGCTGGGGATCCAAATTCATCATGGACCTCCAGCTAAGTAGTAATTAAAGCTCCTTTGTGCACAAGCAGATTGTGCCAACCTCCCCTAAAGCCACTTTTCCATGGTAAGGTCACGTCTTTCCACTGGCATACACCTGCAGCTATGCTCCCAGGATGCTCACATCCCAGACTTGTCTCCTTAGGGAGTGGAACAGCAGCCGCAGAGCTGCCTCAGCTTTTCTGATTGCTGTATCGCCCCTTAATTTGTCAGCAAAGGAGTTGTTCTGCATCCTTAGTCCTCTTCCTTGCCACCCCCCTCCCCTTACTTCCTTCTCTGAGCCCTTGCTCCGACAGTGGTTTGCCGTAGCAGTCCCCCTGTGATGCTCAGGGACCTTCCTCAAACCTCTTGGCACTACAGTTCCCAACTTCAGCCCTCTGCCCTTGCACTGAAGGGATCAGGAAGATATTCTCCTGATGAAGTTACTTGGTTTATCAGTCTGCAGATTTTGTGGTGACATGTGAACCAGGGGAACACAGACAGCTATATTTGCTCATATTTCTGTTATTTACAGCATCTTTGGACGACAGTTGGGAAAATACACTAAAGAACAAGCGCTGGAAGGATTTTTAGCTCAGATTTCCCTCTTGTTTTAGACATCGATTACTACGAGTTTCGGTGGTCTGAATTTCCACAGAAAGCAAACTTAGAACTAGTAAATGAACTTTTTTCCTTGCAGAAACAACTTTTTTTCAGAAACCAGTTTCAGAGCATGCATATGGCAATGTTCTTGCTGCGGGGGTTTCTGCCTGATCGAGCTGAAAAACAGACAGAGTACCCTGGTTAGACTAACTGCAGCTAATCAGCATCACCTGACTAGAAACAACAGAATTTTTTTAGCCTGTACAAGATTGATCTATTGAGTAAAAAACAATGGCCTGAGTGTGCAATGAGTAATGACAAATAACAAATACATCAGAACGTATTCCCATAACATATTTATTCTTTGAACAAAATAAAAAGCTACATTTGCTTGGCATCTTTATTAGACTCTTTTTTCCTTGGATCCCCATGGTTCATCATTTATTTATGTATCTGTTTTAATAGGAAAGGTTATGTAATCATGTGACGCCAGAGACAATATCACGGCTATGTGGATGTCCATGGCAAAACTTTAGCAATTTGATTTCATCTTTCTTGACTAACATGCTCTATCAGTTTGATCCCTCAGAAAGTTTTTCATGCACCTCCATTTTGACACCTGCTGTACTTTTCTACCAGTGTGGTAAAGCTTGTTTTCTTCAAGTACAGAAAATCCTCAAATGCACTGTTATGTCCTAGATAAATTCTGACCACCTATGTTAGAAATGCAAACTAGATTTATTTCACAAGAGTGCTCAGATCCCACAAAGGCACTATAAATGCAGCCTTCTCTCTCTTGATACTGCTGTAATGCAAATAATTGTGACGTACAATAACACAAGGAAGACTTCTGGACAAAAGCTAACATCTTGTCCTCCAAAGTCTGAGTGACTTGAAAAGACATCATTGTACTCATCTTTGAATGAAGCTTACTGAGTCAGTGTACTGGGGTCTGTGTTTATTCTGTGTTTATCCCACTAAAATTCCAGTATTTAAAACTGTCACGTGCTTTTAAGAAGACTTTTTAGTTGAAATAATTTCTACTGTATTCAGAGTTGAAAACATCTTTAAATGGGTTTGTGATAAGCATGAGCAAATACAAATATATGGATTCTGCTATTAATGTAATTTATTATTTGTAGTGTGGCAGCACTCATGATCCACTAATGTGCTAGGAGGTGTATAAACACAGAAATGAAGCATCCTGAAGAATCTGTAACTCTCTCATTCCTCCTCTGTCGATCCAAGTATGACTTGCTGGAATGGCAACTTGTTAGATGGAATTAATACTGGAAATGTTGCTTTTCCTAAATTGAAAGCCTGCAGCTTTCTGGAGGTACTAAATATCTTAATTTCTCTATTTTAACTACAAATGTGTTCATTTTTAAGGAGACACTCTCAAAATTAGATGCTTAAATCGTGAGACTTGACTGTCGAATATTAATACAGAGGGGCTCATCCTTTGAACTGTCCTATTCTTGTTATGTCCATGCAGCTGCGCCCTTATGTGACAACCACAAATTTGTCTGACATCAGTTGGATATCTCAAGAGCTAAAAGCAACATCCCCTCAGCATGGGCTGAAGTTTTGGAGTGAACCTTTTAGGAGGCTTCAGTCTTTTATGGCCTGAGGTCAACGCAACAGTTGTAAGCTGTTAACTAGAGGGTTACTCTGGTGCCTGCCCAGATCATTTCTTCATCGTTGCTATTCTTGGCTCTCTGGAGGTGAAGGAAGAAAGGGAGTCAGTCTGAGAGCAGCTCTAACACCATGCCTGTGTCACCATCTCTGCTGACTTAAGATATAGAAAAGCCTGATTTTTAGCTCAAAGGTAACATCATTTTCACCATTGCGTGCAGACAGAATGGCAATGCAAGAAAGGGAAGGGGGTTCTTTGTCATAGAATCACAGAAAGATTTGGGTTGTAAGGGACCTCTCAAGAGCATCTCATCCATACCCCCTGCCATGAGCAGGGACATCTTTCACTACATCAGGTTGTGTGAAGCCCCGTCTAACCTGAATGTGAACACATACAGTGATGGGGTATCTACAGCTTATCTGGGCAACTTGTTCCAGTGTCTCACCATGCTTATAATAAAAAAATATCTTCCTTCTGTCCAATCTAAAGATACCTTCTTTCATTTAAAAAACATTGCTTCTTGTCCTGTCACTACAGGCCTTGGTAAAAAGTCTCTCTCCACATTTCTTATAAAACCCCTTTATATACTTGAAAGGCTACCGTAATGTGTCCCCGGAGCCTTCTCATCTCCAAACTAAACAACCTCAACTCCTCATAGGAGAGATGTTGCAGCCCCCTGATCATTTTTGTGGCCCTCCTCTGGACTGACTTTAACAGGTCCATGTCTTTCTTGTACCAGGGACCCCAGAGCTGGACGCAATACTCCAGGTGGGGTCTCACCAGAGCAGAATAGAGGGGGAGAATCACCTCCCTCAACCTGCTGGTCGTGCTCCTTTTGATGCACTCCAGGATACAGTTGGCTTTCTGAGCTGCAAGTGCACATTGCTGCATCGTGTTTAGTTTTTCATCCACCAGGATGAAGAAGGCTTACTCCTAGAACTTCTTTTAAGAGAGAAAATAGCAGAACAATGTGATTTTGGAGAGAGAGGGGTGGGAAGAGTGACAAGATGCCTACCTCAACAGTAGATCTTGGTGCTTTGATTGTCCTCTGATGAAAGCCTTTCCTTTTCTGCTGCTGCTCCTTTGCTACTTGCTGTTGATACATCCATGTCATACGATGTGGGATGCCATGGTTGTGTCCTGAAAGAAGTGTAGGTTTCCAAAAGCTAATTGCTTTGTGTGCAGTGTTTTGTGGGTGTTCCTAGGATATTTCTGGTTCTGGAGCTAGTTTGGTTAATGCTGCTTCTGTATCACAGTTTGGACATGCCCAGAATTTTCAGCTTAGCACTTGTCAGAGGAAAGATTTTTGGTTGCTCTTCTTCTGCTGTGATTTCCTAGGGAGAGAGGAATAAAGGACTGAGGCATTGGTGCATTCTACTGTTGTCTCCTCATCTTGCTTGTTCCTGCCCATAGTAGGGCAGAACTGGTAACTTGTCAACAAAACTCCTGATCTGTACGTACCACTCTCATGAGGCTGTCTGCAAGTAATGTTTGTCACAATCCTTTTTTTCCCCCAGTACCTTAATATTTCTGCAGAAATATTAAAATTATGGGAAGAAATTTTTCTCTGTTAAAAAAAAAAAAGGAGAAAAAAGAAAAACCACAGAGGTCAGCCAGTTCCAATGTATACTCCCCACTTCTCTCTTCACCTGCTGGATGTTTATGATAAATTGAGTGCATCTTATCTGTGACTTGCTTACATAATACAATATTATTATCACATTGCTGCTCTCTCTAGAAGGAGAAAGGGTAGGCTTAGGTTTTAGATCTTTTATAATTACAGGAAAATATGCAAGTCAGTCATGCTGTCCTCACAGGATTCTCAAAGTTTTTCCATTTGGTCCTTCTTACTATTCTAAGAAGAAACTGTTTGGAAATGTCTGTGCTTTTTAATTTTATTTTTTTATTTTTCTGATGCTTTAATAATGCACATTGTGCAACTGTTTTGGATGCATGATTGATGCCATCCCTACCTGCCTAGAAAGATAATGATAAGATCTTTTAGGGACTGTTTTCTTCAAGTGATGCATACATGGAATTCCCATTAATGTTAATGTGAGATGTGCAGATGCACTCTGTGAGTGAAGACAAGGCCAAAGATATGATAGTTATATTGGGGTTTATGTCTTTCATGGCAGGAAGACTTCTAAGTGGCAGGCACATTTATTGGAATTTAACGGAAAGCCATGCTAAAAAATGCCAGTTCTGTATGATATGCAGATACATTGCCATTAAATTTTATGCCCAAATCTTACAGCTGTAGCTCATCTTACTAAAGGAACAGGCTTCTATTAAATATTTCCCATTAACTAGTTTCCATAATTCTGGCACGATGGCTGGAACTCAACAAAGTATTTTAATAAATTGACATAAGATGAAAATGAGGAAATATGAAATTCAAAACATACTCCAAAATTATTTTTCTGAAGGAAGTAATGAGGATGAATTGAACACCCAAGGCAATATTGAAAAGGTCCTGAATCTACATTCTTTCTTTATTCTCTTTTGCCAGCAAGAATCTAGCGTGAACATGTGTGCAGCTTGGCATGTTGGCTGAAGTCCAATGTTTGCACTTGCAACATCTGGAACAAATTCTCTACAAGTGAAGAGACAGGTTTTGTCATTCTGTCACCTACTGTCCACGAGCTTCATTACCAATAGTGTGATTGTTTGCATGGATCAGACAAAGGAAAACACACAGATTTTGAGCAGGTCTGGAGTATTTCACAGTTTACAACATTAAAATGGGCATACCATTTTACAGTTGTTATTGCTTTTCCTGAGGTGTTGTTGAACTCTTGGTCAGCATTCGGTCATGAACAGATAAAAGTCTTGACAGGTTCTAAGAGCTATTTTTAAAAGCTAGCCATGCCAAAATCTTTAATGTTAAGATATTCGGCTATGCTTAGAAACCTTAAAAACTGCTTTGATTTTCATGTGTGACACTCAACTGCCCTTCAAGCTGGAAGAGTCAAAATTATCTGTTAAAATGGTATTTTAAAATTGTCCTGGTAAAGAGGACAGAAATGCTGGAGCCTTGGACACATTCTTACAAAAGAACAAGTTATGGGAAATCCTTCCACAACCATATCAGGCACTGTGGTTTAACCCTAGCCAGCAACTAAGCCCCATGCAGCTGCTTGCTCACCCCTGGTGGGATGGGAGAGAGAACTGGAACAGTAACAGTGAGAAAACTCATGTGTTGAGATGAAGACAGTTAAATAAGTAAAGCAAAAGCCACACACAAGCAAAGCAAACCAAGGAATTCATTCACTACTTCCCATTGGCAGTGGGGTGTTCAGCCATGTCCAGGAAAGCTGGGCTCTATCATGTGTAATAGTTACTTGGGAAGACAAATGCCATAACTCCAAACATCCCTCCACCTTTTTTTTTTTTTTTTTCCTTTCTTCCTCCCAGCTTTATATGCTGAGCATATCATCATATGATATAGAATATCCTTTTGGTCAATTTGGGTCAGCTGTCCCAGCTGTATCTCCTCCCAGCTTCTCGTGCACCCAGCACAGTGTGAGAAGCTGAACAGTCCTTGACTACTCAGCAACAGCTAAAATGTTGGTGTATTATCAACATCATTTTCATACTAAATGAATCTAAAACGCAGTACTATACCATCTACTAGGAAGAAAATTAACTCTACTCCAGCCAAAACCAAGACAATAGGTTAGATCAGCACTAAGGAAAAATATCTGCCAATTGAGAAACGCTTTGTTGAAAACATTCTTATAAGAGGTACATGTTGAATTCTGCTCTTCAAAGCTCTTGGAGAATTATGATTTATTAATACAGAGCTCCAGGCTCTAAATTGGATGTAATTGTGCTTTCGCAGACCTTGCTGCAAAGGCTGAAGGAGTTCACTGAGGCTGAGAGGATTCTGTGGCTATGCTTGCCCCGGTAGAAGGAACAGAACCAGGGCAGGGTCTTGAGTACCACACCACAAGTGTCCACAGTGTTTGGTTATTATCACATGCCCTTTGCACAAATCAGGCTTGCGCCAAATAGCATTTCCCAAGACAAAGCCTTGGCATGTTTTGGAGAATAACACGAGTTAGGAGCTGCTCTCAGTAGACATGTTGGATTAGACCACATTGTTTTGGGGAGGAAAAAAGAGAGTTTAGCCAGATGGCCATGAGCCATTACAACATTTGCCTTTAGGGCTTCCTAGTCTGTTTTATTTATCAGGGTAGACATCACCTGTAAAGTCTCATATGTTTATAGCAGTGGGATGCCTGTTAGTAACTAAGACAAAAATATCCTGATTCTTTTGAAGCTTTTACGTGCATTGACCCAAATAAATCATTTTTTTCAAGGACTTTGTAAAATAAATACAACATATGAATTAAATCAATTTGATATCTCATCTCTCAAGTGTTCAACTGATATTCTGTCAGCTAATCCTGGTTGCTCTCTTTCCCAGGGCACCTTGGAGATGCACAGGAGCTTGCTCCAGGCTAAATTAATTATTCTAGTGATGGTGGCAGCTGCATGATCCCAGCTGCCGTCTTTTCTGGCCACATGATAGCAGTAGGGCTCCAAGAAAAGGGCCACAGGCTCCATGTATTAATTTAGTAGCGGGGACCCACTCCTGCCTATAGTTGTCTTTGAGTCAGCTCTTGAAGATACACAATATGGTGTATGGGAGGTCCACGCATAAGTTCCAGAAAGCACTGGGCCTACTGCATGTATGATTAGGTCTACCTACAGTACACCTGCTGATATTTGAAGAGAAAGAAATGGCTCATTCAGCCAGAAAAGCTGTGTGCCATTGCTGTACAACATGACCTTGACTACTGTCCAAGTGTCCTTTTGTTCCTTTTGAACTCATTAACTCAAAAGCAAATATTTGACTCCAGGGTGTCTGGGTATTTCAGTCTTTCCTGTGTGACCCATCATTTGGACTAGAGAGGTGAGATTTGATCCTGGAAGAGTTCATTCACAGAAGTTCTTATTTAATACATGTGTAAGCACTTAACTCCAAACCGAGGCTCAGCTATTGCCTAATTCTGTTGGTGCCCCAGGAACCTTGGCATGAGACTTCAGCTAGACAATTCCTAGTGATCTTCGTTTCTGTTGCTTGGCATGATCCCTTTCAAGCAAGGCACTTGAAAACACCATACTGCTCAGTGCCTAAACCATAGCAAGATTCACAAACCATGGATGTGTTTTTCTGATCTTCTTGGCAAGTCCTGATATAATAAAATATTTCAGGATGTCTTTACCAGCCTGGTCACAAGCAAAACCCAATGACCCATCTCAAATGCTCAACAGCCCAGTGCATGGAGCACTCATGCACAATACACAGGCTCATTTTCTTCTCCCGCTTGCTTTGGAACACAGATTTGAAGCCACATCTTACCCTTACAACAGAAAGTCGTCTGCCACATCAAGAATTCACCAGCTATCACACAATAGCATGCTCTAAGATGAATCCCTCGTCCCCTCTCAGTGAAGCTAATCTACTTAATATAAAATACTTAAAATATTCATAGTAAATATTCAGACTCTATAGCTTAATGACTATGGTCATTGCCTGGAAGACTGGGTTTCTAATCAGTGCCTTGATGAATAAACATCTGAAGATTTACAGATACTGGACAATGCCAAAGAGAAAGTTCTTATTTCAGAGTAGGATGCATTATCTGTGATTATTTAGCCAAGAAATTATTGCAGGTTCCTTCAGCTCCACAGGGGTAAATTTTGACTGGAGAGACCCCTGTCTCTAGAAGGAAATTATATTTGCAGTGCAGAGATACCACAGTGATAGCACTCTATACAAAAATACAAAAGAACCTAAGACAAATTCTTTAACCCAGCCTCAGTGTTGTTGTAGCCCACAGGAAAGATCTTCAGCCAAAATTGCAAAGTTAGACTGACAGTGGTGCTTTTGGATGATTGCTCCTATTCATCAGACTTCCAGTCCTTAGTGAAATCAGGACGAAGAGGGTTACATTGTTTTTTCTGTAGTGTAGGCTTAGAAAAAAAAATAATGTTGTCCTGTTCATTTATTATCAAATTTGAACAGTTTGCTTTTGAAATGCTAAGAGTCACCCCAGATGAACTCTCCTTTTTAGGCAGTAACTGGTTCAGACTGCCTTCCATGGAACTCTAAAATCAATACAGAGAATGAGAGATAGATGGGAAAATATGCATTAATCCATAAATATAATCTTCATTTTCAAGTCATTATGCTAAAAAAAAAAAAAAAAATCAAGATTCTGATAACTTGGACTTTTTTCTTTTCTCTCACGACCCACTTAGAAATCCAGAAGTCATAAACTTTTGCCTTGTCTTAAGCTATAAGTTATGGTGGTATAGCAATATTTTTTACTGTCCAGATAAAAAAGGAAATTACTAGCTCCATCCTTGCCTGGTGATGCAGTTAGCTGCCTGAGGTCTCAGTGGTTTCACTTCATTTAACAAGAGGAAGTATAAAACTGACATATAAAAATTCCCTTGAGCAATCATTCATAATTGTAAAAAAAACCTTTTGTAAGATTTTCTGATCTATACACGCATTGATTTTTATGTGGAAAGCTTTTTTTGTTGTTACTTTTACAAACAAAAGTTTCTTTCACATTTGATACATAGATTTCCATTTTGGTTTTCCTTTGTTTTTGTTTTGATACTATATTAAATTTAACCTCTACACCCATTCTTTGTAGTCTCTGAGATGGCCCAGTGTTCAGATTTTGAGAATCTTTTGCCTTCTCCAGGTATTGCTGCAGTTACTAAATTTGGTAATAAGGCTTTCTTGATTTTTTTTTTTCAATAACACCATCCAGATATTTTAGCAAAGTTACTGTTGCTGTTGCTTTATGAATCCAGTCTCCACATTCAATGTGAGAGAAGACTTTAAAGCTCCTCAGAAGGAATTCTTGTAAATAGAACACACAGATTCCCAATTTGTAATCATGGAGCTTACAAGCTTCATGCTTTGAATATTTAATTTCTTCAGGTAGGCTATATTTACAGGAAATGTTGATCATACCATGGTGGTTGGAGTTCACTTGTGTAAGGCATTTGGAGTGATTGCAAATATATTAAGACAAATGCACAAATACTAATGATTTGTATGAAGCACTGAAGTCGCTATCAGTATTTTCCATGGAGTCCTGAATGTGTCATATCTGAGTGACATCAGTGCTGTGAAGGAGAATGGGGACATTCTTGTTAAAAAGAATATGGATGGTTTTGAAAGATACCACTAAACGTTTGCAGAACCCAAACTCTTTTTTCTTTTAATTAGTTACCAGGTAATTTATACTGTGGCTACTGATCATTTTAGTTGAAGTAAAACAGTGATGAAGGTGACCAAATATCAAAGAACGGTTGAAACAAAGTGTGCTTACACTTGCATTAGAAGTGGGGGAAGTCAGGAAGGGAAGATTTGGTTTTCAAGCTTTTATGAGGAAGCTATAGACAAAGGCAAGTTCTAAATAGAGCTATTTTTAAAAAAATGAGAGTGATAACAGTTATTTGTTTATAATGAGGAATTAAATAAGACTGACCAATTCATAGTTTTCTCAGAGAAACTGTGTATGCACTTTTAAACTTTATGATATTGCGGCAATGTGAAATCATCAAAATCCCAGCTTTTAAATAGGAAAAAAATTTCTCCCTTCATGGTTGTACAGAAGAAGCTGGAAAATGGGATCCTAGAAGGCTTAAGATAGAAAACTGAGTCATGAGACATAAAAAAATTAAAAATAAAATTCTATTGATTTTTATAGCAACCTTTTAGCTCTTTGATGTCTGTCTGAAAAATCTATGAACAGTTGTCACAGAGAGACCTTGCTGATAGCATCCAGTGCCTCTGAGCTCTTCAGTTTCATGGGAAGAGCCTCTGAATTGAATGTCATGGCAGCAGGTTAGTTCATCTCATCCATTTCTCTATATCTGTGGCTTCTGTAGAAAAAAAATTCATCTGCACAGGACCTGAGTGAATGATTGTGGCATGTGCCTCTGTTACCATTTAGGATATGACAGGTTGTCTGTCTTTTTAATTTCCTAGAAGTTAAATGTTGGTTACTCAGTCAGTCCATGTGAGACAAAGGAACCTGCCAAAGAATTCACTCCCCCCCGCACTTGAAACCTGACTTAGACTAGGATGAATTACCCTTGAGAATTGGCCACCCTTCCTCACTAGCTGTTACTGGAGCTGGGACAACTAGGTCAGGCACACCGTATCTTTTGTAGACGCTTCATGTCAGGTGAGAGCCCTAATTACAGGCCCTTAAGCTTTATCCACCAGTAATCACAGTTGAAGGAAATTCCTCACGTGACTTCTGTGAAGCTAAATGCTCAATGTCACCACTTGACTGCCAAGTCCCTGTGCCAGCATATGGGAAACTATGGGTATCAAAAGAAAGTTTCGTTCCACAACGACAAAACTGTATATCTTTCCCTTAGTCAGAAATAAATTATTCTTTTCAATTGAAATATTCTGGTGAATCCCAGATTGTCAGGCTAAAGTAGATGCCAGTTAGGAAGCTGCCAGCCCACACGCTGAAAGTGGACCGCATTATAAGCCGATGAATACAAAGTCTTGCAAAGAGAGGTGCCAGGCAATCTTGGGGTGGAACTCCTGTCAGTTCCACCTGCAGCTAACAAAAAAGCATACAAAAGACCTACCAACATTGATTATCTGCTTCAGGTGTTTGACGGGGGAGCTTGCAAATGCATGATATGACTATAACTTCTATAGAAATCTCTAAATACATTGTTGCAAACATGATATGACATCCAGAGATCATATCTGATGAAGTGCCCTGTACTTTCTCAGGCGACTCTTTTGTCTCAGGAGATGGTAAAATACTCGGAGTCTTACAGATTGTTCCCATTCAGACCAGCAATTCATAATTGAGTCCATGTAGTTATCAAGGACAATCAAAGCTATGCTTTCCTGACTAGGTGGGCACCAAACAGAAAGAGATCAGTTCTTTGCTCATAGCTTCAAGCCCCATTCACATTGGCCTTACTATTTCCTTGAGCTTGATTTCAAGTGTTGGTTCTAGCTGTAACCTTGGCATTTCTAACCCCTTCATGAGAACGCTGGGGATGTGTGACAGCTTGTGCCTCCTGCTGCTATTTCTGTAGCAGTAATCAGACCTTTCTGCGTTATGAATGTGGGAAATACCTTTTGTGCCTGTAAATCCTTAGCACTTGCATTGACCTATAAGGTTTCCTCATGGTGAAGATTAAGATTTTGTTCCTGCTGTATAAAATTAAAAAGTTTTCACTGCATAAACTGTATCTCTAGGATTGGATTAAAGATAAAATGATCAATGGTGGAACATAGCTGCCAGATTCTTCCTGCCAGCTATAGATTATGTGGCATAGTGTGGCGGGTGACAGGCCCTAGGAGTCTGGGTCCTGCCTGTTTCATTAAGCAGTATGAAGCCGGCTGTCAGCTATTAGCATGCAGAATATTAGCAGCACCATACCTGCCAAAGAGGAAAAAAGGGCCTCCATACAGCTATATCGCTGTAATCCATTCCTCAGTTTACTGAACAGAAGCTTGATAGAGGGTTTCTCAAATGCATGTGCTGCCCCGTGCTGTTAAGAGTTTTGTATTTTGATCTCAGATTATACAGAAAGATTTTGTGCTAGCTCCCTTTTGATTCTGTATCTGAAGTCGTTCAAAGGCGAAAGTTATTTCTTCCAGAGCTGAGTGTAATTTGCACTCACCATGTTGCCCCAGAGACACCTGTTTCATGGTTTGGGGCACTGGAGGTGGGTAGAAATTAATCCTTCCGTTTTGCTGACTCTGTGCCACCAGAGGCATCCCCTGCACGCCTGTGGTTTTCTGCTGTTGGCTTTTGAATCTGGGCCTTGGCCACTTGGTGTCTGGCCACAGTGCAGTGAAATCTGGCTACAGCAAAGCTGAGGAATGAGGCCAAGATGTGGATTAGGGAGGATCCACTTGATGACAGGCTGTTGTATGTTCTTTACAAGGGTGAGATGGTTTTATGATAAGAAAGGTTTGCAACTGAGAATTGAATGAAATGTGCAAGAGCCAAGATATACTTTGGTATCTTTCTGAAAGCTTCAGTGCCATACAGCTACCAATCCCCCCTCTTCAGCCGCCCTCATCTCTGTCCTTTGTAAACTGTTGGCTGAAGATTCTAGAGCTCCCGAGAGGTCTTGACAGAGGTTAAAGCTGCTTGAACGCTTGGTCAGATTTCCTTGTGCAAATCTGGAAGGTTGGCAAGGGACAGTTTTGTGGATGTTCTCTTTGTTCACTCCATTTAATGACCCAGAACACAGTAGTACCATAAATGTAGAGAGGTCATGCAAAAGTGTTTTTATATAGCCTCGGAGTTCAAATTGCTCATCTCCTACAGCTATGGTTCACATCTGTGGTTCTCACCCTCTGGATCCAGGTGCTTGAACAGTGCTCTGTTGCCTTTGAGAGAAAGTAAATGTAATTATCAGCCTTCTTGAACCACAGTATATAGCTGACAGCAGTCTTCTGGCTCTTCTGTAGTTCATTAGAAAACATGAAATTTACTCAGGAGTCCTAAAATGCAGGAAGTTGGGTCTTATATATTCTACTAAATAATATATGCCTGGTTTTCATGGTTGGCTTTTCATGTTTTGTTCAAAAATGCTTCAGTGTCCTTTCCAATACTGACTTTAAAGTATGTAAGATTGCCTTAACAGCAAACCAGCAAAAACTGTTGATAAACCCAGACATCTATCATGGAGGCGATCCTTATGGATCGTGCTAGAATATAGGCTTAACATTTCATTCAGGTTCTTGAAATTGAAATGTTTACTCATAATTGATGGAGCTATCAACCCTTAGTAAGATTTTGGTTGGTCTAAAAGGCTGAGCCTTATTTTATATTATAAGTTGCAAGTTTAGTTTTTCTGTTATTAACATACATTCTATACATTCATTTACTATGCCAACATGTTTTTCCATCATAACTGTTATTTTTCTCATATATTTTTATTCAAAATAATTTGGAAAAGTGGGTATTTAAGGGTATACAGACTCTATATATGTATGGCTCTATAGACAGGGAGCTGGTTTTGCTAAATGTTTGTTATAATCTGTTGCTTTTCTTAGTAAGATCTGAGAATTCTGTAGCTTTCCTGCACAGCAAGCATAGAGCTTGAGCAAGAAACCGTCTTGAAAACCTGACATGGATGAAACTTGAGTCCGTCCAAAAAGTGACCTCTAAAAATTTCCCCAAGATGTCAGGCAGAAACACTGTGATGAAAAATATCAGATTTAGCATTTGTGACTTCTTACCTTTGTGGGATACCAAGGAAAGCAACTGAAACACACTTTTTCTGAAGTAAAGAATGCATCCACTGAGAGTCTTTTTTGGAAGAAAATTTCCTTTCATCTTTATTTTGAGACTCATTATTTTCCAGGATGTGATGTTTCCTGACAAGTAGCTGAGATGCTGTGATAATATGACAACAGTAGTCCAATGTTCTGGCAAACTTGTAAAAGCAGAGATGCAAAGATGTACGGCAAATTCCCATGTTTTTTCTACAATATAGACCCAAGGTTTTATCAAAAAGAAGAAGGCCTATGTTAAGATACAGACTAAAAAGACCCAAATTCTCCCACAAAACAACTTAGGTGCTTAAAAACTAATCTACTAACCTTTAAAAAACTGTATCTTAACATACTTAGAGGAACAGTACTTGTGTCACTTGTAACTTGAGTGTACACGTCAGGTAATCAGTAAGAACAAAACTAAATATTGGAGTGTGGGCTGTCTGCGAGGTGACAGCATAGAAAACAATGAGTCAGCTGCTAGAGCCGTTTACCATTAGTCTATCTCATGTGAGATTTTAATGTTGAATCACTCAGAACTGTGACTCTCAGGGTGAGTTCTGGCTTGAATGGAGTCAGAACTAGTCTTTGTTAAACTACAAATTTACACATTTGGACAAGCTGTTTTGTTGTGTAAATGTAAACACTCAGGAAAGAGACTGTGTGGTGCGTCTGACCTTTTATAATATGAGGAATGGGCAGACCTCAGCACGTTCTGCAGCTAAATGAAGCAGGACATTCAACTCATTTCTAGATTCAGAAATCACATTCAGGTTCAGCTACACAGGAAAATTTTTAGATTTGCCCATATTTAGTATAAAGATTTCCGTGTACTTTCATGTAATTTTGTTGTAATTTTCTGTTTCAAAGCAAGCCAGAGCAAATCACTGCAAGGGTATCTCTGTGACAAATGCACCCAAAATCCACAAATTAAAAATCTTTTTAAGAAGAAAAGTAACCTGAACATGAGTTTCTGTGCAGAAGGATTTTTTATTGCTCTTAATGTCCAAAGGCAGTAGTTCACATTATGAACTAATGGCCTGTGAAATGTCATTTAAAAATAAAAGATGTGTTTGAGTCAGAGGAATAACAACATATTTGACTGTCCTTTTTTTTCCTGACTGTTTTGAAAGTCATTTCATTTTTTCTTCTATTTTTTTGCAGAATGATACTTGATCTCAGGCTAAAAAAGGACAGATTTAATTACAGACCATAGCTTTTTTTGTCTCAATTCACACAATTTTGACAACAGTGTTTTAAATGCAGGGACTCTAGCACAGCTTAATTGAAATTCTGATGATGTTTTTTGCACTAATTGATACCCATGTTGGCAGACTGAGCTCAGCGACCCAGGAATGAATGGACAGGAAGAATGAGACTATCAGCTTAGCCTTGCAGGTGGTCTTTCCTGATCAAGATTAAAGAACATTGGCAGGGCACTGCAGGAGAGCCAGCACCGTTGATACCCTATGCTATTCTCATTTTGTATTTAAGCACAGGATTTCAGTGTTCAGGCTGAGATTTTCTGTCTGGTTCCCTTTGCAGTAGTAATAATAATAATACCTAAAAAAGACGGAGAAATGACTTGATTACACTGTGTAAGGAGGTTGGCAAGGAGAAGATACCAGGTACAAAAGAGGCCTTTAATCTGGCAGCAAAAAGAATAGGTGAAAACTCATGATTTGGCTTGAGTTTAGCATGAATTCAGATTAGTATGAGATACAGATTAATAACAGGTTAGAAGTAAGGTGTTAATAAGCTCTGCATCAAAATTCCAAGGATATGTTAGATTCTGCGTCCTTCAAAGTCCTCAGACAGTGTTCTAACACAGGGTCTTGAGCTCAGCACAAATGAAACTGGCAGGATAAACTGTGGCCTACAATATGCAGGAGATCAGACTAGTCCGTTCTGTACCTTAAAGGGTATTAATCCTGTTAATACTTACTTCTTACACAGTGTTTTCATCAAAGAATTTAAGAAAGCAGATCAGCAGCAGTATTCCCATTGTACGGATATGGGGACTATGTCTCAGGGAGGTTAAACCACTTGTCATAAGACATTTAAGAAGTCAGTGGCAGAAAGAGTAAGATATAGCCTGTTCGGCAAATTCTGCCTTCTCACCTGAACACAGTGATCTATGGAAAAAATCTCACAGATACAGTTAATTTCATTTCATATTTAAAAACAAAGGAAAAGACTAATATTTGACAATTGAAAACAAAAAATAACAGAACATTAGATTAGACTAGCCTAATGATCTCTTCTCCCTGTGCCTCTAGGATGCACATAGGACTATCTTAAAGGTTAGTTAGTAGGTGAAGAAATATAACTCAAACCTTATTTCAGTAACTTCAGAAGCCTACCTATATAAAGCCATTTTGAAGGCAATCTTATCCTATTTGGCAAGTGTTTGCATGAGGAACTTCTATTTATTTTTTAAATTAAAGAACATAACAATAAGGGGCCTAGGGTTAGGGCAGCAACAGCAGCAGTTTACTTTGATAGGAAGAGGCTTTGCTGGAACTGCTTTGCTGAAATAGCTGACAGGGCACTTAATCTGGCTTCATGATAATTGAAAATGAGATGGCCTATTGGCCTGGGATGTGCATTTGGTTTTTATGGAGCTGCACCAAATCAGATCTTAAGGTGGAACCTATAAATGGCTTTTGTACATCTGTGCCAGACTATTTCTTGCAGCTTTTCATTTCACAAGGTAGAGCAAGTACAAATATAAATCTCATCCGGAAACCTGGCAAATTTCTGTTGATTACAGACTATACAAGATCATATGTAAACAAAGGGAGACAAGATTAAAAAAAATATATAAGCATTTTGAAACGTTGCAATCTTGTTTATATTAACTATCTCTCCTGCACAGAGTAGACAACTGCCAAGATTTTTGTGTGTGACAGGCTGTGCCAACATTTAAATTCAGATGCTCCAAAATCCTGGGAGGAGAAGGGAGAAAAAAAAAAAAAAGTCATGTGGAATGAATACATAGTACAGCCCATCCTCTATAACATAGTGAAATGTTCTCTGGTAACCAAATTTGATCAGCTAGCAGTTCTGAATGCACTATCACATTCATCACTGATGTTTATTAATATTATATTTCTGGGGCAATAAATCCAGGTTATTGTTAAAATGATATTGTTTGTGTGAACTAAGGTTCATTGACCTAGAATTAGGTTTAAGAATAAGCTCTTTTCCTAAGACTAAGTGTCTTGCACACATGTAGGCTGATGTACATTTTCACAAAGGTGCATTGGTATAAATTTGAATTTAAATCTCTCTACTGTACCTGCTGATCATAGATAGCTGAACTCTTTTTAAACACAATTAAATCCCATTGTTATCAATTCTCTGCAGCTTGAAGAGCTCACAGTAAGGCACAGCACCTTCAGAGCTGAACAGATACTATTTATGCTTAGTTTACTTTTTCTGGTAGGTTGGGAATGGTCATAGTGCAGGGTTTGTTTTGCTCCTGGATATGCACGTCAGCAGAAGGGTGAGACACCATTAGAAGTGTCACTGGCAGGAGAAGAGGAAACTGGGAGCAGGTTTTGACCAGCTGGAGTCCTCTCATAAGATCTAAAGGAGAGAGAGTGAAATGAGAGCTTGTAGTTCTCCTACAGCTGTGTTTGAAGAGCCAGGTCACTTGTCTAAAGGGTTGATCAGCTGGACATTTGCCCATGATATAGAGCAGGGGATCAGAGAAAGAAGGAAGTTCTAGAGGAATACAGTCAGGATTTAGAAAGTTTCTGGACTGCTCATATTCTGTAGTTTGTATGCTGCTGGTAAGCTTATCATGCAGGACAATAGCAACGTGATTAAGTCACGTGAATATTTGATTACAATTCGAATGGATTCTTTCTACTTTTCATGTTTAAAAATGCTGCTGCCTTTCTTGTGGGTGGGTGCTGTTTTCATTTACATTTAGATGGTGCGAGAACATCCAAATGCAGCAGCACAATCGTATCATCATTCTGATTCAAAAGTCAATGGCCCTCTGAGAACCATACAGGAGCTCATACATCAACAGGATGGCGAACACGAATATAAAGCGTACTGGTGGGATATTGCACATGCTGAGCCTGATTCTCCTCTCATCTACGCTGTTAAAACACAGGAGTAACAGCGCTGAAATCAACACTGTTATACTGGTGCATGTGAAGGAAGGGTCAGGCTTTCTGTGTGTCAAATTCTTTGATCATCTCAGTCTGGAAAGGAGAGCCCTCTAAAATGCTTTGGAAGCTGCCTTCACCTAAAATGCTCAGCTGAACCAGTGCTTCAAAAATGATGTTTTCTTGTGTTCTTTGAAACACTTAGTCTGCTAAATCATTTGAAATACACTATTACAGAGGCAGTCAGTGTCACTGGCAGAGCCCGCATTGCTTTAGAACATCCATTACGAATCTTGTTCTGAGTATTTTCTGTAGTAACTCAACCATTTTAATTTGCTTTGCACTGAGGCACAGCAAGTTTGCAGCCTTTGTAAATTCTCACTAAAAATGCATGGAACTCTGTCTAGCTGTGTTTGTTTGTTTCTTTCTGAAATTTAAAAAATCAGATCAAATTTTTTTAATCTTCTAGCTGAATATGTATGCAATGACATGAAAAATGTCTTTCTTATTTTGAATGTTGAGATACAGGTTAAAATAGCTGACACTATAATCCTAAAATTAAAAAAAGGAATCTGTGAAGTAAATACACATTTTCATCTACTGTTTCCCCTGCCTAGAAATCTCGCAACAACATTTTATCTACAGGTCAGACCTAATATCCTTTTCTCAGCTTTGATTTTCAAGACAAACAACTAAAACTTGGTTCGTACATTAATTCTGCATGTGCAATCTTTCCTATAGTCTTCTGAAGACACAGTGGATTTCAACCATTCCCTTCTAACAGATGGTGAAATTGAGGGGGGAAAGTTTTGTAAATTTTATGAGACCTGGACGTGAAAATCTTGTTCCGCAGAAAACAAATCCCCTAATGATTATGACAAGATTGAAAGAAGGCCCACAGTTTGCATGAAGGATGGAAGACTTTTTCATATAAGAGATTTTCAGTGGGACTTTCTTGGGAATGTTACAGTTTTCTTAAGAGACTTCTTATTTCACCAAGTGCACAGAGGCATCAAGGAAAGAGGAATTTATGACACCAATGAAGAGAATTGTAGTTGCTTCTCATATTTTAAGTCAGCAAAAAGATCTGTGTACATCTTATAGTAAGTTAGATATTTTCTCTGTATTCTCTGATTTATTTTATGACCTTTTTTTTGAAAACATGGAAAAAGCCCCTGAAGATGGAAGAGACTGATACCTTTCTCTCCTCATGATAGTCTTGTACTTTGGCTCACTGCTTTTTCTGTGTACATTTTCTTTCTGAATCATGCTTTTGACTCGTCTGCATTGTCTGTTGTTTACTTGCTAAAAATGGTCCTGGTGTTGCACCCTGCTTTTCTGGTTCACCAGCAAACTTCTTCTCAGACGTGCGTGGTAACACCTAGAATTACTCACTCACAAGAAAAGCTGCCCAGGCTGGCAGGCAGAAGAATATCGATCTGAGGACATCCACAGTGTTGTATTGCATAGTAAATAGGTTGGTTAAGGACTCTCTTCAACAGCTGTAGCTTTATCTGGGGTCATGGTGATATCCCCTGCCCTTGCTCTCAAGTACTAGAGGGAGATCCAAAATCAAACCAGTGCTAGAGATGTCCCCCTGCCTTGAGTGCTGTTCAATATAGAGGCTGGAGTCCCTAACTGTGGAATGGTCTTTATTGGTATGGATATTATGATTGGTTTTTATTTTATATTAGATATACTTCATATTATGAAGTCTTTGCTAAAGTTTTGCTAGATTTTAAGTACACGGGTTGAAATTTTCCCTAACAGATATTTGCTTCGGCAGATTTATTTCCTTTTATTTTCTCTTTCACTTGAAACTTCTTTCAAAATAGTTATGGTTGTTTTCAGTAAGCTGGTTTGAAAAGCAGCAGAAATACCGTTTTAACCCTATACAAGAAAACAAGACATTTCTGGTACTTTTTGAAGAGCTCAAGCATCTCTCTGCTTTGGAGCAGGGCATTTAGCAGAAAGGAGCTTTCTGTGCTTCTTGCCAGCTTTGTGTTTGGACAACTTGTGTGCCTTTGGAAAACTGCAGTTTGCACACTCACACGTAGTTGGCAGAGAAAGCTTAGATTTCACCAGCAATGTGGCTACTGAGGATCCTGGGGCTGTTGTGGGATTTGCTTCCAGTTACAGCTGTGGGCTGGGAGCTCAAAGGGTTTGTCCCTATGTGCTCTCAGGGAACCTTTGCTGAGCATGGGCGCTGGGACGGGGATGTAACCATTTTGGATAAGTGCTGTGGTGTGAATGCAGAGAGGGACCAGTGTCATTAGAGAGATGAGCAAAGCACTGGTCTGAGCGCCTCCACCTGCACCAGTAGAAGAGCTGGAGCTGCTGGGACTGGCCAGGCAAATGCATAAGGGTGAGGTGGAGAAGGCATCCTGGCTTTGGATGGAAAGACTTGTAATGTTAATAAAATGTTATTTTAATGATTTTTTTTTAATAGAGAACATTGTGAGCATTGATAAAAATTCTTGGACTTTCTGCTCGAAAAACAGTGCAGCTGAAATCATGCTGAGTTCCAGTACTCTGCTCTTAGTCAGAGGTTTCAACATACAGACTGTCTTGTAGGAGACTCAAAAACATTAACCTGTGCATATCTATGGAAGCCAAACAACATTTGTGAAAGAACCATAATGTGGCTTGTAAACTCTCATGCAAAATATATCAAGCTTCATAACTGCTTGTTTGAGTAATATTCCTGAAACTAATGCTTTTGTTTTGTTTTGTAAGTATTTATTTTTACTTTGCCACTCTGTGTATCAGTAGCAACATTCAGTTTTTTGTCTCATCTTTATAACATAAAAAATAAAGACATGCTACCTTTTACCATGTCAGGATTTGGACACCTTCATTACAATTACTAATACACTGTTGTACTCTCTGATTGTTAATAAAATTTTGCTGAATGTTTGCATCAAAACCTTTGCAGAAATTTGTTGCTGGTTTTTTAGATTCATATATCAGGGACCAAATCCTTATCTTAGAAAGTATCATGCGAACAAAATCCACACAAGTGTTGTTTTTTTTTTCCAAATGTTTTTAAATTTATCCAGAAGTGATGTCAGAGAGCGTAGCTTGTCTCGTTTGCAAATTGAAATATTTAGAAAAGATCATTCCAATTCTGTATTGATATTTCATGTATCTAAGACATTGAGATTCATTTAATAGCTAGACAGCACTGAAATCAGTCCCGTTAGTGTTCTGCTTCTTTCTACTTCAATTTCTCTGAAACCATCATCTGATTAACCATTAAATAATAAATGTTATGTATTAAATATTGGGAGCCAAACTTGCTACTTAGAGAAGTGAGAATCCAGCATACTCCATCCCAGGGTGGTTACTGTAGATACAGACTGATTTAAGTCAGATGAAATAAAATGGTAGTTATGTATGAATATTTTGTTTGTGAGTGGCGTGTCAGTGTTCAGTATTTGTGTATATGTGTGTATATATATATATATAAGCACTTTTTGGTAAAATAGTGATTTATATTTTACTAACTAATGCTATGAGTTCAAAGTATTTCTTTGATTGTGACCTTTAATATAATTTTTTTTCAATCTGCTGTTTAGCAGCTGACTTTAACATATTTCAAATAGAGCTATTTAATATAGCCCATTATAATTTTCCAACCTCATCATAATCTATTTTTCTAACAGGGTCACCTTTAACACATGATGAGATGAATGTATTTTATTAACATCTATTCTTTTTATAAGGATGTCTGATTGAAAGCTACATTTTTTTTAATCCACGAGATTTTTAAAAAATAATCATATATGACTTTGAAAAATCAAAAAATGGGTTATTCTTGGATAAAAGTATACTCTCTTCTGCCAGTTGTCTTCTGTCTTGAACAATATTTTGTAATCTTCTACTAAGTAACTCTAAAAGATGTCTAATCTGTCCTTAGACACAGCATATAGCTGCAGTTTGGTATAATATCTCTTTCTGCTGCAAAAGGCATTTAAATACTTTCTCCATAATTTGAATGTACTGTGCAGTTTCTTCATTTTGGGGACGCAAAAAAAAAAAAAAATGAGGCAATTGAGAGTTCCAGTGCTGGGGGCTGTCTGTTAATCTTCTTCCATTGTTTTATTTACATAGATTTATGAAATCCCAAAAGAATTATATTTGTTTGTATGTAGTGCTGTTACTTTGATATGAGAAGGAAGTAGTGGCTCTGTCCCTCATATACAAACTTGTCAAAATGTTTATTCATTTTCAAGCTCATTTGTTTAATCTTTTAGACAACAATAGGAATATAGAAAGCTGATCAACAGGACTTTTGTTTTGACCAAACTCTAAAAATATAGATTTTTTTTTTTTAATCTGGAAGAAGGTTTATTTCTGGTCTGCTTTGACAGAAGGGTGATAGGTTTCTATCTCTTAGTCTAATTAATACCTCTAATCTTTTTTAATGGTTAAACAGTCTCCCTTTGGTTGCAAGGCAGAGAAGAGATAAAGGCACATAAGGCTGAGGGTTAATCCCTGTATTTTATTTCTTAATTTCTGCTATAGGGATTCCCTTTCCATCATCTCTGTTTACTTTTAAGCCCTTTTCAGATGCTGGGAGAAGGACACAACAAAAAGTTTGATTAGGACTATCACTCAAGATTAGACAGACATTAAACTTTTTGGAATTTAATAAGAAATAATTGTTAGCTGAACAAATGGGCTAATCTGGTTCTACATTCCCTTTTTATTATAATGCCTGAGAAGCAAACAAAAATAATACTTTTATGTAGATGGTTTTGTTCAGCTAGTGCTCTCTGCCTTCCATTATTCCAGAAGAGATTGTATGTGAAATGCAATAACACAACAATTATGGACAAAAAATATTAGGCAGCCAGATTAGGAAAATACTGTATGCATTTTCATTGATTTCTACCAGTGTCTTAGGTCACTTCATGGACAAAATCTAATGCCAATGTTATGTTAAGTACGAAATTAAAAAGGCACAGAACATTAACGGCATTTCATTTAATATGCTCTCACCTCAGAAGTATGAGGTTAGACTTTCATTTAAGTAAATTCCGAGGTGGTTTAAAGGACATTCTGAGAAAAAAAAACTTTATATAGGAAGAATTGTGGGAATTTTTACCAGCGATAGTGGTGTGGGTCAGGTTTTTGCCTTGTTGCTTCTGAAAAACAAAACAGCTAAGTTATTTTGTTGTGATAGCTTACAAAAGTATGTTGGAGATGGATACATCGTACTTCAAAGGTTGTAAGTACGATCACAGGAAGAGCTTGATGATAAAAATCATCTTTTCTTGACTCTTCCGTTTAGAATTTTAATGTGTTTAAGTGAACTGTAGATGTGGGAGTATTCTGCAAATAAGATTAGAAGCTCTGATGTAACCCTTCCAAAGAGATTATAAGATTTAGGATTTGGGCTCAGACATGTACATGTCCTCAAGTGAGACTTTAAAAAAAAATTGGATTTGTTGTTTATATTTTCCTTTGTATAGAAAGAAATACTGTCTTCTTCATTAAGTGATGCTTGTATGCTAGAGAAGCTTGAATAAATGTGTATCTACTTGCCATTGAACTGATATAGACTGTATTCTGAAGAGGAATTCTTTAAGTAAAAACACAAATCCAAAGACCACAAGCTAAAGATATGAAAGTCAAACAAGAGCAGATAGTACCTGTAGTTTTTATATGAGGTTGTTTATTTTTGTACTTTGGAGAGTCACAATAGCTTTATAAAGAGTCACTCTTTTTCGTGTGCAACATACTTGTTTAGTTCAGTGCCAGCATACAAGAAAAGTAGTAAATGTTAATATTGCCACTGTGTCTGCAATATTAGTTTTCTGCACTGTGGGGTGCAGCTTAGCTCAGCCATGCTCTTGCCTGCTGGGACCTGTGTACTCCCAGTACACCCAGCAGCCATACTGGGCTTGCAGCAGCAGAACTTCATCCCATTCACCACCTTCCCCAGCAAAAAGCCTTTTCCATGACACAGTGATTTCTGCTGGCGATACTTTGGGAGTTTTATGTGAGGTTGCTTCCATATAGGTAACAGACATGCAGAATGGTCAACAGATTAAGAGAGGCGGCAGGGAAAGAGGGAATTTGGGGTTCTCCTTGTCGTTTGCTATGTGCTGCATAGATGAAATAGGGCAACATACAGTGTTGTTGTTGGTACACAGACAAAACAAGGTTTGAAAAGAAAGGTGGTGTCTTTTGGTTCATATTTTGGAAAAAAACCCCATACAAGTTCTGTGGCACAGAAGTCCTTCTTCATGCCACATTTATGAAATATCTCTGAATGATTTATAATATGGAGATTAATAAACTAAACACTGGATTTAAAGGTCTGGATTTTAGCTGAATGTCCCATAACATATGAGGTACTTCTACAAAAGGTTTATAAAGTTGGTACACTTTGTGCCCCTCAACTGCTTAAAATTTTAAGTACATGTGCAATTGCTTTTCTGGAATGGATGCAAAGTGCTCAAATCTGGCACGAACAAACCCTCAACTGTCAATTATTCTAGCTCATATGATTCACCGTGACTTAAAAAACTAAAAGAATTATAATTAGTGGTGCCAAAAATGTTACACTTTTTTCGTTTGTTGATAGAATTACTGCTAGATGGCGGAAAACAGTAGAGTGACTGAAAATGTTCAGGTTATTTCCTCTGTTTCATACTATTGATTTTCAGCTCTGCTCTAAATTATTCAAGCTGAACCGCAGTTAAGCCAATGGATGGTATTTTAAAATAGAACTAGGAGAATGGGTTTTCATTCCCCTCCAAGTTTTGGTAGAAGAAGTAGCATTTTAGCAGAAAAGAGGAACAGGCCCAAATAGCCTGAGGGTCCTCAGTGTTCAGTGTTAAGAGATAATATGTACTTCTGGGTTAGCCCAGAAGACCAAAGAATTCTTGAGTTTCTGATTTAAAACAAATCACACAGTAGCTGTGCTGACGCCACAGATGCTGGGAGCAATGAGACTATTGAGGCTGAGAGGACCCTGGCCTGAAAGGGACCTCAGCAGGCAGGTCTTCCCAACAGGCATCTCCATAGGCTGTGGAAATCAGGAGGATGTGGTTTGGAACCATGTTTGGGTCTCAGGTAGCTTTGTCTCTGTTGCCTGTTGAAGTACGAACCTTCACAAGGCCTGAAATTCTATTAAAATTAAGTGGGTTTGGGGGGGTTTTCTAGCATGCTCTTCTGTGTAGAATTCCATGACTCATTTTGTCTTAAGAAAGGTGAAAAAGCCTGAGTCGATAAACTTGTTAATTTCTAAAGTGCTATTGTATTTTCCTCTGTGCTCAGTCCACTTCCATCTGTTGTCATGTCTTATACCTCAGCAAGACAATCTCTATAGCAGCGGATGTTGCAATGAGGCACCTACTACAAGAAACACCTAATTTATTGTTGGGACAGCTAGGTACTATAGTAATACAAATAATTAGCATTAAATGGCCTTTAATGAGGGATTTAAAAGAGAAGAGTGTATTGCCTTTATAGACTAGTTCATTAGACGTGAATGTGTGTAAAAAAGTCCACTTTAATTTAGTGCTTCATAAATAAGAGTGTCTTGTCGTAGAGGAAAGGGGCAATGATTCTTTTCTCATTGTGGGCTCACCTCATTATCAGGAAGATACTGGCAAATACAGAGAATAGTAGCAGAAGAGTCATGCGATTATTTCTAACCCAACCATGTCTTCAAAATTGCCTTCCTAGATTTTTTTTTAAGAATGGTTGGTTGATATTTCAAACCTGTACCTCAATTCTGCTTCTCTAGGCAGAAACATGCTTGTGAGCTCTTACTTTATTTCTGCAACTGATCCTTTGAAGGAAAGATTTCTAATTTTACCTCCACAATCTTAATAGAAATAAATTAAAAATTGAAAAGAGGACCAGGGAAATAGTCTCAGTTATGGTGATATGCTGGAAGACCTAAAAATGTATAATTTAACTGCAAGATGATACTGGCTTACAATATTTAGAGGGTCAGCCCTTCACAAGAAATTATTTAGTGCACTAGAATTAGGTGTAATGACGTAAAATACAGTCTGAATATATGTAATACTTCCTGACTGGTAAGTCTATTCATCTTCGGAATAGTTACAAGAGAAGTGGCAGAAGCCAAGGGCTTGATAATTAAATATTACACTGGAAATTTTTTTATAGGAAATGATTCTGCCTCAGTTTGGGAATAAACCAGGTTATCTAATGAGACTTTTGAATCTGTAGAATACCTGTTCACAAGGCAATTTTATTTTACAGTAAAAGAAATATCTTTTCTCTAGGCAGCTTTGGAACAATTGCTGGCTCTCTTTTGGTGATGCTCTTGGGATCAAAGGCTTCTTGCGTGTTACCACAACATTAACATTAGCATTTGCTAGTCTCTGTAAGTTAACTGTCAAATATACAAAAAGATCTAATATATATCACCTACCATAACTTTATTAGGGCAGTGAATTCACAGCCAGTTCTGATCAAAATTTGTAAGCTAAAAATCAAATGTTAATTAAATATGAGGAAAAGAAAGATCCACCATATAGGTTTTTTTGTTGATCGAAAAAACTTGAAGTGTCTTGATGAAAGGAAGGCAGCTAGAGCAAAATTTCCATTCATAAACATACATCCACAATTTTGCTATCTTCTTTATCTACAGGGTATTTTAAAAATGAATTAGATACTGAAGCAATTAAGTCATAAAGTAGTATTTTCTAAACTACTCATCAAGTAATCCCAGTCTTAAAAAGATAATTGTCAATAACACAATAAACATTTATAGCCTGTGTATGCCCCTTATGAAAAGTACTTTCCTGTTGTCATGTTGACTTTCCAGGGAAAGTCTGCTTTGCCCAAATCCTATTGTATAAATTGTCCTTTGCTACAGATGCTTTATGTATAAACAATAAACAGGCAAATTTTATCCAGAAAGCCTTTTTGGGTTCTGGAGAAGTACCAATTTACATTTTACTCATATGAACTAAGTTTTCCCCATAGCTCAGATTCTGCATGAAAGCTAGAAACAGTGTGATCCTGCTTCATTTTTTGGAAGTATTTATTCTGAAAAATAACATACTGTAAGATAGCTTTGAGTGACACTGTTGTGCTCCCCCTGAATAAAATTCTTTCAGATAAATCTGGTTGTCAATTTTGTTATTGTGAAAGACTCAAGTTTTTGACTGCATCTACTTGTTTGTTATGGAATGTGAACAACAATGTATAGGGATGAAGTTTTATTAAAGGAAGAATTTAAAGTAGACACAGTTTGATAAATATGGAAGATGTATGTGCTTTTTTAGGAATATGACCTCAGGGATTTTCTGGCTTTTCTTTCAGCTTATAGCACCAATAATATTTTAGAAAAGACCATTTCTTGAAGTCACCAGGCTACATCGTCATTTTCATCTCAGCTTCTTTTCTGAAGAAATCTTCTTTCATTATAGTATCCTGTGTGTGCAAGGAAGGTCACAAGGCCAGCTGTGGTTATGAAACATAACAGAGAAAGAAGCAGCTAGGTTTGGTCAATAGCAGAAGTTTTGCTGTCCATCTTTTCTGCCACCTCCCATCCAAATCATTTCTCCACTATACATACTCTTCAAAATATCTCACATAAAGAGAGATGCGCTTTCTCAAAAACCTAATCCCTTACATCTTCACAGTGCCAGCATAATCTCTTAAATACCAAATGTGTATTTATCCAACATTCTGAACACGAAAAGTTCCCTAGTATCTAAATTCTGAATTAATGTGGAGATCTTAGCACCGTTAGTAATATTAGACAGACTTTCTGCCCCTAAATACTTTCTCACTCACCTTATCCCACATATGCCCTACCTACATAGAGCACTGCCACTGCCATGAAGGACAGGGTACTGATGGTTTGACTGCTCATGAAGGTCAGGAAAATATCCTGTCTTACCTCACAGACACCTAGAAACTCTCAGTATGAGCATTTCAGATCTGAACAGACATGGCAGCAAAATAGCTAGAATGGTCTCCTCTTATGCAATCATAGCCTGGATTGCTCTGGGCATCACAGACCACTTGTTATGTGGTGCAGATGACAGGGACAGAAGGGTTCAATCGAAGATGGAGGTGTGACATTTCTGAGTGGGTGTCAGAGCACTCAGAGAAGCGACTGCAATAATCCATGTGCAAGACACTAAAGCATAACCAGGTACAGTAAAGTCCACACTGAAAGGAAAAAAAAATGACCATTATAATTGTCCATAATTCACACAGTGAAGCTTATCAGAAGGTATTTGTGTGTCAGTGATGAGGCTTCCTTAGCAAAATGTATATATTTACTTTGTAAATTAACCAGAGAATGTGTAATTTATTTCTTTTGCTCCTTCTTCATTAAGCCATAGTGTTGAACTGAATTACATTTGCTATAAAGCTTGTTCAGTAATTTATTTCCAAATTTAAGGAATGCATCTCTGTTTCATACTTTAAATGGATTAAGCCTGTTACTACAGATATAGTTGGTTAGGAATGCTGTCTAAGAGTTTGAATTTAAAATGGAATTAAATGTGTTATAACTTTAAAAGGTTTGCTACTTTCTTTTTATTTATTTATTTATTTATTTATTTATTTATTTATTTATTTATTTATTTATTTATTTCAGTGGCCCTTTAAAATTGATAAGCTTCGTTACCCAGAGCTTTTGTGAATATACAAAACTGGAGAAAGATGAAGGTTCTGCCTTTATTTACATGTCACTATAGTAGGAAGACAAACTTTAAATCACCATCAGTCCATCCACAAAGTGTTCTCATTAGCTTTACCAGGGAGCCAGACCTTTCTTTATGTTGGAGGGAAATCACATCAGAAGGGACCAGCTTCTCTCCTGTACTGGAGAGGATCATAATCGGAGGTTTTCCCTAACAGCTGACAGCTCTTACAGCTGTGGTTGTGCCTGTCAAACATCTGTCTGGAACAGCTTCTTATGGCTGGGTGAAGGTGGCAGTTTCATAAGGTAGTGGGCCTTCTGAGGCACCCCAAAATAAAAGGAGACACATGTTCTCTCTCTCCCAAGCAGGCCAAGAGTAGCTGCCCGCCACTCTGCCTACGGGAGATCCTCCTCCTGTAAATACACTTAGTATAGGTAGAGCCATTTCCCAAAGGTGTTGTTGGTGAAGTAGACATGGCAAATGTAAAGCATTGTGATTTTCTTGCGAAAAGTTGAATAAGGAAGGTGGCTAGTGTCTGAGCTTTGTGTGGAGAGTGGAAACTGGAAGCTGAAACTGGAGGGGACTGGGACAGGGCACACTCCATCCACCTCTACTGGGGCCACGTGCATCCACAGAAAATGCACTTCTGAGTCCTCTTATTGGATCAAGCCACAAAGTGACCTTTATGGGTTTTGTGTCATGTTCTCAGGAAAAGAAAAAAAGCAACCCACCAATAACAGCAATGTATTTCAAAGAAAACTTCAAGATTTTCAGGTTGCGCTATTTCAGTATTTGACTGAGAATCACTGGAGATGTTGCTTAATTTCATCAACAATATCTCTGAACTGATCATCAGTATATTTCCACTTTTAGCTAATGATTTCCAGTTCTGGAACAAACCATTTTTTAAAAGTTTAGCATTGCTCAGGATCTACTTTGCAAAAACAAAGCACTTCATGAGCTCATAATTTTTCATTTCCCCAGGACTGTTGACAAAGGCCTTCTTTTCCTGTGAGAAAGTATTTCTGTTTGAAAAACTCAAACTTTGTTTTTAATTCCCAACATTGTTATTGAATTGCCATATGGCCTTGGGCAAGTTACAGAACATTTTCTCTATCTTGGTTTATCTATTTAGAAGAGTGCTTACACAGCACAGCACACACATACTAACACTTCAGAAAAAAGTCAGCCTAGCCAGTGCCATACCTCTGTTCAAGTACTTTTAGGGAGGAGCAGCAGAACTGATTATCACCCTTCTGCTTGAAGAGATAGAGGGTGAGATGTCCTTTCTGTTTCTCCTTAATCAGTATAATACACTCCTCAGGAGGGTATTTTGGAACAAAAGCGAGAGAAATGGAGGAAAATGGAGAGAAGGGCCCCCTCTAATTGGATACTTAATTCCCTGGCGCCTAAAATGGATGTTGGTTCTTCTTGGCACAAGTGTCCTACTTCTGGGCAGATGGTGGCTTTCCGGACCCATCATCAAATGCCTGTGACTATACTCTGAAATTGTTATGGAGTGCAGATCAAAGGGCATCCTTGGTAAAGCAAGAGAGGAGGTTGGAATAACAGAATTCAAAGCTAGGCAGGAAAGCAAGAGACACTTTCAAGAAAATGCGGCTTTGGAGTGGAGTCTGAGCAAAGGGAGAGGAAGCAACGTCACCTATTCCTTGAGACAGCAACTGCAGAAGATGGAAGTACAGGGAAACACAACCACAGGTATTGCCTAAGATGTGTGTTTGGGTGCTGGAAAGAATAAAAGGAGGAAAGTGGTGACTTTGGGAAAGAACCCTGCGTCGGACCTAGCTGCACCCTGGAAACACCGGGTGCTCATAGCAGCTGGCTGCTTATGACATTGTTGGCTACCTGATTGCCAGCCTTGTTGTGGTCCGAGCCTTCATCAAATCACAGTGCAGCACATAATCAGATTTGACTTGCAAGAAGTAAAAGAAGAAATCTCAATGAGATCTGCAGATCAAACAAGACACATAATTAACTTCGGCCCTGCTTATTCACACTGAACATCCCTTCTATCTCTTCTTTCCCCCTTAGGTTAAATTGTAATATTTGCCACTGTCCAAAGTAAGCCTTGAGGCGGTATAGATCAGTATTTAGATCATACTGTGGAAAAATGTCCTACCATACGTTATAACTGCACCCTTCAGTGTCCTTTCGATGGACAGTACAGGGAAAAGAACCATGGTTTGGTTTTTAAAGTCCCAGATGAATGAACTTTTAACAGTATTTATTTCAGTCTTCCTAATATCTGTGAGGGAATACACAACATTGTACATTTTTTACTATTCCCTCCCTGTTCGTAGGATACGTTGTTGTGTCATTCTCTCTTTTAAATGGCCTGTAGTACCAGTTTCTAACACTGGAACAAGCTGCTCTAGGTGGTGGCTACTCATATGCATATCAAGCAGCAAGTGCTAACTGGGACAGGCCCACAGTGGGCATCAGTGCCTCACCAGGAGGGCTGGGAAGGGGAGACTCAGAGGAAGAGCTCAGGGGTGATTTCTGACAAAAAAGAATGTGTAACCAAAGTTCATCCTTTATTTCAATTTTTAAATTCAGTATAAAGATGCAGTAGCATCTGCTGTACTGCCTGGTTCTACATGTTGAGAAGTCTTTGATGAAAACAACATCCACTCTTTGTTGAAACTATAAACAAAAAATCTGCCGACTTGTTTTAGACAGGAATGCTATACTGATTATGAATTAATTAAAAAATGGTTTTATTCTGCTCTGCCATGGGAAAATGAATTCTTTTTCTGGCCACAGAATAGTTTGCATGTTTTAAATAATTAGGTATGCATTTTACTTTGAAATTTTTCATTTTGTTTAAAGACATACAGTTCTTCAAGGCTGAAAAGAAAATGCTTCCTTTAATTTCTAATATTTTTGAAGGATTGCATTAGTGAGAAATGTGTTTCAAACCTACAGCCAGCTTTGATGTAAGAATACAGGTGTGGATAAAACCTCTGGATAGTTATCATGCACTTTTACCTCTTTTTTCTTAGTAGCCCTATAACAAGAATAAAGCCAATTTTGAAAATATAAGTGTGACATACTGCATTTGAGATACAAAGTAACCATGTCTAATGATAGGAAGTAATGACTTTATCTTTTAGCTGTAACTTAACATATTTCTCTCTATATACCGCCCAACTTAGAGCTAGCTGTTTCCAGAATGTATTAAATATTTAATATGACAATGCCCACATGATATTTATTTGCAAAAGATTTAGATCTAGTAATCCAAGTCCACATAAAGCTGTTATCCAGAGCTGCAGCTTTCTAATTTATGTACATACATGCACACCTATATGTACAAACAGGCAACTGGTTTTTATATGGAGAGATAGCTCTTAGTTGTGCAAACCAGTGATATATTCTACACTATTATTATAAAAAAGGAATTTAATAGTCAACTATTCTAAGGAAAAAAAGCTCTCTAATACAAAAAGGCATGCTTTTATTAGAAC
This sequence comes from Caloenas nicobarica, assembly GCF_036013445.1. NCBI lineage: Eukaryota > Metazoa > Chordata > Aves > Columbiformes > Columbidae > Caloenas > Caloenas nicobarica. The sequence goes on along the minus strand of NC_088246.1, from coordinate 127,897,667 downwards.
TGAACTGAGTATGCTGCAATGAAATAGTAGGGCTGCGAGAAATTAATCTAAGCTTGGAAATACAGATTTATATTTAGAATGTCAAGGGCCCTCAAAATGTGCCCAATTAATCCTAGCCTACAGGACCTCACCTTCATGGTACATTTTTTGCCATATTTTGTGCTCCCAGTACTTCTGCCCCACCAGCCCAGGAGAAAGTATCTTCAAGTGGGGACAATCTGCGGGGAGAAGAATCAAGGGATAACATGTCTGGAGCCCAGGGCTTCTTGCTGTTCCAGGCTAGGAAAGGGTTGGGGAAAATGTGAATACAAACACCATCATTCTCTATTAAAGCTCCGCATGTCCACTAGTGATGTATGTAAATGGTAAGACCTTAGAGCACTTTCCAGTTTGTAAGTCCAAATCCTGCATCCAAACATGTTAGAGCAAGACCCAGGAATGAAGAACTCATCTTGCTGTCTTCCCCCATATCCTGGTTTCCATGGGAAAGAAACATGGACACAAGGACTAGAAAGAAGCTCTACCATGTTTCTGAGTGTGGTCCTGAATATGGTCCAGGACCAGTCAATGGATCAGACCTGGGAGTTGCACAGAGCGGCACACCTACCCCAGGAAGATGCATCCAAACCTACTTTTGGAATATCTAAGAGGATCAATTTACCTTTATGAGCCAGGGCTTCCACAACAGATTCTGGCAAGGCTGGCTCTAGGAACAGACAAATGGACAGCAAAATGTCTCTGCTGCCAGACTCCTGGACAGATGGGTTTGCTTTTGCTTCTGCTGTCTTACTCTAATCATTGATCCATCTTATCAGTTTTGCATAAAACTGGTTTAGTTCTGTTTCATTTGTATTAGTTGAAGAGGCAAAAGCCTCTTCAGAGGGAAGCCATTAACAAAAGTGCAATTTAGAGGAGGAGTGGGTGAGAGATGTGAAAACTGAGGGTCATGTTAAGAATATTGCTCTGTCTACAGTAGAACTGATTGGCATTTTAGATCTCATTAATGACTTTTTATAGTGACTTATCATCCTTGGAAAACAAGGAGAGCACTGGATTGGCTAATTTTGGGGAAAGCTCCTTTTCTCTCTGTACTTCAGCTTCTGCACAGTAAAATGAGGGGACTTATATTCTTGAAGCATTCTTTAAAATGTGCTGGTGCAAGGAATAAGCAAGCTATTCATACCAGAAAGTTGGCTAAAGGTTGCCCGTTGTTCATCAGCACTCATCACTCATCTCCTCATCCATCTTTCATCAAGTAGCACTCATCCTCACATGACGGCAACCAGCCCCTTTTGCTGCTTACGTTTCTGTCTACATACATTTAAAAAGTAGTAAATACTGAAATTAAATACAGTGTATTAAAATAGTTGATGCATGTTGCATACCTGATGGAGGCCCAGTTGCAGCATCTAGCAGAAGAGGAAAGGTGATGAGACAGGCAGTACTGTCACCATTTTAATTCGAGAAGAGTGCTCTGATACTACAGGAATGGCCACTGTATGAGCAGACTGGTTGTGACTGGGCAAAAGGTATGGAGGAGCACTCATTGGAAGTGTATGTACATACCGAGTAAAATAAATCGCTTTGTCCTGTAGTGGGCAGAAATGTATAATGTTATAAGTCCAACTTTTACAAACATTGTATAGCAACCATTGTATGACACCAGAGTTAGTCCTTAGTGAAATAATAGGAAATTCCACTCAAGTCGTAAAGTTGTCAAGAGGCAAAGGTGGGGTTTGTCCTGGACATAAATGCATATATGTGTTTTTAAATGTTATTATTGTTCTCTTTTGTATGGGCATGCTTCAGCAAGGAAAGGTAGAAGAGCAGTAGAAGGAAACAAGGTCACAACTTTGCTAAACATTACAAGCTATTCCAAATCAACTAACCATGCAGTGGTCCTCAGGGGTTATCTAGAGTTTAGTCTTTTAGCAGACTAATTAAAAATGTGCTTGTGTGCCTCTGTACAGAAAGGTTTCTTCTAAGAATGTTAGGCCTCTGTGGATTGTTTTTTACTGTATTTCCCATCAAGCTACTAGGACAATGCTTTCCAATACTGGTGACAAAATACATTTTTCACTACTTTTTCTGTCAAGAATAGGCTCCCATGGGTAATGCTCATCAGTAGTCATGTTTGTGTTTGATTTACAAGCATTTCAATGTTAACCTCTCTTGTTTAAGATACATAGAATAACCCACCACCTCTACACTTTACCTGACTCACTCCTTAATTTGCTGAAAGGTCCAGGTGCAGAAAGTTCTTTTGACAACTGCAGTAGCAGAATTAAAATAGCAGAAATAAAAATAGAAATCCATTCAGTTTCTTATGAGAAAGAAGGTAGCAAAGGTGTGTGTCACACAGCATGACAACAAGACTGAGTTCAGAGTTGGGTTATTTTATTCATTTTATATCCTTCTCATGAAAAGATATTTAAATATAATGCATCAGATGATAGATTTTTTTTTTCTGAAGTCAAAGGAAGAACTAGAGCAAAAGAAATTCAGGTTCTTCTTTATATAGTTAGCACAAGGGATATAGTATTGATCTCCAAAAAGGGTATTTTTTCAGATGCCTAAGCTGATCAAGCCCATAGTGCACATCCACAAAACTACCGCTCAAAACGCACCTTTGTTTTTGCTGGTAAGTCTGTGCCAAGCAATCTCCATGTTACCACTGAGAATGAACTACTTAGAGCCCTTGGCCCCAAGGTATGAGTCAGTTTTCTCAGATTTACTCTTACCATGCTGGATTGTGTTTGAGAAGTGTGAAGGTCAAACAGAGTCTTCATCGAAGGTGCAAAAAGCCAGAAATTTTGTAGCTGTGTCCATGTTCCTCACCCCAAAAGACCATCTCTGGGAAGGTACTTCAGGAGCATGACAGATTCATGTACAAGACCTTGCTCTCAGAAAAACAGAAGAGGGATCCCAAGCCCAAATTTTATTCTGTTGAAATTTGCTCTAACTTAATGGGTCTTCATGTTTCACTGTAAATCTTTTTCTCTCTAGCTTTTTGGCAGTGGAAAAACTGGGATAAAATACCTTCAGAAGAGCATACACTGCTACAGACCCTGTGCAGAGAAGAGATACTGCCCATCTGAGTGGAGGTAGGTGCCCAAGCTTCCCTCCATATGATGTCTTCTAGTTCTTGTCACCCCAAGTGAGTTCTCACTGCACTGGTTTCCCCAATGTGTTTAACCTTCCCTCTGCTCTAGACATGAGCAGAAGCTTCTACTTTGGGGCTGAAGACTTCAGGGGATTGTTGAATGTTTTGAGAATCTGAGTATTTTTTTAGCTGAGGTTATCGGTGTTTCAGGCTTTTTCAAAAGGCTACCAGGCCCTAAATCACCCAGACAATTTCAAGAATATTACCTAGAATCACTACAAATGGCTTTAGTTTGCAAACCCATCTGAGGTAGGTAACTGTGTGCATTTGAATAGCCCCATTAATTCAACTGGACTGTAGACATGCATCAGGTAAACATGTATATGCTTGCTGACTCAGACTTAAGCAAAAGTATTCTACCGAGACTTTATCTTCTTAAAACAATGGCTACACTACTGGGTAGCATTCAGATATTGCCATTCTGCTTTTATAAAAGTCCATTGTTGCTTTGTTGTTTCTCAGTCAACAAAGCCTCCTCTGTTATTGCTGGCATGTTTTTTACAATCTTATTTTTCCCTTGATGTTTATAGTTCATTGATATTATATAAATTTGTGAGGTAATAAGATGTAAAAAATAACTAGAATTAAAGTGTCACGTTGTTCTGGGATATTATCATGGTTGTTGCCATTCTAGAATTTGTGTTAGCAGGGCACTTATGGCTGTATACAGGTGTTTTTCTGCAACCATATGAAATATGAAAACACACAAAGAAGTACATAAATAGGAATTAGAACAATATGTGAAATAAGGACTAATCTGTAGATCCTCATCTTTCCATGCTGTACCAACTTGCCGAGATTATTCCGATTTCATAGTAGAAATGACAAGAAATACCTTTTTTTCCTAATATCAGAGTGCATTTTTTTGATACATGGAATACAAATGGTAAAATAGCTTACACTAATGGGATCCAGCAGTATTTTTTATTTGTCCTGGTAATTAGGAAGAGATATAGCACCTACATTCTGTTTCAACATATTTTTTGTAAAGAATGGCTGAATTTGTTTCTCCATCTTTCGCTGCAGCATTATTTTGTTTTATTCTTCAGGGATGGGCACATCGGGTGACACAGTCCAAAGGCACAGCTGGCCTCTGATGACACTACAGATATGAAACTGAATATCCTCAGCTTGCACAGTAGAGCATTTCTGATGTTTACATTTCTGAATGGATTATTGAAAACATAAATAAAAGAAAAGTGAGTTTTACCTTCAATTTCTTCAAGACAGATAGGGCAGAGTGCATACATATTTCATTTTATGAAGTGAAATATGAAGCCAGAGGGTTGTGTCTGTTTATTTCAGGTGAATGGTTAACTTCTAAAAGCAGTTTTCATAAGCTATAATGAAAGAAACTGTTATGATAATTACCACTGGAGGAATTTTTTGTTGTTGTTTCTCATTATAGAATATCAGTTAGAAGTGTTAGGATTGAAAACATGGAAACTATTTCAGGAAAGGCTTCAATTTTCACATCTTAGGGAATTTTGGTTTAGAAAGCTCATGTTCATAGAGTATCCTGAGTTGGAAGGGATCCACCAGGATCATGGTACATATTTATTTCCCATCTGTTGACAGGTGGATATAGCTATCTGTCTTCTGTGTGACAAATGTTTTGGGAAGAGCTAGACTCAAGGACTATTTCTGAATAAACAGGAGATTTTTGGCCATTCTTGTCTTGAAGTGGGAGGTCCCTGTCCTCACAGCTTGGGTTCTGTGAAAGTTTTGTTGCTGGTTAGCATGAGCCTCTTGCACTGATTAGCTGTTGTTGCAGGTGTCTTTCATGAGAGGTGACAGTCACAGAAAGAGGTCTCTGAGTAACTAAACAGAAACCTCAGTTCTGACTCTACACAGTAAAGAGCATGGTTAATTCATTGGGTTAACAAGTACATAAAGTTCTAGAAGGAGTTTTTTTCATACCGAATGGTTGGATTAATAGATGTAATGAGGTATAATAATCAAAACTAGAATTTAAAACATAAAACACAAAAGCAAAATTTGGTTGGACACTCATGAGTGGATGTTGCGGTCCTATTTCTGTCTTGGTCCTGCATGCATCCAGCAGCAAAATCTAAAAGATCCCAGGCTGCCACCTAACTTAACGGGGGACAGATATCTTTCATCCAGGAAAAGGTTATAAAGGAAGCAAGTTATTAAAATAAATGTCTCATTTCTTTCCATTGCCTCTTATTCATGCCAAAGTTCAGTTTAAGCCTATTGTTCAGGTGGAACATGGATAATGCTCCGAGGTTGCCAGAGATGTCTGCATTACAAGAGGTCTCTCTGAGCAGCCCTGACAACTTAGTCTTGGCTTCCTCTCTCAATGGCTGTTGAAGAACATGACTGAGGGGACCAAGTCTAATGGAACTGTAGAGGTGAATTCTTTGGCAAAAATTAGAATAGCATAGCATAGCATAGAATTAGAATAGAATAGAATAGAATAGAATAGAATAGAATAGAATAGAATAGAATAGAATAGAATAGAATAGAATAGAATAGAATAGGAATATTTCTGTTGGAAGGAACCTACAATGATCATCCAGTCCAACTACCTGACCAATTCAGGGTTGACCAAAAGTTACAGCATGTTATTAGCACTGTCCAAATGCCTCTTAAACACTGATGGGCTTGAGGCATCAACCACCTGTCTGGGAAGCCTGTTCCAGTCTTTGACCACCCTCTTAGTAAAGAAGACAGTGTGCAAACACAAAGTATTCATATTCTACATTTGTCCTGTGATTAAGTTCATCTCAGAGCTGAGAAAGCAGATGTTTGTGGAGAAACAGGCCTCATGGTGCTTCAGGGAGGCATAGCTTGAGCATGGATACAGAGCTCCTGCCTTCGGAACAGGAAAAGCCAACCTGAAAAAGGGTCATGCTGAGCACTGCCAAAGGTGTTGAGGGCTGAGGCAGCTCACAGAGAGTCCTGATGAATAAGACATTGTGCAGCTGAATACATTAGCAGACTATGAGGTGCTTGAACACCCTGACAATGAAGGCCACTTAAGCACTTCAGTTAAATAGATAGACACAATCCAATAGTTTGCAAGGTCTGGTGGAAATTATATCACAGCCTGTCTATGAAATTCAAGAATGTAGGAACGTAAGATTTTGTTGCAAATCAGGTCTGGTTTAATTTAATGAACTAGTATTTACAAGCTTCACGTTCTGCATCTTTCACTGTCTCTCAGCTGTGTGGTATTCATTAAAAAGAATATATGCAAATTTTAGCAACATAAACAGAATTTAAAATAAGGAATAACATAACAAACACTCAGGCGAGCTTTCTGTTTTTCGTTTAGGATGAGTCGTCTGTTTGCTCTATCATATCCTCTAGTTTGTCCTTTAAAATGCTGCTACTACATCGATTAGAAAGGAAAGGCCACAACATCACCACTCCAACAAGGGCACAGGGAAGAACTTTCCTAGTGTTATCTCATAAAACAGACCTTGGTGAGTGCATCAAATCCCACCCTCCACTGGGGTCAGAAGAAGCTTTGCCTGAAGGGCAAGGCTGCCCTCTCTGTCTGAAGCCAAATCTTTTCTCATACATCAAGAACTCTTCATGGAAAACCAGAAAAGCAGATGCCATCCCCTTTCACTGCTTCTCCAGGCAAAGTGTAAACCTCAGTGCACTCAGCAGTAAATTCCTTTAAACATTTACGTGAGCTGAAATTGCTTCATCTGTTGACCTTTGCTCAACGTGCAGCACATCATACAACCACAGTTGCACATATCAGATGGGCAGCACAGGTGGAGTGCCTGTGTGGTATGCCTGAGTTTTGTCTTTTTTTTTTTCTGGGTAGTGCTCTGCTTCGTCTCTCTTTCCTTTTTACCTGTTCAGTTGAGTCTCATTTGTTGTCTCTTCCATGGCCTCTGAGAGCTGTTATGGTAACAGATACTCTTTCTGATGAGAGAATAGCAGTTCCATTGCATTTGTCTTCTTTTTTTGTTGGATTTACAACTTAAGAGTTTATGCCTCAGTCCCCAGAGCAGTTAGTTATTTATGCTAATCACAAACTGTTGCTCTCTTTCGGTACCAATAATAGCAACAGAGGGAAAATTACCTTCTATATTACTAGACCTGAGGAGACCAGACTTGTGGAGGATTCAACAGTAAAAACAATGCTTGTGGAAGATGCCACACTTGCAGCCATGGAGGCAGTAGTCTTCTGATGGCATGGCAGAAAACCAGGACCAACAACCTCAAAGCACAATTACTCTGTTGGCGAGCTGCCATAAACGAAGTTGTAGTCGTGACCGTGAGGACCAAAGGGTCTGCAGTCCTGCATGTTTTAGGCCCTAGTCCAAATGTCCTCTTCCTGGACAGAGGGGAGTCAGCAATGTTTCACTGAGACCAAAAGCAGAGTGTTGGAATGCATGTCTAGAAGTGCAAAATGAAATTTAACTTACTGAGTGGAGACAAGGGAGGATAGGAATGGGAAAAAGAGCCAGACATACCAGGTTTATAGACAGCTAAAATGATGCATTGACCTTGCTTTTTCTCAATTAAAAATATTGGCTATTTTAAATCTTTTATTTTGTGATTTGTTCAGAAAAAGAAAGTGAATTCATTATTGCATTTCATTGAATGGTAGATCGTACATCATTTTATTTTACCAAATGAGAATGGGAGCAAAGGAGAAATTTAAACTTAAAAACCATTCTTGTTGTTTAGGTGTATAATTCTTTCTTCTGCTTTGCATGCCTGGAACTAATGTGGCATTAAGTATGTTCTAATTTTAAAGAATTTAATACATGCATAATCTGCTTTACCAGCAGAGATTAGATTTTTTCATATTAAAATAAATTGGGACAACTGAGAAGCATAACTTAGGGCATATTCAAACTGAACAAAATAGGGAAAATCTTTCATTTTTTTAATGTTCTTTTTAAAGCATTGATATACTATACTTTAAAGAGTATTGTGTGAAGCTTTCATTTAAAAGGACTCATATATTCTATGATTTGAAAAGAAAATTAAGGCAATACAATTGAACTAATGGGTAAGCTTGTATTTATTGTGTGCATTAGTGGTTTTAGTATTTTAAAACACAGAAACAGGTGCTTATATACAGGTTGGAACACCTGACTTCTTGCAGCATTATTTGCTAAAAACAAGAATGAACTCTCAGCTTTGGGAGATTTTCAGAACTACTCAGCAACTTAAGATGCCTTCATTTTGAGTTTGAGGTTGCAGCTGGACCTGACTCCCAGCTAGGGTAGAGCACTTACCTCTGAAAATAAGTTTGCTTAGAAAATTGTACCAAGTTCAGCATCCAGAAAATGAGGGGTGGAAGAGGTGGTGGTGCATCACAAGGGATATTTAGAAATGCTCCACAGCCTCCACTGTCCCCAGCACATCCTTTTGTTCCCTCTCCCAGTAACAGAAGTCAGTATTAAAGCTTATGGGCAGAAAATTATTTTTCAGACATCAGAACTGACCTGCCCTTTTGTTGCAGAATGTGGGTAAACCCTACTAGATGCTGGAAAGGCACAACATTTCAAGCTTCAAATAGGAGAGTAGCATCAGGGCCTCCTTTTAGCACTGGCGCCTCCTTTTAAACCTCACAGAATTATTGGCAAAATAAAAAATGTGCTTTTTCTATGAATGATTTTAAACTATCTGGTCTTCAGTGTTTGAAGGAGTCTTGGATTACCACTAAAAGGACTTTCAACCAGCCTGTGAGCCTTTTACAGTGTGTACCATTTTATTTGCACCATATTTCTTTTATCAAATTAACACATAAAAAGCTGTCATAACAATTTCACATACTTTTCACCTAAGTGACCTTCTGTAGAGTAGATCTTGGCCAAGGAATAATATTACAGGCCTAATCCTGTTTCCACTGATGTCCTTTACAGACTTGCATGTAAATACCCTTGTTTCTGTCTCTCACAAGTCATAAGCAAGAACCTGACCCTACTCTCCCCCATCCTCACTCTCACACAAACACAAGCATCTGAAGACTCTTCTACATGAAGATTACAAGTGTTTATGCCTCAGCAAAGTCACAAACAGGACACTACCTGTCCTCCTAATTTTCTTCCTGATGAAAAGGCTAGAAAGTTTATATGAGATTTGTTTTGGAAATATCCTCAACTGCATTTCCTTCCTTGTTTAACTGCTTTGGTGGCATAGAGTTGTAACACCAAGTTGTTTGGGTCTAATCTGGGAGAATTTTGAATGTAAAGCAGGTCTCATACCATATCTTCTTCTTATGAATTCTGATCCTACTCCTAGGCATCTGCAGGTAGTTTTCTGTCCTACATGCTGCAGTGTGGTGTATGATGCCAGATCATCATAGACCAGTAAGATATAAAATATTTTCAAAATGAGAGAGCAGTGCTTCTCTAATGACAAATGGGGGAAGTTAGCAGTCTTGAGCAGTCTCCAGGCCATTACCCACAGGAATTTATTTCTGCCACACTCCAAGAGGCAATAGAAGTGAAGTGAGAGCCAGAAGTATGCAGAGATGGTTCTTTAGTACCAGAGTCAGGCTAAATACTTGCTACACATTTCTTTTATATTTGAGGGATACTTCAAATCCTACAGTGCATTTATTTTGCCAGATAATCAAGGAATCACAATTATTTTCCCTTCCACACTTGATCAGTATTTCAGTGGAAAAGTACCAGATTCCAAACATGAGTAACTTTTCTCTATAGCAATTGACATCAAAACTTCTGCAGTTCTGTATGCTTTTCATCTAAAAAGTGCCACATATCATGTATCAAAAATCATAATTTGAATGCATTCAAGAAAATTATCACTGATGCTTTTATTTTTGTTCTTCCATATATGGAACATGCACTTAAAAAAGAGGTTGCAGCCACAGGTTGCCTTCCTGATCTCATCTGCCAACACGTGCAGTAGGTGCTTGTCTACACCGCATAAAAAGGGTGCCTGTATTGCCTGCAAGCATCCCCACGGGTGCTTTGCTTTGGTCCAGAGAGCATCAGCAATGGTGCACACCCCTGGCAGTGTGGCTTTTCGGAATGAGGTAACCTGGCTACATCTACTGGGGTTTGGGGTCACCATGTGTGCACCAGTGCTGGTCTGTCACTGAAATCCATGCCTACCCCAGCCATGATTGTAACTGCAGCCTGAGGTAGGAGCATGAAAAAAGTGCGTATACTAAGTTGATATGTTTGTAAATATGTTTGTAAAGAGACGTTTTCCCAAACAGAGGTGGGCATAAACCATGCATAAAGGAAAACAGGTGCATAAATAAGCTTAAATAACCTTTCTAAAATAGGTATTTCTGCCTAATATTACTTTTATTATATGTAAGCAGAGCGGCACTTTTCTCTCTTGAATAAAAAAGGGCAATTTGATACAGAAGTCCAGAGGTGGTACACGCTTTTGACAAAGACTGTTATGTGTAATCAGATGAGAAATTTAGGAGGTGTATTATTGGATCTGCTGCCTTATGGAAAGCTAACCTTGCTGGTATCTCAGACACATTCTTCATTCCTCCATGAAGCAGTTATCTTTAAAACAAGTTTGTGAAAATTTATACATAATTATAATATCCATATTCCAATTCAATTATATGAGTCATCTCCACAGGTTAAACTGAAGTTGTAGGTATTCCAGTCTGTTTTGTAATTCAGATCATTGGTATGCATTGGGTAATGTGATTTATAACCATATTTGCACTTCGAAATAAAAAAGGGGCTCAGAAAGGAGATGCTAACACCTCTTTAAATATATTTCTTTGTTTTTCATGCTGAAACCACTTGACCTGTGCAATACCGGGTTCTTTACCTATACAAATAAATTTAAAGCTTAATCCTTAATAACACATACTGCAAACATTCAAGAGCTGCTAAAGTTATCAAATTGGTATTAAAAGAGGAAAAAAGAATAACTACTTCAACAACAATGACAAAAAAACAAACCACCTGCTTTAATTTAAAGTATTCTTAGGAGAGGAGGCATTTTATTAAGTGAAAAAAAAATCAGGAAAAAAAGCTTTTCAAAGTAGACCAATGCATTACTTTGAACTATAGTTATAAAATATTTAGCTGTCTGCTAGAATGGAAAAAATATAATATTTTTATTAGATGTACTTATAAATCATTGTCAAAATATTTACTGGAGCTTGTGGTAAACATTATTTATAGCAACGCTGAGTAAACAATGGTTGCTATATTCATTTTTTCCTTTAATAGTAAAATGGCTGTTTCCTTCAAAATCTTATTTAAATCAGAAATGTATATATTTCTTAGACATATATATGTAAATGTTGTTCCAAATTCAGACAATGTTCCTGTATTTGGTTTTGGACTTCTAAAACGAAATTTTTTCTGTCTAGAATTTACTTATTTTGGGATGCAGCTTTGAAAAAGCAGCAACATGTTAAGGCTGCTACATGATTGTCTCTTGGCAGTTTGGCTTTACATTCTGTATTCTCAGAATTAGATTAGCAGATTATTATTGTAGCTGACTTGAGTTCAAAATAAATTTATAAAGTAAAATGCAGCCATCGCATGATTTAAGGTGCTAGGCAAGAAGTAAAATTACTGGAGTTTGAATCCATACAGTCACTTTGGAAAAAAGCTTTAAAACACTGCAGCCATTTTCATGCATCTATGCATGTGTGCTTTCTGAACATACATAGATTTTTTCATAAAGGAACATGTTAATTTCCTTTTAATGACTAAATTATTCTTCCATCATTGGAACTACTTTTTTGAAACTTAACTTTTAAATTAAATAAAAATGTTCATTAAAGAAAACATCATGTCTGCACCTAGTAAAGATAATGGAGTTTTCCACAGTAAGTCCCTTAAATAATATATTTCTATAATGTTGATACAGCAGTATGCTATGCAAATATATATAATAAAAATTATATGCATAATGAATACTATATGCAAAATATGTTTTTGATACACTTTGTACATATGAGGTACTTGAATACATGACAGTAGAATGCCTGAGGAGTTTATGAAAGTTTTTCATATTACTACTGTAGTTTGATCACAAATCTGAGACGCTTAACCTCTACAGTGAATTGTGTTGAAAATAAATAAAACACTAAACACATAAAAGCTGTTTATCAACAAAAGTACTTTCCTTGGCAAAAATCCCCCAAATCGTTTCTTTCAGTAATCTTTGTTTTATCTCCTTCTTAGTGAAAAATTCTATATAACAAAAATTATTATTTGTGACCAACAGAAATCCCATCCTGTAATTAAAAACCGAGCAGTTTCATTCATATTTTAGCTTCCCAAAAAATACGAAATTTCACAGAGATCAAGTGTTTGTTTTTGAATAAGTAAAACCTGTTTTGAATACTTATGACCTGTTTATTTTTAAACTGACTATACAATGCCTCTTTTGTATGAACATCCTAATCATTACTATCCTACGTATTTGCTGCACAGTTCTAATGTTTTATGAAATAGTTTAAGTTCTGACTCTGTAATGAGAAAACAGTACTTTGAATATTAAGGAACACTTAGGGAAAAAAAAATCCTGACTTTAGCAGGATTTATAAAGCTATGTATAATTAATTTCAAACCAATGATTAATAAGTGTCCATTTTCATGTAACCATTGGTAATAGATGCAATCTCACTTAGGCACCCCACCATTCTGTTTAATACAAGTGTACCCTAGTGTAAAAAGGAGCTTGTCATACTTATCTCTAATAGTGAATGATTTCTTTCCCTCTTCCTGAAGACACTTTGCACCCAATATTCTCAAATCTTATCATGCTACAGGCTGACAAATAAGCTAACAACCATGTCGGGAATAGGCTACATTTCCGTGTAGGTGTATGTTCTCTAGAACACATGTAGAAGATATCTGGATCTTTTTTGCTTGTGAATTGGACAACATACACATATGAAGAGATATGCTTATAGGAACAGATGCAAAATTTTCACATTTCAGCAAAATATCGTGATCTGAGTGACCAATATACTGCAAAGAATCATTATATTTTCAGAAAGTGGGAGGAAAATTAAGCATTGTTTTCTTGTCATTATTGCTGGAATTCTTCGAAATGCAAAAGCAGAAAGGATCTGTCGTTATTACCACTGTTGTGATTAATACCTATAACCTTGTCTGGTTTTCACATATTTCTGTACTTTCTATGTTTAATTCTATTTTCAAGCAATCGTACTGTGTGAAACAGACAACAGTTTGTCCTGATTCACGGCTCAGGAGGAGCAGCTGATTAATCCCATGTCAACAGTCTTGACCCTATGCAGAAAATAGAATCATAGAAGGCTTGTTTAACAATATATCAAGTGTACAGTTGCTTGTTTTCTCTTGTTTGTAAAATCTATAAATCACCTGTAAATGCAGAGTAGGTTAGGATTGTGTAATTCAGTTATTATTACTTTTATATCTTTTATCTTTTTACACAGTAAATGTGTTTATTTCTTTCAAATATTTTGGTGTAAAACGTCCAGCTTATTACCATCATGTTTTTCTGCATGCTACCAACATTTAAAAAGAACCGTATGTATTCGTTTGTTGGTTTAGGCTCATCTTTTCATCAACAGCGAGACCTGTACAACACAGCAGTCCCATAAAGCAAAGCCACCTCAATACCTTCCATAAAATGCTTAAATGTCACGGCTCAGTGCTGTGAGTGCTGACCCATGTGAGTAGGCTTTACTCTTCTGAGAAGACCTACTAGCTTCGGTCGGGCCATCTCCTCTAACAAGAGCTCGTAGAATTGGGTCTCTCCAGTAAAGTACTCAAAGACATTTTTTTTTTTTTTTTTCCGGGTATAAGGTTTTCAGGATATCCTTTTCATTGTTGAACATTTGCCATTCTGCCAAAAATGTGTATAAAAACATTGTTCTTCCTCTAATGCTTTGGCTTAAGTGTGAAACATACAGTATCTGGTTTATATCAGTCTGTCTGAAATTGCTGGGTAAACCAGAGGAAATAAAGCAGTATTTTACAAATGTGGTCATGGGCAAGAGGGAAAAGAATGTTTGCATTTTCATTTGTAGTAGTAATGCACAGTGACTTGTCAAAGCCAGTTTGGAAATACTAATGAAATTTTAAATTTTAAGGTGTGCCATCCTATATGGCAGCTCCAGAAAAGAATGTGCCCTTTATTATCGTGAGACATACATTGCTAGGTAAAAAAAAAAAAAAAAAAAAAGGCAACAAAAAATGTACAAAACGTAACTAAATAAAGCCAAAATCAGTGGAAATCTTCTCATGTAAACTGTATAATAGCATTTCAAATGGCCCCTTTCTGTCATCCACTGTAACCATCACATTCCCATTTCTGCTGCAGTCAGGTGAACTGTCAAAGAGCTCTTACGGTTGGCTGCATAGAATTCTGAGGAAAGACAAATCTGTGCAATTTTCTCCTTGGACAATAAATGGTTCTTTTGGTGCCTCTAGGTTTTCCTAAACAATTTTGGTAAAGAAAAAAAAATTTTTTTTTTCCTTATTTTTTACATGTATGCGATAATGCAAAGGCTTTATTTGGGCTGAAACCTTTACTATGAATGTGTAGCTCTTTGATGGATGCACATTAGCATTCCAGTATGTGGGTAAGACATATATTTTTTCCTTTTCTGATACGTAATGTAGCTTCAAGTAGATACTTAAGATGGTATGATGGTATGTTATATTTTAGTGTGCATTTTTGCACTATTAAAAGATTGTAGTACACACCGAGTAGAACAACAAAATGTATATACAAATGCAAAAATCATCCAATCTGTTATTAAAAACTAATAACAAACCTAAAATATTAAATGCATTTAGTCTTTCATGCCTGTTTAAAATACTGCATGCTCGGAAGTGAATACGTTATTGTGATGTGTAATACTGCATCTTCTGATACCTTACCTTATCTCATAAATAAAAAGATGTATAAATGATGTGCTTCTGAAAGGTTTTTCTTTGGAGGCAAGTATTTTGTCCATTCTGGTGAGGTATGTCATATAAGAAAATGAGAGTTTGATTATGTCTTTCACATAGTTAATAAACACGTGGTTGTCAGAAACCACAACAAGGTTTCTTGCTGGTTGTTTTCGTCTTCTATAAAAAATTAAGGTGTTTCAGAACTGACCTTTGCTCTGTTGAGTCATCTCCCTTTTTTCAGTTCAATTTGCCTTACTGATCAGTCGCATAAGCTGGAATTTTTATGTCCTTAGAAAAAAGAAAAAAGACAACTCGTTCCTTTAATTTTTTGAGTTGGATTTTTTTTGTTTCTTATGTACATCGGTTTACTAAAATTTGAGACTTTTCAAATAAAAGAAACCGTCCTGAATTTTAATTATAACTCTGTTGCCTCAATACTGAATTTGCCTGTTTGGAAGCTTACATATTTACAGCTTTTCTAATTAGTAATTGTTAAATGAGACATTCTTTATATTTAATTCAGAGTTATATTAGAGTAGAAATTGAGCTACATTCACTGTTTTCATTCTTTTAAAATAAGATTTTAATTCGATAACTCCTTCTGGAAATACCTTTGTTTAATGTATTCCACATATGTGTAACTGCACCTCCCTATATAGTGTTAAGGGTGTAGCCCCTCAAACAGGTTTAACACAAATGGGAAATGGTCCCTGCCCCAAAGTGTTTACATTTATGATAGAAACTTCCATTTTGAAGTACTGTCATAGCATTCCTGAAAAATAAACCTACATGATGCAGATTAGTCAGAAAGAACCCAGCCCTTAATCACAGAGCTCTCTTCTGCTGCTTTCAATAGCCAGTGTTACAGGAGAAGAGTCTTTCTGTGCGTTTGCTAATCTGATGATTCTTCCTGCTTTTATTTTCCTCATAAAGTATGTAGCATCTACAAAGATACTTGATTTTTTTTTTTTTTTACAGATAGTACAGTTTGGAAAATGCTGTTTGCAAGCTTATTTGCTTCTGTGTGTTGCTCATGAGCAGAATATCATTCATTTCTGCATATCTGCTAGACTGGACAAATCAAGGTGACAATCCATGGTTAACTCTGTCTCAGGCCTTTTGTCCTGCTTCTTCTGTGGATTGAAATACAATGGAAACAAAGTGGAATATATAACCGTCCAGCTGCCTTGTTGTGACAGCACGGCCTCATATTACGGAGCCTCAGCCCCTGTTTGCCTATCGATAGCTAGTCCATGAGGTGACAATGCAAATTGTGTGAAAGCTCTCCTGCAAAATAAAAAAAAAATCATGTCAAGAGGGGGAAAAAAATAATCAGACTTGCCTTGAAAAATAGAAACTCATAATAGGGTCTGGTTTTGGTACAGTTGCTACATTCAGATGCAGGGCCTGTTTTTTTAACTGTGGCGTGCTTCTAAAGGATGCAGGTAGGCTCATGCATTTAAATCTATCATATGGTCTCTGCATACAGGGCTCTGCATTGATGTTACTTTTAAGGCAGTTTATATTTCATTTAAGCACGCAATTAATCATCTTTACAGTGTTGATGTGACTGGCATCAGCAGCGTTATTTAATTAAATTTGAAATTATTGTACAGTAAATACAGGCTTCCAACTAGCCAGTCCAAATTAAATGCTGAGGTCTATTTCTTACCCATGGTGTTTCCAATTTAAATGTTCATTCAAAAGGTTACACTTCATGGGCTGAAATAATTTTTATGTTCTAACTGTTGCTAAACCCAAAGATCAACTGTACGTGAGTCCTGTGCATCTATTAGCTGTAGGAATGTGTACACATTATCTATATTTCTCATATTCCATTTCATATTAGTGATTTTACGACTGATGCTCCTTAAGCACCATTTTTCTCCCGATACTTTGTCTCTTCTGTCACGTCAGCCCTGAGCTGCATTTGCAAAAAAAAAAAAAAAAAAAAAAAAAAAAAAAAAATTCTTTCCTCCATTTTGTTTCAGCCTGGTAATCAAGCAATTAGCCCACAAAATGGAGGTACTGTGCTCCACTTCTCATCCTGTGTCTTACTTCGGATGGGCTTCACCTGCATGAGAGCAGCAGGCAGAGCCCTTTGCTGCCGAGCCTGTGCAATCGGCCCCTGAAGAGCCTTCCCACAATGGCCCGTAAGTGGCCACCGCTTTGGGAGACTCCGGGAGGAGGGAGACCTTCCCGGTGGGATCACGGGAGAATTACGTACGGCACGTGCGCTACCTGCAAATCCTGTGCCGGCTACATGAGGGAGCGTGTGGCTGCGCTCCTTCTCCAGCCGTACTCACCACCCAGTTTTGTTATGACCTGAAAAACTGCAGCGAGCCAAACTTTAAATGGTGGGAACGTCTTTGCTTTCCATGTCGTGTTTTCTTTAGAAAAAAGAAAAGAAAAAGAAAAAAAGAAGAAACCAAACCAAACCAAATCAAACCAAACCAAACCAACAACATAATTTGTTTTATGTTACAGCTTTCCACAGACAATTCACAACATGTCTAGCAAGGAATCAGACCAGAAATACCGTCTCACTCCTATCATATATATAATACGGCTTTTGAATACTGGAAAATCTGTCATCCGTTAAGTGCAGCTCAGGTCTTCTGTGTGAAAAGCACAAGCCTTTTTTTTTTTTAATGCAGTGCTGCCGTGTCTGCACTTTTTTGAAATTGCATATTTATCAGGTTATGAATTATTTATGAGTGGAGAAGGGAGGGGGAGGGCTGGAAGGGGAAGGAAGAGTGAGAAAACATATGCTTGGGCAGAGGAATACCTTACATGAATCCACTACCAAGTCTTTTGAAGGATTACTTGTAATTACTTTTTTTCCTTTTTGTTTTGTTTCTCCTGTGTTTCTTTTGGTTGTCTGCTATTCCTCTTGTGTTGTTTGTTGGGTTTATTTGGCTTTCAGGGGGCATGAAGGGATTGGGGGTAGTGCTTGCTACAAGTTAGAAGATTTTGCCGTGGAAATGAATTGAGTATTTCTTTGACTTCTGAAGTACAGAGTGTTTAATAAATATTAATCCTTCAACTGTCAGACTGAATTATTGTCAAAAAGAGGCTGACAGATTGAGGATTAATGACATGTTTCATAAATTAGAAATGAACTATCAGCCGAATGTCCAAAGTAGGGATCAAGAACAAGCCTGATTTGTACCTTGGACCAGTTGAACTTCCCATCCATGTCAGACCTGAGCTCAGACTTATGCAGAAAACAAAATCGACCCTCCCTCCCTCTTGCAAACACACCTTCTGTTCTTCATACACCAGGATCTGACATCTAGAGCCTTTCTTCTCCAGGATCTGCATGTACCGAAATAGCAAGGTTGTCTCAGACACCAGATAATTTGATTAGACAGAGTCAGATCCGTATTCTTTTTTTACAGTTTTGTTAGAGGAAAACTGGGGGAGGTGGAGTAATTTCTGTTCAAACATCTCGATCTTGTATTTTCCCACTATAAAAAATACAACATCACAGAGAGCTGAAGACATGGCATTATGATGGTAAATTGGAAAAATGGTAGCTGCCTATTCAAAAACACACAGAATTTCCAATATAAATTATGTATTAAAGGAAATATGTTTGCATAAAACAAGTAGCAGTAATTTAATATAAGGTGACAGGATTTTTAGGAGAGGCTAATGTGTGTCAAAAAATATCATGTGTAGTCTTTAATCAAACTCATGATCCTCAGTTGAACGATTGCTTGTAAAGCTGATTTTACTGTATTTTCTAATTCACTAAAAGCAAATTTCTCTGTTTCCCTCTTTTTTTTCTTTTTTTTGCTTTTGTGACTATTAGGGGAAAATTAAGTTTAATTTGTGTAAGACCAGATCATTTTGGGGTGGCTGAGTCAAACAAGCGGTCGTTTGGGGTGCCATTCCTTCTCTCAGCACAGAGGTACACAATATGAAACTGGGCTACCAGAGTGTATAAAAATGTTTAGCTTAATCACTCCCTAATGACAGCGACTTATGTCCTTAGTGCAGTCGATTTGTTTCCTGGGTTTTAAAAGTAGATTATTTCCATGGTGCAGGCTTAGTGTAAGCTGTTGAGAAACCACAAGCACTGCACTTCAGCCTGAGTTTGGGACGTTCGCCAAGGGTAATCTGATTAAAAGGGCATTTTTTACAACATTGTGGTGCTTTGAAAATTCTGTGCAGCCAGATAGAGTACAGCCAAAAAAAATTGCTTTTTCAAAGCTAACAGTTTTGCCTGAGCAGAATTAAAAGCGTGATAAGCAGCATCACTGGAATGATTCTTTTCGACAGTCTTGCAACTGGATAAACAAAGCATCCTTAGTAACACATCTGTTACCGACCCACAAGCAAATTCGTGATCTATTTAATGCAAGGTTTTTGCTTGTTTGTTCTGCCTTTAATCACATTTGCTTGCTGCATAGGTGTGAGGTTCTGAGGCCTTGCTTTATCTATACAAACGAAAATGTTTCCCTTTTTCTACAGTAGCTTTTCTCTTCCATGATATGACATTTATAACTATTGTGCTATGAAAGTGGTTATTTGTGATGCTAAGAACCAATGTTGGGTACCATATTCTTGAGAAGTTTAGCAGCTGTATGTTGTTAAAAGATAATTATCCTATCTCAAATCTTGGATTTCTTATAAGAGATAGGATGTAATACTAATTAAATATGTCATGTTTGCACACATCAGAACATACTCAGAAGAACTGTTCTTGGATCATTTGCCTTTTTGAACTACTTTCATATTCTTCTGCAGCAACTAAATAAGGAAGATACAAGATTTCTCTCCCCTTCCTCACAGCCCTGTATTTCTCTGAATGGCAAGTTCATGCCGGTCTCCACACATGCTGGTAGTACAGGACTGCTTACAGCAAGACATTTGTATACACGATATACTTCAAAATCACTGGGTTCAGTGAGACTATACAACAGATCAGACTGGCACTAGGTATTAGTATGACAGGCAAAATGAAATTTGTTTTCTACAAAACAGGCTATTTTAGTTTGCTTAATAAATATTGAATGACAAGGCATGGTTTCTTATCGTCTACTGTATCACATAGCTCTCTGGAAGGGGAAAAATATATAATGAATTAAACTGAATTAAATTTTCCACCTGTCTTAATTGTAGCTGCTGACTTGTAAGCAAAGCAAGAGTGCAATGCATCATAAACTACATTTTTTTTTCCCCAAAGAGGCTTCAGTGGTAAAATTACAGTTATATTTCTTTCAAAATGGAGATTTCTATTTTGTTTATCTTTTTTTTCACAAAGGTCAGAACATCTGTATCTTCCTCTGTGCATGTGGCAAAGCATGTTCTCCCTGTCTCCAGGAGTACCTTGTCATTTTTCCAGCTATCAGCATTTTAAAACTGACGACTTTACAAGTACATGAGCCTTTTAGATGTATCACTCACAGTATTAGCTGTAATGTAAAGTATAGGCAACACTGCATTTATTCTAACTTTGTTTTACCTATTAATATATACATCCCACATACTCAGCCATACATTTATATCTACATGTATGAACACATGTAATTATACAAATGCCAATGCCATTGCTTTCAGCGACAATTTTCATGACATTCAGCATTTCTTCCTGCCCCCCTCTCAAATGTATGTGCTTGTATGTTTGTGAGATAAAAATGCGTGTAAACCGATTTTTATATCTGGTGGATGCGGAGCCACGGAGCAATTCGGCAGCAGCATTTCCAGCGTGAGGCTGCACGACCCAGAGCCCTGGTGGGCTGGGAACAGCTCAGGGCAGCTCGGCTCGGGAGCCTTTGACGCAGTGCTGAGTTCGGTTTAGAGTATTTACTGATACGTGTCTTCAGCAACTGTCAAAGCTGCTTGGAGCTATGAGAATCAGGCTTTTCCAATCCCGGTGACCAGCCAGCCTCTCGAGGCACAAAAAACTGCTTCAGGGTAGTTGTAGCCCACATATTCACTTTGTGAGGCCATAAAAAAAGGCAGGAGAAAAAAAAAAGCAATTTTACTCAGAGAAAGAATGAATGAAGGTGTCTTTGTATCTCACTTTATTTGCTGTGTTGTTACCACTGTTCCTCAGATATGGAAACAGAGTGCAGGCAGAATTAATTGAGAAACATCTGTTTACTATCACTGTTTACCCTGGATAGGTCAGCACAGCCCTGCTTTCTGGCATACTTAATATTGCCAAGCATTTTTTTAAATCTTCAAATTCAATGTACACCTTTATTTAAAATTTTCCTTTTAAGATTGAATTTTGTGCCTCTCAAAATGAGATATTCATGCCTGAAAGATGACCTGCTGTTCTCAGGCAGAGAAGGGGAAACCATTAGAAATGAAGAAGATTTCTTGATAATCAAGGACACCTGTGATTCTGTGTTGCTTTCGAGAACACAAAGACCTATAGATCTGCTCTTTCTTCCAGACTAAAATGTCTGTGATCCATAAGAAGCTCCAATCCTTCCTTTTTCTCAACCCGAAGAGAAAAAGGGAAAGAAGGAAAATTATGCGCCATCAGATCAGCTGCTCTCTGTTTCTTCTTTAAAAAGCTGAGGGTGTTGCTATTTAACATAAAACCTTCTGACCTTACTACCATGGCTGCTTTGAAACACTAAGCTATTTAATGATGCAAATTGCAAACAGAGGGAAAACATCAGAAGAACCTGTCTGTAAATTAGTGTGTTTGACTGAAAATTAGCTAGCTTAATCGAACTTGCAGGAAGTGGATTTTCTATTCAGAAACCTGGCTTAGAGCTTTTGTCTGTCGGGGTTATTCTCAAAGTGTACGGGACATTCAGGAGTGCAAGAATTAAGGCTCCATGTAACACCCACAGCATTGTGCTTCTGTTTGATTTGCTTATATTTTAGGCTAAAATCCTTTAATGCAAGAATTCTATGTTATGCAATCATAAGCCTTAGTACAGAGAGACCAAGCGACTGCTGTGGGTTCAGGTCCCTGCTTTCTCAGAGCAACAAAATGATGATGTTCTGTCCGTGTAACTAAGGGCAGTATGTGTGCAGGGCCGATGCTTACCCATTCATCCAAGCATGGAGGGGACCCTCCACAAACAGGCTTCTTTTCTTTATTGCGAGGAAGAAAGACCTCAGCTGCCCATGTCTCGCTTCTCTATAGCACCGGGATTTGCATTGAGAGGAGCTCTATGGGCAGGGAGATTAAGATGAAGGAGTGGGAAAGCTGAGCAGCTGCTGGTGGAAGCAAAGTGTCTCTGTCAGCGTGTGCCCAACCTCACAACTCTATGAAAGCATCTTGGCCAGAGGATTCTCACTCCGTTTAGTATTTCCAAGACCTCATTGCCAGGTCTTTTCAGGATGGAGCGGATATAGTCCACTACCTTTTGCAAGAAAGAGGAAACTGAAGCTACTGCTCCAGGTCTTCCTGGCAAATGCATAATTTTCTGCATGCATGCATAGCTCTTATTTGCCACCACCACATATTCTGTTGGGAAATTAGGGGCAGAACAAAGTAGATAAGCCATGTCCTGAGTTTGGTTCAATTTAAAATCTCTGAGTGTGCTGTGTGCACAAAAAGTACTGTGTTAAGTATGTACCTCAACAAGTCTGTCTCCCATGTCTACACCAGCTGTGAATGGTTAACTGTAACTTATTTGGATGAATATTGCCGCCCTGGCATTAAGAAGGGGACACTTGAGTATGCTGCCACTGGAAAAATAACTTACCTAAATAAAGCATATATTCTGAGCTTGCAAAGATCAAAGCTAAGGGCCAAAGATAAATGGTTAACTAGTAAAAATATGTAAGGAAAGGTCTGTGCAGAAATCATTCAAAATATTGAAATAGGAGTGCTTGAGATTAGGATTATTTTAAAGCATAAACATCTGAAGATTCTGACTTCTGTTGTCCATCATATCAGTAGAATCTTTGGGCTGTCACAGTCTGAAAATTAAGTTGTTTTTGTCATGTTCCCATATTAGAATTTAGTAGCCTAAATTTCATCACCTTCGTTTAGATATTTAGTTTAATCACACGTTCTCAATGAAGATAATGAGAGCTTTGTCTGAGTAAGGTTAGATGAAAATCGGTGTTCTGGTATTTTGCTGTCTGAAAACAGGTAGTTTTACAAGTGCAGGGAGATTTTCTAAGCCTGCCTCTAAATAAAGGACTAAACAGGATATTTGTGGAAGCTGATTATATTGGATAATGTTTTATTCTGGAGGTATTTTCATGAATATCTCCATTTTGCTAGGTCCAGAGATTTGTACTGGTGTATCACATAAATGCCATTGATTTTCAGATGATATAGCAATATTTTATTCCTATTTTCATTTGCTTCAGGCACTACATTACCAACTGTGTCCACGAACAAATATATCCATAGAGGCATTTATATTTATAATAATGGCTAGAACCCTGTTGCAGAAGATTTGCTATTAGGAAACACACTGGTGCTAACTTTATCTGCCTTTCTGCACAGAGATATTTCTAACAAAGAAAGTGTAAGGAAAGAGTTGTATTGTTATGATTCTACTGTCATGGTGAACCTATCTTTCCATTGGTGTAATCAACACAGATGAAATAGATATTTTTCACGTTTACTCTTTTAGCACTCAAATTCCTGTGTCTATAAACTCCATGAAGGCTTAGGGTAAAAATGGCCATTCCTGAAAACATTTCCTATTTTTCATAATTCTGCTGGCAGTGCTATAGAATAACATCCTTTATAGTTATCTGCCACAGTGTGATAGTGTGATACCACTCCTTCACTCGCTTCAGTTCAGCATGTCATAAATTTAACTTACAGGAAATAACTTGTATTGCAAAGTGTTACACTCACAAGCTTCACGTAGAAAGGAGGTGATTCTGTTTTCCCTCTTTTATAGGTAAAAAACTTGGGGATTTTTGTGCTAGCAAGGAATGCTTATAGCTGTAGGTTCTGAGGACGTTGCCTTTACTGAATTTGCCTTATAGTAATACCACACAAGCACCACAAAAGCTAGGTCTCAATTATATATATGTTTTTAAATTTTAATACACAAAGCAGATCATTTCCATCTATCTGTGCTCATACTAGATCAGCAGGGTATAAACACATCAGTTGCAAAAAGAAGATTTGGTTTTCGAAAAGATAGAAACCCAGTGTTTTCCCTGGAAATGTTTAGAAAAAATTGAACAGTAGGGAAGTAAGTCTATTTTATAGAGAATATTTAAAGCTGTGGTTAAATTATTTAAATTGTCTTATCTTTGGGACTGCTTTAGTCTGCAGCTTTCTCAGTAGAGTCTTTACATGCATGACTTAATTCTGACTACTATTATTAGAATGAAAAAATAATCAATGTGTAATTCCTGTTTATAAAAGAAATGCATCTAAGCTGTCCATATGAAGCACTATGCAGTTAGTCCTTTGCAAACCAACAAACAGTATCTGTAATACATAGTTATCAAAAATCACTGGAATACTCTTCAAATCATCTGACACACAGAAATATTGGGGAGAAAAAGTGCAGAAATTTAAGATATTGATTACCAGTTGGATCTAAATTTGGAGGAAATCATGAAAATTTCTTAATGCTGTTTTATCTGCTACATGTCTTATTTATCTTTTAACGTGTAATTCACACTACTACAATACAGAAGTTAATAATAATGCCTAAGCCAGGGAGAGTACTGTGTTGTTTCCCTTAAGACAAGGAAAAGCTTCTGAAGTGTTTGAAAAAAATGTGTTGTAATTTCTGAAATAAATGGCAGTTTTTAGCAGAGAAAATAAAAACAGAATATAGAAACTGCTGGTCTCCTAGGTAAACTTAAGTATTGAGAGGTCTGAATTAACAGAGACTGTCTTTCAAAAGGTTCAGTGTCAGCTGTATATTGCATTTACTCATTCAGTTCCCACACCACTCTTCAGGGGATTGCTGGATTCCTGACACTGTGTGACAGAAAGAAACTTTACTACAGAATAGAGAAGTAATGTCTATTTTGTTCTCCGAAACAGAGTCAAATACCAAAATTCTATAATTTTAGCATTTTTAGGGGATATACACGCGGGGTTATTTTGGACTCAGTTAACAAAAAAATTATGGAGGTCTATTTTTGCACCTTTATTGGGCAGACACCAGTTGCTGCTGAAGATGGATTTTAATCCTGAACTCCTAAGATTCAGCAGAGGGCAGGTTAAAAAGTGCAAATGAGCACTGACTGCAAGTTACCTCCCAAGGGAGTGCATTGGAGGAGCATGCCAAGGAGCCTGAACACTACAGTAAGAATATATATTTTGTGTCAAAGTAACACATCCTTTGCAGTGCCCTGAAATACTCCTACAACTTATTCTCCTGAGGCAGAGTTTAGTCTCTGGACAGATAAGAGGCAGCTGCCAAGACCTATCTGAATGCAGAAATGCTTTGCTATACCCACTCTGCTAGAGTTTTATCAGACAAACAATACAGTAGTATATGCCACATATAGCGGGCTGCAATCTGACAATCGTCTTGACTAAAGTGTCTCTGAAAGCCAAAAACTATGCCTAGCTTCTCATACAAAAATTAGGAAAAACTGACTTTTCAGACACATAGTTACTGCAAACACATTTTGTTGTCCTTCCGGTATGATTCCAGAATTGTTACAGGATTTCATAAATCAGTTAATGATTTGTGTGGCAGGACAAGTTTAGAGACTGTTCAGTTATAATGTGCATAATCTTTAGCAGCTGGTTTAACATGTCACAATTTTTTTCTGAAAGGGCACGAAGAGCCATATTTTGGTTTTCTTGCCTACCTGGGTAGTTTTAACCCATCAGATGATCATTGCATCTTTATACTGCTATACCATTATGAAAACTCAGATACCACATTCTTGATTTTGTTTTGGTTTGGGTTTTAACCTGAGAGAACTTTTTTCACTTTCCCACTTATATAATTTAGATTGTAATATGGCTGCGAATACTCATGGATTTAATACGGGAAAATTTTCAAAATTATGTTCTGTATACTGAAATACGAAAACAAAAAGAGTTCTTCATACATAAGGTTTTAATATTATATTTAGACTCAATTACCACTGACTCAACAATTAGTACAGTTTTTTCTTGTCCTATAAAAATGTATTTTAAACAGAAGCCACCTGCTATTTCTCTCACTCCCTCAAAACCTTAGAAAATGCCTGAGATTAGAGCTACAAAACTGGAGATCCTTAAGGATACATCTGGCATATCTCTAGGTAGTTGCATTAAAAGTGGATGGTCTGTTCAAATTAGTGAAACTTTGTAGCAGAACTTGTATATGTTCTACATAGGATTCTAAGTGACAGGAAAAGATGGTGTGAACAAAATAGCCCAAGATAAAGGATCTTCAGTTTAGTAATTATTTTTCACTTTTGTATCCCCCTGGACATTTTTTTTCCCACCTCCAGACTGGTGAAGGTTCCTACATACAGACGTCATAAATGGAACAGTTAATTTGTCCCCACGCAGTTGTCTCTTACAGTCAGTGAGACTGTTGCTGTGAGTCAGAGTTTGCAAGTTTGTTCTCATAATCTTTCTGGCAAGGAGTACCAACAGTTTCACCAGAAAGCCCAATTTCCCAAATCACAAATCTCAGCCCAATTTTGCTGACAAGTTTGTGCTTTTTAAAGTATTTGGAAGTTGAAGGTTTGAGTTTTATCAGATAAAGAAGCCTGGCTCTCCAGGGTTTACCTTTTACCGGACTCAGATGAAACAGTGACTTTCAAATGTTTTAGACTATACTACTTCTTCATAAGTCTGTACCTTTGCTGCCTGCGTCAGACTGACCCAACACATTAAAAATGCTATGTCTGTTCTCCCGCCTGTGAGCAACATGAATTTTAGCCTTGCCGATGTGCTGTTCTCAAGGACGGAGCAAATGCAGTTGGCTCTGAGCATCTCATCGCGGCAACAAAGTTTTGCTGTTTTTGTCATTGGTGTTTCAGGCTTTTTCTTACATGCACGCACGCACACACACACACACACATGCCAGTTGTTGTTTCCTCACTTTCTCTAACAAAAGGAGAGCTGCTGTCAACATTTTTTTTCTGCTCTCTTGGTTGTATTTGTCGGGCAAAGATCATCATGCTCTGATTTAGTGTTTTCAAATAAGTGTGCCCTCTGGTGCAAGGCTCTATTGAGAGACAACACAGCCCAGGCAGGAGAGTTCAGCATGGCCACTAATAAAACACAAGTGCTGCTTTGTCAGGCCACGAGTGATTACTTGAACAAGTGCCAACCAAGAAACCAAACATTAGAGCGCAGCTCTTCAGACCCTCAAGACAAAGGACCAATTGACTTTCCTCATTAGTTTTTGTGCCAAACATGTAAACACAGTTTCCTCTCTATCTTTGATGCTCAAAACATGCCAGCTTGTTAACATCTTGGGTGGTATGGTGGTTTATGAGCCTGTAAAGACTATTATGTAGTGGTGGGTTTTGTCCTAATTGAAAAGGTTGGCTTATCCTAAGGATGCCCAAAAGTGGCGTCTTTTTGACTATTTAGAAAACCTGGTTTTGCTCTAATAGACTAATGAAACTGCCTAAAATAAATTTAACACACACAGGACCTTCCTTTGTCACACATACATATGAAGGTTTTGTTAGAATTAGGATCGGTCTCCAGCTCACTGAAAAATAAAAACAAAATAACCCCCAAGTGACAGGAAGAGCTTTGGCTATACAATCTGCCTGATGAAAACTCATTTGTAACTGCTGTGCAGAAAGCTTATGGAGATATTTTTCTTGATATTCTTTGGTTTACACTGCTTTTATTTTGGGGACCTTTGACATTTTAACTTCCTTTGCATTTTACTCCAGTCTTTCTTGTTTCTATATGCTGTGACTGTACAAGATAATGGAAATTGGAACAATTTCAAACAACCTGAAATGTTTGTGAAAAGTGTTGAATTTCAGTCAGTGTGTAGGTAATGTTTTCCTTTTTGTAAATCCCCTTCATATATGATGTGACGGCTGACATGAAATTTTACTGAAGTAAAACACTGAGGGTGTCTTAAAATGGTCACTTTATTACTGATTGTGCAAAGTGGTAAGCTGTATGAACTGGCTTCTCTTTTCATTTTTGCAAATGAAAACCATATCTTTTCTCTGAAAAGCTGAGTTTATTTTTTCCCTTGTACAAAAATATGATGAGTTTTTTAAAAATAAAGCTGATTATTAGGGAAAATCAAAACCAAAACCAAAACCCAAAACCAAAAAACCCAACAAAACAACAAAAAATACCTGTTAGGATCATATCTCCAACCGAAATGGAAAGAGGTTGATTTACCAGCCTCTGGCAAAAGCCGTATGACCTCTCATTCCTGGGTCTAACGAGAACTTTGTTAATGTCAATGAAGAAACCAAAAAATAGACATAAGTAAATTATTTTGGATTTCCTTTCAAAGTACTAAAAGATATGAAAAGAAGAAAATAAGGTGTTCTAGCGTTTTCTTTCACTGTCTCTCTCACACACACAAACAGATAAATCCATCTTTTAAACTAAAGGATGGAGCATGTACGGAGTTAACTGCAGGCAGAGCAATGAGCACATTGTGCTTAGTGGGAGCCCAGCTGCTGCTGAGCTCAATGACACTAAATGAAAGAAAGGGCTAGATTTTTGGTAGAGCATTGGCAGCCAGCACAGAGGCACAAACGTGGCTCTCCTACTCTGAAATTCTGGGTGACAATAAGAATGAATATTAGTTGAACAGGACAATAAAAGTATGGAACCTAATGGCATCTAATAAGGTATCTACTAACAAAATGCCAAGGTTTTCCTCCTAGATTGCCCCACAGCCAGAAGCCCCAGTGCCCGTGTCCTTGGCTCTGCAACTTCTGGCTTGCAGGGTCTTTAGCAGGTGTCTGAGCAGACTCTGGGCTTCTCCTTCCCTGTTCCCACTGTTGGGTTGGCTGCTGGATGTTTGGAGGTGCTGTCAGAAGCTTAAGATTTCTGCCTGGGCTCCGTGAGATTTAGGTCCCAGCCTGCAAGCTCTGTTTGTTTGAGATTTCCCTGCATCATCTTGAATTTACTCTAACCCAGGAGTAACAGCAAAGGGCTGTTAGTCATCCTCGAGTGGACCGTTTGTGGACAAACAAATGGCTGCCACCCAGAGCAAGCTAGTTTTCCAAGGCAGGGCTGTACAGGAACGATAAGGAAGCAGGCAATCTCTCAGCTACAGATATGAACCACTGAGGGGGCTGATGGTGGGAGTCCTGTGACAGATTAAGTTTCAGATGCTTTCAAAGAGCAGTACCTGTGCTGTTCACCTTGAGAGGAAATGAAGCAGAGAGTCACCTTCCTTCCTGAAAACAAAACCACCTTTGATACGCCACCAGGGAAGGATGAGCGAAACCGAAGGGAGTTTGGTCTGGGGAAGGTATTAAAAACACTGTGCAAAATTGTGTTTTCATGCTCAGGTGCACTGTCAGGTGCTTGTACGGAGTCAGAATGGAGTTCCAGGGGACCTTCCTGCCCCCAGCCTGAGGAGAGAGGAGCATTAAGCCATAAGAAGGTCCATGGGGTCAGTACTGAATCTGGGAGAGACTGTGAAGCAGGAATTTCATTTCCCAATAAGGTTTTACTGAATTGCCTCCTTATACAAAATTGGACTGAAAGACTCCAAGCCAGGGCACTGTCTGGACTCTTTTGAGGCTCTTAAGATTGAAGTTGCTCTGGGAACAGCTGCAAGTGGGACCAAAGACTGCAGCCTTGTGAGCATCCAGAATGGAAGATCTCAGCCATTTCTATGAGAGCTGCCAGCCAAGTCCCTGAAAAGCCCTCTGAAACTTCCCCAGTGTTTCAAAACTAGAGCTGTTTCTAGTATTTAAGGAGTTTTCCACACCCCTGGAGCTTCTCCTAGGCTTCTTGGCAGTATGGGCAAAGTCAACTTCCATGTGATGCCAAGGCAAATTCTTAAAGCAAGAAACAGTGACCAACTTGGAGGTCTGGAGTGAACCAAAGAGCTGAGAAGGCCCATCTGAACAGGATGGGCAAGTACTGGTGAAACAAAAAAATCAGTTAGGTTAAAGGTGCTTGTAGTGATGATTCAGAAAAATATGGGTGGGGATCTCCCCTTTTCTCTCCTCCTTCCTCAAACCCCCACTCCATCTCCCTTGCCTTGGGTTGCAGGAGTCTTGGTTTCTCCCCATATTCTTCCCTCTCCTTCCTCTTCCCAGATCTCTACTTTGTCCTTCAAGCTGCTGACCTCCCCCAGGAAGCAGTTCCTCTCCTGTATCAATGTACATAATGTGCTGGGAAAGTTCAGTTATTCAAGTTCTGCCCCATTCTGGATGGTGCCTTCCCTATGGGTGTGAGGATGCCATGGCTTACTTGGGAAGGGTTTTTCCAAGTATTCCAGGTTTTTGAGACAATTTGGGTCTGCTCTTAGAATAAGTAAAGCCAGGTGCTGTCTCAGGCAGGTGATATGGTTTCTGCTCAGGACTGAACTTATGGCAGTCTGGGTCAGAAAGATGGAGATGTTGTAGGACTGTCTGTGTTATTCTTGAAATATATTCTTTTTTTTTTCCTTCTAAATTTGGTTGAAAATATCATGCAAACAACATTTTCTGTAACACAGTGGATTTGAACCAGAGCTGAATTTGGCTCAATGCACTCTATATCAAATGTTTTATTTGTAGTTTGCTTTAAAACTCCTCTTTGCCTTTTTACCAAGTTTCCGTTAAAGAAATAGTGAGTTCAAAACGTGTTTCAAATAACCATACATTTTTGATTGCCCGATGTTCAGGGTGAGTACATTAATAGTGTTCAAACTATGGTTTGCAGTTTTTCTGACGTCTCAACACTCTGGAATTTCAGCAATCAAACCCTGCACACAAATCCTGTGAATTGATCGCACCACACAAAGCAAAGCCTGCTGTAGTGTTACTGCTAAAGGGAAAATCGAAAAGCATGGTATTGGTGCTCTTTTGCTACCAAGTTCATCAAGGCAAAATCATGAGCCCATGATAGATCACATAAGTATAATGAAACTCTCATCATTTTGATCTATAAGCCCAAGACCAGTGTCTCAACCTTTCAGGTCTAGTAAAATGAATACAGGAAATTGTGGAAGAGATGTGTGTTCTTATCCTGAGTCAGGCAGCATATATATAGATTAGGTAAATGTGTGCAAGAAACACCACTCTAGATGTGTTAAGATGGTTTCCTACTGAAGGTCAGTATTGCACTGAAATACTAAATTTCAGGCAAAACCTAATTTCAAACATCATTGTGACAGAATGAGTAGCGCATGGGGGAGAGTCCATGTAAGAAATCACCTTCTGTTAGTTTTGTCTCCAGCTAACTCTGCAAAACAAAATGATTGTCAGTAGATCAGAAAGATGAATGTCAAATTTTTTTTAAAAGTGTAGAAGTATATATATATACCTTGCTTCCAGATTTAGTCTCTGTCTGAGTGTTACTCATCTGATCATCTGCAGCAGAGTGTATTGTTAGAGATTTGTAGATTCTCAGAGATAGGGAGATTGTTTAAGCTGTAGTAGAAACAACTGGTCAAAGTATGCATTAAATCACATTGGAAACAGGTGCAAATTCTTTGATTCTTCAACTTTTTTCCTTCTTTGTGTATAAAGCAAATTAGGATGAAATGCCTTTTGTGAGGTCTACTGGTGAGAAGAAAGTACATGACTAATTGTCAAATTCTTTTCTTGGTAGGGTTCATCCTCTCTTCTTCAAATCCACAGTGATTATGCAGTGAATTATTAATGGCACGGTAAATGCAGTTATTCTGGTGGAAAAGAATAAGATGTGTACTGTTATTATGACTGAGAAATTGTTACACGGCAAAAAGATAGGTTGTCATTTACGAACCATTTTTATACTTAAGGTTCTCCTGTTCTTCTCTAAGTAGTTCCAGACAAAAACGAGAGCCCGGGACAAGGATGAAATTTCATATCTAAAG
This sequence comes from Caloenas nicobarica, assembly GCF_036013445.1. Lineage (NCBI taxonomy): Eukaryota > Metazoa > Chordata > Aves > Columbiformes > Columbidae > Caloenas > Caloenas nicobarica. Next base: position 127,865,772 of record NC_088246.1, on the reverse strand, counting down.
GTCACTCAGTGCAGTGGAAAGACTCGTGTTGGGCCCATCTTTGCAATGAGTTCTGCACAGGCAAAAGCTTGTGCTAGCTCAGAGCAGGATCATGTGTGATCCCCTTTGAGTCAGGGCAATAGGACTAGAGGACTATCGAAAGACGTGTGGTAAAGGTGAAAGTTGCACAATTTTTGTGAAATAAATAGTGATGACTTTATAGAAGAAAACAGTTCCAGTAAGCCAGAGTAGCCAGCAAACTGCAAGAGGGTCTAAAAATATGATCCCCAGAAAAACAGTCTACAACTAGAGGTATTTAAATAACACAGGACAAGAAGAAACATCCTTTTCTTTCTTCAGTCACCTCCATAAATTTTGGGGATATTACAGGCATTTCATGATAAAATAACGATTAATTGATTTGAGAATATTTTCTGTCTGGTGTAGAGAAAACTTCTAAAATTCTCAATTTTTTCTTCATAATTTAAAAAAATGTGCAGAAATGAGTATTTTCCTATTACTGAATCCTTTATCACCTGTAGTTCGTGTATGTCACACGCTTTTATCCAAACCCGCTTTTTAACAGCCTTTGTGTGTCATCTCCACTCAATCCAGAACAAATAGAAATATGGCGTGATCTCTTTGTCGGTATGATTACTGTTTATACTATATCACCATGCTTTCTTCCTGTACAGCACCTGGCAAAATGGGATCCCAATCTGCTTTCATGCTGTAAAACTACTTACTACAATGCAGTACTAACACATTTAGTTTCTAGGTGTCTATGCGCATAGAGAAATTTTGTGGGATTCAGATTAAATGTTACTCTTTGAGAAAAATATTCTTTTTCTCTAAGGTTAAGCCTTTTAAGGAGTTAAAATGTTTTCTTTGTCCTTTATTCTTTGTAATTCATGATTTTATTCTACTCTATTTATGGAAAATGATCTTTCTGCCTTATTAAGCACATAAAAACTTGAAAGTTACAAAACCTACTGGAGAATGTTTACACTCAACAATGCTTTTTTCTAAGTAGCACTGAGGGTGGCCACATAGAGTTCTTATCTGATCATTTGTTTAAGCTATTACAAGATTGAATTCTGTTCTGGTTTGTATTCAGGCAGCTTCTCCAAATATGTTAGAGATATCATACATTGAAATTCCAAAGTGGGTGCAGGGCTCCCTACTTTTGTTCTTCTGCACTGATAGTTTTTAAAATGAAAGCTTTAATCTGTATTATATAGGATCATTAATTTCTGCATTTTACACTTGAGCAACAGCATTCTGATTATCTGCTGCAATGAAAAATAAGCAGCCCTGCTCCTGCAGACTTAATTACTTACTGCAAGGCCCATCCCTTCCTAGTTATGGCATGCAATCTGCAAATGGGGTCAAAAACATTATTAAAAACCAAATTACCCACTGGATGGAGAAAACAAACATGCAACTGTGACCTAGAGAACCTCACCAACACAGGAGGCAAGCCTAGCTGCGCACATTACAGAGCTCTACAGAATCTGCTAAGGAGCTCTGTTCTGAGATAGACAACAAAATAAGCAGCCAAACGAGCTCATCACGCAAGATAGCCACGCGTACCATCACATTATAAAGTATATTCTGGCCAAGTATTTTATAAATGGGGCAGGTGACTGATGTAGAAATACACCAATGTGTTTTGGAAAATGTGCCTGCTGATTGGGTGCCTAGATACAATGTGAGCTTTCTAGAAAATCTGGCTTTGGCAGCAAGGACCTGGAACATGTCCCTGAAATCTTGCTGTGTGGCACTCTTGAATATTAAGCTCTGTATGCCAGGTCCTTCTAGAAGTGTGATTCAGCCTTGAATAAAATTATAAATAGATTTTCAATAAATAAATAGATTGTATCTACCATTCTTTAAAAATAGTGTTTGTTGCATTTAAGAACAAGCAGTAGGAGTTATGAAGGATTTGGGAGATTTTAGAAGTTAAAGTACATTAGTGCTTACAGAAACACATGAAAAAGGAACAGCAAACATGACTTAGTACTTTGAAAGAAAAATAATAAACTATTTGTTTAAACATAGTATAGAAGAACATGGCATAATATTTATACAATTTCCTTAGTTGAATGGATAAAAAAAAATGGATCTGAGATAAAATTTTCCATGTCTAAATGTCTAATGGATGGTAATAGAATTGTAAACTATAAACGAAATGTTGATCTATTTATATTAATAGAGATACAGTATTTACTTGCAATATATATAGCAGTAGTATGCTGATCTAATTTATAAGACAATGGGCCAAGAAATCTCTTGTTTTGAAATCACATAAAAGCAATAATAGAAAACAATAAAATATTTAAAGTGCATACAAGGAAAATACGTCCATAAAGAACAGAGTTAACATTAAATGATCAGTATCATTTGGAATTTGCCTATTTGAATACATTGTATGTAATTAATTCTAAGCACCAAAAATTGCTGAAGCTTAAAAATATGATTCAGTCCAGCACATAATAGTATAATATTTTTGCTATGAAATAAAAACATTATAAATAATAAACAATAAAACTCCAGGAAAATGATTGGGTTACAACAAAGCACAGTTCTCAACATGCAAGAGATGTAGAGAGTAGAAAATTATCTGGATACCAAGAGCAATTCCATAGTAGATTTTGTCCTGTAATTTAAACTTCAAGCAGTATTAAAATAATTTAAAAAAATTTGTATTTGCTGAATTCCATCTGCAAGTCCAGGAGAACAAAACCTTCATGGGGTAGGATTTTTTTTCCTTTAATCAGCTACTAGTGTTTTTCTATGACCCTGTGCCGCAGAGCTGCTGCTCTGCTTTCCTGACAAGTCCATCTGGATAGATACCCATGATCCAGACTTCTTGCCCACTGAACTGATATTGCAGCCAGAAGTCACACAGACATTTCACTATTGAACACAGAAGGGCTTGTCCTCTTTATGCTGGAGGCTTTGGAGCTGTGGGCCTCTTTTTTGCTTCCTGGTGCTGCACGTCTGTTCCCGAGCTCACTGGCAGCGTCAGGAGTGCCAGCGAGCCCAGACAGGGTGACGATGGTAAAGGGAAGGATAGGGGTGTGGATGAAGAGCTGGGGTAGAGCTGCAGTGCTCCAGCAGTCCAAGGGGTGGCACAGGGACGGTAGAGAAGGGGACATACTCCTCAAGATGGGTTTTGGGGAAAAAAAAGAAAAGGGAATTTGTTCAAGCCTTGGGAGGACTGGAAGGACTAGCAGGACCAGGGCTGGCTTGTAGCGGAGGGATGAGGACAGTCTTGCTTGTGTACACAGAGGATACCTGACAGCAGCAGGCTGGAGTTGTGCTCAGGGGTGGAAGAAGAGAAAAAGCCCAACTGCACCTGAGCAAAAGCAAGGCAAAGATGCGCTCACAGCTTCTTCTGCTCTGCGGATTCAGGTGGCAGCTGGCTCCCCCGGAGTTTGGCTCAAAATCTCTTGGCTGCCCTGGGCTGCCCACACAGCCCTGCGTGCAGAGCATCACAGTGGGCACGGTTCAGAGATTGTAGCTCCCCGAATGGGGGTGCAGATCTCTGAGAAACCCTGTTCCAGCTGGGAAGAGTGGGCAGCTCAAAATCCCCACCTCCTCCTGCTGCACATCAGCTGCTTGCACTGCTCCCCGCAGGGATCGCTGCGGGTCAGCCTGAGTGGGGTATCTGCTGACAGGAGTCCCAGAGCAGAGCCCACTCCCCAGCTGGGGAGGAACCTTTGCTGTGCCTCCTGCCCCGGTACTGCCGGGGACAGCACGGCTTGAGTGCTGCCACAGAGCCCCCCAGTTCTCCTCCTGCTTCTGCACATGAATCCCTGACATCAGAACAAAAATGCAATAGCCCTGTCAAGTGGCTGAATTGGGGATGAGGAGAAATGTTTCAGAAATACAAGGTGATCAGTGCAACAACCCGGATAACTGGCAGTGCGCTGTTTATTTTCATTTGCCTGGTATGATTCATTGTTGCAGGAGCAGACTTTCAAGGAGAAAGCCTGAAATCCTGTTCCTGCTGTTGTTACAAGTGTTACTTAAATATTTTTTAATATTTAGGCCTCTCAGGTCAGTGTCTGGATTTGTAGGCCAATACCTGATAATCACTTTCATATTCTCAAGGCCAATGAAACTGCAAAGCCACGAGGTAAAAGAAATGAATGCAACCTATAACCAATGCCTCGCTACATGCTCCAGGAGGAGCATTAAATCAAATCACAACATTTCCTTAACATTTACACAGTGATAGTAGAGTTTTTGTTTATTCCTCCAACTCGAAACATTCCTGGAGCAAACCACACAGCAGTGGTTGCAAAGCTGGGTCCTGTGATAGCAGTGTAAAATCATTGTACAGAGGTCCCAGATTTTTAACTCTTTAGGGGAAGAGTAGGGGAGAAGAACACTTTAGTTTCTTTTACGTTCCCCTGGGGGGCTTTTGAACTTACCTTGACATGGAAGACCAAAGACAACTTGAACTCCTCTGCACATTCAGTGGAAGCCAATTGCTCCACTCCATTTTCTTCCTTCAGCAGGACTGGGGGTTTCTGCTTTGCTCATGTCCTCTAACTGTTTCACAGATCCTCTTATTGCCATTCCCTGAGATTTTTCCCTTAGTCTCTTGAGCAGTTTAGCTCTGTTTCCATTCTCCTTGCTGTGGCTTCTTAAAATACCTGTGAACTCCTCCGTAGATCCCCAAGGTAAAAATTACTGCCTTAAAGAGAAAAGCTTATTTGTCTTGGTTGGTTAGTAGTCATTCGCAGTTGAGGTTTGTGTGTGTGTGTCTTGCTATCTATGTGTCATTTCTGCTGCATAATAAATGTTTCAGTATCTTGCAGTTTAAAATTGTGTATTGGCCCATTTTTAAAGTATATGTAAAGTGGCACTGGCTCATTTCACTTCCTGACCACTCCACAGGTGAACCGCCTTAAGAGGTGATTGACTGTTTCACAGGTAGAACTGAAATTATGTCCAGAAAGCCTCCATATTTGTGATCACACAGCATCAAGAGACCAATTTTTTTTCACTAATCACATGGACTTTTACCTTTCTCATGAAATACCATGTCCTGCAAATCTGAAGGGATGAGAATCTGAGTTTTTGGAGACAATTAGAAAAACCCAAACATTATTTTTTGTAACACAGAAAGCTAGAAATTAGACTGCAAAACCTTAACAATTAAACATTTTAAGAGAAGATCCCAGGTGGGGGACAGAGGAGACAAGATGCTACTCTTGCAGTCTGTAAAGAAGTGGATTATGGCTTTTAAATGCTTGGTTTCAATAAGATCCTCGTGTATGGAATATGATGCTAAATGCACATAAACAAGGAGGAGCAAAGCTGTATGGAAACACTGGCTGCTACATTTTACTTAGTGGTGTGCTTTGTGTTTTATTTTACATAGATATTCTTCCTTTCATTTTTTTTCTTTCTCTTTGTTCTCTTCGTGGTCAGCAGTGTACGGCCCCATCTGGACTCATAGGAGCTGGCTTCTTGCACCACTAATAAAATGCTTTGTGGGTACTTTGTGGGTTGTCTCTCAGTCATGATATTTTTAGAATGAAACCTCAGCAAACAGCACCAAGGCAGACATATCATGAGACAGGAGGACTAAACACAGCTCAAGGCAGAAAAAAGTCACGTTTCATTCACAGCCAGTGCTGGGTCAATGGGTTTTGCAGAAATGAGGATGCCGCCTGTCTCTGCTATGCCTGGTGCCATTTTCATGGACAAAGCAGTCACGGCATCCCTTGCACAAATTCCTTGCTAAGATAAGACATCCGTCAGCTGGACTAAGCCACACTTGGGTTTAAAACCTGTACAAATAATGCAACAGGGTCATTTTATTCTGACTTAGTTTTAATTTTGCATTGAGCGATTTCTCAGCCTCTGCAATGTCTACCACTTTTGTTTAAATAAATTAAAAATTATTTCCTCTCTAGTCCATTTTCTTTATCATCTTATGCTGTGATAACTGATGAAACATACTTTCAAGACTTGGGGCCAGAGAGGAAGAAAAGGTGAATGAATTTTGCAGGAAGATTTTGTTTAATGCTATGCTTATGAGGGACAGTGTTTATGATAAATCTGTTAACTGAGGTGTTTTGAAAAGCTGCAGGAACAATGTCCAAGGACTTAGCAAATATTTGTTTGAGGTTTAGAAGAAAAACTACCCCTTGGAAAGCTAAAATTGCTTCATTGGAGGAATTGAGCAACACTGATCTGATTTCAGAAACAGCTTCAGTATTTGCATTAACATATTCTAACAACATAACTATTTTGTTTTGTTTTGTTTTAAAGTCTTAAAGTAAAGCCAACACAAATGATCTTCTAAAGTATATTTCTGAAGTTTCATGGTAGACTCCAAATTAAAAAATAATGTGACCAACTTGCATAAAAAATAAATTAGGCCCATCCTAACAATAAAGAGAACTTCTGATATGAACATAATGTTTAAAAGTAAGAGCACTGTTAAAAGCAGTGTATGTTTAAAGTTAATATTTTCAGAATATTTTCTTTTTTTTTCGGGCCATTAAATAAATATAATATGTGAATGAGATAATGAACCTTGCAGAGTGCCTATCTATCTACTCCCATAGAACAGACCAAAATAAAATGTCAATACATACAGAATGAAAATGGAAGCAAACACTGATAAAGACAAAACCATGCATGTCAACAACATTGTTAAAACCAGTGTACTTAATTAAAAAAGTGAAGTCAATTAAAATAAAAACAACAGTGTAGCATGTACGAACGCTGGAATAATCATTAGGCTTTGCTGAATAATGGAGGAGTATAGAATCTTTTTTTAAGTGAAACAGCAGGGGTGATACATTACACAAAGCAACAATTTACAACAATATGACAATTGAATTACTTCAGCCCCATTAGACAGGTGCAGAAGAATAATTAACATGAATTTCTTCAATGAAAAGGAAAAAAATAAACTTTTGTCTAGCACAAACTGCTATATTTTCCCGCCAAAATGCTGAGAAAATATGACAATGAGCAGAATAAAATGAAATCTTTATGCTTATCCTGTGTGTGATACTGGTTAATCATGGGATAAAATATGTATACAGTGTATTTTCTTATAGTTTGACAATATTAAAACAGGCCATGGCTCACATCAGCTTTTGGTCTTCTGCTGAGGTAAAAACATTGCTTGATCAGATTAAAAATAAAATATAAAAGGCAATAGGTTTTGAATTTTTAAACTCTTTCTGATATGAGGCATTCAGTCAAGCCTTGAACTCCATTCAGTATCTATTTTTCCATTTCAAAACAAATTCGTGACCTCCAATTTCAATCTCAGCAACAACTGTTCTCTAAAATGACAAGAAAGAGTAAACAAATTTCACAATGTCTCTTGAAATGTAAGCTGCTTCTTAAACTACAGTTGTTTCCGCAGTGTTTTTCCCTTTGCAGTTCTACTAAAATAATTCTACTTAGTTCTTTTGAAAGAAATTGATTTGGAGACAGATAGCCATGCAGGTTACCAAAGAACATTTGATTTTCTTCCTTTAGAATTAAAGAACTGCATGAACCTGGTCATGTTAGGAATATATTAGTTACAGATATGGACAGAAGATCTCAAGTGATCGAGTCAGCATATCTTAAGAAGCTACTGCTCTGCAGCCAGAGAGACTGCAGAAGAATAAATGCTCATTTTATGAGCTGAGGTTGTGTACTCTGGTAGCCTTAACTAAGCCATTTTACTTCATATATGCAGTAGCCTGTGAGGGGCAGAGGACCCCTGGGTCTGTCAAATAATTTGTCCTCTCTACACTATCACCCACCACCCTATTTCCCCATGGCTTTTGGGCAGCAGTGGGCTGCTAGTCACAGACTTCTGGTAGTCTGCTGCTGCCACTCTCCATCCTGAACTCAGCTACCATCTACTGATCTATGTCCAGGTGTCTTGTGTAACTGCATATGGCTCAACTAAGGCTGTGTACTCTTCCCCTCCTCTACTTGACTAGATATATGGCCATGATATAATTGTGCTATATTAGTCTAGGCATATATGTGCTTCCTTTCACATGAGTTGAGTTTCTAGGACCATGTATTGCTGTGACCAAATTTCCACTTACTTTGAACTTTGAATAAGTAGCTACCACCTCTCAGACAAATGGGATTAATTTCCATTTGAGAGCTGGGAGTCCCCCAATATTTGAGGTTGCTGTGTGGGCTGGTTACGTAGACTTTCTCATGTTGTTTTGTTTTTTTTTTTTAAATTAGAAACTTTCTGAATTCAGTCATCTTTTCTGTTTTATTTTCCTTAAAAACCTTGAAGACTACAGAGGTTGTAGAAAGCTGGAATGCCCATTTTGAAAAGGAGTTATGCTTTGAGATGAACATAATTTTTAGAAATGGAATCATAAAACAGTAGTTACCAAAATGCAAGTAAATATTTAGCACTTTTTCCTGGTTTGTGGAATTCTCCTGCTAATATTTGAATCAGAAGGTTTTTAAACCACTGGCTGGAACTGCGAATGCTAATTTTGCAACTGTCCTGAACCTAATACTCTTTCCCTAAATATCCATGTTGATCTACCTTTGTTCTATCCATGTTTATCTTATGACAGACTCACATATGGAGTGGCCTATTTGCTTCAGTGACCTCTAATGTTCTGAGACACTGCTGGTAGCATCTCATTTTCCCATTTAAATGCTGATGCACTTGCAGATACTTCCTAGTTTTGATCCCATACCCTCAAGTTATAAAAGCTATGTTGACAGTCAGGCAGAAACTATGGAGAAACCACAAAGAATGGACAGATTCTGCTGCAATGACAACACAGGAATGCCAGAAAGAACAAGTGTCTGTTAAAGCAGGTGATGCAAAGATAAAACTTCCAGGACAGTTTCCAATGCTATGAAAAATGCTTCCTCAAAGAATTAGTAGTATTGGAAGTCCTGTAACTGCTCCAAAAGGCCACTGCCACAACACGGATAGTGCTAGAAGGTGTCACCCTAGGGAAGATGAAAGAGCCAACAACATCCCAAGGCTAACATCCCTTTTCTGCACAAACTCTGAAGCAGCCCACTAGGGACAGAAGCCATAAACCCATGCAGATGCCCAACGTGGAACTGAGAAAAAGAGAGTGACAGACATGGCTGACAATGTTTTGTGCTGCACTACAAACATAGTGGGCTATGAAAGTGTAATGCACATTTTGCTCAAGGAAATAAATGGCTGTTGATATTTTGGACCTAGGCAGACTTCTTACTGTGTCTAAGCCTCCTTGTCTTCTATCACTGCTCCATCTTCAAAATGGGATCTGTGCAGCTAGCAGTCAATTTTGTATGGGCTGTTTTTGTAATATGAAAATTTTAAATATTTCTATTCTACAGCTGCTGGCCAAACCAGTTTTTTCTAGCCATTTTCAGGCTGCAGTTAACCACATCCACTCACCTCACCAAAGGCCTTCAGATGTGCCCTACTCAGGGCTCTTAAAGAGCTACAGTGCTTCCTCTTTCTTCCACCACAGGCTGATGGTGTTGTGAGAGCTGAGAGGAGCAAACATCTAATCACACTTATTAAAACAGCTGATACAGGATGGAAATGCTCAATACAAAAAAATCTCTTTTTTTCACAGATTGAGAAATGCCTCAGGTTCCTACCTACCTTTGGCTTTCTGGGTTGTATGCATTATTATAGGGTATTTGCCAAGTTTCTACCTCAGCATCATTAACCCCTTGGGTTTAAGCCATTACTGCCACAGCTTATTTCTTTTGCAGATCACTGCTTGTGGTCAACAACTCAAGGCAATAGCAGACACTTGCCTGGGCACAAGCATTAGGCAGAAATGTTTGTTGCTAAAAAACCCAGGTTTTGTTCTGGGGATATCTAAAGAGGGAGCTTAAGTGAAAAAACATCTACAAGCTCACCCTAGAGCGGGGAGGTGTGGGGGGTGGTTGCCATGGTGACTAGACTCACCGCAATAACCACTTCTTACATGTCTCAGCTGCTCCATCCTGTGCAGATATCCTGCAGCCAGAAACATGGTCTGCATGGAAAGTAAAAGATAGGAGTAGAGAAGAGGTCATCTCCAGAGGAGAGAAGAAGAGGTAGCTAAAAAAAAATAATAAACTATAGTAATAGAGATATGAAGACAAAACAAAGAAACAAATGATTGCAGGAGTTGCCAGGAAGGTGGGTAGTTCTAGAGAGCTGTTTTGTTCAAAGGTCCAGCTCTGCATCTCTTTTAGAACCTTGTCATGCCATGCAGCCTGCTGAGAAGGATTCATTCTGGCAGCATCATGACACTGTTCAGGTTCCTGCTACAGACTTACAGGCTCCTCCCTTTCTGCAGCCCAGCCCAGCATGAATTCACCTTTATTTTCTTGAATAGAAGCAAAAGTTCTTTCTCACAGCTTTCTGTCTCTTGAATCCTTGACCTACTACAGAAATATGGTGTGTACCCACTTATTAGCAGACCTGAGCAGGTGGGTATTCATGCATTTTATAGTGCTTAGGTATTGCACCTTTTCTAGGGCTCAGAGATTGTACTTTCCCCATTCAATTCCAGGAGGATGACATTATTTTGTTGGGGATGTGCCACAGGAACAGCCTGTCCTGCCTCGAGTTCAGCGATGGCTACAGAGTTAGTTCATGGGTGGTGACATGTTTCAGACTGACATCCACAAAAAGCAGCCTGTGAGAAAAGTTTTGCTAATCCAGCCTCTGAAATCCTGCCTTTTACATGCCTGCCTCAGCACTTTTTTGAGACACTTTCAGCTGAACAAAGGTACAGTCAACTAAGACCACTTTTATTTAAAGCCATATCTGAAAGCAGAAGTGGTAGGTAGAGTGTTTTGGTTTGGGGCTCCCTCCTTCCCTCCCACATTTAATAACATATGCCTGAGCAATAAAAAGAATAATTAGCTAGTGCTTCTCTTTGTTTCTAATCCTCTTTGTTTGCAATGTCCATACAATCACTGAAAATTAACACGAAGAGTAAGAGGCCCATGATACTATGGCCTAAGGAGATGAAGCTGATGATGAAGACGACCTACTTATTGCATTTTGCCTTATGACCAATTTCACATAGAATATGAGAACCTTTGATTACGTCCCTCCATATTTCATAGACTGTTCTGAAGTGGCTGTCTTGATCACTAGATTAGAAAGTAATACTTGCTGGCTTACTTTCCACCTTTATTTACAGCTTTCTAAGGATAAAAATTATGAAAGCATCTCTCCCATGATCCTGCTGTGAGGGTGCAGCTTCTGAGGGGGGTGGGTTTGATTCCCATTTAATAAAGAAAGGAATAGAATCCTGCATATACACCTCATTTCCAACCTTCGCTAGATGAACCATCTGAGATTAGCTTGATTATTGTGATGAAGGAGAATCAGCACCTCAGTCGGAGATAATACTTCTCAATGTGCTTCTTTAAGTTGGTGTCTTCTGGGAAGTCTCTTTCTGGAGCCAGAATGAAAAATGGAGGCTCCATATAAATCAAATGGGCACACATTCAGCCAACTCCAGGGTTAATGCTCCCTGTGTCAAATATTTAGATACAACTGCTATTTAACAGACAATGTTAGAATGACACAGACAGACACATTTGTCTCATCAAAAATAAATTCTAACTGGTACTAAATGTGCAAACTCATAGCTGTAGTGGCTATTTTTTCCTTCATCATGTGAGTGATCACATGGTGTTATTTGTCATGATAACCTAAGCATTACACTTAGAAGATGAACTACATTCATGTTATCTGTGAACACCACGTCCTTCTTTCCCCCCGTTTCCCACCCCTAATTTATTTGGAGAATAATAAAAAGGCTTTATAAAACTGTTACAGAGTGAATAGTCTCCTGAATATTTATTCCCATTGAAAGTAGATGCATCTTCTTTTCTATGAATATTTTTCAAATAACAATGCTTTCAGCTGGTTTGCTTTAAAACAGCCCGAAAAACTTTACTAAAGGAATTGACAAGTTTTAATCACAAGAGAGTTTTCTCTGGAAGGGAAGTGTTTGGTGAATCCTCCTTGTTGCCTACCCCTAGCAGTTATCATCGCATACAAAGAGGATGGATGAGCCCTGAAGGTAGTAGAAATGTTAGTCTATATATGAGCGTGTTAGAAATGACAAGTCAGTGTGACTAATGGATAAGACAGAAAGCAAACCCAGTGATCTAAGATGAATGGAAGCATTAGAGGAAATGCAGGAATGCAAATCTCACATTGTTAGAAACATAGACCTTATGTCTGCTTCAGAGTTTTGTTTCATCAGCTCTTATAGCTCGTGGGCTTCTTTACTGAATAATTGTAAAATCTGCACAAACTGGGAGAGGTAAAGCCTGTAGAAGCTGATGTTTGTGTTCAAAGATGCTTGATGGAAGCTGCTAAGCAATACTGAAAATGCTGGCAGGAATCCCAGAGTTCAGAGGGAATTTCCATGTGCTGACTCAGACATGAATTTTAGCTCACTGCAGTCCTACACCTGATCCTACTGAGGCTATGAAAACTAGAAGCAAGACTGAATTCAAGGTGAACTGCTGAAATTCTTAACAGCCTACATAGAAGACACAAAAAGGAAGAATGATGAATATAAACACATAGTATATAGCTCACTATCTTATAGAGTACTGCTCTGAGGAGTCAAGCAGAATCATCTGGGAATGAGGGCAGCAAAATTCTTGCTCTCCCAAATTGACAAGACAGACTAACAGGTGTTTAGTCAGCCACAGAGATCCAACTATGATCAAAATATACTACCGGTAGAAATACTCTAAATACAGAGGAGAGTACTGATGGCATTTAAAGGCTTGCCATTTCCTGGATTGTCTGACTTCTTTACATGCTGCTTTTAGCAAAGCAAACTTCTATACTTACATTTCAGTAAGAAAGTTAAATGTCTTAATAAGGTTTTTCTGTATATCAAGGTACAAGTCCAAAATTACTAAAGAGAAATCATTTATCTAACAATTCTAGTAAAAATGGAAACTGTGTGTTCCAGTGTAGATGAAGAAGTAAGATGATTTTTCTGAAAGAGAAGGCCATGCAGAGCCTATTCCAGCCCCTCTGAGAGCAATTTAATCGAGCTGCAGGGCAATAATGGGAAGAGGTCCTTCTTTAACTAATGCTTATGTATTCCTAAGGGAAACTTGCAGACAAATTCTTACAATCCTGCTTTTTCTATTTCGCTTTTCATTGTCAAGACAAGTTCTGAAGAGCTGCTTGCTGGTTATATTTTTATTATCCAGTAATGCTTTAAAACACTTTAACACCTGTATTTGTATGGGAAACATCACCTCCTTCCTTCCAAAATCCTTGAAAACTTATCACCAACCACAACATCTACTTTTCAGACTCTGGTTGGTACTGTTTGTGTCTAGAGCTAATCTGGTTGGTACTGTTTGTGTCTAGAGCTAATAAAACAATTCAGAAAAAAATCACTTGATAAAATAAGCCTCTATCTGCTGTGGTTCGTCAAATGCAACATGATTTTCTCAAATTTCTTACTGATTTGAAAGTTTTGTGAAAAACACCCCATACAGAGTTCTTAGCCTTTCAATGATTTCTCACTAATCTCTTGTTTCAAAGTTAAGCTTATGACTGGATGTAAACCAGGAAGATTGTGGAGGCTGATTAGAGCCTCTTCCCAGGGCTAACCACTGCAATTACAAATTTGAAATGTTTGTGGCTGTATAGGACCTAGTTTATATTGTTGTTGGTTTTTTGTTTTGCTTTGGTTTGGTTGTTTTTTTTTTCTCTTTCTACTATTGAAAAAATTCAAATACAACTCAGAAAGTTTAATGAGCAGTTCTTTATGGGCATGCAGTCACAAAATGAGCTTGCTACTCTGGGCAAGATTTTCAGAAGCAAAGTAAAGTTTTCGTCCATTGAGGTCAATGAAAAAAATCTGTTTGGAGTCAGTGGGAGTGGGATTTTAAACACTGCCAAATACTTTCCAGAATCACTGAATTTGTTTAGAAAGAGGAAGAAAGATTTAGTAAGTGGCAGCTTTCAAAATATCTTAGGAAAGTGCTATTATATGCTGTATTTTGCACAGTGAGAAAGGCAAATATCAATTTTCTTTTCTAAAATTGCACTTATCTTACACATAATGATAGGTAGTTTAAAAAGACAGCAAAACTTCATTGAAATATGTAGGGTTTTTTACATTTGTTTATTTCAACTTCCATGTCCTCTAGCTTCGACATCACTTTCTTTTCGTTGAGCTACTTGAATTTTATTAAGGTTTCTTTTTACTTGGTGTTAAAATATTTGTGTTGACATCATTAGATCTTACAGTCATGGAAAAACAAGTATTCAGCTGAATATTCAGCATTTATTCAGTACATGTCTCATTTCATTAACAAACTTGAATCTTCTTCCTCTCCAGTGACAGAAGAGTTCATGAAATTTGCAGTACATTTTCTGTGAATGAAATCCAGTGAAAACAGTAGGTTTTTTTGATAGCAACTGTATTCCCTGAAGGGAAATGAATTTTCTGACTAATTTTGTGTGGTAGCTTTGAGTTTTGTTTTTATAATCAAGATTTTTTTAAGTTAAGATTTACATCAGACTTTCTTCCCAGAAAGAGAGATACATTGCGTTATTTTCACATAAGTCTGAGATTATGTACCAGAAGATTCATGCAATTTCTAGTGAATACTTAAATGACATCAGGCTTGTGTTTTTAACACAACACTCTGAGGGATAAATAGTTCTGTGTGGACATGGCCCTGGTGTAACCCATGAGGAGCTGCCCCATCATGAGAAGAATGACAGGAAAGATTTCTGTAAAATACTCCTAAGAATTACTCCTATACGAAGCAGTTGCTTACTTGTGAGTTACCTCTTCATGTGGTGTAAGTGACCCTACTGTCATAATCTAACTTGCACCCAGATCCTTTTTTAGTTCTCTCACCTCCTTTCAATCTGCCTAACAGCTTCCAAGGGCTAGATGTGTCCCTGTGCATGTGAGGAAGAGAAAGCTGCAGTTCAGATCAGCTGGGTGAGTATTTTTGGATTTTGGGAGATGGAGAGATTACTTTCACGGATATAAGTGCAGGAAGAGTTCAGCCTTCCGAGGGCAACTTGTTTCACTTCTGATGTAGGTTTGTTCAAATCAACAGGGGAATTTGTGATTTTTGGCTCAGGGAGTTCTCTCTCTAAAGATCTGCAAAAGAAAGAAAGGGAAACTATGATATAGGATAAGCTGCTGGTTTAAAAGACTACACTTCTCAGTGTGAAAACTCACTTTGTTCCACTAAGATAAGCAAAACCTTTCAATTAATTGGGAAAGAAAAAATTGGTACAGGCAGCATAGCTTAACTTAGCTGTGAGATTGTGGCAGGGTACATCTAGAGAGTATTTTTTCAGGCAGATTTGATCTCATCCTACTCATTCCCTGAGCCAACTGTAAACCCCAAATCTCTATATTGGCAGACATGTAGCTCTAGTCCTCGCAGCACTCATTCTAAACTAATAAGTCTGGCAGAGGGAGAGAGTATATTAGCTCATTCTTAGTTCCAGTGGCTACCCAGAAGGCACTACAACACACGAGATATTTCTCATACAAACCGATGCTGTGCCCACACTGCACAGAAGTGACTGCAGTGTGCTGTAGGGACAGTTCACGCATCAGGAGCTGTGACAGCTCAGAGTGAGGTATTATATCTCAGAACCCAGGCAGACTGTTACTGAGTTAAAGCTGGTTTAGCTGTAACTCCTGTGGTTGAACCTATGAAAAGAGTCCAGTTCAAAAAAAAAATCAGTAATCTCAGGGCAGCATGCATATTTTTTATTTCTGAGCTCAATAAGCTCTATTTTAGCCTCAGGTACCTCTGACCATTTCCTAGGTGTGAAGTTCATGTCATATAACTTCTTAAGTAGCTTGCTGACAATCTGCCAGGTCAGGAAAAAACCAAAAGAAAAGAAAAGAAAAGAAAACCTGTAGGAGTGGGATGAGCTAGAATAAAGGATAACATATGGTCAGAGAAAAGAAAGTGTCACTTTATTGTCCCTAGCATTAAGTTAAAGAAGACTACCCACTTCAGAAGCTGAGAAGCATAATTTTTTCAGCCACCAGGTCGCATGTCTGGATCTGTAAGCTGAATTCAGGGCTGAGCTCAGGATTCCTGATTCAGAAGCAGGGTCACCAGTACAGCAGTAAGGTGCTTTATTTACTCCTTGTGTAGGTACAGGCTGTGGATGCTTGGGGTGGGGGAGCATCTCTGCTGTCAGCCTGCTGTGTGTCCATGCAGCCAGCAAGGCAAACAGCATCCTGGGCTGTATCAAGAGCAGCATGGCCAGTACATCAAGGGGAGTGATCATTTTCCCATTTCTCAGCCCTCCTTAGACGGCACCTAGAGTACTGTCTCCAGTTTTGGGCCACCTGGTACAAGAAAGACATTGATGAAATGGGGCAGGTTCAGTGGAAGCCCACCAAGATGTCAGGGGCTGGAGCACTTGCCCCATGGACTAGAGGCCAAGAGACCTGGGCTTGTTTGTCTTGAAGAAGAGTAAGCCCAGGGGTACCTAAGCAGGGCCTTCTAGTTACCGTGAGGAGGTCACCAGGAAGACAGAGACAGGCTGCTCACAGCAGCGTGTGGCAGGAGGAAGGATGTCAATGAGCATACATTTAAATAAGAGGGGTTTAGGTTAGATGTAAGGAAAATATTTTTCACCCTGAGGACAGCCCAGCAATGGAAGAGGCAGTCTAGGGGTTCATGCAACATCCACATTTGGAGCTCTTGATCTCACAGCTGAGCCTGCTCTTAGCAGGAGGTTGGACTAATGACCTCCAGAGATCCCTTCCAATCTCAATTATTCTGTGATCCTATTTCTTCAATAGTTTTTTTAGGGAGGTTACAGGCTACTTCATCAAGCACTTACATGGCTTAGGCTGCTCCTAAAGGCAAGTAACTGTAAACAGACATATTTTGATAAAAGTATTAGCCAACAATACTGACTGTTTCATTCAGGGTTTAATGTAAGGTAACACTAGATCTTTGCATGAATTTCATTCTTACTTCCACAACAGATGTCTTTTCTCTCAGTCTTTCATCTCTGCTTAGTTCCCCAAACGTATTTTCCTTCTCTTCCCAGATTTTTTCCTATGTATCCAAGCTCCCATTACATGTAGGTATAACTCATTTTACTGAAATTCTTTATAGTACACTCTAATTAAAAAATACACACAAGGACAGGAACTGGGTGGATAACCAAACACCAGCTGATCTGAGCAGCTGATTACATACTCTTAGCCTATTGCAAACTTTGGAAGAATCCTATAAACTTATGTTTCTTGTATTTGTGTGTAAACAGAAGTCTTGCATCACCCCTTCCATGAACAAGAGAGTGTGCACCGGTGTTCAGTAGATAAATGTTATAGGGCAAAACTACTTGCTTTGTGTTTCTGGGCTCTTCTTCTCTTGGGTTACTGTAGAATACCTCAAAACAGGCCAATATGATACATATTTTCAACTGGGAATCAAGGAAGACACTTTCTCCTGACCTTAGTGTCTTCCTGGGCAAGAAATACGGTTAGAAATAGCCTTATTAATTGGGATATTTATATACTTACGATGTAGCTAACTTCATTTATCATGGCATGCTACTTTCATGCATAATACTCTCGTGTATTGTACAACATCAGAATAAGCTGTGTGTCAAATCTTTGAGTATTTCATGTGCAAGTTATTTTGAACATTCAACTGTGTTAAAACTGTGAATAATTAAAGAAAGAAAAAGGTAGTCTGACCTGGGGTGGGGACGGGGGAACTGACTTAATAAATGCTAGGAGAAGCTGTGCACTGTATTAAAAAATAAGTTATAAGTCTCTCTCAATATAACAGTGGAAAAAACTCACAGATGCTTCACCTGGCCATCCTTTTTTCCGTAAGTCTACTATAAATTTTTTTTCTTGAGCTGTCTAAAATATATTCAAGTACCTCTCCAGCACAGTTCTGGTCACCTGCAGTTGTCTAAAAATGGGTCTTGGTCACACCACTTTTTCAACATAAATCAAAACTGTCTCTAAACCTGGAAATTGGTATTTTCAAAGGAACGTGAAGGACTTAGGCATCTACAACCCTTGGACTTCTACAGGGAATAACAGCGCTGGGTTTGTGGGAGGGGTTTCTTTTTGAGAATTTTAGCCTTAATTCTTCAGCTGTGCTCAAAAATAAGATGGCTTTTGTTTGTTTGTTTGTTTTGTTTTGTTACATAAAAATGAGTCATCATTACATTTAATTCCTAGTAAATGGACATGCACTATGAAATGAACTTTTCCTTTGTTCTCAATTAGGCCCACAAGTACAGCCAAAATCCATTTGTTTTTAGGCTGAGATGTTAGTGTATATTATTCTGCCTGCACAAATATATTTAGTTACTTCTCATCCATCTTCCTTATTGGTCATTCCTATGGCTTTAGCTAACTCACGAAATGTCGCTGAAGTAGAATTATCAGTTGACTGAATGTCTTGATCTAGTACAATGGTGTAACTGAAAGGCTATGTAATGCTAACTGTTTAGTCAGCTGACCAAACTGTATCCTCTGTTATTTCTTGTCCTTTGATTTGAATGCAGTGAACTGAATTTTATAAGCAGCAAATTAACTGCGGAGACTATTTACAGGTCACTTGTAGAAAAGCTTGGCATAAAGGGGTCACCTGGGCTGCAACTTAATATTTGATAGCATTGCTTGTGCTATATTGTATGTAACTATGTGAATATCTTGAAAACGCAGTTATAAGACTGGAGGTGTACAGTGGTACTTCTTCTGGATCACATCTCCAGTCCTTGTTTGAGCACTGGTGCTATAAAGCACTCAAAAAGGCAACTAAATAGGTGGGCATTTCCCTAAATAGAAGGGACTACCTTAGAAACAGTTAAAGAAATAAACAATAACTTAATTTTACTCTCAATCAGTGATAAATTTAAGCCCTTACCAGCTACTGTAAGAGTTTCCTAACTGCTTACTTTTACAGATCAAAATTCAGAGCAAGCCCTTGGCTGTTCTAACCTGTAGCTTCCTGATCTGCTTTGGCTTACGCTCAGCCCTCCCAATTGATTAGCTCAGGCAGATCCTCACTTGCCTCATGGGCTTGCAGAGATCTTATTCTGAAATCCCACATTATTCCTACGTACAAAGGGCCAAGGTATCTAACCTGGGGCTGTTGATGTCAAAATACTGGTCAAGATGTGTGAAACCTAAAACATTTCCTTTGCTAAGCCTGTGACTAGAAGTCTTGTGATGTGTCCAGCTGAAATAGCCTTACCACTCTGTTTTCACCTGCAGGCTATCGCCCTGTGGCAGGGTCAGCTGAGTACATCCTCTGGGCACTTCTCAGTGGGTCAGTTCACAGGCAGGTGGACTCCTACATTCTTTAACTACATGCCTCAGTAGGTCAGTGCTTAGTAGATCTATATCTTACCTGCTTTGTCTACTGTCAGTCAGGATTTGTTTTAGCCTAAGGGTCTGGTCACGAGTTCTGAGACATTGCACGGACAAACCAAGAGTTGGAGATAGCAAAGGAATGGTCATCTTTCTTCTGTAGCAGAGTTCTGCAAAATGGGCACAGCAAAAGTAAATCACCCTTATGGAAAACAATGAGTGAGGACAGGAAGACCCGTCCTGTCAGCAGACTATAACTCGTTTATTAGGGGATTTAAAATTAGACAAACTCAGTCAAACTGAGACTTACTTCACATGAATATTCAAAAGTGAGAAAGAAGATGTTGTGTTGTGCCGCCTTCAGGATGATGAAGCACTAAGGTATTCAGTGAGGTAAGTCTTAGAGTATCCAACCAACAAGAAAGTACCTGAGAAAGCCACGGATCAGAGGTTTGAATGTTGTTGGAGAATCTGTCTTTCAAGCTGCCTATCTGTGCTAAAAATTGGTTTGAGCACTTCAAATTGCAAATGCCCAATCTGCATAAAGTGGAAGTAACATGCTGACAAAGTCTTGTACAGGTATCAATCAGCGTCATCCTGCATGCACTACAATATTGCTAAGATCTTTTAAGGAGGACCTGCCAGAGAAGTGTTACAGTAATTAACCCTGATTGTCAGAATGCTATGCAGGCCTGAGTCTCAGGAGCTGTTGCTTTCAAATAAATAAATAAAAGATTACTTGATGTACATCACTGCTTAGGGTTTGCAAGTCTGAAACCAGCATCCTGAGTCCATAAAGATAATAGCTTGCTCGCAATTGATGTGAATGGATGACAACAGGAACCTTTAGAGGTGATCTACAAAGGCAGAAAAAAAGGAGGTCATACCATTTTCACTTCTCTGTAATGACCAACGAAGGTTTGAAAGCTTCTCCCTGCTCCCTGCCTCACATTTCACATCTTATCTGATCTTCATTCCTAGAAGATTCTATGACAAACTAGAGGGAAAGTATAATTATGACTCTACATTACACCACGGAAGTAATTCTGACTTGGGAAAGAAAAGGGCTGTGGTTTTTGTTTGTTTGTTTGGTTGGTTTTGTTCGGTTGTTTTGGTTTTGCTTTTTTTTTAGAACCACTAAGCTCTTTGATAGTTTTTAATGCATCTTTTTGTAGCAGCTAGTGAATTCCGAACTTCTTTCTTCTAGGCTTTACTGTCATCTCTTTCAAGATTCAATACTTCTAGTCCTACAATCAAATGCAGAAAAAAAAGCTAAATCCACTTCTTTGGGCATTCCACAGACATCTCCCAGAAAATAAAACTAAACCTGATATTACCAGTATGTTTAGTCAAAAAAAGAGTATAAAATGAGTGTGAAGCTGCCACTCTGTATTGTCACACAGCAAAACAAGGAATGATGGTAAGTGACATAATGCCATTCTATCTGCTGTCTTTGAATCTGTAAGTGCTGCAACATTAAAAGATGTGTGTTTAAGCTCTTAAATGAGATCTCGTGTAAATAGCATCAATATCTGACACATTAGCATGCAAAAGTTGCTGTAGCAGCCTATTTAGCTTGAGTAACTCAACAGAATTGAAACTTGGAGATCAAAACCTGCCGCATTAAAAAAAAGAACACTGCACAAAAATGTATACAAACTAAAGGGCTGGGTTTTTCTGCTAAATTAAATTCTCATCTGGTATCTCAGAAATCAAGATTGGTTTGGGGCAGCACTTTTGTGACTAATGTTATTGCTCAGCAACTGCATTTACTGCCTGAGAAGGAATAATCAAAGCTGACCCACACAGTATAAGCATATATTCCACATGGGTCAAAAATTTCAATGATTTATGATAGCCAAAGCATTCCTTACATCTCTCCCAAAATAAGCATAGATAGGGAAACAGTCACAGATGGCCAAAAGATCCATCAGAAAATAATCTACAGGAAGCTTAGTGCCAAAAGTAATTGACATAGTCGTCAAATCAATTTCTGATGGTACATACACTTTTGCATTCAGTCTGCTTCCCCGTGCTGTAGATCATTTGGCATGTCATTCAAATCACCATTGCCCAATATAAGTTTGTAGCAGTTATGAGAGGTTCAGGTACTTTCTGGAGTTCACTTTCCACACACTCACAAAGATGCCAGGTGAGGACCAAGTTATTGTTCCTAGTAACTGAGCATTTATATGATGTTTACTTTTGAGATATAGTATTTTGCCCAGAATTTTTCCATTTTGTGTACAGGAGTATAGAGCCCTGGGACACTTCGGACCTTTGCACAAGATGTTCCTTCACAATTATTACAGCAAGAGAAGAAGGGCACAAACCTGGTTGCCAATGTGCTTTTCAGACTAAGCCTTTAGGTAATTAGTCAGGGCAACAGCAGGGACTTCTTCTTTCACAGTTCAAAGATTACTGCAGAAAGTAAAAACGGAGAGCATTTTCCAGAAAAAAAAAATCTATTTTTTCAGCATAACTAAAGCACTTTTCAAATCGTGTGAGATTCAAAGGAAAACCAGAGTATATTGCCATATCTGGCAGGATAAAGGAGAGAGAGATGGGAATTCCACCTGGAGATACACCTACTGAGGAACTGAATCAGAAACTGAGTTTAATTCTTCTTTCAGGCAGTAGATTGCCAGCTGAGTAGGAGCATATTTTGTTTGCTGGTGTGATGAGTAGAAATTACACATTAGTAATTTGCAGCTGCCTACCTCTCTGTAAAGTGCCTATCTGTTCACTATCCAGAAGTTTAAAGTTGTTTAGAAGCATAATAGTTGAAAAGTGTTTGAGATATTAATGGATATTTATGTCTGTTCAGCTGAGGAAATGAGTCCTCTGCTTATTTCTATAGGCCTGAGCACAAAGCTATGACATTTTCGGTGCGCTTGTGCAATATAAGAAACATGCTGAGTGTCATTTGAAAAGACCTTGGTGATCTGGGTGTCTGATATGTTTTGTAACTAGTGGAAATTTCTGTCACTTTGGAGTGATATTGGAGTTTTTGGACCACAGAGTCATCCCGGAGTATCGCAAACACTTGCTGCTTGTTCTGGGAATGAATGGTATGGAAAGTATGGGCAGATGCTCCTTCCAGAGGCATGCCAGGATGGGGAGAGACCTTCTGCATGAAAGAAAACAGGCAGCATTACTGACACTGGAGTACAGCAGAGATAGAGGACAGATTGCCCTAACCAAGCTACTATCATTTGTCCTAATACATTTACAAAGGCAGCGCAGAGGGTTGAGGTCCTGGGGTCGTACCACAAGCTTGAGCACACTCACTACACATACTAAATCTTTGACCTCAAAGCTGGGTCTCTACAGCTACTTAACAGTCACCCATGTCTGGTTCAAGGGATAGACCCAAGTACTTCCAGCCCTACAAGTGTAGGTTCCTGAACTCCAAGCTAAAGGAAAAGTGTTGTTGTTGTGTATTGTAACACTGAGGTTTATAGTCCCCTGAGATATATACGTATACCTATATGTGGGGTGTTATACCTATATAGGGGGTGCTATACCTACATATAGGGTGCTACAGCCTTTGCATTCAAATCCCCACACTTTCCCTCATAATTGTGAATGACATTCTTTCATAAGCTATTTAGGAAATCAAAAGTCTGTTCTAACACTCAAACTAAAATTAAGCCATGACTGATAGCTGACCTCCAGATATATCAGTTTGCAATTAGGTAGCACAAGGAAACAATTTCAAATTTTGTAATCAAATGAAGAAAAATGAAACTTTTCCAAAAAAAGATAAAGAGTGAAGTTACATTTCAAAGAGGATTTTTTAAATAATTATTTCTTCTTAACCTACTGATAATAGAGAACACTTCAAAATTAACAGGAAAAAAGGTCTGTTTCAGGTAGAGAAATCACATTTGGACTAGGTAAGCCTCAAGTTGTTAGGGGTTAAAAAGAAATATATTGATGCATATAGTGACTTGATGTGGAAAGGGCTTTGCTACCGAGTGAATGGTGATAGATTCTTGGAAAAAAATACTTTCATAAAAAATAAAGTATCATTTGGCAACGCCTAAAGGAAGAAAGCGAGAAGTATCTGAAAGATGTTTTTTGTTTTTGTTTTTGTTTGTTTGTTTGTTTCCAAAATTCAGATCCATTATCAGAATAAAGAAATACACAATGGATATGATGCTTGCAGGCCAAGGAGTAATGCAGTAAATAATATATAATTCTGGTCTTTATTACATTTTTGTGATTTTACTTATATTTTAAGTCCAGGAGGTTCAATGTTGAGTACTGATTTTGGATGTACAAGGTGAAACACTGTAATTATTTTGTGTCCAGAAACGCTGAGTAGATACTCTTCCCGCCACTCTCATTGCTCCAGCCACTTTTCAGATTTCTTTTTTAAATAAATCAGTATTTCCTTCTTGTGCCTCTCTCACTGCCTGTAAAGGCCTCCCTTTATATCCACCTATAGCTGAGGAGACACTTTGGTTCACAGACTCCTGGTGCAACAGCTTAAAACAGGTCCCTCAGAGCTACCATAGTATCTTATTATGTCTGTACAGTTGCCCTGATGCAGGAAATAAAATTTTTAAAAATTCTCATGAAGAATTAGACTGTATGGTTTCTTTACCAGGTTTAGAGAATGAACTCCCTCCTCTGTAACTCATAATAAATAGTAACAAACCCTTTTGCTGTTGTTTTAAAGAATTGTGCAAATTGCAGGTAAAACACTGCAGAATTGATTTCGCACTAATTGAACAACAAGATGTAATTATATTGCATTTCCCTGAGGATTATTTTTTCATTTGTTTAGCCCCTTTTCTTCAGAAAGCAGCAGAATTCAGTAGTCTTCCACGGACTGCAGCAAGATTCAGCATTCCACTGCAATTGCTGCATTTTTTTCGGAGATGCCTGTGCTCCTGAGTAATAAGCAACTCTAAGCTGTGGTTGGACCACTGTGCTCCTCTATTTGTTCCTTGTTATTTCAGGAAAAATCCAACTGGACCAAATTTTTCTATGGAAGTATGGGCTCTAAGGTGAATGTAGCTCTTGTGTTTCCCTTAGATGTCCTTTTACAGCCTGTTGCTTTGTATAGTCTTGCGTCACCCTGCAAAGGTACTAAGCAAATTTCTTCTCGTTCAGCTCCTACCGCTGATCTAGTAAACCTCTGCTACATTTTGGACCACATGTATGCAGGAATACACCTGTGTTTTGCATTCCTGTAGAAGATAATTTTGATCTTATTCTTTTAGCTGCATGTTCTTCTTGGAATGAAAGGGTACACCCCTTCTCCCTGCTGCCCTTGATATGAGGTAATAGAAGAACAATGGAAAAAAAATTCAGTTCCTATTACTGCACTTAATTTCTTTGTACTGTCAAATTCTGCCCCTGTCATACTGTCAGTAGATGGTGGTTAGCAAGGCATCTTGAAGTTCAAAGCAGAAGTCTGTTCCTTTGAAATGGTGTTGGAATAGAAAGCCAAAAACTTCGTTATCTAAATAATGGTGAGGATTGCTGACCTGTTGGAAATTAAGAAGTATTTCTTCTAAAACTATCTGGAAATATATCCATTTACCTCAGCATGTTCTTGCTCTGGCCTGAGGAATAATGTATATAATAATATATATAATAAGTTTTGATACTATCACATTTTAAATAAAAAAACTCAAATGTGAACTGATTCATGATTTCAAAGCATGCAAACTATTAGAACCCAGGTGTCCCTTTTAGCGATACTTTTCAGCCTCTGCAATATCACAGAGAGAGTCCAATGAGTGGAGTTGAAAATAATAGATAATTTTTAAAGTCTTAAAAAATCATTTAATTAGTTTTCATTTCTCCTACTTGCACCTGATAAATGAACATATTAAACTGTGAAGACTCAGGAGCCTCCAAAAGCCTTTGATGTGTATTAGAATAATCTAATAATTAACCTCAGGATTCACCAGCATGACACATTGAGGTGAAGTAAAAGAGTGCTTATGATGAAGGGAATTCCAGATCTGCCAGCCCCAAGGTACCAACCTGGTTTCCTTCTCCTCCGCTTTGCTGTGGAGAACTCTGAGCTTCCCTTAATCTGCCTTTTGTTGCATTTTATTGTTGGTGATAAGTTCTTTTTTTTCAGTGCAGATTTTTTTAAACGGCAGGGTGCATCACATTTAAAAAGGCAAAACTGAGAAATAATATTTGGTCTACATAATAGGTATGCGAAGAAAAGGTATATTTTCTCTCTGGACTATTTTTGTCACTACCTGATATTAGAGAGCAAGCATTGTTCAGCCTAGAGTAGCTATTAAATACTTTGTGTTGATGTGGTTACCTGATCTAAGTGTGAGCCCCTTTTTAAAGTGAGAAAGCCTATGCTCATAACTTACCCTGCTTCTTTGGCTAATACAGTGTGGATATTAGTCTTACCTCTGTTCTAGGGAAGGACAGTACTTCAGCTCCTACAAGTGCCACTGAGGAATTGGCTGGTTTGTGTTAATAAATTGCTCCTCTTGCCTTTAACTGCAAGCACAATGGTTCATAATAAAACAACTCCATATTTGTACCGGGGCCAGAAGTGGTCACTGATTTTATGTACTCAGATTAAGTAAGTACTTTCATCCTGATTTTGTAATGTACTGAAAACTTCGACGCCAATTGGACTGAATGGTAACTGAGAGCATCAGCAGCTCCCTGAAAATGAGCACTCCAAACCTGAAATTGATTAAGGAGTGGACATTAAAAAACCTGGGAAGTAGTTTCTGTTGTGTGTGACACTCTGAGTGCTTTTATAATATGTTGTGGGAACCAAGGTAGTCTCAGACTCACAACGATTGACCAGCCAGGGTCACTTTCATTCACAATATGATTCAGGGGGTAGAGGGGTTGACAGGAATATCTGCAGATTTGTGTAACAGCAATACTAACAACAAAATTACACAAGGTAATGCTTTAATCTACTGCTTAAAGACTACCTCTCTGTAAGCATACTCTCTCTTACTGTTGCATAGACATTTCCAGAGCCCTCTCCAGAGTAAATCAAAAAGCGCACTAGAACAAGAAGCAATGATACCACTTACAGTGTGTTTCCACTTTCACAGATTGGAAGGATGTCTTCCACACACCTTTAGAAGGATGTCTAGGAGAAAGCAGGACTGGGAAGGACTGCTCTTGCTGAACCAAGGAACAACTGACCAAGGAGAGAAAACGTTTTGAGGTGTCCTAATACTGCCCCTTACCCCTGAACACCAAGTATTAATTTCTCGAATGTTAACAGAAGTTGTGTTCTAACGTATTAGGAAAGGAAAAATATAAGTAGCAGTATATCATGCTCTGATCCTTTCTTCTTAGTCAAGAATTCACCAACAGTGACCGACATCTTAATTTGCAAAAAAATAATGAATTTGATTAACTGAGGGTAGAAGCCTCACAGAAGTTCTAGAAAGTGCTTCTCAAGGGAGCGGAAAGCTGCTCACTCTCTCTCTATCCGGGATAGGCTACATTAAATATATCTGCATTGTACATCCACTGCCTCTCAGTGCACTGCCAGATCCAGAATCACTGACACACCAGATTAATCCATAGTTTTTTCCAACACTTACAGTTTTCAGAGCATTTATGTCTTTTGAAAACAACGCAGTTTATCCTGGCTAAAGGTAATATGTTCCATCTGATGAGGTGAAGCAGCAGATTTATTTAAAATAACGCTTGTATTAGGACAATGTTAGATACAACTGCCTGGGTGAAATTTCCTTCCATCTGTAGGGATACCAAGCTGAGTCATACTGAAACTGAAGTTATAATTTATTTATTCCTGTCAAAGGAGTTCCCTTCCCTTTTAGTACTTGAATGCAGTGAAAAGCCTCAGATGAACTGTAGTTTATAATGGTTCGTGGTCAACCTGGGAGTGCACTTCAAGCAGGGGTTCTTACTTAAGAAGAGGTGCAACATTTGGAAGACTGCATAGGATTCCAAAGCAAAGTGAGCATTTTCAATTTGAAAGAAGAAAAATGGAGATTTGCAACAGACAAGTGAAGCCCTGGAATTTGGAACTAAGGATCTAAAATGGACAAGGCAGCAACAGGGCAGAAAATGTATCTAAAGTTTACAATGTGCCATAAAAGCGTATGACGCTGCTGCAAAAGAACAAGTCTCATTCTGGGATGTTTTTAAGAGTGTTGTTGGGTATAAGACAGAGGAACGAAATTATTCTGCTCTACTTGCCACAGGAGAAGCCTCAGTGGAAATACTGTATCCAATTTGGGGCATTGCACTTAACAGGCAGATTTATACCAACTGGAGATAATCCAGAAGGAACCATAAAGAACGATCACCTTCTAACAAATGTGGCCAAGGAGGAAAGGCTGAATGAACCAGCCTTATTTCATTTAGTAAAAATGAAAGGAAGAAAGAAGGGTCCTAGTGACGTCCTAATTCGTGAAAGTTTGTTGTGAAAAGAAGGTGGTCAGTTATCTCCTGAGTCCAAGAGAGGAAGGGCCAGAAAAAAATAAGCTTGCTTGCAACAAATGACATTTAAATTATATAAAATGGAGAAAATCTAGTCACAAGATTTATGAAAACATTAGAGCAAGGTAACAAGGTGCAAGTCAAATTAAAACTGGTGAAGACTTTTATGTTTAGGCTTATGTGTCTTGGCTTTGGTATAACTGACACTTGTTCTCTGAAGAGGTGTGAACAAGATGACCTCTCAAGGTCCCTTCCAACACTGGGAGATTTCAAAAGGGTGAATTCCACCCTCCTCCTTCTCTGTGCAAAGGTGTAGAGTGGGAGGACAAGTAAAGACAGTTATTTAACCTTAAAAGTAATGGTCTTTTGCCATGCGTGCTCCAAACATGCTGTCCATATCATGGCATCACAGAAGCGGACAAGAAATTTTGACCCAGGGCAGCAAACACTGTAAGGTTAGGAGCCGGAAGAGATTTGTAATCCATATGCTCACAATTTGAGAGTCCTAATTCCTCTTGGTTGCCTAATGTCCATCTGAAACACGTTTTAGAAACATATTCTGATGCTATGATGTTTCCTTTACTCTTCTCACTGGAAAAAAAAAACGAGCGTCCGTTCTCTGTGAGAGGTACAGCGAAGATTGCCTGCGTAAACTGCACTATCAGACTGTGGGCTGAGCCTGATTAATTTTTTCTTTTTCTGAAAAGTTTTAATGGTTTTATTGGATTTGAAAATTTTGCCTTGAGATGAAATCACGTCACACAAAGATGTGTCTCATCAGACAAAACCAGCCATTTAAAATTTGCAGGAGAACTTTCTACAGCAGGGATCTTCTACAAGAACATCTTCGCCTTTCGTAGGCCAGAGGACTAAGCGAATATGGAAAGACAAATTTGAAAGTGTTTCCCCTCTAGTTATTCAGCAAACGAACATGGAATTTGTGAATCAGCACATTAAAGCTCTTTTCCAATCAACACATACTAATGATTAGGAAGGCCTGGAAAGTGTTATGTAGGCTTATTCTGGAAATTGCTGTCGGACACTGCCTTAATCTGGATATGACTGGTTTTGAATAGGCATGTGTCAGTTACTATCGTCATCAAGTTGGCCCAAGCCTGTTTATCCTTTTCCTGTATGTGATGACACGCATTGCAGCCTAGGTGAAAATGTCCTGTCTGCCTCCTAGAAAAGCTTAATAATTTATTTGTAGCCTATTTCATTCCAGACTAGTGCACGCTGCTTATTCTCTGTGCTGCACAGCCTCCTCTTAAAGCAACAGTACTGCGTGCTACAAACAGCTTTGCCTGACATCCCCCAGTTTTTCACTATATTGATATGTAGCCAGTGTGTGCTGTTAACATTTTCAAAACAAAACAGAATGAAGAATCGATACTGAGGGTGTTTGGCAGAAATGTCATGACCTTGATTACAACCGGTACAATTCAGCAACCGAGCTGCAAAAGCAATTTCACTCCAGTACTACCAAGGTAAGGATGCAGAAGAAACAAGTTCCCCACTATATGTTCCGTATATGGTGTTAGGGCTACAAAATCAGTGGCAGCTTATTAGCTTCTTCCTATTTCATTGTGAAGAGCAGCTCTTTTCTGTGTGATAATGCCTTTTGCAAAGGAAAACAACATTTCCCCTTTTTCTCTCTTTTGAGGAGTTCGCAGCTCTGTTTTACCAGACCAATACGTTGCTGCACTCCACTGAGAAATGGCTCCTGTCTCACCTAAAATCATGGCGGGCTGAATGAGATGTAGTCACGTAGTCTCACTCCTCAGGCTTTCCATTGTTTGCTTCCTTGCTTTTCTACCTGAGCAGTCAGTCCTATACTCAGCTTCAGGCTGTTATCATCAGCTCTGCATCCAGCCCTTTAAGATCTTAGGGTGCAGCTGGTCTGTGATTCAGCAGTTCTGCCTGCAGTAGGTTTGTGGGATCAGGTCCCTTAACACCGTAGCTGCAGCCATCCTGTCTGTGCCGCTTCCAGGAGCAGCCAGCTGCTCTGCTGCAAGGAGATCCCATCACAGGTTTGTTGCATTGGCACCTCCTGGAGTCTTATTTCTCTGTCTTTAACCCCACTACTGCTTGTAAAGCGTATTTTAATATGATTTTGAAAAGTACTGCTCTTGGTCTCTGAGCACCGCTGAAGACCCAGAATTCAGAAGCAGGTAAGCATTTCTAAGCTTAGACAAGATTGTCTGGGACTTGGAAAACAAGCTACAGGGCTTCATGTACAGTCTCACACCCAATCTTTCCCCTTGCATCAAATAAAATTACTGAATTAACTAAAAACCAGCCTGACAGCTTTGATGACTAGCGGGGCTGTCCAGGGCTGGATAACTTTACAACTATACAGGCAGGGGGAGGGTTTGGCTTTTTCACATTAAGTTCACTATGTCTGACATCTCTGAGTTTCCCACTCTCTGCTTCAGCTTCCTTGCACTAAGCTGCACTTCCTCAGATGGTACAGGCATTTTCCCTTCACTGCCTTCAGTCATGGCAGTGTCCATGTTCTCCCTTTCTACATCATGTTGTGGGTTCTAAGGTTTTGGTCTTCTGTACTAAATGACATGAAATTCTGCAGGCTGCTTGGAAAGGTTTAGTAGTCTGGGACAGCTAGAGATATGTGAATGTTTTTTATGGACCTTAGATTTTGCCTGAAATTTATGAAAGTGGACTAGGCGGCCATTTCTAGATTCCACAGGGTTACTCCTTCGCACCCATTTTCCCCCAGCCTTGGTGTTTTGGTAACATCATAGTTATGAAAAACCTATATTTTTATGCTAATGTCTGGACTGAACATTGATGTATTCTATAATGCAAGGTTAGAGAGCAAGCAAAATGCATGTGCTGTTACATGGTAATAGGTACTAACATTCAGAGAGGTCAGGTTACCTTTTTTCCTCATTAACCTGACTGTTCTTTCAGACCCAGGCCTAGACTATGTTCTTGCTGATAAACTAAACAGGGACAGGGCATTTTCCCTTTCCCTGAGTAGCCAGGCAAAACCATACCTATATAACTATATTCTTACCCTCCAAAACAGCTTCAGACTGTGAACTGGAAATTATTTTTGGCCTGTGCTAACTCCCAGCTGTGCCCAGGCATTGTGTGTGAGAGAATCAGTTGGCCTGGACCAAAAACCACCATCGGGAGTTGTACCAGCGACCTGACCGTATGGGCACCCACGTGCCAGGCTGGGGGTCATGCTCCACATCTGTTTTATCAGTACAGACGTAGCCTGGCAGAGCCAGGGACTGATGATCCCAAGGTATGCATGTATCAGGAGGCCAGCAAGAGAGAGAAACCCATGGATCCTGAGCAAAGATTACATGTCTGTGTGAAAATGCAGACACACATCTGCTACAGAGCTCATATGAGGAATGGTAGCAATGGCCGTATAGTGGCATGGGCATGAGCTTTGCTAACAGCCAGAGGAGACACAGAGGGTCCTCAGCAACAATATGTTCTGATTTGCATTTTGTAGAGACAGCGCCGTTGCACTCTCAGTGCTTTTTGTACCTATACCAGTCTCGACGACCTAGCAGAACTATACTAGCTCATGCTCTAATTGAGCCCTCATTTTGCTGCACAGACAGCACAAATGTTGGATTGCCTGCAGTGCAAGCAGGAGCTGCCTCATAAGCACATATTGGCTCAAACCAGAGGTCCCTTTAGCCCATCTATCTGTCTCTCATAGTGGCCCATAGCAGATGCTTAGGGAGTAGCAGGGCATGCATCATATATCCCAAAGACAGCAGCTGAGCAAATCTGGGACACGGAAGACTTGAATGAAAAAGTGTGTTTATCATTTTTAGAGTTTGGGTTTCATCCATGTGCTCTGGCAAAAGGGAAGAGTTTTCTGTTTATATGCATCACATCACTCCTGCTATAAAAGTAAATGACTCGTTCTGGCCTGTTGCAATGCAATAGCAGAAGTGTTACCATCCAAAGCAAAATGTGCTCTATATTTCTGCACAATTCTGCTCCTCCATGCAAGCATGGCACAGCCCAGGTCCTCATTAGAGCCCGTTGAAGCAAGAGGGAGGCCTGGCTTTTTGATTGTTTGGTGGCACGATCTATAATAGGATTCAATTCTCTCACCACCTTTGAGTTTGGAGGTCACCTAGAGGATCAGAATTCACAAAGTTATAAATGGTCCAGGTCAGGCTGGATAAAGAGCGTCCTCCTCCAGCATCCTTTCCCTCCAGCACAACCCAGATGAGGAGGACCCTGCACACACAGATGTCCTTTTGCTCTGGGACTGGGCCCCACACATCTTTGCAGGGGCCTGGAAAGACTTGCAGCCCTGGGCTCTTCTGCAGCAACTCTGTGGAGACAGGCATGCTGCCATCCCATGGGCCCCAGTTTTCTCGTTGTTCCACGGAGCCGATGGCAAATGTCCCACTGTGTGTGGAAGAGTGCACATGGGAGGGTCCATCCACTCTA
The DNA here is from genome assembly GCF_036013445.1 of Caloenas nicobarica. Classification (NCBI taxonomy): domain Eukaryota; kingdom Metazoa; phylum Chordata; class Aves; order Columbiformes; family Columbidae; genus Caloenas; species Caloenas nicobarica. Next base: position 127,833,544 of record NC_088246.1, on the reverse strand, counting down.
CAATATTCTGTTCTTTACCAGAAATCAGGAGAAAACAGAGCAGGACAAAGGGGTTTACATGAATATAAGGGAGTTTCTACTACTATTGCCTGAGCCCAGCCCCTGGAAGCATGTCTAACTATCAGAGGAGAAAGCAGCCAGGAAGGTGGGTGAAGAGAACAAGAAGTAGAAGGGTGATGAAGTAAATCCATTTCCTGGGACCTGATGACAACAGCACTCCTATACAGCTAAGCAGGACCTTTGGGGATCCTTCTGTAACGTGTCAGCCCCCCAAAAGAGCCTCAGCAATTTAATAGATTTTGCTGTTTGTTTCTCTTTTTCTCTCCTTTTCAAGCCAGTGATTCTCAAGTTTTTCCAGTAACATGGTAAAAGACATCCATAACCCATGCAGAGATCGCTCCTGCCCATACATATTTATGCTGAGAGTGTTTTCATCTACTTTTGTGTTTCTGCCCTGGTTGATCATGGGAAGATTTGGGTTAAACCAGCACTATTCTGGGCTTTATCTCAGTTAAAACTACAGTAAGTGGAATACTGCAAACCTTCAAAAACACCCTGGTTTTGAAGCTGCCTCTGCACCTAACTGATAGTTTCACTATCCCCCAACATTCTCGCAGCCCACATCATATATGTAGCCAGTATTAATTGGCTCATTATAACAGGACAGGCAAAGCTAGCACTGAAGAAAACAGCAAAAATCACAGAAGGTAGTGTTACAGCCTGCGAGCTGCAACCATGTATTTTATTTAACCTCTTGGGTTCCCCTCTGCTGAGAGAGTGGCCAGACCTGTGCTGGAGGCTTGCAAGCCCAAGCATGTGCCAGATGATTTTGCCCAGACTTAAAGCAGAGAGCCATAAGCACCTATCTGTCCTCATTGCCATTCAAAATGGGACAGTTCGATACAGCTGTGATGCTGATGTTTTTTTGCATCAGTAGGTTGGTCTCCTGGCCTACAGCCTGTCTCATGTGCATGACTGCTGCCTCTGAGCGTGGGCTGGGTGCAGGAGGGACAGACTCCTGTGTGCCATTTGGTGTCAGCCTGGCCCTAGAGCACGAAGTTGTGTGATGCCTGTGGTTGTTTTGCACCATCCCCTGGTGGTCTCCAGCTTCCTCCCCTGAGAGAAGTCTATGTCCTGGAAGGAAAGGGGGACGGGCACCTGATTAGTATCAGTGCTGGGCTATGAGTGCCCCTTTTGAATGCTCACTCAGTGAGGTTCACCTCCCTACAGCCAGCACCTCTGTGCTCGGCTGAGCCCTTCACTCCAGTCCTCTTTGGTCTTCCCCATCCCCTGTGCTCCTCATGCTCTCAACTGTCTTGTCTTTCTTTTTTCTTTCCCTGCCTCTCCCCATTTCTTTTTCCTTTGGCACTTCTCTCTGCCTCTCCCCTTCAGGCTTCCTGTCTCCTCTCCAAGCCGGCACTTCCGACAGCAGGAGTTTCAAGATACAGCACGCTCATACATTTTGCATTAACTCTAGGGGCTCTTAAGCTTTCTGACTTCATGGGGTTACGCAAACTAGCAAGCGCTGTAGCCCAGGAATGCGCCTGGAAGTAAGAGAAAAGGAGGGGGGGAAATTAAATGCTTAGCAACAGGAATGCCACACTTTTGAAGAATTAACTAGCTATTCATTCAATCTGAAGGGGTTATTGTATTAAGAACTCACATTAGAATTAAGAGGGGAAAAAAGCACTTGCTGGCTAAGGCTGAGGATAAACCCAGTATTTCTTTATCACTGCCTAGGGAAAAGAAAAACCTTAATTACAATATTCGTCTTTGAATAATATTTCAGTTATAACAGCACATTTCTCAGATTCTGCACGATAAGTGCATTAATATTTATTCATTTTCTATGACCTTTAGAAAATTCCTAAGGGTCCTATTTTGCTAGTGTTGATGGTTGCTCACTTTTTATGTTCCTTCTGTACACTGGTCCAAAGCTTGATCACCATCTATCAGCATGCTTCTTGTCTTTGGAAGCCTGTTCCTGTAAATGGGATGAAGAAAATTTGGAGCTGACTTTGTTCTCAAGCCTCAAAACTGATCTTCAGGAGTAGAGATCTTCTGTGGCAGACCCTGGTGGACCTCAGGCTGAATGCAGAGTCCTTGTGTTGAAACTGGTGAGACTGGGAAAGACTTGGAGCAATCCTTCTTATGCAAGCTTTCCTTGCATTCTCTAATGTTTTTCATTTATTGATATTTAATTCCTTTGGTCAGCTTCGATCCACATCCTACTTGCCTTACAAAGGTGGCTACTCTGGAGAGTATAGGAGTAACACTAACTCCCTTTGATTTCACTCATTTTACTTTTTAGAAACTTGTATATTTGCACCTCTAACACCTTAGAAATGCTTTCTACACTCTAAAAACTGGTTAAAATACTTAGAATTTGTCTACTTCATCCACTGGCATTCAAACTGAACGGGGTTTGGTGAGTTTTTATAATTCTAACAATGGCTAGATAAGCAATTTTTGTCAATGTTAAGATCTTCTTTTCAAAATGTTGTGGTTTTTTATGGAAATGTCAGTATATCAAATTACAGAAGTCTCTGTTGGTTTCCAGTTGTAAAAATAAGGTAGAGAAACTGAGTATTCAGACACTGGCACCTGGCTTGACTTTACAGAACTCATTTACAGAACTCATTTACAGATTGTATTTTGAGTGAAATGAATTTTGTGTTTATAAGTCTGGGCTAGATAAGATCACCATCTTCCAGGTAGTTTGCAGACAAAGACAAATCTGTAGTCTTCTGACTCATGTCTATGTGCAGGTTTGCTAAAACACAGAGAGTTCTAAATTTCTAGAAGCAAGTGCATGTGAAATGAGGCCATGTCTCCTTCCTCAATACACCAGATACTGAGCTCCTAATCTTATTTTTCAGTCTTCGGGGATAAAAATACAATTCTGAGAGGAGCAGAAATGCCCTTTATGCAAAGAAAAGTCTCTTATCTGCAGTAATTTGGTGAATAGGCTCTGTGATGGTATCTGAAGTGCTGTGCTTTGCTCACAGAAACTCTGCCTCCCACCTTTATTTTTTTGGCTCAGTAATTTCAAGAACTTGGCGTGATAGCTAGCCAGAGAGATGCCAACATGGGACATTTATTTGTATATCAGTGGATCTAAGTTTCTTTTTCAACTAAACAATTTAGAAAAACAAAAGACATTATCTTTCCGGATGGTTGTATTTCTTTCATAAACAACGTCAGTAGATAAGGGCATATTTCTGTCCTCAGCTAAGGAGTATTTTATCATGAAAAGGTATCAAACTATTATCTAGTCCTGCACTTGTCCCAGTGAGAAAAAAAGCTTTTTGAAAGCTGAAAGAGAAAAATGCAACAGCCCTAGTATTCAAAAGTCTTCTACTGACAATATAGGACAATAGTGACATTTTAAAAGTAAATACTGTGTTTGGGTTTTTTGTTTTGCTTTGTCTTGTTTTGTTCTTTTGTTTTGTTTTGTTTTTTGGTGAATACAAAGGATACATGTCTTAGGATGCAAATTTATTTTGATTACATCTACAAACCAGGAGGAATCCAGACTAGTTGCAATGATTTCAAAGAGGAATATTCAATGGAGCAAGCAGAAAGATTTTGTACTTAGAGCAGGCACAAGCTTTGAGCCTTTTTTGGAGTTTGTACATGACCTTGGATTTATAATCTGATTTTCAGCTATTCTTAACATTCACAGGAGCTGGAGAATTTTCTTTAGAAACTGGAGTGGTCACTATTCCCACATTCTAGGCACTAAATCAATCAAATCCATTTTTGGAGGATGGAGCAGATTACTAGGGCACAAACAACATGAACACCTATATAGCAGAGTACCAATCACTGATGCCGTATCTAGAAATTAATTCAATATAATCAATTGTTTCAGGGCACCTAATTTCAAAGAAAAAACACAAGACTGCTCCCTCCCAACATTGTACATGAGAAACAATATTCTGGATGACAAAAATAAACATATTGCACATATCATAGGTGCAAAGCTCACAGCGTTTGTCTCACTAGCAATAGTTGTCCCTTGGCTCCCAGGTAGCAATACCCTGATGAGAACCTATCTCAGTGACTAGTGAGGAATGATACAACATCTTGACCCACAGCAGACATGCCTCCCGTGTAGTTCAGCATGCAGAACAACGTTCCTTTTAATCACATGGAAATCTAAATTCACAGCCACTGTGAACATTATAAGAAAGTAAAAATCCATCATTAAGCCATGCGCTGGCTTTCTCCTGGCTGTATCGATGAAGGATAAACACAACAACCTTGGCTAATATTTTGTCTTAATTAGAGTAAAAGTAAATTGCAATAAGTACACAACACAGGGAATTAACAGAAAATTAAACAAGCTTTATGTACAAACCTGTAAAAGCACTCTGAGGCAATTTGAATCTTCATCATGCTGGGGACAGTACACAAATTCATCCATTTGTTTGTTTGTTTGTTTATTTATTTATTTATTTAATCTATTTATTTATTTTATTGAGTTCTCATGTTTCATTCCCAAGCAGGCCTGCAGGTATTGATTCGATCTCATGTTCAGTGGAGTGTGTATGGGCAAATGTCTAATGGGAGCTTAGACTTGAACGATAAAATGGTCCTTTTTTGGCCAGACCACACACCCTTGGAGATTTGCCTGGTCCAAAAAGGACGTTATTGCACAACTGGCACAACCTCTTTTTGAAGAACAGAGGGAACTCATGAAGCAACATTGGCGTTCTGCAGCTGAGAAAAGCCCTAATTTATACTGCTTATCTCTGATCCATGCACAACAGATCTGAGAGGACGATTTTGCCCTTAATTTGTTCCCTGGTGTCTACACATTTTGAGTGTGTTAGATCAATGAACAATGCTACATTCCACATGTGCCACAACACGTAGACCTAGCTAGGTACATTGAAGATGAAGGCACAGCCTCAACTTTGAACCTCTTGTTTGTAAAACAACTTTAAACATTAGGCAGATGATTTTGTAAAATGAATTAATTAGCAATAAAGACCAAAGGCACATTCTGTGTGAATAAACAACATAGATTTAGATCTTTGTTAAAACTTAGTGAGTGCCAACTAATAAGGGGGTCTGTGGAGTCTGTCAGGCTTTGCAATTTCTGCTTTTCTGAAAGGAAAAGTATTAATGCTCCTAGCAAAAAATGCCTATATAAGGCTTGAGTCTGTGCGGTGGAGTGAGACCTGCAGCTCCAAGATTCGGCATCTTTAGCTTTCTGTGGGAAAGATCTTTTTATAGCTGTTTTTTATTTATCTAGGAGTTTCTCCAGGGAGGCCAGGAAAGCATTAGCTCAAGAACTCACTTGATAGATTTCACATCAGCTGCTAATCTGTCACTTCAAGAGGTGACAATGACAGGAGGGAAAGACTTCCTAATTTATTCATAAAATACTTTATCTGTCGATTCTATTTATTTAGTTCGTTCTTCATAGGTAAAAGTATTGAAAAAAGGAAATTAATCCTGACCTTGGAGGTGAGAAGCAGAATGCTGATAACTTCAGCTCTGGGGGCATGAGTAGGCCAGGACTTTTTTCACCCAAGAGTTGGAAAAACATGATAGACTGATATTATCTCATGCTTTTTATCTCTTGAATTCTCGCTGATACCACAATACCACAGAGGCTTTACTGACCTATTAGTAACACTCACGGGAAGCTCATTTTCAGTATGTTGAGTCACGTACCTTGTTTGTTATTTTTGCATAGCACAAAAATGCCTGTGGTACATTTTGTCTGCCTTTGTGCAAGTGTTGCCACTGAACAGATTACATCACGTCAGAAATGCCAGATTTTTCTGAAAGAATTTTTCAGGAAGTTTAAGATTTGGCATATGTTTTTCAGTAAGCTGCAGCTTCTTTTTAACTACAACACAACCTTGAAAGAATTATTGTATGATTTGCTGGGCAAAGACTCTGAACAGCAAGAATTCATTGGCCAAACCCCAATATCATTTATGTCTTTGATGAGTGTTGAAATAACACTTAGAATTAATTTTATCTAGGACTTATATGTCCTTTAATCTTAGATGCAACATACTATTTATGGAAGACGTATGATTCCATGCAGTTACAGTTCGATTTCATAATGATAATATGGAAATGTTTTGTTGCTAAAAGTTAATTCTTCATAACAGGTAGAGTCCAATTGTTGAACAAAACTGAGGTGCTATAGCTTTTCTTTTAACTGAAGACTTTTTCACCAGAAAACCCCATATGCAATTCTTAGTATATATTTCAGGAACACAGTCTGTGCAAAGTAAGGTATGAAGACTCAAGAACTTGACACCATCTGTCAGTTAATGACGTGGGCTTGATCAGGAACAGAATAGCTTATTTACTGATCTACACTCTCTTCTGTGCTTTACAAGTTCTTTGCCCACTTCAGCTGGCCTTTACAGACAGTCCCAGTCCTTCTCTTACAGATAGCAGTCTTCAAAGTTCAGATGGCTTGAGGTGATGAAACATACACAGGTTGGATCACATGTAGTTTTTTTACAGCTACACTAAGCCTTATTAAAGGGGAAATCTTCAGAAAATGGACCTCTGTAGAGACCCCACAGTATGTTTTTCAAAGGCATATAATTTGACCGATTTCAAGCTTGTTTTGCTGGATTTTATTTTGCAGATCTGTAAAAAGTACATCTTTTCAAGGAATTGCTTTCTTGCCAGGTGTCACAACTTTACACCGGAGAATGAAAGTGTTAACAATTCTTGCAATATGTCTGTGAAAATGGACATAACAGTATCCCTTTCCTTAATCTCATTCTTGGAATGGCACATACATTTTTCTCTAACCTATTTGTCAAAAAAACCCCACAAAAAACAAGGAGGAAGGTAGGTGGAGGCATGGATTTGTTGTGAAAAACATCAGTTTGTTTGATTGTTTTTTAAATATAGCAAAAGACCGTAACACCGTCAAACAGAGAGCTACCGTGGAAATGGAAGGATGTCCCTGTGTGAATCTCAGATAAATTCTTCAGTTGTGTAGCTCTCTGTGTATAAAGGAATCTCTCCCAAAAGATATAAGAAGAGAAAGTAACAATTAGTTGCATGGCTGGTATAGTTTGGCAACTCTGAGGAAAAAGCTAGATTTTTCTGTGATCATTTTACATTTTTCAGTATTCCTCCTACAGAAGAGCAGCACAAGGAGAAGAGGGCACAAATTAGACTCATCCCAAGCTGGAGCTGGGATGCAGTTGAAGTACAGATCAGGACCTGTGAGCTGGGAGTTGTTCCCTGATACCACAATTTAGCCAGAGGCAGAAAGTCTGTACGAATTATCCTTCATAATTAGACCTCAGAGCTCTTCAGCTTCTTGTTTGTTTTTTCTTCATCTACTATCACTCAAATCGAGTTTGTCAGCCCTGTTTCCTCAGTCTAGTATATTTCCCTAATTATTTGCCTTGAACCTTAGTATCTGAAATTGCTACATGGCCTCCAGCTCAAATATTTGTCAGGCGCAGGACCCTGTAACATCTGAAACATATGGGAGCAAATACACTCAATACCACCAACGTGACTTACATTCAGTAAGTTTCACACACACTGCCAACCAAGGTAGTATAAGAAGATAATACCTATACTGAGGTTTAAAAAAAATTGCTTCTTTAAAGATGATGCAGAGAGACGTGTATTTAAATGTAAGTCATGATTTAGTTATTGATTTATCTACTCATTTATGCATGAATATATAATTAGGAGTTGTTAAACCAGAATCTGAGTGAAAGCTTTATTCTTTGAATTAGCCAAATGGTCACAGTGATTATGAATACATAATGTGAGGATTTAGATATGTATAAACATAGATACTTACATACCCATGCATGAATACACAGGTATGTATTATGAGAGACATGCATGTATGTATGTATACACATATATGTGTATTTGCAAATACATACATGGAAAGCTGATGGAATAGAAACAAAGCAGCTGAAATTACTTTGACATCTTCATTCACAGGTTTCCGTGTGTCAGAAGGGCCACCACTACTGGCCTCACAGCAAAAACTACTCCATGAGTGGTCAGAGCTCCAAGGGTGCTTGTGTCACTGCAAACCAGAATTTTGGAGGATCTTTCTGTGACATTCAGGAATCTACTTTCCCTTAATTTGTGAGATGGTTAGGCAGGTAATGACCATTGCTGTTAACATAAGTTATGTATGTAGGGCCCTGTGTGACTGTGGGAGCCTGTACCATAAAATACACTTTATTTGCATGTATAAGGATCACACCTTAATTTAATTAAGTAATTAATGATATGAATAAAATGGGGTATAATAACTCTTCTGCATGAGAAAATTAGTGTTAAAATGTTAAAACTGAGGAAAAAATAAAAAAATGCCTGGAGAGAGAGATGGGAGAAATAGAAGTGATAGTTTTCCTCACCTCTGTAGGCAGTAAAACTCATAGTGAAAGCCCAACTGCAAGGACTGCTCATGTGTCCTCCCTCACAGTAGCAAAAATCACAGTGGGATTGCTTTTTCACTGGTTTTGTCTGCTGTTTTTTCAGAAACAAAGGGATGCGAGCTCCAGCTATACCACCTTTCTTTTACATCTCCTCTTTGCAAAGCATGTTGCAGCAGAGAGCTCCTCCGTCTGAGCGATTTGCTCCTTCCCTTCTGTGTGGGACACCAGGTAGAGCTGTACAAATGGTTATGATTTATCTATTTTGCAGCTATTCAGCAGAATCTTTTTGCATAAATAACAGAGACACCTAACCGCAGATATGTCCTGACTGTTCCCGGAGTTTGCCAGAAAAGAGCATCTTTTTGCAGAGTGAAGGAAACAATGGTGGTTCATGTTTTCTCAAGGTTTCTTCCTAGACACTTCTCCTCCTCTTGGGTGCCTGGATCTGTATGAAGGCTTAAGAAAAGAGGAGCACAGTTCAGAAAATGAAAATGAGGCAAAATAAGCATAATTTGTAATTTCAGATTAACTGAAAGATATAAGGAATACTAAGTATGAAGATCTACTTTGTCCCCATCTACAGGTCCTTGGCCATAAGGGTATTCAGAGTAAAAAGCTTCTGGCATGGTGAGGACACTCAGGCTGCATGCAGCAAATGGATGGCCCTCAGACTGTAATGTGGCTCCAAAATCGTGCTGATCTCCAGGTACTGAAGAGCTACATTAGGTGTCTCACTTTGCTTTCTAAATTTCTTTGCTCCTGCTTCACACAGAAACTTCTGTTTTAAAAAAAGCAGGTTAACCCAAGTCACATATTGAGTCATCAAATAATTACAGTCAATTCTTTGTACTGACTCATCCTAAGAGTTGATTCCCTTATGCTGGCTGAAGAGTATTAATCTTTGACTGTTTTAGAAAAATACTATTAAATGTACCTTGCTGATAAATGCAAAATAGTTGCTATGATATGACAGTGGGTCTAAGAAACTGAATAATAAATTCTATAATGAGGGATATAAGTGAAGCAGGTGCTTTGGTTAAACACTAAAAGAATGGATCATGCTGGATTTTCATTTTCCTTGTTTGGGAACTGCATGATTGTGCCAAATATATATATATATAAAATAGTTATTTTTAAATTAGATAAAGAAAGCCCCATTCCATTTTGCTTTGAAATTTCAGTATTTCACCACTTATATTTATATTCATTGAATTCCAGGGTTAAATTTCAGAAACAGTAGGATACTCACTTTGATCCTAAGATTAGAGAAACGTCCATTCTCATTTTTTCCAGCACTGAACTGAACACAAAATGCTTTTTGAAAATTCAGTTGGCCTTTTTCAGCCAAAATTTCTTAAGCCTGTCTGTTCATCGTAGAGATGAGGAAATGCAGAGTCTATGTCTGCAAAGCATTTTTATCATTTTCCTTTGAAGTCTCTGAAAGTTATCTAGTGTTTGTATTAAGTTTCTATATGAAAAGAAAAACTGATTCATCCTCCTAGGAGCCATTTTAAATATCAGAGAAAGTGAAGAGTAGGAATGAAATCTACCTGACTAAACAAAGCCCAGCACAGAAAGTGCAGCCATTGTAAGGGTTTGTTTTAAATGCTGACTTGACTCCTGCAATAGAGCTATCCAAATTCAGCTCCTAAATAAGAGAATGCTGCAGCTCCCGCTCCAATGAGTGAGATTTCTCTCTATGCCTCAAGGATTCTTTTGGCTTATAACCAAGAGATTTCAGAGTAGCAGCCATGGGGTAAAAGAAATAAATAAATAGGCAGAAAATATAGGTAAGAACACTATTTATAGCATCTTTCATGATGGCTGCTTAGAAACAGAAGGAATTTCACTGCTTACTAGTGGATTTGATGAAACCAAAGCAAGTTCTGCATCTGTTCCTCCTGTTGGTCCTGTAAGGGAACATAGTGTTCAAGTTAGGGCTTTTTTCAGTAGAAGTTAATCCCTCTCTTATTTCAGCCTTAATAGAAGAAAACCTATCAAGTTTATTTTAGAATTTCTTGGATTTATTTGTCTCTAAAAAACAGGAAGAATAATTTGGTGTGCAGGATTTAGTCTCTGTAATTCAAATGTCACAGAAAGTCATAGAAGTCCTGACCTTCTATGCTTGATTTCCTGATGATATATGACACATATGTCTGCTTAATTTAATACTTATTAAAGGAATAATGTTAATGATTAAGGAGTATGAAACCTTAATTAGATTTTCCAAGCAGCTAACTACTGTAGCAAAGAGAGTCCTTTATTCTGTATTTACTGCAAACATACCAGGATGTCACCAATGTAATTTGAGAAGACTAAAGTCAATCCAGCAGCTGCAACCAGTTGGTAAAAACTAACCTGTTCTATGACATTTAAAAATTTGATATTTGATTTTATTCCCAGGCGGAAGTTTATTTTTTATTGAGACTAAAAAAATGAATAATTATGGAGACTTCAGATGGAAAATAACCAATTAAGAAGGATACTCAGGATCAATTCAATTAGGAGACTGGTTGACAGAGTCCCTTGGGAGGTAGTCCTGAATGGCAAAGGAGTCCAGGAAGGCTGGACATTCTTCAAGAAGGAAACCTTAGTGGCACAGGAGCAGGCTGTCCCCATGTGCCAAAAGACAAGCCGGTGGAGAATAAGACTGTCCTGGCTGGAACTCGGGGAAAAAAGGGAGAGTTTATGACTTTTGGAAGAAGAGGCAGGCAACTCAGGAGGACTACAAGGATGTTGTGAAGTTATGCAGGGAGAAAATTAGAAACACCAAAGCCCAGCTAGAACTTAATCTGGCTACCACCATAAAAGACAATAAAAATATTTTTATCAATACATCAGTAACAAAAGGAGAGCTAAGGAGAATCATCATCCTTTAGTGGATGCAGGGGGAACCATAGTGACAAAGGATGAGGAAAAGCCTTTGGTACTAAATACCTTCTTTGTGTTGGTCTTTAAGAGTAAGACCAGTTGTCATCCAGATACCCAGCCCCATGAGCCAGAAGACAGGGATGGGGAACACAATGACGCCCCGATAATCCAAGGGGAAATGGCTAACAACCTGCTACACCACTTAGACACACGAAAGTGTATGGGACTGGATGAGATCCACCCAAGAGTACTGAGGGAGCTGGTGGAGGTGTTCACCAAGCCACTTTCAGTTATTTATCAGCAGTCCTGATGAACCAGGGAGGTCCCAGTTGACTGGAGGTTAGCAAATGTGACATCCGTCTACAAGAAGGGCCAGAAGAAGGATCCAGGGAACTACAGGCCTGTCAGTCTGACCTCAGTGCTGGGGAATGTTATGGAACAGATAGTCCTGAGTAACATCATGCGTCATGTACAGGACAACCAGATGATCAGGCCCAGTCACCATAGGTTTATGAAAGGCTGGTCCTGCTTGACTAACTCGATCACCTTATATGACAAGGTGACCTGCTTAGTGGATGAGGGAAAGGCTGTGGATGTTGTCTACCTAGACTTTAGTAAAGCCTTTGACACTGTTTCCCACAGCATTCTCCTGTAGAAGTTGGCTGCTCGTGTCTTGGAAGGGAGTACATTTCTTTGGGTAAAAAACTGGCTGGATGGCTGGAGCCAAAGTGTTGTGGTGAATGAAGTTAAATCCAGTTGGCACCAGTCACAAGTGGTGTTCCCCAGGGCTCAGTGTTGGGACCAGTTCTGTTTAACATCTTTAACAATGATCTGGATGAGGCGATTGCATGCACGCTCAGTAAGTTTGAGTGTTGTTCTGCTCGGGGGTTGGAAAGCTCTACAAGGGGAACTGGACCGGGTGGATCAATGGGCTGAGGCCAATTGTATAAGGTTCAAGGCCAAGTGCCAAGTCCTGCACTCTAGGTCACAACAACCCCATACGATGTTAAAGCCTTGGAGAAAAGTGACTGGAAAGCTGCCTAGTGGAAAAGGACCTGGAGATGCTGGTCAACAGCCAGCTGAACATGAGCCAGCAGTGTGCCCAGGTGGCCAAAAAGGCAAAGAGCATTCTGGCTTTTATCAGAAACTGTGTGGCCAGCAGAACTAGGGAAGTGATTGTCCTCCTGTACTTGGCACTGGTGAGGCTGCACCTTGAGTACTGTGTTCAGTTTTGGGTCCCTCATGACAAGAAAGATATCGAAGTGCTAGAGAAAGTTCAAAGAAGAGCACCAAAGCTGTTGAGGGGTCTGGAGCAAAAGAATTATGAGGAGTGTCTGAGGGAACTGGGGTTGTTTAGCCTGGAGAAAAGGAGGCTGAGGGGAGACATTGTCACTCTCTGCAACTACCTGAAAGGAGGTTGTAGCAAGGTGGATATAGGTCTGTTCTCCCAAGTAACAAGTGACAAGACAAGAGGAAATAACCACAGGTTGTGCCAAGGGAGGTTTAGATTGGATATCAGGAAAAATTTCCTCACAGAAAGGGTTGTCACCCATTGGAACAGGCTGCCCAGGGAAGTGGTTTAAATCACTATCCCTGGAGGTATTTAAAGGATGTGTAGATGTGACATTTAGGGACATGGTTTAGTGGTAGGCTTGGCAGTGCTAGGTTAATGGTTGGATTTGATGATATTAAAGGTCTTCTCCAACGTAAACAATTTAGTCAGTCCAGGAAACTATAGGCCCACCAGACATATTTCAGTCCCTGGGAAAGTTATGGAACAAATCCTCCTGGGAGCTGTCACAAGTCAGCTGAAGCACGTGACTGGGAAAAGCCAGCACGGATTCACCAGGGCAAGTCGTACTTGACAAACCTGAACGCCTCCTAAGACAAAGTAACCTGTTCTATCAGTGTGGGGCGAGTGGTGGACATTGTCCACCTGGATTTCTGCGAGGCTATCAGTATGTTTTCCCACAGCCTCCTCCTAGGGAAGCAGATGTGTTATGGTCTAGACAAGTGGTCTGTGTGGTGGGTGGGGAACTGGCTGACGGGCTGTATCCAGAGAATTGTGCTAAACGGCTCCTTTTCAAACCGGCAACCTGTCACAAGAAGGGCTTCCCAGGGACCAATATTGGGCTCAACACTGTTTAACATCTTCATAAGTGATCTGGATGATGGATCAAGTGTACTCTGATGAAGTTTGCTGATGACACCAAACTGAGTGGGGAAGTGGACATTTCGGAAGGCAGATCCACGCTGCAGGAACCTGAACAGGCTGGAAGAGTGGGCTAACAAAAACCTTTTGAAGTTCAACAAGTAAAAGCGTAAGGTCTTGCACTTGGGAAAATATAGTCCAGAAGTGCAGCACAGGTTGGGATCTGCCCAGCTGGGGAGCAGGTCTGTGGAAACGGACCTGAGGTCCTGGTGGGCAACAAACTCAGTATGAGTGACCAGTGTGATGCTGCAGCAAAGAAAGGGATTGGGATGCTGGGTTGCATCAACAAGGGCACCATGAGCAGAGACAAAGAAGTCATTATCCTGCTCTACTCAGTGCTTGTCTGGCCTCACCTGGAATACTGCGTTCAGGTTTAGTCCCCGCTGTACAAAAATGATGTGGACAGGCTGCAGAGGGTCCACAGAAGGGTCACAAAGATGATCAAAGGACTGGGAAGTCGCCACATGAGGAAAGGCTGAGAGAACTGGATTTGTTCAGCCTTGAGAAAATGTGGTCTAGGGGACACCTTATCACCATGTTCCAGTATTTAAAGGGTGGCTGCAAAGAAGATGGAGACCCCCTTTTTACAAGGAGTCACATGTTAAAGATGAGGAGTAATGGGTACAAGTTACTCCTGGGGAGATTCCAACTGGACACAAGAGGGAAATTTTTCACAATGAGAACAATCAGCCATCAGAATAATCTCCCCAAGGAAGTGATGGATTCCCCAACATGAGACACTCTTAAGATTCAGCTGGACAGGGTACTGGGCCATATTGTCTAGACTGTGCTTTTGCCAAGAAATGTTGGACCAGATGATCCTTATGGCCCCTTCTAACCTGGTATTCTCTGATTCTGTGATTCTATGAATTGATTAATTCAGCAGTTTATTTGGAATCGCTTCTCAGTTTGAACTCCTGTACCTCCATTAAAGAGGTTGCATTAGTTTATGTGTCTACTTCAGAGTTAGAGCTGGTGGAATGATGCAAGAAATATGTTTACAATAGAGTCACAAATGAATGACCATAAATTTTTTACTGTTCTTGCCACCATGACAGAAGATATTTCCAAATATTTGTGGCCCAGTATTCAAAACAGTGTCTATGAATCACCAATATTCTCCAAATTTGTACCTGAAATACATTGTTCATTACTCACTGTTCATTATTTGTTAGTCATAACTCATTATCTTTTGTTAAAGTTTCAGTCAGCTAATCAAGAAGCAGAAAATATACTGTATGACCAATAACATCACACAAATAATGATTAATCAAAACGAGCATTTCGTGAACAGCACAGTGACTAAAAATCATTCAGCTGAACCAGCTATGAAAGACATACAATACTAATGTATTGACACAAATCAAGAGTGGTTTGTGAATGAGTCATCAACCAAAAGCCAATTTAATTTGAGGGTCCTAATAGCACCGGTAAATGACTGTTTTGACATAAAATACTAAGCTTAAGTGTCACATTCCCCTTTCTTTAAATACTATTTTCATGTGCGTTATCAGAGTGAACTGGGCAATTGCAGTTGTCTGTAGAATTGCTGCTGTCTTTAGTGGGAGAAGGATTAGCTTCTATATGTGTTTTGTTAAGACCACTTCCTAGTTAATGTTTCCTCAGCTTGTTTTCTTTGTACCTTCTTGTTCCCATGGATCTCATTCTGGGTCTCACCTTTTGAAATTTTTTATACTTATTTTAGCAGAAACTCTGTTTTGTTGATAGAGCTATGCAAACAGGCATTGTTAGGACCAAGAATCTGACCCTATATCATAGTTCTAGTCACACTTTTAAATTGCCAATTTTTGTATGAATTCAAAGTAAATAATAATTTTATTATCCTCTAACTATATTTCAAAACTGTATGTCTCAGTGGTTTGAAAGAGCAAAATTTCCAGATCTGATCGAGATCCATTATATGATGAATTAAGGTATCAAATGGACTACCTACTCCAAATTAGCCTCCGGTAAGTCATGACCAAATTAGATACTACGTCTGAAAAGAAAGGAGTTAAATTTAAAGATGTTCTGAAAAGAATGAGCAAAATATAAAGACACAGGGTTTACTTTGGAACTCTCTGGGAAACTACCACAATCTCTAAATCACATGACTTTTGTAGTCCCAATTTAAATTTGATGTAATTCCATTTATTACAAATGACAGTGGGAAGAGAAGGTTTCAACCAATTAAATTTAATTCTTTTTATTGAAGAAGCTGATCATGGCTCATCGTGCTGTTCCTTTTCTGCAGTAACTACATTGAGATGTCCTGAGATTGTAATTCCAACTGGTAAATCCAGAGATGACTCTTTGAATTAGCCAGGTCTAGTTAACTCAGAATTGCTGGAGTAGGAAAAACCAAGAGCTTTTAGGATTGTCCAAACAGATTGTGCTGTTATTAGAGAGAGCATTCTTATTTTTAGGTCATATCTAGAGACCTGTAAGGATAAGAAACCATAAACATAATAAAATTTAGAGTCAGAGGAGGAGAACACCTGCTGTTATCATTGCATGATGCCTACTAATATCCTGCTGAAAAGCCTCTTGTTTTACATGTGAATATACAACATTATTGTAATACTTTATGTGAACGCACATTTTCCACAATAATTCATTAGACATTTTTGCAGTACAATACTGATGTCTTTAAATAGCTTCTTGGAACTTCAAAGAAAAAACGAACAACAGCATACTTACTTATAGCTATAAGCCATATATAGTGCATGTTACACTACATTTGTAATGTAATAAGTGCCCTTTAAAGAATAAACAAGGACAGTAACACTAAGTGAAGGTATGCAAATCGTAAACTTAATGCACCTGGTACCTAAATCTTAAAAAAAAAAAAAATTCCTTGGCATAGATGTATACCACATTTGCCAAATCCAGTCAGAATAACTGGTCTAATAGACAACTCTTTCCCATAGAGGCTGGAGAAGATGTTGATTCTGCAGTGTAATTCTCTTCAATTTTTCCTTCTCTCTGAGCTGTATTGCTATCACACAGAGCTATTTGTTGGAGAAATTGCCATCTTCTGCCATTAAAGGAAACTGCTTATCCTCCTAGCTTTCCTAATTTCATGTTGCAGATGATACCATGCATGTAAAAGAGATCAAAATGACTTTTGGAGCATGATTTTGATGCCTTTTATTGGAAATGCTTCATACACATACATCTTTTAAAGTAACACAAATATTCCTACATATATGAGAAAAAACCCTTAGAAGTTACAGCATGTTAGTTGTTTGAATTATTTAATTCATATGGCAATTAGTTTTGAAGATTGTCTACAAATGTCCTACTTCTGATATTTTATTTGCCTTTTGTTTTAATAAGTGTTTCTATCCATGTTTTCACATTAAAATAGTGGAACAAGACTGGAAAGAAAGCCATGAAATAAGATGACTTTTTTAACATATTAACAGCTTCTAACACTTAATCGTCTAACAATGGAGAGGTGAATAAAAACAGCAAGAGTGGAAATGAAAGTACACAGTTTATGATGAGAAAAGCCATGACCATGGGCTTGCAGAGGAAATAACTGCCTAATCTTCATACATGGGGACACTTCCTTGTTATATGCTAAAACATAAATTTTAAGAATGTATAAAAACTCTCCTTCAGTTCTCTAACCTCATATTTGTGCTCACAGCAAAATTTGAAATGCCGTGACTACATATGGATTAACTATGCCTGAAGAGACAAACTCAGACATTTAGAAAAAGAATTTTCCTGATAAATAGTGGTACAATCTGATGATTTCAGAGCTTGTGCCGGCTAGCTCTAGATAAAAGCGGAACTCCTTTAAAATCAGTGAAATGACATCATCAGCACACTGTGTCACTGAGATCAGGCCAAGGAAGTCTACAAAGTCCTATTAAATGTAAATAGGTCTCTCTTGCCCTTAGTTTTGTCTTTATGATACTTATTGCTCTGTGCTTTTGACTCAGAATCGTGAAAAGGTCTCGGCCACTGAAGAAATTCTTGTTACTGTTGCAGTGGTTTTGTTCTTTTGCTGTTTGTGTTGTATGTTGGTGGTAATACTGCAGTGTGCAAGTACAGAAGTGTGGGTAGTTGTACATTCAGAGCAGCAGAGGGTGGTGACAGGTGGTTGACTCCTGTGCTAGACAAATAATAATGTTTGCTTGTTCCAGCTATGCCACAAAGTATAAACCAGTGCCTTCAGTAGTTGAGCACGTTCCAAAAGGACAAGTCTGATGCTTGGCCCATTCTGCATTTTTCCGTGAGACACACATATAACGAAACATGTTTCCCTAAAATGGGAAGTAAGTAAAATCACTCTGATTACACTCAGATTATAAGAGTTGTAACAGCAGGTCACATTAAATGAACTGCAAAGGCATGTCTGGCATATGACTGACTTTTCTCCATAAAAAGGTGAGTGAACAGCTTCCATCTGCGTGTAAAGAAATCCCTCTCATTTGTGCAGTGAAGGAAGACCTGCTTGAGGTCTGCTGTCAGTTCTAAAGCATACATTAAAGATTTGTCACTGTGGGATCTAACCGTGACCTCTGTAGAGATTTGCGGAGAAGTTGACCCCTGTGAATCCAAAGGAGCACTAACAAAACAGATAACAGCAAGGAATACATTTCAGTGTTAAGATTTCCAAATATTGGTAATAAATGATAATTCATCATTTATGGCTCAGAATTGGAGCTGGAATCTTTTCTTTTTGCATGTGACTTGTGAGTTCATCACTTTGGAAGTGATTTATCTGCCAATTGCTCTATAAAACATATAGGACTTCAAGTGATATTACCTCAGTGTAAGCTTTGCATCTAGGATAGGATTGAGTTCACAAAAAATGGATCCAGAAACATATATGCCTATAGCTCATACAGACACTGAGAAGAGTAATAAAATTGAGTTTTCCCAGTTTAGAAATTATGATCAACAGATATATATATGCAACATTTACAGTTACACTATAAAATATTTCTTATGCCATTAAAGAACAAGATATCATGAAGACTGTCCTATAACAATTCTAGTGATGTTAACTTCTACTCACTAGCTAGATTAACTCAGTCATTATGTTAATTTTTCGTATGGTTTAGCATTGATCAGAATTTTCTAACTTGTTAGGAAAGCACATTGATATATAGTAAACTACACAAGCAGCTTGATTTTTCAGAACAGTTGATGAGAACGCATCTCAAAATCTTGGAGAGTATCAGCAGTTTGAGTAGTGATGGGAACTGATTGCAGGCAATTTTGGCATCACTGCATTAGAGGCATCTGAAGATTTACTGTGTTATACAGGAGAAACTGAAACAGGAGTAGATGGCATTTTTGTTGTACATTGAACTTGTAGGATAGTTGCAGCTAGATGCAGACAAGCAAAGTTTGTCTACTTCTAATTTAGATGGTATGGAGTTCACCTACCAATCACTATTAAGCCTGTGAAACTAAACCTATGGATTTATCCACTTAAGTGCCATGCACGTGAATTTACCTGTTATAATGATGTAAAGGACCATGACTTTCAGAAGATGTGACAGTTGCACGTCTAACATACTAGGTGGTATACAGAGCTATAATAGTCAGGGTCAAGAATGGAGTATATAAACACAGACACACAAAAATCTGTATCCACTTTCATTAGGTGGGCATTGATACCTGTTTTTTCCTTGTCCTTTGGATAAAGAAACAGCTCATTTATAGAAATGTGTATTTATAGTAACATAATCCCAAATCGTTTCTCTAAGGAACATCTCTGGAAGGTTTTTACCATTCGGTTGACACTTTGGGAGTAAAATCTGAATTTCTAACTCTGTACAGAACTTTCTGGTGTGGTTGTCAATGATAGACCAGTTCTGTTAATATACAGGAGTTTTGGAACTTAATTCAGATATATTTTAAATTTTTTAAGTTATAAGGACTAAGCACACCTGCCCACTTAAAAAGTTATCTGTTAGTTAGGTAGTTTTCAATAGCTTAATCATTATTTGATTGTCTCAGTTTGTATTTCAGGCAGTTCACCTGCTCTTCATCTAAACTTAAATATTTCCTGTTTACACATCACAGAATATAGAAAGATGATAATATTTAGAAAACAAAGAAAAAATGAAAGCTGCGTTCAAATGCATTATTTATATAATTATCCTATAATTAAAGTAATTACAGTTTGTGGTGAAAAATAATCTTTATTTTTGTTGGCAGATTTCTTAAGGGGTGTTTACTGATCATCACAGAGAAGCTACATGAAAAGTAATTGGAGATGTTCTCATTTCTGCAAAAGATTTAAGTTGCATTTAACATGTTCTTCACGAAACAACTGTGCATCTTTACAGTCCATTAATTGACAGGTTTGTATGAAAGAGAGTTAGACTGATGTTCAAAATTATTTGTGAGTTTTTATAATCTTAACTACAGCCACAGCTGGATACAAATTTTCTGAATAAGAGAGGATTTCTGACATAAAATGTTGCAAGCAGTAAAAATGGTTTAAATGAAGGATTTCTTGCCTTGTGGTATTTTTTAACTTCTAGATTCAGTTTGTTCTTTTTAGAACCAGGAAAGCTAGTAACATAAAATGAAAGTTTAGGTGTCCATGAAACCACCTGAATCTAGGAGCAGTAGTTCTGAAAAAGACCCACTGACTATCAAAAATACTGAGCTGAGACCCAGAACATGAGGCTGTTACCCAAGAAGAAAATCCAAATGGTGTTTTTTTCCTTTCATTGGTAATCTATCACAGGCAGCAGAGTGAGGGAGAACAGGACCAGAGACCATCTCAGAGGACTCGTACTTTGGAGGTGTGCCAAGATTACTCAGCAGCACGTATCACCTTTCCCAGAAACACTGTGCACACACATTTCCTTCAATTAGGAGATGACTGAGGGCCCTACTGCTGTCTGGGTGCAGATGGAGATTTCTCATGGAGCCCTCCTGGATTTTTAATTCTGGATTTATTCTTTTTCACCTCGCAAGCCATGTTTTACTCCTTCACAGAACTACTCAATCAGGATCAGATTAATCCTAGAAACTAGTCACATATTTGAATAGTATGTACATGGGACATATTCAGCAAGAAACACTAGTCAGATACTACATTTCCTGGATTACATTCATGTAAATATTGATATGTGCACAATCTATATCTGCCAGGACTGTGGAAAATTAGGAAAGCTTTAACTCTCATAGCATGACATTTTTTTATTGTACAGCTAAAGGAAAAGTTGTATTGACTTGATCTCCAGAGAAAAGCATCTATTTATTATTTGAAATGAGCCATATCAAAGGACAAGATGGATATTTCTACAGTGATAATAAGCAAAATAGAACTTGGTTGGGAATTTTGTTCTTTCTTTTTTACATATGCTCTGCAGAAAAATATAATCAAATATTTTTTCTATCCAGCCTTGTGTGTGGGAGTTAAAGTAACAGTCAGCGCATAAGAGGTTTAAAATAAATCTTATAAACAACTTCCTCCATCACAGCCTCCAACAACCTACTCTAATTTCCAGAGTGTAAAGTGCTTGCACAAGTTGCTGCTTGCCACCATCACACGAGCGCTTTCCATGCAGGCTGGAGAATCTCATCTAAGCATCATTTCAGCGCACACAAGAAAATGTCTGTGTCTCTGAGGGACATCTTGAAGCTCTAAAAAAATATGAGAATTCCATCTGTGTAAACTGTATAGCATTTACCTGAATAAATTTGTTCTTTGGAGACTTATGAGTTCTAGATCTCACTTTGGCCCTTTCATAATGGTCCAGGCACATCTCCTCCTCTATCTTCCCCAGTCTGCAAATAGAGAGAGAACTAACTGTCCATGAGCAGACAGTGGCTCCCTAGCCATCAGTTTGTAAGGCATAGATAATCTGCTTTTAATTTCTGACACCAAGCTAGTAACCTTTAATTCCCCAGAACATCTGTTCAAACTACTTGGTGATTCACGTTCTTACATATCACCAGTTCTGGGTGAAATGAGTGTGGCTGCTCTTATGCACAATATCAGGCATCAAGACCTCTGCAGCTTTCTAAGACCACCTTTTTAGGCTGTGAGGAATAAATTGAATAAAATGAGAGGTCTAGGTCAACTGATCTTCTCAAGAAATATTGAGACAAGAAGACGTTTGAGTATACAGTGCTGAAAAGATCCTGGATAAAGATACACGTTCCTAAAATGCTTATTTTGTTGTTTTCACCAGGAGATCACAGAAAACACGGAAAATGTGATCACAGATGCACAATAACCTTCATTCTATTTTAATGCAAGAGCAGTTTAATGACAATTTGGTTTACAGTCAGGGATCACTCTTCCACTTTTCCTAAGAGTTCATCACATAGCTGGTATCTGATATCTGTGTGCTCTTGGGAAAGAGAGGATCCTCCTTCAGAGCATACCTGGAGGTCAATGACTTGTGAGTCCAAGCCCTTTGCAGGACTGGTTTCTATAGATATGACATAACAGGTCTGTTGTTGTAATGGGTACCAATACACAAAGAAATATTGACATGTTGGTTTGCTCTAATTATCGCTACAACAGTAGAACCTTTTCATTTCAGCTATCTTAAGCTAATAATATATTAATAGCAGGTTAACATCTTAAGTGCATTTGGAATATGATGAAAGAGATGAAAATAGAATAATAAGAGGAGGAGTGCTCTGAGAGACCTTAAAATCTATCTGAGACTTCTGGATAAAACACAGTTTAGGAGAAGACAAGTCCTTTGTGCAAGAACAAGGAGGTTTCAGACTTTAGAAGATTCAGCCAGCAGCTACAGCTGGTTCTGGACTTATCCTGGTTAGTGAAATGGCAGTCACTTTCTGTTATAACTGTTTCTTGTTAAGTGATTCCATTATCTGCATAATAAAATCATCTGTCAACAATAACTGAGTCTGCTTTTTATTCAGGTTGCAGTGGTGCCTGCACTTCATGCAACACTTCCGAACCTTCCGACTCACCCTGCAGTGGTGTGTCCCAAATCACAGCAGCCACAGCGCAGCTCCTGAAAGGAGGGCTTGCCTTGCCTGTTGAATTGAAGAACATGCTGAAAACATGGATACTTCGGGAAGCACCAAAAAGGCAGGCTTTCAAAACAACCCATGAACACAAGTGTATCTGTTATTCTGTAGCTTCCAAATCAGTGTTTAGTCTTAAAAAAAAAAAAAAAGTTCTCCACTTGTGATGACATTCAATTTAATTTTTTCATAAGATATGCTAAGGCTTTATTCTCAGTTGGAAAAATTTCAAATTTTCTATTAAGAATTTGTAATCACTGAGTCTATTTCTTCTTTTAGTTTTCCATAAAAGCACTCTTTTTTTGTCATCAACTTTTTTGGTTGTTTCTCATTCTTTACCATGGCCTCCCTTCTTCTCTAAATGAAAATTGAACTTGGGTAGACATAGACAGATAAAGGTACACTTCCCAACCACTAATCTCTACTGTGTACTCTGTAATCTTTTCAATCAATAGTCAAATTTCCAGTTGTTCTAGGGAGAAGAGAGTTTTGCCAACACAGGGCATTTTTGAAAACTTATTTCCATTTTTTGCCCTCACGTTTTTATTTGTATCTTATTTCCAGTTTTTTTCTCAGACTCTTTTTTACATTATTTGGCATTCCTGCATGACAATATCTCATAAAATTATTATTTTAATTTTAAACCACATTTTTAATAGTGACTTATTTTCTATTAGTGCATATGTATGTCTGTCTTGGGAGATCAGCCACCTCAGGATAACAAACATGTTCATTGAGAGTTTCTCCTTTGAGGTACTCCTTGTACCAAGAAGCAGATTCATATTATGTGAGTAAAATTGTCTAAGTGTATTGAATGCATAGATGTACTTTAATATTTGATTAATTACAAAACGATCAAGGAGAATCCAAGACCTTAAAACTGCTTGAAGACTTTACATTTTAAACCACTATGATTTTGAGCTAAATAGGAAATGTTTCTAGCCATTTGCAGATTGTAATTACCATATTGACATAATATGAATTTCCATGATACTGCCACTGACCTCTACAGAAAAAGCACTCACATTATATTAAAAACTTTATGTTTTCAACAAAGTGATGCTTTTGTAGAACAACCACTACATTCCCTTTTTCCCAAAGTAACTTCATTTAAAAGTTAAATTCCTTAACTTATTCATGTACAGAATGTCACACTTTAAGTTTTGTAAACTCTGAAGCAATGGAAAATATTTTCATATGTTCTTTATCAAAGCTATCTCAGGTCTTTGTAGACCAACCAACATGCCTAGTGAGATAAGAATTATCCTCTCACATAAGTTCTTCTTATTAATTTCTTATTTCTCACTGAAGATCTGAAACACCAGAACAGAACGGGACTGATCAAAAATCTTGCAAACCGTTTTGAATCCACTTTCCCCAATGATTTACCTGTTCTTCTGCCCAGCCTTTGAAAGAGTTTATATGAACTCAAATTCTTAAGTTGAAATTTCTAAGAAAATGCCTGATAATTTTTTAAATTTAAAAAACCCCTGGTTTTTTTTTGTTTGTTTGTTTCCTCTTAGGTAATCAGGACCAACATCTTCAGCCATTTCTAATTCCAAAGCATCTTATCACATGACAAATGGGTCAGAATTGTTGAAGCTTTCTTTTTTGGCAATGTAATTAAAAGCACAGATTCAAGAAAGTGCTCTGAGCTCCTTGCCATCTGCTTCTTCTTCTCTTATGTCTTCACCACCACCTCAAACCTCTGGGGAAAAAGAAATCACTGGAGATAAAGCTACCAGCAACTATCATATTTCCATGAAGAACTGCCTCAAACTATTAAGAATAATATTCACAGTAGCTATCTTATTTCATTAGTTTTCTAAGAAGATACCCAGAAAGAATGTCAACACTTTAAAAAAAGAAAAAAAAAGGAAAAAACCCCTTTTTTTTTCTTAAGAAAGTTTGGTTTAGAGTCAGGGTGAGCTATGGTTCAAGGATCAGGAGATCTCAAGTGGTATTACCATTGATTTGCTGCATCGTTCAGGAATAATCTTTTTGTCTCAGCAAAACTGTGAGAAAGAGAAACCTAATATTTATTAACCTGAAAAACAGGGAGTTGTGACAACTGCACACTGATTTGGCCATAAGAAGTACTTTATTACTTGAGGTACTCTGGTTACAAATTGTATATATAATATTATCTTCTTCCTTTTTTGATTGCTGTTAAGGAATAGTATTTACTTCATTGTTACTAATAAATGGATTTTCTAAAGCACAAGCAAAATACTTACAAAAGTTGGCTTTAAATTGTGTACAGAGGTGCACATGAAATTATAAATAACTAATCTTCTGTAAAAAAAAATCCCTATTTTATTAAAAACAAATGATATGAGAACAAAGAACTTGCATTTTCCTTAGAAGAAGCAATTATAAATACGTATAATTATGCAAACACTTAAAAGAAAGATATTCTGCTATGTAGAAAAATAACAAGGAATTTCTGGATGTATCGACTAAACTGATCTTTATTTTAAGAGCAAGAACCTTGGTCACAGGGAATTTTTTAGGTCTCACATGAAAATTTAGGTCCTTCATGAGGAGTTATGAAGCTAGACTGCTTATGTATTTTTTAAGGTACTACTGTGACCAATATGTGTAATTGTATGTTCCCAACACGACTTTGTCATAAATATTTTACAACAATTAGTCTGGATTTTTTTCTCCAATATCTGAATTAGCCCATGGCATCAATTTCATCAAGATATTATCATGATGTGATAGTTTTTCAAGAAATAAAAGAGAACAGACATTCATATTTCAAAGGGAATATAAAGAATTAGAAAAACAAGAGGCCAAAAAGCTTTAAGGATGACATCAAAGGCATAAATGCTAAAACTGAATTGCCTCAGCCAATATATGGCCTATGATTTTCTGTAGCATCTGCAGGAGCCACATGAGTGGGCAGATTTAATACA
The DNA here is from genome assembly GCF_036013445.1 of Caloenas nicobarica. Taxonomy (NCBI): domain Eukaryota; kingdom Metazoa; phylum Chordata; class Aves; order Columbiformes; family Columbidae; genus Caloenas; species Caloenas nicobarica. Next base: position 127,808,135 of record NC_088246.1, on the reverse strand, counting down.
GAATGAAAATACCTATGGTAAACAATCAGATTAATAAAGCGTGTCAGGTCTATCGTGGCAGTAAATATTTCAAGGATTTGAAATTCTGTCTATTCCTTTCTAGACATTTAGTCTCATCCCCCTATCACCTCTAGTCAAATAGGACGCATGTATCCAAGCATTTCTATGAAAAGCCAGAGTTTCTTTTCCTAGAGAAAGTAATCAAGTTGACATGTCATGTGTCACACTCTCTTTGAACATGCTGATGGTGATGGGTGGAGGTATCTTGTGTTCTTCTTATGGGAGAGGAATAAGAGTAGGAAACAGGAAAAAGAATAGGAAGCAGCAGTAGATATCTGTAAAATCAGTTTAGTAATTATGGGTTTAACTTGTCAAACATAGGTCATTTGGCGAATTCAGAAGAGTCTGTATTTACAAGCATCTTCTTTGAACAAATATAGATAATGAAAATTTCAAGGCTGAGTCTCTCACTGTGGTCCACAGGAGGTGCAAAAAAAATCCCATTAGCTACTAACAGGATTTGACCCCCTGTGTCTCACTCTCAGTCACCTGGAAACAAGGTAATACACCAGGCATTCCAGATTATAGTCTTAGAATACAGACAAGAAGCTTAATCTGCTATCGTATACAAAGTATTAGAAGCATAAAAAATAGTTTATGGCTAAATATTTCATTTCAAGCTTGGATTTTTCCACTGGATCTACCTATATGTGAGTGTTTAATCCAATAAATTAGTGGATGTTTACTAATTTGTAACTGACATCTTACAGTTAGTTGGAAATTGTTTCCAATCTCAAACCCACAAAGTTATCTAAAGATCAAGGAATTCCAAGAAATTTTACTCATAAAATGTGAACAGTTCTGTCATATAAAAAGCAAACAAGAAATCCCAAACCAGAACACACATCTGCACATACAAACTATGCATTTACACATCTTATTCCAGGAGTATGCTGTGTTAATATTAGCCCAGATAGGTCTCCATATTTTTAAAACTGTACAATTTCATTCACATCATCAGATTTTTGTTGCGATGGAAATCTTTTTAGTTTCTCTCAGGGGGTTTTGGTTAAGCAAGGCAGTGAAGTACACAATTTGCACAATAATTTTTTCCTAAACCTGAGTGTACTGCTAATTGTAGCAGTAGTTCTTATTTTCTAACACTCATCAGGAAATTATATTGGAACATACCAAGCTGGTCCAGAGGGTATGATGAGTAGACACCATTATACCAAATTCAATCCATGAATTCATACCAATGACTGACTCAAGTCAAAACAATTCATACAAGGTCTTCTACTTATATTAATTTCTACCAGATGTTTTAGTCTTTAAAAATGTAAGTGGATGGCCAGGAGTACTAGCTTAATTAAATGTGTCAAAGACACTAAAAAATTTGACTATAAAACTGTGAAAAAAAAGACATCCAGAAGATTCCTTAGAGCCCTTTTCTGTTTTTCTGTGGCTATTTTCCCCAGTTTTATAAAAAAATATCACATAGCTGGTGAGCCACTCAAGAGATAAGTAGCTTCTAATCATGAAAATATGTGTTTGAATTAATAATCATAATCCTTTATATGGTTGAGTGTGAAGAGTTTATCGACATATCTTTTCATGAGATGAAATAGTGTATTATAGTAAATGTTATCATTTCAAATAAGATCACTACATACGTTAAATAGTGATGAGTAATACCTGAGGAAACCAAACATTTAAATGAGAAAGATACTGTTTTTGTATCAGGATGTTTGGTGAGGCTGTCCTTGGCGTCATTGCATACACTGACAAAATCTGCTTGTTCATCACACTGGAAGTCCTTCTGATAGCATTGCTCTGCCTTTCCTCCAAAACAGCACTTGATTCTGCGCTTATCCTTTGGAAGATAAGCTGAAACCATAATGAAAACCTCTAATGAATCCAGAAAAATTTTATCTGGTGAAATAGTTAAGTCCTGATATGTTTGTATTAATGTGTGCTCGCTTTTTGCATAAATTTGTGCCCTCAAAAGTCTAGCTCTGAAAATTAGTTGCCACCTCCACAGGCCCAATATAGCCATTCCATGTTGTTTGGCTAGCCAATGAATCCTCTCCTTTCATGTGGAATCCAGTAAAAAAAAAATCTAGTAGCCTTCCAATGGTTTATATAAGAAAAAGCAAGTTTTCCTGAAGTTAGGCTTTTTAGATGGTAGGCAGATATTTTTCAGTTTTAAGTAAAACCTAAATACTATCCCCAAATTCTCAGTTTTTCTTAAAGTACCAAATGTGTCAGCTTAGCCAAACCATCTCTGATGCTTGAAGTTGATCCTAGTGAATTTAGAGGGTTTGGGACTTTGCTGTGTCTTGGGTACATGGCACAAAAATGGCTCCATTCAGTTGCTAACTAGGATGGTGTAGTATCTATCTTTCAAGTATCTAGCTTTTTATGAGGTAGGCAGAACTCAATGGTTAGGCATTCAAGGTCTCTAGACAATGCATGGGAGGACACAGATTATTAGGACAGAACACAAACAATCTCAGGAAGCTAGGCAGAAAATACACAGTAGCAGATACATGAAGATGAAGTAATATGTGATGCTTGAAGTCTGACAGTTCAAAATTCTGAGCAAAAGGATATGCCTTCAAATTTTCCAGTTATTCGGGACTGTGGAGAGGTGCCTCCGTCCACCCTCTAGAAGGTAGGGAGATATACCTGTTTTCATAAAAAAACCTGACTTTTGCAATTGCAATGCAATATCAGGAGGAGGTAGGGTGTTTTTTAACTCTTCTTTCACAGTCCAGCCTTATGGTTCATGCCCAAGTGAATGGAAGGCCATCGGGCTTGATCCCCTTCTTTGCCTGAAGAAGGGTCAGCCAACAGTGCTTCTCGTTATCAGGCTAAATAGAGCTACTGCTGGGGTAATGGTGAAGGGAGAAGAGACACCGGAGGGGAACACACTCTTTCCTTTCTGTTCAACCTAACCTACTCCATAGAAAATAAGAGTCACAGGGCCAGAAATCACAGGGCCTGGGAACAGGAGCCTAGCCCACGCTTCGAAGACAGTTCCTGTATATTATGTGGAACAGATGGTAAAATGCATTAGTAATCCTGAAAGCAGTTGTCACACTCAAGTTTTGACCTGCTGGGTGCTCTTGCAACTGTGATACAGAGTCATGCCCTGTCTTTGCAGAGCATTTGAATGTTCTTATCATAAGACTAAATATCACTATTTTACATAGCAAGGCCTCTTTACAGAGCTCTGGGCAGTGCGACCTTAGTTAAATGAAAACTGCCCTCAGCTGTTAGCCTTTCCAAAAAGTTTTGTAGACCACCTGAGGTGTTTTAAGTGGGAATTATGTAGTGTGAATATTTCATATTACTAATTATCTCCAACAAATCCTTACCATGTCCTCAGATACCTAGGTCTGCTGTAATTGCTCCACAGCAATTTACAGAAGGTGAGAGAGTGAGTTCACCTTGTTTCAAAATCCTTTTCCATCACAAATTACTCTTTCATTATAATAGCAATTTAGACCATTGATGGATAAGTTTTCTTCCTTAAGAGTTTGAAATAACCCAGTCATTACAGGTCAGGAGCTTACGCTGAATATAACTGTGCATATATAACGATACAACTGGCGGACTCAAAACTAAGAAATAAATGCACTTCATATAGACTACAATAGTTCCTTACTTCTCAGTTGTGACACAAAATTTGTTTCCCTGATATGTACTTAATTGTAGATTTTAATGGCAGAGACTCACCCAATTTAAACCCATTTTTCCCTCTGCTCAGGTTTCAGAACACAGAATTCACAGTTAATAACCACGTTGCTACTGTGTCGTCAGTGGTTTTAATAACATTGTTTTCTGCTGCTTATAAGGAGTATGCAGAATACATGGCACTTGTATTTGCATTCTAATTTGTGGACTGCTTGACAGTCTCCTTTACCTATGATATATTCATTGCAAGATATATTGGTTATGCAATAAAGTATTTTTTAATTGCTAGCTTTAGAAATATTTAAGTATCCAATTATTTTTATCTAAAAGACTATTACAGAAAAAAAGGAAAAGTTAAAAATGGATAGGACCATGGCTAGACAAGGATTATGAGTTGCACAGCAAGAGCACTGAGCCTTTGATGAAGAGTATAAATAATTAGTAACACACTTTAAAACATCTTTCTCTTGGTTCATAGTACCTATGCTCATTTAATTCCAGCTGAAAATATGCCCATTCATTCACAGTGAAGGACAGATAAATTGGTGACCAAGTCAATGAGAAAAGTGATTCATGTTGAAGCACTAAAGGCCAAATATTTTCTGCACATACACAGATCAAACACTCATTTAGAGATTAGGCACCAATACAAATTTATCCTGCCCTCCCAAAAGATCACAGAGGACATGAGATAAACTTGGATGTGGTAGTCTAGTGCCCATAAATGTAGGTGTGTGGGTACCTGTAATAGTTTTTAACATCTAGTTTTGAAAATGTGAATGATGTTTAGCAAAATAGACAAGAGATTAATTTAAAAAAAATCCATAAATAAGCTGTTCCATTTTTGCTTTTTTCCTCTCTAAGACGAAGCAGGACTCTAAATCAGATGTAGAGAGTGGAGGTTTCTTTCTCAGCATGAAGATTCAAAAGGAACTTCTGGCTGTGCAATAGCAGGTTAAAGTAGAACCAGCTTGGGGCTCCTCCAGATTGTCACTCTGAGAAACATACACCAAAGGCCAACATCTAATTTAAAATCCTATTCCTATTCCTTCTTGACCCAAGAAAATTTTCTGCTCTGAATTGTTCATTTAGGGCTGCTTTTTAACAGTGAGCTTTGAGAGATACTTTCACTGAATGATAGATTTTGTACTTAACTACAATAAGGATGTATTTTTACACATTCATCTAAAGATAACCCTCGATGTATTCTAGTGCCCTGAACAGATTGTTAAGTTGAACTCATAGCGGATTTGAATTTTAAAAGGGAAAAATGCTATATATCCTGATTATTCATGAACCAAGAAGGTCAGACACAGCTTTACCATTTGTAGAGTTTAGAAAACCTCAAGTATATAAGGCCATTGAGATTTGATAGATCCCAAAGGTACCAAATAAGGGCACAGCTGCTAAACAAGTATAGCACCTCTTTAAATTTCTTTTTTTTTTTCTGAATTATCATTTTGGGGAATTTAATACTGTATGTCAAGCAATGTGAAATTTTCTTGCTGTTACCGACAAGCCGTTTATTGATTGTATAGCCCCAGAAATAACTAAAGGATTTGGAAGCTTACTACAGAAGTTTACAGAAGTTTAGGTACTTTACACTGTATAATAAGTGTTTGAGGGGAAAAAAAAGAAAAAAATAGCCAGGTAAAAATCATCAAGATGTGTTTTACCATACACACACTAAGACTATTTTCTATCTCTGGCAAATTTAAGAATACAACTCCTGAAAGGCAAGCTGTGGAACAATTCCTATTAAAACTTAGCCTTAAACAATTATAATTGCATGGATCATACAGAGCAAAGGAAGACATTTTATTTAATTTAATTTGTTACATTTTACCTTTATAATAAATAATCTGCTTCTTTATATTTCAAGTGAGAGCTGCATTAACCTAATGTAAGAAAAGAGTATATTTTACCTTGGAATTTAATTTTACCTTGGAATTTAATTTTACCTCGGAATTTAATTTTACCTCTTTTAGCTGATTTTTTTTCTTTGGAAATAGAATTTTATTACATGAGAAAATATATGTTGCATAAAATTCCCCCTTGGCTTATATTTAAAATATTTACAATACTCCATAGATATGTCAACTATTTTATAAGTGTTTAGTGTTGAATGAATTGATTAGCTAGCAAGCTAGCTAGATATACAATTAACATCTCTAGGTCTCTTTTTAAGCTTGAATGTAACAGCCCATGAGAAGTGATGAGGCTGCTTTGGGATGAGCAAAGCTTTTAAACATTACCCTTCAACCCACACAGCAGCCTCCCTTTCTTCACAAAACTATGTTCTTGTCCATAATTTTAAGGGCCTTTGTAAATGGTGTAAGCAGCAGGACCTTTAGTTCAGCAGCAGTGATTTTTCCAGTTAAATGTGTAATTTACCAAACGGAAGGACAGACACCTTGGAGACATCATTATTCTTCACCTATCAGTCAGAAACTACAGAGGATCTAGCTGGTTCAGTTACAGTCCTTTTATCTTCAGTCTGATTTCTACAATTTTTTCAAATAGATCTACAACGCATCCATCAGACCATGAGCAAGAATTTCAGCCATAGCATCACCAGTTGCATAAGCTCTGAGTTGAGTAAACTAATTTCCCCTGATTTCAGCCTGGTGAAGCGGTGGGTGGAAAGGTCACTCTCATTAGTGGGGAGATATGCTGCTGCCCTGGCGGTCAACTGGCTTTGCACCCTTTTGGTTATTGATCTGGAAACAAACAGAAGTAGGCAATGGCTGCAGGGCAAAGCTCAGCTCTCTCTTCTTGAGGCTCTCCTAGGAAAGCTACCAAAGGTTTCCTTCTGTGGTCTGGATATCTGCTATGAGTAATTAAGGTTAGGCAGGTGAAATAACTAAGAGCAAAATATTTGGATTACTGGAAAATAAGCCTTCAGGAGAATAAATTCAGGGAAAGTTTTCTTGGTGTAGCAGAATCCCTTCAGGTCAAAGTGACTCAGCATTTAGTTTTCAGAACACAAAATCTTTCTGAAACCAAAGCCAATGAAAATGTTGATATCCACAATTTTATTGTGTACTCCCTGTTCCTGACCTTCAGTGGTTGACTCAGAGCTGATGTGGGTTTGGGACCATAATCCCAATGAAACTTTAGAGGCAATCACCACTGTTTCTTCTAGAGAGGTCATCCTAGTCCCTGGGATCTTGCCAGTGAAAAAGATAGAGGTAAATTAAAAAATTAAATTGAGGAACATCTTCAGTATCCCAATAAAAATCCGTTCATTACAAAAGCAAGTTGTAAAGCATAATTGATTGTGAAAACCGAGGTGCACACCATTGGTGTAGGGGTTTTTTTGTTAAAGCAGCATAAATATCCATTTCAGAAATGGGTCTGGGCTGTTAGGCTCTCTAAAACTTAAACGCTATGGATTGTGAGAGAAAAGGAGACAGGGGGAGGGAAAGCAGGTGATGATACTGCTTTTCCAGGGAATATTTAGGTAATTTTTGAGTTAGTTTTTACAGATCAGCTGGTCAGATAGCCTGAATACCGTATCTTAGTATGGACACTCAGACTTAACTGCTTTCTCTTATTCGGTTGAAGGAAGATGGGTGATGGTCCTCCAAGGAAAGAAAGGGAAAAAAGATGGTTGGGAAACTCTGCCCTTCCTGTGTAAGACTGCTCATGGCCTGTGTATTCCCTACTCCTGTTGACTGTCAGAGTTCACAGTACAATGCAGAAAGGAGACCCTGGCAGGACAACTAGTGAAGTTTCCCTCCCAGGAAGCACGTGTGTCCATGTGCAACAAGAAACCACAGGCAGCCACTCTCCTGCCTCAGAGATTTCCATGGCCAGCCTGAGGCAGGCACTCTTGTTTTAAGACAGTCTTGGAAATAAATGTTCTGCTCTCAATCCACTCTCTCAGGTTAGGCTATGGCACGACAAAACACAGTGTCAGAAAAGTCTGTGCCCGTTATACACTCTGATGGCAAGAGTCATTTAAAATTAAAATAATATGGCAAGTGTCCCAACCTTAAAAATATTCTGTTGGATTCAATTCCACTCTAATTTGGGTAAAAGCACCACCAGCAGGAAGCCAAGTACACACACAAGAAGTAGAAGCAACAGCAGTGTGGATATCAACCTGTGCTGGGACATACTCACTGTGTTATCAGGTCAGATCAGTTTATTCCTCTTCCTTTGCAGATGGAGGAATAAGTGGGACACATAAAGGACCAAACCAAAGGCCAAACAGAAATAAACCGTTGAAATCAAAGTGTTAAAACCGATTACTTGCAGCTTTTCTTCTATGGATACTTTTACTACTCTCTGTTTTTTGAATAATTGTTTATTATTTCTTTATCCTTTTTTTTTCTGACACTTACTCCTTCCTTTTCTAATCTTTTATTTTCTACATGTATTATAATTGTGATAGGCCAGCTTGTGGTGGGATAGTTCAAAATGAATAGGCTATTTTTTTTCTTAAAGTTTTGCTTTTATTTATTAATGAGCCAGACAGTGACTTGCACAGGAGCATTCCAAAATAGGTGGCTTGAGCTGATTAGCACCTTATTCTGCTGGCATACATTGTCAAGGTTGCATGTTATAAAGCAGAATTTCCACTCACTTATTTCTGGTCTGTATTTGACAAAAAAAGCTAATTTTTGCTACAGGGAAAATTTAAGAGATATAAAAGTTTGTTCCACTGAGAAATGTCAATTGCTTTTCAAAGTATTTCTTAAAGGGTCTATTCTTTTTAAAGAGAAACAAATGTCAGAGTTCTATGAATGAAAGAATGAGCTCTCCAAAATGATTGATGGTGCTGTCTTACTTCTCTTGATTGATTAGTGCTTTGGTTCTGAAACTTTGGCCCACAACCCATCTGTGTCCTGCAGAGGGTCTGCTACGAAGGTCTTTAAGGAGGAGATATATCCCATGACGATGGCTTCTCTGCTCGATTCCTGCTGTTAAATCATCTTAAAAGCAGTTAAAAATTCATGAAATATTTTACTAATCGGACTTCTTCTAGGAAAGCAATTCTAAGTGGGAAGATATTTTTTGCTTCTGAAGTTGTTCTCCTTTTTAATGTACGTAAATAATAATTAATAACTTATTTATAAAGCCCCATTGGCATGACTGAGGTGCTTGGGGTACTATACAATATCATCAAAGCAAAATGAACAAAAGTTCACCCTCATTAGAGTCGAGCCAAACACAAGAAAAATTGCAGACAAGATAACAAGATCTGCTTCTCTAATCATGCAGTCTTGACGTGCGTATTTTTAAAATGATACTGGGGGTTGAAATACATCAGCATAAGCCTCAAATCATGTACAAATAAGGGTGAAGTCCCTTTGTTCTTTCATAAACTTATTTTAATTTCATATTTCCTCATATGTTTTTCTAGCTCACCTATTTCAGACATTGAGCATAAACCACCAAACCTGTAAGGTATCCTGCCCTGCTAAGGCTCTGCACGGTGCCCCATACAGCCTTCCCCAAATAAACAGGCATAAACCCAGATGTTTCAGGAGCTGTGCAGTAAATGTTTCAACTGTGACTCACTATGTACTGGGAGAATTTACAAAGCAAGGAATTGGGCCTTTCCCACCCTTGCAAATGAGGACTGTGGGGCAAAGTTCCCTACTTGCCAGGTCTTCGGGCAGTGGCAAATCATATTGGTACAAAGATCACCTTTACAGATAGCTGCAACTGTATGATTTTCAATACTACCTGTCCAAAACCTAGATAAAAAGACCTACAAATTAATTACGTAGCCATTTAATCACTGGAATGCACTTACAGGAGCAAATTTTAAAGTCTCATCTCATTCATACTGCAGGTAAATATCAGGTTTTTTCTGCAGTATCACCAGGTACCAGTTCCACAATATAGATATTTAAATATGTAAGATGGCTGTACAAAACAAGTGAATTTGCACTCCCTCCCCATCAGACATCAGTCAAACTGTCACTCTTTACAAGTAGGTTAAATAGGTTATTGGAGATAAATACAGGAGACAAAAATAATGGAAAATATATAGTGGATGTTAGGCTGTCATTAGCAGCAGCTGTTTCTGATAAGGCTCAGCTCTTAAACTTTTGAAACAGGGAAAACAGATTAAAGCTGTTGCTTTGATGCCTTAATACAGTATCTATTTAATTTGAGATTACATAGTTCATGAGGCATAAATCCCCAAATATTTTTGTAAAATCCTTTAACAGCCTTCAAAAATATCACAGTGTAATTTGTAGAATTCACTCTCATGAGTCTAGTTTTAGAAATACACCAATACATAGATGATTTGAGAGAGCAAAGAGCTGAGCCTGATTTTGGATTTCTATCTCCAGGCGCAACATTTGCTCTAAGCAATAGGTTTCAAGGAAGCTCAGCTGGAACTGAGGACGAGTATTAATGGTGGGAGTTCAAAGGCAGGGGTGGGAGCAGCAAGGATGGATAGGCACATGCTCCACTAATGTGGAGAGAGACTGATTAGGGGATGAGTGCTCCTGTCCCTCTTTACATTGAAAACATCTATTGCAATATATCATCTGACTAATTAAACAGCGCTTCACTCAGAGGAGTCCACATCAGATTGGGCTTGAATATAGAGGCCAGATCCAATGTCCACTAAAATCCCATTAGAAGGCACTGAAGAAGAATCTTGGCTTTTACGTTGTGGCTGTCATTGTTATAATGCAGATATCACATTCTCCTCTGGCTATATAGATGCCACGATACACAGATCCAAGGCAGGAGGACACTGTTCTGATACACCTTTCTGAATTTTGTTTTTGTTTCAAAGAACAGTGATGATGGGCATTTCATAGTATTTGTCCTTTTTTTAAAAAAAAAAAAAAGAAAAAAATAATGAAAGCCTTGTAAAAACACCTCCTTGCACTCTGCTTTTTGGTTGGCATTGCTGAGATGTAGTCTGACTTCTGATGCATGGGGATGCTGCAGTTCTGGCCTATATCTGAGAACATTCAGGTTTATGGGAGGAAAATAAGAAGAATTATCTTGAATTGCTTATTAGTTTGTATAACTGCATCCCACGAGCAGTAATAGAAAATGTAATATCAGCAGAATTCAGATGTAAGTAAGTATTATAAAAAAGCACCAGGTAGGAAAAGTTAGTCAACAACAGCCTAAAACTTATGGTCAAATATTTCTTTCTCCTAAAACCTCTTTTTGCCACCCTTTATCACATACAATTTTGTCCAGAAATTAAAAACAAACAAACAAACAAACAAACAACTGCTTACTTTGTTGTAATTTATTACAATACCAACATGACATGAAACATTACAAGCTCAATTACTAATCACCCTTTTTTTTCCCCTGGTTGTTTTTTACCTTTCAGAACCCCTTGCCTGAGTAAAACTTGTTTGTTATTAACCTCTGATAGATTTGAAAATTGTCTTTGGACTAACACAAAACAAAGAAATTTGCTTTGTCCAATCATCTAGCATGGGTTCAAATCTAGGAAATCAAACTCTATATTTTACATAGAGTATATTTAAACAAAGATCTAGGATATCTACATACTGTACTGTACAATCTTCAAGTCTTTCCTGTGCAAAATGAGTTTATGCAAGTCTGGCTCATTGCACAAAGCTATTCAGTTTTGTTAGTCCCTTGAATGAGTTTCTAAGTCAGCAAAGTAATAAGAACACTTAAAAAACAAACAAACAGAAAGACAACACCAAATCTTAAAAAAACTACATCCTTGTTGTGCAAGTGATCCTGTTCACATCCTTCTAGTTAAACACCTCCTTTGAAGAACAGAAATGGGATTGCTGAAAGCTAAGTACATGAAAAAGTGGAAACAAGACTAATGATTGTTTTGCACAGTGGAAAACTCTCCAAGTTGTTTTATTTCAGCTCCTATAAATATCCAAATAAGATTTTCATGCTGCACTGGAAAATTCCACAGCAGCAATTCATAGTCTATTTTATATGTAATTAGTTCTCCCCTCCCCCTTTCTTTTATGCCTGGTGATTTCCTATGTATGAACATGATACACAGTTTACCAAAACTTTTGGTAATTGTCTAAGAGAATTGAATAGTTGTAAAACCTGTATCATAACAAAGCTCAGGGCAATACTGAATTTTGCCCTGCTCAAGCTCATTTTTAGTGCTGCTTGTATATGCATAAATCACAGACAGCCAACAGGATGTACCAGACAAATGTAAAGCCAATTTTCTTTCCACTGTATTACTGAAATCAGTGGAGCATATGGACAAGAGAAAACAGAGAAAAAATATGTCCTTTCCATTTCCATAGCAGCATCAGGCTACAGTTGTATGTTTGTTTTTAAAGCATGCAACAAGTCTGGCTGCCTAGTTTGTTTATAAGTGCATTTGTGTGCTTTTCTATGTTTAATACAATTTAGGAAAACCCAGAGAGATTACTCAGATGCCTTCCACATGAAGCACTCAAAGAATAAACTCCCGGCCCCAACAAGGAATTGAAAGAAGACAAAACTTGGGAGATGGTCTCCCTGTGGGCTGTCTTGGCACAGTCAGATGCATCTTCACCTTCATCCACAATCCTCCACCACATTCCACCAGGCAGACACCTATTCACCAGTGAACAGACAACAGCAGACACGGGGGTACATCTGAAACTCCTGCCTACTACTCAAAGTTAAATCACTTGCATCCAGTTGGGACACAGACTTTTCGCTTGTCTTCTGAGGCCAAACATCAAACTAGGCAGAACAGATCTTTTTAAAACACAAGTTTTGTGGGTCATGATGATGCCTGTCTGTTGGAGTGTGGGCCAGGGCTAGGACATTTTTTAAGGAAGAGGTGATTCAAAATCTGCAGCTCCCACTGTAAGATGAATCCGTCCTATTCAATACCCATGTATTCAATATCTCAGTTACTTTGCTGTTAAAAGTTTGCAAGTTGTTTCTAGCTGACACAGAACAGAAAGCTATTACTGCTTGTAAAAAGGTGCTAGTCACCAGCCTGGATTCATTTGGCTTCAGATAAAATGCCTTTGTCTCCTAGGGTGGAATCCTACACAAAGGATTTATGAGATGCTGAGGATTAAAACTATTGAGGATTCAAACAGATCAGTGCTGAAATTGAACCCATTTTAAAAGGAGTCCTTGCCTGTCCTACTTTCAGCATGCAGCAAATAATAAAATCAAGGTGTCATTTAGCATTTCTGCGCCTCTGTTTTCGCACAGAGGATGGCAGCCAAAATCTTCAGCCACTGTGGTACAGCACAGATTGTGCAACCTCTCCTTGCCAGACTTCAGGGGAACTTCTCAAGGTGACTGCCCTCATACCTCCAGCCAGGGTTTTCACAATCAGGGTCCTGGAATGAAAGCCAAAATATTACTGTCAGTGCAATATATTAAAATGCTGATGCTGCAGAAAGAAATAAGGGTAGAAGGTTCCGGATTCATGGACTCATTCAAAAGCAATATAAAATAAATAGGGAAAATGACTATGTGGTACCACAGCACAGTGGTGTTCATACTGAGAAAAGAGAGAGACTGTTTCTTTGTGCTGATTTAGAGGGAGGCAGCCAAGACACATCCAGTAAATTACTATTGTTCAGAGTCATCTAACAAGGATCTCTAAAAACTGAGTTTGATATACAGAAGAAACACTCGACCGATTGTTATATAATAATAATTGACTGCAGAGGAATGAACTTTCTATGGAATCCGGAACTGTATTTTGAGTTGGGTAAAGCTTTTTACACTGTGCAGCAAAGCCTCAGGCTTTACTCTTTTGGAATTTACTTTTCCAGATGGCTCGAAATGCTGCCTGTCCTCACAGCCTCTTCTGGGAGTGGGCAAAGGGCTGTGGTGCTGCAAAGACACAGAATAACTCCAAAGTTTCATAAGAAACACGACTGGGAGGAGGAGAAGCAGAGTCTACTCTAGAGCAGAGTCTGCAGGTGACTAAAAATGAATCTGAAGAGCGATGTTGTGCCAGTGAAAGGAAGGAGGGAGCATGTGCAAAGCAGCTGAAATAATTGTGGTTTTGTGTTTTGTAGCTAACTTCACATTAAATTCAAACACACAGTATTATTTTTAGCACTTAGAAAAACCAAGAAAAATGCTGGGGTTTTTTTTGTTTTTGTCAGTTTGGTGTTGAATCCTCAAAATGTAGAACTTTTTCCTCTTTTCCTCTTCCTGGTCTCTGTCCTTGTCCTTGTCCTTTCTCAGCTTCTTGGAGCCTAAAGTTTTTAAGAGAAGTTGCCCCTGAACCATTTCCCAATTCAAGGTGCCTCTTCGAGATGGCCAAAAGTTTGATGCAACTGATTCTCTGACTGAAAGCTGAGTTGGATTTGCCTTCTGGAGACAAAGGCGGAAAAAAGACAGGGAGAGAAGACGGTAGATCAGGCATTGAGTTTTAATTTTGTCTGCATCCTTCTTACCACACTGAGATTTGCTCAGTGCTAACAGCTATAGCCTTTTGAGGATTCAGTAATTTATTTGCCCCTTAATGTAACAGTGAAAGAAGAAGAAACATGACTGATTTGTATGTCGTTCACATTCATTCTCTGCTCATTTAGCCTATTCTAAATAATATAAAATGAGTCAGCTGATTTTGGAGCAGGCCATAAATCACAAGAGCTGTTGAGGATGGTGTCACATACACAGCTGTCTGGGACACAGTGTCATCCAAGGTCCATTCTGGATTCTTACCACAATCAAACACTGCCATAGGTTGATGCTGAGGAGAACAAAGGAAGCATTTCCTTCATTGGAACTGATGTGAACTTGTTAGAAAAAACCTGCAAGGAATAGAGAGGAGAATGCAGGTGATAAATCCTATGTCCCCTGGATGTCAGATATGTACACTGTGTAACCTGATAAACTTTAGGACAGATGACATTCTAGCATCATGTCCCCAGCTAGATAACTCATGTACAGCTAGCTTTTTCATCCATTTATTTGCATGATGTGGTGGACTTCAGGACATAGGATATTTCTGATGTTTCTCACACCAGTGAGTTAGAAGCCTTGTTGCATCTTAGGGTGGCATATCCTGAGGGCATCTAGCACATGGCTCCAAATAAAGGGGTTTTGCAACTACTACTTTTACCCCTGGGGAAAAAAAAAAAAAAAAAGGTTGTGGCCTGGGTAAAATTTACAACGTGTCCTCTATTTTTCTGTCTACTGAAGCCAGCCAGCTGTATGTTGCTGGAATGACACATTCACAAATAACTGCTGACCACAATGGTAAGTAGCAAATTCATTAAGGAGCACATGCCTTCCTTTTCTGGGATGGTACAATGTACTGCTGATTCCTATGGGCTGCATCCTTGTGGCACAGTCTAATCCTAAATTACTAAGAATGACCCAGATTCTGCCATCCTGGCTCCTGATTAAGATCTTACTCTGCAAGCAGGTTTTGTTTTGTTTTGTTTTGTTTTTTTAATTTCAGTGTGACTGCATCTGCAAACTTCTTTTCAGTATAAGGATGAAGATGAGGGTAACCATGCCTAACTCTAACCATGGTTCCAATAGATCCAGATAAGAATTATAACAAACAGCAGAAGAATGAAAATAAACTTGATCTGTGTTCATACTGGGCTGGCAAAAAAAATGAAAAAGAGAGAATGAAATCACAGTTCTTTCTTATATAAATAGCACCTGTTTTGACAAATTTTGTATGCCTATATTTTCTGAATTAGCATGCTTCCAAAGTACCACTTTTCTCAGAACATAAATGACAGCATTGACAAAAAAATAATACAGGCTGTTACTATATATGTTTATAATCTTTAAGCTTTGCAAGCACAGAATAGTTGAATTCATCCAGTAATTCTTAACCTAAGCAAACTTGCTTGGTCTTAGCTCCAATAACTAACTCCTTCAGCAACAGTACAAGACAGAAATATCTGCTTATTGAGGCTCAAATAGACATGATTAGCAGCACTAGTGATGTATTCCAGAGGTTGATACTGAGTCCAGTACTGTAAGGTCTTCATTAATGACCTGGTCAGCAGCACAGAGTGCACCTTCAGCAAGTGTGTAGACAGTACAAAACAGGGAGGAGTGACTGATATGCCAGAGAGTCATGCTGTCATCCAGAGGAACCTTGACAGTCCAGAGAACTGGGCTGATAGCAACCTCATGATGTTCAACAAGGGGAAGTGCAAAGTCCTGCCCCTGGGGAGGAACAACCCCACGTACCAGCACAGGCTGGGTGCCACCCAGCTGGAAAGCAGATTGACAGACAAGGCCCTGGAGGTCCTGGTGAACATGAAGTTGAACATGAGCCATCAGTATGCCCTTGCTGCAAAGAAGGTGAGTGGTATCCTGGGACACATGGGCATACTGGGAAGAGTCCAGCAAAGGACCCAAAAATTATTAAAGGGGCTGCAGTATCTGTCATGCAAGGACAGGCTGAAAGAGTTGGGACTGTTCAGCCTGGAGAAGAGAAGGCTCAGGGGGATCTTATCAACATACATAAATACCCAGTGAGAGGGAATGAAGAACGGTGAGAAAGACTCTTCTCATGAGTGCTCAGTGACAGGACAAGAAGCAACGAACACAAACTGAAATACAGGAAATTTCATGTAAACCTATGAAAAAAAACTTTTTTACTGTGGGGATGGTTGAACACTGGCACAGGTTCCACAGAGAGGCTGTGGAGTCTTCATCCTTGGAGCTGTCCAAAACCTAACTGGACATGGTCCTGAGCAACCTGCTATAACTGACCCTGCTTGCAAAGAGGAGTTGCACTAGACAGTTTCCAGAGGTCCCTTCCAACCTCAACTCTTCTGTGATGTGTGATATTTTTACACTACCTCAGCAATATTGCATCACCATTCTTTCAGCTGATTTCTATTTGCATTTCTGACGTCTGCAAATAGCAGGCACATTTGTTGCTTGTAGTATTCAAGTTCATAATTAGCTAGCACTCTTTAGGACATGGGTAACTTTAACCACATTTAGGCATTAAAACTCTTCAGTTTTAATGACCCAGAATCAAGATGTCACCTTTTGCACAGGACAGCACTGAAAGACTCAACATTTGGAAATGCCTCATCAGGGTGGGTTTAAACAAGACCTTTACTCAGTAAGATCATCACAGCAACTCACAAAGTAAAGTGATTTGGCTGATGAGTGTCTGTCCAGGATTTTCAAAGGTGTTCACAAGACAGACATTACCCTTAGTCTGCCATTTTTTTACAAGACCCTAAGTAAACAAGGTTATAAAGCCCAAAGCAAACATCACAGCTGTCTTGATCACACACTCTTGAAAACAAGCAGGGCTGAGAACCCTATCTGGCTAACACTGAAGCATGAGACAAGGGAGTTGGGGAATACAAGCCCATTTGTGGCACCTAGCTAATTTCCTGAACATCTGAAAACATATGAAAATGTGGTGATGACCTACTAAGAAAGTGAACAAACCAAGAAGAACAAATATAAGGAAAATATTTATAAAACTAGTACAAGAAATATATTAGCAAAATTTACAAAAATTCTTTGTAAATCTCCTGAAAACACATTCAAAGGTTTGCTCATCCATTCAAGTCAGGACAACAACATCACAGTTTACTGTCCTATTGAACCAAACCAGATGGGATCCACTCATTACTACAGTTCCAACTACTGAAACAACATTTGGCTCTTCACTCCAATCCCTTTCTCTGACATTAATGCAAGAGTCATTGTAATAGGTAGGCTTGTTATGGAGAATTCAATAATAATAAAAAAAAGTACAAAAATTGCTGTTCTTGTATTCCTCTTGTTGTTGAAGAAGAAAATTATACTGTAAATTAAATCTGATTTTATGACATTTTGTATGCATATAGAACTTCATATGAACTCAGGGGAACATACTTTATTTGAGCTCTGTAGTCCTTATACTTTTTAATTAATTTTTCTTTGTAATTCAGAATAAGTTTCTAATGGATTCATGGAACAATATGGGGTCACTTGGGGGTGATTTTAATACCTGCAATTCCCATGGTTATTAATCAAAGACTTTTTAGCCTTTTAGATAAATTATCTGCCTTCTGTTTAGAAGACTGAGATTAAGCATGTGAGAGAAATTGTCCCTACTGACACAAGGAAAAAAAGTCAAGGAAAAACAAAATACAGCATTTTGGATATCTCACAAAACTGCAGAATATGCTGTAGATTTTCAATTTTCTTTTGTCTAGCTTAATGAAAACAATTTGTTATAAACATAGCAATGATTCTCAAATGGAGTGTTCTTCATTTACTGGCTATAAATGTCAGAAGCTGTCAAAACCAGTATAAGTTTTTCTAATTTGTGATTTACAGTTTGCCAGTGACAGTTCAAAAAAAAAAATCATCAGGCTTTCTAAACACCTAAGAAAGAAAAGTGTTCATTTAACAAGTTTAGTTGGGAATGTAAATTTGCACACTATCCCCTTAGACAAGAGTGGTTACATTTTCTTCCACTGAATCCTGAATTGTATAAATAGAACCAGTTTCTATGCAATTGATTTAATTCCTCTTGACTTCATTATGTTCAATAATGTGAAAAAAAAGGTAGATTCTCTGTTCACTAAAGGAACAAAAAAGTTTGTTTTCCACACATTTTCATTTGTTGTAGAACTGTATAACTGCAAGGTAAGGTGCTCAAGATACACCAAAGATGAAAGAACAGGAAGCTCAAGTGGTACATTTGCTGGATTTCTATATATGTGAAAATAGATCAGAATATAAAATCTCACAGTTCTGTTCATCCTTCAACAATGGTTAATACTATATCGATAAATCTCAACAAGACAAAGCATTTAAGGTAGCTGTAGACTTGACTCCAACTTTTCAAATGCAACCAGCCTCAACGTGTGTGGAAATTCAATGCTTCTCTGTAGCTCACTTCTAGCTCGCTGTCGAAGAGAAATTAATCAAATTTTATCAAAGTATTGTAAGAATTGATAATAGCTCTATCATTATAATGTCTAAGTATTTCATAATTTTTCTTCTCCTTCTGAAGAAGGGCTCAATTTATTAATTTGCTAACCCAAGGCACAGCTGCCTGCAGAGGACAGTGTTGCGAACTATTTAGGTTGCTCAAGGTGTCTGAAGCAGTTTACCTGCATTTGTGCATTGGTTTAACAGGGTGGATTAACCTGGTCCTATAACACATCCAGGTGGCTCACCAGGCTTAATCACCTCCTTCCAATATTCCAAATCCAAATCCTAAATCCAAGACTGTTACCCATTCTGCATTGTCTCTTCTCTCTTAGACACCAACCACACATAAGTTGGCAAGTAGCGAGGAGAGGGTAAAACAAAGCATCAAGTCAGCAAAAATTATCAGCAAAAAGTATTCCTTTAAAGAAAAGACACCCTAGTGTGTAAACTAACTGCATGTCCTCCTAATATGGTGCCAAAAGAGACCTCAGAAACATTTTTCCTTTTCATTCCTCAGGGCCTCTTTTCTGGAAAGGTAATTAAAAAGACAAGACCTTGTTGAAAGCCACAGAGACAGGGAATAAAGGCATGAGATGAATGAAATAGTCCCTGAAGACAGCTGTACACTGTGACATACAATGTTGTCCGTACAAAATATGCATTTCCCATGGAGAGCATTGCACACCACTGCGTAAGGCTGCATTCAATAAATTGCAAAATATCTTCAGGAAAATACATTTATACGTGTTGTAGGGTATACAGTGCATACTCAGCTTCGTCATTGTGGCATCATGAATGCCACAAGACCTTTTATTTTCCTCGAAGATGTCTTCAGAGGTCTCAATATTTGCTCTGCCAACAGAATAAAAAGATAAGCTTAAATACGGCTTTGGTCCATCTAATGTAGAATATGTAGAACGCATGCTTTGTGTCTTCATGAAAGGAAACAGTGTCAAAATATATTTTTTATATATATATGTATTTCTTTATGCTGTAAAAAGAAAGAAGAGAAGACATGTGGACCTCAAGAATGTGCATCTATCAGCAGGTTTTGTTAAGGTGTGACAGCATTACTTGTATTCAATATTCAGGCTTGGCATTTTGCAGAGCTGTCTCATTCTTTAAGTGGAGCTAGTGCAAGTTGTATTCCTTCCTTTATTTGCCATGATCCTTTTGTGAACCTGTGGGCAACTTTATGACATTAAACATGGCAAGAGCATATTTGTCTAGTAACTGGAACACTAAAAGTGCTATGAGAAACATCATCCAAATTTTCTGTAATTCAGCCAACGGCTTTGTTCGGGAGCACAACTGGCCAAGTGGCTCAGTCTCAAATGAGAAAGAACGACAGGCAGTGTGAGTCAGACCAGATGGCTGCTGACCTTAAGGCAAGACAGAAACGGATGGGGAAAGCTATTCTCAGCTGCGTTTCTTCCAGAGACTGCCCCAGAAACTCACCTAGTTCTGGTAATGGAAGAAATTTTAATATCAGATACTTTGCTTCTGATAATGCACATAGTTTTTTGTTTGGTTAGTTTGGTTTGTTTTGTGGGGTTTGTCTTGTTTTTGTGGGGTTTGTTGTTGTTTTGTTTTTTTAAAAAATTATTTTTATTTTTGTTTGTTTGTTTAAGATACATAAGCAGGATGACAATAAGAAAAGTAATGGAATTTACTGTCTTGAATCACAGTACTGCACAGTCTGAGTGAGGATTCTATAAATTACTCTATAAATTATCACTTCTATGAAAATACCACCTTTTCTAAAATCGTGCACTGCTAATACTTATTGCCCTTCAGAGCTGACCATTGGAACAATACTCTAAAGAAGATGGACTTATGTTTAAGCTGAAATGTATGCTTTCATTTTGAAACAATATTACATTTTGAAGGTTTTCATTCTGCAGTATATGAAATGTGTTATAATATGAAATTTTCAAAAGCTGAAACTGAACTGTGAGACAACCTGAAATTATCATTATTCTTTCAATTTTTCTTTCAGATAATTAAATATCTATTGAATTTATTCTAGTTAAAGAAATCAGATTTCTACATTCCAAATTCTACATTCTGTATAAAACGGACCTGTCACTCTCTGTCAATACAAATCTGGTGTCTGATTTGAGGTTTGGGTCAAAGACTTTTGAAAACAGTGGAAGCTGTTTAACTTGGCATACTCTGGATTCAATCCACAAACGCTAAATTTGTGGACTGTGAGATAAAGTTACATGAAGGAGACACATCTCTGTAGCTGTATATCCTGACCAGCTCTAATGTTTTGCTTTTATAATGGTCTATTCATGACCTAACAGATAAATCTGAATGAAAGATAACCAGCAAATCACAGCTGAATCATGAAAATAAAAAAGTAACCACTTTCTCAGTTATTTTCACAAAAAGATGGAAAATTAAATTGTTTCTATTTTCTTCCTATGAATCCACTGGAAGTGTTAACTAAATATGTTAGCTCTGTATGTGGTAAGAAGGTCTGCAAAGTCATCTTTACAATATTGTAGTTTTCTGTGTTCTACCTTACTATTCAGCAGTACCTCTAGTATTACCAAGGTATATTATTATTCCTGAGAGAGCGTATCATTATGTCATGTTGTATCCTTTTGAGTGGGTCAAATATCCTTTATACCACATTTTAAAAGTGTCAATGATGCCTAAGTATCCTACAATATATGCTGCTGACTGTGTAATTAAATTTGTATTTAATTATGCAATGCTGTGTGGAATTGAGAAAATATTGCACAAAGTCACTTTGACTGACTGTTACATACTTTCTGCTGGCATTATTGTATACCGTGCTAACATAGTTATCTTTGTTTTATATGGAAATGAAGGAGTTCAACACTAGGGACATTATGTATTTAGAGGTTCATAACTACATAGTTTTCTTTCCTGATTATGCAACACATCTCATTCAGACAGACTACAACAGCTTGCAAAAAAACATATATACCCTGCGGAATTTGGTAATGAAAGCCAAGTCCATCACCAGAGCTGAAAATGCCAGTATTTTGTATTCCCCAAAATGTGTTCACTTGACTTTGTGGGAGCCGCTACTAAGTGGTGTCAGATGAGAATCTGGCTTTGAGTGCATTGTCTCCTAGGAATGTCATGTGTTTGTTACATGAAACTCATAAATCACTTTGATGTTATCTGGACCTGTATTATCATAGGAACTCTATAGGCTGGCAAAAATCTGCTTCTAAACCATGTAGTATCCACTTATTGCTTCTGAGCATTGAGTCTGAGATTAAGACTGCACCTCATTCTGCTCTGAAACACACATTATGTACAGCATGGGTGCATATGCAGCCAGAAGTAGGCCATTATCTGTACTTTGGTTACTCTTTCATTATATCTTTACACAGCTATACTGACAACTCATCATGTTTCTGTTTAAAAACATCAACAAACCTAGATAGCACTTACCATGTTTTCACCTTTCAATATTTGTAGATTATACTGAATTGAGAAGATGAGTAAATAAAGAGAAATACTGCAGTCCGGTATAGGAGAACTGAGAACATTTAAGTGCCTGGACTAATAAATGACAAATATGATTTGTTGATGACAAAAGCAAAATGATGAGTTTTACACAAACAATAAAAGAGAGGAAACATCTTCAAAATGCTAAGAAATTGAGTCATCTTGAACACAGAAAAGATTTGGAAATTATTGAAAAATATTATCTTTATAGTCCTGAGCACAATGTTCAGGCACAATGATGAGTTCAACCAAGATGTGGAGATGTATTCCCAAATAAATGCATTACAAATCAGAGCTGGAATCATGACAGTGTAAGGCGTTGATCCAGATGCTGAAGGTATGGAATCATACTGGCCACAGTCTTTCAGGAAAGAGGGCAAAGAATCTGAAGTCTGGGCAACCCGTAACATGCACACTCACTGGAGTGTAAAATTGGACTGCAGTAAGATGGAAAATAAATTATCAGAGAGCAGAGAATAAACTAATTGCACTGAGAAGGAGCAAAAATAAGAATCTTAACCACACCAATTGGTACCAAGAAGGTTGAAAACAAAAGCCTTGGTAAGAAAATGCACTTCAGAAATTATTTTTCTTTTAAAAACTCATTGAAGCATGAAGTGCTGCTGAACTTAACTGGCTATACCATTTTCTAAACAAAGGAGACATAGGGAGCTACATGGGAAGAGAAAAAGTCAGAACCAGGAAACAAAAGGATGGAAAGCAAGGAATAACAGTAATAATATTTGAACACTTAAAGACAACAGCAGAAACTGGGCAGAGGTGAACCAGACAGTGAGTGTATGCAGAGCAAGCAATAGATTTTTCAGTCAAAAGCATACAATTTAAATCCTGTTGCATATTTCCAAACAGGTGACTTTATATACAAAGTGCATTGTGTCCCTTGCAGGCTCAGAAGGTTCTGCTGGATGCTCACTGCTTTGGAAATTTAACTACAAGCACCAGATTAAAACACTGCACAGAGGCACAGATCTGCAGACATATCTGTGCACCTGACTTTGAGCATCTGGGTAGGAACACCTCATTGATATCTGTGGGTCTGCCTGCATACTGAAAATATAATTTACAGTGCTGGTGCGTTACAGTGGATTTCACATCTCAAATTCTGATTGCTGGTTTTGAAAATTTTCATTCCTTGCCTTGTTTACAAGAAGGCAGCACAGAGATCCGTCCCCTTGCACATACTTACTAAGAAATGCTGCTGTAAAAATGCTATCTGACCTACCAAAAGGGATTAATATTGTGTTTAAATCCAGTTTCAGATTACAGGAAAGGGAACTTAAATTTTAGGAAAGTCCAAATGAGAACTTTATGCTTAAATCTTTTCGCTCAGTAAGGAAGAAACCAGACCTTGATGTAATTGCACAAGCCAGATTCTTCAAGTTCTCAAGTTCAGTTCAAAAAAACTGTAGCTTAGAACACGTCTTGACCCAAATCTCATCCAAAACCCATGAAAGACAACAGACGACCTTCAAAGTACTTTGCAAGCAGGGCTATCACCCTTTGGGTCCAGCAGTTAAGCTTTTTTGAACAATTATTTGTTCTCTGGCCAATAAGCAATTGCACTGAAACATAGTTAATCCTCTTACATATTTCAGATATTTTCTTTTCAAACTCTATGTTTTCCAACACAGTATGAATTAACAAATAAGAGTACAAATTTATTTATTGTTATTACACAGAATCTGTTTCTCGGTCCTCTAAAATATTTCTCCCATTTTGGTTATGTCTTTTTGCTATTAAAAAAAAATGTTCTTAATGGGATTGGGTTTTAGTGTAATCACAGAAGATATTAGTCAGATAACAGAACTGGTTTACAACTCATGCTGCAAACCATTTCTAACTCTGATCTACAATAATGACAATTATCCTTGTGCTCAGCTTTTTTGGTACTCATGATCATGTATGTCCTCCTCCACTCAAGCATCTTTCGCTTTCTTAGAATTTCTTCCTTTAGCAAAACCTTCGTATATCAAAACTTGGTAAAACTTCCCAGTGCTACACAGCTAATGTAACCTAATGTAACATAGGTTCTGGAATAAGACTGATTTCCTTTTTTTTTTTTAAATTATTTTTTTTTTCTTGTGTGTGTGTGTGCATGTATGTGTGTGTGTATTTTTAACAAAGGAAAAACAAGCCTGCAATGGCACATCTTACGAAGTGTATCCCGAAATGTTAATTCAAACACTGCTAAGAGAACTCAAACATGTTTATTTAGTAGGATTTGTTATAGTCATTCCACATTTTCTACTGTGAATTTCATCACTCTCTGTTCAGTTTCATTAAGAAAAACAATAGTGCTTTACTTTTCAGAGAGTATAGATATTTAAATTAGAGGTGAGTTCCTGAAAATATTTCATTTACAGTAAGTAACTCTTCATTATTACTATTAAAATAGCAAGTGTCAAAAACATCCTTTTCTTACACTATTCCACTGTCTTTTCATTATATTCTCCTTTTATTTTTATTCTGTATTAATTTTCTTTACCTGAAATCTACCTTTACACTTACCTTTAATTTTATACAGTACCTGCTCATGGTTAACTCGCAGTTGGAAATGTTCATTCAATTGCATATGGTGAAGAGACCAGCACATTGGGCACTCCAGCACTGATCTCTTGGCTGCTTTCAGTAAGAGTCTATTGGTGCTAAACCAGAGGTTAGGCAATGGAAATGACAGGACAGCAGCTCTGCTTCTACGCTCATTCAGGCTTGACTCCTTCTTCTGGAACCATCAGCATGTGTCCTCATTGGTGTTACTTATAAAGAGCAAAAATTTGTGTAATGGAAGTATCAGTGTACCATACGTGAAATACTAAATAGCCATTGCTGGTGGGAAATTTCAGTTATTCCTCATCTGAGCCAAACAAACATAGACTAGCATTCAATATTTCCTTCATAAGTTCTTGAAGCATACGGAATGCCTCCTCCCCCCTAAAAAATATGCTTTCTAGAACACTTTTTAGATTGTTTAATAGTGGTCTGAAAAGAGGATATATTTAGGAAAAAATATCTCTCTTTCTCTGGGAAAAAAAGAAGTCAAAAGAAAGAGGATATGCACAGCATCTGCAATGGGTTGTAGCATCTGCCTGGTTTATCCTTATCTTCTTATGAAGAGAATTCATGAGCGAAAGCAGCTTCTATTGGATTGTCAGTATCAATGTCGGTTCATGGGATCTGACTTCAGCAAAATTTCCTTGTGGCTTTGCTGTAAATAGTTTGTGTTGATTGGGCTTGTTGTATTTTGAATTTTCTATTGTCTGGGCTAATTATAGGTTGGAAGCATAGTACAATGTAATGCATGTGAACTACTGATTTTATTGAAGTTGTATTCTTCTTGAGCCATAAAGCTGGAATCTGGTTTTCTTTTCAAATTGAGACATCCTGCTAGGAATACTTACCTCGTGGTAAGCTGTAGCTTCAGCTCTGGTGGTGAAGGAGGAGGCGTGTCTTGACACTTTTAGACACAGAGCTCACCTTGGATCACAAACGCTCTGTTGGATCATGGCCAGAAGGTTTAAGATGCAGGTTTAAGCTGCTATGTGAAAAGTGAGCCAGGAAATTACAGAACATAAAACTTCACAACTGAGAGATTAAATACATGCTAGAAGATAACTATTTTTTTAAATTCATGCTATATTCCAGCTTTCCAGTATGAAGTATTGACAATTTATTAAATACTGATTTGTTCAGATGTGAAAGCAAGCTGAGGGGTACTTTCATACCATGTAAGCACATATAAATTGGATGGGTGCAAGTTGAAGATGTGAAAGAGTTACTTTAGCTTAGAGATGAAACTTCTGGCAATTATGAGAATAAATTTATGATCTCATATCCATGTTTAAAAACTGATCCTAATAATGCTTTATAAAAAGAACCCAAACACTTTATGGTATAAACCATAAAGCCAAGACTCATAATTAGTGTGAGAAGTTGCTTTAATATTCTTCTTTAAGTAAAAAATAATTTTAAGTATTGTCTTTACTACACAAGATGATAATACATCAGTTTGGAATATGAAATACCTCTATATCAACACATGTAGAGCTTTAGAATTTTTTGGTCTAAGTGAACAGTTGTTTCTGCCAGGAGGGAGGAAGAGGTATTTTTTTGAAACTGTAGTAAGCTCCATATTGCTGTACATTGAAAGAACACTTTGACACAATGTTTTTCACGAATGTGGGCAGTTCTACAGAAAATGTCAGCTCTTGGAACAAGGTTAAGTATTTCAGTAAAGTTCATCCCTTTTATTACATGTTTATTTTCATTTAGCACTTAAAGTTTCATTAACCTCTACAAGGTTTCTTGTAGCATGACCTTATCTCCCATCAAAGCTCTACTCATGGAGGAAATCCAAAAAGCTGCTGCCAGTTAAGACCCACCATAAACAGAAGGAAAAGAAAAAGAGCTATGAATGAGGTATGGTTACCTTTTACTGTCAGACATGCTTTCATCAATAAATGAAGTCACATTTTTTTCTTATCTTACTCTCTTTGTACATTCATTCTTGCCCTTTTCATCTCTTTTGTTTCAGCTACCCAGAAAAAGCTTATTCCAATGTGCTTTTGAGAAAAGTTCTTTGTTTCTGTAAATTCTGCTGATAGCACCCACTCCTCTCTTCTGATAGAGAATTCAACTTTGTAGCAGCTCCCTTATCCTCATGTTCCACAATTGTCATCCCACAGCTTCTGAGAGGCTGCTTTCCTAAAACCATGTCTCTGTGTTGCCTCTTCAGCTGCTGCTTGTAAATTAGGTCTTGGCTCTCAGCTGTCTCCTATGCATCACTCTATTTACTCAAGCCAGCATGGTATGCAATTCCACTATTCACAGGTCTTGCCATCTCCCTTCCTCCGTTTTTGTTACTGTTTAACATTCTAAACTCCATGTGTGATATACTTCCCTTCTGTACAAATTACAGAATCTACCAAGACCTCTTTTTTTTACAAGCTTTCCCTTATAATTTTTCTCTGCCTCTAACTATTTGAGACAAAGTTATTTTACAATGCTCAGAATTTTAGGTTCCACCCTCTGCATTATTTACTGATCTTTTTTTTTTTTCTTTTGATAAGTAAGAATTACTTGAATTTGGTGGAAAATTGACATTTTTCCCTCATGTAGATCTCAAGCAAAGCTTAATGGTCATCTCCAAAAACTATAACTAGGATTTGTATCAGCTCTGGATTCACTTCCTTTTCTCTGAGTTCTGCTTTAGATCCTGCATTAATTTCTTCTGACTGTTTTTATTCCTAAGGGTACCCTAATTCTTTCTTCCATTCTTATATGCCAGAGTTATCATCTCACACCTTGCATCCTTGGTTTTAATCTTTCTCATATAAACAGTTAATTCACATTCAGGATCTTGCAACTTTTTCACAGTCAAAGAATAAACTACTTATGAAGGTAGATATTTCCCTTTTGAAATCCTTTTTTTTGACATGGAATATGCACGAAGTTCTGTTTCCCTGGACACAGGAGAATCAGTAAAGAAGATGCCAAATCTTTCCAAATTATTTTTCAGACACTCCTTCTCTCTTTAGTTTATGCATTTCTGTCTTCCTCTTTGTCTTATACCACCTCTATGATATTAATGTTGAAATACTAGCACAAACTTAACAGGAACATTCAGTTAGCAGGAGGTTTATTTATAGGTGAATAAAAATTATTCAGCTGTAAAGAAAAAAATTCTCATGTTGGATTTCATCATTTAAGGTACAACTCTGAAGAATATGTTTAAAATTGTATATTACATATTGTGTTGAAATCTGATATATACAGAATATATGTAAGGTGAAAGCATTTTGTTGGTGCTACAAATTCTTCATGAACCATGTGGTGGCTTTTTTGGTTTTTTTTTTCCTGTGTGTGGTCATGAATAAAAATGAAAATACAAGCCAAACTCCATAGACTTTGCAATTGCATTATCTTTATGTAGTATGGTCATATTTTAACTAACTTAATAATTTTCAGTAAATGTGCTTGTGAGTAGACTTTCAGCCTGATCATGGGCTTGTATTGTTGTAGAAATAGCTAATCAAAATAAAATCCAACTCGCACATTCCAAAATATGTTGTCTTTTCAGGAAAAAAAAAAAAAGCCTATTTCTGCTACTGGAAAAGGTAAAGAATAATTTCAATGATCTTTGCTTTCTTTTTAGCAAGAACACAATATTTTCATAAAGTTGTTGTGAAAAAAAAATCTCTGCATTAAATCCAGAGTAAATAAACTAGAAAATCAAGAGTAAATAAACTAGATGAATTAAAAACGTTCTGCAGTAAGAGTTATTTCAAGATAATAGTTTTATATGGGTCTCTCAATATTCAAGGATTTAGTATTTTCCAACAGAATTGGCATAAAAATTAGTGGAGTGAATGGTTTCATTTCCCAAAAGGGCAGTTCAGGTTCTCCTTTCCCAAATAGATATTTTAGGCCCCAACTTTGTTCTTTATTAAACAGAGATATGTAAACCTCAATAAGAGATTAATTCCAAACTTTCAAACAGAGTTAATACTTGAATTTCATAATTCTAGGGTTAAAGCTTCTCTGTCAGTTTGGTATGGTTGAGCAGAGAAAGTACAAAGGACAATTAAAAAAACTAAAAAAGTATTACCTACTCCATCATTGTGCTTTGGCTTTATTCAGTTCTTCCTCTTCCCTTTCATTTCAATTCCTCTTCCTTTACATTTATGTTTATTCTGATTTTCAGACAGATTCCTGGACCTTCCAGCTGTTCTTTGGTTGAAGTGGTATGGGAAGGTAGCTTTGAAGAATTTTGTTGGTAAATGTAATGGTTTTATCCCTCTCCGAATCTATATTCACATTGTTGGCAAAGATGAGTTTTAAGCTATTAACACTAGTTGATGACTCACCCTGGTTGAGGTCTAAGAACAGAGAAGATAATTCAGGTTGTGTTGTCCTGTATGTTGAATTAAATACTAAATGTAAAAGTATATGGTATCTGTGGCCATACTAGAAAGTCAAAGAAGTATTTCAATATTTTATTTCTCTTTTGAAGGATGCCATAACACTCCAGACGAGATCTATGGATGTATGCTAGGTTCCACAGTATCTTTGTATGATCTATAGTCACATGCAAAACCTGCGGTGAAAAAAGCTGAACAATTCAAAAGCTTCGTTTTTACCGTAGTATTTGTAATTGGTTTAATTTCATCAATTTCTTTGGCACTAATTTGATTTGCTTTAGCTTATCTTACTTGGCCTGGATCAATTGCACTTAACATTAGTCTTTGCATCCTAAGATATGCTTCCAAGAGCAGTAAGATGAATCATCTTTTGGAGGTAACTGCTTTTTCTCGTTTAACTATTGATATAGCCAAGACAACTCACTTAAAACAGTTGAAACTCCATTTGTTGCATTAAAGAACCATCACTCGCTTTGTAATGTATTCACCTGCTGCTCAGGAAAACAAAAATTGTATGCCGAGACCAGGTCTGCTCCTAAGGGCACCTTGCTGACTCATGGTAAACCTCTTGTCCATCAGGACTTCCAGCTCCTTCTCCACAGAACTGCTTTCCAGCAGGTCAACCCCTAACCTGTACTGGTGTATGACATTATTACTCCCTAGGTGCAGGACCCTACACTTGCCCTTGTTGAACTTCGTTATATTCCTCTCCTCCCAACTGTCCAGCCTGTCCAGATCTCACTGAATCGCAGCACAGCCTTCTGGTATATCAACCACCTCTCCTAGTTTCATATCATCAGCAAACTTGCTGAGGGTGCACTCATTCTCTTCATCCAGGTCATTGATGAACAGGTTGAAAAAGACTAGACCTAGTACTGACCCCCAGGGAACACCACTAGCTACAGGCCTCCAACTAGACTCTGCAGCACTCATCACAACCCTCTGAGCTTTGCCATCCAGCCAGTTCTCAATCCATCTCACTGTCCACTCATTTTACCCACACTTCCTGAGATTGTCTATGAGGATGTTATGAGAGACAGCCTCAAAAGCCTTACTGAAGTCAAAATAGACAATATCCTCTTCTTTCTTCTCATCTACTCAACCAGTCATGCCACCATAGAAGGCTATCACATTGGTCAAGCATGATTTCTCCCTGGTGAATAAATTCTGACTACTTCTGGTAACCTTCCTTTCCTCCACATGATTTGAGATGACATCCAGAATGAGTTGTTCCACAGCCTTTCAGGGATGGAGGTGAGGCCGACTGGCCTGTAGTTTCCTGGATCCTCCTTCTTGCTCTTTTTGAAGACTGGAGTGGCATTGGCTTTCTTCCAGTCCTCAGGCACCTCTTGTGTTCTCCAGTATGTTCACACTGAATGTACAGTTCGGGAACCACTACACTGAACAGAATGTTTTGCAGCTGAAATTTCTTTGGTAGTTGGAGTTATGTGCATTCAAATACAGAAATACAAGCATGTGGCCATTATTGATGCTGGTAATTATTATCAAGTGCTTGGTAACACTTTACGGTTATAAACCAACCATGGTTGCAGGCCTCCAGTCTTTGTCCAATTGCTAATTGTCATGTTAATGAATTGTTGACTGTAAAGAAAGCATCAATGATTACATAGCAAAGGGTGGAAATTGCAACAGTGGGCATGACGAGTGATGGAAAACAGGAGGTGGGTGTCCTGGTAGCCTTTTGTAGCACTCATTTAAATTTCAATTGCCTTTTTTTAATGCATAGCTAGGATTGGCATATTCAGTTCATATAAACTCTGAATAGAAAACTCTGTGTTTTACTGTGAGATTATTTATTTTAGTATTTGAGTTTTCCTTTAATAATTTATCAAGTGACAAATAGCTAATTGTGAGATTGAGAGCTAGGTTTTGTCTAGAGATAAAGATGGGAAAGTAGAGAAAATTCAGAGGAATAATGCCATGCAAAAATTTAGAGTAAGAGCAGAGTAACAGTCAACTAACCCATGTTAATTATATATCGAGCTTAGTGTAAAACCCTTAACTGGGTTGCTGATCCCCAGGCAGCAGCAGATTTTCAAATACAAGACTAGAAACAGGGACACACACTTGGGATTTCAAAAGTGTATGTCCAAGCTGCAGAAGGCTTCCTCCCCTAGATCTGATCCCCTATAAACTCTAATCTGAGCATAAATATCAAAGACGTGATCACCCCTTCTCAATGTAACTGAGAAAATTCCTGACTGTAGTACCTGGTTAAGGGTGGAGTAATATGAGAACAAAGGACCGAACCATATAAGAATATCAGTGTTATCCATTTGTATCACCATGTTTATGGAACAATGACGTGCGGAAGACAACATATGGGCTCCTTTTGGTACCACCCTTGGAAGGGGATTACAAGCCAATGGCCCAAGAGGAGGTTGAAGATATCTCACCTTTGGGCATTAAGTTACTTAGAGAGAGCTATAAATACATGCAGCATTTTGCAGACATGTTGGAAAACAAATTACTATCCCAAGAAGCTTCCATTTGAACTAAGTAATGTACTATATGTGTTCTTAATAAAATTTTGAGAATTTAGTATATGTAAGAGGATGGTAAAGTGAATGTAAGTAGCTTTTAAACAAGGAAAAAAGATTTTTGTTTCTGTATTTTTAGTCAATTTCAAAAGAAAGTAAATCAACAGATCTATTTCTTTTTTATTGGAAATATGATTCATTTTTATTATTTATTCTTGCTTTATATGACTATACAACACAATAAATGATAAAAACTTGTTTTAAATCACACTTTAAGTTTTATTTTTAATGGTTGCTCTCTTTATATTTTCCTCTCAAGAAAGATTACTGTACAATAAAGCTCCAGACCTCAGCATAAAATTTCAACGGAACTATAGTTATTATAGTGAAAACACTGTAATTATTCTATAGTTTATTAAAACTATAGTAAATCAGTCCTAATAATAGTAAGACTACAGTAATCATACTGAATAATAGCTGCAAGTTATTATCTGTATATTTACTATACTATTATAATAATTACAGTTCAACTATAGGGTTTTACTTAATACAAAGTCTAAATTTACTATGGTAATTTTATTCTAGTTTCTTCCTTTGCATTATTCCTAGAATACAATAAATATAACTTCTGGTTTGAAGTGTGAAAGTTTCATATCTATTTTAAAAAACTGTCATCAAAAGGATTAATAGTTAGACAAAATATTTTTAAATGAATAAATTCGAGGCCTTTTTGAATTAAAAAAATTTCCCTTTTGCTGTGGTACATGGAATTTTTGCAACATGGTGAAACTAATTTGTGAGCCTGAAAGGGAAAGTAAATGATATGTTTAAAAACACTTGACAGATTCATTTTCCTAAAAATTCTCCAAATATTTAAGTGGCAGGCAAGCAAAACAGTACTCTTTTAATACACTGTCTCATGATAGTAATATAGAAGTTGCAAACAGTGAAATTATGCTGCTTTGTTATAATCTTGAAGAAAGAAGACTGGATAGGTTCTGCATGTGTCCATGTGCCAGTATACATGAGGTTGCATAATAATACAAGAAAATTGCAGTTCCGGTGCTTTAATGGGGATGTAAGAGAGCAATTTATCTTGAGAGCTGGATGTGTCTCTGTGTTGGCCATTCCAGTTTCACAAATTCAAAGTCTCATGTCTCTCTGTAAGGTCATTCACTTTTCTCATGTTTAGCGTGCATATTCTTACAGTTCTTGCCAAAAGCCCACTGCCACTATTTTTGCATATCCCACTTCTTCCTGCAATATTTCCTGCAGGTCACCCATTACAGGTACAGAACATGCTGAAGCCATCCATAATGACCTGCTCTCTCATCAGACAAAAATGAGCTCTCAGTCTTTGAATAGCTCTTGAGACTTTCAGGAACAGCTATTCCAGCTGGCGATTTGGAAAATAGTTAGTTCTTCGCCATCTCACTAAGTATGATTCATGAGAGTGTCCACCCACGACCTATCTCTCCCAGGCCCGGTGGTTAAGCTAGCAGGTCTATATAGGTATTTCCTCATCTGAGCTTTAAACTGATATAAGTTTAAAGTTAAACTGATATAAGCAAGAAAGCATTTAAAATTCCTGGGCTAGTATCACACTGTCTGCAAGCTGTTTCTTCTGAAGATGGATGGGGAAAACAAGCAAATAAAGAAGGCAGAAGTGGAGTTTCTATATCACACAATTGCCTGAGCATGGACCATTTCATATCCTATGGGATAAAAGCAAGGCCCTTTCTTGACATGGGACACAAGTCAGACATAAATCTATTTTACTTGAGTGTTTTAGTTAAATCAGGAAGAATCGGATATTTGTTAATGTCTTCTGTCTCTTCCATATACATAAATTACTATGTCACTCTACATAGGCAGTCGGATAGCCTTTCTTAGTTTAAAGAGGGAAAACAGTTTAATCTTAGCCACCACAGGAAAACAAGAATTTTAAGGTTAACCAGTCACCATATTCATCCAGGATTTAACTTTTAAGCTAGACTAGCAATGAGACTGTGTGCTTGGTCACATGCAATTGTAATCACTTCCAGAGAGCCTAAATCTGATTGAAACTAAAGTACCTGAATTCATCTCATGCAGTTAGGAAGATGATATCTCCAGTTTAGCAAAATGTAGTAAAAATAAGTTTCAGAACATTTTCCACAAGCCTCAAATGTACTTATCTGTATGAGGATAACTTACCCACGAAAGAGAAAAATCTTTTTTTCTGTATTTTAATGAGAAAGAAAATGCATAATTTGCTAAACAGGAAACATTTTTACAGCTCTGGATTTTGGGGGTGTCTGAAATTATTTGTAAACTTGGGAAAATTATGAATAAAATAATCTGAACTGATAAATACATTTAACAAAAAATTGAAATCTAATGTGTTCATATCCTGATTTATCTGTCACACAAGTTCTCTTAGCTTAAATATTGACTTGGATTTTTTTACTTAGCACAGAAAAAGCACTTTACAGGGGATATTTTGAAGTTTGTATTTATCAAATTATGGGAATTTTACCTAGTAGTTATACATAAGTGATAAACAGCTCATATAATACGAAGTTAATCAACTTCAGCATCATGGGAAAGAAGAACAAGAAGTGGAGCTGTAGAGAGTTCTGACTCACAAGGAAGATGAAAATATGGCTATAAACAGTCTGAGTGAGCCTACGAGAAAGAATTCACTCTGCCATGACAAAAGAAACCACAGGGGAACATGATGCTTGCCAGCACAAAGAAATCTAGCAACAGGCAGGAGGTGAAAGTCAAGAACTGATGTGTGCAGGGGCTCTAAAACAAATTTAATTCAGAAAGCGACAGGAAACTTCCCCCAGGAGAAGACCCTTGTTTTACCTTATCACAGAACAAGCAGAAACACAACCAAAGGGGATTATTGTTGTGTCTGCCAACTGGAGGCCAGTCACTGGAGTAGACTGATTCATTAAACAGGATTCTCCACCCATCGGCAGGCTCTGATGGACCAAATTCTCAAAAATCACTTCTGATTTTGTGAGTGTGTTCAATCAAGGGTGCAGCTCTGCAGGATCAGCCAGCTGCATGGGATAGTATTAGGGTGAAGATGACTTACTTTTAAAGTAAACCTCCATGTAGACAAAAGCCCCTTTCTGCACAAGGCTCTTAGAAGCACACAAGGACTCAGGGCTGGCCCTGAGGACCACACATCCAAAAAGAGAAAATCCTCTCGTCAGGTCACTAATCATCAGGGTTCGCTAGTTCACTGGACAGATACAAAAGTGCAGGCACAAAACCAGAGATCAGATGCAGCTTTGTAAAACCAGACCTCTTAAAAGATGGCAGAATGAGCAGCTGCGCTCCACTGTGCTAAATAAGCAGGAGTTTGTTGCCTTCTGTGTGTTTTATCTTCCTTCCACACCTGCAGCTGCATGTGGAATTGGAGTTTGACACCTGGTACTCTTGGAGCACTGGAACAGCCTATTATATCCCTAGGTGAGTCCAAAATATGCAGCCCCTGCCCATGCCAGCAGTGTTAACTAGCCTGATCTGGAAGTTGTTCTGTGCTAAAATGGCAATGCGTGGGGAACCCTGAGGACTGCAATGTATATCCTTGCACATCCAAAAGGCAGGTGGTGGAATGGCTGTACCATGGCATTGGCCTTCCAGCAGAGTAAAAAACACTGTTTAAATGGTGTTCATACCTATCTGTGCTGTTGTGCAAACACACTCATTCTGTATACTGCAGTCCTCCTTTCTGAATTTGGGGTAGGTCTTATACACAGGTAGGTTAGTGTGCAGTAAGGCAGTGTCTAGTTTATAAAATAGCCACTCTGCACTAGCTCTCTGAAAAGCATGTTGAACTAAATGTGAAGGGCCTTCATTAACCTGTTAGTTTACTGTACATATTAAAAAGATAACACTCAATGTTGCGTGAGGATATCAAGGAAAAAAGAAAAAAAAAAAAGCCCTGGGATAACTGGAAATTTCTCTTGAGTATTTCTGTAAGTGCTACTCCAGCCCCGGGCTCATGTTCCCCTTCCTGGGGAGCCTTGAGAGACAGAGGAGATCCAGTAACCCTCTGCACAGGCAGCAGGAAGAAGGAAGAAACTGATTTTCCAGCTTCAGAATGACAGAATGTCAGCAATAAATCACATTTCTCTTTCCTAAAAAAAAGAAAAAAACAAAGTTTTACAGTGCAGCCTGAGTATCATATTTTCTAGAAAGCTTTTGAAAATGTTTTATCACATCAGTGTTAGCAGCCAAGTCTTTTTACATGAGAATGTAACGACGGCTGTTCTGGGTTAGATGAAGGGTTTATCTGACTTGAGTATCTTGTCTTTAACAGTGGCCAATAGCAAATGCCTAGGGAAGAATATAAGAGCAAGACACATAGTGATGCTCCCTGGGTATACGCTTTCAGCAACCAGAAATCCACAGCTCAGGGACATCCTGACCCAGAGGTATTATCTCTATGTTTAGTAGCCTTTGACAGATTTTCTTCCATGAATTTGTCTAATAGCTTTCTGAACCCTTGTCAGCTTCTGGCATTTTAGTACCAGCACAGCAGTAAAAGTGAAGGGGAAACCAGATGGGAAAAACATTTTGATAAAAGGCACCCCTTTTTAGCAGAGACAAGAACCTGGAGACTGAATAACAAAGACAGACAGCAGCATGTACAGAACAAGTTTTGAACTTGACATTTTTTGAGCCACCCATGAATCCCAGGCCACTGCACTGGATCCCTGAGAAGCCAAGATTTCAACTGAATCAACCAACAACACACAACCGTTATTGTAACTGAGTCGCAAGTAAGAACAACTATGAAAAAAACACAAATGCACCAGGCTAACCTGATTAATTCTGAAAGCAGAGAGATTTATTAAGAAAAACTATTTTCCCTGAACTTACATAGGGAACAGAGTGCATTTAAGGTAAATGCACTTTTAAGTGGGTACTAAGTTCAATTCTAATGCTTTGATGTCTAGTAATCATATGTGTGGGGTCTTAATATTCAACAGCTGTATCACAACCGATTTTCTCCCCTTCTGAAATGAATGTTTTTTAACAAAGCACTCATGGCAAAACTTGATTTCTACAAAGGGACTACATTGAGCCAAATTCACCCTTCTAGTAAAACTTGGGCTTTCAAAGAAGATGATTAGGAAACATTTAAGCATAGTTAAATGCTTCTGCACAGCTTTTCTGGCATGCACAGAAGCAATCAGATGAGTCCCCTGATCCACAATGCATGTTCTAACATCAACATCTATGCTCTGTCTCAAATATACCTGTAGGTCTCTTTCATCTATAAATAGCTTATCCTTAAAAGTAGAGCTGAGCATCTGTTTTTTTCTTAATCAGTGCATGGCTACATAAATGCCCCTGAAATGACTACCACAAATAGTAATTCCCTTTTTACCCATAAATCAAATAACCAACAAAAACAACAGCAACATTCCACATAACGCTAAGAATACAAATCCTGTAATGTTGAGCAGCTGCACATGAAGTGACCAGAAATTTGCTTTGCTTTGGAAAAGTTAAAGTTAGGATCAGACCAGGAGCACCCATGAGCATATTTCCAAAATGGGAGTCAAGCAAAGAGAGGAATAAGCCAGTGAGGCAAGCGGAACACAGGACAACCAAATTTCCCTATATCATAATCAAAAAATAAATAATTCAGTTGAGCCCCACTATGTCATTTTCTCGGTGGATTTTGTGATCTCCCATGCAATAACATGCCACAGTACATTCTGATCCGCATCAAAATTAACAGTCAGACACTTCATGAAATATTATCTTTGTTAGATTTACCACTAACAGAAATAC
This sequence comes from Caloenas nicobarica, assembly GCF_036013445.1. Lineage (NCBI taxonomy): Eukaryota > Metazoa > Chordata > Aves > Columbiformes > Columbidae > Caloenas > Caloenas nicobarica. The sequence continues at coordinate 127,770,853 of NC_088246.1, read as the reverse complement.
ACTTTCAATTCTTCACATCCACATAGCATGTCTATTAAAGCAATCTGGGAAATTAGTTTGAGATAAACTGTACAGCAATTTTATTCATAGCCTCCCTGTATCTCACACTGTTAATCTGCATCACAGCTCACTAAATAGTGCCTAATGTTTATTGCATTTAACTGAATGTATACGATTCTGAGGGTACGCCAGGGACCGATTATCATAATTATACATGTTTCTATGGAAACCCACAAGTCTATCAGTTTTGATTCATTATATTGTTATACCTTCTAGCACTTTCTAATTATTAGGTGCCCATAAAAAAGTCTCAGTCTTGCTGTTACTATAGAAATGAGCTATAGACAGGCCTCAATTGTTAACCCTTACAGGACAGGAATGAAAAAAAAAAGAAACACAGCCCTGGCTAGAGGGTAGCTGTTCAGATACGATAAATCATAAACTATTTTAACCTACGGTCTTAACTTTCTGTAATTGCTTCACTGAACTTACTCATTTGTTTGAAAAAAAAAAAAATCCATCCAGGAAAACAGAGAAAAAAGCCCAGCTGCTTGACACAGAGTCTTGGACATGGTATGTTATATTAGTGCCCTGCAAATGCCCCTCAGCAAGATTACATGATTCCGTTGAAAGACACGAGTGTCATTAGCAGACTATGCAAAGCACCATAATGTTAGGTTATTAGAAATCAATAAAGCCTGTTAAACTCAACAGGAATATTTACACTCTTCTCACTAGCTTTCAGCCTAAACCTGGACTGAAGCACAACTGGGTGATTGAGCGGAGGCTTGTTTTAGGTGCTGGAATTACAACTGAGTTCAATGAGAATTCACAGAAACTCAGCATTTCCTTGGGTCACTTCCATAAAGTAGGAATAAGCCAGGAAAAAATGAGTTACAATGAAAGTAATGACAACACTTTCTTGCGATATGGTTATTTTAGTATAAGTTAATGCTATTACTTACTTTGTCATATAATATACCCATTTTCCTCCTCTTCCTGTATCTCCTATCAGCTCAGTGAAACCTGAAAGGGACAGAGTGGTTTCACTGTTTCCCTAACCCTCCTTCTATTACAGTTTTCAATTAGAAGTGCTTTTTAATTTAGATCAGCAAAGCTCTCCCGAAGTGACAGCTCGTCCTTCACACTGCATATCTATTTATTTTGGAAGTCAATATACCATTCAATAACCCAAGAACAGGCCTCATTGCTATGCTAATAGTATTCAAAAATATGTCGACACCCATTGAAACAAGTAAACTAGGACTAATTCATAAAGTGAATAAGAAAAGAGAGGGCGGACATTCATACTTTTGCTTCTCTAGCTGAAATTCTACCTTGCAAGTTTTTTCCTTCTCAGAGAAACTGCCATTGCAGAGAAACAATAACCCTGTATGTTCATGTCTTTGTGCAATGGCCGTGGTATAGCAGTCTTCAGATCAAAGTTATATACTTTTTTTTCTGAGTGAGAGGACAAAGCTGGGAATTTAAAATAAGTATTCCCTTATTTTAAAACTGCTGCATCATGCATTTAGCTATAATCTGTGTGGTCAGTTCTAAATCAGATCTCCACAACTTCCAGTCAATTAGAGCTAAATTATATTGCATACAACAATGAAAGATGTACATTTGCATTTATATGTAAGAACTATCATCAAAGAAAGTGAACAGAGTGTCATTCTACATAAAGGTCTCAGATTTATACTATATGTTCAAGGACTATTCTGTTCAATTGTTATTTTACTATTGCAATAGAGAAACCAGATTTGCTGCTAAACAAGATCTTAAGCAGCTAAAGAGAAAATTTAATCAGATAATTTTTAAAAAATCACTAACTCATATATTAATATGTAATTTATAATATAGAATATGCACAGCTCAATTAAAATAAAAATCACGCAGCAAAGAATATGAATATTTACACAAGTTAGTATTTCCAAATAATATGACAACGTACAGAGCCAGATCCTCAGCTAAGTTAAATGGAGCTATGCCAATTTACACAAGCTGAACATCTTGCATAATATCTACCTTTTCAATTCAGTTGCTAATGGTTATGTTGTATAATTTTCATGTACTACAGGTAGCATGACAGCATATCCAACAGTGTGCTGATGTGGGGAACGAATGTGGCTGGCAGTTTGGGCCACTCACACACTCTCTAACAGTCCAGTATTTGTTAGCTGATTTGACTATTCCTTTCCCTTTTGATTTAGGTGAATAACAGTCCTTCACAGGAATGTACAGAAGAATCAAGTTCCACCTTGCAGGTGAAATTGGACCTTCTACGACGTTCCCAGTGACATTTACTTTGTGTCACAATATTGCTTCGGACACTGAGTGAACTCTTACCTGTCTTTATTTTCAGAGCATTAGCATGCTGTAAATGAATCCTTCAAAATGAAAATAAATGAATGAATTAATCAATTAATTAATGATCTAATTAATTATTAGGTATTAGGTAATTCATCATTCAAGAAAATTTCATTCAGCATTTATCAAACACAGAGGCCTGTGCTACAGGATTATGTTATTAATGTATTTTCTAGCTGATGTATAACTTTTTAACATAACGCTAGATTTGATTTCATAACTTGGTAAAACACCATACCTAGTTATTCCTGTTCCATCTAAATATCAGATTCTTCTTAGAAACATGAAAGCTTTTCTCACATTTACATGAATGAAGATCCCTAATAACCAATATATCTGTGGCACCAAAGAGACTGTTCATGTCATTGCTGCTTAAAGTAGTATTTTTGTGCCATCCTAAATGAAAAGAAAATGCCCAGAATCTACATAAGAACTTCTGTTTTATGAGACTTTCTTGATTGCAAAATATTTCCTACATACTTAATTAAAAAATAAAAACAACATAAAATCAGGTGTATACACCTGCAAGAAGAAAGCAAGGGAAAAATTCAAGGGTAGAAAGAAATTGGACAGGTAGGTCATAAATGTTAGATTATCACAGACACTGAGAATTACATGGAACCACTCAAGAGAATACTTAATTCAAAGATGTTGAGTTTACAGACACGAAGTTTGAAGTTGTTTATAGAAGTTAGCTGATGCTGGCTAGACCTACTCATCTGAAATTGCTTTAGCAAAGATTTTTGTTTATGAATATGTATGTTGTTTTTTACAAAGTACTTTACCAGCTGCAGGAATATTAATACGAGCATACTGCCATCAATTCAAGTTCTTAGCTTCAATTGCTGATTGAATTGGTTTTGTACTGTAAACTCCTCAGGGCAGGAGCCTTGTCTGCTGGGACACCAATAAAGACCATGACATGACTTTCCCTCTCCTCCCTCATCAGTTGCATTGAATAGAGCCCTAAAGATGATACAGACCTAGGGTTTTTGTCTGGGTTGTTATTCAAAAAATTGATTTAGAGAAGCTAGAGTTCAAAGAATGATTTTTTTTTTTCCTGTAGTTCTATGGATTCAGTTCAGCTGTCATTTTACCGTATTCATTATTTGAAAGTATTTCATAATCAAAGGAGGAAAAAGTCCAGTTAAACAGTGAAGTCCTCTCCCACAAAAAGACATTTGGATTTGAAATTAAAGTTCAAAATTTCACCTTCTCTAAACCTTCTTATATGTCATTGATTAAGGTATTATTCATTTCTATTTTCTCTGGGCAGCTGTTGTCTTGACCTGGAGTCTCAGAATACAAAAGTTTTCATACTGTTGATCTGTTAGAGTTTGGTTGAACAGCTAACTGCAGCCTCAGTGTCTTTGTCAACAAATTCATTAGTTCTTCCAGTTTTTTGATAACTCTGAGTTCCTCTTCAAATTTATATTATCGCAATACAAAGCAAAAGAAATTCATCCATGGACTACATAGACTGTAAACGGGATAAACCCAGAAACACTGAGAATATCCTCAACAAATCAATTATAGAAACACCAGTATTTATATAAGTTTATGTTAATGATTTTCCTGAAAAATGTGTAATTATTTATGTGGAATTTCCCAATGCCTTTGTGCTGGTGAAGTGTATGGCACTTGGACCAAAATTGATGCTTGGATAAAAGTGTGAAAATTCATCAGTTGCTGCAGTTTTATAATGAGATTCAAGGAAAAGGGAACAAAATTGAATTCCAAGATTTCATTGTTATTACAGTAACTAAATAAAGACAGATGATTTACGCATGAGTTTTACATCCCACTATAATTGGCAATTCACTCAACTCAAGTTGTAATGACAAGGGCCATAGTTCGTTTTGCGGCAGATTTTTTTGTCCATGTGGAGACCTCTGTGCATGGAGATGTTTGCACGAGGCTAATATCCTCTCCTTTTGTGCAACATGTTAAAAAAAGATGTGCAACTCTGAACCATGTCTCCTGTTCCTGGTACAAGCAAGGAGTAACAGTGTGAGGGAAGCAAAGGGGAGATGAGGGTTCAGGATGCTCAGATGTCTCACCTGTCTGTATGTGTGTAGGGGAGTGAAGGAGTGTGCGCAAGTGTATGTGAGCTCATGTGATGAGTGAAATTTTCAGTTTTAGAGCTGTTGGGTAACATTCACCCACTGACAAGCACCAGGAATCAAAAGAGGGAGACATGTATGTCATATGGCCTTTGTGCTCCAGATTGGATGTCACCTCTGAGCCTTGAAAACTAAAAACGTATTAGAAGTGGAAGAGAGTATGAACAAGGATTTGTACAGCATTTGCTAACGTTGATAAGAGTTATGATCATTCTCATCCTAACTTCATGTCAAACATCCAAATAAGATCCAAAACCAAAACTCCTGCTGTGAACCTAAGGCTAAGGGACGGGTACCTGAGAGGAAGAAAAATGTTGCTCACCAAAAACACTGGCTATTTTTTTAAGGAGAAGACAGAAACTCTTGGGGGTTCTTTTTGTTTGTTGTTTTTTTTTTTTTTTTTTTTAGGCAGACCAAAGATGGGGACTGCATCTCACTGGCAGAAGCCTTTGGTAGCTCTAAACATGTGCCCATAGATTCGTGATTCATGCTGCCTTTCCAATATGCATTGCCCTCTTTTACAGGGGTCACCTGCAGCTGCTCCATTGCCCCTCATCTCTCTCTCACATGGGTCTTTACCAAATGCACATCTCCCTGTTTAAGTCTCTTTTTCTCTGAGCTCTTGGCACTCTTTGAGGGCCCAAGGCTAACTGCTTCTTTCTAAGCCCTACAGATCTCTTTCTGCCTTTGTTTCTAACTGTAAGTCTACTTATCTCATTCCTCCAAGTCTCTCTCTCTCTCCCTCTCTCTCATGGCTTTCTTTCAGGCTGTTCTTTGCTTTAGGTCTCATTCTTGCACAGTGTGGTCTCTCTGCCTAATCAACCGTGCTGCTCATTACATTCAGGAGCCCTTTGCTATCTCTTTGGGTTTTTATAAGGTCTCCCGTCACCATGGTGTCTTAGTGTATTCTCACAACTGTGTCCACACGCTATTTTTTGTATATTCATGCACACGTGCTTATTATGATATTTAGTACAAACAAGCAAGATGGTTTTGCTTGGAATATTCACTCTTTAGATCCTCCTCAGTTTCTTGTGGTTGTAGAGATAAACCTCTACCATTTTGCATTAATTGCATTCTATATTTTGCATCTTCATTAATGTCATTTCTTCGATTTCTGTTCTTCTTGTCATCAACATTCATCTGTCCTCAGCCAGGAGTTAAGAGAGAGAGCGCATTATAGAATGAAGGAATTGTAAAACTGTTAATTATAGCAGCAGGCAGAATGGCAGCATAATTAATAAAGGGACTCAAGCAAAATATTTAAAATATTTTTTGTTGAAAAATTTTGTCTTTGTTGTTTTGATAAAACACTCTACAGGAGTGCCACTTTTCCTCAGATTATTATTATTGCTTCTCACATGGATTTACTTCTGTACCCATCCAGTTGCCTCCTCTCCTTGATTCTTTTTTTTTTTTCTCTGCAACCATGGCAACTCTTTGCCCCTACTGAAGGCTGGACATTTGACCACTCTGGAGATATCATTAGGGCTGATCCATTGAATCAGCAGCTAAAGTTGAGGAGAGGGGGAAGCTCACATCTGCACATCCTTCCCTTCTATGTACTTGTACATCTGCTTTACCAAATTCTGCTGTCCCAGGAAGAATGAAAGGGAAAAGATCTCTCCCTCTTTCCCTCACTTTCCTTCTCTTCCTCTGTCTCCAGGGTCCAGAGTATTTGGATTGTGAAAATTCTTTAGGCTGTTTAAAAACATAGTTATGCAATGAGCGCCATTCAAAAGAGAATTACTTCTTTGGCTCATGTCATTTCTAAGGGAAGATAAAAGACAATCCTTAGCTTAAAAAGGGTTGTGTTTCTGAAAGCATCAATACAACTTTTCACTGAAAGATCTTTAAATAATTTCTATGCAATTAACTAAGTCTCACAACACTGCCCCGGAGGTGATGTTATTGTACAGATGGAGAAACTAAAGGAGATTAAGTGACTTATACATTGTTATGTAAATCTGTGCCAGACCCAGTTACAGAACTCAACAATTTTCTTTAAAGTCACGAGATGTTGTATTTACATTGGTAAATTTAGCATTCTTCTAAGGGACTTCCATTCATGAAGTTCAGTTTAAGATTTGACTGCTCTTCTTTCAGCAATTGTCTTCCTATTCAACGTGGCACTTAAGCACATACTTGTCTTCAAGCATGAGAGCTGGCCTGGTTAAGAGATTTTTGTTCAGGTTATTCCAGTAAAACATTTTGTTTAGAGAAAATTCTCTACTTTTCAGAAAAAAATGTTTTGTTATAATTTTCCCACGAAACATTGATTTTTAATATTTAATAAATTAACATTGCCAAAGGAAAAAGCAAACAATCTTTCAGAAAATATAAACATACATATTGTTCTTTTTTCTCAGTATATGACGGTCTACCTAGTTAACTCTATTTTTCTTACTTTAGCCTTATGAACCAACAAAGAGTGAAGAACTCCATTCTGTGCTAATAGCCAAGGCACTGAACAAAAGGCAACATTGTATACCCCTACTGTGTATGAGGTAAAAACCAATCTATTTCAATATGTTAAATGCTAAGTCAGTAAGAACTGAGGGAGTCAAACATTTTTCAGGAGAAGCATTCAGCACCAAGCGGAATTAGAAATAAACCAGCATATGATGCTGTGCTTGTTTGACACATTGTACTATTTGAAGATATCACTTAAGGTGCTTTGAATTTCATATTTAGCAGATTCTTGGATCCACAGTAATGCAGCATGATACACCATAAATCTTTCTAAATATTTATTAAAAATAAATGCTCTTATTCAGCTGATTAATTATTGAGTATGTTTTCCACTTAACTGTCTTTGTTTTGCCCCTGATACTCCTATGTTGTTCAACTGACTGAAATAAATTGTTTGAGGTTCTAGGGCAATTCCAACCAGGGCAACAAGTTTCAGATATTTATATCAGAATAGATATATATATGTGTGTGTGTGCATACACATCTCCATATGCATATGTCTGAACATAGCAATGAGAGAAAAGTTAAACAAAAAAAACTGTTTCCGTTTCTTCTCACTGAACCACAAAAGTCATTAGTGGGAGGAGCAAAGATAGAGGGGTCAGTATATGACTGAATCACCAACCCACTGATGACTAAGGGACATGTGTTGCTGCTTGTGTAACTTGCAGCTTCAGGGAGAAGAGTTTACTGCAGATTACTTAGATAACATATTCAAATGTACCTTAAAATCCAGCTGAACCCATTCAATTTGGATATTTTATTTGGAATGTATTTTGACTTTTTTTTTTTTTCCTAATCACATTGAACACCTTTTGTTGACAAAAATTAACAGAAATTCCTGTGTCTATGGTGTCTGAAAATCCTTGTTTCTCATCTGGAAGAAAACAATCATTTTTTCTTTCCTTCAGAGGAACCTCAAAAACTTTTTTTTTTTTAATGGCCCAACAGGTGTCCTTTTTGTTGAAGATCTCAGATGATAAAAGATCTATTGCTTTTATATGACTTCTGGGTCATTTTTCATGGGACCGAAAGTAAAAGGTAAAGGTAAGGTCTGAGCCTCTCTCAAGCAGCTAACGCTGATCTGCAGTTTGAGACCGTATCTGGAGTGCTGGTCTTCTCAGTACAAGAGAGACATGGACATATTGAAGGGATCCCAGCAGAGGGCCACAAAAATGGTGAAGGGCCTGGAACACCTCTTGTATGAGGAGAAGCTGAGGGAGTCGAGACTGTTCAGCTTGGAGAAGAAAAGGCTCACGGGGAACTTTGTCAATGTGTTTGAATACCTGATGGGAGACAGCAAAGAATGCAAAGTCAGACTATTCTCAGTGGTTCCCCATGTAGAGACAAGAGGCAATAAGCATAAACTGAAATATAAAAATTCAGTTTGAACATAACAAAAAGCCTTTTTACAGTGAGGGTGGCTGAATACTGGAACGGATTGTCTGTGAAGCTGTGGAATCTCTATCCCCAAAGGCATTCAAAACCTCATTGGACAGAGTCCTGGTTAACCTTGCTAGTCTAGTTGACCTTGCATTGAGCAGGAGACTGGAGCGGTTGACGTCCCGAGGTCACTTCCAGCCTCAAGGATTGTGTGATTCCATCAATTTCCTCTGTGGTCAGCTGTTACAGTTGAAGGTGAGGATATACATCACTTCCCAGAAAGAATTGTGGTGCATTGACAGAGATAGATGCTCTAAGAGTGAACTGCAGGTAGTAGCTGTAAGATGTACGTCTAAGCTCCATTTCTGAATGCCAGTTAAGAGCAAGGGTGGCCAGAGAACTCAACATAGGCAAGTTCTCAGACATTTTTCATAAGCAGCACAACAAGAAAATATCTACAGGCAGTCTATCCTGCTGTCGTGAATGTACATCTACAATCCATTCCTGAATGGCTGTCATCTTCATCTACTCCCTTCCAGTGCCTACAGCATAGCAGTGCCACCTACTGCTGGAGCAGACTCATTCAACACCTGGCCATTCCTGCGTGTCATAACCTGCCCAGTCCAGGCCAGGCTACTTCTGTCTAAAGAGACCTCCATCTTGAAATGGCTACTTTAAGCATTTTAGAAATCCTACCTGATTTGCTGCAATAGCCTAATTCATAGCAAAGCGTTCTAGCAAACACTGTACATCTCTGTCTCCAGAAAATCAAATATCTAGAAGTTGATAATGCCCACTTGAAAGACCAAGAGGCAACAGTGAGGCTGGTTTACCACATTTGCATCTCATTTCCTTCTAGTTTGCAAGGTTGAAAACATCAGATCCTTCTTGAAGAGGTTCTACCAAAGACAAAACGATAGCACACTCCATGAATCAGCAAAAGCCTATCTTTTATCCATCTTAATTCACTGCTTGGTGAGAACAACTCAGATTTTTTGCTTGCACAGATACAAGAAATTTCAGCAGAGTCTTGAAAAAGCTTAGTGTCCTTGTCAAAAATTAAAATTTGTCCTATACTCAACAGAAGATTCATATAAAACAGTTGGAAGGAATCATAAGAGGTCATCCACTTCACCTGCCCTCCACAAAGCAGTATGAACTAGAATTATATGATTTCTTTGTGAAGTTCATCTAATATATCTGTAAAAATTTTGAGTGGTGGAATTACTACAGCATTCGCCTCAAAATTTATTTCATTTCTATGCCTCTTCCTCCTTCTCTTCTATGTATTAAATAAGCTATTTCAATATTTTTAGTATGTTTTGTTTTCTAAATTTTTGTTTACCCTCCTGGAAGCATCGTAACTCAGCTAAGTTTTAGTAATACTGAATAGATTAGAAGGATATATTATACATATATTCTCATGCAGTGTTTGCTTTTTTCACTGGTGACTCATAATCAGTTTTTGATCTGTTTTGTGTCCCGGCCCTTTTCTATGCGTGTGAAACCTAGCCCATTTTTTCCTATCTCATATTCATATGGTTCATCATGTCTGAGAACAGACTCATGTGTTTCTGCTTGTTTAATTGTATTCAAGTTTTTTCCAGATGATCTCTCCAAATCATTTTAAGTTCTAATCCCATCCTCTGGCATGCTCGTAGTCCCTCCCACAGTAGTATTTCCCATAAATTTAATAAGCAAAATGCTGTTTAATATATCTTCCAGCTTAATAATGAAAATGTGGAGTAGTACCAAACTGGTAAGTACTCAATATACTTTTTTGATCAGTTTTGCACATGCCTGGATTCAAAGAGTTTCATCTAGGTTCTTCATGAGATGGTCATGTGAGACAGCAGCTTGCCATTTATTTAAGTCAAAGACAGTAATGTGTACTGTTTCTCTTTTATCCAGTACATTGTCCGGTACACTGTCTCACAAGTGAACGGATGTGTCATTATTTGTCTTTGAACCATGCTGGCTCAATACCTTCTTGTGTTATCTGAGGTGCCTATAAATAATCTGTTTCATTCTCTGAGACCATCACTCACAGAGAAGTGAGATAAAGCTGGGTGGTGTACAGTTTCTTGGCTCCCTTTTTACCTTGTTTTCATTGTCTTTGCATTTGCCCTTCTCTAGTTTTCTGAAATCTCAACTATGAAATTACTCCAAAGTTGCTTTAGCTACATCTACAGTTGGAATTTCATTAGGTTCAGGCACTTCAAAAATATTTGGGTTATCTAAGTACTTTTCCAAACTGTTGTCATTTTAACCTGAGATTTTACAACTTTGCTTGGTGTTAGTAGTCCTAACTTCCTGACTGCACACCGTATTTATAGTGCAGATAAAGCAGAAATTAATTAAGTGCACTAATGTCAGTTTTTCAATCTTTATCAAGTAGTGTACTTAATTTTGTCTGCCTCTTACCATAACTGCTTTCTTCTTTCCGTCCATGCACCTTGTGAAAATTTTCTTGGCTTGGCCTTCAGCACTTCCGAATTTGTCCCAACAGCTTCTCCTTTTCTTTCATATTCCTCTGTAGTTGCTGGAACTACTTTCCACTTTCTGGATTCTTTCTTTTGGATTTTTAGGTCACTAAAAAGCTGATGATTTCAACAGATTGTTCTCTTAGTGTATTTCCGACTCTTCCTCTGTATTGGCACAATTAATGTTAATTTCTTTATAAAAATTTATTTACTTACAGAATTTCTTTACTTCCTTTCTCTGTAAGCCTTGTCTTTCTCTGAAATTATTAAGGGCTGTCTGCTTAAAATGCATTACTTTTATTTGGCAGTGTCTCCTCTTTCTTTAAAGATGTTGAACTCTTTCACTGCATTGTCACTGTTGCATTGCCTTCAGCCTCCACATTTCCAGCTAGTCCTTTTTGAATACTCTGAATCAAATCTAGAACAAGCTTTTCTCCAGATACTGTTTTCCATAACTTGCATACAAAAGAATATGTAAAGATGCCTAGGGATTTCCAAGCCACCAGAGAAACTGCATATCTTTTAAGAATGTTTATACTTCTGAAGGTCACAAGTTAAGATTGTCAACTTCTTCCAAGGAAAGTCCAAGAGTCAGCTGTTCCCACTGCTTTGGTTCTTCAAGGATCCCACTACAATCTGAATTGTTCAGTTAATTAATTTTTGAGTTTCTACAGTCGATTATGTGGATCATAGTGAAGGTGAAATCGATACTGATGTCTGTGGTCTATTATAGCCACATGAAAAGCTGGAAGAAATAAACATCATATGTGGCTGGATATAATAATAAATTAATGGGGAGTTTTGTGCTGACAATATGGTCAAGATGAGACAGAATTTCTACATAATTTCAGTAAAATAATACAACGAAATGGTGCTCCAGAGCCTAGCTATAGTCGTGGTATGCTTGGCATTGACTTTTACTCAGTGGCTAACATTTTTATGTGTATAGGTTGAGAACAAAGTAAGGCTTGGATGGCTAAAAAGTACTTAATAGCAACAAGCTAACAAAGACCTGTGCCCCAGCCTCCTGAGCACACAGTTTGGCACCAGCTAAGACACCCTCAAACTCATCTTCCTCAAGACATTAAGTGAAGTTGATAATTTTGTGCTCCCACTTTTGTATATTTTTCTTAGGACCTTTTCTTGAGGACTGTGCATAACAACTTCATCTCCCCTTAATGACGGCATCTGCACAGTCACATTCACACTACTTCTTCCTTCACCATTGAAGACCCGAAGTACCACTTACTGAGTGAAACACCACTCTCCTGTGTTGTCTGTGGCACACTGAAGACAGAATATTTTATTTGCATCTGATGTTGGATCCTCAGAGACTTTAACTATATATCTCTTTCAGGAAAAGAAGTTGGAATAACTGAACATTGCAGTCATTCTCAAACTTTCTGTACTGGTGCAGTACCATGAATGGTCAGACTTTCCTGTGTGTCATCATAGGTTCTAGTGGATACCAATATATTATTAGCATAACTTTTAAAAATTGAAAATACTATTAAGATGTCATGGTCCTGTAAGCCATTCTCTTATTCTTCACAGCCTCACTAGTAGCCTGGTAGGACCTCAGTTTGGGAACCACAGCTTAGATGGAAAGGAGAGATTTCAAGGTAAAAAAGCCATCCAGCTCCTGACTGAGTTCAGTGATGTCAGATATCTTGGAAAATCTCTTCTGAAATTAGCAAATTTCATAGCTGATTTTCAGTGGTGGGAAGGATTTGCCCTGGAAAGAAGGTCTTGCTGGTACCACTATGATCAGTAACAGTACAGAAAGAATGCAGTGTCAGTGTAGGAAAATTTCTAAAAATACTGATTCTTCACTGTGTGGAGAGGCTGGCTACTGTTCTAGGTTAAAACATAATTTATATTCCTCTCCAGAATGCTCAGCTGTTTTCCAGGGTCTGATTTCTGCTTTGTGTTAATTCTTCATAATTTTATACCTCCTTGACAAGAAGTAGAATAGATATCAAACTCCTATGTATTATGCATCTCAGCATTTTTATATTCAAATCCAGATACTGTGTTCTGATTTTCCACTTTTGCTGTATAATTGGGTCATCAGATTTTCCATTAAAAATGCTTAACAGAACATTATAATTAAACTCTAAATCTATTACCTTTTGCCTAAGCATGTTTGTAAGGTTCTTCCTTAGTATCTTGGGTGAAAACATTTCTTTAAATACAAGATTTATTAAAAGAATAAGATACGCTTTCTATATTAATTCACTAAAATAATTTTTAAATGCCATGAACACCACAAAATGAATTAGATTCGTCCTGCTACATCTTGAGAAATATACATTGATCCAAAATGGCTATATTTGTACCCTTCCTTGACATTAGTACCCATCTAATATTCTCAGTGTATTTAAGTTTCTTAATCTAGTTTGAATATGGCCGACCATTACAATTAATCAGCAGTTTGTTGTTCTAAATTTAAAAACTGGTTAGAATGCCCTTGTAGGCTTTGCATTATGACTAACAGATACTTTTCTTACATTACAGGGATGATATGTCTGCTGTTGTTGCAAATTTAGGCTATTAATTGCTATTATTCTTAGAAAGGGGAAACGCTTTGTTAAACAGTTTTGAACACTGACATGAGTCTGTCCTTTCCCACAAGATAAATGCATGGACACCTCAGTAGGAGTCCACCCCAGCCCTGATTGTGTACCCTGGAGCTGACCACGGGAAGGTGCTGGAAAAGACAGAAGCAGATGGTCCAGGTACACAATTGCTTCAGCCTGGAATATACTACAATGATCAGCCCGTGTAAGGACATTGTTAAAATAGATCTGATCTAGAAACCGTCACCCTGAGGATGCAAAACAACTTTCCACCAGTGGAGGTTCCCATCTAAAAAAAGAGAGGCTTTACCAGATGACAAAATTAAACAACAAATAATCTTGGGTTCCACACACATCACCAAAAAAAACCCAAAGCAAGATTAGAAAAATCACGTAAGAAATGGATGAATGTTAGAAAGAAATGTATTAATTTTAGAAAAAAGGGTAAGTTTCATTTATGTTATCTTTTATACAACTTAGAACTGTTGTATTCTTACCTATGTAAGTATTGCATAGTAATTATACACGTATATACATGTGTGAGTTTATATGCCTATAGTATGTGTCTGTGTCCAGACATGCTTAAGCATGCATGAGAGAGAAAGACTTTTCACTTTGGGTTGTTTATTCTCAGTAGCATAACCATAGAAATAAATGAGAGGTACATAGTTGTAGCAAGATATAAAAATTGATTTTCAAATTTGTGGTAAAGAGCTGAGGCAATATCTTACAATCAAATTAAAAAGACAGACATTCCATTGGCCCCAGAAGACTCCAAGGGAAGATGGGCACTCATAGGCATTGCCTCAAAGCGTGGATATTATGACAGCCAGATGAAACCAGAAGCACCAGGCAGGATCTTCTTTGCCTGTAGGCTTTTCACATTATATATGCAGCTATTGTTTTGCATTATAAGCTATCTTAAATGATACAAAAACATTTTGCTGAAAAATAAACCATTGGTTTTATGCTTAACACCATGATTACAAAACATGATGACATGAATTATTCATTTTATTTGACTTAATGTAATAATTTTTCTCCCTATCTAAGGCCCTGTGAATAGTGTCCTATACAGCTACAGTTTTGAAGAACTTAATACTAGCGGGAAAAACACCTGGCAGTAACTGACAGTGAATTAGGCTCATTGTCACTTGGAAAAAAAATACTTTGGCAATTTAATCCTTGATGTTCTGTATATCCCACTTTCAAAGAGCATCTATGAAGTCCACGAAAAGGATCGACCTTGAAACAGGAAATAAAGATAGGTAAATTTTAGGCTGTGCTATTGAATCCATCTCGCTGTTGCAAGCCCAGCTGTAACTGGAAAGCAGTTCTGGCTCTTATAAACGTTCAGTCGGAGAATTCTGATAAGCTTTCATAATTTACTCAGATCAAACCTTTTTAAAAACTACAAGCCACAAGACAATGGTCCTGTGAAAAAGCATATTACTCAGTGCATTGTTCTTGCCAATTTACACACTAATTTACTTTCTTGTTAACATGTGAATGGAGAGATACAATAAAAATATTTACCAAACAACAGAGTTTACTGAAGGAGGCTGACTTTAATGACTTTATCTCAAAGTTATCAAAACCAGTGCCAGAACTATAGAAAGCAGTTCTATTCAGAATGAGAGCAGTAGTCATCAAAAGAGTTTTACTGGACCTCACAAAGGAGCTCAGGCTATGCAGTAAAAATACTGCTCATCGTATTTAAAATGTGACCCTTTGGCGATATCTACTATCTGACACCAAATCAAAACACAGGCTTAATTTATGCTGTTAATGGATGGCTTCATTTTCCAGCAGTATAATGACATTGAGTAAACAAATGAACTACCTAATTTCTAAAAACGTGGTTAAAGAGGCTGTAGTATAAGTAAATGGAATAGAATCTTAAGTCTTTTCAATGCCTAATTGCCATTAACTGATGACATGTCCAAGCATAAACATTAAAATAGCAGCAATAGAAAGTGGAGGTGTGAGGGAAAAGAAGAGTGCTTTTGTGAAGCTCCTATATTATTAATGACAAAATAATATCTTAACTCTGTGGTACTACCCTCCACATTTTGTTACATTATTGTAACTCTCAAAAGAAGAAGATTAACAACCCGTTCCTGCATTCATTGTTTGCAATGGTGCACTGCAGTGTCCACTTCACAAAACCACAATAATATTTTCAAATCAAACTCTTCCTCAGGCAGTAGCATTAACTGCATATTTTATTTGCTGCCTTTTATCTGAGATTCCTCTTCTGCTTTGCAGCAGTCTGGGGAAGCACCAGTTCAGCCTTCATCATTATTACTTACTCTTATTTATTAATCACATTCACGATGCATTTTAGCTACATTCCAATCAAAATTGTGAACTGGCCCAGAAGATGCAGCAGCCGTGTCATTTTGTATCAGTAGCTTCTCTTTTATTCCAATTCCACTCTGACCTTCAGCAATAGTGTCATGTGTTTCTATAATGGTTCTCATTGCCTCCTTTTGCAAGCACCACAGCTCCCTAGAGACTATCTGCATGGGAAGATAACTTTAGGAGCCTCTAGGGGTCTGCTTTCTGTTTGCTCCCATACTGGCTAAAAAACAGTAAAAATCCCATTTGTTCAAAAACAGATTTTTTTTTTGCATTTTGTTTGTTTGTTTGTTTATTTGTTTGTTGTTTTGGTTTCTTATTTTTCTTTTAATTCAAGAGCACAGAGCAACACAGCCCCTGCTTTTTAAGTTTTTCAGCAAAGCTACCGCCTAATTACTGCCTGCTGAGTACAGCAGTTAAACATCATCAGTCAGAAAGCCTTAAAGATACAATATCCTTCTTCATGAACTGTCTGCTTGTCAATTCTAAGTCACCCTCCTGCTTTAAATCAACCAACCACAGAGCTGTTATGAACAGCAACTGATTTTCCATGCAGTGCTGCAAAACAAAATCACACCGTATCCTATTTTAAATGGCCACAGTTTTTCACCTGCATAACAAGATGTAGCTGGCACTGCTGAGCTGAACCATATCAAAAATGGGTTCAAGTAGAAATAGCACAGAAACCTGGAAGAATATAAGTACAGACCCAATTACACATGCGTTTTGATGCTCAAAGCAAATTACAGGCAAATAACAGTGAATTTTTCCCCCCCTTCATAGCTGCATTGTAGACATTGGTCACTTTTAAGTTTTGTTTCTACAGTATACAATGTGATAACTTTTAAGGCTCAAATCCTAAATATTATTTTATTAACCGAGTGTGTATTTATGCACAAAGGTTTTAAAAATGGAGTTAGCACAGGAACATCAGTCTTTGTCAAGCTTACATTGATGTCAGAAAGGTGCAAGAATTTTATACTTCTGTAGGTACTTTTCAACTTGATTTTCATTCACAGACATATTAGGAACACATGCATGGACACAGCACTTAGAAGCACCACATAAACAAGTACAAGACTATAAGCCTCTAAAGACGGGACAGAGTGGGCATTTTCTAACAGATCTGGGATGTTGGATGCTTACTGATGGTTGCCAGTTCCGATCTGTTCTCATCCACGTTGTTAAGCTATAAAGCTCCAGGTAATTTTCTATTAACTTGGTAAAAATTTCAGATACATTGAGTGGAGAAATTTGAAACTATATTTAAATTGACAAACGAAATGCAAAAGAACCATTACATTTTCCACACTTACATCAGTACCTCAGTACTGTTATGATTTTCAGGTGTACTGCGTCAAAACGGCTTTTTCTCCATTCTAGTAAATTTGTGAACTAATAACAAACCACAAGCATAAAAATGTGTTTAGAGCTTTTAGTATTTGTCATCTTAATTTAAATGATCTGACTTATAAAGAAACTTGTTTGTCTATGTGAAATAATGTTTATGTTGCCTGTAACACAGAACTACCACAGGGCAAAGGCATTTTGTACACGTAAAATGGACACTGCTTAGAGCATTATTTCCACATCTGTAGTAGTGACTGGGGCAGACATAGGAGCAAATGGAATGGGGAAATGTGGAACAGACACTGTACCGTCAGAGTGAATGGAATAAACCCTGCACCAGAGGCTCCACCAGGAGCTAGTGCCAGTCTTGTCTAGCTCCTTACCTTAATTGTTCACTACCTAACTAAATTTGCAGTTTTCTTTAAGTATAATCACAAAATGGTTGGGGTTGGAAGGGACTTCTGGAGATCATACCATGGAATGGCAGGAAGATGAGCCAGGGAAGGTTTAGGTTGGACATTAGGAAAAGGTTCTTCACCCAGAGGGTGCTGGAGCACTGGAACAGACTCCCCAGGGAGTCGTGGCCCCAAGCCTGACAGTGTTCAAGAAGAGACTGGACAACACCCTCAGACACATGGTGTGAACTGTGGGGTTGTCATATGCAGGGACAGGAGTTGGATTCAATGATCCTTGTGGGTCCTTTCCAACTCAGGACATTCTATGATTCCATGATCTAATCCAACCCACCTACTAAAGCAGGTTCACCTACAACAGATCACACAGGAATGCATCCAAGTGAGCTTTGAATATCTCCAGGGAAGGAGACTCCACAAACTCTCTGGGTAACCTGTTCCAGTGCTCTGTCAAACTCAAAGTAAAGAAGTTTCTCCTCATGTTTAGATGGAATCTCCTGTGCTTCAGTCTGTGCCCATTGCCCCTCAGTCTATCGTTGGGCATCACTGAAAGGAGCCTGGTCCCATCCTGACACTCACCCTTGAGATATTTATAAGCATTGATGAGATCCCCTCTCAGCCTTCTCTTCTCCAGGCTAACCAGAACCAGCTCTCTCAGTCTTTCCTCATAAGAAAGATGCTCCAGACCCCTAATCATCTTCATAGCCCACTGCTGGACTCCCTCCGGTAATTCCTTGTCCTTCTTAAACTGGGGAGCCCAGAACTGGATGCAGTGCTCCAGATATGGCCTCACCAGGGCAGAGTAGAGGGGGAGAATAACCTACCTCAACCTGCTCATCACACTTTCCCTAGTGTACCCCAGGATACCATTGGCCTTCTTGGCCACAAGGGCACATTGCTGACTTATGGTCAACCTGTTGTTGACCAGAACTGCCAAGTCCTCTGCAGTGCTGCTTTCCAGCAGGTCTGCCCCCAACCTGTACTGGTGCCTGGAGTTATTCCTTCCCAGGTGCAGGACCCTACACTTGCCCTTGTTGAATTTGCTCAGGTTCTTCTCTGTCCAGTCCTTCAGCCTGTCCAGGTCTCGTTGAACAGCAGCTTCTGGTGTGTCAGCCCTTCCGCCCAGTTTTGTATCATCAGCAAACTTGCTGAAGGTGCACTCAGTCTCTCCATCCAGGTCACTGATGAACAGATCGAACAGGACTGGACCCAGTACTGACCCCTGGGGAACGCCACTAGCTACAGGCCTCCAACAGACTCTGCATCATTGATCATAAACCTGAGTTCTGCTATCCAGCCAGTTCTCGATTCATCTCACCATCTCATCTTGGTCTTGAATTTCTTAAATGTATAATGCAAGATTTAAACATAAACATAGTATATTTATTTCTCTTTAAATTACACATAAATATACTCAGTCTTGCCTCCATGGTGGTATAATCTTTTTACTAGGAACTCCATTTGTTCAAAACTTCTTAAATATTTAATATAATTATTGAACCAAAAACTCGTTTGAAAATGTAAAAATATAATATTTCTAGTGATTTGTACTACTAAGAATACACTATTACAGTTTAACTAGCATTAACAGCAGATGCACTGATATGAGACATAAAATTCTGAGAAATCTCGAACTTCAGAGAGGAAGAGTTTCACAAAAAAATCCCCACAATTTTTGCAGTAAACGAGAATATATACAGTAATTGTTTATTAAAATTCAACTTAAGATTGGAAAATATGTAAGGTATCATTTAGTTACCACACAAGTCATTGACTAAAATATTTATGATCTACTACTAAAATTAGAGAAAAAATAAAAATGATAAATATTATTGCCATATAGTCAGTCAGAAGGGTTAGTGACAATGCACAAACACAGCACTAATATTAAAATGTAGATAAAGAAGGAAGTCTTGTTTTAGAGGAAAAGGCTTGGAAAACTGATGAGGTTCCTTACACATTCAGTAAAATGTACTTACCACAGTACACTACTAAAGAGCAACAGTAAAGAAGATTGTATAAAGGACTTGTAATCATCTGATTTTGTGGTTCTGAAACAAAACAACTTTGACTGAAATTTTCAGTAGTTTTAGAAAACATTTTAAAGGACTGAAGAGTAATATCATTATCACTAATTTAATCATTACTTTAAAAGCACACATCCTTCCAAAGCAGAATAATTTCCATATTTTTTTGAATTTTCCTCCCCAAATTTCTAATTTTGCTTTACCAAGAGGTTACAAAGGATGAGAGGAAAGAACAGCAAGCAATCACCACAAATATTTTTCCTGAAATTTTCCTAAGGGTGGTTTCGGACCTTCACAGACCTACTGTAAAGGATGCAGGACAGCCAGAATGCATTTCCCATCTACCAAAGTATCAGACAGAATAAAGGAGACAAATTCATTGACTAATCTGGTCCTCAGTATGGAACCAGTCTACATGATTTTAAATGTTGTGTTTCAGAGACTATGACATTTATATGGAAGAAGAGAGGAAGCTTAGTTTAATAGCTAAGACGGCCAGCTGTTTTCTGCATAGGACATCACCTTGGAGATCCTCTGCTGCTTCAGATACTTTGGGTACCCATGGGGCTCACACCACCAGCCTGGTAATAGTGCTCTAGTTCCATGTCTCAAGGGCCAGCCTACCTACCAGAGAGAATTCTTAACATATTATTTCAGACTCTTTCAAACCACAGCTGTGGCAACTAATAAAGTCGTTATACTCGGATTCTGAAGAAAAGCTGTCCTAAATTACCCTTCCCCATTTACAGGTTACCTAAGGTTGCCAGTAGGCTATATGAGCATGACAGCTTGATAGAACAATAATTAATTCTCTTAATTGCAACCTCCGTTCCTAAATCAAGCCCATGGAAAAAAAAAAAAAAAGTTATTTTGATTTATACTATTGTCACATGGGACAAAAACAGTGAAAAGCTGACACAAATGTCATATCTGGCAGAATATCCAGCTTTTAATTTTAACTTATAATTAATTATCAGATTTATTTGTGAAGTTACACTATTCTTTATCTTATCAAGGATGAGGGGTGTAATTCAGGGCTATGAAACTTTCTTATCTGAATTCTAGGTTAAAACAAAAAATGCAAGCATCTGCTTGAACCATAGAAGCATGTAGAGGGACCACGCAACTGAGAAAGGTTTCAGCAGCACACAACGTCAATTATAATATAACATTAGTGAAAGAATATGAGAAAAGAAATAGGGCCATCACATTTAACAAAAAAATAGGAAATAAAACTGCATTCTTTGAAATGTATGAGAAACTACAATGGTTCCCTAAAAAGCCGTATTTTGAAGTCTAGAGAGAAAAAAATATTATCAGGCTCTTTCCTTGCCTAAAATTTATTGTTCAGTCATGCAAGACACTGAGCAAATTTTTTCTTATCTGTAAAAGTACTTAAGCTGGAGCTTAACCTGAAGCATGTGAGAAATACTACTGAGATCAATATGAACCCAGTGTTTAAGTGCTTAAAGGTAAGCAACTATTAATGTGAATTGCTGGGTAGAGCCATGGTGCTCAGATCTATGAAGAATAAAGCCTTTATATTGTAACTGGAAGAGTATTTCTAAAGCACCATCCTGCAGTTATAAAAATAATGGGCTTGGGGATCAAAATCAATGTTTGCAAATCAGTTACCAGAGGTTTCTGCTCTCCTTTGTGTTGTCTGGTGGGCCCATGGACAGAAATTTTGAATCCTGCCATTAGCAAGACCTTGGATGAGTCCTGAGTCCCTGAAATATACTTGTGAAGTCATTAACCTTCAATTTTGTAATTATACATCTGTAATAAGAACCATGAGTCAGGTTTACTTTTGAAATTAGTAAGGACAATCAAAGTCTAATAGCTGAGTTCAAAGATTCAGAAGCATTATGTCTCCTGATCTTAATTTACAGCAGCTCCTGGAAATGAGATTTGAAAGGTAGCTGCCCATTTCCTCATTCACACTATCATCATCCTGGAGCTTGATGGTTGTTTACAACACTTTTGCTCATCTACATATCATATAACAAAAATTATATAATATGGTGATAACAGTTAGCTTTGACTGCAGGCAAACTCCTGAATTAAGGGCTGTTTTCATAGTGTTAAATAAATGAGGGCATCTGTGACCTTTTTATAATATACTGGGGTCATTTTAGGCTTCAGAAACAGTCACAGCTATTAAGGAAATATTTCTCATCCACTCACTTTTTTCTTCTTACTGTGGGTGTTGGTGTTACTATTTAATTTCATACAGACCAACATATTACTAGGCACATCAAAAAGGACAACCCATATTCAAATGAGTACTATTACTGCCATTATCTTAATGACCTGCTTAAAAGATACATAGAGTTAAAATCAAAGCAATAATAAGAAAATCAGCAATTACATGTTCGGGGTTTCTTTAATTTTATTTTCATGAATAAATGGGAGTTCTGTTTGGACACACTGAGAAATTACTGAATATATCTGCAGATATATACTTATTTTTCTTTAAGCTGATGAAATTGGAACTTCATAAAAACCAGATTGTTCTATTTTCTACAATGGGGTCATTCTTCAGAAGAATTCATTAATTGCATTTAGACTTAAGGGCCAAATGTAGTAATATTGTGGACAACTTATTTAGTCAAAAACATTTATTTAGGTAGATAGAAACATGTGAATTCCACCCTGGGTCAGAATAATGTCCACTTGTTATTGTATACTATTTGGAAACACTTAGTTCTCCAGAGAGAGATTTAAAAGTCCTGCAGCAGGTTCACAAAAGTTGTCTGCCTCACACCCTAAGTCTCTTCCTAATTAATAACAGAATCAAGACTGCTTTTATCCCAAAGCAAAAAGTTTAACACTCATTACATTGCATGCTTATAGCTAATTAGGCTGACACTGAACTGGACTGCTCTACTTAAAAAGTCTAATTCCTTTCTTGATTTTGTTGAATTCTTATCTTTGTAACTTCTTGTGGCAATGGGTTTCACAGTACAATTCAGACTGTGAAAAACTATTGTAACTTTCTTTAATTTTAACATTATTGAATGTTCTTTCATGTATTAGAAGTAATGAAATTGCATTCTACCTCCTGTAACTGATATTTTACACACTTTTCTTGTGTCTTGCAGACTGACAAACCCATCTGTCAACATCTTTGGGTGATCAATGCCATGGGAAACTGCAGGTCTGAAATTGCAATGTCTTTTCCTATGGCATTAATTTACATGAATTGAAATGAGAGCAGGTATGCCGAGCAGTATGGTCTGTGAACGTATGTAAAAATGTCTCCTCATTCTGTCTTTAAGAACCCTTTATAATCCATTTCCAAAGAAAGTTGAGTTTCTGACCACAAGGAAGCCTCAAACTGCTGCTGTTTTCCGTTCTAGAAACTAGAATATAGAAAAGCTACATAACATAAGCAGAAACAAAAATAAAACTACCGGAGCATTTAACTGTGGACTGAATTTATGCAGATAATCAAAACTGATGTGGAAGTTCCAAGGTTGAAGATAACTCATACCCTGTTTCACCCACTACTTTGTGGTTCATATAAACAGGCCTCTTTCTTGCAATAACACTGTCAGTTCAGAAACAATTAATAACATTGGCATCCTTTTTCTTGGTCACAGCCTGAAAGATTAGCGTGGATATAAACCACAAATGCTCACAATGTGGCTAAAGAATGTTCACAGCCGTAATGAATCCTCAGTCTACCATTACTAACTCAAAGGTTGTTTTCGATCTAGTGGACATCAGTTTCCAGGACAATAAACCCAGGCTTTCACGTGTTCGATATTCATTAATGATTTTTTTAAATAATGATTTGAAATTGAAAATAAAAATGGAATGTATTGAATTAATACTATAGTTACAATACACTATTTTTGGAGGGGAGGAGTATTAGAAAAATATGAAAGATGAATCCTTTGTATCCCTTCAGAGAAGAATATATATAATTGAATAAATGCATTATTTTACATGTGATTTCATGTGAAGAGAACATTAAAAAAATAAAATAAAGATTTTCCACTGTAGAAAAATATGACATTTTCTCTAAACATTTACACTCGGAGAATGTAATACAGTATTTACATACGAGCCAAAAGTAGAAAACTCTTGCCAAAAGCTTTCTGATCTCTTTACTGGCACTGCAATTGCAGCTCCAAGACTAGAATTTGCAGTGACTACATGGCACTGAATTTTTGATGTTCTGATTTCATACTGGCCCTATTTTGAGAAGGATGTGTTTTGTGCAACTTTCAAGACAAAACATGTGCAGATAAGCTCTTTTGGAAGATGTATTCAGTGTTGGGTTGATCAGTGAACATTCATTTTGTGGCTGGTGACGGTGCTAATTTCTGCATTAAACCAAATTTTTGTTGAAATTCAGTGTTCCGGGCAACATTCATACACTGACTCACTGAATGTTAAATGAAAGAGTAATTTGAAAGAAAATGAAAAATCTTCATAAGTTTACTCTCATTCTTACTCTATATTCACATCCTGCATTTCTTACCAAATTCTTCCTGAGGCTTTGTGGCTGTTTGTTTTAAAACACTTCTGGACAGAATTTTGCAATTTTCTGTTCAATGGAAAAGGCCGTTAGGTCTTCATTCTTGGTGGTACTGGAAACTACCTATCTTTCCTTGTATATGAGAATATGAGTTTTGATTGTGAATGTCAGGGAAAAATAAAATAACGAAATGTAGGTCTATAGCCCAGAACATAGCCCTATTTTATAATTCCAGATACTCAGGTGAAGTAAAATCATCTTTCTTTTACTTCCTGAGGCCAAATATCCCCAAAACAACTGCTTAGACATTTCTCTGAAGGATGATATGCACGGCTTCATTAATGAATCATCTTTATTATCTCTGCTAATGGGGTTGAGGGTGCCTTGGATCCTTGCATATTGTTTTAAATCCCTTCCATTCTCTGTTTAGACTCATCAGTGATAAACAGCCAGAGGCAACAATTGGATATTCAGTCCTTTCACATGCCCTTGCTAACCTGCACATGCACGCATTGCAAATTGCAGCCTGCTGAATGCAGCCACACCAACAGGCAGGAGAGGCGCAACTTCCCTGGTACCTCCCCAACAAACAGGGACTGTTCCTCCTTTTAACAGAGAGAAGTCTCAAGCAGTGTCTTCTATTTACTGCTTTTTGTTCCATTAAAGGTCATTTCTTTTTACACATGATTTGTTATTCCCATCTGCATCTAGCCTATTTCCTTTAGAAATTACCTATTTATAATCATAATAACGCATTTCACTTACTTAGTATTGTCCAATAATGGTATGCTTTGCAGTTTAGCAGCACAGTTTCTTTCAATTCCCATCCAGCAATTGAGGCGTGTCATTATATTAAACTATAGCATATACTCCTCTTTAATACCATGTTGTTCGACCAGCTTTAGATAAACTGTATACATCACCTGATTGCCTATACGTTCAAGGGTAATGTCTGGAAGCTTATGCTGTCTCAGGGTGGAGTGTAGATCTTACCAGTGATTGTGACCCATGGAAAATTATTGACTTGACTCTTTCCTGATTTCAAGATGTTGTGATTTTAAATGTTTAGATTTTCTTCTAAAAAAGAACAATGGAATTTGAAAAGAATTCTTGGAACTTCGGTGTCTGAAAAGACGTCAGGGAAATTGGTCTTCACATTTTTTTCTGAAGAGGTGGGAAGGTGCCATGGATCTAAAAATGACTCTGTATGATATCTGAAATACAGATTACTGTATGAGATATTTGGCTAAAATAGAAGATTGTTGTGCTTTCTCCTTTTTCTTTCATAAACCACTTTTTAAGTTTTAACATTTCCAGAAAGGAAGCCGTTGTTCTCGGTGGAGAAAAGTGATAGAAATAAGCTGTTTAGAGGACACTGAGGGACTACTGAGAGTTGCTATGGAGTTACATTTTCAGAGCACATTATTTAAACATGAGAGAGTACCAAAATTGGTCACTTGGAATGAGCTCTCATTCTTATTCTTTTTGTATCACCAGTTAAGAACAAATATTCTTAACCAAAAAAAAAAAGAAAGAAAAAAATAGAAAAAGTAAATCATTTCCTCTTTTCGTTCATTCTTGAACAGGTATCAACACATTTCACAATATTTTTCTTTGTGTATTATTTAGCTAATTGTATTAAAATTTCCTAATGAAACAGTATGCAAATTAAAAAGATACGTCTTTGTTAATCATCTCATAGGCATATTTTATTGCTAGATTTATTTCTATAATGAAAAGGTTTTACCTACTGCAGACTTTTTGATGTCTACATGTTTATATACATGCAGCTAAAAAAAAAGGGGAAGGGGGCTTTTTTGATAAAAAGATTTCAGGGATAACCCACAGGAAGAAAAGACTAATTAAGAGATATTTTACAAGAGTACCATCGGGAACCTAACCAGGATACAGGAGGAAAAATAGATGCAAAATGTATTTAAACAATGAAGAAAGTAGGCTTTATGGACTCATATGCAAGCGACACTTAAATGTTCTCCGTCCATGGTTCGCATCATTTAGCAAACGGACGTTGTACAACTCATTGCAGAATCCTCTTATTCTTCTGTCCTGTAAGGGTGAAGAGTTTACTAAAGCAAAAAGGAATTTGGTTCATAAAGTGTCAAGTCTTTCCTCTCCTTGCAAGTACAAAATCCATTTGTGAAATCCCATGTTCCTTTTAAGTGGGAACTTGTTTTGGGGGTCATTTTATGCTAGGAATACAGCTGTCCTGTAAGCATAATTACCTATTAAGACTTATGAATTCAGCTCTTGAGACTGTTTGGTCATCACAAGAAAAAAGAAGGCTCTTGTTTCTCCTCCATTACCACCATTCAGCTCTCACTCTTGGCTATGAGTACAGCCAGGATAAGGAAAAACCTGAGGTGAAAATCTTCTCTGAAACTGCCCTTTCCAAAGGCCACCTTTGTGCATGAAAATCACCTTCTGAAGGGAATCCAAAACCAGTTCTTCCAAAGATGCCATCAGAAGCTCTGTTCCCATAACCAAATTGAACCTCAAGACTGACTAACCTATCAGTGTTGCACGTATCTTACTCACTTCATCTTTCACCCTTATGAATACAGGCATGACAAAGATGCATGACAGTAGAGCATGTCTTGGGTGACTCTCTGATGAGGCACTTGAAAGCGTTAAGTAAACTGAGACACAGTTGCTGTTGCATGTACCACTCTGGAAGATGGATCATCTAATGAAGAGGAGGGAGAGGAATGGTGTTAAGAGATATTAGACTACTGACACAAAATTTCTCATTATTCCTCTGATGATTTTTTTTTGACTCAAGATCTTTGAGGCAAAATCATGAGATTCTCTGATTCTTATATCTTTTATAGTTTGTTGGCTCATGAGAAAACATTTTTTGCAAATTCCCTAGTTTTAAATATGCTTATAAGCACTGTTTACACTATGATGTTTTTCTTTAGATTAGTGATATCCTCTGCATTCCTAAATACATCATTATAGGGGTTAGGCTTGCTATCTTCTCCATTCCCAACATCTAAACCCCTCAGAATCTCAACCGTGACATTCCTACCTTTCATAAGAAATAAAACAATCAACTCCATTCCCAGGTGTTATGCATGTTACACTTGTGCATATCTCAAAAGCTGGTCTCTTTCAGTAAGATATAGGACCAACATTTTGCAAATTCTGCTTCCCATTTTTATTTCCTTTTCAGACTTGGACAAAAAGGACCTATGTGGTCTTTCACTGGTCTTGCATGGCCCAAAAGAATGAGAACCATTTATATTCTTGCCTCTTGATCTCCTGACAGCGAATCTGTAGAATGACCTGGATCTAGAGTCATAGTCCTTCTCTACTTCCTAGAAAGTTTCTTTACACTTTCAGGAATGAAGAAGAAGCACAGATCTGTCATCTTTATATCCAGTCGATTTTCTTCTCTCTGCCTCCTCTGGGGTATGTTGTCAAATCATATGCTTCCCTTTAGGGACTTGGAAAAAGACTTTCCTGGTTTGAGCTGCAGTCAAAACTTGCAGTTTTCCAAATTTCTGAGGAACACATTGCCTTGGCACTTGCCTTTCTCCAGATTGCCTCCTGGCTCTTATTTGGACTACTCAGCATCCTCCTCTCCTTTACATATATCTGCTGGGAGGTGCAAAATTTGTAGTCATAATCTCCATTTGTCATGTCTTTGAATTTCTCTCTGTACCCTTACCTACCCTATTCAGAGAAGGCAGACTTTTTACAATCTTAAAACGTATTCCTGGGGCCTAATTTGAAGATAAAAGTAAAGTTTAAAAATACTTCTCTCTCTCCAGAATGAGCTAACAAGGTGTCAGACAGAAGCAACAGTGGAATACCTGCTGCTTTTCAGAGTGACACCTTTGGAGTGACAGGATCATCTCTCACTTCTCCAAAAGAAGATGAAGGTGGGAAATTCATTCCCAAAGGGAATTACAGGTGGTACTGGGAAGAAAAGAAAGTGTTTGAAAACATTCATTTAATTAGTAGCATAATGTTTGTGAATACAGGTATCTGAACACTAATGATTTCTTAACATAGTTGTGTCCCTGACCCTTACAGTGGGTCAAAAGTAAACCTCTGAAAAAAGAGGTAAACCTCTCACTAGAAGTCAGAAGAAGTCATCTAGTACATGTTCCAGAGGTAATTACAGTGCATGATATATTTATTGATCCTTATGGGACATCGCGTTTAAAAGTGATGAGTAAAAAGTAGGTGAAGGAAGAAAGATGTATTTTGCTGTCATTGAAACATGATGGTCATGTATGAGGAAGCAAGACACATTGTCTCCCACACTTCTCCTAAATACCAAGGAGGCCATAGAAACAGTCCACTTCACTGCACCCTTGGGATAAAATGTTTTACAGGTTCAAAGTCAATAAACAAAGAAGAAAACTCTTTATAATATTACTGAATCACCCCAAGTAAAATTAATTTGTTGTCCATAATTCTTGAGTAACACCAAAAGAAATCAATGAAAAGTACATATAATGCAAAACAAAACTACAAATGCTACGTCTTCCTACAAATCTTGCTACAAGTATTATTCTGCTTTGGCTTAGGAGATATGCACATAGGTTATCTGATTTTCCTTCTGAACACATTGATTCCACTTGAAGTTGTGTTCTAAAAAATGCAAAAAACTTTCTGGCCAGCCAGTCAAAGGCATTTTCTTCATTGATATTCTCTTCAAAAACTGTTATTAAAGACTATTATTTTAATTATGCTATTATTCAATTTTGTCTTGCAGAAAAAGAACAAATCCCAAACAAGCCAAATTGCTTACATACTTGAAGAGGAAAACGGGCTAAAAAGAAGCAAAAATATGCACAAAAGTTAATTGGTCACAAGTCACTGGATGCATTTATGTGCCTAATAAGAACTTTTCCTGTGTAATCTGCCTCAACTCCAGAATGAAGGGCATTAAAAAATCAAGAAAATAAAGTTTTCCTTGTGATAAAAAATTAGAACTTCTCATACTTACTCCCCTTATTTCATTGGTCTTCGTCTTGTTTCTATTGTCTTCGTTTTCTGGTTTTACCTTGTCTGACAAAAACCAGCAACTTCAAAAAATTAATTAAGGACAGCTGCACTTCCCAAGAAACTGATATACTAAGACGTACAATCCTTTACCTTGTGCTTCTTAGCTGTCAGGAATCATGATAAGCTAATTTGATTCTCTTTTCCTCACTACCTTCAAGTTGTATTGATATTTCAAGCTCATAAAAATAGAAGCAACATTCTACTTGTTACTCTACTTAATAGCTTAATAAAGTTGCCATGCTTCCAGTCAGTCCAGAAGGCATTTTTGTTGCTCTCTGAGGCAAAGAGCCCCTACTGATGCCATTGACAGTGTAGGAAGGAATTTCTTACAGAATAATTTGAAAGACCCCATTTGTTTTACAAGGAAAACCTTGCTATTTCTATCCCTCCTCAAAGGTCTTAAATACACTGTATGTAGAATGATATGGTTGTTATTGCAGTGGGGCAGATACAGCTTTACAACATAGGTAAGATTTGACAATGAGTTCATAATCATCATGGGTCTCAGTTCAATTACTTTCAGTTTCAGTGGACTTGAAGTATGCTCAAAGTTGATATGAATACTTCTAAAAGCTCAAGCAAGTGAGAAGGGGTTCAGGAGTAGGCTTGTGCTGCCAAGAAAGTTGTAAGACTCCACAGGCAAACTGGAACTCTAAACCTAATTCTTCTGTGTAGCTTTCAGCACATTCATTATATAACAGGGCTTTGAAACAAATGTTTATTTTACTATCTAAACAATTGCATAGTTTTGAAATCTTTTCAGCTTCCTTACACAGTCTAGCTCCCTATCCTAGGCCCATTATCTATTTTAAGAACCTAATTCGTTTAGCATACTCTATGTATTAGCAGAATGATGTATATTACATTTGTAATTAATTCTGAGCTGGCATAATAGTAAGTCTCTCATAAGAAAGATAATAATTACAAGATCTTAAAGAAGGACATAAAGATTCTTTGCAACTTTTTTTAACTTCTGAACTAAAAATGCAGATACGCTTTTGTCCTATTATTACACTGAAATGACACTGAAAGATTTGTATTAATAAAAAGAGATTACACAGACAGACATAATAACCCACAGCTGTAATTTAAGAATTAACCATTTATTAAACAATACATTCCCATTCAGTTCTACATATGTACGTAATTAATTTATACTGAGATTTACCTGAGTAGTCTCTTTTTTTTTTAAAGAAAAACATTTTTTATTGAAAGTACTTTTAAAGGGATGCAAGGTTTTAAATTAAATTACCTTAAATGTTTTTGTATTTACTCTGCATTAAACCCTATTTTATTTATTGTCATCTTCCCAGCATGGTCTCACCATGGTTGAAGAGGGCTGCTAATGCTATTTATATTATGCTGCACTGTCCTCTAATTGACCTTGTTTGTGCAATGGAATGGCTGCTTTTCTCAAGCTGCCAGCCCTTTATTGCTGCATTTTGACCATGCACTAGTGGCTCTTTGTGCTGCTGTTGAGTTCAAGAATCAATACTGCATTCCCCACAGCCAATAAAGGAAGCTGACAGCATGAATTAACTGAGTGTAGCCAGTTGCATGGAGGGCCATTGTCTTTAAGGAAAATCCAGACGATTACAAGCCTCCATTGCTTAGTGGAGATTTTAATGCAAAGCGCTGTAATTTAATTTTGGCCTGCTGCTCTGACACGCTCCCCTTTGCTACTGCTTCATGGAGTCCAAGCTATTAATGGCTGCAGACCAAAACACATAGGGAGACAAAGGTAAATAGTCACAGTCACATAGCAGCAGCAGTTACTTCTGATTTAGCAGTAATACTTCTTTTGCATTTACTGGAATTGGCAGGATTTTTTTTTCATT
Source organism: Caloenas nicobarica (assembly GCF_036013445.1). Classification (NCBI taxonomy): domain Eukaryota; kingdom Metazoa; phylum Chordata; class Aves; order Columbiformes; family Columbidae; genus Caloenas; species Caloenas nicobarica. Next base: position 127,739,922 of record NC_088246.1, on the reverse strand, counting down.
TCCAGACTCTTCCCGCTTTAATTCATACATACAAAATAAGCTAAATGAAAGCAAAATATCCCAACAACAAAAAATCAAGGAGTCATGTCTGAACTGATACCTAAAGGAAGGCTGCACATGGGGCAAAACTGGAAATGTATGCAATAACCAGGGCTGTCTCTCCTCTAGTCATACTGAATTGTCTAATAAGGGATGCTGCTCAGCCACAGCTACTGGCAGTAGAGTGTTGCAAAGAGATATCCACAGAAAAGGCACATTAAGTAAAAGTAAAGTTAACAGTAGGACTTCTGCTGCTAAGAGCACAAATGAAATAACTTTTTATTTAAAAAAGAGTAATGGCTTTTATTCAAGATAGTTTGATATTGAAAACTGTAGTTCCTTATGACAGGCAATATTGTTGATTCAAATGGATTCAAACTCAGTTATTCAAAAGGACAATGTATTATATACAAACCATTTAACTCAAGCTTTTAACTTGTTTTCTCTGTTGACAGTGGTAGGAGAGATTGTCTGGGGGTAATCTTTTTGAAGTAATGCCTATAAAGTTTTATCCACTTACCACTTCTATAAAAAATCCAGAGTTCTCAATTCTACTGCATGCTTACCTGCCTCATAACTGCCTCAAGTATTTACCTGAGATAAAAGGCTAAAAGTAAGCTTGATTTAAAGGATATGTCTTCTAGACCAGGGGTGTCAAACTCATTTTTAATGGGGGCCACATCTCTATGCCTACATTTATACAGTCCCAAAATTAAATTCGGCCCTTTGAAGGCAACAGCAAGGCTGGTATGGCCCCTGCTGAAAATGAGTTTGAAACCCCTGTTCTAGACCATAGGCCATGTAAAATAACATAAGAGACACATGGATCCCTTAAACTGTTTTAACTACAACGAAACAACATTCTACATGTACACTGCTATTCACAGAAGAGACCTCCCCATCACAGCCATTAAATACTGTATGTTCCCTTTACATACATCCTTTGTTTTAGACTGTCTAAGCCCTTTAACTATTTCAACTTAGCCTTGTAAGACCTTGAAGATAAGTCTTCATGCGTTTCCCAGAAAAGAAAAACAAAGTTCAGAGCAAATAAGGCACATGGCCAAGTGACGTGGTCATTCAGATAAGAGCAAAAGTCCTTTTTCCTGAGTCACTGGCTGACCTGGAAGTTGATAGCTGTACACCAGACTCTTTGACCACATGCCTTCTTTGCATAAGACAAGTATAAAATACCTCACGAGAGTGTCATTTCTTCTGTCATTAGTCATCTCAGCCATCTAAGAGTTAGACACCTAGTCTTCCTCTACAGTCAATGCAAGAGGATGAATCACTCTGTCCCAAAATAGCAGTTAGAGACAGCTGACGAACTGTGCTCAGGAGATACCTACTTTTTTCTTCACTGACAAAAGATGGAGCCTGGGCAATTAGCTAACTTAACTTCTATAGTGCTAAAATGAGGTGAAATAAATCCCAGACTAGCTTTATACAGTGTGTTAAAGGGAATGAATAAATAATAGTCAGCAGCTTGACTAGATATTTCTTTATAGTCACTGTCATTCTGTCTGCTGCAAAGGTGTATGGACAGCACTACACACAAATAGTGCATAGGTACACGTGAAGAGATGCTGAGGGTTACACACAGCATTATCCCCTGGCAAAATGCAAGTGCATGCAAACACTCAGTGGACATATTTGATCAATAAAGGGAACTTATGACTACCTTGAAAAGAAAGGAGTAATTCTTGTCATCCTGGAAATGGGAACCAAGAGCCGGTCTTATGATGTAGTAGATACACATGAATGTTCAGACTAATTTCCTCTGAATCCTCATATTCAAGGGTCTTTTACTAACTACTACTCAATTCTTCCATTGGCTTCATATCTTGCACTGACAGAAAAGATGTGTCATAGCTCTTCCTCTCTGAAACCATGCATAAATTTACCTTTCAAAAGTTCTTGTTTCATGGACTGCATTTTGCACAAATTCACAGAGCAGAGACATAAGTAATTCTAAATTTTTCCTAGTATGAAAAGTTGAAAAATTACTAACTTTGAAAACAATGTTTCTACAGTATAAACATCTTATACAACCATCAGAAACTAGAAAAGCAAACTAACAAAAAAAAAAAAGGCAAAAATAATTTGGAGTGATCTACAAGTAATCATATCCATTGTAGTGCAAAATGATTAAACTGAAAATCAAAGGATCTATGGATGAAAGGATCAATAGATATAAGGAGTAGTTAAGTACCTCTAAGGAGAAGTACCAAGGTGACAATAAATATAACCTAGGCAGACAAGCTTTCTCCTGGGGAGGAACATGATTCCATAGGTAACAAGGGCTTGACCCTGCTCCAGACGGCAATAATTAAAATGATCTTACTGACATCAGAAGGAGCAGATCTGGGCTCTGGATGAGTTTCTAAATACTGCTGTCACCATGGCACCAGAATATTGCTTAAGTTGCAGACTGTGAACATTTAAACACTTTGAACTCTTAGCCAAGTTCAGTACTAAGGTACCCAAATACATCTCTCCCTGACTACAAGGAGAACTACTTATATATATTATTATAGGGCAGAACATGGCACCAGCTGTTGAAAAATATCAGCAGTCGCAAATGATCAAAAGTTTACCTTATTCACAGAAGATTATTTTCCAGTCTAACTTATTAATAAACTTGAAAATGCTTTCCAGACCTAGTGAATATGTTGGCAGCTAGGAAGTTTGGAGTCGTTAGCAAGACCCAGTTTTCAGGTAGAAAACAAGGGCAGAGTACATCTAGCTTTCCTTTGAAAATAATATATTATTAGGATTAAAACCTGCAAATGATATGGAAGTAAGGTAAACCTTATTTGCATTCTTCAGTTCAAAAGAAACCTTGCTTTGATACCACTGTGGTATATTTACAGTACACCCATGTCCTCCTGGGAATAAATGTTTATTAAAATTCTTTTTGTTTTACTGTGTGCTTTTTCCCCCACTCAGGTTTTCAGTAGTGAAGCTATTCCAAGTGCACTTTATATATAAAAGCATTTATTACTGAGTTACTTGCTGTGATCGAAAAGAAAGAGTGAACGTGGTATTAGCCAAAAAAGCGGTTTTATAAATGCCAGTAGTCACCACTAAATTCTGTACATTTGTAACATGATATAAGCACCTTGCTCTCTGCCACTAGTGAGAACTGTATCAATGATTATGTTTGCATGCATTACAGAATGAACAGTAATTCAAACTATGTTCATTTTTAAATCACAAGAAAATGAAAACCTATGTCGTGAATATGTGTTAATTACCTGTTACTTCTTGAACTCCTTGAAGATAATATTAGCTAACAAGGCTAAAGAGATGTTGTTTCTGTTATTATGTTAACCTCTTTACCTATCTTACAAATATTGATTTTGCTTGGATATGCCAGATACAGTGCAAATATGCAAAACTAGGTCCCATCTCAGCTGCTGTGCAGTTTCAGATACAAATAATACTTAATGGAAAGCTTGAGAAGATTACTGGTACATGATTACTACACACTCACAAAATTTTTAAATTGCCAAGAGTTCCAAGAGTCCTTGTCTACCCCTCAAGACTACATCATTTATCTTATTTCTCAGGTCTAATGCAGCTGAGTTTTGTGAGACCTGAAGCCCACCTGTGGTGGGCTTTTGGTGCACTTGATGGAAACCCTTCCCTCAATAAGAGGTTGTCCAGATAAAATATTTGAAAAATTTTTGATGACTCTATTAGATGTTTGTCTTCAGAGCCCACCAACTGAACTTTGATATTTGAGCAGGTTCTGATAACTGTATTCACATTAATAATAATAATAACTGTTGTTATTATTATTATCATTATTATTAGCATCATTATTATTTATTGTTATTATTTGAAATGCTGAGATCCTCTCCCAGTCAGAAGTTAGAGCTTTGTGACTATCAGTATACAGATAAAAGGTTTCTTGTTTAATGTCTCTTTCTAGGTAGATGGGAAGAACATATTATGTGTATCGAATGGTCAATTTTCTTAAAATAATTTATAGGCTGTATGAAAAGGTTACTCACTTCATACACTACTCAAATGGATATGCAAGATAGCCATATGGTATGAGTAATACTTTTAGAACAGTTTTTAGGAATGGAGGAGAAGAATATCACTTAAAAGCCATGGAGAGCTTAGGAACGGAGAATATGATGAACTGATTTAGAATTTGGAGAGCACATTAGGGTTAACACCTTTAATGAAAACTGCCACTTGAGCTTTAATAATCAAATGCTTCAATTTTAGGTCTCATCTGAAAGGCAGATTACACAGAGAATAGTCTGAAGCTCTTTAATTGCCTTGTATAACAATACACATTTTTAAGTAAGTGAATGCATTACAGCTTTGACTTTTGTTCTGATCATTTTGCGTTACAAATAGTAGCACACCCATCGTTCTTCTTATCAGTTAGCAATTTTAATGTTGGTGCATAGGACATTCAGTCTGCATAATTCCTTTTACTCTTAATAGGAAATGTCTGGTTATGCCTTTACACACTGAGAAGAGAACAGAGACAGTTGTCTTTGAAAAGACTGCCTTTTCTTTTGGTATAAAACTATATCGGTGTGAATTGGCATGTGTATCCTTAGCAAACCATGAAGCAGAAGGGATTTGAAAGAAATGTAACCCATCGATCAGTGTCTACTTTTAACTTGTTTTATGTTAATAGACTGGACTGCACACAGCTCTTATTTATACCATGGTGAGTTGCTGCAGTTGTATTAATAGCAGGGAAGTTACTCCAGACTTGCATCCGCAAAACTGAATTTGGCTCCATGTAGAGACATATAGTTGGTACTGTGTAGCCTTTTATCAGAGGTTTTGGAGTCTGTTCACAAAAACAAATGAAGAGGTAGGCAAGCAGAGGGCATCCTTTAAGAGAGCAGCAAGTCTACCAAGTTTGCACTCACAGAAAAGCTCAAATGCCAGTGCTATTTGTTGACACGTGCAGTGGAGAGCCACTAACCTTCTGCTGGCTCTTTCCCATGTGCTAAATGAAGATACTGACACCTACGTCCCTGAGATGCTGTGAGGTTTAATTAATGGAATCTTATTGCTAGCTGGAATTTGTCCGTTGCATACATTTGGCATTTTGAATCAAGCACAAGTCCCTGGTATTCGTATTACCAATATTCAATGAAACAAATTATTACAGAGAAGGTACCAAAAAGCAACAGTTTTTGGGAGTCTGCCACAGACTCTCATTGACTTGTAGAGGTATCATGTGTCTTTCCATAGATTTGCAATCTCTTCTTCCTTACACTGTGTTCATCCATCTAAATAATGGTGGGGAGTATATGGCTTTATTTTTAAACACTGGCACAAACTTCAGTCAAGCAGCTCTTAGGTTATAAATCATAGGCTATAGCCGGTTCTAGAAGACTGATGGCATCAGCAAGCCAAAGACCTCTTTTGGAGGGGTGGAGTGGGACATGGCAACCATGGCACTAGCTGGATCCTACTAGGAGGAGATTTTCCAAAGACAGTGCACAGGAACGTACCTTAGTGAGAAAGCAATATTCAAAGTACCAGGAGATTTCAAGGGTATTTTGGGGCCCAGAAATTATGTAACACCTTTTTGTCTCATAAGCCAGAAATGTAAAGGCTGTTGTGACTTCTACCCCAAATACCTCCATTCAGACCAGAATATAACTTTGCAGAGGTGGAAAGACAAAGATAAATTTGGGTCAAAGTTTGGTCTGCCAGACTGAAGAGACTCACGCTTCAAGGCTATAAAGCTTTACTTATGCTAATCAAAGTATATAAACAATAATGAAACAATATATCAGAAGGAATGTTATAAACCATTCAAACTCATAAAATATAATACAACCTTCACTAAATGCTAATAAAACCTTAATTTGTTTAATAAGTTTCCATTGTAAAAGTGAAACCAAAGCTTTCATTAAAGGATTAGCTTTCCAGGCAACAGACAAAATCTGTAATCCAAAAAATTGATATTCACAACGCATAGTGGCTTTTTATCCCATCCAATCTTGCAGACACTATTTTTACTTTTCAAAGAAGGCTATTTCCCTTAATGACAGAGGCTCTGGTTTGCGTTACATCATGCAGTATTGATTTTAATTTTTTTCTCGTGACTGTAAACTAAATTCGGTAATCTTCCCTTTTTGTTAAACACTTGTGGGCATCCCTCTTGAACTAAAATGTCCTGCAGTCATTCAGTTTCTGGGGTTTTGAATAATGCATTTTAAGCACAGAATATGTTGGCTGGGGATTTCTTTTGTGCCACCATTTTGTTCCTGCCCTGTGAAAGCAGCAAAAATGCTATCAATATTTTATTGAATATAAGGACCCATGCGTTTTTCTTTTCCTGTGAATATGCAAGGCAGTGAACCAGAGTCTTGTCTCAGACAGACTGGTGTGAATGCTGTCAAAACCAATGCAGCACCTCCAGATACAGGTAGTGAAAAAGAGAGCAGAAAGCTAGCTCAGACGCTGTTCTTTTCTTGAAGAGTGTGCAGTTTTCAAGCTTGCTTTAACCCCATGCTATCTGCCATGAGCACCTGGGAAAAAAATGAAAGGCAATTTCAGAATCAAAGCAGGCCTTTCTAAGAACATTGTGAACTGAGTTCCCACTAGCTGCCAAAGTTGCAGAGCAACGGTAAAGTCACAATAGTAAAAGCTATTGGATGGAAACAGCCCCAGTGAAAGATATTGACTAAATGTTTTCTGTGCTGCTGCTTAAAGAAAAAAGAAAAAAAAGTCAAATTTTTAGTTTGTTTAAGGCAAACATAAAAATAATCAGGTGAGGTTAAATATTGATTTAGAAGCTTCACACTGTCATTCAGATCTGAAAATGTGAACCTTCCTTTTTTAACAGGAGTTTAAGTTAGTAATTCAGGTTGTAATTCTGATTCCATGTGTGCATATTATTGCATTATATTCAACAACAAAGAACAGATAGGTTGTTTACTGTGCAAATACAATGCATAAAAATTCTCTGCCTTGAAAAGCTGATGATTTACAGCTTCAATCCTTATTCACATGCTTTTTTATGGACTTGAATAGTCCCACTGGAAAGAAACACATACCTGCCTCCGTCTTTGACAGATAAGGGCCCACTTTTATGGACAATAAAAAGGTGAGTGCTTAAGTGATAAGGGTAGGAGTTAAGAACAGACCAGATCTCCAACAGGAAGATGTTGCAGCCACAGTAGGTGCATATCAAGTGTTTTATAAAATCCCAAAGCCGTCGAACACATGGGACCAAGAGTCTTAAAAAATCAACACTTGCCTATTGCTGCACAGTCTGTGATTTGACATGTTATACTTGAATACCTGATCGCACATCTGGATCAGAAAGAAGCGAGTGCAGCTTAAAGAGGAAATCATATACCAGGCAGGATTCGAATTATCTTTGACAGAAGAAAAATATGTAACTGCGATGCAGAACTGTAATTCATGCAACACGACCTAATTATTTTAAAGGAAATGCTAGCAGCATTTTAAAAGCCTGTGGATACACAATTGTTAAAATTTAATGCTGGTGTTTGTAAGTATTGGAATTTATGGAGATCTGTGTGAAATTTTCACTCCGCTTCCATCCAGGTCTCCTCAGAAGCAAGACTGTGACCTCGGTAGGGTTATTAAACTTAATAAAAATTTTAAATAAAATAAATAAGTAATGCCCAGTCGTAGCTCATTTGCAGGACATCAATCATACATTCGTAACTTGTGGAATAAGATTAGAGAAACACAAGAAAGAGAAAAACAGCTCAAGGGCCAGCAGAATTCAACATTTTATTTAAGTTTGTTCTATTTATTTCTTATATGAGCACAATGCATTTTCTGTCTGTAACTGAGGAATGACCCTGCACCTATCCACAGCTACAACACAATTCAATAAGATAAACTTTTGAATGTCCTTTTTAATCTAAAAATAACCGAGTAGAAAATGTCCTGCACGTCACTTTTACTCAAGATGTTGTCCCTCTGAGATGCATTGCTTCCTCAGGAACCTCTCCGCAGAGATGTGCTTGATAGTTTGGCAAGATTCAACTTATCTGGCACCAATGAGAAACTTGTGCAAAGAGCCAGCTCAGTGTGCACCTCTGACTTGTCTCTGCATGCTCCACACACACCTGCTGGCCCTCCCTGCTCTCTGCAGGGGAGAAATTTCACTGGCTGTGGTGAAAGAGGCAGCACGTTGGGGGTGTCATCCTGTCTGCTTTTCCTCTACCTCTACGCTCCTCTTTGCGACCATAGTCAGAAGGAAACTCTTGGCTGCTAAAGTTTTCACTACTTTATGGACAACGGCTAATGAACCAAATCTTGCTGTCATGTGAAAGACCTCTACAGCCACCTGGATAATTCAGAAGCTGCTCAAGCTGGCATAGCAGTGGGATTTGACACTGCCTTTCCCCTTGAGCTTTAATAGCTCCTACACATCAAACAGAGCCAAGTAAAGAGGCTTCCAGGAAGGGAAGGAGAGGCCCAGGGCACCACATTATGCGGTGCTCCTGTTGCAGGAATGGTGTGATAGGATGAGGGTTGGAGGGGAACTCTTTCTAATGTCAGCTATTTCTGTCACATGTTGAGAGCTCTGTGTGGAACTGGTGACTGGATTTTATGCTTGTAGATAATTTCTTCTGTTACCTTGCAACTATCTGAAAAATCCATATCTAGCACTCCACGGTGTCAAGAACACTGTGTTGTCCATTGCTTCTACTGGTGGCACCTGAACTGTCATGTCCCCCTCTCAACCTGAAGACAGAATGTCTCAGCAGGATGGAAATGAATGTGACTCCTTGTGCCCTGGCACCCATCAAAGTCGGTGAGGTACCTTTGGTCTGCAAAGACATCAGATAATTATATGGCAAACAATATTGTCATTTTCATCTGACCCAAATTAATCCAAACTCTTCAGCTAGAGCAGATGTCTTGCCAACATTGCAACATCAATGGCATGAGCTGAATATTGAAACACATACATACAACTTGTCACTGTGCATCTCCAATTCTCCTTTGGTGAAGGAAGCAGTGAATACCATCTAAAAAGCAATGCCACACCAGCCAATGCCACAAGGTTGTACCTCCTCAGAGACGGGCAAACACTCTCAGAGCTTTGTAGATGAGCTTTGTCCCCTCTCTTTAGTCAAAGACCTGAATATGGCCAATTAATGGTAAACAAAATGGAAGGAATAAAAGGAACACAAGGACCCTTCAGCTTAGACCTTACAATGACATTCTTTGCTGAGCTCGCCTAGTAGTTGGCATTATTTCTGAAATGTACTGACCCATCTACTTCCACTCACTATCCATGACAATACCTTTTCTGTTATTCACCCTTAGGGCTGTATTTAACTAATGGGAGAGAGTTTTAGTGCTCCTGACAATGAGAGACAGATACCCGTAGCTGTAGCCAGTCTCAACGCACGAATTGTCCATGAATTCTGGAGGTCAGTTAGCATCAACTTAGAGATTTCTGAGGTTTGTTTATTGAGGCCAAACAACTTCAGTGGGAGCTGCAGCTATTCAACAACTCTCAAACTGGGCAATTTTATTTGGAAGCCTAAAAAACAGGAGTCAGTACCTGGCCTTTAGGCATTGAAGTTTCTACACATTGAGAGTCAAACTGGTGGCAGTAATTTAGGCAGGCATTTTGCCCCTGGATCCACAGGCTTCTGCTAATCATGCTCAGGTCTGTCCTGTAGCACTCTACAGTTGTCTTAGTCTTTGGACTTACTTGACTTAACATTGCCAGATTTGAGCTAATTTCCAGTGTCTGTGTGATGAACGTTTTTTTCAAAGAGAACCAGATTCAATCCATGGTGCACTGAGGCGGTGCCTGCCATTTGCTGAATGTGATGTGCCATGCTGATGACAATTAGGGCAAGGAGAGTAATAAGGGTCTGGCACCTGCACAGTGTTGAATCAGTGTAAGTATTGCTTTGCCAGTGAATCAGCTAATGTGAGGAAAGATGGTGGCCCACATTTCCCAATGTATAGCCTGCCTTTGGTGTTTGCAGCTCTGGAAGAATTGCTGGATTTAGCACTTGACCACAAGCTCAAATTGGTCCTTTCATACCTTTGGTTCTCAGGCTTGTGCTCATGATTAATCCTGCAGGCAAATACTTGCAATTTGCTGAGCTTCACTGAAAATCCATGTGAGGGGAATGCAGAATATGAACCACAAGCTCTGAACAGTTGCCCGTCTTCCTGGCTTAACTCATGTTTTCCCGATCTTTACTTTTGTGGTAAAACTGTATTGCAGGTGAGACTCTGCCTTTTTTATTGTTGCTGTTGCTATGTGAAAACAACATAGATAAATCATTTTTGTAGGTTTTAACTGACCTTAAGATTTGTTCATCCTTTTGAAAATGATTATACACACTCATGTATATACATACACAGATGCCAACTAGTTTAAAAATATTTCTAAATAAAATCTGGAGAGAAGGTACTTTCCTCTTTAAATGCTTAGAAACAGGCTCATTTTTCTTCTCAATTATAGCAACTACACAAAGGAGCAATAAGTCTCAGAAGATTTGTCACAAATCCTCCAAGTCCATGACATCAGTTTCAAAGAAAACCACTGGTTCCCTTCAAAGCGGTAGTCTGCAGCTGCCTGATAAAAGGCCACAACCCAGTACAAGGCAATCATTAGGCAGACATTATTATTATTTTGCTAATTAGTAAAAAATCATTGGATTTCCTGTGGCTTCTTCCTGCTGAGCAATCATTTGATCTTGCTTATGTTGACAAACATGCAAGTCACCAATTGTGCCTCATTTATCATTTGACAAAGACAATGTTTGCTTCTTCTTGTGTGAAGAAGAGAAGACTAACAACAAGAAAACAGGCAAGATGATTCAGAATGTAACTGTCCTTCCTTTTCATTTCAACTGATACAGTGACAAGCCCCACCAAAACAACAGGATCTGCAGTGAGCTATAAAGCTGCTGTTAGTTCCTGGGGGCAGTGTGAGTGCAGAATTCCTACAATGAGCCTCATGTAAAATGGACTGGAAATATTCCTGCTTCAACTGAAACGCAGAGAACTCCATGTTCCCAAAAAGGACCCGACAGCATTATGCCTGCAATGCTGTCAAGCTGTCAAAATGTTGCTAAATTTAACTGGGAGTGCTCAAGGGGAAAAAAAAATATTTTTATTTTGTAAAATGTAAAGAGCAAGAAGAATTTGAACAATTCAAATCCCCAAATTTAGTTTGAAAGGCATTTCAAAATTCAGGTCCCTACGCAAGGAGCATTATTTCAAAGCAGAGCATGTATGTGTATGTTTATTTACAATTATTGCTAGTCATGGGTATGAAATTGGTTTGGTCTGGATATTTCTCTTTCTGGTCTTTATGCTGGTCTTTATGCTGCTCAGACATTGTTAAAAAAGCCCACTATGTACTCTGTAAAGTAAATGGTTATACCAGTTCCTTAGTATATAGCACCAAGTACTGTATTGTTTCTAAGGGAGTCGCAGTATATTTTTCAAAATTCCTTCTTGGTTGTTGCATACTGCGGCTCTTTCAGTCAGCAGTTTAGCATTATCACAGCATTATTTTTCTTAATTCATTTTATGAATTAGTATTACCATTCCCCCCAGGACAGAGATAAATAATGGAATGCTGATACAGAAAGAAAAGAATAACAGTAAACACGTAGGAATAAGTATTTTTAAATATATGAAATAATTAGGTTTTTGTATTGATCATTTGGAGGAAGACAGACAGACTTACTGAGCTTCCATATATGACTTTAAATAGGCAAGACAATTCTGAATTTGTATGACATTGACATTTGTGTCATCAAGAAAGCCTGGATGTCAATCTTTAATATCCTTATATTGAAGGGGATTTCCTTAGCTAAGAAAAATAAGTGAAAAGATTAACGGGCAGGGGTGTGTGAGGAAAAATGCATTCTACCATTTCTATGGAAAAGCACAAGTCTCTGATAATTAAGACTTGTGCAAAAAAATGAATTTAAGTGCACATTCACTATTTGTCCAAACATATATTTTTCTAGGGAGATAATGGTGATTTCTTGACTCTTTTATTTACATGCAGTTTAAACTGGCTTTCAAAAATACAGTGTATACACTGAATGATCTCAGCTACTTTGTGAAATTACTTGATGTGTTCTTTTTATTGATGCTTAAAAATTCTACAGTAACAATCCTACCATCTCTTGCAGCTTGTTGTACTGCTGCTAAGAATTTAGAAAGTCATATCAGTTTTAATTTTAAAGAGACTGTATTTTTTACTCTGTTTTAATAAATCAATCTTGTATGACAATGTTGCCACTGCTTTAAATGGGTCAGGCCAGAACGTGTCCTTAGTTCACCTCACGCCGCCTGATTGCTGATCGCCAATAATTTGATTAGCTGTGCCACAAGAAATGATCTGGTTCAATAGATGTAAATATGACCAGCCGCATCTAAAACACATCAAAGTCAAGAGGACTCTGCCTGTCTTCCCACTTCCCCTGGAGCCAGGGCAGCCTCTCAGGGACTGTGCCCTCAGTTCAGGACACCCTGTCCCTGCTGCCTTCAGCAGATGATTTATGTCAGATGGAAGCGAGCTGGGGCTGAAATTTTAAAAGAGCTGTGACTACTCTCTGATTTTAAGCACAAATACACGAGTCACTACCAAACCAAATATTTAGGGCTCCGGCTAGACAAAGTGAACAGAAATTACAGCCCACCGAGTTGTTGCCCACTGACCAGCCCACACTGCCAGGATTTCCTTTTTGACTGTTTGAGGTGATAAGTGCTCATTGATTTTAAGGAAATCGGGATTTACACAGGCATTCCTAACCGTGTCCAGCTGTTCACTTCAGGAATATAAGGACTCTTTTTCCTTCAAAATGCATTTCATTAAAGAATGCTTTAAAAAAAAAAAAAGTGAGGAAGGCTTGCTAAGCAGCTCTGGTGCTTTCCCTTCTCAGGCAAGGCTCTGCTTGCAGAAATGATGACAGTCAATTTCCCAGCTTCTCCTTTGGGCATGCGTGAGAAAGCAAAGCTGAATTAAACATGTAGACATTATACAGGGTTATTTATTGGCAGGCTGGCTTGGTTTATTCTGTTCATCCTTCACACCTTCTGCACATTTACTCCTTGTATGGTGGGCTTTATCGGCACTGCTTGATAAAGCACTTGAGGTCTTTGCTGGTACAGCTGCTCACAGAAACTTAATTTCAGCACTGCATGGGCAAATATATATTATATGTTCTCTTAATTTTTAAATTTGCTCAGGCAAGTATTTGGGTTGGAATGGTTTCCTACATTCAGCCAGGGCAAAGAAGGAGTATCGTGAGATGGAGATGAACACCAACAGTTAAGCAATGCACAGCAGACATCAAGTGTTCACCATGACATCAGAGGCCAAAAAGTTCAGTATTACTCCAGTCTAATAAATTTATGCAAAAGATTAGTTTAAGGAAATAGCAGTTTCCTTGTAAAGACTCTGCTAATTCTTGGAATAAATTATTCATTTCAAATTATTAGCTTAGATAAGAGCAGAGATAGAGATTGTTTGTTTGTTTCAAGAAATAAAAAGAAAGAAGAAAAAAGAAAAAAGAAAAAAGAAAAAAGAAAAAAGAAAAAAGAAAAAGAAAAGCAAGAAAAAAGTGTTAAAGAAAAAAACACATAAAAAGGACAAAATATAAATAGCTTTTCTGACCCTAAGAAAATGAAAGTCTTATAGGCTGTGTCTTACCATGAGGGTATCCTTTTTTTTTTTCTTCCTGGTAATGTCACAATTTCATTGTTATAAAGACACTTAAACTAAAGCTATGACAAAATGCTTCCATGTAATGACTCAGGAGGTTTGTCCCCCTGTTCTTCTTGGATTTTTCTATATTTTGCTTTGCTGTGAAATTTCGCATTTCTCACTTCTGTTTGTTTTCTGGAACTTCAGCAACTTCTTAAAGATGACTATATTTTCATACGCTGAGACTTTGGCAGAGGTAGCTCATAATATGGAGAACAGTGGAACACTAAGTTCCTAAAAAACCATAATTATGCATCTTAAATATGACTGAGTTTAAGAACACCAGAAGGATATGAAAACTCTGTTTCTATCTTGCCTGACAAAGAATAAAATTAATAGCTTGGATTAATGCTGTATAGCCCCAAAGGACAATCAGAGTAAATCTATAAAGGGCTAAAATTCAGTGAGAGCAATAAAGGGGTCACAGTGGTTTGAAGGAAATGAGAAATAAGTTGAATTTCTTTTCTTGGAAAAAAAATCTGTACTGACCTTTTTTCTTAAAAAGATGTATGTTTACTCTTGTATTACTCTATTTGTTATTCCTATAACTGTTACACTGTCCTTTCTTACATTACAATGACATACGTGTTGTTGCAAACAAAAGGAAAGTATTTTATCTATTTCTCCTCATCTGCAAAAACAATTTAAATAGAAACACAGGAATTCAGGTACTGGCAGGTGGGAGTACCAAAGAAAATGTTTTTTACGGTAGGTGTATCTTTATTCTCCACGTATCATTTATATCACACCCAGTATCAAGGCAGGAGATATCTGGGAGGTCTGAGAGCTTCGAGTGTCACATATGATTCCTGAAGCAGGACGCAGATGCTGCTGGAGCTCTTGACAGCCAGTCAACCCTCTGCAAGAGAGTTTGGCATCAAAACTTCACCTATCAACACCCTTTGAGAAATCCCAGCCCTGCACCCTTCAAGGCAGTTTTGTGAAGAGCTTTGCTGAGCCTGATTTCCCATGGTTATCCTTGACCTGTACGGCAGGGGTGCAGTCATGGGGACCACAGTTTGTGTGCACCTTCCTCATTCCCATGGCCCTGCCCGCACATCCTGGGCACATCTCACCCTGGCTACCCTCAATGGGCCTGATCCTGACCCCCACTCACGGGCCAATATCCCGTCCCCTCTTCAGCCCATCTCCAGGGAGGTGCCCAATGCCCAGGGCTGGGGCTGGCCCAGTGCCCCCGGCTGCCCTCCTCCTGGCTGGGGTGAGATGGGACAGGCTACTCCACCACTCCGCAGGGAGCCCACAGTGTCCACAGTTGAGCCTGTTACCTCTCATCCTATCACTTGCTACTTGGAAAAAGAAACCGAGACCCTTCATGTTACGACCTCCTTTCAGGTAGTTGCAGACAGCGATCAGGTCTCCCCTCAGCCTCCTTTTCTCCAGGCTGAACAGCCCCAGTTCCCTCAGCTGCTCCTCATCAGACTTGTGCTCCAGGCCCCTCACCAGCTTTGTTGCCCTTCTCTGAACTCTCTCCAGCACCTCAATGTCTTTCCTGTAGTGAGGGGCCCAAAACTGAACACAGGATTCGAGGTGCGGCCTCACGAGTGTTCAGTGTTGGATACAGGGCTGCCCCTCTGATCAGACTGAGGTTAACTATCTTCCCTCTCTGCCTTGGAGGCAGCTGGTGGAGAGGAGCCCTTTTGATGGGCTGCCTCCATTTCTCAGGTTCCCACATTGCTGCACCCTGCCTGCCCACCTCTGCCATCAAACACGTGCCAGAGGCAGGGCAGGCCCCTAACCCAAGCAGCGAGAGCGGGGACCACCAGACTCCTTCGTTTCCCCAACAGGACTTCAGCAGCTCGAGCTGGGACCGAGCCTGCACCACTGATATGTGGTTTAGGCAGTGGATGATCCCGATGTGTTGTGCTTGTGCAGTCGTGCATCAGAAGAACACCTGCAGCAAGATGGCGTAGCAAAATCCCAGTGCTCACTGTTAGCTTTTTGTCTCTATTTAAATGAGACACTGTGCTCGTACTATGAAATGTATTTATACAGGAAAATAATGTTTGTCAGACACAAGAATTTACTACCTTGTAGAAGTCCATGAGCTGAATGAAATACAACCTATGTCACTTTCTCTAGTGCATTCTCATTTGATTTTCAACCAGAAGCCCAAGACTAGAGAGCTTAACAGAAACGTGAGACATTACACACCAGTCAGAAAGGACCAAAGGGTTCGGTAATTGGCACACAAATATATTCAAGTACAGTGTACACAAACGTACATTTATGTATGTCTTGCATAGGAGATGGGTATTGTTAATTAAACGGCAGATAGGTCACTGAAGATTTTATTCATATCTTGTTTGCTTTTAATGTCTCAAAGGGGAACCTGTCATAGATATGCCCTTTAAACTGTGCAGCTGAACTTTATATTGTTCTTAAGACAGTCGTGCTGCAGTGAAGCAGTAGAGTGGCTAAAACCTCTCCAGAGCCAGTGAGCTGCCATCACTGGCCCAACTGATCACCAGTCACTTCATGTTGGATAAAGGGTTGGTGTTGAGGCATATAAATGAGATGATTATCATTGTTGTGTTGGGGGGTTTTTTGTTTTATTTTGTTTTGTTTTCTGGCATAGTCTCTTTAATAATTCAAAAACAAAAGTTCAAAAATTATCCTGTTTCTGTGTTAACACTCTTATTCAGCCAGTCAATACTCTGCATTTATTAAATCACTTCCTAGATTTCAGAAGTAACTGTAGCTGCCTTAATTTTGATATGAAGTGTCTGCACCAAAATCTGGAACAGTTATAAACAGCAAGATCATCCCTTGCCAGTGTGAAGAACAGAGTGGTTTCCCCATAAACTTTTTCCTGTTTTCCGAGTTTGCATTCGACTTTCTATTCTTACAAACAAAGGAGTGGTAATGTCTGTGGAAGGAGATCCTATAGGAACAAAGAACTGGAAATGACCTCATGGGTCCTAAGTCCCATTTGCCTTACTAGCACATCAACTATCATGCAAGAGGTTTGGAAGGGGTGACGAAGTGGCTGGTGAGGATTCTCACCACAGAACAGCTCCAAGCTGTTTACTTCTGATCTGTACAATTAGACAAGAACTATAACTGTAATATTCTACAGGAAGACAGTAAAGGACGCTGAGAATTTTGCCAGTGTCTCAAATCCCTACAATAATAAAGGATATTGTTGGATAAAGTTCTCAGATTCTAGGGGCTGAATCCTCACTTTATAGTGTGAAAAAAACACACCACAGTGGTCTCTATAAATGTAACTGAGGAGAAAATAATCCCTCTTAAATCAGTCACCAGATTTGGCTAAACAATGATCGAGATGTACCAGTAAGCATCCTGACAGAATTCAGCATCAATAAAAGCACCACTTCAACCTGCTTTATCCTGAATCCAACTCTGGCCAACATCTAACATACCAGAAAAAGATGGAGAAATGCTTAACTATGCATTTGTGTATAACACTCCATTCCTGGGTTCCACACACATCCAACAGAATTCCTGAACCTTGGGAACACTACAATTCAGGTATGGTGAAAGTGAGCCTGTCACCTCTCACCTTTGATAATCCAAAGTATTGGAAAGCCAGTGATTCATGCCATAAAATGTATTTTGCTGTTGTCAAGAATTATCCTGCATGGTTATATAATTTCTTTCACAAACTTCCCAAAATATATTAAAACGATTTACATCTCTTGCCTGGGGTATGCTATTTGGAAGACCACTAGAACCCTTTTTTTGCTCCTAATCTATATTTATTAATGATAAATGAGTATTCAGTCAGGCTTTTGAATCATACTCTTCAGCCAGAAATTGCGGTGTTTTGTTTTTTTTTTTTTTTTTGAAACACTGAGATAAGACTATAAATTAGGCTTGTTAAAAAGAAAATTTATGCTGGAAAGCTAAGAGTCTATTGTTAAAAGCAGACAGACAGGTTTTCCAAATCCACCAAGAGAATTACACAACTGTATTCTACCAAGAAGCTGTGGGATTTTAGTACTTTCTTTATGCTCTGAAAACTCTGAAAGTGTTCTACATCCCTCTAAGGATGTACCTTCTCTTCACTACCTCTCTGAGGAATCTCATATACACAGGGAAGGGGATAGGTAAGGAAAAATCCACAGAAGTTTCCACAAGGGGAAATGCTTTGGGAAAGAGGCGCAACTACCTGTCACCATCTTCTGGTCTTGTTTTTGAATTCTGAAAGAACTTGCTACACTCTTAATTCTTTCTGTGTCATGTAAATAGGTCACAAGCCCCTTGTGCCTGACTTTGGCATAAGCTGCAGAGGGAGGTCAAGTAGCCTGAGCTTTGAGATTTGGCCCTGACTTATTAACTTCAAGGAGGTCATCTGGGTGTCTCTTGGGCTACCTCTGTGCTTAAAACTGGTCTGGAGTTCAATTCCTAATGGACCAAGATGTCTCATCCTGATGATTCTGGCTGTCTCAAGTTTCTCACTGGATTAATCTTATGTGATCACAAGACTGCATACTAACAGAGCTGCTAAGGACATGCCAGAAGCATAGAATGAGACAGGTGTATCTGTACAAGGGGATTCACATGGAGGTCATGACCAAACCGGGGCAATTAAAAAGCAATAGCCACTTACATGATCTCTTACTGCAAGCTGCTTTGAGAGCTATTGCTGCCGTCTTACCTGGTCGTCCTGCTGGGAGTTTCCCGGAAGATGATTCGCAAAATGGTTCTTTCTACAGGGCATTCACCTACACCACATGTCAGCTCAGAGGCTGACCCAGCTGAAAGAACCTTTACTGTGACACAAGCCCAAGTGTCCTATGGCAATTGTTTTAAAATAAGAAACTGGGTCATTCCTGCAGTCATATTCATGTGAGCAATTGTTATGCACTGAGGTAGTGTCGTTACAGGAATGGACTATATTCACAAGTAACTGTTTGAAACTCTCTCCCCAGGACAGTATGTGCATCACTTCAGTTTCTCTCTCCTTCTCCCAGGGCTTCTGTTTGGAGTCACACACATATATACTGAACTGTAAAGCCCACCTTTCATGTGGTCTATTCAGTTTTCCAATTGACTTAAAAAGAAAGGTCTTATTAAAGACACTGTAAGAGGTTTGAACTCTGTCAGGAATGCCCCCTGTGAGTTCAATTCATATTACTTTGCCCACTAGACTCATTACAAAAAGCAAGTTGAAACCTACAGCTTTCTGAATTCACCTGAGAAGCTAAGACTAGAGCATAATAAAGAAGGGCAGTGCAGTTCTCTTGATAGGCCCAGGTACAGCTCCGTTAATGTCCTCGGGAGCTATTGTATCTATAGATAGAAGGAAGAATTTTCAAATGCAGTGCCTAAAATTCAGGTGTCTGTATCTCTGCCGACTTTAAATACTACATTAAACATAGCTTTATGTGTCATGTGTCTAAATTTAGCCACCCTAGTTTTAAAGACGAACTTATAAAGATGACAATATATATCTAAGAGATGACACAAATGCTCACTTAGAGTACTTCTGACTTCTTAAAAATATTTTTCAAAGCATGGAAGTATTCTTCCTACCTGCATATGAATAAGTATATGGTAAGAATAAAATAATCAGAATTTAAGGGGGTGACCTTATTTTCTTCTTAGGCCAATTTAGCAAAAATAGCTTCTTGATTTACATAATATCACAAATAGCGCTTCCTGGGCTGTTCGTGTTAGAGAACAGGATAACCAGCAAATGGCTTCAGTTACAGTCATCAGAAAATAAACAGTGTGCAGGCAGTAGTTTAAGATTCATCACAGCTTTCAATGTTTTGTGTTCACTCTCACCTGTACAAAGAAGATAAAAACTGCTACCAAATCAGAAAAGTGGTAATTTACACTTTTTTTTGTATGGTCAAAAATGCCTCATAATTACTCAGTTAAATAGTGGATAATTAGACTCTGTTGTTTTAATTCAGCATAACAAGTGCTGTTGTAACACCTCAGCATAACTGGTCAACTGGTTTTGAATCAATGCAGAGCCACCGCTTAAAAAATGCAAATGAAAAAGCAGTCCTATCATGTGGAGCCAATTCAGATTATTTTGATTATTATAAGCAGAGTAGATAGAAATGTTAAGAAGCGTGAGATTTATCAGGGAACAAAATCAAATCAAACATATCAAACACAGGTCCATCCCTCCATCTGGGGGTGTGTGTCTGGAGAGGAGGGTTGAAAACTCTATTTTTGATATTTCTGTCTCGTAAAAAGAAAGCATGAGCCAAGTACTGATCTCATCCATAGTCTCACATCTTTACTGACTTGATCAAACTCTTCTGCAAAGTTTGCCAACAAAAAGCTGACATGCAAGACAAAACTTTAAGAAAATCAATGCCAAATAATTGCCCAAGCCATAAGAAAGAATAAGCTTTCCCCATGCATTATGTTCCACCAACATTGTGGAGGGTTGTAAACCTAAAAGCCAGGGGAACTAAACAGCTCTTATTGTGCATAATATACTTTATATACCAGCAGGCAGCACAAATAATTTCTTCACTGCAGTTCAATAGCTAGTAATTCCTTCTCTTCTATATTCAATTCTGAGCCAGAAACAGGACTTAAATGCTATGCTGCTGTCAGTTAGTTGGCTATCTTTTCCTGGGCTGCCAAAGGGGATGCTTACAAATGAAGCTATTGTCCCAGTAAGCAAGCATCTCCTGGTGGGACAGTATATTACAAATTTTTAAGGATGTGGCTGCAGTATAAAACATGCTATAGTTTACACCAGAGATTGTCACACATGGATATGTTTCTTTTTCATCACTTTTAAGATGACAGTACTGTTGGAAGAATAAAAAGTGGACACTATGTCAGAATGATTTGCCAAGTCTTGGGAAACGGGAGAGGTGCCTGAGGACTAGAGGAAAGCAAATGTCACTCCGGTCTTCAAAAAGGGCAAGAAGGAGGACCCGGGCAACTACAGACCAGTCAGCCTCACCTCCATCCATGGGAAAGTGATGGAACACCTTATCCTTGGTGCCATCTTAAGACATATCAAGGATAAGAGGGTCATCAGGGACAGTCAACATGGCTTCACCAAGGGGAAGTCATGTTTGACCAACCTCATAGCCTTTTATGAAGACGTAACAAGGTGGATTGACGATGGCAGAGCAGTGGATGTGGTCTACCTTGACTTCAGCAAAGCATTTGACACCGTCTCCCACAGCATCCTCACGGCAAAACTGAGGAAGTGTGGACTGGATGATCGGGTAGTGAGGTGCACTGCAAACTGGCTGAAGGAGAGAAGCCAGAGAGTTGTGATCAATGGGGCAGAGTCTGGTTGGAGGCCTGTATCTAGTGGAGTGCCTCAAGGGTCAGTTCTGGGACCAATACTATTCAATATATTCATCAATGACTTGGATGAGGGAATTGAGTGTACTATCAGCAAGTTTGCTGATGACACCAAGCTGGGAGGAGTGGCTGACACGCCAGAGGGCTGTGCTGCCATCCAGCGAGATCTGGACAGGCTGGAGAGTTGGGCGGGGAAAAATTTAATGAAATATAACAAGGGAAAATGTAGAGTCTTGCATCTGGGCAGGAACAACCCCAGGTTCCCGTACAGGTTGGGGAATGACCTATTAGAGAGCAGTGTAGGGGAAAGGGACCTGGGGGTCCTGGTGGACAGCAGGATGACCATGAGCCAGCACTGTGCCCTTGTGGCCAGGAAGGCCAATGGCATCCTGGGGTGTATTAGAAGGGGGGTGGTTAGTAGGTCGAGAGAGGTTCTCCTACCCCTCTACTCTGCCCTGGTGAGACCTCATCTGGAATATTGTGTCCAGTTCTGGGCCCCTCAGTTCAAGAAGGACAGGGAACTGCTGGAGAGAGTCCAGCGCAGGGCCACAAAGATGATTAAGGGAGTGGAGCATCTCCCTTATGAGGAAAGGCTGAGGGAGCTGGGTCTCTTTAGCTTGGAGAAGAGGAGACTGAGGGGTGACCTCATCAATGTTTATAAATATATAAAGGGTGGGTGTCACGAGGATGGAGCCAGGCTCTTCTCGGTGACAACCAACAGTAAGACAAGGGGTAATGGGTTCAAGCTGGAACACAAGACGTTCCACTTAAATTTGGGAAGAAACTTCTTCTCAGTGAGGGTGATGGAACACTGGAACAGGCTGCCCAGGGAGGTTGTGGATTCTCCTTCTCTGGAGACATTCAAAACCCGCCTGGACGCCTTCCTGTGTAACCTCACCTAGGTGTTCCTGCCCTGGCACAGGGATTGGACTAGATGATCTTTCGAGGTCCCTTCCAATCCCTAACATTCTGTGATTCTGTGATTCTGTGATGGTCTTTTTAAACTGAGAAATAAGGGTTGATCAAACTATTCATGTAAAACAGATCATTATATACAAACACAGAGGACAATCCACTTCTTATATTCAGCCAATGCTGAAAGAAGTATATCATGCCATAGACTGTGCTACAATAGTTCCATAGTATGAGATAATACAGCTCCTATAAGTCAGTAGATATAATGTTTTTTCCCACTTTGACTTAGACATAAGCAGTCCCTTACACTGACACTATCAGAATATTCACTAAATTTCATTTTATTGTAGAATGTTTTTCTGAATCTTGAGGCACACTGACTGCAACTTTCAAACCACTCTTTTAAGCCAAATGCATTTTCTTCTTAAGCCAGCTATTACTGCAGACATATAGTAGTGATGTTTTGATCCTTGTCTTATTGCTTTACAAAACTAGATTAAATGCTCCCTTTTTTACTTCAGAATCAAACCCGGACCCTGGCAGATACACTGCTCACTTTAGACAGTCTCATGTTTATTTTCTCGTCTAGAAGAACATGACATGACATGTGGAGGTTTCACCTTCTAGAAGTGATGAATAACCATTAGTGGGTTATGTTATGCAGCAGATAATGCTTACTGGGAAGAAGCTGATGCCTAAAATTGAATACTGGTGGACCAGACCGCTGCTGAAAGACACAGAGGGAAAGGGGGGAAACTCTGTTATGTTGGAAAATGCCTCAGGTCAAGCCTCCAGGAGACTTAATACCAAACTATAGTCATGGAACAGCCTAAAATATACACACATTAATTTCCTTAAGTTCCCCAGGGTATATATGTAAGCATAGTGCTATATAGAGGAGCAGAGAACTCAGAGCTTGCAATTTGTTACTGGACACAGAGGCAGCTTAGGAATACCACCATGTGCAGTGACTCTAAACATAACATCTGCAGACTTCTAGAGGTACTTCTTCTAGTCCAGTTTGTAGTCAACTTTCAGGTTGACTTTGTGGCTCAGTCTTTTCTGACTAGTGACTTGTCGTGGTCCTCTCTGCTAACTATATGTAAAGGCTACCTGAGATCTGTTAAGGCACTGATTTCTTTCTTGACTATTTTCCTTGTGCTTTATGGTGCTGAAAACTATACTGACAATAATCACTGTCTTCTCTATTTTAACACTGTCTGCCTAGCAAAAATTTCTTGACAATATGTTCAGTTAAGATTATGGAAGCAAAGATTTTCTCTGCATCAACAAGTACAGAAGTCATTTTGCAATTATCTTCTACATATTTGCTACCTTTTGATTAAATCAGATTTATCTCTGAATTCTCATGAGAATATAAAAAAATTTAATAATGCAGCTACGTGTGGGTTATACAAGGCAAATTATTATTTCAATAGGTGTTAAAATAAGTTTAATCACTTCTTCCAGTTACTTCCCAAACTTCCGAGCCATGTTCCCCACAAATAACATTCAGCAAGTATCCACAGACACACCACAAGTTTATGGAGACCTGGTTTTATTCATGCTAATGGTCCAGGACAATTGTGATAGAGACATACGTCCATTTGGTTAAGCATGAAATAAGACAAGAAAGGAAGAAATTTTTTAATAGACAACCTGTCTTTAATAATGAGTCTTCAGCATCAAATAGCAGCATATGAAAACTCTTACTGACATTTTAGTTCAACATCTCAAATACGACAGACCAAAGACATAATTTATTAACAGTTGGCAGTCTGGCACTGACTGGGGTCCAACTTTTACTGCAGTGTGCTCTGATTTCTTTCTTTATTCTTTCAGCTTATTTTGACTTCTTAGAAGAGTTTTGTAATTTGCTAGTACACTATTCCAATTCCAGACTTTCTCCTGATTGCATGTTAAATAAACTACATACATAATTCAAAAATATTTTAAATTATTACCGTAATAAGAAAAACATAGGTAGAAATAAGTAATCTTAGGCAAAGCTTAACTCTTGTCCTTAGCTTCCTTTGTCTTACAAGGATCAGAGTTTTTGTCAGACTTCTTATTCTGTCCAGCTAGACCCAGTTTTGTATTTGCATTTGAATTATTTGTGGGTAATGTTTCTCCCCAAATGTTTCAAGATGTTTCACCTTGATTTTGTGGCAACCTATAGGTCTTTCAAAAATAACTGATATTGAGATATTACTATTCTTTTTTTTTTCCTACTGAAATTAAAGTCTAACCAATATCTCAAACAGAATAGTAAGATTATAAAGTTAAATGAGAATAGAGATTACGATCCTGAATTAGGTAAGGATTGAGACTTTTTATTAACTCACTGTCCTAGGCAAGAACAGATCAGGCAAACAATCTTCCACGGGAGTTCAGAACCTGGACAGGCTTCATCTTGCTATCTCAATGTCTCTCCATAGGTGTGGAAGACCTAAGGGACTTCAGAGTTTCTAAAGATTCTCCTTCAGACTGAAAAAAACACTTTTTCTCCATTTTCATCGAGAATTAATGGGGAAGGAGTAAAGATAAAGCTCAAAACTAAGCAGCAAAAGGAAATACAGTATACAAAAGGGTAGTATTTCTTTCTTTCAGATGCCACATTTTTTGAACATTAGACAGTGTTGGGAATTAGGTTCCTAAATCCTGAATTTGCTATGTCACAAGTTTACTGGCCAAGGAGTTATCAGAGATTCTAGCAGTGTCACGGGCTTTTATACTTAAGCAGTAAAGAATAATAAAGCCAAGTGAAGTTGAGATGAATATGAGCCACAAATTCTGGATTTGCCACTGTGACAGCATATTGTTTTTATGACCGAGATCCAGGTTACTTTAGGTGAGGTTACTTCAATTCAGTTTGCAGAAGAAAGACTGTGAAAAAGATTCTTAACCTATTTTTCTATACTGATAGAGAAAATGGCTTTGAATCAACAAGTTCAGGATACTTTGATTTGATTTCTTTTCATTTTACAGGGAGGAGGGAGTAAATAACATCACCATTGATATAGAGTGATGTGAACCAATACAAAAGAGTAGGTCAAGTCCATTAAATGCTTGAGGTTCAAACATTTATGCTTGAAATATCAAGGAGCTCCGCTAGAGTGAATGATACAGTGAACATATCAATTAAAATGCTTTGATTTTATCAAGTGGTGGCAAGACATCAGTACTCTTTCTATTCTTTCACTATGCATGCTTGATTTGTGGGGGTTTTTTTACTGGATGTACCCTATATTTGTTTTCTAATGAGAGATCTTAAGAAAAACTCTTGAAAATCAAGTAGCATGAAATCATCTCTCCATATTCCAGAGAATGCAGGATCGGTACACTGTGAAAGCCTCCTCACAAGTCACAAGTTAACCAAGAAATATTTTGGCTGGGGGGAGTAAAATGCTTCAGTAAAACTACCCCAGATTTTTGTATAATGGCCCAACCTGTGCACACTAGGGCTATGTTATCTGTTGGTGTACAGAGAAACTAGGGGACACCTGAACCACTCAGTCTTGCTGAAGCCCATTGGTCTTGGTCATCAACCTTTTCTTTCAATCGAAAGCTCCAGGTAATCAAAAAACCTCTTTAGTGATCTACTGCATAGTGTAGTGTATTGTTCCCTCTGAGGGAACTATTGCTCTCTTTCTGCAGTTCATTTCTCATCTTAGGAAGCTTCAACAGTTACCTGCTTTAATGCAAAGAAGGGCAATGAAGCTGGTGAAGGGTCTGAGCACAAGTCTTATGAGTAGCAGCTGGGACAACTGGGTTTGTTAGCCTGGAGAAAAGGAGGCTGAAGGGAGACCTTATTGTTCTCTACAGCTACCTGAAAGGAGGTTGTAGCAAGGTGGGTGTCAGTCTCTTCTCCCAAGTAACAAGTAACAGGATGAGAGGAAATGTCCTCAAGTTGCACCAGAGGAGGTTCAGATTGGATATTAAGAAAAACTTCTTCATGGAAAGGGTTGTCAGGCATTGGAACAGGCTGCCCAGGGAAGAGGTTGAGTCTAAACATCCCTGGAGGTGTTTAAAAGACACATAAATGAGGTTCCTAGGGATATGGTTTAGAGGAGGACTTGACAGTGCTAGTTTAACAGTTAGACTCGATGATCTTAAAGGTCTTTTCCAACAAATATAGTTCTATGATTCAATGATATTTTCCCCATCTTCCATCAAAAATATGATGTTCACAAATATACTCGAATAGTATTTCATTGAATCTTACGTCACTATGAATATATCAGATTTCAAAAGTCATTATAGATGCAGTTCCCAGTGTAGTGATACAGTATGGTGTCAGTGATAAAAGTAAAAAAGTTTCTGGTTAAGTACTCAACAAAAATCAGACATCAGCTTAATGAAGTCATGTTCTGCCTAACTCAGGCAATACCAAGGATGTGCATATGTCCAAGTGTCTGTGCTCAGCTGACCATTTACTTTTCTGTATGTATACAGTGCATTTACATCAATGGTGGTTGTACACCCTCAGGAAGTAAGCCCTCCTAAATTTTGAACAAAACACGAGACTGCAGTCAAAATTCCTTTCTATGCACTAAAAAGCATATCTCTGTCGCTAGTGGAACAAGCACAGGCTATGCATTAGAAATCTGCACTGCAGATAAAGGATCTGCAGTATAGATGGAAGAAGAAATGCTGTCCTCATTAGTTCTATATATCACTTATCTAAAAACATAAACATTCTAAATGCTTTCACCTGATAGAGGCTTTGAAACTGAGATTTCAGTCTGATGAGTACACAGCTGTGAAGATACATGCTAGTAAATATGGTTTTCAGGTAAGATTTTTACCACCATTGCCTTTTAACGACTCACTACGTTAAAAAAAATAGATTTATCTAAAGTTTTACATCAATATTGCAAATGAAGCCTGGTTTGAATACATTGGAAACATTTATGACTAAGAGTACAGAGGGATTCAATTATATGCATATGTGTGTATACACAAACATTTTGGAAATTCTCCTCATATGCAAAGATTTTTAAAGTGTTTCTCCTTGATACACTGTCTTCTGACAAGCCAGTGTGCACTTCTGTATTTTCACAGTACAATTGCACTCCCCTAAAGCACAGAGTTTGTACACCTATCAGAGATTTTAAGAGGTAGAAAAGATCTCAGCCATCCAGTCCATCTGCCAGATGATACAAGATTATTGCCTGTATCGCATTTTCTCATTTCTCTAAGTCTAGCTAAATATCCTTCCACCACATGCTACAAGTTATAACACTCCCTAATGTCTGTCACTCAAGTTTTTCCATTATAGCCAGACGTTTCCCTTTCTTTAAGTCA
Organism: Caloenas nicobarica; assembly: GCF_036013445.1. Lineage (NCBI taxonomy): Eukaryota > Metazoa > Chordata > Aves > Columbiformes > Columbidae > Caloenas > Caloenas nicobarica. Next base: position 127,712,642 of record NC_088246.1, on the reverse strand, counting down.
TCCTCATCTCCCACTTTATTCCTTTGTACCACTCAGTCTCCTCCTGTCTTAACTGACAGAGAGGCTATGTCCATTTTTTCTTTTTTTTTTTTTTTTCCTCATCCCTGAACCAGCTCTCCTTTCTCTACCACGTGATTGATTACTTTCTTGGATTTTCACTTTGAAGTCTTTCATACTCTGTGCCCTGGCCACCCTGACATTTCTCATTCAATAAAAATGGATACACCATTTCTTCTAATCAACACATGGTGATGGTCTTCTTCACCAAATTACTAAAGTTTACAAAGGTTTTCATGCTTTCTGTCTTCCCTGATTCTCCCTCTTTTTGACTCACTTGGAAACTGTTTCCCACAAATACTAGAAAATCCTCATAATTTCTCTCCTTTAAGCATTCTTTTACTACCAGACTGAAAAAAGGGTATCTGGGAGATGGGCTGTGGGTGACTGATATCATTGCCTAGTGTGCTATTACTGTCTTTATTATCTTCTGTTCCCATGTCCCTCTCTCCACCTCTGCCTTTTTGGTAACCTGTGGCCCCTGTTACCTGTTAGCCACTAAGCATTTTGGGGCAAGATCAAGCTTTTTTTTGTTCCCCTCATTGGTTTCCTGATCTGAAACCAAGACTCCTAAGCACTATGTCAATACAAAATTGAAATACTAATTATTAATATTCATTGCCCTCATATAAATGGGTACTTATTCATGAGTTCAAGTCACACTTAACATGCACTATATACAAGACAAAACATCTCATCCCATTGATATCATTGGGATAATTCTTATCATCCTAGCTTGTAGTTTCCGTACCTATTCTGATGAGGTAAACCCTCATTAGTTAGCTTCTTTTACTTTTGTTACCCTTCTGTCTATTCCTCTAGATGGTTTGAGGCAATTTCCAATCACTTGTGGTCTTGTATTAACATAGTTTTAGTTTTCTAACCTGACTATCCTTTTGCTTAGCTAGAGAAAACCCCAGCGATTAAATATCATAAAGAAATTATCAGCAGTTTGTTGCAGCAGGAAATCTTCTCTCCTCCCAGCCTGAAAGGAAATGTAATGAGAAGCATTAATAGCAGCACCACTGCTTCTCTCAGAGGTGCTGGAAATGACCAGTGTAGTGACAGATGTAAGAGGACATTTTTTATTAGGCCAGGGAAAATTTCATGATAGAAACACTAACCGGCTTAACGGTGTCGGTACTGCTTGGACTTCCCACACGTGCTACAATTTAGGTCGCATCACATCAGTTTACACCATTCAGCTTTGAAGCCGATGGATCAAATAACCATCTTTTGTACAGGTTAAATATAATTTAAATTATTCCATGAACTGAGATACCCAAACCAGATCAAGTCACTTCCCAAGCTCATTACGCACACGAGGAGTTGCAGTCGAGAAGTACAGAGTAACACGGGAGTCGGATTTGAGTAAGGATATATAGGCATGTGAAACAAAGGAAATTCTGGAGAGATGTACAACCATTAAGAAATTTTGTGTAAAACCAGCAAGGCATGTTACCCATAGCACAGCCTTGATTGAAAAGGCTTGAAAAAAGCCCTGAGAGAGAGTGCTTTTGGGCAGAGTACTGGCAAGAGAAAGTCTTGAATCGTAGGGAAATTATCTCCAATTGTTATTTCTCCCATACTCAAAAAAGCAAAGCTTCATACACAGTACCATGTGGCATAGAGATAACATAAGTAGAATAACTAAGTTGGCATGAAGCTCTGTCTGGGCAATGTAACTCTCCTGAGATTAACAGGATCACGTTAGAAAAAACAAACTTATTTTCTGGTTTTGTGGGGTTTTAAAATTTTTTTTAGTATGTTTTTTCCTTTTTGTTTTGTTTTGTTATATTTGTCTGCTTGGTTTTGGTTTTGTTTTAAATGAAAGATACGGTGCACATCACTCACAGCATTGGCCAACCCCTGAGGATGTTGTGAGTGACAATACTATGTCGTATTACATGCTTTTACAGTGCCTAGCACAATGTGGCCCTCAACCCCGAAGGAGGCTTCTACCTACTACCTAAGGACAAATCAATTACAATAAATACATGTGAATAAACAGTCATTTAACGGTAGTTGAAACACATTGTTATGCTTTCTCCATCTTAAAAACCTTTACTAAAAAGTATTTTGAAGCGTTTTCATGTTTTTATTTCTTACTTTCCTTATAAACAGTATCAAAGGGAAATGCTGGGAAATGCTGCTTAGGTTATCATGTTGAATTCCTGTAATGGCAAGAGAATGCCTTGTTTTCCTGCCATTCTGTGGCAAGGTGGCTTGTAGTACTTAGCAGGAAAGGCAAAAATCTCTTTGGATATTATTTTCCTTTTTTTGTTGTTTTTAAATTTTACACTGCATATTGCTTCATGCTCACTTGTCTAAGGATGCAATATGCAGAGCCACTATATCATAGTTTCAATATGACACGTTGCAAACCTTCTGGCTTCTAGTCCAGGAGCCAAATGGCATTGCGTATTCCCTCCATTTGGCTTCATTTTCATGTTCACCCTTTGCACTCGAGCTGACAAGAGGAGCTTATGAAGCTTTTTCTCACTGTTGCATCTTGACTTTGACCTTACAGCTTTAGAAAAGGCTACTTGCCTGCACAGGGCAACTATTGTCCACAACCAAGTCCTCCTTTCTTTTGACATCAAGGGAGTAAAAGGTCACATGATAAGGTCCCTTCCCAGCCCCAACATTTCTGTCCTGCTTTCTCCTTTGCAAATATTCTTGTACTGACCTTTTTTCCCTTGGGTCAGGCTTATAGCATCTTTTTTTTTTTTTTCTCTGTCTGTTGTTCCTATCCCCCTCTTTTTTTCCCTACACACACGCACGCGCACACATGCAGACACACACGCGCACTCATGCACACACACAGAGGAAAATCTATATGTGTCAGACATTCAGCAAGGGAAAGACAAAGGCACTGAGTTAATTACCCATCATTTACTGCTGCTGAGAAGAACAGATGGTAGCAGGCGATATGTAAATGGCAAGGGGCAGTGAATTATTCGATTTTTTTAGATTAATCGTCGATGACAAAGGAAGTGATTACAAGCTGTGACATTTATACAAATGTATAAAGTACATAATGCTAGAAAAAAAGAGCTTAATATTATTATGAGGATGTCAGGCATGTGAACACCATTGTCATAATATAAAGCAACACATTTTGTGGGATCCAAGGATCTGCTCTTCTTTCATTTGCAAACTTTAGTAAGTCCTAGCCTCTGGAAATATATATTTCCCAAAATGAATTTATGCCTGACAATCATGGAAAAGAAAAGGAAAAAGAAAAAAAAAAAGTTTGGGTGTTTTTGCATATTTCCCACGTTGAATAAAACAGTGCCAAGTCTGAACACTAGAGCTTGCAAGGGATAAAGCTGAAGTCAAATCAGTGTGTAGGACCGTAAAACTGAAAAAGGTGCTAATAAAATACATGGACAGGAAATGCTAAAATAAAAGGAAAGATGAGGTTTAAGCTGACAGAGCCTCTGTGAGGACAGGAGGGCAAAAAATGAGGTGGAAGTGAAGACAGAAGAGAGTATTGTTTGTTTACTGCTTGTCTGAAAAATAATCGTTTTAGGGACTTTGAAGGTCAGAATGACATAATGTCCGGGTCAGGCCTTGCTGTTGTTATACAAACACCCAACCTGCTCATCCTCAAGGTAGTATACTGTATTTTCTGCTGCATAAATAATTAATTGGTACATGAGGAAAACAGATGCTTTCTTTTGCAGATCATAGAAACTGCTCCATCATCAAAATGTCTACAATCACCTAATTATTAAATCTATACAGTGCTAATAATACAGATGGGAGAAGAAGTCAGTGAGCCACAAATTTTGTTCCCTGTGAAGCATTCCAGTCTACTGTATTTCTTGTTTCACATCTTGCAGTGAACTAGTCTCTGCAATATCAGTAATGGAAATAGAGGGGAGAGTTTGGGGGAGAGATTATTTATCCTCCTCAGAAATACTTTCCAATCAAGCAAGGCAAAACATCACCAAAATTACTGCAAAACACTCCACTGTTATGCATGCTTTGTTGATTACAGAGGGGTGAGGGAGGGACAGAATAACATTATATTAGTCAGCAACACTGGATAGTATATTTAAATCTAGCACTCCATTTTGTATGAACATTGTTTCAGAAATAAAGTGATGGCTGAACCAATCTTCCCTGAAGAAAGAGAAGGATAATACGCTATAGCACACCAGTGTTTCCAGTGTGGTATTATTAGGAGCCAGACACTCAAGATCAGCACCATCAGCTAAGCTATTGGTTTCTAGGTTGTTTTTCTTTTGTTTTTCTTCCTGATAATGTTAACTACATGAGATGTAATTAATACAATAATATGGTTCCCAATCTGTTCAGAGGTGCACATGCAAGGTTGCTTAGTATATTTGTCTTTCTCTAGACAAACATAGCATGAACCCCAGAATAAAAGCGCATGTACAGTTATTGAAAGAATCAAGCTGCATCCACTTCTTCTGACTGTGAAGATTAAACTGTAAGTCTCCCAAATCAGTTCACATTGTACATAGCATCATGTTATCTATTTATTTCCCTGGGAGGAGGGAATTATGAGTTAAATTTGTAACCTGGGGGTGGGGAAAGGCAGTTCTTTCTCACATGGCTAGAAACCAAAACAAAATTCGCCCTTCCTGAAAATTAAAGAGAAGGAAAACATCCTTCCTACAGAGGAACAATGAATGGGACCTGACTTTGTAAAAATATCTAGGTAAGTGTCAAAGGCTATATTTCTTGGTCCTCTCCAGACAAGAAGAAAAGGTTCCAGTGAGAAAACCCTCACTCCCTCCTCCTTCACCTTTTCTTTTTTTTTTTTTTAAACAAAGGATGGATGATTTACGACATGGGCATAAACATATACAGCTTTCTTGTACCTATAGATTCATATATATGAGATTTTTTAAACGTTATAGGTAGGCCATACATTACTGTAGTCTTTCCATTATTAATGTGTTAATGCATTCCAGAGGACAAAAAGCGACATCAACAGGGAAACATACATTTTTATTTGGAGAAAATGGCTGAATCTGAATCCACACCATATCTAGCCATCTATTTATACACATTCCTGCAACACAGTAAATTCATGAGGGAAGAGAAAATAAAATATCCATGCGTTTCTACAGCTTTCCACTGCTTTGGAGATATTTATTTATGAAAATCACAGGTAGTCATTATTTATAGTCCTGATCTTTCTTTTATTTTACTAAAACAATGATGAAATTGGAATTGATTTTTGGAGGGACATTTATACTGAAAGCATGATCATTTTATATTTTCCCAAGTTGAAGTCTGAATTCATTACTAGTTAAAAATGTAAGAACAGCAAGCTAAAGTATTTTCATTTGTGGTCCATATTTATTTTATAGGAAGCTCGTCACTGCACCATTGCATAAAAATTGTTGCACAGTAAAATCAGTTTCCATGCACTCCATTCATGCATGCTGAAATTATACACTGGATATATATTTTTCTTATGTATGTATCAACGTAAACACACATTTATGTATGGAAGGTTTTTGCTTGGTTAGCTATAGAGTTTTTGTCTTAAGAAGGAAAGCATAACTAAAAATCACAGTCTTCCATTAAGAAGACATACATATTATATTTATATGCAAATGTGTATGTTAGCCATTATGCATGTGCAAGCACGTTTGTTAATACTGTTTTAATTTTTTTCATTTCAGTGCTGTCCACATTAAAATAACTGAATTTCATTTGCTGTGCATTATAGAACATATACGCTGCAGTCTAGCCAACCTGTGAAAGCATGAATATGTTATGAGACTTGCATCTTTCCAGTCATTGAGAAAGGGATAAAAAGAATTATAAAGTAGAATAGGAAGGCCTATTGTAGCAGTGAAGAGCAGAGTTAGGGCATCAAGACAGTGTTTAGTGAGAGAGGTCAGGCACTGGGTAGCAGTCAAACACCTCAGAAAGACTCTAGGTTATTTTTCAGTTTATTCTATGTCTTCCTACAGCTGAATCAATAATATGTTCCATCTTAAGTGGGATATAATGAAAACCCTAACTAGCTAGGAAAGCAAATATTTTCCTGAAGTCATTTTCATGTTTATTAACATGAATTTTCTTTTTTTTCATTAATATGTATATCTATCTTTGTGAGCTATGCTTAAAAACATACATCATAAGAGCAAACATGACTAAAAAAATATTTGGTAAAACATATATAGACATGTCAATTTATTTTTGGTAGGCTTTAAACATGGCAGTTCATTTAAAATTATCATACTGCTAATATCTTCCTATTCCTAAAATATAACATTCTGGACTGTGCCTTTCCAGAAGCAGATAAGCAAGTCAGCGTGCATCAGTATTCCAAAATACCAAGACAAAGCAACAACAAAACAGATAGAGTAACACTTAAATGATGTCTCTTTAAGCATTTCTTTCAACTCACTTCGGCTGACTCCACTTTTATATAGGTTATAGGATTTACTATAGCAACCCAGCCCCCCCTCCCCCCCGCAAAAGCCTAGTTCCCCCTTCTCTGTGACTTAACTCAAACCAATAGAGCCCTCTATTGGTAAAGCTTCAGACAGCTACAGATATTTCTCCTTTGGAATAGGGAGGCGACGCTTGTCATAGCCTGTGCCATCGTGCTCCAGCTGAAGTCAATGGCAGAGGTTTTTGAACTTAGACATAATTAGCAAATGGCCCTGAGAGATACGGTCTGTCTTATTCCCCAGCCATGAAATTTTATTTTTTTCTTAACGCAACAGCCCTGCAAAAGTGGCTATTGTGAAACTCGAGCACATCACCACATAAACCTGCGACACATCTAATAGCAATTTTTTCTCTTCAAAAGCATTTAAATTTCTGGAAAGAATGCAAAAATATTACACCTGGCCCTGATTCAGTATTTTGCTTTGATAAGTACAGGATTTTTGACTCAGCTCAGAAAGCCAGCTGTATCCTGCTCTGCATCAAAAGGAGCAGCAAGTGGAACGGGGTGACTCTGCCCCTCTGCTCTGGTGAGACCTCAGCTGGAGTACTGTGTCCAGCTCTGGAACCCTCAGCACAGAAAAGACATGGACCTGTTGGAGAGGATGCAGAGGAGGCCACCAAGATGATCAGAGGCCTGGAACACCTCTCCTACGAGGAAAGGCTGAGAGAGTTGGAGTTGTTCAGCCTGGAGAAGAGAAGGCTCCGGGGAGGCCTTATTGCAGCTTTTCAATACTTATAGGGGACTTATAAGAAATATGAAGACAGACTTTTTAGTAGGGCTTGTTGTGATAGGACAAGCAGTAATGGTTTTAAACAAAAAGAGGGTAGATTTAAACTAGACATAAGGAAGACATTTTTTACAATGAGGATGGTGAAACACTGGCTCAGGTTGCCCAGAGAGGTGGTAGATGCCCCATCCCTGGAGACATTCAAGGCCAGGCTGGATGGGGCTCTGAGCAACCTGATCTAGTTGAAGATGTCCCTGCTCATTGCAGGGAGGTTGGACTAGATGACCTTCAAAGGTCTCTTCCAACCCAAACTATTCTATGATTTTATGACTCCATGATTCTATGTCTCTCAGAAGGTATTTGGGACATCATGCATTCAGTCCTACAAATTAATTAAGGTCTTGAGTACATTATAATTAAGGGGCCTAAGGCTTTTCTTCATTCAATACTATTTTTCTCAGTGCAGACAACCAAAGCTAAAAACAACATTGATTAGTTCTTATGATTTGGCCCAGAATTTATCTCTCACGACTTGGTTCCTGACTAAAGAGCTGCTTGTAGCCACATGGATCCAGGTACCTAGTGTTCTGTTGACTTCATGGAGCCCTTTGTGGAGCAGACAGGTGGCAGGTAGTGACTTTGCAGGAAGACTGTAATAAATGTCTGTTTTTTGAATGAGGTAACTGCCCATTTTTTGACTTCGACATAATGGGATCTCATGACCCTCTTAGCTATTTATGTATTTACATAGATTCATTAAGATTAGCCCTTTGTGATTATTGAGTGGATGTATTCAGGCATTGGCCTATCTAAGGTAGAAAACTATCATTTCCATTTTGTATATGAGGAACCAGATTTAGGATGGCACCAAAGCAATCTGTGAGTCCACAGCATGGCAAGACCTGTCCCCTGGTCATTGCAAATGGGACCTAGTAGGAGGGCATGTTTTTCCCTAGAACATCTAGTGGAAGGAGGCTGGTGCACATCAGAGACTAACCTAGACCCAGAGATGGAGCACGACCAGATCCAGCACCAAAGCTGAAAAATTCAGAGCCCTCCTGGGTCCCACAGCTGAGATATAGCCTAAGGTCAAGGTCACAAGGGAAGTCTGTAGTTGATGCAGTTCCTGCAAAATCTGATGCATCCAACTGTTTGGCTGCCTACATGGCCTCTGGCTCCTTCTGCCAGTCCCACATGCTCTACTCTTGCTCTCGCTGACTTCAGGACCCTTCTAAAAGTCATCATCACTTTTTCCAGCTATTCTAGAAGTTGATCTGATTCATGGAGATAGATCCTGGCCTGAGCTGGGGCTGCACAGGAAATATTAAACCAGCAGCAAACTCATTCATCTTCGTGTCTGCATGGGTCGTTCCTTCCTCCTTTCATGTCACTCATACATCTGTGAGGACATTTGCTGTATCTTAAAGGCTAAACAATGGTCTCTCACTGGTTTTCTCCATGTCTGTTGCTCTTACTGTGCTTTCTGTGGGCAAAAAGGAAAAAAGATAAAAACATTGTATGCTTCTAAATGTACAAATTATGTACATCCATTTAATTGTTCAAAGGGTGCAGAAATTTCTTTTACTTGTTTGTTTTCATTTGTTTTGAGTTTTGTTTGTTTGTTTAATTTAGGAATTCTATTGAACTGCAAGAATTAAAATAGTGGTGGGTGCTCAGTATAATAAGACGTGCACAAATAATGCCTCCATTCAAGTTAAATTAGGGTTGTTGCATTTCCAATTACTTCACATTACCTTTTCCTGTGACACAAAGATAAACTAGTTTTGGAAGGTCTGTGAGAGCACCTGGGGTCTATCAGAAAAGGTGACACTGTCAAAACACAAGAAGACCTTCACTGGAGATTTTCTTCCCTTGTTCCCTAACAATTTATGAACATCCTGGTATGTTATGCATACCAGGCATCTCTGTAAAACTGTATAACTTATTGGGAATAATTTAAATCCTATTGCAGAAAGACATGGCTCTGGCATACTTCTGTCTGAGTACTTGGATACCTCTGTAGGCATTACATGAGAAAGTGCTGAGGGGAAAAGTAGAAAAGGAATAGGTCCTTGTGAACTGTAAGTGAACCTGTTACAACAAATCAGTCTACCAATTTGCTTATCAAGTCTTGCAAGCACTGTTTCAGTCTAAGCAGGTTTCTGTACGTTTCCTTGGGCGTGGGATCTCCACATGCTACTTGCTAGCCCAATGGATAGGACAAAAACAGGAAAGAGTGAACAGGAGCCTGACTGATGTGTCTCATTGCATTTTTCCTCTTTCTCTTACATGCCATTTATTGATTTTCCTTTCCACATTTGGCAGACAACATAATGGCCCTCAAACCATCTAAAGTCTTAGAAAAGTGAGGCTTTTTATTTCACAAACACCTCTTATTTAACTAGGTAAAGAAGCATCATTTTTTAACTCTCTCGAGCAGAAGTAATGGCTTATTAAAAATGATGTTACTCCATGATTAAACAAAAGAAATTGCCACTGTGTTAAAAACAGCTTGCCTCACACCCTGAAGCTCATGATGCTATAAATAGTGGAGGCTGGCAGCCTACAGGTCATCTTCTTCTACCATGCTAACATGCTGTAGTGCCAGCGAGGGACAGGATTGCCATGTTCACCTGAGAAGGAAGTATTCTGATGTCTCATCAGTGTCTCCTGAGAAAGGGCTTCCCATTGTCTGATTTCTACCCTTTTAGGAAAATTACAGCTGCCCTTGTTAAATCTCTTCCCTTCTTTTTTGCCCAGAGTGGCACAAGTAGCAAATTTGGATGTATGCAGTGTGGGTGTGACTGCTAAAGAAATGCAATACCAATTAGATTAAGGGGAATACAGCTTCATATCTCCAGTCTTATAGGTTAAAAAAAAAAAAAAAATAATAATAAAAAACAACTAGCACAAACACTGCATATAATCTGAGATTTGTCATGCACAAGAAAAAGAATTTTTAAAAGTACTTGTGGGACACAAGTAGGATGAGGAAGATGCTAAAATTGTTCTGAAATATTTAGGCTGTGTTTTTAATTGATAAATTTATTTTACTCTGTGGAAAAGAAAGACAACACACATATTGCAAGATCTACTCATCCAGCGATAAAGTGAAAAAAAAAAAAAAATGTTACCAGGTCCTCCAAAAACTAATGTGTAACAAAGAAAGATTAAATCAAGTCACCTGGATGAGATGTATGGTCAGATCTCACCTCTTGCTGAGTGAAGGAAAGCTCACGCGCTTCAGCAACCATGACCCTTTCGCTCAGACATTACCAGCAGGGTGCCAAGAACTGGGACAGAGACAGGGACTGGCTGGGAAGATGCATCACTAACCCCCATGAGATATGGGCAGGAAGGTCTTCAAAGCTGAGCCTGCCCACACCTCCTTCGAAGGAAGCCCTGACCTCTGCCATCACTCCACTTGTTCGCAAGGGGTTACAGCGCTGCTCTGGTGCCTTCCTCTTCTACACAGAACCTGGTGGCGCGGGCATGCTGAGACCTTTTCTTCTCCCAGACCAGGAGTATAACCGACCTCAGAAGGATTAGTCATGTCAGTGTCAACAAAATCCAGCAAGATTCAAAGCTTAAGTGAAAGCAGTTTACTGGGGAGTAAAAGAAAATTCTCTTTACTAAGCACAGTGAGCAAGCACCGGGCAGAGGCAGTGGCTGAGCTGCAGATTTCTTATTTGTGACACCACAGCAGCAGCAATTCGGCTCAGCCCCTCCGCACCTCCCTACAGCGTTCCCTGTCAGGGTCATGCTGCAAAATATGGCTGCGTCCAGGAGAGGAGCGGGGCAGGCAGGAAACCACAGCTGGATTCCCCACGGACCGCAGGCAGTTTATAATTGTCCGTTGGTATGTAGGTTCTTCAACAGTGTGCATGACGCTTAAAGGTCAATGCACATTCTCCTTAAAATTTCAGGGCACATTTGTGCTCGACTGCATGCTTTTTATTTCCCTCAGAAACTGGCGCACAGGAAGCAGAGCTGATTTTAGGCAAAGTCTGCCCTGGGAATGCTTCTCTTTTTTTCTCAGACTGGATAATTTTCTTTTCAAATTTTGGGGAACCTTCCTGTCAGCTAAGGTGAAAAGATACCAAGCTGGCAATTTTTCCCTGCTGCTTTTACTGGTTTAGATTGAAATCAACATTTGCTTTAACATGCTCATGCAGTTAATATACTGCCCTGAGGAGCTGAGAAGGAAAGAGAAGGGCAACAACCAATTCACCTGCCAGCTTAATAGCCTATTTGGATAAGGCTAAAAGCAAACCGTGGTTTTGACTGTAAGCAGTGATGTCCTCAGAGCCAGAGATGTTATTACATACTTGTGATCAATATACGTTACAAAACAATGTCATTGTTTTTTCTACTTTAACCTCTGGAAGGTGTATGTCTCTAAAACACTAAAATAAGTCACAGTATTGATAATTACAGGTTCCAAGTTCTTTACCTGACATGGCTACAATATGAATGTCATGAAGCCTAAAATTCAAATTATTAACAAGCCAAAATATTCAGTAAAAAGGACAAATGAAAGACAATCACAAAGGATAGTCCTGAACTGGAGCTTACAGCAAATACAAACTGAAGTTACATTGAAGCCTGGAAAGTGTAGTAGCCTGTATTCCCTGTTTAAACAAGACTATTGTACATGACTTTATGGCTCACAAAGCATTTTAGACAAATTACTCTGGACTCTCTCATCTTCTAATTATCCATAGAAATTGTTTGTGTTTAACCATTAATACATCCAGAGCTGAGAATAAGTGTACTGATCCTGAGAAAATGGACATTTATAGCAACATTTTTATTTTAAATAATCTTTTGTTCACTGAAGATGAGACAAAGACAACCTAGCAAAGACACCAATGGTTTCTTTGTAGTATTTTTGATGATCTTATTCTAAGCCACCTCTTACTTTTCTTTATTTCCATAAACCTGTCCTTTCTTCTTGTTCCCAGCTCTCTCTCAGAAAGCACCAAATATTCCAGCATTTTGAAGTTTTCCTACTTCTTCATGAGGAGCTCACACTATTTATCCCCATTAGTGGTTTGTGCAGTTCTCATCGGCAGGGTTTGGACAGACCGAAAGGCTCCAAATTCCATTATCAATTCCCTAAATTGTCCAGTGCCAACTTTTTGCTGTTTCTAACTTTGCATCTCTCTTTGGTGCTAGTCGGTAATTTTATGGACACAGACAGGACCAGACCTGAAAGAAGTAAGAAACAGTGAAAAGGTAAATCCAAAGAATACAGAGAATATTTCTAAAGGTATGATGTTTCAATAATTTAGACTAGTTTATGGTAAATAAATTGCATTCTTTTTCTTAAGACAGTGTGTGATAAATTAAAGCTATTAATATGCCACTACTTACATCACGTTCTTATAACATTCAGCTTAGTTGCAAAGTGATATTTATCCTTTTTTGTTATATGCTTTCAAGGGGACTTAAGTAAAGGCTGCACTGCTCTAAATTCCAGCTTTTAGTTTGGGAAAATACCAGCAAAAAGACAAATAGAGTTCAGTAAGACTGCAGATAAAGGTGCCTCAAGTGCCCAGGTGAGCTGTGCCATTCCATCTGCACTTCGCTCACTGTGCCAGGCTGCTTGGCAGGGGAAAGGAACGGACAGGACCCTGCTGTCCAAGCATTGCAGAAGACATGAATCTTGTCAATTTTGGATTGGATTCCCTGCCAGTTATCAAGCAAGCAGCCAGTAAACTGCAGCACGCCACACAGCAATGTGCACACCAGCATTTCTCTGCCCCACTGCTCTGCCCTGGATGGATCTCGTTAAGGCATTTTTGTGGGCTCCCTGTCTCTAGGTACTGCAGAGACCATCCCCAATTAACAAGGTTGACTGTATTTACACCGAATGAAATACAAACCTATGTTTATATACAGCATAGCTTAAAGCAGCTTTAATATATCACTCAAAATGAAATCTCTCTCTGCACAAGTTTATAGGAACTATAATCTGTTTTCACAAGGGTTCAGGTTTTTTGTATAATATTTCTGTTACTTTAGGGTACCAAACTCTAGCATTGTCAATTGTATTCTCAAGGTTTTTAATCACTTCCAAGCGATTTCATCACTGTGTACTTCATATTAGCCAGGACTGCAGTCACATTCAAAGCATACTCTGCTGGTCAACAGGAAAAAATCTTCAAGTAAAGACTTCTCTGTTACTAACTCAATGGAAAAAAAAATATACTTTTTTGAAGGATTAAATTCATATTCTGCAGTTAGTAAAGACATGTCATTTGCTTTTGTCTTAAAATTCTTCCTTTAAGCATCTTGATTCCCTAAAATGTCTACCTCTCATTTGTCCCCTGATTTTCTTATATTCCTTTTGCTCTATTACCAGTTTTGTTCTATTCTTCATCCTATCCACAGCAATTTCTTCCAGTCAAGATATGAATCAATAAGTAGAGCCTTTCAAAATTATAGGAAAATGTATTTAAAGGGAAAAAAAGAAAGATAAAATATCTTGCAGATGTCATTTATAGATTATATTCAGCCAGTTTCATCAACTTGCAATCAATGATTCACAAGCATGAGACTTTTCATGTAAATTTATCTTAAGGTGGAGAAAACCAGAAGGCCTGAACTGTAACACTTCTACAACCTCTAGATAAGCCTGATTAGAGCAGCCACAAACAAGTATGGATTCTCTGGGCGTTTCCATATGGGGCCATGAAAATCTTCAATTTGCTCATGGAGCTGACCAGAGAGTTTTGCCTCTTCCCTCGGATTAATTTATCCAGGCCCTGGCAATATCAGAGCTGCCATCAAGATGGTCAGGGATTAGGTCATTCAGGCTTAAGTTACCCTGCAGCCAGTTCAGAAAGCTGCTCCCTGAGAGCTCAGCAGCAGTGACTGCTGATGGCACTTCAGCCTCGAGCCTTGTCCTTATCCCTGGTTCTAAATAAGATGCTGTGTCTACTTCATACAAGAAGCTCCATCTTTGAGGTCATTTACAAGAGTGACCTGGGGTACCTGAAGACTCTGATGCATGGCCACGTTAGAGGAGTTTACCAACCTATTGTTTGTTTGCTGAGCTACTGTAATCACTGGTAGATGACTGTGGGCATGACCCAACTCAGGTGTAAAGTGATGCAACTTAATGTGAGCCTTCTGATTTAAAGTTAATTGAAAGAGGTTAATGCTAAACCATATTATCTCGCAACTGGAACACACCAAGAATGGAAAATTACTATTAATATAGCTCAGCAGATGGGCAACAACTTAGTAAATGCTGGTAATTTCATTTTGTTCTCAACTCTGTTTGGCCTAATGAATATCACGACTTCACACAGCAGCTACCTTCCACTAGTCCAAGAAAACCTCTGCAATGGAAAAAAGTATAATAAGAAAAGCTGGATCATTAATGGTTTACACACCTCCAGTTTGCTCCTACAGGACTCCTTACAAAAACAAGGTAAAATTCCAGCTTCTGAAACCAAAGCCTTTCCATATATCTCAAAGCAGACAGCTAAGACGGTACCAGAAACTGTTAAGAAAAGCAGAGCCCAGATACTACTCCTGGTTCTGAAAAACAACAAAACCAAACCAAACCAAAACAAAAAATGTAGCTTGAGGCTTTGAGCAATTTTACTATCTTTCTAGTAGAACTAGTGACATGATTCAATATAGAAGCATGAACATTTCAGGGATATATTCATTTTCTGCTTTTTTGTTGGAGACTGAGTCTGTATTATTATGATGCTGCAATGTAAGCAATGATTTAATTCTTGGGCTTTTGTCCTGTACTCACACGGAACATCAAAGCAAGCTTAATGTCATTTTAAAGATCATAATCTAAAATAGAAGATTTAAAATGATGCCCAAGTCAACCTCATATGCCAAGAAGATAGGGAGAAAGTGTGATTTAATCAGCTGGCAGATTTTTAAAATATTTGTTCAGCACTTTTCTTTTCTCCTAATCAAATTTACCAGTAGCAGGGGAATTAAAGTAAAAACTGTCTGTACAGATATATATCTTGCTTATCCATACTTTCATGAAAAAGGACACTGATAGCAGGCTTCGGTTTTTGTGAAAACTCAAAAGAATTTTAAAAACATCAAAATAAAAAAGACCCTGCTACCACTGGTACTGAGGTTCCAAAATTACTGTGTGAGCCAAATGGGTTTGCTGGCATGTAGCCATGGGGGCATCCTGGCTCAGGAAGCAGTTCAGAGAAGTCAGGCTTATTTATGTTTGTCCTGTTTTTTTGTGAGACAAACCGTGGTGCACCACTGAGACCATCAGCAGGGGATGGGCTGCATGCCTTCTTCGTACCAACAGTAGGCAGATGTGGCTCTTTTGTTCAGTCACTTTCCTCAGGCTGTCATTTTTCCTGGGGACCGTGTCCATGTGCAGCAGCCTGACACAAAGGTCACACAAGGAAACAGAACTGTGCATTTGAATGTTGTGTTTAATTGGGTCTCATTAGGAGCTGTAGAGGACTTTTTTGCCTTTTAAGTTCTGGCCAGTGAAATCATCCCAGTTGAAGTTATATGCAAAAATATTGAGTTTGATGCTCAAAAACAGGCACTGGGGAAGCTTCCAGCTCTACTGTGCTGTCAGAATAGTCATGTGCAAGCTGGGGAACACTACTGCTTCTCAAGACCTGGCTGCCCTTTCAGTCCTGGGATAAACATGAGAGGAAAGAAACACATAGACTTCTCACTGCATCCTTAAAATCCGTACACTTGTTGTATGATAATGCATCAGGGGGGCAAGACTGACAAGTATGTTTTTAGACAGGAAGCAAATGCCGGCTTCAAAGAGCCTACAATATTTTTTAATTAATAAGGGATCAGAAGGAGCCAATTAAATCATGAGCATTCCAAACAGAGAAGATTGCTTTGCTCTTTTTCCTGTGCCGCTGCACAGTAGAGTCTTAAATTTGCCAGTTTCTCAAAAAAAAAGTGCTCTGTGCCATTTCAAATTACTTTGCTTTTCACAGTCATAATTAAGTGACAGTTAAGAAGCAAAGAAAACTTTTCTTTTTTAAAAGGTCAAGTTTTTGTTATCCAGGAAAAAGTTTTCATCACTGCTTTAAAAAAAGTAGAAGGCCATATCAAAATAACTAGGCACTCACAGATGTCCTGGCTGTCCAAACAAAATTAAGGTAAATTTCTCTTTGCTTTAGAGAGCAGTTAAATATGTTCAGATCCAGTTCCTTGTGTTATTCAGTGTTTTCACATGGAGGCAAATCATTAGGAGAGAAAACTTCAAACTCTGTAACTTTGTGAGAAATAAACATTTTCAATTAAGAAAATCAAATCTGTGGCTCATGGCTCTTCAGTGAGTGGAAGAACCTGATGTTTACTCTACTGAATCCAAAAAACTTACAGCAAATCTATGTTTATTGGAGTCTATGGCACTCAAATGAAAACACTAGCCAAAAGGAACCAAGAGATAAAAAATCATCTATAAATTAATATTTTTTTGTGAAAATGTATACTCATTACAATAATATTTCCCCAAGGTGGCTTGTATCTAAAGCAGGGCCCTACAAGGGACCATCTTCAGACCAATGTCCAAGATAAATTTGTTTACCTGCTATGACATCTTAATTCACCTATTCAGACTGCACGATATCCAGAGCTACTGAACTGTCTCTATATGCTGTGAATGCAGGGAGGAAGTTGTTACACGTTACTTAAATATATATAGTATGTGTCATAACTATCTCTCTCTTTGATGATATAGAAATCCAGGGATGGGCAGCCCTGTGGAACAGGTAATCCAAGATGACAACAGCTCAGTTTGGGAAAAGTCCCTTTTGCATACCTCTGTGGACCTGTGCCTTTATTACCAGTATTACTCAGTTCAAGAATTCAAGCTTATTAAGGAGCTGGGCTCCAAATTGTAATTACCTTTATTTTTTAAAGAAAGTTCTATGTTTTTGACTCATGTTTGGATTTATTACTTTTTGACTTTTCTCTGTTGTCCTCCTTTGTGTCTAGAAGTGTGCAACCATAACAGTGTTGTCCAGCTTCTGACATCTATAAAATCTCACCACTGGAGCTCTCTTGAGAAGACCCAAGGATCCGTATGTCAAATGTTGCCAAATAATGTCTCCTGCTCCAAATACAACAATTAAGCAGTTGACCAAATATCGTTGTTTGCACCCTATTTTCAACTTTATTTACCCAGTCACATGGGTATGCCAAGACTTTCTGTCTCCCCTGCAGCTCCAAGTCTTTAAACCCTTCTTATGGCATTATTATTTTGTGTTTAGGTCACAATCTACAATAGGAGAACTGTTAAATACAGAAAATACCAAAAGAATTGTGCTTTGTAAGGGTTCAGGGAGCTAACACTTCAAAACATATTTTACTCACTACCTATAAATATGTAGTCTAGCTTATTGACACTCAGATAACTTGATACCTTCCTCACATCATATTCACAAGACAGGCAGCTTAAAAAAAACCCCAAAAAACAAAACAAAACAAAACAAAACAAAACACCCCACACACAAAAACCAAACCAAACCAAAACAAAAACAAAACCCCCACAACTCTATGTAGCTCTAGCTTATGTACTCAACTCCCAGCATATCAATACTCTTGAAACAGTAAGCTATAATATATTCTATCAGTCAAATCAATGCCCCCACCTTCCCCAGGCAGAGGAAAGCCTTACCTGAATTCCTAAACAGGAGAGCTTTCACTCATACAACCTTCAAATAAACAAATACAGCCAATTCATTTTAATTGCCTTGGAGTGATCAGCTGTGCATCTTAATACTGAAGTTAGTCTTTTCTTAATCTGTGGAGTTACATTTTGGATTCACTCTCATTCTGTGGGGGAATGATCATAACAGACATTGCCTCCAACCCTGTCCTTCAACCTCTGAGCTTAGGAGGTACCCTTCTTTCCTCTACACTTTCTTTTTACCACTCCTGCATCACTTCTGCCTTCTTACCATATTCTCCCATACTCTGTGGAAAGTAATGTTTTGCACTTCAGCTGTCACTAATATTTAATGGCAGGAAAATCAGGCTACTTTCCCAGGCTTTTGTTGACATACTGCTGGATTCACCACTCCTCCTGGTGAGCCAAAAGTCTGCATGGTGCCAGGCTTGTGTTGTTCACTGTAACTCAGGAGGTTTCTGTTTTAAAATATGGGTCGCATGGGAGTGCTGTCTATCTCTCAGTATTTTGTGAAGTCATGAGCTACAATGCACTAGCAAAATGACTGCAGAGACAAAAAAATTACAAGCGTAATCCGCAATGTGCATTAGAAAGGGGTTTATAAAAAAGGGGGAGTTTTAGATTCCACACCCATATTGCTTTGCATTGCCTCAGAAAGCGCTATCTGATAAAACCAGCAGAGATGGCTGTTGACTCTATTATGTCTGCTAATTTCAGAGATATTTGCTGAGAATGTCCCTGGTTTTAATTGCCATCTTGATTTACATAATTTTGTTCCTTGACACTTTTACATATACTGATTAGCAGCCTCAGCCTACGCCTTTTATTTCACTAGTCTTCTTAAGGAAGTGGACATACTACATTGTAACAATTACTTTTCCTGGTGCCTCATTCCCCTAGGACACAGCACGTGATCATGTGTACGGGCACTGTAGAAAGCTGACTCGAATCATAGAATCATAAAATCATAGAAGGGTTTGGGTTGGAAAGGACATTAAAGATCATCTAGTTCTAACCCCCCTGCCATGGGCAGGGACACCTTCCAGTATGCCAGGTTGCTCAAAGCCTCATCCAACCTGGCCTTGAACACTTCCAGGAATGGGGCATCCACAGCTTCTCTGGGCAGCCTATTCCAGTGCCTCACCACTCTCATGGTAAAGAATTTCTTCCTTATATCTAATCTAAACCTACTGTCTTTCAGTTTGAAGCCATTGCCCCTGTCCTGTCACTACATGCCTTTGGAAAAAGCTTCTCTCCAGCTTTCTTGTAGGAGCCATTTAGGTACCGGAAAGCTGCTCTAAGGTGTCCCTGGAGCCTTCTCTACATGAGGCCGAACAACCCCAACTCTGTCAGCCTGTCTTTGTAGGTGTTTCATCTCTCTGATCATCTTTGTGGTTTTCCTCTGGACTCACTCCAACAAGTCCATGTCCTTCTTAGGTTTGAGGCCCCAGAGCTGGATGTGGTACTCCAGGTGGGTTCTCACCAGAGAAGAGCAGAGGAGGAGAATCACCTCCTCTGACCTACTGGTCACACTTCTTTTGGTGCAGCCCAGGATATGGTTGGCTTTCTGGGCTGCAAGCGCACGTTGCCAGGTCATGTTGAGCTGTTAATCAATCAACACCCCCAGTGCTGCACCCTTTCTATTTCTCATTTGTTTTCCCTCAGAAAGCCCTAGTAACTTCCTGTGATTTCTTTTCTTCTATTCTTAGATCCTTTCAGTGAGGAAAAACACCAGTATCAAGGAGCATGTATCTCCTGAGCTAGCTATTTACCACAAATGTCCCATTTCTTGCTGTTTCAGTGAGGCAGAAGTGGTAGAGAAAAAAAGGGAACTATGCCAACTTGAGTAATATTCACAGTAAATGGCTTTAAAAAAAATCACTAAAGTCTGCTGACTGCAGAATTTTTTTTTAAAAGCCTGCTGCCAGGCTGGCAGTGAAAAAAGTCCCTCTTGCTCTCTCAGATGCACACCAACAGCCCCAAAAGATGAAAAAGATGAGGTGACTTAACTGTATGTGCTTCTGCACTTTCAGCCTCCACTTTTGGATCTGACCTTTACCAGAATTATTTACAGATGGAAAATTAGTTATATTACTAAAAAAAAAAAAATCAATGAGGTTTGAAAGAGATGAGATAGTGATGAGACAAGGGCATTCTTAGGGGTAGCCTTTTGTAAATTGTAAATTGTTTTCCTTACACTCCTGAAGTGATTAGGATTTTCCACATGAGTTTTTCGTGTCTTTCTACTGGGAAAGACTATACAAAATATTTTTTCCTAACTCTCATTTTTATTTCTTGACCCAGAACAGACTTGAGTATATGAATCCTACAACAAGCTGACCTGCTGCTGCAACGTGTACTACTTTGATGGTGGTAACAGGAACTCCAAGGCAGCTTCATTAGAGTCAACAATGTTCTAATACTTGCAACACAAAATGGAATAAAGCAACCAGTGCCCTTTCCCACTGTTATTTTTGTACAACGTTATTTGAATCTACTTCCTAGAGAAAGAAAAAAGCACTTTGTGATAGGGATTATCTCCATTATAAGTCTTAGTAGTGAAGTAGTTAACCATGTTGATTTCTACACCGCTACATTTAAGTCTCAGAGTTAACATCCCTCTGAAACAAATAGGGCTGATTATTCTTTTTAGAACAAATTTTTTTTGTTCTGCAGACCGAGGTATTGTCTACATTAGGAACATTTGCACCATTATAACTAGCCTAATTTTAGTCACATCAATCCCACTCCTTGATGTAGACGAATTGTACCTAACCACATGAGATAAAGCATTATTTTATGGCTGTGCAGGCTGCTCATATTAGGCATTTTCAACAAAGAACAATGGAGTTCCATTAGTGCAAAGTTTCCCAAGCAGAGAAAGATGATCGTGCATCATTTTGCACTAGCTTTGCATTTTAAAGATTGTATTTTGAACAATAAAGAGTTTAAATGGTTTTTAAAGAAAGGGACATTATAGTTTTAAAACCCCATAAATCTCCTTACCTGACTGGGGCAGCCCCAGCCCAAGCCTCGGAGGAGCATAAGTTCCTGCTGTAAAGGGCTCTCTGTTTAATAGATGTGGGTGCATGGTCAAAGGCTGAGTAAACTAACTTTCAGAGCAGGCTACCAATAGGTCTGACAATGCAAACTACTGCCTTCCACATTGCCAACCTAATGCTAAAGGGGCTTATGTTTCCTTTAGAAGGAACAGATATTTTCTGTTTGCATACTGCCTAACACAGGAGGGTCAGCTACCACAGCATAAATATGTAATCCTAATAACTAGAGAGGTAATATCAAGGGGATATGTTAACATGATGCTCTCAAAAGCTCCTAGTGATTAAGCAACAACTTTGTTTTCTTTTTTAAGAGGTAGGAGAATAGAAGTCAGACTTTCAAAATAGTTGACTAAATCCTGAATTTCCATGCCCATTGATACTGTAGCTGAAGAGCCCAGATTTTCAGCATAAGGCATATCACCCAGAGATTTTGCCAGTGTAAGGAGTCAGACAATAAAAAAGGGGCTGGTAATGGCAGAAATGGGGTTTTGCCTCTCTCTCCTTCCCCCTCCCCTCCCTGGAACACAACATATTTCTACCAGGAACAAAAATAAATAAATCCTCAGTTGTCTTGCTGTGCCCAATTAGTATTCCATCCATGAACTGTCCCATCAGGGAAAAATGCCTCCCTCACACACGTGTTCAGGATAGCACTGATGGATCTGAGGGCCTCTCCAAACACAGTGACCATCTGCTAGGCAAAACATAGGGGTCTGACAAGCAGGAGCCATTCAGCCCTGTTGTTGGGCCACATTATTACATATTTGACAAGGGTAATGAGAGGCTGTCATTAACCTTACATGACAGTCTCCACAATGACACACACTAAAGCAAGAACAAAGAGCAGAACTCAGTAAAAAGGCACCTACTTCTCATTTAACCCCGGAATTGTCAGACACCATTATTGCTAATGGAGGCTGGCGGTCCTAGGGTTAATTTCCATCTCTGTGCTCTGCTTGTTCTCTTTTTGAAATGTACTCCTCATATGGTTAAGGAAGCAGTTTTATCAAGGCTATTGGGAAGGCAATGCATTATTTATCATAACACACTGAGATGTAAGAACAGAGAGGGTCTCCTGGAGGAATGAACAAACAGACATATTTCATGAACCCTTCTGATGGGCTGAAAAAAAAACCACAACCATTTCTGAGCTCAGTCTCTGATATTTAAGGTTATCATTACCTAAAGTGTGACATTTCTCTCATCTGCATTTCCTGCCAGATTTCTGTCAAGCTTAAAATCACAAGACTGTTTTTCCTGGTGACCTTGTCACAGTCACCTGGCTTTATAATCACAGGGAAATCCCATTCAGAAAGTTAATCGGTCCCCTGACTTTTAGTTGAACAGCAGATGCAGGGTGAGACAGTATTTACAATACCAGGAAATAAAAGGTCATCTGAATATAAAATCTCTGTCTCAGATGCAATGATATGGGTTACAGTCCTCCTGCAAGTAACGGAGATCTCGTAATAGAGCCAGGGAACACATCTATTTCCATGGTGACCTCTGGGCTGAACCTAGGACAGGGGGCTCTGGGAATGAATGCAAGCCCTTGCTCGGATGCTTTGGCATATTAGGGACAAATGATAGAAGTGAAAGTGAAGATTATGTCTCACTGCAGGAGACTCCGAGCCGGTACAGCTGGGTGTGAGCTCACAGGAGTCACAAGGTTTGGGAACAGCCAGAGCCAATGAGAAAATAGGACATCAGGTGGTGGGTAGCCGCAGTACGAGGATGCTCAGAGCCGTTGGGGGGAGGGGACACCATCTCTGTGGAGAAGCTCTCTATAAATAGCACAAAAAAAGCAAATCACTTTCTTTCCACACAAAGAAGCACATGCAGAGGCACAAAGCTAGCCTTCCAGAGACACTGGCTAGGACGTTGGAAAAGAAGCCAGCTGAAAGATTAATACTTCTGTGGAAAAACTGGAAGGTAAAAACTTCAGTTAGGAGACAAACTATCCAAAAAGTGAGTCCAAGCAAGATACTATTTTTTCTTCTGGCAGTGAATTAACAATCATCAAATGTTTACAAGCTTGTTCACTGCTAGAAAAGGTAGAATATGTTGTACAAGCACATATCAGATTATTAATTGCTTTTCCAAATATGTTGAGATGGTCCTTTGCAGAGCTGAATGCCAATGTCACATGCTATCTTTTTTGTTCTCTCACTGGAGAATGTCTTCATCCCAAGCCACACACAGAGGAGTCTGGTTTACAGTTAAATAAGTCTCGTTGCCATTGAATCAAGCACCTTTTGTTATTTAGCCATCTAGAATTCATTTTCCATTAACAGCTGCATGATCAAACCATTGTTTTACAGCTGTTCTCAAAGAGCTACTGAATGGGAGCAAAAACACATGTGAAACTGAGTTCTGCTTTGAAATGACAAAAATGCCAGCGAAGCATTTTCCTCCTTTACCCAGTCTGATGTACAGCTACAGCTACTGGTATTCAATGACTAATGGAAATGCATGGATCACTTGCCCCATCTCTTTATCATGGGATAAGGCTAACCCACTACTGCTCCTCCCAAAGAGAACTTTCTTCTCAGCACAGGACTCTATTCATTAATTTCCCCAGTAAATGTGCATGTCAAACTACTAAGGATGACTGAAGCATTTGTGCTGCAGTAACATCAATATATGGATTGTATACAGTTCTCTGTCTTTCCATCTCTCCCCTTCCCTGCCCCCAGCTCTTACCCAGCTCCATCTACTCCCTCTTGTTTTTTCAGTTCTTCATCTCAAAAATTCTTGGCTTTAGCTCAAGACAGAGTAATACGGAAGTATATCTTCATCACCTGAATCTTAATAGACTGGTATGGTCTCTAATAATGGTTATAAAATGATGTGTTTTAGAACCCACTGATGGCAGCCTTAACAAGTATGACTGCTTTTCTCTAGCACATACAATGAGAAAGAAGCCAAATTACCCCTGGTTAGGATTTGTTAGGCTCTCTAAGACTGGTGGAGATGCTCACCTCTGCTTAGTTCAGACTCCAGCCATATGCCTGTGAACAATGGGAGAAAGCAGTGGTTGGAAAGACAATAATTTCTTGCTAGTTTTTCTGAATATTTTATGTGTGAACCTTACAGTAGGAGAAAATGATTTATGAATATAGAAAGATCATTACTCCTAAGGAAATCTTCAAATATACCATATGCGTAATATTCCAGTGACTTTTAATTCTGTGGAGAATTTGAAGAGTCTGTGTTATCAAGATCCCTCAGGACAACAGAAAAGATTTGATATGTCTTTCCTTAAAGGGAATTTTAAAAGGGTTCTTTAACTCTAATTAATGAATATACTCAGGAATTCTCAGAAGTAGTACTCTGTACTAAGAAAGGAAGAATATCTAATAATTTTTAAACAAAACAAAGTTTATTTCCTGTTTTAAGTGCAAAATTCAGACTTTACTAAAGGACCAGATCCGATCACTCCATGTCAATATACAATGAGTTCCCTCAACGTGTCTAATCTTTAAGCTTCTATGAACAGGATATCACATTTACCTATAAGACCTACTTCCCTACAAATGCATGCTTTCAACTATTTATGGTTCCACTGTCTGTGTGAGGTTATATAAATCTGTTACATTTTCATTTAATATTATACTAAGAAATTAAATGTTCATACCATTAATTGCCACAATTGCTCTTAATTTTGTTTTTCTGAAGCTGAGATTATTTGCTGGTTTGCTCCAATATTTTTTCAGTGACTCTATTTTGTATGACTTTTCAAGATATATGTATAATGGGTAAGATTCTTTCTGTGTTGTAGTATTAAATAAAATCATCATTGTATAAATGGTAACACTGTACTGTACTGTACTGACATTTTCTAAAAGCTACAATCAACTTGATAAAGAGTCAGGGAAATAATATCTAATACTGAACTCTAACTGGAAAACAAACAAGTAGTACTAGTGGAATGTAGTTCTGTTCTATTTTTCATGTGCTCAAGAACAGAGAATTTTTTTTATCACCTGCTCAAGTCACTTTTACATGCCCAGCCTTGGACCCATGCATCTATTGTATGGATCACTGCATATGAAATAGATATGAATGAACGATTTACAGTATAGCCTGGTCTGGCTGTTTTCAAATAAAGAAAAAAGGTCAAAAGAAGTGAAAAGAAGCGATTATCAATGTAAACAGAAATTTCTGCTATCCCAGAAAAAGTAATCTGTATTCTTTGGAATATGGAAACATATAAAATGGCTCATATATTTTAATCAGAAGGAGAGAGTTCATTCTACATGTTTAGCATATATTGGCAAGTTGTGCAAGTGTAATGTTCTGCCTTTAAATTAGCCTCAAACACTATCACATAAGTCAGACTAAACTACATTAAATCAGATGCCTGATGAATTATGACTGGGTCTACCAAGTGACTGGGCCATTAAGCATTAGATGAGACATAACTGCCCCAGATGCTTCATATAGGGTAAACTCAAGTATTTGTATTTCCACTTTCTAGGAGTCAGAAGTCTTAACAACATAAATTTGTTGATAGCTCAAGAGACTCCAGAACTGGAAATTAGCTTGCATAAAGTTAAGACAGGAATGGCAGGCTTGTAACATGTGGAAATGTGATGTATGAAAAAATATACCTCTTTAATCATCTTCAGCAGAAATAACCATATTCTGAATAACTGAGTTCCAATGAAATCATGAGAGCAGGTAGCCACCTGAGCTAGAAACTGCATCTCTGAGGAAATGGTGGACAGCTTCAACTTAGACCTTATTTCTGTATAAAATCATGAAAAATGGCATCCATTCGGAATCAGGGATCCTAAGACAGTAAAGCAGCACAGAGATCCTGCCAGGCACTATTGAAAGATTAGTAAAATAACTCTGTCATTAAAATCATAGAATTTTCGTTATCAAAAGAGTTGGAAGCATTGTGGATTTTCAAAGTCAGGGGTAAGATGACTGACTGACATGGAAAATTCTGACCTACCACTGCTGTGAACAATGACTGCAACGTGGAGAAACTGATCTCACTGTCCCAGTGTCAGGGCACCATTTCATCAAAGGGTAGAGTAAACAGTCCAGAATTTAAGCTGTATTTCTGTCATCCCTCTCATGGCCCACAAAGGACTATTAGCTTTTTATAGCAAGTAACTGCTGGCAGCATTTGCACTGCACCCAGTTTCTCAATCTATGCTGCTGGAGGGAAGACAGCCCTGCACATGACCTAATTACACAAAGTAAGGCAAGTCAGTATGGCAGAATTGCTTGCTCATCATGGTCCTATATATAAGATTCAGGGATGCAAATAACAAATATCCAGATGCTGCTGAAGTGCCTCAATTCAAGGCTATGAAGATGGAAAAGCAGGTAGGAGACCCCGTAGTTGACTGAGGAGGAGCTGTGACCTACACTTCATTAATTCTTTATGCTAGTGGTGGACATTTGTCCTGGAGGCTTCTTTTATATTTTGTGTCACTGCAACTGTCCTGGTTCCCACAAGCTATGCTGAAAGCCCTAGTGGAATTCATCACATCACCCCCTTCACTTTCCCTGTGTCATCATGTGTCCACTTGTTATCCTGCAGTGACTTGTTTCCTCTCCCACACAGAGGTGTACAACTGTGTGCTCCCTTTCCAAACACCTGCAGGTGAGGTGTTTGTAGCAGCTCTTCACGGTTTCTCTCAGAATGGTCATGTCTGCTCCGACACTTCTGATTCTCAGGACAGCTCCATCCTTCTCACTGTGCATCAGCTGGAGGAAACTTTTCATGCCACTTATGTCTCAGTCGGCAGAGGCTGCTGACAATTATCAGCTGATTGCTATGCTGAAATCAAGAGTAACAAATTACTTCTCTTGAGGAGCTGTACCTCTGGCTAGGTAGCAGCCACCAAGGACACTGATGCTCTCTGCTCTTTGTTTTGGGAGTTCTGTGTACTGCAAGAACACCTGCAACAGCACAAGCCTACGTGAAATTCTCCTGCTCTAGGAAGAGAATCAATAACTTGATCTACTGAACTCTGAGGACATTTCATAAGAAGCATGCTCTCTCGTGCCGTCTGCTGAAGTCGGGGGTTTAAAGCATTGTGATCTTAGAGTTATCAAAACCAGTGGTCTCTATTTTAACTGAAGCATTCAGCTGGAAACTGTATCACAAAAAGAAAAACACTCAAGGATTGGATAAAGGCTCAACAAAATGTTCTGTGAATTTCTACATCATACATACAGGAAACAAATGTGTTCAAATCATCAGGGCTCAGAACAGGGCCATAGCCTCCTCCTCCAGGGTACCACTCAACTAGATAGCTTATTTGTGCTCTGAGTTTTTGTCTTTTCTAAGAATAACAAAGTGATATAGGAAGTCATTCAGCTGCCAATAAATGCCGACACTTCCAAAGGCAGGCAAGCATAATTTTCTGCTCATGCTTACATTTCTGAAGCAGGTCGTTGTCCTCTGCACATGGAGGACTCGGCGGTCCTTTGTGGAGTGCCAGGCTGCTCTGGTGTGGGTCTCCTTCATCATGAAATGAGAAATACGAAACACATCCTGCCCTTTCTAGGAATCAAGATGAAATTGCTGCAGTGGTCAAAAGGGAGGACATCTCTCTCCCACTTCTTTCATTCAATCTTGTTCAGTTGCTAACATTTCCTTTCACTGTCATGCAGAAATCTCTTTTCTGGCCTGACGCCCACCCATACTGCATTTTCGTAAGTAAAGTACTGGTGCTTTATTGATGGTATTTACACATCTTCCCACTCTGGACCATTACCTGAGGAATTCCTAAGGCCGATCTAAGTAGTAACACATCCTGCTAGCTGAGCAAATTTGTGGCTTTGCTGGTGAAGTACTGTCCAAAATTATTTACATCCTGAGGAAGGAGTCAATGTCTCTGTTTTGTTTCCTGTCTAGTCACAAACAGCAAACTAACCCTGTACATCTTGGATCATAGGTGTGAGCTGCAAAATCTATTCTCCTAAACCTAATACCTACTCACACTTCGAAATAATGAGTTATCAGCAGTTCTGTTGCTTTGAACAGGAGAGCCAATGTGCCACCACTGCTCTGCCACCATTTCATAAAAGGCTGTCACAGTCAGGCAAATGAAGCCTGATATCTTCCTCAAGAGCCATCTAATACTACAAAATAAATGCTGGGACCACAAAGGACCATCAGAGTTTTGGGGAATTTCTTTTGCCTCAGGCTTCTTATAGCAATCTTCTCAATTCATTGCCTTTTTTTCCTTCTTCACCTTGCCAGAGAAGTCATTTGGAGGATAAATGTTCAAGATATTGTAAGAACATAGGCACCAAAAACAGAATTTGGGTGAAACTGAGTGCTGACACTGAATAATTGCTCTCCAGGAAGGCTCTGCTTGGTTTCACCTTCCCTCATGGGAGGTCTGTACATTTGACTTTGACAATGACTGTTTCAGGTCTGCCTCTGTGTATCCTCTGCAGCCTCCACAGTCCACAGACCTGGAAGAATCAGAAAGTTGACATAGTACTGCCTGGACTATCCTTCCCTGGGGCTCAATCTAGTACCTGTTTTCCAAGTTCCCTAATTTGCACACAATTGGGCTCAGTATGGTGAAGAGTTACCTCTGGGTTATTTTAAGAAGTGGTAGAAGAACTTAACACCTGCCTTTGTGAAAAGCCCAGGGGTTAGATTGCTGACTCAGCACAGGCAAAAGCAGAGTTCAACCACTTTGCCAATCCAAGGGGACAGGAACTGGCACTCCCACCTCTCAGAAGGTTTCCTAAACTTCACAGCAATGAAAAGGGGGAAAGCATTTCCCAAACTCATCTTGTTTGCTAACATTCAGCAAAAAATGTGAAATGCACTGTGCCATGTTCTAGCAAGGCAAACTCCCTGACCTTCACTGTTACATCTCTTTTTGCTCCAAACTGGCTTCTTGGATTTCAGGTAGAAACTTTTACTCATGGAAAAAGACAGCAGAAGT
Source organism: Caloenas nicobarica (assembly GCF_036013445.1). Taxonomy (NCBI): domain Eukaryota; kingdom Metazoa; phylum Chordata; class Aves; order Columbiformes; family Columbidae; genus Caloenas; species Caloenas nicobarica. The sequence continues at coordinate 127,683,739 of NC_088246.1, read as the reverse complement.
CTTTCATTTTAGCAACTGAACAAATTCATAGTACATACAGAAAGGTCTGGTACCTTCATTCCTTACTTTTTATTGTATGTTTGTATGTTCCTTTCTGCTAGTAAAGCACTGGAAAGAGAAGACGGTTGTAATCAGATCATTGGCTAAAACAACTGATCAATAGCAACTGCATATGCTGCAAAGAGCTTTTAATGGCTCTTAATCCCCATTAGGCTGAGCTGGAGGAAGTTGGAGGGGAAACTGCATCACATTTCAACCATTTATAGCAGCATCCTGGTACTTGAGCAGCTTTCAGGGAATGGGAGCATTTGTTCTGAGGTGCTCTGGGACAACCATCAATAGGATAGGAAACTATTGCATCATTATTATCCAGGAAATGCTTTGGGGACCCTCCAGGGAATTGACTCCAAGGCTTATAATTTTTTAACAAGAGTCTGTGTTGGGTCAGCCAGCAAAGCAGAATCATATGAAGTTTTTCTGCCACTCATAGTTAAACATGTTTTGGGATATATTTGATACGATTTACAAAATCAAAAAGGCCAGCTTTAATAATTTGTGCCACCATACCGTCTTTAGGAATGTTTCCTTTGAAACAAACATTATTCATCTTTCTGACATGCTTCAATGCAGTAAACATAATGATAAAAGTTTCAACATACTATTGGTTTGCTTCTTCACTAAACCAAATAAAAAATCCACATCAAGCATTACAGTACACCTATTGGTGGCCTGAGAACATGTACTCATGTTTCACTTGTCACTCCTCTGGGCTGGAACAATTCTACATGCACATCTTTTCAGCCTGCACATTTTCTTTTGCAAAGAGAAAAGACCAAAATTAAGAATAAGAATCTAAAAACTGTACCACCCAGTCCATATATACTAGGTGTTATAGCAGGATTCAACACAAAGTCTTAATGAACACAGTATTAAGTTCACCTGGTGATGTATCTCACTCTTGCACAGTGCTGACTTTGAGAAATATAAAGCCTTTGAAAACCAAATTAAGATGAGAGCTGTTTAGCCTTAACAGTGTGCTGTGGGCAACAGCTCCTGGGAATGATCAGTCTTTATTCCAGTTGCATGCGGTATGACAAGTGGGGGGAGTTAGATAAGATTGGCAGGGCTGCGATTGAGATATAAGGTTAAAGAAAATCTACTCCACCAGAAATCTGCACATCTCTTCCCTGCATGCATACTTGATATGTATTGAAAGAAATTCAGCAAAACCTATTTCACTGATGAGATCTAGAGCTGTAATAATTGCTGTTTCTCCTTACCAAGAGAATTTTTAGTAGCAATTGAACTCTCAGAATGTCTGTGGGTTTTTGATGGATGGGGGGAAGTCTAGTACTAAATGGCATCTTCTGTAAAATGGCACCTGTGCTGCAGGTATGTTGGGTATTGCTTAAAAATGGCAGTATTGAAATAGCAGCCAACTTCCCCGTTCTCAAAGGTCTGAGTTTTCCTCACCTTTGTTGTCTAGAGGAGTGCAGGAGACAAAGAGGCAGCTCTGCAACACAACTCAGCTGGCACTATAGGCAGGAAAACACAGCTCCTCGAACTCACCTTAAATATCATCCAGCCTCAAGAGGCCACACCACTTTCTGGTGAATTGATTTCGCAGCTGGAAGGATACATATCACCTTTGCAATTCCAACCAACATAGAGATATAATCAGAGAAGTATCAACTTTGAGAGGAACATACCCATGATTTTTAAAGAATCTATGCTTCTTGTTTATTTAACAGTTTATAGAAAATAGCCTAAAACTGGAAAGGATAGTCAGTTCTTTGCTTACTTGTAGGCACAGAGATGTTAATTCAATCTTTACTGTCTAAGGACTAGTATGGTCCTTGGTGAAATTTGGCTACCATGCCACTTTTTTTCAGAGCAATTACACAAAGCCATTGCTTTTTTAACAAAAAAAAAAAAAGGACTCCAGAGCGCCATCATTCTAGGGCAACTTGTGGGAAGCCATCCAGTTGTTCTCCTGCACTTTCCAGTGAAGGCTCCTATCAAAGCTTTATGACGTCAAGGAAAATACTTTTCAGTGGACACTGGCCAAAACCCCGACCAGAGGCATCTTCTTTAACAAGCAGACTGGGTTTCTTTGCCTTCATCCTGTAAAATCAGAGATTCAGAAACTGAGGATCTCAGTGCTCCTAATGCCTGTACTGGTAGTTTTACCAGTAAGACTAAATATATAATTTTGTTGAACTGAGCCTTATTCCTAAGGTTTTCCTGTGTCATTTGAGCTTCTGAGGGTTAAATAACAGTTGCAGTCATATGAAGAGATCACAGAAAAGCACCAGCCACTGGAACCAATGAGGTTATCCCATGGTGCTGTTCGGGAGTTTGCTTCATAGCTGCCTTGTTAAGTCTTCTGCCTTCCTAAAATAATACGTAATTAGTAGTCAAGGCACATGATTTCTACTGGCAAATGGCAATAAAGCATAGCAGTATTCTTGAAGAATGTTAATTTTTAGTGGTTTTCTATTTTGAATCTTCAAAATGACATCTGCTTTGTGAGAGACTTAGAAATCTGGAAGGAGGCTTGTAAAGGAGAATCAGATCCCGTCTCTGATCCTGCTGTATTCTGTCCCCTTCAAAACAAATACTTTTGCTTACCTTCCTGCAAAATCAGTAAAATACCGACCCATTTTCTGACAGTTTTCTATAACAGCCTGCTTTGTGGAAATATTTTGAAAAGTTTCTTTCCATGTTGTATTTCTATTAGGCTAATAAGAACAGTTAAGCATTTCAATAAACAGAACTGAATAAAACCACACATCTGTCAGAAAACACCAGTGATCTGCAGCATTATCTGCAGTTTTGCATACTAGGAGTTGAAGCTAGCTGATAGAGTAATTCTCTAACGATAAAACAAATTTGCCTTTTTAGATAAATTGCATATTCCAAATTGTTTGAGCTCCTCTGGTACTTACAAATAAGGAACAAAAAACCATGCATGTTTCCTCCTTACCTGTCTGTAGAAGAAAGGGCTTTATGGCTTTAAAAGACATCCTCCAGGGTGTGTGTGTATCGGTGAGATGACTGGGGTCTGTAACAGTGTAAAAATGTATGAAAACATGAACTCCAGTCTTCTGGGCTCAGTTGTTGCTCCTGAGGGTAAGACACAGCTCTCCAAGCTGGGCTGCCAGGATGCCTGGATCTCTTGCAGAGGCTGAGACCAGGGGGATAGGTTACCTGCCCACAGGTGGTGGGCACTGGTGGGGGTTTGTGTGGCATCAGAGATGGGGAAAGAGGTGTCCTGGATCTTATGAGAGTCCTCATGGAGACAAAGCCCCAACCCTACCTCCGTGGTATGGCCAGAGCTGGTGGTGCACAGCACCACACAGCAGAACAGGGGGAAGTGCCAGGAGCAGCAGTGGGGCACAGAGACCCCTTTGCTGGCCTGATCTGCTGCCCAGGGAGTTTTGCCGCTTACTGGAGGCTGGGTTCTGGGGCACTGTGGAGGCACTACTGAGGCTCATCTGTCCTTCTTGCTAGAAGCCCCACTACTTTTCCACATGGGCACCTATGTCACAGCCAAGGAAGGTCTGGATCATGTCAAGAGTGATTATGTGCCACTGGGGCAAGGGTCAAGGATATGTGGGTCCATTGCTATCTCCTTGGTCCCACTGGTGAAGTGCTCAGGGAAGACTGGACAGATTCATCAGTTTTGCATGTCAACAAATGTTTGCGTAGCTGGTGTTGAAATATAGGGATTTGGCTTTTAGGACCTTGGGATCTTCTTTGAAGATTGAGAACTGCCAGGAAAAGATAGGATCCACCTGACCAAGTATAGCCTCTTTGCCAACAGGCTGGCCAACCTCGTGAGGAGAGCTTTAAACTGGGAGTCATGGGGGTTGTGATGACGACCTCCCCTGGAAGAAGTGGACTGGTTTGGTAATCAAAGTATACAGAGTGATGTGGAAAAGAGAGACTTCTAATCATCAAAACAAGGCAGAAGCAGGTCCACCCCAAGTATGTGCACACAGGTAAGGAAGTATCTACAGGAGAGCAATTTGAAGGAAGCTTTTGTGCCTTTTTGGGAAATCAGCATGACTGAGTGCCTCTCTGAAATGCCTGTACATTAACACATGCAGCATAGGGAGCAAAGAGAGAGAATTGCAGGTGCAGGACTATACATGGCTGTATAAATCTCATTGGGATCATGGAGATGTGGTGGGACAGATCAAATGACTGAAACAATGCAGTGATTGGATACAGGCTCTTTGGGAAGGACACAAGAGGATGGTGAGGTGAGGAGTGGAGTTCTCCTGCACATGACAGAGGAATGAGGATGCACGAAACTCTGCCTTGGGATGGGTGATGAGCCACATGAGAGCTTATGGATCTGGAGTAGTGGGCAAAACAACATGGGCAATGTTCTTGTGGCTGTTTGCTACAGAACCATGAAGAAGTACTACACAGGGCTTTCTTCAGAAAAGTGGAAGAAGCTTCACATTTGCAGGCCTTGGTCCTCATGGGAGACTAACCAACTCAGGATCTGCTAGAGGGACAACACAGCAGGGCATAAGCAATCCAGGAGGTTTCTGGAGTACATTGATGATAACTTCTTGTCACAGGTGATCAAGAAGCCAGTGATGGGGTGTGCTCTGCTGGACCTCATACTTATGAACTGTGAAGAACTGGTTGGTGATATAAAGGTCAGGGACAGCCCTGGTTGCAGTAAGCATGGAATGGTGGACTTCAGGATACTGCAAGAACAACTCCGGGTATCAGAACACACTGAGGGCCAATGGTCTGCAAAGTAGGTGTCCAAAGAAACGCCTCAGGATCCTGATGGAGAACAAGCTGACCATAAGCCTACAAGGCACCCACAACCAAAGGCAGTCAACAATGCTTTTGGTTGCAATAGACAGAGGGTTGCCAGCAGGTTGAAGGAAGTGATCTTTCCCTTCTGCTCAGCACTGACGAGATACATCTGGTGTGCTGGGTCCAGCTCTGGACTCCCCAGTACAAAAGAGACATGGACATACTAAAAGACTCTAAAGAAAGGCCAAAAAATGAATAAAGGACTGCAGCATCTGACGTACAAGGAGAACCTGAAGAAGGGAAGGCTCAGCAGGGAGATCCTAGCAATGCGTAAATGTCTGGTGAGAGGAGAAAAGAAGATGAAGCCAGGCTCCTGTCAGTGGTACGCAGTGAAAAAAATAAGAAGCAACAAACACAGATTAAAAAGAAAAAAACAAAATCCTTCTTTTTTTTTTTTTAAGAGTGGTGAAACCATAGCACAGATTGCCCAGACACATTGTAGAGTCTTCGTCCCTGGAGATATTCAAAACCCAACTTGATGATGTCCTAAACAACCTGGTCTAGCAGACCTTGCTTTGAGTAGGAGGGATGAACCAGAAAGTCTCCAGAGGTACCTTCTAGCCTCACTGACAGTGTGATTCTGTGATTCATTAGTGAGAAGGTCAGTAATCACTTTTTGTCTTCTGAGAGGAATTGTCACTGGAGCTGGAGCTGTACTGTAGTCACACCTAAACTAACAGACCTAGGAGCTATCCCAAGATCCCAGTTCTGGGTACACACAACGTCAATGGCTTTTCACAGACCCCTGGCTGTGCTAAAAATTCTGCCTTGTGCACTGGTGATCTCGTTCTCCTTCTAAATCAGGAAGTTTTTTTAGGGGATCTTGGTTTTCTTCTCCGGTCCAATATAATTTCCACAAAAGTCCCAGCTGGAGGGGCAGGGAGAGAAAATTCCCATGCAGCTCTGGTTAGTCCTGCAGAGGAATTGACAAGGCTGAGCATCTGAGTCCAGCACAAAGAGAAAAGCACCAGACTGATGTACATACAGCAACCAGAAAGCTGACAAGCTGTTGCATTTTGTAGCAGATGCAGCTCTAACAGGGTATGTGGCTTCATTCCTAGAAATAATGAGCTGCAAACACACACTGGGAATGATGTTTTTGTTCAAAAAGTATCTCCTCAGTTAATATACAATATGCACATGGGATACATGTGTGGTTCTATTCCCATAATGCAGTGAGAGATCACAGAGAGGAGCTGTCACATATTACTGGACTGATACTTATTATTTTGGCTGTTCATACTGTTGCTGTCTCTTCCTCTTCTGAACAATACAGTTAAAAAGCTAATGCTCAGAGATCAAATTAAAGGATGGCTCTTCTACCTCAAAAAGTACAGTTCCAGGCTGTATTTAAACATGAAAATATGTTCTGCCTGAGGTTTGAGGTAGTGGGATGTACTCACAGTCTGTGCAGAAGTTTGGAGATGAAGTCATACATGCACCAAAATGCAGACAAGCTGTTGAACAGATCAGATGCATCTCTTCTGTGTACTTGAACAAGGAAGCAGAAAGCAGAGGGGACAGAGACCACGAGTGTTGGGAGCTCCAGAACAGATTATATGTCATCGAGAGGGTGTATAGGCAGAAAGATTCTTCCTTCAAGACAACTCAAAGGCAAGAATTGAAGAATGGGTACCAGACAGCTAACTGATAAGGCAAATTCACTAACTAAACAAGAACATGCTATCAGGGCAAATAAACAGCACACTCGTGTGCATAATTCTTCTGTCAACTTCATTTTACAGCATCAATACATGAACGACAAGTCTCACGAGCATCAAAGACTATATGTTCAAAGCAAACTAAGTTTTTAATATGGAATACAATGAAATATGAAGGAAGAATTGCTATCAGAAACAATGTTGATGAGAAGATTATCTGACACATAATGTATGTATACACTGGAATCCATATCAAAGAGGTATGAAAATATCAGGATATCAAATTTAAAAAAGTTACTTCTGTTATTTCCTTCGGTTTGGGGGTCCAAGAATCTCACATGCTGAGCAGCAATTCCCAGCACACTATAAGCATGTCCTTAGCTGTGTCCTCCATCTTAATGAATAGGAAAATTATTTGAGGCACTGGCAGTAAAGGGAGACAAGAGTGTGATCATAAACTTGTTTTCAGTCTTGCTATTAGTGTTCACATATTGAATTTTTTATTAGCTTTTGTAAACTAATAATGACAGAACTAGGCTTGCAGTCTTTGACATAAGCTGCCATACTTCTGCTGCCACAACAAATTGCAGAATCTTGTGTCTGTTCAAGGTGATGAAAGGATCAAAGTGGGTGCAACTTTCTTGTCAGAAGCAACTTTTAAAATCAGCTCCTTAAGGATGTTCCACCTAGTGTCTTCCTTTATTTCAACTATATTTTGCATCTAATTCTGCCAGCTGGCACATTTTGGAGCTTGCTAGTGGGCACTGAGTCAGACTAAGAGGTCTACCCCATACAGATGAGAATGGGGGAAGAGGAAGAAACATTTAAATTCATGGTCTAGGGCTACTGCATGATGCTGATAGCTCAATGTGGTTTGCTATCTAAAACTCCTGCTGATTCTGAGAGAGGAAAAGGAATAATAGGCTTGATGTTATTGCAGAAGAGGATTTGTTTTAAAACCTGGAACGGTGTTATTTAAAAAATAATCCACCTCACTATTCAGATGCTAGGTTTACAAGGTGAAGAACTCAAAAATATTAAATGCCTCAAAACATGTCTATGGGTAGCCTACAACCTGCACAGCCACATATACATTATCAGAGTATATTTAATTGTACAACTTTATATGATAAACATGGTATATCATGTTCATCTGCAGTGCTCCCGCCTCATGCAATTTACTGAATAGGCTATGTCATAAGGATGAATCAAAATGAAGTGGACAGTTATGTGAAGGACTCCCATGTCCCTCTGGTTGCTGAGAAAGGAACAGAAGAGGTGAAACAGAATGAAAATTTCCAGAAGAGAATCTGTCTTCCTGATTAAGCCCCTTAACTATTGTCTTGAGCTCTGAACTTTTTCTCTGTCTAGATCATAGAGCTTCTGTGTGATACTGATCATAGCATTTGTGCAAACTCTTTCTCTGTGATCGCTCCTGTTTCATTTTCTGAGTGCCCAATCTGAAACAGTTGGAGTACTGAACTCTCATAATTGCAAAAGTTTGCTGTGAACTGTTCTGTGAACATAAAAAAGGCAGCAGAATGCCCAGAAAAGCTAGACTCGAGTCTTGAAAATTAGCCTCCAAAAATGAGTTGATATAGGGAAATTTTGGCTTTAGTCTCAGTGCCTCAGTGCCTTTCAGCCTCTGTTCCTAATTTGTAAAACTAAGACACCATCCTGTTACATTGCTAGTGTGTTGGATAAATAAATTCATTAATATCTACATGGAAGACACAGAGATCAGAATCAGAGAAAAAACATGAAAAATGAATACATTTGTGGTCAGTATAGCTTTTGGACATTTAGTGTTAAATGGCATATGGGATCACTTGCCAGAGGAGGATGAAGAAAAATTGTTGTGGATCATGTGGATTAAAGACTTTATCATAATGCATGTACACAGTTTGCAGATACAAGACTGTAAGGTATTTTAACTCTGGTAGTTCCTAGCTGTTGAGCTTCACTGGCCTTTTCAGGTAAAGTTCTCTGGTTTGTTTAGATGTATGTATGTATCTGAAAATTTCTGAAGTTTCGACATGGACAGCTAGGAGCCAGCTATATCAATTGTCATTAGGCGAATAAGGAATTCATTCTAAGCCATATGAATCTAGATAGAGAAAAAGTTCTAAAGAATTCAGAAAATTCTAAAATTCTTTTGCTGTAAATATATTTTCCAGATTGTCCAGGTTAAGGGGACATTCAGAGGAGAAATTCTTTTAGATTCTCAAATGTCAGCTACAGAAAAATTACCCTGGGCACCCACAGTTTTTTAGGAGACTATAATCTTCTTTCTTCATGGTACCCTTATCTGGTCTTCCATATCCTATAGGCTGAATAAATGCTGGTCATGACACAAGAGCTTGAATGTCTAAGTACAACCATTCCATAGTTTAGAACAACATGCTCCAGAGAAGACAAGGTGTCCAGGTACTACAACATCCAGTTACTCTGCTTTACTTGCTCCTCCCTGAGATCAGGTCAAGTCTCAGTTTTTATTTGCAAGGTCTTCAACAGAGTGCACCAAAATTTATTCTTAAAAAGAAGTCTTCCTTTTTGAGATCCCTTGGCCACTTCTGAATTTTCTTGCAAGGAATGAAATGTTCATAAGCATAGAAACAGAGATTCAGCAGATGCCTCAGCAGACACAAGTCTGAAGTACATGCCTTCAGAAGGGATGCAAACTTCAGCTTTTGTATGCAACTACCTGGACTTGGTGTGTCTGCAAAACTCCTGCATCATTACCATTTGTTTTAAAATCGAGTGCGTTTGGAAGTATGTAGCTAAACTGCGCCATGAGAAAAATTGTGGATTTTGGAAATGGCACGATAATTACACAGCAACAAGCTGAATACCAGAGTGATGGGCACTACCTCAATACACCAGGACTGAAGAGATCAGACAAGAATGAGGGGTGCTACCACATCCCACCTGAGACCACTCAGAATGGATCTCGTCATGTTTGGTCCTCAGATGACTTAGAGTACTTATGGAAAGGTTTCAGAGCTGTGATATGAATAAATAAACTGTGAATAAGATCAGTTTTTCTCCAGCTGAAGTGTAACTCACCTCAAAAGGGCAACAAATCTCTGTTTCAGAGGTTCTTATGGTCTTTGCCATTAGAACAAAACCAATATTTGATTAAAAAACAAAACAAAACAAAACAAAACCAAAACAACAACATTCTTGGTTTGGCAGTTATTTTTCTCTTTTATGGGCTCACATATATGTTTACACTTGACTACTCACTTTACAGACATTTTTGCTTGATGTTCTGTTTCCTCTCCTGAAGTTGAGGCATATACAGTACCTGTTTCATTAGTGTCACTTGGCTTTTCATTAGACAAGGAAAATGAGCCTCTACAGCATTCAAGGAACAGACCAATAAAGATACATTACTGTAACTTTACTCAATAAGAGCAGATGGGTCATAATAGTATGGCTGATACCAGTACATTTGTAGAGTAATTTTTTCTTATCAGGCAGTTAATGAAATGAATTTCTATCACAGCATCTTTAAAATATAATACTCTCACAACTGTCTTTAAAGACCTATTTTGAACCAAATATGTTATCTATCAAAATATTCATTAAAATTAGGTGCAGGCCTACAGGAAGAGACAGATTAAATCATTGAGGCATCTGGGCCTCTTGTTCCTCTAATGTGACCTCATTATATCGTAATTTGTTATCGCAGAAATTTAATTTTCTGATGCCATGAAATTATTGAGGGTCTTCCCATTTCCAGCATTTTCACTCTACCTAATTGTAAACTTCAAGATCATTTGGTATTTGATACTGGTTGGCTCCAAGATTGGATAGGAAACCAATACACTGTAAATGAGGAAACACTTAATGAGGAAAACGTGATCATGTCATATTGACTACATTCTGAGATAAGAGATAAATAAATAACAGTTTCACTTGAGATGTCTTCAACTTCTCACTGACACATTTATTAACTCTGTTCAGAGGAAGATGCTTCATTGCCTCAATATCAAGTAAAGAGGGAGATTCAAGAGACTAACCATAGTCACCAGCCTGCCTGCACCACCACCACCAAGCAGTCACTAAGCCCAGGGTTATGGGAATAGAATGAGAAACTACCTTACCTGTAAGCCTGATAGCTGGACTTTAAATGTCACAGGTCAACATAAGAGAGAGACAGAAAGATAAGCACTACTGTTAAGAGATGTTTCACTAAGACTTCATGCACTTCCAGTGTTCTGCACTGGGACGCTTTTCCCTCCCATTGAAATATACCAGAAAAACAAATTGTTTCCGTGGCACTCTACTAATCCTCTCCAATTGAGGTATGCCATTGAAGGAGTCCAAATTTTCCAGGAACACATAAGGAAATTTTTATCATCTACCAGATTTTTATGGTGGAAAATCTCGTCTAAACGACGTGATTGAATTGCCCTACAGAGAAGGTTCTGTAAGTTTTGGATACTGTATAGCTGATGATGTGTGAGACACAAAACCAAAATACCTCTTAACGCACACAGCTCTGGACTCAAAACTATCACGAACTGGGGTAAAGTAATAAGTGACACATAGCCTAAATGTATATTATTCCAATGTTCCTGTCTTTTCCCACACTAGTCACAAAATGCGCTTTGAGGGCTTAATGGTCAAAAGTAGTGCTTGATCACTCTAGGACAGCTTCTCCTGCTGCTCTGAATTTTGAAAAATCTTGTGCGAGATAGAGTCTTAGAGAAGAATTTCTGCTTCAGATTTAGGACTAAAGTATCTTAAATTATGCAATTAAAAAAAAAAAAACAGGTACGAGCAACTGAATTGAGTACTCTACAAATACAGCAATATGAAGAATGCATCCAAATTACATGTAGCTTTGTCATGTACCCATTTACATATACACTTGTGAAGGCTAAAATTAAAAATTTCAAGACAGTTCTAAGTTAACACAGAGTGGATTAGCATCAATATTCATATGCAAAATTTGGCCAAGAAATTTATCCTCATTTTCTATAGATACATCAACTTCGAATTCTTTAGTGAGTGACTGAAAAGACTTTTGCAATGCTGTTCCAGATTACAAAAGAATTTATGACACGAAGGTATCCACTTCATGACCTGAACACACAGAATAATCATCTGGAATGTTCAGGGTTTTTTATTGAAATAAAAACATTTTCATTTGCCAGTTTGCAAGTGGATACAGGATTTCTAGAAGGTATTAAAAATTTTCAAAGGACATTGCATGCATCTAAATTCCCTAATGTAGCTTCTGATGTGTGTGTTTAAGTAAAAACACTTTTCTTAATTATCTTGTAGCTCAATAACCTAATAATTATTCATTTCAGCAAACCCATAAATAACACTTAAAACACAAACTCCATTTTTAATCAGTGAAAACTGCCATTTGTTGAAAAGGGTTTTTTGAGTAATTACTTTGCATTCTTATTAGTAATGTGGATTTATAGGAAAATCAAAACTATATTAATTATACCATATCCTCATTATATATTAATAGACTTCGAAACCAAACATTTTGTGCCTTGCAGAGTGAGGTGTAATATTTATACGAGGCTTTGCAGCAGCAGCCAACATGGCACTTAGCTCTAATGCGCCTACTTTAGAGTATTGACTTGGTTCTCCTGGGAGCCATGAGCTCAAATCCCACCTGGGAATGCAGATACACTGCACTGAGTCTCCAGAACAGTGTCTTGGGGTTTTTCTCATCTCATAAGGGGCCAATTTTTGTCAGTGGGTACAGTTTGTGTTTTAAGACATCAATTTCCAGATGCAACAATTGTGTCTTATGCCTACTCCAGGCAAGGCTGTAGAATTCTCTTGCTTTGGTGGGAGGGGGACCTGAGAAGATGCAGCATCTCAAGGTCAGCGATACCCAGCTCTGTAAGCACGGGCACACGTAATGCTCTCACAAAGCTATGAGCTTGAGTAATACCTCATCCTCAGAGGCACAGTAACAGTATTGCTGCTGCCTGTGCTGCACACAAGGCATTTGCCTGGCTGGAAAGCCTGGTTGCTTTGGTAGCTTGTGGGATCCAGCATTTGAGTTATGGTTTCTGGGTATAAGCTGGGACCACAGTGACTGATGGATTGCAGCTCCATGACAGTAGCTCTCATAGAGCACATGCTAAAGTCAGACGTCAGACTTACAACATTACTTGACCATTGATGGCTTCTGTAACTTAACTGAGTTTACTGCTTTTTGATCTAGTTGTTGTGTGGTCCAAATTATTTATTTTGAAGACTGCTAAAGATGACCGAAGCTGCCAGCCAGATGTTGATGTCCATTAATGTCAATATGAATCTTAACCATGCTCATTCACCCTGCCAAGGATTGCTATCCTCACACCAGTCCCAGGACACTCCTTTGAGAGAGACGTTCCTCAAAAGGGCCTCTAAGGGAAAACACTTTCCTTTGAGCACTCATCTGCTGACTGATGAGGAGGAACCTAGAGAACCCATAATGGTGGTTTGCCACATCACGACCCTATCATACAGAAGGATGGGCACTCTTCATATCACTGGTTCTCATTGTCATATACCTTCCACAGCTGTTGGTGCTGTCACATGCCTGGACCAGAGTGCCCTGGTGAGATCCCAAAGGAAAGAGAGGTCAGCGATAAGAACTCCTCAAAGGACAGACTCAGTCCCTCTCCTGAGCCTGGGGGCCTTAAGGAAAGGTGGCGACAATGCTGGAGTCACTGTGAATTGCTCTGGTGGGTCTGAGACCACTGAAAATCTCCTTCCACAGTGATCTTGAGTAGCCCATTAGCCTCCTTTACAGGTGATGACAAACAGTCCATGCTCCGGTGGAGATTTCAGCCCTCTCCATGACAAAGTCCCAACCCAACAGCACAGCAGGGCGTACAACTCCTGTAAAGAGAGTTAATTCCTCCCTCTCACAAAGGAAATGGAAGATCCTCATGCCTGGTGACTGCTCTCAGTCTGTTTTTAGTTTCTCTAAGTTGCTTTTCTTGACTTCACCACCCTCATAAGTGTTTGCAGCTCAAGCTGTGTCATCTGAATATATCATTAGTCACTGAATAGCCGAGAGAGGAACAGTCAGCTGGGGAGGATTCAGGACTATATAATACTGATCTCTGCCCTCTGTAGATTATAAGCATTTTGCTAAGTGCCTCTAATTTTAATCTCCCAAGCTGTGGCTTGTACAAAAATATATTCAATGGCCTCCTCTCTAGTGTAATATCTTTATATTAAGGATTTTCTCTTTCACCTCAGGAAGTCAGCTTTGTGGCAGACCATGTCATTTAAAATCTAGTATAACAACAGTGGCATTTTTCTGCAGAAAACTGGAAGTACCACAGGTGATAGATTCAGCTTTTGCCTCAGTCTGGTTACAAGTGTTGGAGATGGAAGAAATAGTTTTGAAATGCATTGCTAAAAGTTCAGATCTTTTCAGTTAGTGAAAGTAAGTCATTTATTTCTGCCTGTAAGTAACAATTATCAGTACAGAAACCATAGTGATGGAGAAAGACAGCCCAGCAGGGTAAAAGGAGAATGAGAAAACCTGGGATTTTCTGAAAGCATTCAAAAGGATCAGTAAGCAATCTGTCTGTATCTCCTTCCTGCCACTGTGCATACAGGATGGGAACACAATCGGGAAATAAATAAAAAATTCAATAAAACAAGGCAAGCAACTAACAAGCAGTGCACAAATGACTCTCTTGTCATCCAGCTAAGGCCAGAGGTTAGAGACAGGATCCAGCTGCAAGGCGCAGGAGATGGGTAAGGAAGCAGAGCCAATGTGCACTTAATCCTGATCTCAGAAGAGCTGGACTGTTTCAGGGCTTCTCTGGGGTTATGCAGGGATCAGACTCTGTGCCCACGTGAAAACATAAGAGTGGATACAAGTGAGTCAGACCACAGGTTCAGAGATATGGATCAGGTGCTTCTGCCTAGGTCCTGACTGAACTTCTGTCCTTATCTGTTCGTTTATATGTTTCCCACCCAGGGCTCCACAAAAAAAACCAGGATCCTTCTCATCAGCTTCCCTGTGGATGCTGACCTACAGCTCTAGGCTGCAGAAGCCCAATGGCTCCGGGTGACCATGGGGGCTGTTTTCTGCTCTCTACTTTGTTGTGCACTAGGACAAATCACGGCCGCGCAGTTTCAACCAGCTCCATGGCTGGCTTTCACGGAGCTTATTTTCAGTATATGGGTGTCACATCCTTCTCTTTACTTCCTTTATTCATTCTCTGCACTAGTTTGGTTATTCAGCAACATACCCCTTTCAAACTGGACAGGGACTTTAGTTTCAGGAGGCTGGGAAGCCAGTAGAGACAGCAGCAATTAGCAGATGTTTATGGAAAGACCTTTAGAAACAGAGCAAATGTAACAGCACTTAACTATATACTGACTATCTGTTATGTCTCCCAGTGCTTCCTCCCAAGTGTATTTTTTTTCTTATCGTGCTGTAAGCAATTTTTCTTCAGTAGACACTCCTTTTTTTAATGAATCATTAAACTCATCTGCATTTACCCATCCTTAGACTTAGCACTTTCTGTTAAGTGCGTTAACCTAAACAACTTTCATACCACCAGGCCTTCCTCCCAGATTTTTTCTGATCGGCAGTACAGCTTCATCCGCAATCGGTGCCCTGAGCACTGCACCTCCCCTATCAGCCATTTCAGGCAGGAGCAAAAACACACCCTATCCGCCTATGATATCCTATTTATTTCCTTGTTGCAGCCCTTTTCATTTCTCCCTGGCTGTTCTCTGACAGCTGCAGCCCAGGCTCCAATCTGCTGCAGGTGGCTCTTTTTGCCCTTCAGGCTTTCTTCACCATTGTGATGCATTAATGAAGTAGAGCTCCCTGTCAGACTTCATCAGCAGTCTTGTGAAGGCAGAATGAAATCACTTCTATTGACCCACTGGCATATTTATAGGCTCCTTCTTTTTTTGCTGAGTATGGCAGTTATCACCTTTCCATCCCCATGTTGTGTTTATTCAGCAGAAAGCTAAATCACATCTGTGCACAAGTGGAACATTAATCAGTAAACGTAAGCCAATCATAAAGACTGCCGAACCTATCTAATTACCAGAGCTGGGACAGCTCACAACACCTACCCCTCAGAGGAGTTCACAACCCCATCAATCCATGGCCCTCTAAACAGAGCCCAGAGACCTCAGAGACTTTTTCAGCTCTCCCCTTGCTAAACTGTCCCCAGAAAGCAGCGTTTTAAAGTTTTCCTGGAGTTGTTCCTGTTACCTCTTTTCTTCCACAGCAATAACAACAAACCCACTTAGGAGTAATTTTATTTTTCTTTATTTTTTAACTCCAGCTCTGTGCTCTCCTTTCTTATTCTATTTATCAGACAAAATTATTTCCAACATAATCTGTTCCCATGCATATCTGCATCTGCCTGCCATCCTTAACAATTTTTCCCTCTATTTTGCACTAATTACCAAAATCAATCACCCTTCATGTTATTGGAGTTTGAGTCTATCACGCAGTTGTATAGGTTTGTATTATAATACTAGATAGAACATAATACTACGTCAGTATGATAATATTTTCAGTAATGATGCATAAACAGCAAAAGCATTCGATTGATAAATTTTGTGTGAAAATTAGTTGATGTATGCATATCTACAGTGGAAAAAGGTGCTGTCAGACAAATTTGGTATCTTTTCTTGATGATATTACAAATTTGGCTGCCCAAGATGATAGCTCTATGGATAGATATACTTCTAAAGCTTCTAAAAAGCTTCTGACTCAGTCTTGCTTCATTCTGATGAAATTATTAATGGTAGTTCTCCTTCTGAGTCTCGGTTAAATACTTTATTTTCTGAAATTTTTACCTGCTCCATCTAGAACACATTAAATTAATTAAAAAGTGGTAAACCTACAAATCCTAAATGGGTAAGGGTAATCTTCTGGGGATATTTCCAGGCAGTAATATTTTCTTTGTCCAGTGCTATATTCAATAGTCAAGGGGAAAATCTTGGAGGTAGATTTTGCCAGTGATATAAAAATCTATGGAGTAGTTAAAAGGAACAGATCAGTTTCAAAGAGAAAACTGGTTTATTTTAGTAATATGCATTTTAATAAAACCGAATCTAAGAACCTGGTTTATAGATTATATTCATGAGAGACAAAAGCAGCTAAGAAAAGGACTTTGGGGTCAGGACAATCAACACAGTGCCCCATGGCAGCAAAGGAAGTAAATATGATTCTTGATTAAGTGATCAAGGGAACACCAGATAGAAAGTGAGAGCTGTTTACACCACAGTGAGATAACTAGCAAAATCTTCTAACCAGTAATGGCCTCAAAATTTATCAAATGTGAGAATGTAAAAAGAGAAAGCTCCAAGAATTATTTCAGTAACTAGAAAACCTAATTACTGTGAGAAGATAAAGATACTCAGTTTAGTGTACTATTCAGGAGGAAATATGATCAAGTAGTTACTCAAAGGGGGTGTAAATTTCACATGTTAGTAAACTTATTTAGCTAAGGAGATGAAAATATAGCAAGAGCTTGAGTTTGGTTGCCTATGCTGAATAAATGTAGTGTTGGAATAAGATCTAAGATCATTTTTAAAGTCACCTAGGTTTGTATTGGTTTCTCTGTCATTCATTTAAACCAAGACAGCAAATCCTCCAAAAATAGATGCCATATTTCAGCCAAAAGTTATTGTATTTGGTAGAGAAATAGTTTGGTACAATTTTAGATTAGATGATTTTATATTGAAGTAGGTAATAACTCAGGTCCTTCGGAGATAGTCTTTTCATGTTGAACAGTGATCTATCTTCATGTCATCTAATGGACCTCACTTGAACTTTGAAAATTTTACTGATGGCAAAATGGATAATTAAAATTTTAGGGTCTTGCTTAAGCTATTAAAGGAAATTCTTAGGCCTAGGAGGAGATGGCTTAGAAATTCATATGCACATCATGAGAATGTAGGTCAACAGGGATCAGTTATAAGGATCATGTTGTAAAACATATACAGTCAGGAATTCAAGAAACTCAAATGTAGATTATTGAAATGATTGTTCATTGGCTATGCAGCCTCCTTTAATTTATCTGATAGCAGTTTTAAGGAAACCCATAGTTCTAATTACAGAGCTATAAGTAGAGAAATTATGTTCAGTTACTTTATTATCTATGTATTGAGATGAACTTTTGGTTCTTTTCATCTGAAGGAAGGCATGAGCACTAGTCTTCATGAAGTCTTTCTGATTGTGTTGATTCAGTTGCACAGCCATGGTTTATTGCCTTCTCTAGGAGATATCATTGAACTATATTTGGAAAACAGCAGGTGACCAAGCTCCATCTAAACCTCCCTCTCAAATAATTATTGTTGGTAATTTAGCATTGATAGATCACAACGCTTTCTCACTATTAATGTTTATTAAGTGGTCTTGCCCTTGAATGACACTATTCCAAATGATTTTTCAAGCTTTGGCTCTGTTTGTAAAAAGCTTTAGATATTTCCTTATAAAGGTAAGCTAGAAATCCAAGATAAGCCTTTATTTATGACATCTGAAATCTTTCAAATACAATAGCCTAGTAAGTATGAATTAACAAGACTTTATTATCTTATTGTGAAGATGAAGATTATTCCAAGAAAAGCCAAATGAAACTAGAAGATCTTCCTCTGGGATCTGAGTATTTAAAAGAAGCTAATCATGTATGTAGAATTGATTATACTATGTTGAAACAAAATGAAAGAAGCAAACAATGCATATTTTTTCTGTTGGGAGAAAGAGCAGCAGTTTGCAAGTCACCTCTGATCTCAGCATCCATGTCCTCTATGTATAAGATACTTTGACTGCCTGCTCCCACTGGAGAGGGTCTATTGAGTAGTGCAGGTGATACAACCCAAGATTACTTATGTTCCGTCTCCTACCAGATAAGAGGAGACTGTATCTACCTGAGTGTGTGTAAATATAACTAAGATCAGAATCATGGGCATCTCTTTGCCGTCATGTTATTACACAACACAGTTACCACAAAACCATCGAAGACCTCTGTTTCATGGTAACATTTCCCAAAGGTGATGTCAATGAATTCAGCCTTCAAACAATGAGGATGTCAGGGAGGCAGAGAAGTCTCCAAGTCAAGACTATTTTTTCTAGGATTCATCGGTTCTCCATGGATCCAGCTATACTACAGTTTTGATATTTGAAGTAATACTTCTACTGCATGCTTTCAGAAAAAGGCAGCTGAGGAGCTGCTGAGACCAGGCATTATTTCCTGGTCTCATAATTCCCAGCTACCAAGGTAAGGGTGAGCATATGCATGCGTAGCTTCATGTGGACCAAATATTGGCTGTTATGTAACTTAAAAGTGATCTCAGATTTGTAATATTCTAGACATAGATGATTTATATTTGGTTGCACATGCTCAGTCCAATTTCCTTGCATCATCATGTCTACTGCCAGTGTCGTCCTAAGGAGTTATTTCTACCACTTGGAGTTGTTCCCACCATGTGCAGAGACAGTATTAGGCAGTCTTTACAGATTACATGAATAATGACTGTTAGTGTGAGTTTCAGCACAGCAAGAACTGAGGAATTTCACCCAAGAAAGCAAATTAGTAGGGTTACTTTGAACCCTTTTATAGTCGAAAATTTCTCCAGGAGTAGTCTGGGGAGCAGATAGACAGAGTTTAATCCCTGGATACCACTTCCAAATTAATTCTGAAGCAAGAAACTCAAAAAAGACAATCTTTGACTCCTGCAGAACACAGGAGGTTGTTAGAGTGCATGATTACCACCTATGTCTCAGCTGAAGGCAGCAAAATCTTGTGCCCATACCATGAAATGACCCAGGGTAAAATAATTAAGGATGCATTTCAAAAGGAGGCTCTTGAAGATGACTTTTCTCTATGTGAGGTGCTGATCTGTTATAAAAAGGACCTTATACACATAGAAATGTTTCTTCTGTGACATGCTAATTTTGAATTATCTAGAAAATGAGGCATTGCTGAGCATTCAAAATGACATACCATCAAGATGAGAAGAGAAGGAGAAGAAAAGAACAGAAAATGAGACACAATGGCACAACTGCCCAAATGAAATGTAGGAATCTTCTTCTATTTCTAAAAGAAGTCAGTAATTGGATTAAGGAAATATCATACATCAGAAGAGGCTCCTGTTTACAATGTAGTATCATCTTCTGCTATTGCTGACTTCACTGGAAGCTGATAAAACAGAAACAAAGACTTTCCATTTACATGATCTCTTTCACCCTTGTGGCTTTTACTCAGCATGCTCTTAGCTCAGAACTTGTACTCCTGTTGCCACAGTGACCATTTTGCCCAATACATCGTGGTTGCTCTTATAAGATACACCACCTTATTATAGCTCAGCACCTCACATAGAATTTTCTAAAGCCCACAGACCTGAACTTTTCTATTATCAACATAGGTACTTCTCATAACAGAGGCTGTTCAAGGGGCAGCTTTTTCTCGATGTCTTGCTGGCTGTTATACATCTGTCATATGAAGTCAGAGAGCTGCTGAGGCAATGAGGGTTAGTGCCATACCATGTATTTTGACTAAATGGGAGAAAGGACGGGGGAAGAAGATGGGAAAAAGCAAGAAGAAAAGAGAACAGCAAAATTTTACAAATGCTTTTCTCAACATTATGTCAAACATGTTTACAGAACTGCACAATTAATAAAAAAACCCTGCAGTACAGTCCCTAATTACTATTCTACACAGGGTGGAACACTTCTTCATTATCCCTTTTTGAATTGATTGTGTACATCAAACAGTCAAGATATAAATAAAATATGCCTGCATGCATAATACCCTCACATTAAAGCAGAAGGCAATTAACCTATGATTTTTCATTAATTAAATTAAAATAGCCCTCCGAAAATGTCTCAAATCAAAACAAGTTCCTTGCAGAGTTTTTTTTCCTTTTTGTGATGTACAGAGCCTGCTTGTAAAATCATTGGTCCAATGAAATCACCATAAAACTCCTCAATTTTATCAAAAGCTATGAATGACCTTCTGTGACTCCTCTGTTCAAAGAATTAATCTCAATTACAATATTGGTTTTATTTTTAAATCTTTAAAATCATATTTACAGATGCTTGTCCACTATTTAGCACATTGTTTAAATTTTATTTTTACTAATTGTAGTGATGTGCTTTGCAAAATCACAATAGATATTGATCTGATCAGATATTTGGCAAACAGGATCTGCTTCCAAGAATGGGTCACACTTCTCCTATAATTTATATATATGATAACAAACTCAGTTAGCATAAGGGTTTATTAGCACTTTATGGTCATCTTCAGTTAACTGAGTTTAGGTTATCTTGCCAGAGAGAGGTAAGATTAAGTCTGCTTGCTGCCGCATACACAAGCATATTTCTTGTCAGACATTCTATTCAGACAAATGGAGTTGTTCTAAAGACACCTTCAAATGTTTACTTGCTTTGTGGATTGCAAGTACACATGATCATAAAACAAAGGGAAGACATACTAGAGCCACGAATACTCACTGGATGATAACAAAATGTCTAATGTAAAATTGCAGCTTCTAAGATATAACCATTTCCCTTCCTCAGATTTAAGGGACAGCCACTCTTATAGGCTATCAAGGTCACAGATCTGGACAGAAAACATGATGGAGTTTGGTTTTGTTGGAGTTGTTTTCTGAAACCTGAGAATACAGGATTTATATATCTCCAGTTATTTATAAACCTTTGATAACAAGAAGCTACAAAATAAACTACCTGCTTGTTGTCTCCTAAAATTAAATCTTCACACTGCAGAAGTGTTGAATTAAGTATCTGTCTTAAAAGATGGAAAAGAGGTTTTCAAGTACAGAATATGTGAACAGTGGTGCTAAAGCAAGTGTCTTTCCTTCCTCTTGGAAGTCACTTACCTTCTTAAGAACTCTGTAAATTTTGAATTTACAAGACTTTGCCTATTTAGTAACCATAATAATGACTTGTTATGTTAGCTACATTAAAAGTAAGCCATTGGAATACTAGCATAACTTCTTCAGTACAGATCACACATGCTGAGGTAGCAGAAGGAGAAGGCAGCCATATTCCCTTTCCTAAGTGATACTGAGATTCCAGAGGCTGTGGGCAAAAAAGAGCAGAGAGCACTTACTGCGGGGTGAGAACATGCTTTAGCATCCCTGAAAAATCCAGCATGGATTTCAGAAGGCACAGCAAAGCTGTTTCCTCCTCGGAGCTGCAGGAAGACTTCCAGGAGTAGTAATGATGGAAAGAGAAGCTCGGCATTTATTCACCATGTGTAGGAAGTTGTATATTGAAACATGAAAGGATAAGGACAGGTATTTTGCTATTTCTGCATTTTTAGACATCACAAAGTGGGGTGTTTTGCCTCAGAGGAGAATTATCTTGGTCCGTATTTCTTTGTCCATAAACTGGGGACAAAACTGACCTCACACAACTGCTGTGAGAAGACATACCTTAAATATTACATTAAATTAAATTCATAAAACAATGACTTAGTAAAGACCAGCCTCTCTTCAGTCTTTCACAAACCATGCAAGCCTCAAGACTGACACTTTCTACTAGTGAGAATCCCAAATTTCTGATAGCCTCAGAGCCTTCACCACTATTTTCTCTTCTTCTTCCTCTTAGCTATTGGAAGGTTAACACCCAGCCATTGCTTTTCTTGGCATCACTGGTGTAATTCTATTCATACATTGATAGCTCAATATCTCATTTATGCTAACGTATGTTTTCGTGTTCAATATTTGCGGTCTGTTTGCCTGGCCTCCAGAAGGAATTCAATTAGATGGCCAAGGTCCCCTAATCTTGATCAAAGTAGAGAAACAAACAGGTGAGATAAGTCAGGCATATCTTTCCTAACAACAATACTGAAATTCATCACACTTTTTCCTATTTTAGATTTCATAATCTAATGAGAAATAGTGATCAGAAATTTCACATGAAGAACTCTAGTTCCAGCCACTCATTCATCTAAGATGGTCCAACTGATTAACAATCTAATTAAACTCAGAATAACTATTCTTCACCTGTGTTTATCTTTGAAGATAATTACTTCTATTTCAGACCTGAAAAAGGATTATAAACCTGAAAGCTTGCCTGCTATTTCCAACTATATGACTTAGTCTAATAAAAGATCTTACTTCTCCCACAAATATTGCCTTGCGTTTATTATTGTATACGAGCACAATTGACATATGGTTGTATACTCAAATCCATTTCCTTCCCCAAGCAAAAAATAAATACAAACTCTCACCCAGGTCACAGCAGAGGCCCAGTCAGAAAATTAATTTTACTACTCACATGTCTAAAAAAGGTATCCTATTTTTAACCTTGAATTCTTTCACCATTTTTTTAATGGACAAAAAATCAATGTTTTAGGAAGCATAAGGCATTAGAATTTGGACAGAAAACTCTGTCAAGTACTGCCCTCCCAGTCTAGTTATCAGATATTTTGTCTAATTAATTTAACTGATTCTCCTCCTACAAAAGTACTACAAGATACTAATTCATCTTCCTCATAGAAGACAGCTTTCAGCTCCTGAACTGTCATCCTAATTTCATTCCCTACAAGTAAATTGAGTTATTTTCTTTATCCAAGGGTAGATAACTCCTAATGTTCTCTGTTTCTGCTCTTCAGCAGTAGAACCCACAATGCCAGAGAAGAGCTATACACCTGTTGCAGGTATTTAGCTGATGCTTTTATGCATGGTAACTGTCTGAGGCCCATATTTCCTATAGAATATTTAAAATGGTTGTATATCTCCATTCCTTGGGCAAAATGCATATATGGGTAAGAGTAGATTACACTAGAATTACTACCCTTTGTAGTATAATAATAATAATAATAATAATAAACAATAATAATAATAATAAATGAAGACTATAGACTACTTTTTTTTTTCAGCCAGCTAGAGTCATTTGACAGGCTCAGCTACATCTCTATACCTGTGCTACAAAAATAGTTAGGTCCAGAAAATAGCCACTGCGAACTGAGGGGCTGCGCTTATTGCACTTTTGAGGGATTTGGGAGGAAAAGGCATTTTGTGATTCTAAGCTCTAGGAATTATTTTTTAACCTAAACAGAAAAGATTCCAAACAAACAAACAAACACACACGCCAGCAAAATGAAACAAAACCAAACTCACAAATGAATAGAATAGAATAGAATAGAATAGAATAGAATAGAATAGAATAGAATAGAATAGAATAGAATAGAATAGAACCACAGGAGCAGTTTATATCCAGAACATGGACTGGGTCAGCATTTTTCTTCCAAAGTTACCCAGAATTTACATTTCACTTCTTGTAACACTTTCTCCCTCACGTTAGTTGTTTTTCTTCTCTTCAATTACTCTTTTCCTAGAAGAAACCAATCTGAGAAATTAAATTTGATTCAAGTTTGTGATATGCAAATATCTTTTAGCAGTGAGGTAAAGCAGCTGAAGACCAACACCTTAGACACCATAGGTGCTAATGAGAGAGCATGTCACTTATGTTCAAACAGAAATTGAGACTTTTGGCTTTACTCCAAGCATGTGAAGACTTCTGTGTTTTTCGTGGAACATTAGTAAAAAATAATTATAAATTACTCCTCAAAATGTAATTTTCTCACACTTGTCTCCACCTCTCCAAGAATAAGGAGTTTCTGAAAAGACACACAAAACTAAAAAGTGGTTTGCAAACCAAATGCACACAGGGAAATTCTTGGCTGCAAAATACTCCCTCACCAGAGTCTCAGGGGACTTGCATAAATAGGAAAAGTGGAATTGCAAACAGCTGTGGTGTCATAGGCTATCACATGGTTTCCTATGATTATCACCTAAACAGACAAACAAAAGAGGGAAAAAAAGAAACTGTTATCAAATTCAGGAGGGAGGAGGGCAGGGGGACTCTGCCTGATATTTTGCCTCAATGGAGAACTGCCACAGCCAGCTTCACCCAGAAAAGTTCCAGCATAAGGAACAGGCGGGATAAGCAGATACATCGCATGCCAGGGCAGTAGCCTGAGATTTTCTTTTTTATGGCATGACTTAGGATACTTGAAGATGTACTAAACATTTCAGCAAGTTTATGAATCACAGAGAGCTGCACTAGCTTTCAAATGTTATTTTTTCATAGACTGGAAAGAGACAAGGAATATAGACAGAGGGTGACTCCAGTTACACAGAGTTTCTTTAAGCAGGAGTCTGAAGATTTGCCATGAGACTCTTGCTGGTTTTTGCAAGGCCAACAGGAGCCAGGAGAATACATCTTAAATATTACCACCATAAATAATTTCTATAAACATAGTAGTAGAGGAAAGCAAGAACATGAACGCTACTACCAAAATAATTTTTAGAATTGTAAATGTATGCAAAATGACATGAAACGATGTGCTGGATCACCATGAATGTGTGACTGAGAGCTCCCCACATCAAAAACTGACCACAGCATCCAAGACAGCTCTGCATCATTTCAGGTCTATGACAAATTACTGCTTGACTGGACAGTCATTCATGTAAAATCTCCATCTACAAGCACTTGACTGGATTTGCTATTAAAAAACAAATAATGGATCACTGGCACTTTTTCATGTTACCTGTTTTGCCAGGAGAGAGAGAGAAGAAAAACATGACAGATACAAAAGTGTTCTAGTATGAATAGCCTGAACACAAGCTCTTGTCATCCTCCTACCTGTCAACAGAGGAGAAAAGAAGTAAACACTAATTTAAGTTAGTCTAAGCTGCCTAAATAAAGAAATAAATAGATATTATTCCAACAAACTGTACATGTATTAGATCTGTCATTTGAAATCACTGCATTATATGCCTCTACAATTCAAGAAAAGCAGAAGAAAGTGTAGGTTACAAATTAAAAATTCAGCTCATGTAATGAAACAGATACATTGTGTCTTTTCCACGAAGAAGTGATGTGACAGAATTCAAAACTGTTAAGTGAGCTTAATTCTTGTCTCGTGCTCTAAGGATGCACCCACAGTCTGAGCTTAGAGCAGGTCCCTCAGAGGATTTATGAGTGCTGACTTTCATAATCTGTGTAGTTTCCAGTCTATTCCAGCCCATGTTTGGGTGCAGTCAGGTCATGCTCAAGGTATTTACACTAAAGTGGAAGAGGTCTAAGCACCGGATATATATCAACAGGTGTTTTATGCAGTAGGGTATCTGGTGTTATCACTCCAGATTGCATAAATGAGAATCAAGATGCACAGTGAGGTGCTGACAGTGCTGGAGCATCCCATTGTGGAGAGTTCTGCATCTTATCCTAAATGCACAACTTGCATGAAAATAATATGGGAGTTAAACTAGTCTGGTCATCAAGAAGTCAGGCTGGACCTAGTCGGCTTAGGACTATATATACATGCTAAAAGGCACAGAGCTGAATGCATACTCCAAGGAGAAAAGAAATTATTCATCTCTTGAACTGCCGCCATGGCTTTAAAACCCAGAACTACATTGGCATCTCTAAACAATTTAGATTACTCTGAGGCTGTAATGTAATTTATAGCAAGTAGATTCTCAGGAGGCAAGTAATTTTGCACAGAGCTTCTGCAGGAGGGAACTGCCACCAGAGTTCAAAGCGAGCAGGCAGCTGACGGTGCACAGTCCTCTCGGCACCCAACAAGGGACCGAGAGGGAGGAACAAACAGCTGAAGGTGAAGAGACTGTGAATCTAGAAACCAGATAGTCTAGAAGCCTTCTCTGTTGTGACAGATCTGCTGTAAGACATTTCCAGTTTCTGTCTCCAGCTAGTCACTGCTGCCCCCATTACTACCAGAGGATTCCAGTCCTTTGCTGTGCTGGTACAGGTCTTTGTATAGCTGTAGCCTAACCTAGCACCATGGTGGGTTTGGGGGTGGGAGGGAAGGGGAAGAGGGTTTTTTTTCTTGACAATCATGCTTGTTTAAATATCAGCTGTACCTATGGGGCAAGATTATGAACCTTGGTACTGATGACCTGTCCTGGTTTTGTTAAAAACAAGTTTCTCTTTTAGTGAATTTCCCTGTCAGCTAAAGTCTTCTTACTAACTGCAGTTTTCCTGGAAGTTAGGTACATGTTTTGGTAGACATAGCAATGGAATGCAAGGTCGTTGATAATGATGCATCCCGTGAGATGTGCAAGCGGGAGGTGAACTGAAAAATCGACCAACTAAAGTATTCCATCCCATTCATGTCATACTTCATATAAAAGTGGGGGATCACGAGGATCTCATCCCTTTTCCTTATGGCCGACATCGGGAGAGGACCTCGCGAGTTGTCCGTGCGAACTGAAGCCCAGTGACAGACTGAATCCAGCTCCGGTTGGCTGCAGAGTCCAGTCCAGGACTTCGTGTGCCGGCCCTACATCTGCCGGAGCAGCTGCCGGGACTTTCAAGATTGGTTTTGTATATTTTGTATTATTTTCTCTATTTTTATTAGTAGCATTAGTAAAACATTTTTAATTTTTCCAACTCTCTTCTCTCTGTCCTTCTTTCCCTACCAACCACCTGTCCTTAGTGGGAAGGGGGGAGAGGGAGGGGCTGAATGGGAAAGTGGGGGGAGAGGAGGTTAACAATACATCTGCCACGGTTTTATTGTCACCCCGCAATCAAACCACGACAGGACCACATAGGCAGAATCAGGCCCCAGGGTTTTATGCATGCTCTATGACCTGAGCCTAAAACTATCCATAACACTAAGGCTATGAGGATTATTTCAGTCTATAAGCAAAAATGGGTGTAGTTTTTATGAAAACACTCTTAGCAGACAACAGCCCTCCCCAGCTTTTTAGCTTTCTGCGCTGTTCTTTACTTTGCCTTGCGTGTATATTTAATAAATAATAATCAAAGGCCCTGAAAATGTAAATGCCTGAAAGGCATTTAAAATGTACAGTCATTGTTTGTGCCATGGAGGCAGCATAAAAGCGCTGTGCTCCACATGGAGCCCTCCAGCACCTACATGTTCCTTTCTACAGGACATACGG
Source organism: Caloenas nicobarica (assembly GCF_036013445.1). Taxonomy (NCBI): domain Eukaryota; kingdom Metazoa; phylum Chordata; class Aves; order Columbiformes; family Columbidae; genus Caloenas; species Caloenas nicobarica. The sequence continues at coordinate 127,656,311 of NC_088246.1, read as the reverse complement.
GGGAGTTTCAGGGCTTCGTTCCCTCAGTCCAGACAAGCACAATCAATAACCTCATATTCACATACCTGCTCCACTCTACTCTCTGATAGAAGAGCACAAAATCTCCCAAGAAAGACAACCGAAGTCTTCCCTCTGAACCTGTAGGGTCCTTGGGCAGGCACACTGCCCCAGGCGCTTGTTTTGTAGCACATTTCAGCTCAGGGCTGTTGTTGGGTGAGAATGAATATGTCATGCGCTGTCTCCGTATGCCCCATAGAAACCAGCTTACCATCTGACTTTACTTGACATGTTTAACCATGGCAAAGCGCTATGTTCCAGAAACAGTGTGGTCTTCATTTTGATCCAGGGATGCCTTTTTTTCTATTAGCTGAATTTTCAGAAAACATTGCTTATCTGCAAAGGTATGTGTGTGGGTTCCTCCTATTGAAAAGGGCCTTGAGGTATTCTTCTTTGGTCTCCTTTTGAGTCTGCACAAGTTTCTCAGGGTTTGTGTTGCCTTCCTGTGTGAATAACTAAAATTAATAATCTTCCACGGGAGAACTCCAGACACAGAGGCACTACTAGCTAGCCAAGCAGAGCCAGGCAAGCAGAAATTAATATACTTTGCCCTTTGTCAAGGGTGACTATCCATCCTTAACATGCCAGCAGAGTGAAGGCAGCTCTTTGGCACTCAGCATGACTTGTTTTACAGCAGCATCTAGGACTCCAAACCACAGAAAAGATCTCCATGGGGGTTGGGGAACGTAGGGCAAAATGTCTCTCCTTGAAGGCCTCCCAGCCTACCTGCAAGAACAGAGGCTGTGGGCAGGCTGCTGACAAGGCAGGTGAGTGGAGGCAGCATGGTGTGGTAGGGGATGGTCTTGGTGGCACCACTCATGGTGGGAAGTAGTTGGGTGTTATGCCTCATAGCTCAGAGTGAGTTAAGTGGAAGAGGAAGGTTTCCAGATGTCAGAGTTCCCTCCAGGGTAAGGGACAACACAGTCAAAACCAAAATGGTACACAAACATGAACTGTATGGATGATGGATGCACCGTGGAGAGGACGGAGGTGGATTTTAGTTATCAATATCAGGAAATCATGGAAAAAGGCTTAAAAGAATCTAAAGATCAAAAGCATAGGTGTTTCCCAGACATGCCTTCACTGATGTTTTAGGCCTCACTCTTCCTAAATGATGCTGGCAGTGCATGAGTGTGAATGTGAAAGAAAAAGCTAATATATAATGCAAAAAACAGACCATCCATGGAGGGTGGAGAGAGAGGGGCAGGAAGGGTAAACTGGTGTGACAAGAAAACTACCTTTGCAGCAGGACTCTAAAAGGACATGGAAGGACCAAGCTGACAGATGCCAGTACTGAAATAAAAGATTTTGCAGTAGTTACTACACAAGGGTCTGGGCAAAAGTACCATCTGTGCCCATTTGTGATGGACAAGAAAGGTTGCGGGTTGAAGACATTCTGCAGAAGGGATCTTTACCATGCAGTTATAAGGTTGGACTAGATGGATCTGTAGACAGACCCAGCTCAAAACCAGGCCTATGAAACAAGAAGGACTTTGGTATTTTCCACAGCGATAAGAGTAGGAAGGAAGGTACCTGTGTAAGGGTAAGCAGGAGCGATAACTTTGGGAAGACACTAGCAAGACAGGGATAACTGAGGCATGGAGAACAGACATAAATCTGTGAGTCACTGATATGGAGCCAGTTGCTGTAATAATGCTTGTAGGAGGTAGATTCAGAGTGAAAGAATGGCAATCGGAAACAGAAAATCAAGGAATACCTAAAAGAAAAAAAAAAAGACAGAGAAAAAAAAGACAGAGAAAAAAAGACATGAAAAGACATGCATATTCTTTTATAGGGAGATCACAGTTTGTAAAGAACTCACACAAATCTGAGAACCACTGAATCAAAATTTTATTAGAACAGTCAAATTGTGAAGTTCTGACTATTTTTGTGTGTGAAAAATCCTATTTTCTCCATAAGATGTTAGCTCTTACTACACAAGTGAAAACCTGCTGACCAAACTCTTTTTTCACCCTGATGAAACAGAATTTTCCAGAGAGCAAAACACCATTTTCTGACTGGATCTAGTAACAATGTCTTCAGGATATTTCCCATGCTTATGTAGATGTTTCTACAGCACAACAACAAAATGCAACATATGACGTCTGGTCATTCCTGTGTTATAAGTAATAAGTGCAAGTATTATACATTTAATTCCACGCTATTGCAAATGTTTAGGGCTTTTGAACGCACACACGATAAAAAAAACCAAACAATGACAAATGACATCAGCTGAAGGCCCTATTCAGACACAAACAGCCTTAGTTTGCGAACTTCCTCACCACCCAGTGAAAATGTTACAAGGTGAAATTCAGATGAAACCAGTATATGGGCTGTACATGTAAACTGCACTGCAGCCTAACCTTAGGCAGAGAAGTAATGACCAGCATGAAATAGCAAGTCCTAATGAAAAATGCGTTACTATGGCAAGGAAAAACATCCAGGTATCTGAAGATAAAAATGTTTTAGATGTAAGCAGTAAATAAACTGGCTTTATTCAGTGTTCTAAGTGCCTGGCTAATGAAATTAACAGATTCCTCACTAACCTCTCAGTCTCCATTCTAAAATTAAGAGTTCAGCAGGATTAAATCAATCAATCACACACACACTTCCTTAGCCCTGTTCCATTTAGTTCCTTACGACAAGGTCATACGTAAAATGTCTAGATTGCTTGGACTCAGTCAACAATAATTACTTTACTGTTGGCTATCATCCTTTCAAATTTGTCTGTAATCTGGCATGTTCTCTTCATCATGTCCTTTATGGCTGTCTGTTGAAATGAATCATAGTATTTTCCAAGGATGGACCTACTGCAGAAGCAACAGTTAGGGTGCTAAGGTGCTAAATACCTGCAAAGAAGAGAAAGGCCCAGGAATATGTGCGGTAGCTGGTGTGACATCAGGTCCGATTCAGCCTGGAAAAGAAGATTTGCAGGTGACAGGGGAGTGCGGTGACAGGAAATCAGTAAGGTACACATCCAGGGCTACAGCTCCTTCATGGCAGAGTTTATGTACCACAAGGAGTGAGGAATAAAGTGCTGCTGCTTTTGTCTTCCCGTGCCCACTTTACAACATGGATAGGCCTCAGTCAAAACAATCTGTCAATTATTCTTTACCTTTTCTATCCCTTGTTGCTCAGTCTTCTGGCTGGAAAAGGAAACAATTCTGGGTTCGCATGCTCTATGCTTTTCTGAAAATATTTTGTATTTTATGGCATTTAAAGATATTTTATGAGTTATCATGTTGAATACACAAACTGATTTTTTCAGCTACAACTCTCCTTCCCACAATTTTGTGGGTAAGTTGACTTACTTATCTTTCAGATGCACTTTGCAAAAAACATACTTTCCCGACAGATCTTCAGTAAGACAGGGAATTCAGAATGAAACCACTGCAAGCCAGTCATACATTCTCACACTTGAAATTTATGCTCGACTAAGCAACTAACAGTGTTCAATTTTTTCCAAATAGTTGGGCATATTTAGCTGCTTCTTTTGTTTGAAAATAACTCACTGAAAGACTCAAAGCTTTGCAGATTTACTTGTCAATAAACATTAATCTGCAAATGGTTCATGGAAGCATCCTGCATCTAATGGGTGGCTCACAATCTGTTTACTGCTCCTATTGCCTGGTAGCTGTTACCGCTATAACTGTTTTCTCCTAGAATGACTCCTAAAGAGCTTTAAAAGGCCACCAAACATTTTAATAAAAAATACCCATGCAAAGCCATATACCATGTTCACTTCCCACTAGCACCCTTCTGAACACATATCTGCTCAGCAAATACTGATGGAGACAGGCGAGTTGTTTTTGAAGCGTTTGCCTAAAGCCAAAAATTTCAGAAGGGACTAACTATTTGGGGTACGAAAAATTCAGTGCTTTGCAAACAGACACCTGCAAGGGATCTGTGTACAGACTGAAGGGAATCCTCAATAATTCTGAATCAGGCTTTTTGAGAAGGTCTCCAGGTGGACAGCCAAGAATTAAGGTGTTCAAAATCCTTATTTTTGAAAATCCTAGTTCACTGTGATGTTGTTTTTGGGGTTTTGTTTGTTTGGGTTTTTTTTTTCCCTAACGGAACTTGAGTGCTTTTCCCTCAGACCTATTCTCTTGGATTATAGGATTTTTATAACATAAGATTTTAGGGGATCATATTTCAGTTGTAATTAAATTCACATAACTTGTATCTGTTTCTTTTTTTCCTTGGGGATAGAAAATTTTCAGTAAAAAGAAAAAGAGGAGGAGAAAGGGGGCCATGCATATAAAACGACAGGGCGAGCTCTCAAATTGCCATAGATATAACATTTACATTTTTCAAGGTCATGTGTCAAATACAAATGAAATAATGAACCTTTGTTACTCTGTGGTATCCCATGCCAGGCAACTTATGCATCAGCATCAATACAATGGCTTTGATGAACTGCACTCCTGTGCCCTGCTGCTCTAACCTGGAAGTTAAAAAGGCAGCAATTAAGTTTTCTAAAAAGAAGCAAGAAAAACAGAAAAAATGGGGCTGTGAGCTGCCAGTATTCTTAATTACGGAATTGTCATTTAGTACAAAAGCAAAGGAACTAAACAAAATGTGCAGAAGGAAAGTAAATGGCACGGAATGGGGATGTTTAATGAAAAGGTTGAACAGGCTGCAGCTATGAGGTTCACATCTGACCCATAAGATGCTTCAAGAAAACAACAAGGTGGGAGTCTGGGGGGAAAAGACAGAGGTGAAAGAACTGTTATTTACACTTCTATGATGGAGTACACAGCAAAAATATGCATCAAAGCTATTATTTCAGAAGACATAGGATTGCATGAAGAAACTCTCTCCAACTTGGATGATTTATTTTATTCTAAACTGTATCACTGCAGTGAAATCATGCAGTGCCTTCCAGAAAGGCAACTTATAGTTAACTATATACTGCAAAGGAGGCTGTATATTATAATCCAATTTAGGATATGTTGTATTGTATCATTAGAGAACAATTTTCGCTTGGTACAGCACAAAATGTCTTAATGGGTTTAAAACACATGCCTCTTTTCCTTTTCTCTTCTCTCTCAGCATGGCATGAAATGAAGCTATGGGTAATATTTCTATTCCATGTACCTTCCTGGGAACTGTATCTTACCGAAAATGTAATGGATGACTCTGGAGTTGTATACGTTACAGCTGTATTTTGAAACCAGTCATTTCAGGAAATGATTAAAATTTTCAGCCATTTCACAAAATGGCTGTTTCATTCAGTCATTCTGTGAAACAAGAGAAAGTTTCACACCTTTAATGAAGTTAGTGAAACTAGTAGGAAGGCACCATGCAAAATGCCTGATACCTTGTTACTTGAATTAACTTTAAAAGACAACACATGAGATTATTTTTATAATTTATTTACCTCTAAAGCCATATGGACTTCTACATTTATTTTTGAAATCTTCCAGTCATATACACCACCTGCCAGAACTGAATTATGACATCAGTATTATATCTGTTTTGCTTTTCAGTGTTTTCATCCATCTGAAGACTGTGCTCTACCGGGAGCTCTGCCTGCAAAGCCCACGCTGCCCAGGGAGGCTGTGCCAACTGGGGCAGAGGGCAGCACATGGGTCAGGATTTGGCAGGGGGTGGTCGGTATGGTGCCCTAAAAGTGAAGGGCCAGTCACCTCAAGGATATGGGTGGGTGGAGAATTTGATGGGTCTGAATGAGTCCTTTCTGACAGGGCTTGAGATATAGGAACAAGTCTAACCTTGGGTTTCACATAGTTCCAGTCCGGCTGCCCACCGCTGTGCCAGTTGTGGGGTCAGTGTGTCTTCTGGATGTGTTGATGCAGCAGAGTCATTAGAAAGAGCACCGAACACTGAAAGCAGATTGTGTTGACTGCAGAGGTGGTTGATGATCCCTGATGGTAGAAAGCTTTAGCTAACCGCACATTTCGGATTGGTACCGAACCAAGCTGCATGTGCTGTGCAGTTCATTCCAGATTGATGGGTGGTGCTTTTGAGAACTGGATGAAATGAATTCCCACAGTCCAGTCTCAGGAATTATTGTCTGCCATCCATGCTAAGAGCATTTGCTTAATATCCCCTTTGGGAGACCCGTGGCTTTGTGGATATCTTGCTTTTCCATGCACCAAGCTATGCGGACACCACAGAAGCTTCGGTTCTTGGATGACTTCAGCAAATTCAGTTCCTTTGCACTCGGCAACACAACACAGGTGCTAAGTAGGAGAAAAATATTGAAAAGCTGAAAAGCCACTTCTGGTGCCTCCTCTGAGGTAAAGGCTCAGAGAACAAAAAATTTGGTGAAGTGGTCTTGGGACATCATTATCCCCTCGAAATTGCCTTTAAACCAAGTTTGCGTGCCAATAAGGCCAGCTTGTCCTCATGACGAGTATTCATTTCTTCCATTCAGTTTCACACCAACACCATTAGTCAAGGACCACTTTCTCTTCTTCTGGCACCCAAACCAGAAGGATTTGAAGAGCTCAGCAGCCTATCTTGTGATGGTTGCAAATTTAGATGATAAAAGTTTTTGTACATGAATGTGTAGCAACATGTGCTTTTCCGATAATATCGGACCGGTTTTCAATGCTCGCATGGTGTATGGGAGACACTTCTTTAGTCCAATGTTTCTTGATTAGTTTTTCATTGTCACCACACCATAGAATTTCACACCTATGAGCTGTGGAGGAAATATAAAAGAACTAACTGGCAATTCCATAACCAAAGAAGAGACAAACGATGATGAGAGCAGAAAGGAGAAAAACTTTTAAAACTTATTCTGCAAGCAGGTAGTATTCAAGTCATGACTTTGATTTGGTATCTTGACTTGCCTTTTTGATCTCAGCAATAGTTTCACAATATTCTTTCCCAGGTATCATGCACTTTGGGCACTTCTTATACCTTTTGTAAAGTTCTTTTTGAAGCTACTTTTAAAACCCAGAGCCATCTCCAGCAGTCGGTGCAGAACAAGCAAAGGATTCTTATCCAATAACCCCCCTTTTCACAATATGCCTGTTACAAACAGTCAAATAGTCTAGCAGAATATCCAGCACGTCAGTCATTTCGTAGAAAGCATGAAACTTTTAGTCATTTTACCAAATGAGTGAGCGAAGGAGTCATTTTGCAAAATGACTGAAAATTTCAGTCATTTCAGGAAATGACTAGTTTCACGATACAACTAACATATCATGAGCTGAAGGAAAGGCTTAGGCTGAGAGAGCAAAGTAGATCATGTTCTTCAAACCCCCTCTTGTGGCTGTGGGGAATAACGCCATGAAATACCGCATTTTACTGTAATCTTTTGTTTAAAGACCGCAGTGATTGTTCAGAAAGGAAGGAGATGTGCAACCCCTTGTTTTGCAGTGCAGTAAATCCTGATGCTTCATGTTCTTCTTTGGAAATCTCTGGCAAAAGCATTAATTTTTTTCTCAAGTTCCTAAGAAATAATACATGGGGTTTGAGCTGGTCACCTCTGCAGAGATCCAGGACAAAGCAGTTGCCAAAAAGGCTCTGCAAAGATGGATCCACTGGCTATTTTGTGTCAGCTCTGACTATTTAGTATAGCTGTATATGTCATATCTAAGTACAACCTTCACATTGTTTTCTGAAAACCATTTTAAAGTTTTATAGCCTTCAGGCAGAGCTGAAACAAAATGAACGTGTCCAGAGAATACTTTCTTAGCAGACAGTTAGCAATGAATAAGCTTTTGCAAATGCTGATGAGCAGCTATTCAAATCCGAGCAGCTTTGGACAAAAGCTGCCTATAAGCCAAATCTCCTTGTTTTCCTGAGTAGAAACCAAATATTAATAATTGATCCTCTGGTAAAGTTTGAATGTGACTGGAACAACGAGCTGACATTGTAACATATGTCCGTTTGTAAGGGGAGACCAGGATAAGGAGAGCGGTGATTTTGGTTTACTGTGAAAATCATTGCTTAATTCCAAAGTGCTTTAAAAATAGTGATGCAAATTATGGCAGAAATTTTTGGTCAATACTGTAGATCTCTGGTACTGTCTTCCCGTGGAAGGAAATCAGCACCTTGGCTTTGGGAAATTGGATGTTGAGGACCCATTTGCAGAAATGGTACCACACCTTGAGTCCCTGTCGAAAGGATAATGCCAGAAGGAGAGTTTAATCTGTCCAACTGGATCATTATTTGGTTTGGAGCCTACTCAGAGCAAGATCAGCACAGGCATCCACTGTAGGACTTGAGTACAAAAGCCTTTGGATACCATCCAGGTCTGTGATACCTCATTTTGCCAGCATTCCCCTGTTCCTAAATCCCACATACTTCCTCTTTCTTCCACTGTCGTGGGAATTCTTTTAAATAATGTTTTAAGCTAATGTAAGTGAACAATTTTCCTTCAGCATAGCTACAGCTACTACTTTCTCATCCTTTTTTATTTACGTATTTTTTTTTTAATTTACATTGATATTGAGAGCTAGTTGACATAAAGCTTCTAAAACAGTACCCTGAGGGAACCTGGTAGAAGTCCATTTTATTGTACGTTACATTCTGGCACAATGAAAGACTACATAGATCAGCTACAAAAATATATCATACCAAAATTTACAGGAACTGTGTCTCATCTAATGCCAAAGCAAATGATTGAGCTGCAAAATTTAATAAAGGCTTACGTTAATCTGAAACACTCTAAGTAAGGAATAATTTAAAAATCTGGAAAACGTCACTTCATCAACGGAAAAGAAAGACAACAATTGGTCGAGCTTTCCTTGATTTTCCTTGATTTTTTCCCATGTATAAGATGTCCAAAATGCTGTCCATTATTAAGTTCAATATATTTCATATAATGCATAAAGAAAATAGCTCACTGACTTTGTGATACATAGGTTTGTAAAAACTGACCTGAAATACATTTTCACATGAAAAACTGGAAAGACATTTCAGGGAAACATTGAAATATTTCATTTTGAAAATGTAACACTAAAATCAGCTAGATAACATTATTTTTCCCCAACCAAAACTGTCATACTCAAAAAAACCACAGCATGAATATTGGCCATACGTCTGTTGACAACGGCTCATTCAGCAGTGTGGTTTTTCCCATATCTCTATATATTTAGGGAGCTCAAGGTTTGGTTCCTGGCTCTGTCACCATTTTTGTGAGTGCTTTAGGTCAAGGCGATGACTTCTAACAGTGATTCTGAATCTGCTTGAGTGTGTATAACTTTGAAATCAGTGACATTCCACTGTGCTCCATTTCAGTACATCCTGATGTGCCTCAGCTCCCTAAAAATATCTCCCTGGAAGGGAAAATGTATTAGTTCTTGTGAAGCACCCTCATGCTGTGACAACAGGGAACAGACACGAGGACAAGGGCAAATCAGGACTGGCCCAAAGCTCTTCAGCAGAGCAGGACAAATTGAATTTTTCATTCTTCAACTTACATCATGCTCGGGGATAGCAGCGACACAACTTCTCCACGTAGCATCCTTCCTAAATGACCTAGAGCACATGTTGGCCCAGGGAAGGACGGAGCAGGTGGAGGGGTGGCCTGCCACCTCCCCAGATATTTGGGGACAGAAGCCCCCACCCTGGCCTGATCCCCACAGCTCCCTGCAGTCTCTGCTTTCCTCTATGGCTGTGGGATGTTTTGGTCTCATGGTGGGTTGTGTGGGTCCTTGAGATGCTGACATATCCCTTGCCTTGCCTCGAGTGGTGGCACGGGTTTCAGGGCTTTACAATGACCAGGCACAAACTTTCATGAAACCTGCCATAAGGCTGAATAATACATCACACGGCATTAAGGTTTTCCATCCCAATAGTTTTAATTAAGCCAGCTGGTTCATACTACACATTTATCAACATTAAAAACAGCATTATTTGCTGAAGTGAATGTAGACATGCAGAGCAGTTAGGTATTAGTAATTACTCTTAAAGCGTACTATTCATATACAGCTACTCTATTGATTTCCAATATTTCATATTCCACAGTGACCAGCACAGAGCTAGCTAAGCTAATGAAAATACAAGTATATTATTCTCAGTCCTTTAGCCAATGTTTCAGACACTTATTTTTATTTACTTAATATTGAAGCAAAGCTCTATCCCTAATAAATTTATCTGAGATGTTACTTTCAAAAAAACCAGCACACTACCACTTTATTCAAGTGTTACTTTTTATTCAAGTTGTTACTTTTAAAATATGTCTTCAGTGTTTTGCAACTGTGTTATGTATTTTGGGAGTTTGCACTGTCAGCTTGCAGACTGGTCAGTCTCACCATTGTGAACGCCTTTCCGCTACAGAAGTGTGATAAGTTGGCATTTCTTTCCTTTTGCTGAGTACTCAGCAGTAATTAACATTAAGCAATAAGTGAAAACTTGACTTAGTTATGGTAATACTCAGGGTTGGTAAATCTTGTGCCAGCCACCGCTCCATGAATATGTTTCTACTAAGTAAAATTCATTTTCTGTCTCGAAAGTCTATAACCAATGGACTTCTAAAGCACTTGACCTTTCAGTTGTGTGTTTCTGGGCATAGCTTGCTAGAGAAGGGAGTGTTGTGTATTGGTTCTAGCTATGTATTCCTCAGATCTCCCCTGTGCTCCTCCTTTCAAGGTTTATAATTAGGGAATCAGTCTTCAGGAAGGCAGATTTTTAAAGAGCGCTTATTTTGGGTTGGTCTCACAGACTCCAACTTTTCCTGGGAATTTCACTATTGACTTCCACATGAGCAGCTTCTGGTGAAGGTTGAGTACACTTGAAACTCTTCCTTCAACTCAGATTGTTTTCAAGTGGTGTCTGTGCCCAGAAGGAGCCAAGCTGTGGGTTCAAGACCTATAACAACTGTTCACTTGATCAAAGACTCCAGCACTGGCAGTAATTAGAGAACCGAAGACAAAAACTGCAATATGGAATAGACTGTAGGAAGTAGGAAAATGCAGTTTTGATATATTTAAATACAAATGTGAACATGAAAAACCATTCTAAGGCAAATTGTTGATTCACTGGAAGATACAGTACCTCATTTTCTTAACCTTTCCTTAGTAACTGAGAACAGCCAGCTGAGAGTTTTTTCACCAGATCAGATTTAGAATTAAGATTTCCCAAATCTAGATCTTCTAAAAAACATATCGAACTGGCATTATTTGCCCATCACATCTACTTACCAGGCAAGGAGATCTTGGTATTTTTTCTATAGCAGATACAAAAGCATTCAGTCTAGTCATCATATCTATTTCTTCTCTTCTAAGTTCTGCTTCTGTCATTTCCACACCTTTAAGCTGTGGCATTTTGAGACCCACACTTCCTCAGAAAATAATGCTTCAAGGTGTCAAGCATATCTTGGAGATCAGTTCTGTTCCAAGCTCTGATGTTATTCCCAGTTGTGCCACTCTTCTGTCCTGCCTACTGCACCTTCGGTGGCAGACAATACAGAGAGTCTTTGCAAAACATTAGGAAACTAATCATCATGAACTGGATTTATCTGTCTATCTGAAAAATAATGAAGAGATATTTGCTTGGCAAGATGTAACTTTTCTCAACAGAGAAGAGTTAAAGGTATCTTAAAGGGATCTCTTTTAAAACCTTAGTATACCTAAAATTCCCATGAAAATTAAAGAGAATTACTTTGTTCTTACCTTTGACAATTCAGGAATCCAATGTTTTTGAGTGTGAAAACAATCAAGTCTGAAGTAACAAGTGCCTTCTGCTACAAAATGCAGACTGCAGAATTTACAATCTTCTCGGTCTTCTCTCCTGGCAAAGATCAGGTGCTACCAGATGAGGATAAGTTAAAGCAATGTGAAAAAGCTGATAATTTGTCTTCCTAGCTAAATTTCAAATAGAAAAATCAGTTGTTTTGGATGGCGCCAGAATGGTGAAGTTTTTCTTGGGAAACAGAAAACTATTGAAAGAGGTGAAAAACTTTTCCAAAATTATTTATTTATTTATTTATTTTCTGTCCTTTTTTTTTTTCTTGTCGAACAAATTCAACAAGCTTATCACAAACTTATGAATAGTTTCAGCTGACCTGCACTTACGTTTGCAGTGAGCAAATCACTCAAGCAAAAGTCGTTCATCACCTCTGGGAACAATGCACATCTTTTTTTCCACGCAGCTTCCCTGAACACTAGTAAGCCATTAGCCATATTTGCTGCTTCCCGCATTCAATTACCAAACACAGTGTGCTTGCCAAACTAGATTTTCCACATGAAAGTATTCAACGGACAAATATTTTTTGCAATTCTTATCCAGTTCCACCGAGTACCTAAAGAGGGCCTACAAGAAAGCTGGAGAGGGACTTTTTACAAGGGCATGTAGCGACTGGACAAGAGGTATAGTCTTTAAACTGAAAGGAGGTAGATTCAGATTAGATATAAGGAAGAAATTCTTCACCATGAGGGTAGTGAGGCACTGGAACAGCTTGCCTAGAGAAGCTGTGGGTGCCCCATCCTTGGAAGTATTCAAGGCCAAGTTGGATGGGGCTTTGAGCAACCTGGTCTAGTGGAAGGTGTCCCTGCCCATAGCAGGGGAGTGGAACTAGATGATCTTTAATGTCCCTTCCAACCTAAATCATACTGTGATTCTATGAATCGGCTTTGTTTTCATCTAAACAAGGACTGGTGTTCATGATCAAGCATGAGAAACACTGTTTCTACACTGTAAACGCAAAAAGCTGGACGGATCTGAGATATTAATTTATCTTAGATGGGAAGAGGCAATGTCTAGTCTGGGTATCCAAATTATAGCACTCAGACTGATCCTCAAGAGTGCTGAAGTGCAGCTTCTTTCTCTATTTTTAATTTTAAAACAATACTCATATTGTATAATTGTACTCTTTTTTTTTCAGAGCTACCATTTCAAGAGTAGATGCACTCCAGCAATGACAGATACTTTAAAAAACAAGAGGAAAGGTACTTTAATTAATTAATGCACTGTTAGAAACTGTTTGGATGCAGAATCTATGGGGGAAGATTATTAATATTTTGTCTGAATGGTTCTTTTGTTTCCCAACAATTCTGTAAATATTTTAATAGTGTAGCAAAAATGATGCATCCCTGATGAAAAGTTAAGAGACAGGCAAAGGAAAAAAAAGTGTTTTCAACCTTTGTACTATTCCGCCCCCCCAAAATAGGAGATGTAGCCTGGGGCCAGGCAACTTCAACCTTGTTAACTGAGCCATGAGCATCCTCCTAGGAATGACTAGAATCCATTGCAGGCTCACCAGAGCCCTGTAATGGATTCAGCATTAGGCTTCAAATGCAAGAGTTGAACTCACATGGACCCGCAAAAGGCCTGGGTTGCAAAACAGACAAGAACAAAAGCTCTGCATGCAAACTCCTTCCCTTACCTTTAGAAACCATTTTCTGACGATTTTTTTTTCCTTTTTGCAAGAAAACCACCTTTTCCAGGACATGTTGGCTTCCTAATTCTATTTGAAAGTGAGAAGTGTTTTTGGAGGAAGGAAAGACATTTGGCAAGGTTGAAAAATATATCTGGGGAACAGTGATAACATATTACTACCTTAGTATTTTGTTTTGAATTGTTATTTGGTTTGTGGGTTTGTTGTGTTGGGTCTTTTTTAAAAAAGCTTTCCATTCCCAATTCCCTTTTTCTCAAAAAAATTTCCATCTAGCAGTCCCTGCTTTGCTGAAATCCAGGGAGGAGGGCCGCCATGTAGCTGAGCTTTCTGGACAGCAACAGAATATTCCCTATTAACCTACAGTGTGTCAATGGCAAAAAGTCTTATTGTAGTGCTCCTGTTTTCATTTTCAATCTGCTCCTGCTGGAATGGATAATCTGCTTAGTCTCTGTTGGGTAGGATGGGGCCTTGGGAGTTCCTATATTACTTCTAGTCCTGCAGGTTCCTGATGTTGTCCTCCCTGACATTTTGCCTAGTCCCGTTGAGAGGGTCGCAGAACCCTCCCCTAAATCCCATTTTTCACCTGCTATGACACAGCACTAAATCATCTCATTTACACAAATCTGTTCTCTGGGACCATTCAAGGATTGCCCTCCTCTCAGTCTGGCGCTATCTGCAGCATTTGCTTTTCCTTCCTTTCTTAAAGAATTGTAAGAAACTACAGACAACCAGGGATGTTTCTTTGGAAAGCAAACTACCAAACATGAATGCTGTAAATATCGGACTCCCAAACTCTCCTCCTTTCCTACCCCCGTTCCTTCCCCCATACTTAAAAGCTTGTGAGAGGCTGCTGGTCAGCTTTGTTTCAAGGTTATTTGGAAGGTCTTCACTTTCCCTAGTGTCAGCAACCAGCCATGAATGCTGGTTAAGTAATGTAAAGGCTGTCTGTCAGCTAAAGCATTACAGAATGCTCCTTTCAGACTCACCCAAAACACCACCACAAAGTCTAATACTAAATCCCAGTGATAAGCGGTAGTTGAAACTAAACAACGTGGATGTCAAAATCTGTTAGATCTGTACAAAGGCAAAAACACTGCACTTTGAGAGACACTGGAACAGTAATACCAGGGGAAATCAGTGTGTAAGCTGTCTGACCTCTTTTTTTTTTTTTTTTTTCCTTTTTCCCCCACTCTTCCCTTGCTCTCTTTCTCCTCCATCCCCAAGGAAGTTAAAGATGTTTTTATAATGTGGATGATAGAGACGGGTGATCTGCATAATGAAGCTGAAAACAGCCTGCTTGTGTTGAAGCTCCTCCTCTGCATGTTACATGCCAGCAGAGATTTGCTGTGAACCAGAAGGAGAGCTGCAATGCAGCATTTTCCTCTGGAACTTTGCAGCTGTATTACCGTTCCAAGCACACCACGCAAAGACTTTTGTTTACAGTATTTAAATTCAATTTGAATGGTAGCTGTTAAAAGTAGGCAGATGAATCACTGCACGTCCACTAACACTTTAGTGTTCACCCACCCTAAGGCTATTATGCTTAACTGAATTACTTCATGTGCTCTTACAATTAATTTTCCTATTGTTTTATGGTACTGCCTGCTTCTGATAATTAGTGGTCCTTAATACTCAGCTATGTAGAAATAAGATGCCTGGGTGAAAAAAACAGAGTCATAAAGGAGCTCAAAATATTGAAAAACAAAATCACTAAGTAGGGATAAGGGCAGAAAACTCAGAAGGGGGAGAAACTTCACAGAACCTTCATATTGAAATCATCTCTTATTTTGTTTGAGCACAGCAGTGTTATTTCCTAATAATGTTCACTATTCTTTTTCTTCCCAAACTGCACAATGTCATTAGAAGGTCAGTTGGGATGGCAGTATCTTTCCTCCAGAAGTCAAAGCTGGCAAACATTTGCTAAGTCCTATCTCGGGCAGAGAAATAACTCTCTTTTCCCCTTCTAGTCCATTTTGCTTTAACATCATCCAAGCTCAGCAAGGCAGGATGTTACGAGATCGTTTCCAATATGCTATCCTGCATCTCAAGCCCCAAAGCACTGCTCCAATTTTCTTATGAATCTGAACCCCAAATAACCTGGAAAAAAGTTAATGTCTTGGTCCAGCTTCCCCCTCCTAGCCCTCTGCAGTGGTATTAGTTCAATGCACCACCATTTCCATTACAAGTTCAAAACATACTGCAGTTGCAAGTGAGAAGAATAACAGTTCTCTTAGATTAGTTCCTCACGGAAATAGTCACCAAACCAGTCAGCTTAATTATCAGACTCCAGCGCAGAAAAATCCTGGATGAAAAATATATCAGTGACAACGATAAAATTCATCTGATGAAAACCTCTGACAGAGCTCTGGGGGAAAACTATTCCAATACTCTCTCGCTTTTGACATGATATAAAGATAATTCGTATAGAAGAATTATATTTGCACAAGGTTAGTAATAAGAAATCTCAAATTGGATTTCTGTTCTGTTTTTAAAAAACAACCTCCTACATGCTGGATTTAACCACTGACTTCAATAAAGCCAGGATTTAACTCTCATTTGACTGCAATACAACCATTTCTCCCTAAGCCTGAAAAATACTTAACTTTCCACACTTGTGCAGGCAAACAGAACAAAAGGGCAGAAACTACATATCCACGGGGCTTCTGTAACATCCTATATAAATTGCACCTTACAGAACAACGGCTGCAAGCGTGCTTTGCACCAAGCTTTCTCTGTACTTTTGAAGCTATAGCGCACAGCATTAAAGCAATCACAAACGGCTATGACTGTCACAAATGATAGAAGCATCTCTCCCCTTCATCTTTCTCCTGCCATTTCACTAGAGAAGGCAGTTTTATGATGGGTACTTATTTGAATGATCATCCTCTGATTTTCTGCATCTTCTGTTGCGATTGACTGAAGACTGATCAGTTGCTGATACATACGCACTGCGAATGTTAAACTACGTCACACCAGAAATGGGAATAGATTTCTCTATTAGCTGTGTACATACAGCCCAAAATACCAGCCCCCTTTCCCTTGAAGTACCTACACATTGCTGTATTGCAAATATTAAAGAGCAGTGAGTTGTTTATTATCCAGTCAAGTCTTCTCACTCCTGAAAATGACAAACTCCTGTTGTTTTGCCTAAACTGACCTCTGATTGAACAAAATTAATCACTCCATTTCCACAAAGACTATATAGAAGTCCAGAACATGGGATCTTCCTAGATATTTATTCTTTTGCCAAGTAGAGTGCCGAACTGCCTAATCTCTAAATTGCTGACTGCTGAGCAAGTTTCGCAGGGAGGATTACTCTTTGTGTTCCTACATGCTTCCCTAAGCATCTGCTCTCACCCACTGCTAGAGACAGAATATTAGGCTAGGAAGACCGCAGTCTTGTGATTGTAACCCCAGTTTATATTCACAATACAGTTTTCATTCCAGAATTCGCAGCTAATTTTTGCTAATCCATGCTGGGAAGAGATGGTATGGCAAGTCCCCCTCTCCCCGACAGACCCTTCCACCCTCTGGCCCTGCACTCACACCATCAGCATCACGGCTGGGCCCACTGCTGGGGGCACATGTGAACCCCGCTCCCGGCAGCAGTCCTGCCCTAGTAAACACAGGTCAGGCCTTTGCAAAGCACAACCCCCTGTTTTCTTCAGCCACAGCACAGACCCTAGAGCTCCTCGCTGTGCCATGGAGTTGATGTTCTTCTTTCTCTTAACTATCAAAGCTCATGTGAGCCTTCCAACCTTCCTTCAGCCCCACAAACCACAACACAGTTAGGGTCGGGGAGACATCAAGTTTCATACAGATGAAAAATTACGCTGGAGGTAGCCGCTTGGCCCAGGCTGAATTAATATAGCCATTGCTCAAATGCTGAGCAACCTTGATTCTCACAAGACTGCTCACTAATTTAAACTATTCAACAAATATTTTCTGCAACAGCAATTCAGCCAGTTGATTGTTTATAGTCTTTGCCTGTGACTGCTGCTTCCAGTACACAGAGAATTCTCTTTTCCTGTAGTCACTTGCACCTGAGTGTCAGCCTTGCAAGCAGGGGTGTATTGGTTATCAGAACATTCACAGGAAAACTTTAGAGGGACAAATACATACTTCTCAATTACCTAAAAAACATATCCTTGAAATCACCTGTGACCACTAATTTTATCCAAATAGCTATTTAAACCCAGCCTTGAACCTTGGCAACTACAGAGATGTGCAGGGTGTAGTAGCTGGGAAACATCACCACCTAGAGAGATAGTCATAATCCCGGTGATGCATCGTCATTAGTGGAAAATGAAAATTCACGTACAAAAAAAATCCTTACATTTCCTTGATTTGGAACCATTTAGCATGCTCTGCTGTGCCAGCAGCATAGCTGTCTGGATACAAGACTCAACACATGCATTAGCTGGATATCTGGTCACAAGCTGCAGCATTGGACTTCTCTTACAGAGGTCATCCATAGTCAGCTCCACTTATAGAGAAGGACCCCGGTGGTAATTAACTCTCAGAGAAACTTTCTCCACCTGTCTCACCAACTTGGAACCCCAAAAGTATATGGGCTAGTGAAGAATGCCAGAGAAGCAAAGACATACAAAAACTAAGTGCTGGACAACTTAATTATCATGGCCACAAGACCAAAAACCCCACAAACCCAATAATTATTCCCTGCTCAAATGCTAGTCCATCTTTATTCTTTTATGTTGTTGCAATTAAACTGCAGATTACTATTTGATTTCCTTAAATGGGACAGTATTTCACAGAAAATGGACATCCTTCTGGCTCTCCAAACTCCTATCTGAGATATAAGTCAGTGTTAATAAAACAGTATAAAATTACCCTGCAGTAGTAATTACTCAGCCTGACCTAAGCTGTAAATGGCAACAAGGGAAGATTCCCCACACATACAATGTATTAGTCCCTACTTTTAATATCTGCATTGCTGATTGGATTTAAGTTTTGGATAGCTTGTTACTACTCCTAATTGGGTCCACTAAAGTTTGATCAAGAATAGGAAAGATGGGGAATGCAAAGGGAGAACAGCAAGTCCTGATCAAGCAAGAGGCAAATTCAAAAGGTCTTTTCTGTTCACAGAAAGTTCTGCCAATGAAAATATACAAAAGCAAAATTTAATCAAGTTGATATAATCTAATATGCGGGTACCAAGTCCAGCTGTACACTTTAAGGAACTGGCTTTCTCTCATTAAGTGGTCAACTACCTGGAAAAAGACTGACATCATCAGTAAAACTCTTTCATACGAGATAAGAGAAAGATGCCCATGTTCCTGAAATGTAAATAAATAACAATAACTAAACACAGGTAAATATTGCATAACGGAAAGGCAACTTCAATGGAACCAGATGCTTTGACAAGACAGTGATAATCTGCTGACAACCTGAGTTTCTTTGTTTCCCTGTGAATTTCTAATGTTCAGTTAAAACAAAGAAGACACTGCTGTAAAAGCCTTGCGACTGCCTTAAAATTCTATGTTCCATGAATCTGTGTTAGGGCACAGATGTGCCAGATCTTTAATTCTTCACTCAGAAGGAATAAAGATATACCTTACGCAGTGCTTCTCCAGCACTTAGTTGAGAACAGCCAGTTCTACAGTGCAACGCAGGCCAAATGATAGTAATAAAAATTCACTCTTTTAATCCTTCAACAGTCACAAATTTCAGGATGTAAAAATAACACACTTGAGATGCATTAAATGCTCATTAAAATTAATGAGAATGATGTGATTCTTGCAAAAAGTACAGCATTGTCTAGTGAAGGGACTGTTTAGTCTCACAAGTGAACTGAGAGTGTTAAGAAGTCTGGTGGTACCAGATAAAATACATGACAAAGCTGTATAAAGAAAATCACATGGCCACCTGGAAAAAGAAAATCACATTTCTGTCAGCTCTATTTTATTACAGATTTCGTTACTTTTGCCACATATATTGAGAGCCATTTTCACAAACCTTGGGGTCTGCGATTTTTTTTTTCTCCTTTTGTCTTTCATACAGCACAATCTCTCTTCTGTGTTCCATGGCCTAATTTTACCTCTTTGCCCTTGAAAATCTGTATTCATTACCAGGGAAAATAATGACAAAGAGTAACGAAAGTAGCACACTACAGTTCTTATGTAGATATTGATTACTTTCACTCTGCTCCAATTCTGAATAGTGGTTGAAGTCCCCGGATCTAAGACCTGGTAAACAATAGCACAAGGAAATGTATTTTTCCAGGGAAAATATAAGGTAAAAGATGGAGGTTCCAGGACTGTGGGCAGCATCTAACAGTTGTAAAGCAGAGTTGACAATATTAAAAATGTTTACTATCACCAGAGGCCTTTAGAGATCCTCTGCAGAAGTAATGTTAACACATGGTTTTGGCAAAAGCGAACATGTAGGCACACTGGACATCTCCAGAGTTGTTTGGACACCTTGTGCCTTACTCACAGCCCTCCTGCTGTTTGGAAAACTACTCCACTGGAACAGTAGGGAAGACGGTGGAGTTTGGGGTCAAGAGGAGGAGGTGGGGGTCTCTCTCTGTTGGCAGTGGTGATCTGCTGTGGGTAAGTCAGGTCACCCCATTGCTGCCTCTCCCACCACAGGTCTGGTCTCTCCAGCCTGGGTGTTCTCAGGGGCAAAGACCCCCTCTTGCAATCCCTTTATAGATCAATTTGTTCAAATGGTGCCATCTCAGACAAGGCCTCAAGGTACTAATTAATATAAAAAGTGATAAATGGACAAAGACTTACTCCATTCAAGTTAATCAGTGCTTAACAGGAAGAGGATTTACCACAAAGGGTTGTCTTCTAATAAATATAAACCATGCCAGTATAAAAGAGAATCTGTCTGTTTATGGTAGTTCTTTAATGGCAATAAAGCAATCTTAAAACAGAGTCAAGTCTTGTTAATTTATGATGCAGTCAGAATATTAACAATGTTTATAAAATATTTAAAAGAACAATAGTTAATTTGGAAAAAATACACATCAAAAACAACTAGAAATATAAAAGAAATACATTTTCTGTAGAAAGGGTTGAAATGTTATAAGCATTGCAGTGACATAATCTGTATGTTTTACCTAAGGCAGGTCTGCAGTAATTGCAGAACCTCAGGCCGGACTGCAGCCAGAATAATCCTCTCTCTCCTTTGAGTCACCAAAGTGTCACTAGAGATTTACATCCCAAGGTGACACCTTGGGACAGTCCCACTATATAGCTGTTGTCAAGTCACCTGAAAGTCCAGCAAGAAAGGACCATCAATAATCAGACCCCCAAAAGAGAGGCATAACAGTGACTTGATCAAGCATGGAAGAGCTTCAGTAATAACCATTAAAAATATCAAAAAGTCTGAGGAAAATGAAAAGGAAAAGAAAAAAAGAACAAGAGCAGCAAGCAAGGTTTGTTCAAAGGCAAATGGAAAATTACTAGATCCAGCAGTTGTCTTACTAGGATGTTCGATTTGATATTTCAAAAGGTGTACTGTCATTCATGTCCTGGTAATAGTGTAATGAAAAAAATTAGGAAAAATCCAAATGTAAATAAAATTATACTTTATTATTAAATTCTATATGGGAAGAAAGAATGATATACCATGTTTATTTTCAGTCTTCCTGACATTTCAGTTCCTAGTCTCTAGTATTCAGTTACCTTAACCAAAGGCAAAAAAGTTAGCTACTTTAAAATGCTGGAGTAAAATATACTAGCCAACTTCTGTGTAGGAAAATGGTCACAGAATGCAAAGCCAGCCCACTAAATCTGCTTAATGCAGACACATTCCTTTTCCACTTTGAATCAATACCAAGATTTTCAGGAGATATGCAATGTTCTGCTCCTAAATAAATGTCCTTGTGTCAGTAATGCTGAACGCCTATTGTTTCAAGAAAGTCATGAAAGATATGACTTTGTAGGACCAGGGCCAGACTGCCTACGTGGATATAAAACATGAAATCACATTATATACATAATGAAGACAGATGCATACAACTAAAAACCCTTAAAGAAAATAAGTCAATTATTTTCTCTGATCCCTGCAGTTTTAGTATAGAAAGTCTTATCTTCTCAGAAGAATGCAAATGACAGTGCTTTTCTACCTTGACAGCTTTCATTAAAATACCTTTTTGTTTCAGATTCTAAGGATGGAGGAGAGAAAGGATTGTGTTACACTTCATTTTGATTTTTTTAAATATATTTTTTACTTGATAACTTTTTTTTAAAATAAAGAGTTTGTGACAGCAGGAGTAAAATCCAAAGCACCATGGGGACATTATTTTTCCTTTTTCAGAACTACATCAGGGTTTAAAACTAACGCTCTAAAACAGATGTTAGTACCACACAGTAACAAAAATGATCATATTTTTCAAGGAGGCTGTATACCCCTGTGTACAACATTTATAGTCACACATGGATGTAAGCATCACCATGGTTAACAATCACATTGCCTGGAAACTATGGCCACAGCTTTAGGACTGGGATTGACCAAAGTCAGCACATAGAGCAGAGGAACCTCTGAACAGGCAATAGAAAATGCTGTTGGGCAAGAAAGGGGTAAATCCTACCTCCTTCCCACCTGGGACCTCTCCCTTAAGCCATGCAGAAACTTGGTACCTGTGCCTGGTACTTTAACCAGGAGGCTACTGTATGTGCCTTTTCACCATCTTCACATGCAGCTAAGGCAACCCTGATTTTAGTAACCGATGGGTTATTAGGAAAGAAAACTTTGTGTATGCTTTACCTTGAGCTGTCTGAATTGCTGACTTAAGTATATGGCAACAAAGATGCTCTTGAAGAAGTAAGTTCTGATACTTCAGCTATATTAACATAGCACATGCAGTGGGTGGCATGAAGGATCGAGCCACTTAGAGAAATTAAGTGACATAGCCTGGCTCTTGTTCAAGCACTAAATATGAGGAGCATAATAGCCTTGCATTTTGTATCTGTCCTGCTTAAATAGTGGAGAAGGTCAGAAATGTTGGACTAGGTTCAGTAAAGAAATTAATGTTTGCCTTTTTGGTGCCAACAGAAAGAGAAATACAGCAAAACCACCTCCGGTTCTGACACGTTATTAGGACTGCAAATAGAATGAAAGGAAAGACAATGAACATAGCCTAAGTGTTTCTATGGCATGTGGACTTTATTTTTTACTTCAGCTGGCCTTTAAAATGCAGTGGTTGCTCTGTTGATAAAAAATGTCTACCTTGTGAGTAATACTACACTATGAACAAGTTAGCAGTACTATGTAAATCCACTCCTTAACAATTATTTCTCAGTCACTGACTGAGAATGTGCATCTTTTACCACATGGACCATGTGAGGTAACTTACCCTCAGTGAAAGAGGCACTAACAGCTCACAGACAGGTATTAACCACACGGGAGCTGACCTACAGGGAAGCCGTGGGAGATATCTGACCTCTCAGTAACTTGCTTTCTGACCATGATTTAAAAACTGAGTATCAGAGAGAAAGTATCTCTCTGCAGTGTTTCCTGGCCTTACTTTTAAATAGAGGAAAGGCAATAACCATTCAGGATGTATACGCCTCTTCTTATTTTCTCCAAATTGCTTACCATAGAAGTCAAGTGCAAGACCTGTGTCACAGCAGCAGATGAATGTGAAGGCAAGAAACGCACAATTTAAATACATATTAATACTTCCTACTGATGCTGAGAAACAAATGATAATTTGATTTTCTGAACACTGTCTATGGCAGACATTTCTGGTGACCATCTCAGTACTGCTGCAGCAAGCTTGGCATTTTGTGAAATCAGAAACAAGAAATCATTCTCATCTCACCTTCCCTTCACAGTCTCTGAGGGGATCAAATGCAGATGATGACAGGAGAGAGCAAAGGTGCAAGCCAAATGCTTACTAAATATTTGCAAAAGTGAAAGCAGGGTCCATTTAAGATCAACAGCACAAACTTTTTTGTCTGCTGGAAAAAGCCTATTTACATAGGAATGGATCGAAGGGAGGATACTGACTTTTAGCATGATCATCCCTAAAATTAACAATTGGCACAATCCTTCCCCCTGACGAAAGATGTATCTTACCTAGGGGAGATACCTATTCTTACAGGTATCTAAAACCCCAAATTAGAAGCCCTCTATCACAAAAGCAGCAACATGGAAGAGAAGGAAGAGCCTGGGCTCTGATATCCAGCCACATGCCCTACCACAAAAGCCAAACATGTGAGATGACATTCAGCATGCAGATTCTCTTTAATTACCTTTCTACAAATTAGTACCTCTGTCTCTCAGAACTCCTCCACATAACCACTTTCACTGGACTCTAATTTAAGGTGTGCGGCTGCTGTTCTGTATGACATTTCTTCCAGACATGAAAAAGGCTGTAGAAAGGAGTCACATTGGACTGTGGCAAAAAAGTGTCTTTCTTGTACTATTTCATGAGGGTAGTGGTATAATTAGTAAGAATAATAATGATAATCATACAGGATATGTGTACCTTTATTTATTTAATCTGAACAGTCTACTATGGTTTTCTCAAGCCTATCAATACAACATTGAAAGAGTCAGTTCAATTACCAAAGTATTTTCTATTAAATTAGAAGCAATGCACTTCTCACAGAAATCATCTATTATTTATAACTAAAAGGCAACAAAACATCTAACTCACAACGTCTTTACAAAATCTTACAGCTGAACCGTTAGGCTGTAAACAGAGTCATGTTAATGGGCTCATTCTATAACAAATTACTTAAAGATAGCGCAGCAACAACAATGGTAAATGCTTAACTGTTTTAATAAAATCACAAATCTAAATCGTTCATGAGAAAATGTTAGACACGCGAGTGAAAATTTCCCTCCTCGTAAGCATCACCAAAATGTCTGGTGCGGGATTAAAGTGTAGTTCATTGCCTCCCTCTCCCAAACTCTTACTGTAGCATGATAGAGGAGAACGTCTGGTATTTATTGACTCTGGCTATAATAAATTATACCATATATATATAATAGGCAACAATCAATACCTGCCTCACAGAGAGGAACTTCAGTCCTGTTTTATAGGAAGAAAAAAAGTAGAAATCTATAAATCTTAGCACCAAAGACCCAACGCTCAAAGGTTTTTGTCTCTGATATTAGCCTAAGTTTAGGCCCATTGTAACATATACTGCTCAATAAAAACTCAAGGTTAAGGGGGTTTATTGAAACTGTTAATTTTCATTAACAGGAAGAAACTGAGACAATTTCTTGGAGTCTGACCAAATGAGATGACTATAAGGACAGTTCCTGGAAAAAGCCTGGGTGTAGCATTCATTGTGGGATGGAAGATTTGACCCTAAGATTCTCATTTGTCTCTAAACACTTCATCCTTCAAATAGCAAGTGTGAAAACTTAGAAAGGAAAGCCTAGAAGAGGCCTCCAGGCTTCAATCTGGTTCATCCCTTAGCCTACTGCTCCTGCACTGCTTCTGACAGATGGCTTCCCAATCTCTCACAGACTTCTCACGACAAGTTCTTACGGGCTTTCAAGAAAGCTGCTTCCCAGGCTTGGCTATACTTATCTTTTGCCCTTGAGTCCTAATTGAAGTCTCCCTTGCAGTAACTTAAGATCATTATTTCTTGCTTTACCCATACAGAAAAAGCCAATTTGAACCCTTACCCCTCTCAAGAAGCATGGTTTTTGGTTTGGTTTGGTTTTTTTAAGACGCAAATGCAACTCAAATTATTCTGTGGAGGGCATATTTTCTTGACATCAGTATAGACATTTTCTGGAGAACATCTTCCCCACTCTCCTTTAAACTCTACCTCAGGGGTGTCAAACTCATTTTCACCGGGGACTACATCAGCCTCATGGTTGCCTTCAAAGGGCCAAATGTAATTTTAGGACTATATAAATGTAGGAGTAGTTACATTTATACAGTCCTGAAATTGCATTCGGCCCTTTGAAGGCAACCACGAGGCTGATGTAGTCCCCAGTGAAAATGAGTTTGACAACCTTGCTCTACCTTTTCAGTCAACACCTTTTTGAAACACAGTCACCAAAACTAAAAACACACTGTTCATCTTGCAAGACCACTTCTAGCAGATAAGATTTATACATTCTAGCACATTTACATTTTTTGGCAACACCAGGTAGCTTGGTGACTCATGCAATTTGCATCCGCTGTATCCCGTGGATCCTTTTCTATAGATGAGTTTGTTCTTCCCCTTGTGTTTATGCAGCTGATTATACATGCCTGAAAGTAGAATTTTCAGAATTGAATTGTATCTTACATCTCCCCTAGCTCATTTCAAATTCTATTTCTGTCCTCCAGGACATTTCCAGGTCTTCCCACCTCTATGTCATCCATGGATTTAATAAACATACTTTTCATTCTATTAGCCACACAACAGATCAAAACATTCAGCAAGTTGAAAGTGAGGACAGGAACAAAACAACCTCCCAAACCGATGCAAAACACGATGTTCTGACTTGAAAACAAACTACTCTCAGCACAATTTTTCAGTGTTTACACCTGCATTATGGTAGTTTTGTCCAGAATAGGAATCTTTACCTTACTTCTAAATATCACGCAAGTCAACATCAGAAGCCGGAGTTCTGAATGTTAACACTTGGCATATCTATTGTTTTCTTTCTCCCCAGAATGTTTGTCTCTTTAATAGAAAGATATTAGACTGATTTTATGCACTTTATTCCCAACAACCCTCCATGATGACTACATTGCATGTCATTAATTTCTAGGTACTTTCAAATAGCTATTTTAATAATGTTCTGTTTGTTTGTTTGTTTTAACAGGAATTGAAATTACATTTGTTTTTAATTCACAAGCTCCTTCTTTCTCCTTTTTATAAACAGAAATCTTATTTGTCTTTTCCCAGACTTCTAAAACATCAACTACTATTCATGAGATTTCAAAGGTAGCCTTCCACTTTTTGCAAATTGTATCATCTTGGTTTTTAAGGAGCTTTGGATAAATGTTAGATATGTTCAAATCAGATGGATCTAAGCCTTCTGAATACTCTCTAACCTGTACTTTCTTTGTGTCTGAGAAGTGCTTCTGATTTATCACCCTTTTTTGCTAATTGTATTAATAGTCTTTTTTTGGTGAGAACTAAAACAAGGAACTCCAGAACTGAAGACTCCATCACACTTGAGACTTTCCCTCTACTTTGAGCAGCAGACAATTTTTTCCTTGCTTGTCTTTTTACTAGCAACATAAGAAAATTTCTTATTATCCTTTACACCCTGTGTAATATGTATTTCGATTTATTGATCTTGCCCTCTGGACTTTGTCCTTACAGGCAAATCTTATTGTTTTATACTTACGTTTAGCAACTTGATCTGTTTTCCATTTCTGCACAGGTCCTTCTTTTGCTCAAGGTCATATAAGTACTCATGAGCTGGCCACGCTTGCTTTCGTACTCTACGTCTGGCCTTTGCCTACACTGGGCAGCTTTCACTTGTGGACTCAGAGTAACTTCTTTAAAGGTATGCTGTCTCTCCTGAGCAACATTTTACTGAGACTTATTTTCTATGAAATCTTATCAGTTAGTTTTTCTGAGCTGACAGTGTTCTCCTCGCCTTACCTCTGTAGTTGCTTCAGGTTGTTTGTACAGGAGCGCATCATAAATCACCAAGAAATACTGACTTATGTTTTTTTAAGACTTTGTTATAATGTTTTGCCAGTGATAAATGTAGGGGTTTTTTTTGTTTGGAACGCTATCAACGGACAAAAAATAAGTGTTTTCTAGTTTTATTGGGTTTTTGTTTGGGTTTTTTTGGGGGAAAGGGTGGTTCTGGCAGGTTTTTTTGTTTGGTTGTTGTTTGTTTGGGTGATTTTGGTTTTGTTTGTTTGGGGGCTTGGGGGTTTGGTTTGGTTTTAAGTCTTTCTAATGATATATAAAACCTAAATTTAATGTTTTCAATGGAAATGGTTATGAGCAGGGAAACAGTGGAATGAGGGATCATTTTGGTGGGCAGGAACAAGTACCCTCACTTGCTCTCTCTCTTCACCCACCATGGCAGACGTCCTGCATTTTCAGGTTAAGGAACAGAAACTGAGAGGCATAAAAGAAGATTTAACCATAGCAATGAAAAGATATCACATGAACAGCCACAGCTAAAAACGGACTCATGCAATCAAATACATTCCCTTAGACAACTCAGGAACACAAGGAGCGCTCAGGTAGTCTGCAGCAGAACCTTTCACAGTGCCCTCTCCACAGCTACCGGGCAGAGCAAGCAAACACCTCCAACCAGCTCAGGCTTTTGCTACAAGCACACAGAAATCCACCCCAGGAATTCTGCAGCATTTCAAGGTCAGTCTCCGTGGCAAGGGCAAGAGATTTCCGCAGCAAACATTCGTCAATCCTGCGGCTGTAATAACGCGCTGCCATCTGCAGCCCCACACCCCCCGAATCCCTTGTCGGCTGCTGAGCTGGAGGAGCCAGGGCTTTTCGTAATTCCACGGTCACACACCACACACGCACTGCCCAATTTATTTAACTCTTTCTCAGCACTTTGCCAATGAAACAGGGACACACACACATTAAAAAAAAAAAAAAAAAAAAAAAAGCACAACGTTCAAGAAGAAACGTAAAGAGAGCTGAGCAGCAGAGATGAGTTCTCGCTTGTCCAGACATTGCCGAGCGCTGGCAGAATGGAGAGGGGAGCCCAGAGGATAGCAGGAGGGTAGCACTGCCATGTGCCCACCACACAGGGCAAGCAGCTACAGATGTGGGGGAGGCTGCTGGGTCCCAGGGCCTGTTGAAGCTGACACCGGTTTGTGAGTCACTACCCAGACAATGCCAGGTTCAGGCTCCAGTGGCATATCACATCTGAAAGAGAGAGAAGAAAGCCAGTATTAGAATAACTTTTGTTGACTCTCTTCCAAAATTCTGGCATTTCTCTTAACAAAAAGAAAAGGGATTTTGTTCTGATCAAATCTCTTCTCTTGCATTTCTAAGCCCTTGAAGAAGCACAGGCTACCTTATGTTTATTTCTAGTGTGATGTGCCAGTCTGAAGCCTGTGGCTGGAAAGTTTGCCCACCTCTCTGCAGACCCTGCAGAGCTTGAGCAGCAGCACAAAGGTTTTGCATAACCTCAACCCGGAGCACTTGCACTCCAGGCTCACGAAGGTGATACCTACCACACAGCCAGCCACAAGCTGGTGGTGCAAGAATTGAAGGAGAGGGTAGAGGTACAAGACCAGAATGCAAAACCACAGCCAAGCTCAGCCTTCCTTAAAACTTGGGTGGGTGCAGAGAGGGATGTTGAGGAGGGGTGGGAAGTTTGTCACGTGGACATTCATGACAGACAAAGAAATAGTTCACATCTGGCTTGAGTCAGCAAAGGAACCAAGAGCTGCCTGTTCTCGGGACATCATCCAAAGGCAGCTAGTCTGTACTGCTGGCTGGGAGTAGTTCACTGCATCATTCGTCATCCACTGCAATTTCCAGTGCTTCCACACTTGCATCAGTCTGGCAACATTAACAAAACCAGACCTTTTGCAGGGCGGGTGATACCTCCTAGCTGACATTACCAACGCAAGCACCGAAGTGCAGAAGAGTAAGTGAGGGAGAGTAGAAAGCCTTGCGGCTTCACAGTATGCACTTCTGTCTTCAAAGCATTGCTTTAGGCTTGGCTGGGGTTTTAAATATGGGTAGGTATTTCAAGTTTCACTGCACAGCCAGCTCATTTCAGCTTGGCCAATAAATACACGAAGTTTAACAGCATTATTCCACTCCCCAGCCCAAGCAGCTTTGCTTTACTAACCACTTGGTTTGTCACTGCCACAGAGAAAGAAAACACAGAAAAGTTTATTCTAATAATAGATTTTAAATATCACAAGTCAAATGCTATTCAGGACAAAACGTTCATCAAATTCAGCTCTGATATACAACAGAAAAAGACCTGGGTTAAATGGAAGCATTTGCACATACCTCTAGATTTTCTTCATTTACTGAATATTCTTTTCAACTTGATGACAGTTCCTGAAATAGCATATACTGGTAGTAAATTCTCCTGAATTATCATACCAGCTAAAGCAACTGATCAATTTAATTTTGACTGATATGTTTAAGTGATTATAGACTGACTAGGCTCCTGAATGTAATTGAATTTCAATAGAATTGTGGCACTTAGCTCCTTTCTATATGTAGAAGATTCCAGACTTTAAGACTAAATATTAAAGCTGCTAAAAAAAACCTAAAAAATAAAAAAGGTGCTCCAAAAAATTTCCAAAGTACCCTCATTTCACTTCAGAAAGTTCTCTCAAATTCACATCATTTTTCATCACATAAAAAAAGATTAAATTCAAAAAAGTAAATACTATGGAACTAGAGAAAGTTTTTATTGAATATGATTCATGAAACTTTTGTTTAGCGGAATATATATAGGCCATCAATTTTCACATTTTTGATTAAAAATTCTGACCTGCTAATGAAAAATTAACAGATACTTGATCTTAAATGAATTTAAAGGTAAGGTTAAATATTTAATTATTATCATAATATACCTTTCTAGGTTTGTACATGTTTCAGAGCTTTCCTTTTCTACCATGTGAGCTGACGCAGATTAACA
Source organism: Caloenas nicobarica (assembly GCF_036013445.1). Lineage (NCBI taxonomy): Eukaryota > Metazoa > Chordata > Aves > Columbiformes > Columbidae > Caloenas > Caloenas nicobarica. The sequence goes on along the minus strand of NC_088246.1, from coordinate 127,626,394 downwards.
TGGGGTTTTTGGCACTTAAGAAAATTGAAAATAATTAATCTGAAATGGCATTGATGGAAAAAGTGTTCAAAATGTCAATAAAAGTGCTCCTTTAACATTACTTCAAATACTCTACTTATGCAACTTAAAAGACACATTATCTGCCAGACTACACACTTTTCCATTAAGATCTATGAAAATCTCCAGGTGTTTAATTACCTGCTCTCCCATTGTTCCCTGGCTGCAGCAGGAGTAGTTTGAACACTACCATGTAAAAATTAATGTGCAATATATCATAATGGTTATGCAGATAAAATGAAAACTTTCCCTAGTTTCTATTTTGTATGAAAAGTCTCACACAAATAAACCATAAGTTGCTTTGCAGCAGAAGTAGTTGTTTAAATATTTTCATTCATTTCAAAACATTTCTGACTTATAAAAAGAGTTAAGTATCACTATTGCAATAATCAACATAAGACCATAAAATATCTGGAAAAATACTATAAGGAAAATCATATCTCATGAGAACAATTTAAATACATGCTCTTTTTCCCAAAACAGAGGAGACTTTTTTCAATAAAGTTTTATTTCAGGAGATCATTCAAGTTTTCACAGAATCAAAGCATGGTTGAAATCAGAAGGGACCTCTGGAGGGCACCTGGTCCAACCCCCTACTCAGGTAGGGCCACCATGAGCCAGTTGCCCAGGACTGTCTACATGGCTTTTGAATATCTCCAGGGAAGACTCCACAACATCCTTGGGCAACCTGTGCCAGTGCTCAGTCACTCTCACAGTGAAAAAGTGTTTCCTGATGTTCAGAGGGAACCTCCTGTGTTTCAGCATGTGCACATCACTTCTGGTCCTGTCACCGGGCACCACTGAAAAGAACTTGCCTCTGTCCTCTTTGCACCTTCCTTTCAGGTGAGATCCCCCTTGGCCAGCTCTTCTCCAGGCTGAACAGTAACAGCTCTCTCAGCCTCTCCCCATGTAAGAGATGCTCCAGTCCCTTCATTATCCTTGTGGCCCTTTGTTGATCTGTCTCCAGTACATCCATGTCTCTCTTGTACTAAGAAGCCCAGACCTGGACCCAGCACTCCAGTGCTGAGCAGAGGGGCTGAATCACCTCCTGGTAGTACTTTGTTTAATGCAGCCCAAGACCATTTACCTTCTTTGCAGCAAGGGCACGTTGCTGACTCGTTTTAAACCTGGTGTCCACCGGGACACTCAGGTCTTGCTCTGCCAAGCTGCTTTCCAGATGAGTGGCCCCAGGTGCTAGTGGTGCCTGGGGTTGTTCTTCCACACGTGCAGGACTTTGTACTTCCCCTTGCTGAACTCCACAAGGCTCCTGTCGGCCCATTTTTCCATCTGGATGGCAGCATGACCCTCTGGCATATCAATCAGTTTGGTGTCATCAGCAAACTTGCTGAAGGTGCACTCTGCCTCATCATCCAGACTGTTAATGAACAGGACTGGACCCAGTACTGATTCCTGGGACACATCACTAGCCACTGGCATCCAACTAGACTTTGCACTGCTGACCATCACCCTCTGGGTGCAGCTATTCAGTGAGTTTTCAGTCCACTTCACTGTCTGCTCACCGAGACAATACATCAACAGCTTCTCTATGAGGATCGTACAGGAGACAGTGTCAAAGACCTTAGCGAAATCCAGGTAGAACATAACAACTGCCCTCCCTTCATCTACCAGGCCAGTCACTTCATCATAAAAGTTTATCAAGTTGGAAGTCAGCCATGCTGACCACTCCTGATGATTTTCTCATCTGTAATGTGCCTGGAAATGGTTTCCAGGATTAGCTGTTCCATCACCTCTTCCCAGGGATCAAGGTGAGGCTGTATGGCCTGTAGCTTCCTGGGTCTTCCTTCTTGCCCTTCTTGAAGTCTTTCTAACTCTTTTCTGTTAGAGTTTCATCAGTGTTAGAAGGACTCAAGCAACACAGTTGGATGTTTTTGGCCAAGGACATTTAGTATCCTGGCTCTGAACAAAATGCAAAGAAAGTCAAGAACTCTGGGATTTCTTCTGGCATTGGTTCAAGATTCAAGCAGCTTTTTGGCAGGTTTCTCATTTTTCTGTTTCATGCCTCATCCTTTCAAGGTAAACTCACAAAAGGCAAGCAGGATTTAGCTGACTTTTCTTGAACTCTGAATTGAATATCTTTATATACATACACAAGGACCCAGAAGGGCATTCTGATAAGTCTTAATTAGCTCCACCCATTGCTTGGTCTTTGGTACCATGCTTCACCCAAGACCAACAGTCCAGGATCCACTTCTGAGACCAGGCATCTGCCTTCTTTCCTTACAGAGGAGACCTCTATTTCTAAAGCACTATAGTGTGAAAAGACAGGAAAGAAGACATCTTATCTTTTGTGGAACAGCTCAGTCTTTAAATATCCTGTTCACAGCTCAATGATGTTTAGTTGTATTCATTTCTCAGGTTTAGGTGTTAAATACAGACCACCACCCTCCCTGTCAACAGGTGCAGAGGCACCCTTCACCCTTGCTATAGAAGCTATCCTACACTACAAAAGAAGAATTAATTAGCAATGGGACTAGGGAAAGAGGGAGCAGGGATAACAACATGGAATAGTCCACCAGACACACCTGGACTTCTCCAAGGGGCACAGTATGAAATTTCACTCAGTGGTGCTTTTTAAACATTTTATTCAGTTTTCTGGAAGAAAATCTTATTTAATCAAAGCACCCTGGGGTTTTTCAGTCTCTCTTCTGAGATTAGCACAAACGATCTCCTTGCATCTCAAGGCAACCGGATGTAACCCCCGTCTAAAGCAACACAGATAATTTCTGTCAGGCCCAGATCCTTGATACAATGCTGAAGGACTGTATTAAGTTGTGCTTACCATGATGCAAAACACTGGTCCCATAGCATCTCGCAACCACAATCCCAAAGCTCATACTCTTCCTGAACCCTTCAAGACAAGAGATTGTCACACCACTGCATTAGCATTACAGACAGAGAGATGAGTCCCTGGGCAATCTGTATCTTTTACAATCCTTTGTGAAAAGAGCTTGTTGCTTTCAAAGATATCCTGGAATACATTTTACATTATTGTTGCCTCCTTAGATAAAGGGGCACAATTAGACCTTTCATTCTACAGATGTCCCTTATGTGGAAACTACCTCCCACTTCTCAAGATAGCTATGGCTGTCAGAAGCAGGTTGTTCCCAAACCTGTTAGGAGGATGAGGAGATCATCTGCTTTGTTAGCCTTATAGGCTTTCTGATTGAGGCACTTCTTTCCCTGTGCAGAGAGCACAATATGTCCCTGTCACAGAGCCACTACAAAATGACTCCAAGCAAATAATAAGTTTAAATGAACTTTCATTTGTAACCAAAACCAAATTGACAGGCCAAAACAAAATGACAGAAACCAACACAAAGTGGGGGGAGCAGGATGGAGATGCATAATCCAAAATCAGACAGCACTCTGGCAACAATTAAACTGCAGGTTCAATATACCAGGCAGGGATAATATTACTCAAGGAGGTCTTCAGTGGAGGCCTCATTTTATAGCCTGGTCGGATCTGAGCTGTGGTCATTACAAGCATGGTCCAGAAGCTTCTTGAGGCCCGGGGTGTCTCGCTGGCTGAGGACTCTGTCTATTGAGTGAGGGTTTCACCCCTCCTGCTCCCCCAACCACGGGGGGTTTACGTGACTGGAGTCACCGTGCCCCGGGGTGGGACACAAAAGGTGTGGAAAAGCCAGCAATTCCTGTATTGCAAGCCCTGGACCTTATCAGGGTGTCTGCAACTGCCACACAGTCCCATCAACAGCATTACAGTTAGTCTTGCTAACTTAAGTTTATGGAAGTTTTTTTATAGCTTTCCAGATTAGCTGTTAGGAACTGTAGAAGCCTGACTTACCTTGTTTCAAGGCAAATTTAGGTTTGTTCTGTCTATGCTCCAGACTACCCAAATAAAAAATATGGAAGCTGTATGGTCCTGTAAGCAGGGAATTGCACTGTAACAAACTCCAAAAGACAACCCAGATATTCCACAATTTAAGTTACAACCAGATTGTTATTAAGCTCCTTGACCTGGTGTAGAACAATCTTTGCTGTTCAGGGCTGAACATCACTCTCAGTCCTGAAGACTGCAAGTCCCATGTTTCCCCACGATACAGCTGACAACATGTGGATGCTGCATGAGGCAGCAGTAAAAATCTCACAGTGGGAATTTCCTCCCTTTTTATACCTGCTGCTGTTCACCACCAACCCTGACCAGCTGAAAAGACATCATTTCATAGGAGGTTGCCAAATTTTGCTGATTTTGCTGAAGAAAATTGGCTTATGTAATATTGATCTTTTCACAAAGCTAAAAATATAAAAATGGGAGTGGAAGCGAGGTGATGAGGGAATCACGTTGAGAGCTTTAAATATATAGAATAAAACTAAGAGAGCAATACTTGTATTTAGTAGCTGGAAGAACCTTTCAGAGCATAAGAGAGAAAGAGAGAGACAAAGATTTAAATTCAATTCTTTTCTTTTTCTATTATGCAGGACTGCAGCATCAACATCCAGCAATTGAGAGGAGATACATCATTAAACTTATTTATAGCATTAACTACTTTGCCTTCATCCACATAAGTGAAACTGTAAAAAGAAGAAAAAATTATAAAGGGAGTGTGTGTTTCTTTCATTAGCTTGTCTGTAATGTTGGATTGGTCCATAAATTAATGTGTAAAAGAGGACAGAAAAAAAAAAAAAAAGAATTCAAAGCTTTGCCATTGTAATTACAGCTCTTTAAATATCAAAAGACACAAAGAAAGATTCCTTTTGAAAAGAGCACCAATTCTTTTGGCAAGCCACTATTAAATACTTGCATAAATCTACGGTCTGTATCCTGCAAGTTGAGGTGACATTGCTATCATGGCTTACGGGTCTTCTCATGTGACTATTGGTGCACTTCAGTATTATTTATATATTTTACCAGGACACCTTTATGAGATAAGACACCTTCCTTCTGTCAAGGGTGAAGGGCTAGGAAGTAGCAGCTGTGAAAGCTAGTGAGAAAAAGGGCCTCGATCAAAGGTCAGCTAATCGACTTGGGCTGTTCCAGATACAGACCCTGAAGGTCTCGTTGGTATAACTCAGACATTCAGGTGCAGCTTCATCATGGATTTACCAGTAGCTCCTCCATGGCAAAGTCCATGTGCAAGTACTGTGTTACAGCAGCAGACACATGGTTACATCCCTCTGTCTTCCAGTTCACACAGTATTTAGTCCCAGAAAGCCATCAAAACTACCAGACAAAAGATGTTAGCAAAGCACCCTCTAATATGCAGAGCAGAGTGAATTACTAGACACTACATTTTCTAAATTAAATGCCAGAGAGCTCAGCTCTCGCCCTAGTTTACTCCCTCCCAGGCAACCTTTCCCCATAGTCTCCCAGCACATCTCTGCCCTTTCAAAAGGCACCACGGATAACAGATCTCATACTTGACACCTGTCAGGATAAACCAATGTCCTTTGGCCCTATACAATTCACAGGTTGCAAACTCACTCAAGTTCAACCCCATATGAGAGCAAGTAGCTCAAGATATTTTCTGAAAAGGCCAAATCCGACACTGAACAGGGTTTCATAGATGAAAACAATCATGCACTGCATCTGAAATAATTCAGAAGCAGGCTTTTTTTGAAGCTGAACAACTGGTTCCATAAGGTTGAGGTCAATACATGTGTGAGCAGCTGCAGCTTTTCAGGGTTTTTCAAGGTACTGGCTGCTTCCTTATGCTGCAGCCTCACAGATCTCAGGCTGTCAAGCAGAAGTTGCCCTGTTGATGCTACATAGCCACAGATAGATCCTGCATGGGGCACAGCAGCATTAAGCCTTGGTAACAGCACAGCCTGTCTTCTGATTTGACACTTTCAAATAAAATCCAGGGCACAGCTCATCAAATACACAATGGAAGTAGAGAGTGCTTTGGTGAAACACAGTAACTTTTCCATGGATTCTAGAAACATAAACCAATGCACAGAAATGGGCACTTGCAGAACAATTTTTATGAAGTTGGGGAGCTTGGGTGCCTGGGTGCTCTCCTATTCTTGGTCCTCAAACATGCAAAGTAGATCAGGTGAGGCATCATCCCTTTCCACTTCCATGTATTATTTTTCCCTTTTCTAAAGGTAATCAAGCTTGCTGGGAGGGAAGTACAATGTAACACAGTTGGTCCGTCAATGGGAATTACCTGGACTAGAGGAGGGAAACAGGAAAGTACCACTTCAGCTTAATTTCTGGGACATGGCAGAATTGTATACCCCAGAAGTAGTGTGTGGGACACCACAGAGAGCTTCTTTTGTGGGTGAAACGGCTAATTATCGAATACAATAGATTTACAAAGCCAGCTACACAGTTTGGGTAGTACCTCTGTCAGTGGTTCATATTTGAAGCAAACTGGATTTAAGAATCAGTGGGAAGAAAAGCAGCTGCCTATCAAAGATGCCCTAACAATCAAAAATATCCAGTACTTTTTCCACTAACGTGCCTGCTAGCAATGAAGAAAAAGTTCAAGAGCAGACCCTTGAGGTACACTGTGTTGCCTGCTTCTAAGATTAACTTGACACCATTTAGTACAACCTATGCCCATTCTTTTTCGCAAGCTAACAAGCCAATTAATTATGAAGGCAACAGGTTTTGGCCTAAAGCCAAATTACAGTGGTGTCATTAGTCTCTGCTTTGTAACTAAATTAAGAGTCCTGCCTGGATTACATTCTCTGAACTCTTCAGCTCAATGATACTGTGCTGTAGGACTCCAAACAGGTGCTGATACTTACACATACATCATAATAGTAGGCACAATGACAGCAATAATCACCCCATACTTGTAAATGATGTTTCATCTTTAAATATTCAGGATCCCTTCATAAAAACGTGATCACTAGTCAATAGGCCTCTCCTGTGCATCTACCCACCTGAAGATGAAGGGACCTCACCTAGGCTAATACGTAAAGTTTAGGCTGGAGGCTGCCTATCCACCAGCTGTGCTCCTACTCCAACCCCCCACAGCCTATTCCTGCTCTCAGAATTGCCCGCATCTCTGAACGTCCTTACCTCCAATTTCATGCAGATTGTCCCTAAAGACCAATTGCTCACAAATTTTATTTCAAGGAACAGTATTTTTAGAAAACAGGTGAAGGCTGTATACACGTCATGTTTTGTTTAAATATTCTTATTTTATATTTAAATTGGAATGTTATTGACACTAAAAAGCAGATCTGTAGGTGTACAATGAACATTTTAAAACTACACACACACAAGAAAAAAAAAATCAATAAACTCCGAAGCAGACACACAATTTCAAGCAAGATGGTGATCCCCTCAAGATTTTGCCCAATTAGGCTGAACCTCTACCACAATACTTTTAGGTCTCCCTCCTGAGATATCTTCACTTTCCACCCCATTTCACCACCCAGTACTGCTGTGCTACCCCCTGGAGTCACTCACTGAATTGCTGAGCAGGCTGGAGAAGCTGCCATGAGCCTCCCAACCCATTGATGTACCATGCACAGCCCAGTGATACGAGTGAGCTGGCTGCAGCAATCCAAGCAAATTGCTTTATTCATAAATTGTAAAGGCTCAGTCTGAATTTCATTCAGTATTGTTATAAAGCATCATAGTTTAAGCTAGCAGGGTCAGTGCCTCATCTCGCCTGACTTCTGTATAATGTGAAACAATGGGAATTCACCCTGTGGCTTCTGTGTTGCTATTGCTGCTTCTGATAAAATATTATACAAACATATCAAGGAAAACAGTAGAAAACACCCAAGACGTCTGTCTACATTAAAATTTTATTACTTCTGAGATCTCAAAAGGCTTAGGAAACATCACCGAACATTGTTTCATACATACTTGTGAAAAGGTAACATAATAAAACCAGGTCAAACACCACTGAATATTAAATTTAATGTAAAGTATGTAAAAGAAAGAAATACAGGAGAAGTTGGAAGAAATACTAAAAGAGAAGGAAGAAATAACTGGGCCTGTGATTATGGGGGTTTTGATGAGGTTTATTTGGGGTAGGTTTTTTTATTTTTAAATGGCACAAAAAGTCATTTTACATTGAAGGAAAGACGTAAATAATTTTCCTCATTTTTTCTGACTAAATTTGGAGCAGCTGAGAGGTTGGTTATTTCTAACCATCTTTAAAAATGGACTTATAATGTTGCCATCTGTTGGCATATGACAGATATAGCATCCCACAATTCCAGACAGAGTCACAAAGATGCAGAAAATTAAAGGGACAGATGTGAGAAATACATGCTCTCAATTGGTTCCACTGTTCACATCTGTTCTCCTCAAAGGTTTTTCAGTCATATAAATCTATCCTCAGAAGCTAGTACCTTGAAATGTTATGGCATTTCTGGTAATCATAAAAAGCATATTCTAGTAGAGTTTACTGCATCACTGGATTCATAAAAATCTGGTTTCCATCAACAGGACACAAAGTACATAGCAACATTACTTGTCTGCTTAACTTCCTTCTCCTTAACAAATCACGAGCAAAAGGGTAGGTGACTGATGCAGCTGTAACAATCGCAAGCACACAATTCCAACAGGTATCTTCAGACATTGTGTGTTTACTCAATACCTTGAAAGGAAATCAGCGTCTCTTTCTAATGGTCACTGTACGCTGCCTTGTCCCTGCATGGTTTGCAGAGAGCGTTTCTCCCACCCTGCTGATGCAAGGGCATTTCTTTTCACTGAAACGGTTGCCTATCATTGCAAGCATACCTGTCTTCATTTGCAACGTCACTCATTTCTTTTTACAGTCCTTCTGGTAGGCTGGCTGCTAATGCTTCCACCAGCTGTAAAGATTTTTGCCTGTCCTCCCCATGACCCCATTCACTGTGTGAGACCTCGCTGCTCCTCACAGGCAGAAGGTGAAATAACCACCTGTCACCCCTCTCCTTCTTTGGATTTGAACCTTGCATATCGTTTTCATCCAACAAGGATTAGAAAGCACATTTTTTCCCCATTATCCTGTTAATTGGAGGTAACGGTACCTACATATTTGTGAGACACATACATATGCTTCTGTGGGCAAACTTATACCTCCTTTTTTATTCACAGATAGGTTTTAGTGGCAAATAGAGGAACGCTCAAATTCTTATTTTTCCTTGGATGCAGCGAACCCATTTTCACCTTAAGTACAACATACCTCCTTCTCTGTAATAAGCTACTTAAATTCTCTCTCAGAATGACAGTACCATCAAAAATCAAAAGGCATAGTACAAAGTAAACAATATTGGAGCTACATAAGCATGCTGATAACACACGTGAACAATTTTCAGTATTTACAGAAAGCATTGACTGATACAGTTCGCTGGCCCCGTGAGCACTATGTTAAATCATTAAAGTGTGAGCAGTCTTTATTTGTATTGCAATAATATTCTGTATCCCAAACCCAGAACCCTAGTTTGCTCAGTGCTGTACAAACAACTATCAAATCATGATCTGCATTTGAGTATGGTGGGTTTTTTTTACTTTAAGAACTGACTTCATCTCTGACAACTCATTTTTCTACATATTTTCAATTATTTTGAAGCAGAAAATGACCTGGAGGCTACCAAGTGGAAGTCAGAGTTCCTCTACACAGCTCCTGTGTGAAACATTAAAATAAGTTGAAGTGCCTAACTATTGCACATTTCAGAAAGGTCAGTAGCCTACATAAATTTTACAATACATGAACAATTACATGCTTGGCTTTAGCTGATAAGAGATACTTGGCAACAGGATTGTTTGGTGCCTCTCACTCCCCAGGAAAATGAGTGTGAAAACGTAATGGAAAAAACTTTCCCCCCAGAAAGATTCTTAATTTAAGACCAAAGCATTTTTTTGGTAGCAGCTAGTACTTATCACTGCCTCTAAACAGGATAGAACCTCAAAAACAACAGCATAAGTAACCACAGCTGCTTAATTTTCAGATGCCAGCAAGCAGAAGGACCAGTGATTCAATATAGTCCTTCTGTGGGTTGCCCTCAGTTTAAATCTTGTGGCCACACAGCAAGGCTATAATTTGTATTGGCATGAGATGCAAACCCAGAGGATAAAGAAAAGACAGTAAAATTAGGCTTGTCATGTCTAATGTGGACTCTCTTAGAAGTATTTTGTCTCATATTTAATTACACTTAAAAATATATTATATTTACATACTTAACTACAATTCAGTCAGACAACAGGGGTAGGGTAGGATTTATTATGGAGAAACGTGCACTTGCAATATGGGGCATGACATTTTCAAGCAACTTTTCCTTGCAGATAGAGTCCAGGTGCCTTTTTGACATGTGAAGGAGGGAGATATCACCTATGTCATCTTCTACAGAAGGGAAAAAGAACACTAGTCATCTCAGCCACCTCCTACTTGACTTCCTTGATAACATCACTCACTGCTTCCCTCCCTATATAGCAAATCATTTTTCCAGTTCCTAAGATATTCTTGCAAAAAGATAATACTAATTAAGCCCTTACCTCACTCACCCTCAGCTGATCTTCTCGTTCCCTCATTTAAATGTGTTCCCTACTTTCTCCTCTCCTGTAGATTGTCTTGTCTTTTCTTGTGCCTCCTCCTGCACTCCTGGTGCTAAATTCAATAGCTGATCTACATTTCTCAGATACTGTCATGTTTTCATCAATCCTGATAACTCTGTGCAAGACCTCCCACTTGAGCAAATTACTTTTACAACTGCCTGTCTCTCAAATTCCTTCTCAAATGAGGGCTGTTTTTTGTTTGTTTTTTTGTTTTTGGGGGTTTTTTTTGGTGGGTTTTTGTTTGGTTTTTGGGGTTTGTTTGTTTGATGTTTGTTGTTGTTGTTTTGTCGGTTTTTTCCAAATTAACTCTAGGACTATGAAGAACAGGCACACATATTGGTTTTCTTCACTCAGACTCCTAGCTGTGGTAGAGATTGATGTCATCCAAGTTGAACCGACTGACCAAAAAGCCTACATTGAAAGTCTAGAGGCAGTAAGCCAGAGCCTAGTAGTTTAAGATTTCTTTACATCACAAAAATGAAAGAGCCTCTGGGAGCTGTTTCTATATTTGTAAGACCCAAGTGACAAATGGAGACAACCTGCTTCTTTGCCTTCATTGACTAGGAAGCAAGTTTCTGACACAGGTGTGGTGAAGCTGAGCTGGTGACTTCAAGAGCTTTTGAGAAATGGCTGGTGCAAGAAATAAGCTGTTATATAAAAGAGAATCATGATGACATCAGACTTCAGCTGCACTAAAAGAAGAGCAGAAGCAACAACAGAATTTTTGAGGCACCATATTTTGTCAGTCTATGTTAGTCGGTCTTGCATCTTGCCTACTGTGTCAGGGACATAAGCAGAGAAACACTCAATTTTCTGAAGCCTGAAAAGGCTCAAGCACAAATAAGGCACTCGAATGCTCAGCACTTCCAAAATTAAAACAATTCTAGTCTTGCATTGAATACAATTGTATAATTTTTAGTTAACATTAAAAAAATAAATAAACTTTTAGAGCACAGGCATATTCAGGTTTAGAGAGCAGTTGAGTAGGATGGTTCAATGTGAGGCTGAAATACTTTCTGGATTCTGTATGTTGACAGGCATGACCCATCAGGAGAACATGTTGTGGCAACAGGCATCCCCCTCCAGCCCTGACGTGAGTGGGAGGAAGCTGTGGAGTCAGGACCACATCCCAGGAGATGGAAGCAAGACCCATATCCACCCATGCAAACAAGGGGTTAAGAGCTCGTTATATCCCCCATCTAATGAAGCCACTCCTGATAAATGCAGAGTGATGCATCCATAGAAATTATAAGTTACCAACACAAATTCTGCATTACAATACAAACAGATATTTTAAAAGACTAAGTTACAAATTGGAAAATGTTCACCTTGCCATTTGTAAAAGTAAAAAGACTTCAAGATGCTCAATGCTCCTAAGTCACTAGGGAAAGGCTGTGTAAAAAGTACTTCTGTTTGTTATATTAGCATCCATTTTCATTGATACCCAAGATGGTATCATTATCACTACAAAACGTGATTGCTAAAAACACCCTTTAAAAAAATGTATCAATTGATCAGAAAGTGCTGATGAGATGATCCAGTTTATGCAGAGCAAGGAGAAATATGTTCATACTCCCCTCACAGCTGGAACAGACTGAGTACACAAGAGCCTGCAAACACTTAATAGCAAAACCCTTTTTTTTTTTGATGGCTGTTCAACGCTCCTACACTACTGCCATCTGCTGGCAAACAGAAAACACAAGTTTCACTTTAAAAAAAAAAATAGTAGTGTTTAACCATGAAGTTACAAGGCTGGAAAAAGGAGCATGACTGGAAATAATGCACTTGCAAGGTCCAGGGCTGAAGAAAAGCACCTGCCTTCATAGAATCATAGAATTATTTAGGTTGGGAGAGACCCTCAAGATTATCAAGTCCAACCATAACCTAACCTCACCACACCACTGGAGACACCCCAAGCTTGGAAAGGACATTGCCTTCCATCAGCAGCACTGAGAAATATTACTGTTCCCTCTTTAAAAGCATTCCCCTTCCCACAAGAAAAATCAAGTCTTAAATGTTCCTTCATTAAAGACAATGACAGAACTCCCATTGACTATTACAGAAGCTACAGGTGACACTTAAAAAGCACTGACCTGTTGGTTAATACTTTTAAAACTGTTAAGATATGGCATCAAAAGAGAAACGAAGACACAAAGTACAATGCAAAGTCAATACACGACAACATTTTCTTCGTCTCACTAGTCAGTTTAGGTTTTCCATGAAATGCAGAGGAGTCTCTTGTGACAGGCACAGCAACACCTGACAGAGACCTCAACAGACTTTTCTGATAGCTTGTTGAGTGCCAAAGCACTACATAATTTACAGCAAACACTTATAGTGCAAGTTCTTTATTTGTCCTGGCCAAAGTATGTGTCAACTGATCAATACAGACTGGAACATCAGCAGCGAGCTTTTCTATGCATTTCTTTGGGATTAACTGACAAGAAGGAAAAACATTCCATTCTGAAAAAAAAAACCCAGTTATCATCACCAAAAATAGAGCACCCTTCACAGCTCTAGAACTGGTTAAAACTTTTCAATTAAAAAAATTAGTTTCTAGATAGGATAGAAAAATAATCTGTTATTATATAATTAAATTTTACCATAGAATAAATATATAATAAATATCTAATAGCTTTATTATCAAAGAATTTAAGGCCAACTCTGGGACCCTCTTTTGGGAAAAAGTAGATTTCGTGATTTAATAAGCTTTCAGGGCTTTTCAACAGAACAAGATTGTGCCTTAGAAAACAAAAAACAACCGTGAATCTTTAATTTATAAATTGACAAACCTACACTATTCATACTTTGACAGGATCTAGGAGTCTTGGTCATGAACCAGGAACTCCTTCTAGCAGTAGGTCAATACAGAAACCCACAAAAGAGGTGGGGGAGAGGAGGGTTGGGAAGGCATCTTTGTCTCACCATGCAGAGTTTCTTAGGTAACGGAAGAAGAAATACAGTAAAGTGACAATGGGTGGAATGCATCCATCAGCTGGCCAGGGAATTGTCCTGGTAGCAATGGCTAGAAGTTTCTTTGAGGTGCCTTGGGTCCACATCACAGAATTCAGCAAGCCATCCAGATGTCTTTGCATGGACAGTAGACTGTACTTCATAGAATCTTAGAATGTCCTGAGTTGGAAGGGACCCACAAGGATTGAGTCCAACTCCTGTCCCCGCATATGACCACTCCACAGTTCACACCATGTGTCCAAGGGTGTTGTCCAGTCTCTTTTTGAACACTGTCAGGTTTGGGGCTGTGACACCTCCCTGGCTTGTTCCAGCCAGCTGAACCTCAGCTCATGGCAGGGGAAGTACAGGGAAGTGAGATGCTGCTGGTCAGCATCAGCCTTCATGGTCACATCACCTAACAATACTTTAGAAAGGCACAGAGAAGAAGATGATTTTGAAGAAAGGTACACAGACAAGCCGATGGCATGAAAAAGAATGATGGTATTTATATAAGAAATTAAAAGCTATAAAGAAATTGGCAACTTAGGCTACTTCAGATAAAAATTTGGCATATTCACAGTGAAAGAAAGAAGGTGGGTAGGCTGGGAAGGAACTGCAAAATGAAGCTTGTGTGTGGTGTGCCAAAGGAGTGATAAAGTCTAAGAAATGGCCGGGGGGGGCGGGGAGGAGGTTGGGAAACACCACATCTTTTCAGCTATGTCCTGCAAATCTGACTAAGAGATAGAATTCCCATGCCCAGATAGATGTTATAATAACTGACTCAGAAAATTAGAAAAATTTTACCTGTGTAATTTGATTGAAAAGACCATCTCTCTTGGAAATAGAAGAAAAGTCTGCAACAATGGTTGTAGCATATAAGAGAGGCAAAGATGATACCCAAAAATATACCTTTCTTTATAGTTCCAAATCAAGTAAGAAAGCAAAGTTGCAGTCAGAGATAAAAATGGGATGTGGATGTTTGAATATACAACAGAGAGTTTGTCTTCTTTTTATATATGTATCACTTTTTATATATGTGTATGTATAAAACATGTTCGCATTTATACAAATATAAAGGCTATAATATAGACCCTTTGGGGATTTGAATAAATGGTTGGACATTCATGATTCTATATCACAAAGGCACAATGAAGGTTTTTTCCAGGTGATGAGAAGGTAGTTTGACAAGAGAGAGTAATTCTGTGAGTGCAGAAACAATAGCAATCTCTGACAAATAGAATTTAACTAGGACAGCATTCATTAAAGAAGAAAAACAACAAAAAAAAAAAATAAAAGAGAGAAGAAACAGAGGAATAAAAACCAAAACCAGACTGGATTTCCAAGTAACATGTAGTCAAAGTCAGTCTTCGTACTGCTAAGAAATAGAAAGAAATTATCTTTGTGATATGTGTGAGAGTCGCTTATGGATAGTACAAGGGAAAGCAGCAGAATGGGTAATGGCCTAGCAAAGAATTGGAAAAGAAAGGGAAAAAGAATAGCAGGTAGGACTTCCAGTGAGACACCAAAGTGAAGATGGGAGAGAAAAAACCCAAGAGCTGAAATCAACACTGACAGGTCGTCAGAAAGTAACCAAGGGAGATGGACCCAACGAGCAGCGCTGGAGAAGACACTGTGATGGTTGGAAAGAGGGAAGGAAGCCTGGAGACGGAGGGCACAGTTTGCTAAAGAACAACTTCAGCAAATGATCTCTTGAGGGAAGTCTGAAACAAGATTTGAGATCAAACTAAAACAAAAGAGAAAGCAAGCATGAGGCTAACATAGAGTGGGTATTTGATACTGAAATTAAATCTGAAGTATTAATTCCCATTCAAGTCAGAGGAAAGCATATCTGTGGCTTAGGTTTTGGGCCTATGATCTAGGCAGCCTCAAGAGATCAAGCCTTCTCTTTGCCCAGGAGCCCAGCCTTCATGATCAAATATTAAAGCATCTGTGTTATGGAACATAACTAGATAAATGTAGCATCATAGAGAAGTAAACAAGCAATATGGCATTGCACAGAGAACTTGCAAATGAGGCAGAAAAAATACCAGCATTTGCTTTCAGTTTGGGTCTGGAGTCTATCCTGAATTTGAATTAAGTGTCAAGATCAAATGTGAGTGCCATTAATTATTTAAAGATATGGTGCTTTGGGGAAAGTCTTGTTTTTTTGATAATTTGTGACTAATTTTTTTATGTTACACTTTCTTTTGAAAAATAGTTTAAGTGGTGCATCCCCTGAAGTTCTCATAAGCCCCAATTTGAGTGTGGTAAACAACATGCTTTGGAACTCAGAAATAATCTCCCATATTCCAAGTATTGTAAACTTGAAAATGTTGGAACACTTTTTTTTCACCCCCTTTGTGCAGGTGTTTTGGGTTTTGTTTATTTTGTTGTTGTTTGGGGTGTTTTTTGGTTTTGTTTTGGTTTTTTTCTTGTAACCTTTCGGGACTGTTTTGGACATAATGGAATGTATGCCATTTGTTGTCCACTCGTGCCCCTAAGTTTTATGCCCAATAGTAAAACAAGTACAAAACTACACCTCTACTTTGAAAGTATAGTAAATGCTACAAATGTTTATTTATATTAAGTATATTTTTTTTCCCAATTCCCTTATCAGTGTCAGAGCAAGTATAGATTTTTGGTTGATTATTTATTCCTAACATGTTCATTCAGAGGGATTAGCTCATTCCCCAAACTGTGAAGCATTGCCATTCTTATTCAGAAAGTGGTTAATCCAAGGCCTAAAATGGTTAAGTAATGATGTGATGGCAAATCTAATGTAGAAACCGCATCTCATGATGCTTCATCTTCTACCCTGCTCATTGAACTACATCACCTGATATTCAATGCAATGCAACCGACTACAGCTCTTCCATCCCACTTTTCAAAAAGTAGTGCTTTACTATTCTAGTAAAAGGTCCCTGGATCAAGTATTTAGAAACCAGCTATCCTGAATGCATATCATTAGCATTCTTTTTCAAATAACATGAGACATCTATCCAACAGATATGACAGAAATTAGTAATGTTGGATGCATGATAAACTCTTCAATGGTAACTGCTTTAAGACCTATTATCTGTAGTTAATCAGAGAAAGAAAAGTTTCTGAAAGCAAAAATTCTCATGCTGTGCTTGGCCAGTGGATAATCTTCTAACTTAGATGAGAACTTAATTTTTTACAAGACAAAAACATTGTTTTTACATCTACAAATGATCACAAAATGATCCAGTTTCAAAAAACTCAGAATTCTTTGAAGACAGAACAAATCAAATTAAATCAAACTTGACCATAACCAAATATTTCAATACTGAAACTAGTAGTAGCCTGTGGGAGAAGTAAACAGACCCAAACTTCACACAAATGCATCTGGAATTGAGATAGCATTCAGCCTTCTTTAATGTTATTAAAATTGAAGGATATTAAAGATCACATGTTCAAAGCCTCTGAGAAATCTAATAGTAGACATCAGCAACTTTGATGCCAGTGGCCCAGGTGAGATCTCTGCCTTTCTGAAGCACCAACACAGGTCTCCAGGCATCGGAGCAACATCCTATTTTGGACATGAAGATCTAGCTCAGAGAGGTAACGCACATGCCAGCCTAATATCTACTATGGGGAACCATGTAGTTTCATGAGAGACCACGTCCCAGAGTTGACTGACATTTTCGGTGCTTAAGACCAATACTACTCTGAATATAAGCTGCAAGTTGGTTTGTTCAGCTCTTTAATTGGTTTTACCTTTTTTTTTTTTTTAATGCTTTGCTAATAAACAGCTAAGTTGTCAAAGTTTGTAGAGTGACTTCCAACCTGATGATCTCATGAGCGTACATCTGCCCACACGAATAAAAATGCCAGCAAGATAAGTTGTTTATCTCTGGGCCCCAATGGCAGAATACAGCTATGAAGGTCAGACATTACATTTGCAAGAAGTGACAGAATTTCAGCATCAACTTCATAATTTTAGCAGCCATAACTGAAAACTATCTAGACATGTGAAAGGCAATAATGAAGGACAGTTACATACAGAAAGATGAACATCCTTGTAGTGTATAGTACTATATTGTCATGTATATTACTACATGACAGCTGGAACCTAACAAGGTCAACTTGACACAAAAAAAAGTCTTAAGAAAGTAATTACAATGGACAGACATGCCAGAGTGTCCCAGCTTTCATTTGATGCTCTGTCTAGGAATTAAAAATAGCATGATTAGTTTGCAGGGGAAAAGAAAAAAAAAGTTACTGATAAAACTACTGGTGTAAAAAGAAAGGTTAATTCTAATGTTGTATACCAGAAATCTGTGTATTAACCCAAATATTGTTTAAATTAGCCATCAAAATTCCTCAACCTTCTTTTCTCCTCATTTATGATTACTTCAAATATTTTTAACGTACATGTTTAAATTAATTGCAAGTTCTTAGAACTTCAGGTTATTAGATTTTTGCATTTTCAAGAAAGGAGCTGTTTCATATCAACTATAACAAGCCATAGCCAACAAATGATTGGCATAATTCTTCTAAGAGGAAGATGATAACACAGCCAGCCAGCCATCAGCAAATGGGTTACTCGAATGAATGAGTTGGACCAAGAGTGGAAACAAACCTTAAAAATGTATGAAGCTTGTCTTAGTTGAAAGCACTCTCTCATGTTGTAAACATACATTAAAATAAGATTAAAGAAAAATATTTTTCTCCTTTTGGAAACCTCATTTTATTAGCACTAGAAAATTTTCAAAATAAAAACATCAAGAAGATTAGGAATATCTGCAACTCGACTTGTAAAAAGTCTTTGCGACCTTCTGAAGAATAAAACACACTTCTTAAATGATACTCTAAGTTCAGGCATTATACATTTAAGTAAAACATCAATAATCTCAATTAAAGAATTAGCTGGTATAACAGGATTTTAAATATAATTACTATACAGAATGTAAATTTTAATTTGGATTTAAACAGGGTCTTATACCACGGTTAAAAAAAATTATTTCTTTAACCTAAAAAACTAACATCCCAAGACCTCTGCACACCCATTTGAATGAACAGCAGTAGAAAATCTGTTAAGGCAAATAAACTACTGCTATTAGATTTCAGAAGCAGCAGTCTTTAAAAGGACAGAAGCCTATTGCCCCTTCCTTGCTGTTCAATGCAAAATTCCAGTTTTCACCTGTAGCAGTTACTGAATTAATTTTTAAGAGAATATTAATTCTGCTTAGCTCTAGATTTTGATAAGTCTAAACCACCCACTTTTCTTGGGCCTGGGTGGCTACCAGCCCTACCAGATGCAGGTGCTGTGTGGTTATATTGCTTAACATTTATAACTGGAAACCATTTTGGTCTCTTCCTCCATCGCCTTCTATTAATGCCTACTTTAACCCTTTAATTCCCACTGTGTCCAGAAATCCCTTGCTGTGCTTCTTCCAATTATAGTACTACACAGCTGAACCCAGACAACCCGACGATCTCTTGACTACCCATTTAACACTTGGTAAAGATCGCTCTCAGGTGATCCAGAAAAGACTTAGCTCTTCAGTATAAGAGTACCTGAAGTTTGCCTTCATCCCTCTTGATATTTTCCTATTCCTGAAAAACCTCCTAAAGGACATTTTGAACTAAATCTATCCTCAAGGACATGCTCTTTGAGCAGCAGTTTACTCCACAGTTAATGACATCCAAAGCTTAGAGGATGCAGACCTCTTTAAAATAAGTCGGATTACCACCACCTTGCAGACCTTTTACCTCAATTAGCAGCAACTAGACAAGTCAATCTTGTCCCCGCTAGCGAGGAGGTTTGCTGCGGTTCAGGAGCTGGTATAACCAGCACCCTGACTGCCAACATGGGCTCTGCCACAGATGCAAATGCAAAACATCACAACCCCATAGAGATGCAGGTTACTATATAGATATAGACATATATCTAATACTCACTGCTGCTATTCAAAACTAGAGAACCGGCATTGCATGAGAGCAGAGTATTGATGCAAACAATACGCAGTAAGCATGCAAAACCCTGCTTCTCAGGCAAACGTTATCATCTAGCTCTAGTTTACAGGAACCCAGATGCCTGGAGTAAAATCCCTACTGGGACTGATCTGCTGTAGGCAGCTGACTTCATCGTCCCACCTCCGCTTTCTCCTCCCACACCACAGTTTATGCCGCACCGCTTGATTCAGGGAGCACATGCCTCGATATGTTTGCAGAGACAGTGTGTAGCACTATGAGCTGGCATTTCTTGTTGTGGTTACTAGCAGGTAATAAGGAGAGTCAATAATAAGAATTTAAATGCGTTTTTCTTCTCACCCATTTGCCATAGTCTGTTAATATGTTTTTTTGAAAATATGGAAACACATTTTGTGCACATACAGCTTGCTTTTGGAAACTTCTGTTAACACTCTCGCAAAGCCCACACAGCTCCAGGCACTGTGCAAACATATGGGAATATATAGACTGAAGTAAATACAAAACAGTAGAAGGAAATATTGGTGGATACAAAAATGAGGGCAGAATACATGTTAAAAATAACGCAAGTTCATAGCACAGATTTTAATAACCAATATTGCCCACTCTAGTAGAGAATGTGCGCACATGACAAAGTAATGTTATTGATTGCTCCACAATTATGTTCTCAGAATTTATTTAGAAAGCTGCCCAGAATACTAATATAATCAAAATATGGCACATCTCAATACCACAACTGACATCAGTGTAAAAGGTATCAAACCAACGTGGATTATTTTTTTTCCCCCCAAATTCTCATCTGTCTATTCCATTAAATGTGAAGGGGAAAAGTATTCTACAGTATGAAGTCCGGTGGGTTGCATTTTTTTCCTTTAAAGAGAAGCAAAGAAAACAAATCTCAATGGCTCCCTCTGCTGTCATGTCTTAGAAGTTTCACTATATTCGTAAAGGTTTTTTTACTTTTTTTTTTTTCCCCCGGCCCCAGTCAGTGAATATCTGGTATTTTCACACATCATACAGTGTTCCAGCTCTGAGGAGTCAAAGATGCCTTTATCCAAAAGTAGCTTCCTCAAAGTGCAATTCAATACCTGCTTATAATGGCTGGAACAGTATCATCCCTTCACATTTGCACAGCAGCTATGGATAGTATCAGGAAAAAATGTTTATGAATAGTTAATCATCTTTGTCATCAGCTTTGGGGTCAAGCTAGATTTAACTGCAGATATACAGAGATATAGAATTTGTGTCTCATGAAGCCAGATGACTTTGCATGAACCATCTGTATCAAAGGGAAATGATAATTTCAAAGCTACAGGAGTTGTTCTACAGACAGAATACGTTTCTCTTAAACCAAAAAATACTCCACAACCAATGAAACAAGCTGGAGAGCTGTATTAGCTCTGGCAAGCACTTTGCCTCACCCTTTGCCAGCCCCAGGAGACAGGTGATGGAACAGATTGAAGTTACCTGGCACAGGTGAGTAGCAAAGCAGCAATACCAAGGTGTCTTGCCCCACAGCTTAGAAGGATTTGTCTGCCTCTCAGCATAATGGTAGGAAGCTTAGTGATGAACACACCTTCAGGGACCTAACTCCAAGCCATAGAAGCCAACAGGTCCCTCAAAAGACCCAGAACCAGACCCAAAAATCTGCCCTCCCATGCTTAAAGAATAAGGAATTCTAGAGAATGTAATTTGTTCCCAGCAACGTACAAAAAGGGAGAGTCATAAACCAGCGCTTGGCCAGAACACAGAAGTGTAAGTTTAAGAGGAAAGCAAATACTTGAGTACTTCCAGTCTGTGGGAACCACGTCCCCAGGCAGAGGAGGCGGGAGGGCGGCAGCCAAGGGGGGACTCGCTGGGAAGGGCTCCTGCCACCTTGGCCGCCCGGCTGAGGCACACACTGCCAAGCGACACATTCCCCTCATGCGTCCCTGAAGTATATTTGGTACCTGAGGTTAACGGAATGGCTGCAGCGAGTATTTCCATACTAGTCACAGAATTTGCCCCAGCCGCTTCCGTCTTCCTTCCACTCCGAACACGATACCTCCCAAACCAGGAGCTATATTTACCGCTCGCACACTGCAACGTTTGATGGTCTCATGGTTCTAAATTAAGCAGCTTCTGTCACGCCCAGGACCAGCCGTAACTCTTCTCTGTTGGGTCTCCACATCAGACTTCTTGGTGCATTTGTGGCACCCTGCCTAAAGCACACTTAGAAGCATACACTGAAACAGCCAGTGGTCATCTCGCTTATCTGATGGTGAAACTGAGATCACTGGGTATTCCATACTGTACTTACCCCACTTTTCATTGGGTATGTATTTAAACTGGTGGAAGAGTGTTTCTCTCTCTCCCCAAACTGCTCAGGCAGCACTAACAGCTAAACTCTAATTTTGCCTAAAGCTTATACCCAGCTGCATTATTCTCCATCGCCTTTCTCCAGGAAGCATACTAAAACCAGTCATATTTCCAGTCTTCCCATACCCTTGGCAGAACAAAACTACCCCCTAGATTTCAACTTTTGTTTTCTTTTTACTTTTTCCCAGTACATTTTTACCATTATGGTACGCTAATTCACCTACAGGAAGCAAATCTAGTTTATTCTTTGTAAACCTATACAAACACTCTAATTTATTCCTCTTTTAAAGCTATACAAGCACTCTAATTTATTACTAACAACTTCTTAGCATAAAATGGCTTTGCTCTGTAGTTTTACTGGGCTAGGCTCACGCATTAAATTCTACCCATCCAAACTTAGATAATACTTCTAATATCCCAGAGTTAGACTTCGGTGGACCATCCTAATCTAACAAGAAAAATCTGAAAGAACTTTTGAAGTATTTCAAGTGAAAGATGTCCGAATAATATTAAGATAGTTCCATATTTCAAATCTCCCAAATGCCTTCAGTTAAAATCATGGTTCTTTGCTATTATATTAAAGTCTATATCCACTGAATTTAAGTTTGATCTTCTTTACCTAGATTGCAAGTACAAATTACTTCATCAGTTTATTACAGATGTAGGTATAATATACAGGTATCGGCAGCAAAAGATAACTTAGAATGTTTCAAAAAAGTTAAAGATTCCTCATAAGGCAACTCATATTACTACTAAATATGCGGGTATAAGAGAGTGGTCTACACACATACTTACCCTTCAGATTAAATCTTTCGACACTCTCATTTTTAAGAAGTTACACTTTTGTTTACTCCAGTTTAGTCTGTCTGCTGCACACTTTCTGGTTTACTGGCATTACTTTCCTGACTGGCAGTGCTGGAGGAAGCAATCATCATATAAGAATTGCTGATATTACAATGCAAAAAAACCCCAAACATCCCACACAACAAACCAAACCACCTCCACTTACATTCGTTCCTTCAACATACGTGATGCTGGAATGCAAAGGGGTAGAAGAGGAATGGAATTAGTTAATACAAGCAGTTAGCAAGCCCATCCTCTGTGCTTTTTTAGACAGAAGAGAGAACACAGCCTCCCAGAGCTACGCTCATACCTATTCCAAACTCTGCCTACAGAGCTGGAATAATTATCCTGAATTGGGATCAAACCGAGTGTCAGAAAGTCTGAGAAAAAAGAAGTTCATGAAATTTATCTTTGCCGTATTTTCATGCTTATTTAATTTGTTCCCCAACCTCTGCTAGTTCAAGAAGTGCCCACATGACTAACATGAAACCAAGGCATAAAGATTAAAGGATGTTTGGTGCTCAACAGGAAGTCTGAGGTATAAAAACCAGAAAGCATCAAAAGAAGCACGACCAGCAGGTCAGGGGAGGTGATTCTCCTTCTCTAATCTGCTCTCATGAGACCCCATCTGCAGTACTGTGTCCACTTCTGGGGTCCTCAGCACAAGGAAGGACAGGGACCTGTTGGAGAGGGTCCAGAGGAAGGCCACCAAGATGGTCAGAGGGGTGGAACACCTCTGCTATGAGGACAGAGAGTTGGGGTTGTTCAGCCTGGAGAAGGCCCCAGGGAGACATTATTGCAGCCTTCCAGTGCTTAAAAGGAGTCTATAAGAAAGATGGGAACAGATAGACATTTAGCAGGGCCTGTTGCAATAGGATGGGGGTAATGGTTTTAAATTAAGAGACAAGATTCAGGGTAGACATGAAAAATAATTTTTTTTTTTTTTACAGTGAGGGTGGTGAAACACTGGCCCAGGTTGCCCAGAGAGGTGGTAGATGCCCCATCCCTGGAGACATTCAAGGTCAGGCTGGACGGGGCTCTGAGCAACCTGATCTAGTTGAAGATGTCCCTGCTCATGGCAGGGGGGGTGGACTAGGAGGGAGACTCCTGCACATTTGAATTGATCCTGCTCCAAGCTCACCAGACACAAGCCAGTTTTAAGTCAGAAGCCTGCAGCAGGCCATGTAGAAGCAGGCACACGGGCAGCAGAGATGCATAACAAAGTTGACAACTAGATGAACACTTGCAGAGATAACAACCTACAACTACGATGTATAAAAAGGACTTTTTCCACCCTAGCTCTCACTCTAACTATTAAAGTAACTTGGGTAAAGACATCTTTCTATTAGCATTAGAATAATATGAGCTCTCTGTAAATTATGGTACACTTGACCTCTATAAAGAGGGCTCAATACTCAGGTTAAAATCTATAGAATGTAAGAGGTAATATCCAACAGCATCTCACCCCTGTTCTTGAACCAGAAGTTCCTGGAAGGAAAACCTGGATTCCTAAGCACCACTTCTTTATACCAGAAAGTATTTCCTCCAGCAATTACACTTCTATAAAACCAAAGGATCCAACTTTCACCTGGGAACAGGTTTTCCTCTGTTAATTCCTGCAGGCTCTGACATGAGCATGAGGGAAGAAATCAGTAAGAGCGAACTCCAGCCAGTAACTCACCCCACATCAAGCACATTTTGTCTTCATACAGGGACAGCAGCACTTGATTCAGTGGGAGTGCAGCACCTGCCCCCATCTAGCTCCTATATTTAGTTCTCCTGTAGGTTGCTTTAGTATGCTTCCTCTGGAATACCAAGCACATTTAAAGATGGAAACTCTGACCAAATGCTCACCAAAAGTAACTAATTGCTGGAGCTATGAGGTGTTTTTCCAAGGGGGGTGGGGGGGGAAGTGTGGAAAGTCTGTGGATAGTCCTTCTTGACACACCTATGAACTGAAGCTTTCCAACCACATTTCTGTCATGTACAGTATAGATTTAATTTTGCAAAGTCAATGTAATTTTGCATGCAGAACAGCATTCCATTTATCATCTTGATAATTTTTCATATTTCATATTTTTAATGGACAAACTCCATGCTTAACTTAGTCCTTTTAAGAAAGTTCTCAATGGTTCTTAGCTGTCAAATGAGTCATGTTTCTACTGCAGATACATTATTTTTTTTAGAAAAATGTTTTGCTATAGAATTTTCCTTCCTTTAAAGGTTTTCCAAATTTGTTCAAGTTGCATTGAGCTATTTCTATAACTCATAAATCATAAAGCTACTGAACTAATTTATTTAAGTAAAGATCCAGAAAGAACCCTGATTTAGAAAGCCCCAGCTAGCTGGAGGCTAGGAGAGCATGCCAGAGGCAGTTTATGCTTTCTTTGCTCTTACACCATTCTTGAAATGTTCACAACTGGTTGTGGGCAGAGGCAGGATGTCAGATCAGCCACATCTTCATTCTGGCATATCCCTTCTTAGATTACAATTTGTGGGAAGCTTTTGATTGTAAAATACCTGCAAAAAGGACTGGGCCAAAATTTCAAAGTATTTTTGCAAACAAACTTCTTGAACTTGTTGAAACTTAGGACAGAAGTATCTCCATACTCTCTGGATGTCAGTTCAGGAAAAAAAAAAGTTTTATGTATTTCATGTATTTATTTCTAGAATCTTTTTTGAGCACTACATTATGAATACTAAGACACACGGAAGCATTTCAAGCACTTTGATTTAGAAATGATCAGGAAAAACATTGAGTGCAATTTAATGCAACTTTTTTACATCCCACGTTTTGGTTCATTTCTTCAGTTGGTGAAGACTCCTACATGTTTTTTGGGGGGTTTACATTACAGTAAGATTTTAATTATATCTGTATTGGGTATTAGTCTTGGTGACATAACTGGCCAAAGACTTTAGGCTAGACTTAAGTCTGTGAAGCTTTGTGCTTAAAAAGGACACGGGCCCAGAACTTTCTGCTGTATCGGTGTCCCACACAGATTGCAAGAACTACAAAATTGGATCCAAGTCAGCCAACAGTGAGCATTTCATTATATAGTGATGTGAGCCAGATGACAGGGGAAAGCTAAAACCGTCTTAAAACTCACTTGCAAAATTTCATTTTCAGAGGTGTAGTCTTTCTTAAGACTCAGCACTTCTGTTCTTGTCTTTGAAAAGCTGCAGAACTCATTTGTCTTTACATTTTGCTGGCAGATTAGTGCATAAGTTACTTACCAACTGGGATGTTTCCCTCTCGACTTCCATCCTTGGGCAGAAGCGATTCAAGGTCAAGCTCTTACCTTTGTGCAGAAAGTTGCAACCACCAGAGAACCGCAGCCATCCTGGGAGCAGCACCCACACTTCCAACTTTTTCCTCCTCCCTGCATGATGAAACACCTGTGCTACAGTTCTTTTCTCCCAGTTCAATCAATCTTAAGACTGAAAAATTCCCAGTTACTGTCAATAGATTTATTTCAAGATCCCTTTGCGTTCGTTTCTACATCCCCTCTATCTGCGGTTTGTCCTGTACCTCCCCACTAAACCCTTCTCAGTCTCTAATGCTCCTCCACCTTCAGCTCCTCTCTCCGCAGTTTTCATGTATCGCATCACTGCCAATTTCTACTTAACCCTTTTCTCACTCCCCTAAAATATATATATATATGCTGCCAGAACATTCTTCCCTGAACTATCCCCATTTCCTCAGTCTGTCTTAATTACAAGCTTTCAAGTCCAGGGACATCCAGTTGTGAAGATTCTAATGCAAGACTGTCACCTTTCGCATGTCCTTCAACTCTCCTCTAGAAAATGGGACTTATTATAATAGCATTATGATATTATCAATTAAATATAGATGAGTTGATGCTTGCTTGTGGTTGACTAGGTATAAATGTAAGAATTACAGCATAACATTTGTACAGTCCAGTTGAAAATCTGTTTCTCTAAAAATATGAACAGGAGAAATTTGCAGACACTGATGTTCACAGAAATAAACATTTGAAGTATCACATTCAAGATAACCTTTTTACTGCCAAACAAGTAACAATTTCTCTTTCTACCACAGTACTTTGATACCAGCATTCTAGGAAAATTAGCTAGCTTATTTAAATAAATCTTACCACACTGGACGACTTAAAAGTACAGCACAATAAGTAGCTATTCTGTTCTGTATACCTCATCACACTGTTATCTCAGTGCTTCATTAAATCATTAACTCTAATCTGTACCCACCAGGTGATTTCCTTCACTGTTGCTCATGCATCATTTGAAAGACAAATACTCTGCAGCAGGGATGGTCTCATTTGAGGTCTCTGGTAAGTCTCTGCCTCAGGGGTACCTTCTGAGGAGCATAATAAAAAAAAAGAACAACTCCTTTGATCAGAGACCTGATGCAGGTGTGAGCTCTGTCTCAAGTCTCTTTTCACACACTCATCTTGAAACATCAGCTGCATCATTTTCCAGGATCACCCAAGTAGCAGCACCTCAGACAGATGTTTCTCTTTGCACACTCCTTGTGGGCTCTCAATTGCCTCTAAGCTCCCAAACTTCAATTTGTTCAAATATCTGCATTACACAAGCTTTTTCCTGCACTGCTTGTAGATCTTCGTGTAGGATCTGTGGATGGAGGAAGAGGGAAGGACTAAAAAGTACCCTCCAAGTTTAAAAAAAAAAAAAACAAAACCAAAAACCACAACTCTGAATTTCTCCCAACTGGAGGGAAAAAAAAAAATCCACACACAACCTCATCACCTTATCTCCATACTTAACCAACATACAAATGCACAGTGAAACAGTACATCTGGACAGCATTTCCTCCATTTCCTTTACCTTAGGGTTTGTTGGTGTATTTGCTCCCTGCAGGTGGGAAATATCACACAATTCCATCCATTTGTCATTTTATTGAAATATTTCCCATTATCCCTCCCACTTGTTCCAACCAAATAAACCAACAACTCATTGTTCTTTTACATGCCATAGGTATGATTGAATTGTATGGAATGGGAGGAAAACATCAACAGAAAAAGAAGGTAGAAAGTCGAAGTGTCCTTTCAAGTGACTCTTTTGCTGCAGAGAAAGCAGGTAGGCTCATTGAATGAGATTCAAGATCTAAAGAAAGACACTAAGTGAGAAACTATCATGGTGTAACGATGCAGAAAAGCTGTGTTTAAACAGAGACTTTTTCACTCTACCTAAAAATGTCTCAAACACTCTTAAGACACATTCGACATAGAGAAAGCTAACTAGAACTTGCAAGAGAGTTAAGCAGTGAAAGTGTTCAAAACACAGGGAAACAGTATTTTTTCTTAATGTCGAACTTAATCATATTTTATTATCTTGTCATTTCATCAGTATGATAAAAAATGCTGCAATTTATAGGTGTGGCCTGCTCCAAAGACTAACAATTATTCACAGAAATAAACTAGTAACTGAATAACTTCTTCAGATAAGCAACTTAAAATAAGCAAGATCAGAAAAATCTCTGACTATGAAATCAGCTGGGGAAGTCTAGTAAACGGCAATGATGAATTAGGGGCAGAGGTATGGCATATGCACTGAACACAACCAACCTTCAAAGCCTTGGGAAATATATGACGTACTTAAAGAAAACGTGAAATAGGGAACCTTGTACTGAGGCACACGTTATTATAACTCCAAGACTGTAAACTGATGTAAGGTCAAGAGCAAAATCATAATGTTAAGAGAAAAGTGGAAGAGACACATATAACACAAACGAAAAAAGCCCGCCCCCATCTCCACAAACACCAACCAAGCAGACAAAATTAGAGACCAAATTAGGAGTTCAACTGGACTATGTGAACATACTTGATTTTAATTCTTTGCTCAAAAGATTCTTCCAGCACCTGAAAAGCTGCACTGAAGTGTGAATGAAGAATCAACCTCACAACACTCTCCTGGGTGTCCAACATCCTTTGTCTCACACAGCTGTTAGTTCTCTTGGTGTTCCAGCATTTCATCTTCTGCTTCCCAGAACAAGTATTCCTGTCTCCACCTTTGACTTTCAGTTTTCCAAAAAAAATCATCAATACTCACTAGCAACCCAAAGAGCAGATACAATAGTTATTTATTAACATTTAAAATAAGCATAAATCTCAGGAACTAAAAACTTCTCTGAATTGTTCTGCAAGTGGTATTCTTGAAATTAAAGAAGATCAATACAACTGAAAGACCAAGCATTATCATAAAACATGAAGTTGAATGGAATACAGCTCAAGTTAATAGCAATTAAGTTACATTAACTTGAAGAAATTAAAGAGTTCTACACATTTTCTGATGAAGCACCACACTCACAAGACCCAGTGAAGCATCTCATGAGAACTAAGCTGCAAACCAGTTAAGCAACTGAAAACAAAGTGTCAGCCAATTTAAAAAAGAAAAATAATTTAGCAGCAATGTTTTCCAGAGAACTAGCAGAAGAGGGATAGATTTAACATCCAATGTATTCCAATCACACAGCACAAACATCTGAATTTTAACCAATTTAACAATTCTGTATTCCTGGAAAAAGAGATCTCAGTCGTTTCATCCTCTGTTTTACATGGCTGCTAATCCAAACTGATGCAAGTACTTTTAAGATTCTTGGGTAATATTGAACAGCAGCTGCACATATTAATGCTTGCAAAATAAAATTTCAGCCTTTTTTTTTTAATAGTAGATACACAACTTCAGTAGATAATGAAATATCCGCAACCTTTTATTTTACCCTTTTGATGAAATGCAATAAGCTTAGCTCAAACTAAAGCTAAACCTCCATGTAGCTTGCTCAAATGCTTAGTTTGGAAATTTTTATTCCTGGACTAAGCATAAAGCAAGGATTTTTTTTTTTTTTTTTTAACATCTGAGGTTCTTTCAGATGTTCGCAGAACAGGAAAGAAAGGATGCATAAATTCAGAGTTCAATATTTAAGTGTAATGCTTCACATATGAGGGCACAAATCAAGACAGCTTGTTCATCTGAAAGCCCACAAACTCAACTTAAAACACAGTCATCATTCTAGAGTACCTTGTTTAATTTTACATGAACAACCACTTCATTCTCAAGATGCATGTAAACTTGTGCAGGCAGATTAAATGTAATAGTACCTCTGAGGAGATGAAATTCAAAATAACAAAGTAAAATTTCTCAAATGTTACAAACTAATTTTACAGGCAAAGGAAGTTAATTCAGTATTAAGATGACAAGTGCAAATGCACACAGGATGTGCAAACACCTTATAAACTCTCACTTAACACATCAGTTACCACCACCACTAAAATTCAGAAGAACACTTAGAGTGGACCCTTGTATTTAAAAAAACTGTATGCCCTCTAAAATTCTAATGAAATAATGTCCCTTTCCATCTTCTGAACAAAAATGCTGCAGAATTAACTTTAAAAAAAATGGCATACACCACATGGGAGACTGAATTCATCTGGTTATTAAAGCAATTATTTCTCTATTTACATCATGGCAAACAGGCTGAGACAAACTGAGACAAGCTAAATTCAGCCAGAAGTTTTCCTCTGTCCAGAGGAGAAAATAAAGTCAGGAAACTTTTTTGCAGATTGTGAAAACAGGATCCAACACCAGGCTTCCCTCATGAGCATCCAAAGGGAGCAGCAGACAAAAGACAGGACAGTGGAGTCTTCCTAGAAACGGCAGGGAAGCGGGAAGGAATGCTTACTTAGGCAGGAGTAACAAATTCAGCAGCTCTTGAACATCTGACCAAATGCAGACTTCTGGAGGAAGATGCTTGAAGACCCACTAAGCACTTGCACTCTGCTTCCAACGTGGCAAAACAGCTTCTTGTGAAACACATAGGGAAATTGTTTGGAGGAGCCAACCAACTGGTGTTTGACTTCTGTTTGTTGGATTTCCACTTGCGAAGAAGGACAAGGTCAGAAAAGAACAGGTAACAAACATTATACATACATCCCCTTATATTAATAAACAGCAAGTTTTATTAATAATATTTGGCTTAGATATACCTGGACACTGAAAGTATTAATAAGAATGCTTCAGGATTATTATGGGAAGAGAAATACTGTCAAAAGCCTCAAGAGGATACAAATTTAACTTTCTGAACTGGAAGATCCATATTCATCATATTAAAATGCACTTTATTAAAATATATGAAGTAGAACAGACCGTATAGGACAGATGCTTTGAGGACAACATGCCAGCTGTACACTAATACTTTAATTTTATATGAGGCTAAACTCATTTGCTTAAAATTCCTTTGATTCATAGAGAAATTCTTTTCCCTTCCATGCTAAACTATGGTGGATGTGTCAGGCTGAGAATAAAATAAATAAGGAATAAAGATGCAAACAGGTTACTTTCACAGAAACTTTCAAGCAGATTAAATAAGATCAAATGGTCAATTCTCATGCCAAAGAATTCTCATCTGAGTTATACTTTAATGTACACAAAAACCCCTACAAAATTTTAAAAAAGGTTTTGCTGCAACTGAAAAGAGCTGGTCTCTTAATCTCTTAATTTATCACTATATTATATGGCTCTTCACCTGGCAAAAGAATAAACAAGACACTGAAGAATCTGTGTGTATTTCCTTAGCAAAATGGTAGGAAAAATGAGTTCAAATGGCTTTGAAAATAATACGAAATGTATTTGAATGCCTAGAATTATTGATTTTAAAATGAGTGCTGCAGAAAATTCAAAGACTGTCCACATTGGATTTTTGCTGCACTAGAATCAGCTGAAGTATATAAATACCTTTCTGGTGAAAGAGCCACCAATAACTTTGAAAAACACAGTCCAAAACACTGTTGCTTCAACTCAGTTTCAGCTAGAAAAGATACAAAATAGTTTATTTAAAACTTCTTTCTTAAGGAACATATTTCAAGTGTGTAAATCCTCCTATGAAACAGAAAGCAACTTCAAAATAGAACTTTGACTAAATAGCAAAAAACATTTGAGATGCTTCCTCCTAAATATTTTGTTATTAGCACCTGACCAAGAGCTCAACATTATCTTTTGTTTGGTGCCACAGATTTACCTGGGATGAGAATCATTTTGGCAAGGGGCTTTTGCATCTAAATTTTGCAGACAGTGCATTATGAAACTGCCAGAGTATCCAAAAAGATGAACAGAGCAAGAGGATGTACAGAAGCAAGTATTTGATAAATTAAGCCTGGAACAGAAAAAGACATGAAGCAATGAAATTTGTCTAGTTGTGGATAAGGAGTTTTTCCCCTATCCAAGTCCCTCAAAGTAAAGTAGTGCCCATGTTTTCGTTAAGCCAGCACCTTGAGCATTCAACTGACAGGAATTATTTCTTGTCAAAGTCAAATACTAAAAAACCTATGTTAATGATGCTGATGTTACAAAGTCAAGAGACACTCAAACATTAGCAAAGCTCCTACAACTTCAGTTTACCCCACTGGTGTTAGTCGGACAAGACTTTCCAGCAATAACTTTTCTGTATGAATTCTCAGGTCTCTTCAAAGTGGAAAAAGTAGTATATATACTCAGTATTTCTTCCCTCTTCCTGCTATCACTAAAAGTATGCGATAACATCATATCTCACTGTACACTACCACAATCTTACACTGAAAACGGAATTGATTTTCTTCCTTGGAGAGCCTTTCCCAGTTTTAACCATTCTGCTGCATCTCTGGTTCACCAACCCATTAAGTGTGTAGTGCAGCTAAGCCTACTCAGCAGTGGGTACCTGCCTTTGAAAGGACAAGTCTCCTTTCTTCACCTCCCACCACCTCCCTTCTAAACATTTGACCTCACAGAGAACTGCCCAGACCATTAAATTGGCAGAAAATGTCTTGAACTGGCTCAGTATGGATCACGGGAAAACAAATGCTGACACAAAGGAGGAGGCATCAGGAACAGAAAAGGGGTTCCACTGACTCCTCCGTTAGCAAGCAGTCAACTTCACTGTATGGAAAAATCAGACCAAAAAAAATGTATTTCTACATTTATTTGAAATGTTAAGCACCATTCCTTTTCTTTCTGGAGGAAAAGAACTCGTGCATAAGGAAGCTGAAGGCTAAAAGTTTCACATGTCCATTAACTAGTACAGCATTCCATAGCTGATTTTACAATGTTATATACTATTTTTACAGCACTTTATATGCACATAAAATTCCTTTTAATTTCAGCCTCACATACTAAACTCCCAGCAGTCAGCAAATCGGTCGCAACATGACTAACACCATCAGGAATGAAACTCTTCTATTTGTAGGTTTGCTAACAATCCTAGAACAGTATAAGAACTGTTACAGCTCTCTACATGTGATCACCTCCTTTTCTCACAATCCTGTCTCATTTTCCAAGCTCTCAAAGTCTGCAACAGAGTGATGATCTCATATTATACTAAACCTGATTCAATCCAAGAGCAATGCTCATGCTATTAGAATTTAAAAAAAGGCAAGAGGTAAAGCAGGAAATACTAACAAAGTCTGCAAAAATATGAATACTGCAGTGGAAGCAAACTATGGTTGCACATGCAAATAAACTCCTGAATGCCTGACTCTACCAGTAGTTTTCTTTTAACTGGAAACTTCTGTGCATTTTCATAAGATATTTTTTAACGGAGCAGAAGCATGCTGATCTATTCTATGAAGGATCATCAGAAGGACTACATTCTTTGGACTCAAAACATTGACCTTTGCCACTTCTACTGATCAATGACAATTGGAATAATGGGCAGTAATCCATAAATCAGCCAACAGAGGGAAACAAATAGCTATAAAACCTGTTAGCCAGAAACAGAAATGCATGGAAGCAGCAATTTTGGGGCTCAAGTCAAATTTCACAGGGTTTGGGCTTGAAGCTTTCATGTAAGTCTCCTCTTGCAATACACACTTTACTTATCCCTCCCTCATCCCACTTGCTACTTGTAACACAACCACATTTAAGTGAGATTGCTTCTTTTCTCCAAAATACAGGAGTGGCTTCCCTTTGGAGTTCCCCGAAAACTGGCAGTAAAAATTAAGATCCATAGCTGCTACTCTGCAGTCTCAAACAATATTTTAAATAATGAGCATGTACTGAACTTCTTGTGTTTGCAAGGTTAGAAGAGTGCGAGGGGCTTAGGAAGAGAGAAAAGTAAAATATAGCAAAATAGCCTGTATTCAAAACAAACCTTTGCCACTTAAGCTCCAGAACTTTGATTGCCAGAATCTGTAGGACTCAAAACACAATATAAACATCTGTGTTGGACCATAAGACATGAAACATGTTAAAATAAAATGTGGTATTGCTATTTTAAGGTATAACATATCTGACTTCTACACTGCTGTTCTAAAAAGAGAAAGCTATCCCCGGAGTTTGGTACAGGCTGTTCAGTAATTTTTTTGTTTTGTTTTGTTTTTGTTACAGTCAATATACCCACTTAACATTTTTTTAATATTCTCTTCCAGCAGATAGAATGTGTTGCTATATAAACTGAAAACAAAAAAAGATATAATTTTTAGAAGTTAAAAACTAACATAGAATTACACATTTTAATATATATTCTGAAATTCTTTCTGCATGGTTCTAACAAAAATCATGTTAACATGACTATGAACATGTCATCTCCACAGATCAAAGTATTTTTCTCAAAATATTTTCAAACAAGGGAAAAAACACCTGGATATTGGGACAATGAAACAAAAAAATTTGAGAAACAGAGTATATGCTTGCTAAACAAGAATTATGTTTATTTAGCTAGTGATTCACCTAGAGGAGTAAATTTTCACTTTCATGATAGCAATCTGTCAGGCTTGCAAACACCCAGAAATAGGAATTAAAGATTATTTTAAATGTAGTTATAAAGGTCATAAAAAGTCTGATTTAGACTGAGGTACATTTACTCAAAACTGAGATTCATTGAGTGGTAGCAAACAAACAGTTCCTCAGACAAATGCATTTTTTTCAGTATACATGTTACAGAAAAAAAATAAAGAAATGTGCATTAACTGGTGGTGTCCACCAAGCTGCATATTAATATTCTCTTACACCAAACAGTTTGAAACAAGGGAAATGTCATTCTAATATAATTTTATGTTACGTTTCATTTGGCTAAACTGCAGCTTAAAGTTGCTTTGCCATATTAAAAGATTACTACAATAATTTTCACATGAACATTTAGACTTGAGTTTTACTCCAGGACTAAATATGGCATGATTTGCTTTTAATCTGTTGAATAGCTAAAAACTGACAATTAAAAAAACTACAACAAAGAAAAAATTAAGTTGAAGCAATGTGAATCTCACATCATTGAACCACTTCTAATGGTTAAATGTTAGTATTTAACAAATTCAAAGAGTTAATGAATCCTTGCATTCGTTCAGTCTCCTGTGCCTTATAGCTAGGATGCATAAATACAAAAGACAGCAGATACTGGTAAAAGCTTCAGGACAGAAAGTGCTTGACGAAGGTACAGTTCTCAAGTGTGTTTGGTGAGAGAGTATAAGGGCAGATGCACTGATGAGAACCATTACAAGAAGAGTCAATTTTGTGTTAAAGTGTTCAAAGATGTCACCTTAAGCAGAAAAAAGCTTTAATAACGTCTTCTTAGACATATTAGGCATTTCCAGAGTCTACATCATTAGTGTTGTAATTCTAGCTGGACATCTCCGTATAGTTATTGTTTGTTTCTATTTCTCTCCTGAAAAAAAGAAAAAAAAAAAGGAAAATCATATATTAATACAGTTCAACATTATCTGCTTTCCTATCATTAGGGCAGTTGTATTGCTTGCATTTTCTCTAAATCAGGCAACAAGCTTTCAAGGAAAAAATTTCACTTTTTTCAGGAATGTGAAATACCTAATTCAAGTCAACTTCTTAAAAAGAAACACAGAAGTATGCATAAAACTAAAAGGCAAATATGTTCCAAAAATAGCTATCAAAAATAAAAGGTTTTACAATGTTGCTTTAAAATAACTTCCAAAAAAATGTACTGCACAAAGCCAGCTGAAAAAGGAGACCAAGTGACCTACAAACAAGGCAAGAGAGAGGTACCCTAAATCTTCTGCTTAACTTGTCAAAAATGCCCTGCACGAATATTTAAATAATCTACTCTCCACCTGTTATATCCCCAAAAAAGTAAAGATCATATTCCCAGGTATCTCATTCAAAGCCCACTATAATAAAATGTTTCAATGCGCTTAAGATCAAAAGGTAAAGAACAAGCTAGCCCAGTACCACCTCCTCCATACGTACAAACACATGGCTCGAATGGCAAGAAAAAGAATTTTTTTTAAAAAAAAAGCCATCACACTTTTTTTAGAAATTACTTTTAGTCACAAAATGCAAAAGCAGTGAGGTAGGAATGGCTGGAAAAAGGCCCGCTTGAACGCAAGCCTGAGTTGCAGTTAAGCCCATGTTCACTACAAAGCCCTCAGAGCATCATGAGATGTTGCATTTGGTGTAAAGGTACAAAGTGTGTGATGTCGTCTGTGTAATACAAACATTGATAAACAAGTTTGCATGGTTAAGGGCTAAAATACTAACTGCGCTGTCTCTCTATCAGTGACTAATAAATCCTTCTTCCATATTACAAGTCTAACAGAGTAAATAACATTTTCGGTGCTTTAACATCCTCCATTTTCTCTAATTTGTCAAAGATAAACATACACTTCGGCATTATGACTACCCGTTAGGAAAAAAATAAAAACAGATAATGAGCTCTATCTCATTACCTTCATTATATACCTCCTAGACTGTAAGACAACACTGTAGTTTGACTCTAAGGAACTAAGAATTTATCTTCCAATAGCATTCCCTTTCTGAATATGTACGACTGAGCACATTATATATATGTTTTAAAATACCTTCACAGAAGACAGGTATGTTCCCTCCTCCATTGGAAAGAGAACAAAAAACTCATTTCCAGTATTTTTATTATTAATGCATTACACAGCATGTTATAAATGGAACATAAACATAATAGGGAAAACCAAAATAAACCAGGAGGCATTTAAACCATTATTTCAAAACCACTCTGATACCACACTGAAACTTTATTATGCTAGAAACTATTTAGGAAAAGTCCTAATTGGCATATGGACCCAAATAAATTCTGCCAAAAAGACACTATAATGAAAGAAGAAGATACATACAATTTATACTGGTTATTAGAGTACAGCTGCTGGTGTAATCCTCTCCAACACAGCCCTCTGAGTTGCTTTAAGATGAACACTAAAAAAGTCAATCTCACACAGAGTTCTTGCTCACAGTCCCAGCAGCTCTGTATCTAAGACTGGTCATTCTCTAGGGCAGAACTTCAGTCTATTTAAAGCAAGAGCAATACTTGCACTATTCTGCTAGAAATCATTTTTTCCTAATTCAAAGAACATAACTAATATTTGCATAGTAAGATACTGGTTTTAAAATGCGAGATTCATAGTAACAGTCATTAATTCAAACTGATATGTTAACAGAGCACATCTAGGCTGAAAAGAGATGATCCCTGGCCTCATGCCTCACTGTGCATGTAAGGCATTCAAAAATAGCCTGCTTGTGCACACCTCAGATTATTCCCCTATTATCAGCAGTCTTCAACTGAGAGAATTGCACAAAGTGCTGAAAACCACTACTGCAGTATTAAGCAGAAGCCTATGAAACTGTGATTTAAATAATAAAATATCAAAGTTAGCAATTTTAAATACTACCTACATACAAATAAAATCATCAGTTCCTTCCCATTTGCAAGTATTACATCTGTAACCACTGAGCCAAGCTGTCCAGAAAGCCTCTCTCTGCACTGCAAACTGCTGCACAGTAAACTGATCAACCTTGTGCTTTGTGTAGCTCCTGAACTCAAAATGCATTTAAGTTCATAAAAATTCAAAGTAGAAAGGGAATGATATCCTGACCACCTGCTTCCAGTGGATTAAACAAGGGAAGTGTTACATATTTCATGTCCATTTTGAATTCTACAGAGGAAAAGGCTTTAAAAACCACACCAGCACACCTTTCCTGTAGTCTCAAAATTACGTATTACTACAACTATATTTAAATACTTAAAGCAGACATACAAACTTGACATTTTGCAATGCAAGTGCACAGTATTTTCTTTAGATATTAATACCAGTGACATCTGACACCCTATATAGCAAAATGGACAAAGAAAAACTGATTTATTCAACACACAGGTAGTGGTATTACACTCAGAAGTAAACTAAACCCTTCCTTTTAAGTCAGATCACACTCACTACCACTGTCTTTACCCATCTCCTCTGTTTTGTGGTTGCTTTTTTTTCCATTTTTCCTTTGGGCAGCTTTTGTTTGGTTGGTTTTGTACTAAAAAGTTATTATAGACGAAGTAGCAGAAGATTTTACCCCCAGCAGGTTTCCTGCATCAGAGCAGAGGAAGTTTCCAGTGTAACTGACTGGATTCCACTACATTTCCCTTTCATTAAAAAAATCTTTTATTTCTTATATTCAGATGAGCAAAACCTTTTCCACATCTCTTGCAATGCTCTTGGATAAAAAGCTTCTCCAGTCAATTTAAGTTCCCTGCCAGAGGCAAGCTTCACTTCAGAACTTGCTGGGGTGAAGTTCCCCAGCTTTAGGGGGAGTTTAAGAGCAGGTCATGGAAATTAGGTACCATTTGAATCACAACAATGTGGGAATGCATCAGCTGGTTAAAGGTACCTGCCAGACCACGCAGTTAACTTTCTACACAAACTGACACAATCAAGTGAAGGTGAACCTAAAAACGCTCGAGCCTTGGAAACATGCATCGATCTAGTGCAAAGTTATGGAATTAATAGTACAACTTGTTCTGAACTGTGAGGCTGAATGATTTCCAAACTTCAGTTCTCTGAATTCAGCGCATTAATTGAATGATCCTGTGCTGAAAAGTAGCTGCAATGTAATTTATCCTGAGATTTAACAAAATCTCTATACTAATCAAATTTCAAAATTCAAAGCAACAAAAACATTTCCTGATCCGATTTGAAAGAAACTACTGAGATGCACGCAACATTGACTTCTGGAATTTTTTGTCAAAAACAAGGAAACTGAAAAAGCCTCACTTCAAGTAGCAAAAATGTAAATGATAGCCTAACAACAACAAGAAGCTACTGCAGCCCTCAGCTCTATTTTCTTCTCAGATCCCACAAACTGAAGCTCAATGTGAAGGAAGGCAGACATGAAAGAAGGACTTTTGGTTTTTTTTATAGCAGTTGCAAGTGCAAGCATTTCAAGGTGTCCATTTTGAAAGCTATCCAGGATTGCAAAGTTGCACAGGCAAATTGCAGAGAGTTCCCACACACACTTGCCTCCAGCACAATCAGCTATACTTGCAAAAAAACCCCTAGAATTTTGCCAAACTTTTGCATCTTAATGCAATGTTTATGCCTGAAGCTGTCTGCTTTGCCCCTGTCCCAAGAGGTAGCATCCTCACCCCAGCTTCCGAAGGGAATGTGCAGCACATCATAGTTGCTTCACTGCAAACTGCAGTTTAATCTTCAGTTTAAAAACTCTGCTCATCTGCAAAGTAAGCTAACATGTCAGACTGCATTCTGTGAAGCGAGGCACAGGCACACATCTCCGCTGCCAACTCTGCTGCGTGGGCAGAAACACCTGGCAGGGACAGAACAGACAGCTGGAGAGCTGCTGAGAAGGAGCCACAGCAAAGTTCATGAAATCTCATTTACTAATAGCATCAGTCATAATCTGCAGTTTATTGCACCCCGGTGTACCATTACAGCTATGACAGCACAAACATTGACCTCAGTGCTTGAGAACCACAATGAAAAACAGATTACTGAGAAAACTGAAAAACGCTAGAAATAGTTTACTCCATTTATGACAAGGAGCTCATTGGCTGTTACCATCAGCTACATTACTGAAACTTTAAAATTGCATAAAATAAAGGTCCTTCTTAACTTCTCACTCTTGAATTCAGAACTAGGGAAGGTAAACCTACTGAAGACAGCACCTCAAAACCAGATAAAAATATTTAAATACATTTTTCTGAGAAGTACTTCTGGGAACTCTGGGAAGATGGGGGGGAAATGATCAGATAGGAAGGATCTCTAGAAGCCTTACACGGACATAGAAATTTTTCCTGTGGAGATGCCATTCCCCTCCAACAACCATTTTCTTCTATTCCCTATTCCAATATGAAAACTACAAGGCACAAATTAAAAACCAAAGTGAACACAGGAAGGTAAATGAGGTTTTACAACTGAAGAGCAGTTCCTTCTTCCAGTAAGCCTTATGAATTAATACTCAAAGACCCTGCTGCTGCAGATCATTTCAACTCCAGACAGGAAATAAGGCTTTCAAGCATATGAATATTAAGGAAGTCTGAAAAGCTACAAGACCCAGACTCCTAATTTATTTATTCTTCCTATTAGTTTTGATGGTATTTTACTTATTTCAGCCTCTGAAACATACTTAGCAATAGTAGAAATGTGAACAAATTACTCTAAAACGGTAACTAAATTTAAATTGCAGCAGACAGATGCATTGTTAGTGGAAGATGGACAGACCATATTATTTTATTGTGGTAATGATAACGGCAATAAGAACTTAATCCACATCTGAAATTCCACAGCACACTAAATAATAGGGTACAAACATTCAGAAGACAGAGGTAGGGAAAGAAACCTAACTACTTGAAAACTAGCAGATCATAACACACAACAAGGAAAGGCTCTGCAGAAACCAAGCTTGAGTTCCATGAGCCAGAAAAGCCCTTCCAGTCTTGTTTTCCCAGGTGGATACTTTCAATGATGGATTAGCCAATTCTAACTACAAGCAGCAAGTGCTTCCTTTCAGTCCTGTACATTGCTAAACACTGAAACACCAGTTTTTAATTAGGTACAAGGCAGCCATTTCAGCAAATTTATTTAAAAAAAAAAAGCTTCTAGGTCCTCGTTACTGTTTGTTAACAATGCTCGCAGTATAATGTTGACTTTTGAAGACTGACAGCTTCTAACTACATCTATGGAAACTGCATTGAGTGATGATCACTGTCCCAGCAAAAGGAGCGGAAAGATGATTTTGACACCATTTTTAATTTTTCTCAAATGCCCATGAGCAACAACAGCAAGACAGTATTTAATTGCTCTACTAAGGAATCTATAGTAACCTTGGAAGGGAAATGACATCCACTACACAGCCTACAGAATATACTAGAGAAGAATTTTTCAGACAATTTTGTAACAGATGTAGCAGGAATTTTAATAGCTATACCTGTGTACTCAAGGTTCTGCTTTTGCTCTGGAAGAAGATTTAGAATTACTCCTCAACTTTAAAAAACACAATTTTAAGACACAACATTTAGAAAAGCTGGAGCTGTCACAGATCCAGCTCAATTCAAGATTGAAGTCTTCTCTTAGGCAGCTACCTTCATATTTAAGTACACTGAAGAATCAGATTCCAAAATAGACTGGTCTTTTGAGCATTAAGGTAAACCCTTTGGTTGATATTCCTAGCTTTTCCAATAGGGGTCTCTATTTCACAGGAGAAACTGGTCTTTCAAGTCCCAGAGTCAGAGAATTTAACCCACACTGTAAAAAGGACTCTGTAGGCTTCATTTTGCAGGTAGGAATTTCAAACCAAAAAGAAAAAACATTACAAGATCCATGCAAGTGTCACTATAAACTAAGATCACCTGCAAATTTAATTACATTCCATCTCTTTCATTAAGCAGTCCAATACTGCACTTTACCTGTTGCACCACCTTTTCCCTTCACAGGAAAAAGGCACCACTACTCAACTCTTGCATAGCCACTCTATACAATATCATATTTTAACATCCAGACCTCTCCATGCTGTCCTCATCCCATAATAAATTCTAACCCCTACTTCTGAACAGAAATAATTAACTCTACCAATCACACAGAAAATGGGCACATTTGAAATCCATGTATCGATAAGAAAAGAACTTGTAGGTCATTTTTAAGTGTTTCCAAAAGACTAAAGATGCAAAAGCAAATGAAGACATGATAAATAACACAGCATCACGGGATGAAAATTCTGAATCAGTATGTCTAAAATTATTCTCGCTCCAAATAATCTTCTTCTCCCAAGATCAGGGGTACATACTCATCTCACAACTATCAAGGGAGCAAAAACTGTACCTGCTGT
The DNA here is from genome assembly GCF_036013445.1 of Caloenas nicobarica. Taxonomy (NCBI): domain Eukaryota; kingdom Metazoa; phylum Chordata; class Aves; order Columbiformes; family Columbidae; genus Caloenas; species Caloenas nicobarica. The sequence continues at coordinate 127,584,678 of NC_088246.1, read as the reverse complement.
TTCTACTTTCTGACCATACTGGTTTTGTTTTATTAAAACAGATGTGAGACCTGCAATATTATTTACATTTATGAAAATGAAACTGTGGATAAACACATCAATTTCAAGGAAACTGCAAAATCATGACCCTTGAAACATCACCAAAAGCATACAGGAAATGCTCACGTTTCTCAAAAAATAAAACATAACCTGTTTCATTTACTGTTTTGAATAGGCAAACTTTAAGAAGCTGTCTAGTACAACTATCATTTAACTGCATTAAAAATGTTGGTCAACTACATGTTTTTCTTGACTTGTACAAGGACTGTGGATGTATCTATGTCTGACTTTGACATTATAACCTAATAGTTCATGGTTGGGAGGCAAGGGGAGTAGGAAATGTCTTCGACTCACTCTTAATGGATGTATTCTCACTTCCCTCCTTCCTTTCAGATATTTTCAAGAAATATCAAATCAGGCATAAAGTCAGCAGTGTCCTGGAATGGAAAGCAGTCACACTGCTTAACACTGCAGCCTGATTGTAAACCAATTATCAGAGAAACAGAAATTACATTAGTACCAGAACAAGGGAAAAAAAAAAAAAAAAAAAAAAAAAAAAGAAATTACTCTTTTTGAGTCAGAAAGTTTTAGCTATATCAGCATTCCTATTACAAGATCTGTAGTACAACAGGAGAAAGCTAACATTTTAAGTGCTTATTTACCTGCCATTTAAAAGCTTCCTGAACAGTAAAAATTCCAAATGCAAACTAGATCAACACAAATATATACCGAATTCTTCTATCTTCTCCCATGGATAAAATTAAATTATTTTTCTGAACTATCTCACTAAGAAAACCATATAGAGCATTCTACCATTATGTGGAACCATTATTTTTTTTTTCCATTATATGCCACAGAAGTAGAATTCTGCACTAAAAAGCATCAAAAGAAGTCCTAGGACAATAAGTAATTGCAGGTTAACAAGCCATGGCCTGAGGGTGAGGAAGTTGTAATCTTCCAGTAACTGCGTATTTAATCAGAGAAACATCTCATTTTGATCCTTGTATTTACTGAGAACCAGTTACATATCTACTAAAACAGATTTTTTTTTCCGTTTAATACCCTTTATTTTCCTAATGTAATTATATGCTCTTAAATGGCATATTTTAAGACTTCTGTTCCATTTTTTTAGATACTTGTGCTACTGATTTCTGTTGAAAGGCAAACACATTTTTAAATAATCTGCAAACAAATATGCACATTTACACCACAAAGCAGTAGTTCAAACTAAGGACTAATGCAATTTCAGATTATTTCAATCTACTAGTGACAGAACTCATGAAAAACATGCTGATTTCTTTGCTCCTTTGGCGAAAGATCACAGCACTTGTACACTTAGGACACTGGAACCTGCACTGTAAAAGTGTGGTTACTGCACAAATTTGTTTGCAACCCCAACTGTAGCTACCTTACCCAAACGGGTGTCATATCAAACAGTGGTAGACACTAGCGTTCTAATATCTACACTTAAAGAGAGTATTCGTAATCATTTGCAAGTAATCTTTACCAAACGGTAAAGTGACTGAAGTTTCATGTTAATCACAGACTATTCATTCCACTTTTATTAAGTGTACTGACATATTTTAATAAAATATACTGCCAGGTCATATTGGAAGTTAATTATTGGTCCCCCTGAGTTGTTAAGATTAAACTCTTACAACCAATTATTTTAAAATAAGTTAGCTGGAATGATGAACAGTTACAAAGCAAATTAAATCTGTAAATCATATGCTGTTTGCTATGCTTAGATCACTGGCTGTTTGAAAGTTTGTTACCACCTATGCAACAAAAAACATTAATTGAACTTTAAGGAACATGTACATGACTACTACTGCTTGATGCATTTAATATTTTATTAACAGCAATGAACACATTTTTCATGACAGAAACACTGGAAACAAAGTGATTGCCACAGCAAATGGGCATGAACTGAATTTACACAGTGCTACAGGTAGTAGAATGTGTACTAATTTAAAGACAGTTCTATAAAAGCCTACTTAGCACTAGGAAATAAAGGATTACTCAATTAACCATAAACCAGAGTTTATAATACTAATTGTTGAATTCCCAAACTGTTCTTTAATCATAAAAGTGTTGCATGTCTACAATTTATAAACAGGTTATTTGTATACTGTGTGATAAAAGAAGAAACCTAGAGGTTTAAAATCAACACTCGATAAAAGAAAGGTAAAGATGATCTCTCAGGAGCTGTCATTCATTTAATTTGGACTTACTGTATTTTAAGTAGGTATTCATTTGCTTAAGGCATATCTCAAATCCATCTACAAAGAGAAAACCTCGCAACTAGATATACAGCGCTCAAGTCATTTTTTATATGATGCAGAAGAATCAATGCCTAATATGCAAGTATGTTTTCTCCTAATAGCATTGGGAAAGGTAACCATTAACAGAGAAACGTAGAGTTTACTACTTGAGTCATACGGATATTGTGTTTCCCTGAAGACATTAAAGGAAACAGTAATGTGACTTTATTACACAAATATGCATAATCACAGTGATCTAGTTAGAGACCTACTAAATGCTGAATTTAGCACTTCGAATTTTAAGTTTAGCATACATAGAAAAACTACCAAAAATCTGTGTTCCCCATCTCCATTTCATGGCTTTCATCTACTATATAGGGAACAAAACCACAATTAAAACACATTATCTTCCTGAGTTGCTAGGGCATGTCTGAATTATGACTCCTTTGATAACTTTTTTCACAAAACTAGATATTTTTGAAGCAAACCATTTATTTGTGAAGTGTCTTATAACATGAAAAACTAAGAAAATAATGAAACTTTAAGGCTGCAGAAAAACAGGATAATCATAGTCCTTCTAAAATACTACCAAAATCACAGTGAAGTTGTACTAAAGCCTGAAAAGGGTGGTTTTCCTCTTACACTGAATATTAGTTATGAATGTGGTCTGTCCTCCCATCATCAAGATGTCACAGAAGTAACAATACTGATTTAGGGCACATTCAGTATTCTCTTTAGAAAAAAAAAATCAAAAGGCATTACACGCCCAACTGAGATATTCATCTTGCCTCCAAACAATGCAAACACTTCCAACATGTCAATTTATTGCAGAACTGTGCTATAAAACTTCAAAATTGATTTTGGGTATGCACAACACTGGTCTATAGGAGATGTAATGTGTATAGAAGGATTAGGAATGTACAAGAGGGGTGGAACCATTGCAGTACTAGAAATGTAGAAGTACGGAGGCCATGAAGCAGTGAAATTCTTACGCAGCCAGAACTGTCGCACCTTCAAAAAGTGAACAAATTCAGGACTTCACATCCCACAGGCCCCTAATTAGCATAAATTCTAGACTTTTGTGGGTTTTTTTATTCAGTGGGTGATGTGACAGGATGAATGGGGAGCACTACCACCAAACTGCACTGATGCAAACTCCTATTTCTGAATACCTGTACATCATCTAACTGGTACAATAGTTGCCGAAATGTGTCTAACCATGAGACAAATCATATTTACAGTTACTAGCAAGCCTGGAAAGAAAAATATACTGGAAGTAAATATTGTAGTCAATAGTGAACACAAGTGTTTTAGTAGAGAGAATATACACAAGATAAAAGCAGACAAATACTCTAGAAGAGCTTAAATTAAATGCCTTTTTCCTTTGTCTGGTTTTCTGAAACATCTCCAAAACTAGAGGTTTCTCTCCAGATTTTTCATAGCTAAACTTTTCAGAAATGAACTACACTTTTTTTTTTAAGGAATTGCACTATGAGAAATGTCCAAAAAATGATTCTGACACTGTACAAGTCACTGTATCACTTCCATGTTTCACAACTGTACAAAAGACAAATTGAATCATGCTGTTAACATTATGTTAAAGCAGATTTTGAAATGAAATGTTATGGTAAATAAAGTAAGCTTCTCCTGTAATTTCAAGTCCTTTTTGTGACATACAGAACCACAAAAATCTAAACTAGAAGATTTTAGTTACAGGTAATACACTCAATTCAGTTTTTGTTTACTCTGAAGGGTAAAACATGTCAGAACTCTGCTTAAGCAGGCCTGTGTTAGTACTGTGGTTAAACACATGCCTGTGTTAACAAAACAATTTACAAGAACTTAAACCTCTTCATCAAGAGCAAGTTATATCAAGTACAGACACCTTGAGTAAAAAGCACCACTTTGGCTCGCTTGCACACAGAAATCCCAGTTGTATGAAGAACAAGTATTCCAAAACCAGAAAAAACAGGAGAGCTACTTCAATGACATTGATTTCTTACCCTACGCATGGCTTCCTCCTCCTCTTGACGCTTCTCATAATGTGCAAAGTCATCAAAGATTGAGGTGGTATGCTTGAAAGTAGCAATTATTTTAAGCACTTGCTTGGCTTTTTCTAAGGGTACCTCTTGAGTGTCCCTTGAATTGGTAACTGGTTTGTTGTCATTGTTTTCCAAGCGAATATGCCGCAGTTGGTTATTGGGAACGTCTTTGACAAAGATCCATTTGACATCAAACTTCCCCTTCCACTTATCCTGAGACCAGACACCAGCATATGCATTGTAGTCCACAACAGACTTCATCTCAGCCACTCCACAAAAGTGTCCACTGCCATTCACACTGAAGAGTAAATAGAGTGGGCCTTTTCCATTCAGGGAACGGTACGCAGCATCCAAGCGCTTATTACCATGTTCAGTACTACACCAGATAGAGTACTTAATGGAGCGATGAATATCGTCCTCTGAATAACTTTTGATTATAAACACACGTCCGTTCTTCAGATTCCAATCGAAGTCTTTGGGATTGTAGTTGTTTATGGCCTTTAGTTTCTCCAGCACTGGGTGCACCTCCACACCAGATGGTGAGGAGCTGACGGATACAACACCTAAACCAAAGTTCTCACTAGCAGCTCCATTGTTCTGGCTGAAGCCCACACCCCGATTACGAGGAGCTACCCAGCGGTTTTGCAGCTGTTGCTGCTGCAACTGGTGAGGCTGGGCCTGCTGCTGAGGTCCTTGTTGCTGTTGTGGTTGCTGTGGCTGAGGCTGCTGTTGAGGCAGTTGGCTTTGCACCAGTGGTGGTGGTTGAATTAATGGCTGAGGCTGCTGGATTATAGTCTGAGGAGGCAGTACTGTTTGGGCCGGGGGTGCTTTTACCACTGACCCTTTGTCATCCCAAGTTCCAATATTCATGTTGTGTTTTATAGGTGGTGGTGGTACAGCAGGGCCCCCAATGCCCACATTACCTTTAGGCTTCAGTTTCGGCTGAGGTTTAGCAGGCTTCCTTGCAATGGCAGCCCACGAGGTTGGTTTAGGTGCTGAACTGCTAACTGGGGGCACGCTGTTTGCTGCAATGCTTGTCATACCTGTACTGCTCAGAGCTGAACCTACGGTTTTTGTCACAGCAGCCGTCATATCTCCACCAATTTTCAGTCCAGTCATGCCTTGCTCAATGCTGCTAATCCCAGGCACCTTGCTCAGAGTATCACTGCCAAATCCAGCCTGTCCATCTGCTATGGCCCTCCCAAGAGAACTAGGTGGATAACCATAGCTGCTGCTGTAAGCAGAGCTTTGCGTTGATTGTCCCTGAGATCCACTTGTCCCCCACGTAGAGAAGTCTGCATTCCCAGGAAAAAAATTAAATCCATGCTGCCCAAGAAATGGAGGGGTATTTCCTAATGCCCCAGGTTGACTAAATACACCATCGGGTATGTAATGGTGTTCACCATTACTCATCTGTCCATAAGTTGTCAAGTATGGCATTGGAGGGTCACCTGCAGTTGACCATGCTGCTTCACCTAAAGAGTATGGAAATCCAATGGATGGAGCATAATAACTAGGCATATATGGGTCTGACATTGGTGGATAGCTGTTACTCTGCAAGAAAATAAAACAAAAATCAGCAATGCAGACAATTATGCTCAAGGAGAAAAAAAAACAAACAAGCAAAATCCCACATTATATATTTTTAAGTATTATATGAATGCATTTGTAACTTCCACCACTCCTCTCAACATAAAAGGTGAACAAGGTATCTGCTAGATATGGGCATTTTTTCCTCAATAGACCTTTTCAAAGCACTGAAGAGCTCCATTTTTTGTAACATATTGTCTTTCTTTTCAGTTACTGAGCTAGGCTTAAAATACCTCCATGTCAACAGTATCAAGAAGATAACAAGCTACTTTAAAAAAACAAGTCGTAACAACTGTAGTTTCATAAATACAGAAAAATAGCTGCCACTATGACTTAGTTTTGGTATTCTTACTTTTTTAACAAGTTTCTCACTTCTAATTGGAGACACCTGCCAGGATATCATAGTGAAAAGGATGCCTGTTTGTTTCAGGTGGAACACAAACCATGCTAACATTTCCATACTACTGAGAGCAGGCATTAAGTACAATCTGTGGTCTAGTAGAACAAAGTCTGCTAGCTAAATTCAAATTCCACTCCCAAGACTCCTGGGTAATCACAGCATTTATTTCTTAAGATAAAGCTCCAAGGCATTTGAAGGACTACCCCCATATGATTTCTGATGATGTTTTGGGGAAAAACTGCACATTATCATCCTCTAGCTGATGGCTCCTCACTGTATTATTTGAAAAAAAATGAGAAGGCAAGCAAAATTCCCTAAGCCTTTTAATAATATGTACTTTCTCCCTCTCTCAAGACCACTACAACTTACAAACTTAACTAAACGACTATTAACATTTGACTACAGAGACAATTCACAGCTCTGAAAGTCGTTAACTTCCTTGCAGAAGTTATATCAAGTTGTAGTAATATTAAGCTTCACTCTATTATGCCATCAACTGAGAGCTACTTCTACCAACTTCAAAGGAAATTATGTCCAAGCAGTTAACATTTCCTCAGAGCCAATGAAACTGTTGTTTTGAACTGCATCCAATAGATGATGTAAATTTAAGGTGTGGTGTTTTGTTTTGGAGTTTGTGGGTTTTTTTGTTTGTTTGTTTGGGGTTTTTTTTCCTCAAGCTTCTTGTAACTGCATCTTTCTGAAGTCAGAGCAGAAGCACAAGAGCAGGAGATATCAGAATATGCTTTTTAACTGTGTCTTTTCCAGAATCATTAAGACTTTACCTGTTTAAGACATTGTATAATTTTATATCTTATCATGTTTTATATTTCAACAGATATCCAGGCAAATAAGTAATGCTAAGAAATGTCATCCAAAAATTAATTAAGTCTGGAACTCAGTTGAACTCCAAAATTAACTTAAGATAGTAAACAGTGTGCACTTACCTGATTTGTCTGACTACTTAGATATGGCTCAAAATCATCATCATTTACTGCATCCTTTTGATGAATCGAACCGTTTTGTACTGAAACTAAAAGTAAATCTGTATTAGGTAACATATCTAAAAGATATGTTGCACTTTTAATCTAGGTAACATTTCTTTATCATCTGTACGTTGAAATACTTCTGCCTGTACTTTGTTGAGACTGAATACATTATTGTTAAACACCGCTTTGTTAAATTTAAAGAAAATAGCTCATCCTATTGATGATCCCAATCAGATCTCGGGAGATGTCTGGAAAGATGGCAACCAGAGCAGACTACTCCTGACTATTCTTTCCTCAGCTCCACAGACAGAGGAAAAACTATAGGCACATCTTATTTGCACAGGCAGTAAATCGAGCGTTTCCAGAAATACCAGATCAAGTGCAAATGTGCAGACCAACCAGATGAGAAATATTCAAAAGGTTGAGGGAAAGCTGCAACATACAGTTTTATCCTGCCAGGAGGAAAGCCAGTTACCACCCAGGACAACCATGAAGAGCACCACTATTCGCCTATTTAATTCTGTATTTCCTACATAAATATTATACTGTACTGCATTAGCAGCATCTCTGAATCTTGGAGCATAGAAAGCAAGACAGAAACAAGAGCTAAAAGTCCCCAAGGGTAATTACAATCCTTTCTCAACAAATATGCCACTATATGCTGGAATCTCTTCCTACCTGCTCTTCTTGGCCTCCTATTACCTTTCATTTCATCTAAGGCATTACACCTACCTGGGATTTTCCAGCTGCCCAAATTACTTGAAATGCCTCTCCACCCTCCCCCAGGCTACTATTTAAACAAAGTCAAATTGCACAAACTTCTACTAAGTTCCATTGTTTCCCACAGTACAAAGCAGAACAGGGACTTACACCAACAATTTGCAATTATACTACTTGCAGATGAAGACTTCACAAAAATATATTACTGCTTTTCCAAATGCACTTTCGTTATTTATCAAATGGGTTCAATGAAGAAAAAAAATACAAACCACACACCACACACAGTTTTACAGTGATCAGCACTAAGGTGCACTCAGAAACCATGACTGCAGAAGTTACAACAAAACATCGTATTTTCTGACAGCTGGAGACACTGAGTTAAGAACTGACTCCATGGTTTCCCTCTTTTAGCAAAAGCTTCTGAAAAGTATATACAACCATGTGACTAAACCTTCAGCTTTGTTGGAGGTAGTGTTTAAGAGTGGGATTTTGTCTGTTTCATTCCAGAGGTTCTTTTGCCACCCAAAATTCACATTGCAAACCAAGTAGTGCCTGGACCAAGTCATTTCAACCTTTTTTTTCACATTCGACTTTAACACCTCTAAAACAAACTGTCTTCAGTTTCAGCTGAAAAGAGTGACAAAGGAAGAGATATAATCACAAGGCACAACCAAAATTCTCAAAAAAATTCACTTCAGAGAGTAGTAAAAAGAGATGAAAGTTCATAACATAAACCAACAGGTTTTTCTCTTTCAAAGCAAATACCTGGGAAGGAAGAAAGCAACTTGTGTTTTGATTATCTTCCTGGAGATTTAAAAGTCAGAACACTTGACACTTCAGTTATTACAAATTGGCACAGTGCATTTGTATACTAGCTACAGCCAAATATGACCAGCCTAGGTGAGCACAATGGGTTTTAAAACTTGACAGAACAGTATTTCTAAGTTAAATACCAAATTCAAATTAACATTAGGTGTTGGGGTTTTTTTGCCCCATACAGAGTTTCAGTTAAGGTCATTAATCATCCTGAATGTACACACAATGGTAACACACTAATGAGCTGGAACACTATACTCCTCTTCAGATTTGGCCCAGTCACACATGGGATGAGCTTCAAAATCTTTTGTCAATGTCATGTCCATTGCTTAGACTTAACCAAATACTGTGGAGAGCACAATTCTCAAATACAATTCTGTTATAATTAAAAACATAGATGGAGGCACAGAAGTTTCTTAAAAGCATGCAACCACAAATAAAGGAATAAACAACATTCTAGTCTTGACATGCAGCTATCAAAATTAATCTCTTCATACTGACAGCTAATCTTCATTAAACATGAATCTGCTGTGTTTATTGTTTCAGAGGTATCTAAATGTCACTTAAGACAGAATTAGTTTTGGTCTGCCATTACAACGAACACAGAACACTCTTGTAAATATATTTTCTTTCTTATTTATTCTGTATTGAGCTGTTAAGTCAGTGACACAAAATAGTTCTATACCAACAACTTTCCTAGTAAATATAAACATTCCCCAGTGAAAGAGAATCAGTAGAAGCATGTTTCTTTGGTTTTTCATTCTAACTTTACACAATGTGTTAATAATGAAGAATGTAGCCCACACACATTTAATGAGCAAACAGATTAAGATGCATGCCTCATTCCCAAAAATCTCACATTAAGTGTTCCAACTGAACACGGCAGTGATGAAGAATACTAATTGAAACTAATCTACAGTTACTAAAAATATCTGTATCAATCCAATCCTGAAAATACTGTATACTTCCGCAAACACTGTAAAAACATACAATGTAATTAGACATTGGCAACAAACAACTCATTGAATTAAGGGACTTAAAGCTTACTTTCTTTTAACTGCTCCTATACTTTGAATAACCACTTCCAAAATGCACAAATTGTGGCCAAAGACACAAGAACACAATTTTCATTACAGGAAGCTGTTACGCCTTAATTAACATGAATAAATACTACAAAAAACGTAAACGTTTCATTCTTGTTTTAAAGCTAATGCTTACATTTACGCCTACTACAGATTCAAAAATTTCATATTTATATACAAGTGTGTGTATAAACACAAGTCAGCACTTTCCTACCACAGGTGTGATACACTGGCACAACAAACAAAAGAACAGGGGGGAAAAAAAAAAAAAGGGAGTTTTGGAAATGACAATTTTTCCCCACCACCATAAGACATCATTTGATTTAGATCAGTTCCAATGTTTTCTGCCAACTGTATAGTAGCTGACAATTAGAATAAGAAAACTTTCAAGACAGGACAATTTATTCATTCAGATCTCTGAAATACCAACATAAATATCCAACACAACAGATCAATAGTACTGTTCTACACACTAGAACTTCAATCCCTCAAATTCTGGTCAAGTGAAACAGCACAGCGCACCAATTCATAATCAAATAGAATAAAGCCTCAAAAACATTTTACTAGACAATACAAATCAGCTACATCCCAATATAATTTACAGGTCTAATATTTTTTGTTTCAATATGAAAAAATACTCTATTTTCATGCATTCACCCCTTACGTCGCTCACTCACATTCTCTCATTTGCTCTACCAGACATGTAGACAGTAATCTTTTTACCATCCTCTTTAACATTATGATTCTTATGCACAGAACCAACTTCAGGTTAGTCTGTGAACTCAGTATCATATCTTCCCTTCAAGCTCCTTTAAGCTGGGACCTATCATGACACCTGAAAAAAATTTACAGTCTGCTAACAGATGGTCAAGTAAGGATTGCTGATATTGACTTAATTTATCCTCCTCCTGAAAAATTCTCTAACCTAAAGCCAACTACTGTGCTACCATCTTCAACCTCCCAGCCCTTTAATCCAATGCTAAATCGTAATTTAGTTCCCTTAAATAGACGTTATACCAAATAATTTAACAGAATAGAGGAGATTATTGTTTTGTTTCACTACAGTTTTCATTTTGGTTATATTCTCAGCAAGAGAACAAATAGTGCGTATCTATCATTTAAAAGGATGCACTCCATAAAAATCCAAGTTCAGAAATGCAAAAATCTCTTCCTTACACAGCAAATTTAGACATGTGTTTTGATTCAAACATTCTGCAGCATTTACAAATTATAGCACACAAAAAAATGCTAACATAAATAAGTTAAAGTAAAGCTGACTCCTGCATTTTCACTATTAAACATGCTGCAACATAATACCCAAATAGAAATACTTAATACTTCCACTTCAATTCATATATATGGAGTATACTTTAAAAACTACTTGTATGATTCTCTAACAGATGCATCTGAATAACCTCACTGAAACTGAGATATGGTAGTTCAAAGAATGTGAAGCCACAAACTACTTGCTAAAATTAATAGGACTTTTCATTTAAGGGCAACATGGAAAGTATAAACACGAACTACTTCAAAGACACGAAGAAACAGTTACAAGCTCCAGTTTGGGGGGGGGGGGGGGGGGGGTGGAAAGGGTGGAAGAATTAGAATATGAGAGAAGAGTATTAAAGAATGACCAAACTGAGAAGGTAAACACAAGTTCGCTTTCCTCTGAATGCAGAGAAATTAAAAGGAACAGGCCAAATTCAGCAAGATTCAGGAATGATGTGCCACCTTATAAGAGATATATGTAACAGGAAGCAGATAATCTGCACATAGACAGAATAGTAGAATAAGTACGCTGCGGACGACATTAAACGACAGGTCACAGAGAACAATTAGATTAGTTCACATAATGAACAGTGGGGAGCAAGGAGTACATGAGCTCCAAAAAAAATAAAAGTTTTTTATCTGCATAAAGAAATAATAAGCATATTAACACGTGAAGGTAGCAGCTGTGTACATACTATTCTATAGCTCAGCTTGCCGTGCACCTAAGAATTAAGTGGACACAAATGATTAGACAAAAAGAATTCCCAAATAGAGTATTAGCCTTTATATCAAAGATAAATTCCAGAACTAAATTGCAAGATATAATCTGAGATGCTGTTTACGACAGACTTGCCAAGAATTTTAGAGAGAAGAATATTAGGTAGTGAGTTCCTTGTTTCTGTGGCAGAAAAGAAACCCCACTGAGTATGGTATTTAAAAACTAAGATGTTGACAGAAACATGAAAAAAATAGAAAAGCAGAAGGCCTACAAGCACTAACAAAATACTCTATACTGACATAAAAATGAAAAAAGCCCAAAAAATTTCTGAGAATAAGGAAGGTGATGCATTCTGTTCACAGATATGAGTAACTAGTCACATGGTGGTTGTCTTGCAAGCAAAGGAAGCTGTTCAAAAGATTCTTCCTGATGATTCTAGTACACTGATTCTATGCACCGCACAGAAAGGCCCAAGGTGTACTGTTAGAGATATTAAACAAGCATATTACAAAGTCAGCTAAAAAGAAATAGCTATGTTATCGTCCAACCTCTGATATTAATCTTCATTTGTGAAATAAAACATTTTAAATTGATATACCACTGTGCCACAGTAAAAATTCTGGGAAGTAACATTTTGGCACACAATTTCCTGTTGTCTTGCTCTGAAATAAAAGACATCCTATAACTACATTCTCTTCCCACAATTGTCTGAAGATACATTAACCTCAATAAACATCAATATTAGAGATTTATACAGAAATTCAAGGAATCAACTTACCTTTGTTTCCCTGTCCTTTAGGTCTCTGTATATAGGAAAGTGGAAAAAAAAGCAAAACAAGTTCAGTTAGAATCCTCTGATGTTTACTGCAGGGTAATTAAATTTCTTTGCCAATTCTTCTCAACTTAAAAATCAGTTTAAAATACTATTAAAACATGCTATTATAAAATATTATGATACTATATAGAATACTATCATATAAAATATTACAAACCCCCCATCAAAATAATTTAAAAATTGAAAAAAATTCACAAAGAAAGCATTGAAATAATCGAGTCTTCTACAGCATGTGAAGCTTAAATGGTGTTGAAAACCTAAACAACAAATTAACTTTGATTGCCCTTCTCCCCCTCCCCCCGCAAAATACAAGCAATAAACAAAGCATAGAGTAAAAGAACAAAGAAAGTTAGTAGCCTAAGAATACTGCTACTACTAGAACTTCATTATCATCTGTCATCTTCTAGGTTGACTGATGGGTACTTATCAGAGAATAACATACAATGCCTTGCTTTTTAGATATACAAAGGAATATACAGCGATATTGTAAGCTCAACTAGCAGTTGTACGTTCCTTTTCTAGGCAATTCACACTGAGAAAATGATACAGTCTGTATGGAGCTTTCACACAAGGAAATAATACCTTAAGGAGGATTTTTTTTTTTTTTTAGGATTAGTCATTACAAAACACTGTTAATCTGTCATGCACTAAGAATCACTGTAACAGTACAAGTTACAGTATCCTTAATTCCTCTATAGCAAAATAAAATAGGTTAGAAAAACAAATGCTGGTCCATGAAAATCTAATTCATCTTCTCACATATGTACAAATAAGCATGAGCGGGTCTCCAGGATCCATCACTCTAACAACTTTTAGTCCTGCAAAACTCGGTATTCAGAGGTTTGAGAGTTCATGGAGCAACACCTCCATCTTTTATGTGCATCTGTGTCTGAGTTATCGTAAGACTGTTCAAGACTGCTTAATCTAAAGCTGCACTGGTTGGTCACCTCCCTCTCCCAAAACCAGAGAAAAATCGCTGTAACCTTAAAAACCCCAACTCATCTTTTGGGATGGATCTACTCCAGACACAATGGCATGCAAAGAACAACCACAGACACAGAACTAAAAAAGTTGGGAAGAAGCAGCCTTCGTGCCAGACAGAGCAATGCAAAGCTAAGAGTTCACCAAGCTAGAAATAAGTGCATAAAAGGGAACTGGAAAGCATGCACAGAAACAGAAAAAACAAAACATTAAAGACATAAAGAGAAAACACAAGTGGGCAGAAGACTGCAGGGTGAAAACTTTTGGGGAGTGGCAAAGGCCCACGGTGGAAGGAGAGACCAAGACAGAATAGCTTGCAGTCAGACTGAAAAGCCAGCAGAGGCCTAGCAAAGATAGAAAAACTAACAACTCTAAGCTCTGTGGAGAACCAACTAAAAAAGTGCAGAACAGCACTTAGGAGAAACAGATGAGAACAGCCAGGAGAAGCAGCGGCTGCGGGGAAAGAACAGAAACCAGAGGCCCGAAGGGACAATAAGTGGGTGAGCAGACATAAGGGCACGAAGAGAAAGGATGCGGTTACGAGAAGCCAGGGCAGCGCCAGGGAGAGGAGCCGGAGCTGGGCGCCGCGGGGAGCCCGGCCCCAAGGCGCTCCGGGAGCGGAGAGAGGGAGCGGCAGGCCGGAGGGGCTCGGCCGGGGAGGGAACACACAAAGGAGCCGGGCCGGGCGGCGGGGCCGGGCGGCGGGGCCCAGCCGGCAGGGCGGCGGGCCGGGAGGCGCGGGGCTGAGCGCCGGCGGGCCCTGCGGGCGGGGAGGCGGAGCGGCCCTGGCGCGGATCAGCGGTTATAAATAGGGGCTGCCGGGGCTGGGAAAGGGGCCCGCCATCGCAGGCGCCGCCGGCTCCGATTGATCGCCGCTCCCCATGGCGGCGGGGACGGAAGGCGGGAGAGAGGGAGGGAGGAGGCCGCGAAACGCGCCGCCCCGGCGGCAAGGGAAGGTGCAGGTGGCCGCCGCCCCCCCCGCCGGGGCTAACGACGGGCCGGGAAAGAGGAAAGGGCAGGGAACGGGCGGCCGCTCCGCGGCTGGTACCTGGTCGACGCTGGTGGCTGACATTCTTCACGGGGAGCCGCGATCCCCTCGCTCCGCTCCGCCTGGGCCTCGAGTGAATCCGCACGCCGGGGCCGCTCGCCCGCCCGCCGCGCCGTTCGCCGCCTCCTCCCCGCCGCCTGATTGTCGTCGCCGCCGCCTGGGCTCGCTGCCGCCGCCGATCGGGTTCCCGCTGGAAGGAGCCGGCCGGCCGGACGCAGCACCGCTTCCCCCCCTGCTCCGGGCTCCGCTTCCCCACAATGGCGGACGGGCTCCGGCTCCCACTTCCGCTCCGCGGCGCCCTGACCTTCCGCTCCCCCTCCGCCGGCGTCGCCACTGACCTTTCCCTTCCCGTCCCCGCCTCCATGTCACGTGGGGAGGAAAACCGCCCCGCGCGCGCCCGCCGCCAGCGACTCCGATGGCGCGGGGGTGGGGCCTGCGGCGCCCTGCGGGGAGCGCGCATGCGCGCGGCGGGGCGCGGGCGGAAGGAGCCTGTTTCTCTCTCCCCCTCCGTCAGGCACAGAGCGCGCATGCTCCTGGGGAGCGCTGAGGAATGCTCGGGGACGGGGCGAGTAGTAACGCTGGTTGCCCGCGCTCCGCTGCGCCTGTGCTAGGGAGCTCGGCGGTGCAGTGCGCATGCGCGGGAGGCAGCTGGCGCCAGCGGCGTGAGGGGTAGCGGCCGGAGCGGCTTTTCGTCCGGCCGCCGTTACCGGCTGGTGCCGCTTGTGGTGGCTGTGGGCCTGGCCCGGGTAGGCCTCCCGCCGCCTTCCCTGCCTGCCGCCTCCTCGCTGGGTCTCGCCGCGGGCGGATGTGGCCCTGCTGCTTCCTCCGCGGCGCCCCCGCTCGGGGCGGTCCGCGGCGGCTTCGGGGGAGCCGGCGTTGCCGCACGGCGCTGCCCGGGGCGGGAGCCGGGGTAGCGGCGTTACCCGCTGGTAACGTTTATGGTGTAGCCCGCGTCCGCTTCGCTCCGGCGCTAACCTGCAGTTGGGAGGCTGTGCTTTGATACAGGTTTGGTGGAAGAAGGGTTAACGGTTCGTCAAATGCATTTTTGTGTATGTAGCTGCTTTCAGCTCCGTCGTTAATTAAGTGTGCAAGCCTTAAATCGGTGTAAACACAAGTTCAGCAACTGGGTAGAGGCCTCCTGTAGCAGCCGTCAATAAAAGCCAAGACCACTTCAACAGTGTCTCAGGGGAGAATAAGCATTTGCAAACTTCAATCCGAAGAGTCAGCGTGGTAGTTAATATGCTATGTAGAGTTTTGAGAAGAGAATGTCTTAGATTCAATACTATCTGTCATTTAAACATACCTGTCAGAGCAGTGGGAATGTGCACACCTCAAGAATTTCAGTCTGCATTCCATCTGAAACTGGGTGCAAGTGTTTTTCTTCGCAAAGTAATGAGTGTCTAGTGACTTTTTTTTTTTTTTTTCCCAGCAATTACACCAAGTGATCCTGGGAAATAATTGGGTAAGTAGCAGTTCTGGATGAAAGAGTCAGGCTATAGTGGATAATAATTTCTTATTGTTACCAAGAAGTGAACATTATACTGGAAGTTACCCAAAATTGGTGTAAGACTTGCAGGGTGCTCATTTATTCTGTTGTAGTGCAGTCTGTAATTTTGACAATGACCCATCAAGAGATGTGTGCTAGAGTCCAGAGGGAGCAACAAGGATGATGAAAGGTCTGGAAAATAGGCTCTAAACGAAAAGATTTAAAGAAATGGCTTTGAATAGACTAGAAGAAGAATGAGGGCTGATATGAAGAAAGTCATCAAATATTTTTATGCGCAAAAGAAAGTGATCATTTCTGTCTGCACTCTTTCAAACAGGACAAAATATCATGGATTTTAGCTGCAGCTGGCAAAGATAAAGTTCATCTTATGACACCTGGATGAACTAGTTTACTATTAGATCTGCAGACTTAACTTTGGATGGAACTCCTTTAAAACACCATCAAAGCAAGACTGCATCCCAGCTTCTGTAGCACCACACTTACAAAGCAGATGGGACCCTCAGGTTCAGTCTTTCAGATCATATTTCTTTCATTTTTTCCCTGTTTTCTTACTCCATAGGCAGCTATAGCATGAGAGGATTCTCACTTATTGGTGAAGTTGTTTCAAGTTTACATACAAAAAATGAAGACTGATTACACAGAGGAAAAGTAAAAGTGAGTCAAACAGAGCCCAGGCAACTTGGGTGGAAAGAATGTCCATGTTACATAGTCTCCTTACCAAAAAGCTAGAAGTTCGATTCTGCCTTTGGTTTGTCGAGGGGTGGTTTGGTTGGTTTGTTTGTTTTCCTGGCATCTTCTATCCTTATTTAACCATAGTGAAATAGCTTCAACTCCAGAATACTTTGTGGTGTAGTGAGGAGAATACTGCCATGAGAAATCTCGCCTCTTCCCACTGAGGAGAGAATTCAGACCTCAACATTTCTTAGGTCACAGGGACTACTAGCCATGGGTAAGCGCCACAAAGTTATATGTTGAATATGCCATTGAAAATTCCAGTTTTGATCTTGGAGACCTAAATTTGACATCAAGAACACTCAATAAGAATCTGTCACACAAGTCTGTTAGGGAATCTAGGCAAGTGAAACAACAGCCTTTAAACCATCTGGTTCATAGCACCTTGCCTGTTCTCAGGATTTTGTCCTGAGACCTAGGAAGTGTATTTTTTAACTCCCTGTCTTTGAAAGCATAAAATGACATTAAAGTGCCAGTTCTTTAAATTGTTTTACCCCTCGTGATTAGGGAAAGAAGTCTTGAAAGTAAGCGGCCAAGAACTTTGAAAATGGGCATCAGGAAAGGAGAACTCAAATTTACTGTTGAAGATCTCATTGTTTTTGACCCAGTGCCATTAATTTTGTGAGGCTAACAGTTGGTTTTGAATGTTTGGAGTTTAAAACATTGCTCCTTTTAAAGAAGTACTGTATTGCCTTTGAGAAAGTGCTGGCCTCTAGTGACTTAATAGTATCTATTCAGTTGAATATGCAATGTAATAGTGGAATAAATAGAAGCAGTAGGAATTTTCAACTCAGTTTATAATGCTTGCTGTGATTTGTGTGACAATAATCCAGTGTGCTGCAAATATTTTCAGTTTTTGATAATGTTGATGTCTCTGCTAGGAAGTGATTCTGTGTTATTCTTCCTTATCTATACCATTAGGAATGTGGGAGAGTGAAAATTATCCTTACAGAGAGTGCAAGTTCAGCAGGATTCCAGTCTGCATTGCAAGCTCTACAAAGTCTTTGGCTCAAATGAACCTTCTTGATGGAGAATAATGCGAGCCCCTGAGGACTTGGTGAAATGCTCCGTAGCAATTAGGTCTGTAATAGTATAGTTCAAGGTCCCACCTTATGTGTCTCTAGAGACTTTGGAAATATATACGGTTGGTTTTTAAAAATGCTCTTGGGCCTCTTTTTTTTCCCCTCTGATTTTCCATGGTCTAACAATTACGTTCAGGAAAGTTGTTTTTGATCTGAACTATGATAGTTTGATTCCACCACCCTTTGCCATCAGATTATCATGTTGGAGATTTGCCTCATCTGTGTGCATGACTTGTAGAGTTGGTGCAGGCAGAGCTGTGTCTAAGCCACTATGCCAGCAGTTCTCCAACTGAACTTGATTGGCAGGGAGCGCCAACTAACAATAACACTCTCTTCAGCGCTCCAGTTCCTCATGGGTATTTGAAACACCTATGGGACAGATGTGTGCTCACAGCCCTGAAAACATCTTGGGGCCTTTCTAGAAATGTAACTCTAGACTACAACAGAGCTGAGGAGGAGGACAATTCCCTTTGTTTAACCATGAAATCAGCAGGTCCTTATCAAAGCCTTCCCTGTTCCATTCAATATAACCTTTTGGATTTTTCCATTACTGCTTTCAGCATAGTGATTTTGTCAACTTAATGGCAAACTTAGGGGGCAGAAGGATGACTGTGTTTATCCTTCTGAGGTACATTTTTCCCCTCAGCTTCACTGGACAAAACCAGAAGAATAGATGTATTTTTAAAATTAGGAAAACTTTACAGTAATTTATTTGAAAATTATTGAGATTTAAGACTGAAGTTCTCAAGTGCTCAGAAAATGTAGTGAGGATTCTTTTCTTAGCCAGGAAAATGTAAAAAAGACCAAGTCCAAATAACCATTATTTTCTCATACGTCTCAGAGGCTGTCACTGGACTGTGAAACAGGTGCTTTGCCAAGTCTTGGCTACAGATAGAAAGTGGCCCCAAGACTCATGCAAACTAATACCAGACGACAAACGGCAAATAGCATGGTGCTTGTGGTTGTCAGTGTAGCCCAACTACTCAAAAAGATTATGAAAATACTTGTTAAATAAATGGAAAATACATTATACTATTGTTCTTATGTTTCTACTGCCTCTAAAGGAAAGAAAAAATCAGTGGATTATGATCTAGTGTTGGTGGCCTCTAGATATCCTCACCAACTGACATCGATATGATTATCTGGGATTGAGAGAGTCTGGATGGTTCATGAGACAAAGTCAAATCTCAGATATAGGTCACTGCTGAGGGACTTGCCTTCCAGAGTGTCCCAGTTATTAGCACACCTCCACCTGCACCTTGGCGCTGCACCTCAGGTCGTTGGCTCCGAAGCCAAGAGACAGGGCTGCGCAACTTCATCTGGCGTGAAGGATCACAACATTGGTGAAAGTCCTCATGATGTAGCTACAAATGAGTGAAAAACAGAGTTCAACTATTTAATAGTTCTGAGCTATTAAAAACAGGTGTATATAAATACTTTGTCATATATAATTTAGTCAGTGGTAATTAAATAAATACATTCTCTGCACTCTGTGTAAAATTCAATCCTATGCTGAAGGCCAGGGCAGGATGCAGATTCCAGCAAGCATTCTTTTCCAAGGTTTGAATAGTTTTGAGTAGTACATTAACATCTATGGCACAGGGAGTTTCAAAATATGCAACAGGCATTGTGGAATATACACTGACCATAAAAGAATGGTAAAGTTCTACAGTATGTTAATGTTGTTGCTACACTTCTTGGGAATGAGGAAACAAAGGCTCGCACTTACGAAAGAGTTTGGAGGAAAACGTAGAAAAGGACTGTCAGTAATCTTAGAACAAAATTATAATTGATGGACAATTAAATAGAATGTAACAGCTAATAGCTAACATCATGACAGAGTTAAGCAGCTAAGTTAGTGTATGCTGTCTTTAAAAAAGAGATTCTGGTGTTTGAACAATGATGATTTCACTTCCTAGATACTTTGATATTATTTTCATTGTTATCCAGTGTGTTATTTTTGGTGGGCTCCACTATCTGGGAGCATGAGGTAAGACAGGAGCTTTCCACAATGGCAAGCTCTTTTCCAGATGTGTACTAACATAAAGTATTAGTGTGTTTGATAACAGTTTGTGCTAACTATTTGACATAAGGGAGCATATAGTCACATATAGGCTTGGTCCACAAAAATGATTGGTTGCTGACAGACCTTCTTTCATTAGTTGTTCTTATGAAAGACAGTCTTAAAAAAAAAAAATCCCCTTTATTTCTTACATTCTCTCCCTGAAACCCTCTCTAACCGTTGGTCTATTTTTTTAATCTAAATTTCACTCATATTTTGTGTAAAATGAATGTCTCTTGCTGCCTTTGCTCCTTATCACATAGAGCAATCTCCCATTTGGTGTACAACAGTACTCATTGTAACTGCACATTTGAAGCTCGGCAATGCCATCATCCTGACTACAGCTCGGGGGCAGGGTGACAACCAAACACTCTGCCAGAGAAGACTACCAGTGGCCATTGTTTATATAGCTGGGGTACTTCTTCCCACATCGTAGTACTTTTAAGACCATACTTTTCCCAGTTCATTAGCAAACTATACAACAGCTAGGAAAACCAGTAATTTTGTATTTTAAAAAAAGCAGAAATCCTGGCATGTGGCTTTAAAAGACACAAACTCCTGCAAGTAGCAACCCTCTTCTTGAAGTGCACTGTAGATGGCAGCCCATGGCCTGTTCCCACCCTGTTTCAGGTTATTTCATATGCCAGACCAGAAAAAGCATGGAACTGTTGTAGAGACTGTGCTCAGACACTGCACTGTTTGTCCAGATATTTTTAGGTGACCTGTAGAAAGAAAATGTTCTCTAGTTGCATTTAGCCAGGGACATTTGTACTCCAGCAGAGCTGCTTACAAGGTTTGGCTTTGATGAGCTATAGGTAAATATGCACAATGGTAGCATTTTAGATGCTAAGCCTTACATGGTAACCTGCTTTCCTGAGAATATGCACTGAATGCTATTGTTTCATTTTAAATTAAGTTTATAATTTTCCTCATGTTTAAGAAAAATTGTCATGAACTCTGTTCCATAAATATTTCAAAGCCAAATTATGCGATTCTCACCTGTGACAGTTTCAGGAATATCGTTCTAGTTAAAACAAAGTTCGCTGTATTAAAGAGATGTGACGTGCATTTGCTGAGACAGTCACCCATTCCATAAATTTACTTTGGCACTTATTTGGAAAAATAGATTAAATAGGTTATTGAAAAGATACATGATTCTACCACCTTATTAATATTTTTCTGTTCAGCCTGGTGGAAAATACCTGTAAACCTTTCTGAAGTCATATTCTGCATGTGACAGCAGCAATTTGACTCTTGCACTCTTTGACTCTTACATTGTGTTAAATACATTTACTGCCTGGCTCCTGTCATGTCGCAGAAGTGTCCTATTTTTCTTTTTGCCCCTAAAACCTTTACTAATTATTTTCAGAAATGGGAGAAGTTAGTATATTTTTTACAGGATTCTGTGTTTTCCGTTCTTGCTCGAGAAGCCACACAAGTTTGCTCTTTGATAGAATGAGGGGCTTGGCTCTGTTCCCAGCGTCCATTCCACATCCCATTACATTAATCTGATTTCTAAACTGGGAACATTTTAATCAGTTTTATAACCTTACAATACTTTCTAAAATCCTACTATTAGTATTACTTTTTGCATGGCAATTTGTTAGTGGTTAGGTTCAAAAGTCATATAGCATGATGTTGTAGGAGATGTTAGCTGCTAGCCAGAAGAAGAGTAACTGGAAGGCTATCTCCAGTGCTAGCTCCAAGCTAGCTTGCTCTGACAGATCCTGGGAAACTTAGAGTAATCCCTCTCCCCAAACCGTGTACTTATGTCTAGACCTTGCTGTGCATAGGCGTATGTCTATGCAAGGTGAGTCCTCTGTTAATGTTCTTAAACCATTCATACAATCATAGGATGTTGTCAAAATTAATTTTTAATGAGAGTGTTTAATATCTACAACAGCTACCTAAATCTCTATTGTGCTTCATAAAACTGCTGAAATTTAAAATGGTATGGAATGCTTCCTATCAGAAGGAGTGTTTTTCATGCCATACTTTTATATTTTGGGTTATTTCTCCACACTTCTTTTTTTCCCAAGGAAGTCAAACCAACCCTCACCAAGTGAGGGTGAAATAAGGCAGTAATTGAAGAACTGTGTTCCTGAAAGATACTTGTCTTTAAAATATCTACAATAATTATATTTTTTGCATCTGTATCATCTAAGGGTATATGCTAATTTTATATATATCACTTTATATCATCACATTATTCATGATTATGTAGTTATGTTGTCATCTTTGTTTCTTTAAGAATATTCAGAAGATTCAGAATCACCTTTTTAGAATCAAATTTTTTTTACAATGAACTATGGTAACTTTCTTTGTCCTTGGATAACATATTGCACATATCTCCTTGTATGAGGTTCAACAAGGCCAAGTGCCGGGTCCTGCACTTGGGTCACAACAACCCCAGGCAGCGCTACAGGCTCTGGGAAGAGTGGCTGGAAAGCCGCCTGGCAGAGAGGGATCTGGGCGTGTTGATTGACAGCCGGCTGATTATGAGCCAGCAGTATGCCCAGGTGGCCAAAAAAGCCAACAGCATCCTGGCTTGTATCAGGAATAGTGTGGCCAGCAGGACTAGGGAGGTGATCATCCCCCTGTACTCGGCACTGGTGAGGCACCACCTTGAATCCTGTGTTCAGTTTTGGGCCCCTCACTACAGGAAAGACATTGAGGTGCTGGAGAGAGTTCAGAGAAGGGCAACAAAGCTGGTGAGGGGTCTGGAGCACAAGTCTGATGAGGAGCAGCTGAGGGAACCGGGGCTGTTTAGCCTGGAGAAAAGGAGGCTGAGGGGAGACCTTATCGCTGTCTACAGCTACCTGAAAGGAGGTTGTAGCATGGAGGGGGTTGGTCTCTTCTCCCAAGTAACAAGTGATAGGACAAGAGCAAATGGCCTCAAGTTGCACCAGGGGAGGTTTAGATTGGATATTAGGAAAAATTTCTTCACAGAAAGGGTTGTCAGGCATTGGAGCAGGCTGCCCAGTGAAGTGGTGGAGTCAACATCCCTGGAGGTGTTTAAAAGGCATTTAGACAAGGTTCTTAGGGACATGGTTTAGTGCTAGAGTTAGGTTATGGTTGGACTCGATGATCCTGAGGGTCTCTTCCAACTGAAATGATTCTATGAAAAGCATCTACCTTCTGGGACGCTGGAATCATTGTTAATAAATCCTGATCGGCATACAAGCCAGAGTTTCTGAGTGTTTGGAAGCACGGTTCTGACTGACCAGAAAGGCTGCTGTTTTTCTCTGCGTACTTTGAGCATCAGGGTCTCTCACTGAACAACAACAACAACAACAACAAAAAAAAAAAAAACAGGGAGAAAGATATACATCCACTCTCCCTGAGTGATGCAAGAGGTTAAATTCAACCCTTGCATCAGTGTACAGTGTCAGTGGGATTGTGTCCATTGACACCAGGCTGAATTCAACCCTCAAAAATAAAGAAGCTGCAGAAGGCACTTTATGATTTATATTATGTATTAGTTCTGCATTGGTAAACCATCATTAGAATTTACCTTTGCAGGCACAAAATCCAGCCACCCACCCTTTTATCAGTATGATAATAAAAAGAATTAATCACCAAGGGCTGAGAGAATTTAGTTAATTTCACTCTTTGACTATGTCCTTGACCACAGTATGTGGGAGAAGGAGACCTATGAATAAGAACACTTGATATTTAGTATTTGCGTCACTTTAAAATATTTAATACAAATCTGGAGAAGGAGAAAGTTTTGTTTTCTTTGAAATACGTAAGCCTCACACCTACTTTGTCAGCATAGCCACTCAGGGTCCCCAGTAAAAAGTTATTTATATAATTAGGCACAAAATAAAAGTTATTTATATTTTTTAATATTCAGATATTTACAGGAGAATATCATGAACAGGCACCAAAATATGATTCGCCCATTGCTATTTGTAGGAAGAGTGCAGCTTAATTTCTGTTTTAAAGCAGAGACTTCTTGTAATGTACTACATACAGACCAAAATAACTTAGGTAATTTCAAAATAAATACAAAATTTTGTTGATTAGTACATAGTATGTCAGTCATTTCCATTCAGTCAACTAAAAGTAACTACATTTTCTCATTAATGACAAATGTCTGTTCTTTACCACTACTTGTAGGTGTCTATTCTTTATAAAAAATATCTATTTTCAGTCATGCCCTATTGTAAAATAGCAAGTTAAATCGAGACTGGTTTTAGCATTAAATGAATGTAAAGCACTTTTAATATACAAAATATAAGAGTTATAACTAAGAGCATTTTTTCTAAATATAGATTAATTGAATAAATGAATTTCAAGTACATCTGACTGAAATAAATGTCTGATGGAAGCCAAAACCTATTGGCTATTGTGAAACCATTTTTATTTTAATAACCTCATCAAAGAGAGATCTCAAATCCTTCCTACATCCTTATATTTCATTCCAGACACAGAAGCTGTCCAGTTTTTTGAGGCTTTTCATTAACCCATGGAATCAAATATCTGATCACCTGCTGGATCAACACGATTAATTCTAATGTACTCAAAAGTGCCTCCAGGGTGGATATCTCAGGATTGTTTTTTCTTAGTGTTGGTTTCTGCTTTCAGTTCTTTCACTAATTTCTTTTTGCCACTTTTCTGATCTTTCAGCCATCTCTAACTGCATCTCATAAATGATTATGCTGATTCTGGCATGATGGTGCTTTCCCTTATTGTTTTCTAATGACACTTCACAGTATTCTTTTTTTTTAATTTCAGTTGCCTGATCATGGGCATCTCTATTCCCTAATCTTAATTAGAAGGTCTCAATGTTTTGGGCCTAATGAATTGCGAAGAGAATGTCCTATGCTGAGGCTCAGTAAGAGCCAAATTTTGTACGTGGAACAGATCAACGGACTAGTATTTTTTCATTTTTCTTAATTTAGCGTTTTTCAGAGCTGTTGTGACTTGCTATTAATGAGCAATCAAATAGCAACATTTAAAGAGGGGAGACTGACACCTGCCGTTACTACCTTCAAAAGCTAAAATGTTTTGCTAATTGCTGCCTTTTTTTTTTTGTCTTTTAAATAGATCCACTAGGTGGTGCTTGAAATAAGCTACCCCACTGTGACTTGCTTGGGGTTGCCAAGCCCATCTCAGAAATCTACAGGCAACTGGAAATTATTGTGGCTGTGAAATATTAGACTGCAATTCAGTAGTCAAAACTTCAATGGGAATATTCTTGGGAACAGGAATAAGTTTGCTGAGTGCTCGTGTTTCTCCTTTTCCAAAACTGAGTTTCCTGTTTCAAAAGTAAAACTAGGTGTTCACCATTATGGAGATGAACTGCTCTCTATTACAAATTTCAGTGTTTCTTCACTTCTGGTACTCTCAAAATAGATCATTTTCCATTAGTATTTTTGACTTTTGAAGAACAAGTTTATGTCCAGACTCAAAGTGATTTGGATAAGTAGTTATTTAAATATATGAAATAACAATGAAGCTTAGCATTACTGCTTCATCACTCCTGAAAGAAATTTAACTTCCAATCAGAAATGAAGGAAGATTGTTGCGATGTTGGTGCCCATGGCTGGGGGAAGGGGCAGGAAAGCAGTATGGCCAGTTATGCAGGTATGAATTAAAGACACTGTGCCAAATTCCTGGTGGAGACCAAGGGTTGTTTTCTCAGGTTATTCTTTAGCCATTGGCTGTGCAGTCACTCTTCCTAATGTAAAGCGGCTTCTTCAGAGTTTTAAAAAAAGTAGAGTCGCTGCTCTGTGGTCAGCTATGCACCAGTTTGTTGCCTGATAGTTCCCCTGCCTTTCAATCTGACAGTAAAAGCTTCTGGTGTAATTACTTGTTCCTGACATTGCTTCTCTGTCAAACAGGGTGTTTGTTCTGTCAAACACCTGCCCAGTGCTCTGGTGGGAGCTTCAGAGCCCCTCCAGCTGCCAGGAGAAGCTGTGACACCTTCAGGCCTCAGGCCACTCTGATTACCTCTCCCTCTGGAATGATGGTGAGATTCTGGTGATCCAGGCTTCACTTGGCATGTGGTTTTGAGGAAAGTGTCCCTCAAAAGGCATTTTTCTGTTCGTTGCAGACCCCAGGAGAACAAGCTCCTCTAATCCATATGGTTAGCGGGGAATAGATGCAGAAGGAGAGGGAGGAAACACGATGAGCGTGTTCCCGTCCTTTCTGCCTGCCCATGCTGGTGGGTAGGTGACTGAAGTCAGCTGCCCAGGCCATATCCATGCAGTGCTGACACTCACACAGCCCGTGCAAGTCTTACCCAAGAAGTCGGCCAGCAAAGGTGAGAGACCCATGAGAGGGAGGGCTCTGATTGCCAGGGCAGGTCTAAGAGGGCTTCAGCTTTGGGGTGAAGGAGCTGGAGAGCTGAAGTGGTGGAACCTGGTGGGAAAGTGAAGGTCATACTGATGACTGAGGAGGAGTCGGAGGTGCTGCACTAGTGACTGTTGAGGGTTGGCATGAAGGAAATTGGAAGTAAGCACAGTGGAATAGTTTAAGAGACAGTACAACTTTAGAGTAAGCCAGGCTTCTGTTACTCATAGAAAAAATGTTCAAAATTGATGTTGAGACAGCGTATGAAGGAAAAGCATGTGTGAATTGCCAGGGGAAGGGACTCTAGATAGTCTATTATAAAAGTCTTTGAAGTGTGCACATGTGAACCAGAGAATTCAGACCTAGATACTGATAAGTGCACTGCAGACAAATGTGTTGTGTCATTTAGGTGTAACAAAAATTCTGTTTTGCTCATGGCCAAAGCACAAAGGGTGGGAAGCAGAGTAAGGTATATAAACTAGGGCGATGTACATGAGAAGCTAATATTTCACTCTTAGTATGCCTACATCATGTCAGATATTTTTCATGTTTAAAACATAGTCTATGAAGAATCAGCCTAAGGATATTGATCCCACAGAAAAAAAAAAAATAAAAGTAGGATTTGGGTCACTGGAAAGATATAGGGAAAAAATTAATAATAAACTCAGCATTGTGTGCAAAGATGATTTATAGGACATGAAAAAATACACTTAATTATCTGCAGTGCATCATGGAATACCGCTGATGTCAGTAATCTGAAATATGCAGATTAGAAAATGTTAGTGCAACTCCTGATTAATAGGTTGATAGTTCAATGGCTTCCTCTTTTTCTTTGTTATTGTAGTTCTGAAATGGATACACAAGTTTTATATATGTACTGTTTTCTTCCTTTGGTTTGTTGTTGCTGCTAAAGTATAACACCAGTTTTAGTTTTGTATCTGAGTATCTTCATATTTTGGTATGTATACTGCCAAAAATTAAAGCCTTTTTTAAAGCCGGAAGTCACATTTGGGTTGGCCAGGTTAGTTGATTTTATTCTTTGTCTGTGTATTTATTAAATAGGGCGGGGGGTTACCAGCCTAATTCGTATTTTACCACTTCTGTTTCATTTTCATAGCTAAAGAGGAGACTGATAAAATATTTGCTCAGATGATGTCAGTGGCAGAATCACCAGAAGAACCACTGACCAGCTACGTGAATCTGCTGCAGAGGCAGGGCCAGAACTGCAAGTGGGCATCTCAGCAGAGCGCCGAGAAAGACGGAGGGAGCTGCTCCCTGTGCCAGGCTCAGGATGGTGTTTCCAAATCCAGATGCAGAAGGAACATACTCTGATCTCTGAGCTTTAACATCGCACTTATTGTTATCACCTATAACATGATTCGAAGAGGAAGAATTCAGGTTCAAGAACTGAAAAAGCACCGAACAGATTGTATTCGCCTTGGCAGGACCTCAGCTAGGAACAGGAAGGAGTTAATTTCTATTTCAGTGGCATAAGGTTTGTAAATTTTCACTTGATTGAACAAGTGGTTTAGTTAGTTTGTCATAATTTATTGTAAAAACAGCTAAAAGAACAACTAAGCTTCAGGACAAAAACAAGAAAATATTGCTTTTTTGGTGTTTAATGATAAAGTAACAGGTGGTATTTTCTTCAGTAAATTTGTAAATTTTCCAGTGCAAGCTAACTTGAAAAATATTTAGGTTAATTAAGGAAATTTTTTCCCCTGCCATGTTCTGAAACTACTATTTGTTTTAAAATAGGCCAAAATAATTCTTGTTGTAACTCCACACAACTGACCCATGTCAGTGTTTTAGAAACATCTTCTGGGATGATCTGTGAGACAGAAAGTATAAAGTTTAGATATCTCTAAAAAAAGTCAGTCTGAGGAGAGAACTGCAGAAGTATACCTTGACAGAAAGCCAGACCAACACAGCCTTTGTCAAGGGGTAGAAAATTCTTTTGCTTTGCTGGCTTTTTAAAAGCTATTGAAAGAGCAGGTAAAGATGACCTAAAAGCATAGTTTCTGTAGTTTTTCAACAGGCTGTCTCTCAGAATGAAGATTATTAAAGACGATGAATAATCATGGATTTTGCTATGAATTAAACATTGAATATGTAAGGAAAACAAGCAAACAGGCAAACAAAAAGCTGGAGAGAATGGCTGTTTCTCCTGATAGAAGATTAGTAACCGGCCATCTCAGGGATCTGCACTAAGACCATGTTATTTTTGTTTGGAAGCAAAACCTTTTACCCACTTAGTCTAAAAATAGGCTAATATGAGATGGAAATAACTCTGTTAGAAATCAAAGATGAGATACCTTACCCCGTTGCAACAAGATAGAGTTGACCAATAACTATTCTGAGATAGAATACGGTATGTGCTCTGTTTTCTGGTTACATTGGCTTCTCAGATACATATCAAATACCATTTATTACTAGGCAATTGGTCATACCCTTTTAGGACTGACACATCCACTTCACACCTCCAAAACGTTTATCAATGGCAACTGAAATATTAGTATGTCTGCCTGGCTTCCTCTCATGGATGTTTAGCCAACAATCCCCCCAGCCCAACCCTTCTCTGCCTCTTCTTTGATGCCGTGGCAGATGTCATCTCTCTGCCTGTCATTTTGGCTATACCTGAATATCTATCAGGCTCCTCTGTATCTTCATCCCTAGTTCATACCTCTTTTTTTTCAGTAATTCCCTTTGCGTAACGTGTCCAGGGTAGAATTTTCTTTGTCTAATCAGAAAACTGAAGTTCTCATTCATGTTATGGTTGTCTCCTTTATTGAGACCTTTTTCTTGTCTTGTCAAAATCAGTCTTGTGCTGCTCACACATACTCATGAGGCTGCTGTAAAGATTGCTTTGATGCACATGAGTGTATGTGCATCCTTATACTCTCATTTCTCTGTCACGTCAAACCTGAAATGCTTATCCTCAACTCAAAGCACTTTTTACTGTTCCCATCTAAGCTATGGCACCAGCTTTTCTTTAGCAGTGAGTTATAATTAGGTGCAGGCCCCCTTTTGTCCTCACTGTTGGGAAAAGCTCCACAAAAGGAGTTTTTTTGCTTTCAGTCCCTACTTGAAGCTTTTGTTTGGGACATTTCCAGGCTTCTTAAGGCCTAGGTTGCAGACATGCAATAATTGAGGTTTATTGTTATGACTGGTATGGTTTTGCTGTTCTCTTAACCTCTGTCTAACTCTGTCTATTTGTTTCATTTTTATATGTAGATGAAGGCTGCCTGAGGCCAGGGACCAACTTGTTCTATGTCTGCACAGAACCCAAGAGAACAAGGCAATACAGTAACATCAGCCATAGTAGTAATACCATCAATGCATATGTAATATTATTCATCTTACATGTATTTTAGGAACCACAGACATCTTTTTGGGTTAACCACATAATGAAACTACCTTCTCAGTCCTTCTATGCTCATGCCATTAATTTAGTTTCACTGATATGATGCCAAGTTCCCCTGCCTGAAGAGCTGAAAGGGCATCACAGGGAAGGACTATTTCAGTCTAAGGATAGTTCTGTCCTCTGGCTACCTTCATGCACTAAAAGAAAGGAAAATGTTGACAGAAGATAGAAATGGCTGTAGTATATTTCCTGTAATGGTTTCACTACAGGGACTCTGAATGTGATTAGTATAGGCAATATAGACAGCATCATAATTCTTTTTAGTTGAATTCACTGAAGAAACAGTAAAAAACAATCAAGAATAAAAATACCTAATTCATTTATTAACTCAGCTGAGTCACTGAATACCCAGTGATTGCCCACCTGAATTAAAGTTTATATGTAATTCAAGAACTCAAATATTGTTTCACTTGGCAGGCAATGGTATAAGTAAACAGGATTTCCCTGAAGGTAGCAAGGAAACATGATGCAATGTGGTTATTTATTAGCTTTGGTGTTACTGCCAGGGAGATGGGTAAATAATGCTCTAATGCTTAGAATTTAAATAGGTCAAAATATTTTCACTGCTTAGTCTCTGCCCAACTTCTTTATAAGTTCTTAAAGATAAGCTGCTCAATAAATATCATAATTTTTGGAAGTCCTTTACTCTCTTTTTGTACTTTGTGCCCATTTATCCACTTTTGAAAATCAAACTGTTCATTTAGCTTTTGCAGTAAAACTACTCAGAACTGTTTATTTGCAGAAGATATTCCTCATTTAAGCTCAAAGCTTTCACAGAGATCTACCAATTTGGTTTGCATTTTTTCCTGAAATGTCCCATGTTGACTGTCTAGTCACTGGAAGAACAATATCTAACTATACATCTGACATTTTAAATCCAAATTCAAATATTTTGACACAGGATGGTCTCATCGGTTTTGGTTTTTACAGTATATAATGAAAGCAAATTTCATAATCTTGGAATACAGTCAATGGATGGTTGTCCTCTGAACAGATTTATTTACATCCCTAGCTTAAATTGGTTATTTGAAAAAAATACTAAAAAGCCCTTTTTCTTAGTTTTAAAAAATAACAATTTAAAACTAATTAGTCATCTTCTTAAAAAGTAACTTTACTGGGGGAAAAAAAAAACCCTGAGCGTGAGATGTTGGATGCACTGATAGAATCTGCTTTTCTTTTGAGTAGGATAAGTTAATTCTGATAGTGGTGCATACCAGTCTTACTTTCACAATGCCCAGCAGACGTGGCTATCACATCTATATTTGTAGTCACTCTGCCCACTGTCCTCTGCAATCCTTCTTGCAAAGTTCTCAGCCTGAATTTGCTCACAGGTCTTGAGAGTGTCTCTACACCTTGTCTACCATGGCATATGGCTCCGCCACACACCTCACATGTGGAAGTAATGCAAATCAAACTAAGACTTGCCTTGACTGTGCCTTTGCAACATTTCACTGGTCTTCCTCTCTGATATACCATATGTTCTAACTAGCTATAAGAAAAGGGAGATCTATTATCTGTATATTTTTTATTTGCCTGCACCAATGTAAAAACTTGTGGGAACATTCCTTCAACGTTGACTGTTTGGCACCAATCTAAGGCTTTGTTAGATTTTTACCATTAAGACAATGCATGTGAATTAAGGCATCTGATGTTGTAACTTTAACTTTTTGAAGATTTTCAGGCATTATCATTGCTTTTACATAAGCTTTATGAAATGGCAGAATTTCAGAAGTTTCTACATGAAATATTTTTGCTCACTGTAAAAACATGAATATTAACTTTAATATAGTGGTTTGACTTTGCACTTCAAATCTAAAAATGCTTTCTACACATATTTTGTTTACAGTATGTAAAATCTTGTGGCTTTTAGGCAATTGGAATTTGTGCATATTATAGGCTGATATAGTCTCTATGTTTATATAACTTCTTGAGGCTGCTTCTAATATGTAGAGATCATGCTCATTTTTCAAACCTTTCCTCTAGAAATAACTTAATTGGAACTAGAATAACTTGTTTGTTCAGAATCTGTATTATAATGTTGGATCTCTAGTTATAAATCACTGTTGAGCTTCTTAGGGACATGCTTTAGTGCTAGGGTTAGGTTATGGTTGGACTTGATCTTAAGGGTCTCTTCCAACCAAAATGATTCTATGATTCTGTGATTCACTGGTTATAATCTCCATCTGTGTTTACTGTGAACAGTACTGATGTTCTCGTATTGTTATTTTCTTCCTAATGTCTTCAGAGACGAAAGCCTTTGTGAAAGGTACATTTCTGTCTATAGATAGAATACGTTTTAACTCAAAAGTAAACTCATTTAATACATATATCTCAATAGTTTCTACGTATTAAATTATATTTAATACATTTCATATTTCTAAAGTAATAGTTTGTCAACAATTGCTGTGGATAACTACTATAGATGTTTTATTTCTCCTCAAATGTCTTCTTTTTGAACGACAAAAATAACATTTTTCTGTGCCTTTGAGATTTCCATGCTGCCTGCAGGCTTCCAACACAACAGCAATGTTTATTCAAAGACAGGAGAACTGTTTGGCAATCTCTCCTTCTGGATATCTTTGTGTATTACTTGTAAAATATATAAACAGTTTTTGGAGCACAACCCTGAACCAAATTTCCTGCTCCTATATGCTATTTGTTACTCTGATTGCTATGTTGCCTTGTCAGGCTCACCTTATTATGCCCTAAAATGCAAATAATCCTGATGAATGATGTGTACTATAGCTAAGGGACAGAGTGTTCTCGTAGTACAGTGTTTAAGCCATGTTATTTGAAGGCAGAGGAAGGAATCAAACCTGGAACTTTTATAGTACTGGCAAATGTTGTGACCATCAAGTTGGCATTAATATGAAACAACCTGTCCCCTTCTCCAGTGACTATGTTTTAGTAACAGAAATTGGTTTCTTTGTTTTGTTTTTGTTTTGGTTGGTTGGTTGGTTTTGTTTTTTGTTGTTGTTGGGTTTTTTTGTTTGGTTGGTTTTTGGGTTTTTTTGTTTTTTCTCTTTCTTTTTGACATGTTTTAGTGCAGCACAGGGCTCTGAGATGAGCACATCTTGAGAGTGCAGAGTCAGCACGTAACTCCCTGGCTAGTCAAACTCCATTTAGAGTCACCTTCCCAGGCAAATATTTCTTAAGTCAGGGCACTGAATACTGCTTTTATGCCAGGGCTTGTATTTATTCCCCCATGTATCCTGCTGTATATCGTAAACAGGACTAAAAAGTCAACATGATCAAGTAGCTGCAGAGAGCAATCAAGTTCAGTACAAGGCAGGAAAGAACCACACCTTGAAACAACACATTCTGAGTTCTTGGCATTGAAGGTAAAGGAAAGGGCAACTTGTTAGAGCAAATCATAACCCACAGACCGCTGCTGCTGCAGCTGTGTGGCACACAGTAACCTTATGCTGAAATGCACACAGGCAGAAAGAGGAGGCGTGCAGATGCGCACATATTCACCCTATGGATCCTGCTTGTTGATTCTGCTTGCAGCTTTTCAGTGGCTGCCAGCCGCAGCGACCTGAGTTATCATCTTGTATCACCTGTATGCTTATCCAGTGGAAATATTGACAAGCTGCAAAAGCAGCCAAAAATTGTGAGCAGAGGTCCCAGGGAGGGACACTACAGCCAGCCAGACCAAGCACACGGTTACAGACAGAATTTATGAAACACACAGATGCAGGGAATAACAAGAATTTTGTTGAAGAGCTGTTGTTCGATGTTTTTTCTTTTTTTTTCTTTTTTTTTTTTTTTGACTCCTCCTCACCACCAGTTTACAGAAGCTCTTCAGCAAAAACCCAGTGAAATTAGTTAGATAAATTTAAACTAAAAATGAGTGATAGATGGAAAACTGTGAAACGTTAAATTAAAGCCTGAAGTATTTAATTAAATACACAGCCAATGGGTAAATCCTTCCCATATGCATGGGCACAGATTTATTTGAAAAGAGGAAGAGATGAGGGTTAAGGAACGTATACAAGTCTTTCCTCTCTTTAAACACAAATAGTGTGATGCATATTCTCCCAGCCACGTGACAGGGCTGGGTCTAGGTGGCCCTTATTGCTTCCATAACATGTCCAGACTTCAAGGCAATGCCTGTAAATCTGACAGTAAATAAACCATCACTTCTGCAACTGGTTTGGTGCAGATGATTCATACTCTTGCTACAGCAAGACACCAGGATCAAAGTCTTTCCCCCCCATCATGCACTCAGTCCTTGAGTTACCCTTCCAGTTCCTGATTGTGAATGCTTTTTATCATCTCTTCACACACCAAGGATTGCAGGGTCTTATAGAGCAGAATAAACTAGATATAATTTAACTAGAAACTTGGGCTGTGCTTACACAACACTTTCCTCCAGTTATTTTTACACCAAGATGGTTTTGCAAATAATCTATTGTGCTGTAAAAGGCAAGACAAGTTCTCTGCCAGTGTACGTACATCAACTGTCTGCTAAGATTGCTAAATTATATTATATTATAGAGCAGGACTTTTAAAGGCTATTGCTAAGTTGCTGAGTCACCAACCAACCGTGCTAGACAGTGTATTATATACTTGAAGGTCTAGTACAATAGGAGAAGGTTTACCAAAGTTTCAGGCAATGGTATCAGCAGTGGTGAGCAGACAGACAACAAGAAGGATGGATCATGGAAAAATTCAAAAAGCAGAAAGCGTTTACTGACACAACTGGACCTCTTACATCTTGGGGTTTAACTTTCACTGACTGACTGACATCTTCAGCACTACTATGTCCCTTGCTGAGGCATTCCTACAGTGCTGATTCAGAGAAGGATGACATGTATTATACTTTTTTTTTCTTTTTGCTGTACAAAATGATTGGCTTTCACTACAGAAGTGGGTTCTCAATTCAATTTTGCTTAGCTTGAAAGATTTTTTTTCTTCCCCAGTGGTATTCCAAAGTACTTTACGTGAACAGACTCTCATGACAAACTGGGGGCCCCACTCATTTGACTCCCTGCTCTGGATTTCGCTGGATGCTTGCATTTGTGTAGGAGTTTGCTTGTACAGGACTGGGTTTTTTCACCTGTACATAATCAATATCGGAGTGATAAATAATTTTTTTTTTCCATGTGACATGCATTTTCTTGTCTCTCTAGTTAATAAATGGTAATGTAATTCTTTCCAAATGACTATCTGCCCTGGAATATGTGATAAGCTTGAAGAAGAAATACTCAACCATTTTTCTTTTTTGGAGAGAAGGATTATTTTGTTCTAGCTGTGAATGCTGCTTTGAGGAGAAAAGCAAGAGGAGAGAGCAAGCCATTTGGCGCTTCGTCAAACAGCTCGCCCAATTATTGTCTTGATTTCCTTACTCACCCCTCTGCACTTACACTTTTTATATATGTGATTTCTTAGTAAAAAATCAAAGATCTGAAAATTAAACATTGCATGATGGCTTTCTCTGCACAAGTTTAAGCAAATTAACTAGACCTTAATTTATAGGGATGCTGACTATCTGCTGTCCTTACTGACTGAAATTAAGTGTTCAGCATCTATGAAAGTTAAACACTTAATCCTGATCCTATTGAAATTTTTGTGGTAATGCTAGCCTAAACGTGTGTGGATGAAAGACAAGCTTCTATTTATCCATATCATTCACAGAAAGAACATAAAACTACAACTATAGGGTTGAAACTCAAAAACCTTTTATGATTATTTCATAGTGTCCTGTAAAAAAATAAATAAAAGGAGAATGGACTCATGCTTCTTAAGAAAAAATCTTCAGTGTTGAGGTTTGTTTTCCCATTTGCTTCAGAAGCTTTGCTATGGATGTACTACTAACTTTCACGGCTCCTACTCCCTGACCTTTCTGAACTTAGAATCATAGAATCATTTAGCTTGGAAAAGACCTTTAAGATCATGAAGTCCAACCATAGACCTTAACATTGCCAAGACCACCACTAAACCATGTCCATACATATACATATATAAAATGTACGTGTATGTGATTTTACAGTCAAAGACAGTTGCCCACATAACCCTTGAACACCTGCCACAGAAGACTTGTTAAAGTTATGATGTTGCTTTCACACAGATCTAAAGTTTCTGCTGAAGAAGGGAAAATTCTGGCTGTCTGGGAAGTCTGTTTGTCACAAGAACATACCAAAATAGAACATCTATGAGATATTGCCACAATTTCAGGTCTTTGTTGTAGCAGTAATCGTCATAGTCCAAGGACACAAACAAGGCAAAGTTTACAAACAGGCATATTTTATTTAGACAGAGCTTTCAGGCACTTGAACACTTTTCCACATGTAATTAAACAAAACAAAAGCTTTACCTACAAGTCTCATCTTGTAACAGGTCTTAATTGCTGTGGTGAAGAGTCAAGTATTCGATATGTTGGCTCCTCTGTGTGAAGCTCTGATGATATCACATCTTCACTGTCAGAGACAGGAGCTCTCATTACTGTAACAAATTCAGGCTCACTCATGGAATTTTTAATACAAACTTTAAATTTACAGATATTTTTGTAACTCAGCCTTGAGGGAAATCTCTGAGACCATTAGTAAACTAATGTGGGTCAAATATGCAGCCAAATCGCAATCTCAATTTTGTAGATGAGCTAGTTAAAAACTATGAGTGCTCAGCTGAAGAGTGTAATAAAAAGTATCTGTTTTTTTCTTACTCTTTTTGTTTTTACAGACAACCCCCTAAGTTGTAAGAATACTGAGATGGCAAAACTAAGTGCTCAAAAATTAGGAAGTGGTGTTTGAAAGCAATGTATGACCCTGCTGTGATACCCCTTTGTCCTGCCACCTGTGGTTGGGTTTCACGTTTGCATGCCATTTTTCCCATAGAGGCTCTGTCCAGCTCTGTACAGAAACCAAAGGTTTAGCACAACCTGCTCTTACTGCCCTATCTACATTCTGTTTTGTTTCTTCTTTTATTTCCAGATTGCTTTTTCTTCTTGTTCTAGGGCAGGTCCATACTTCCTCACACCTTGCTCCTGCCCGCCATTCTACATGTCCACCTCTTGACTGCTCCACCTCTTTCCCAATTTTTATCCTTCACTGCAACACTTCATTCCTGCAAACTTGTCTTTCCTGATCAGTCCCTTGAGTTCCTGCTTTTAATTTTTTTTTTTTTTTGGCATGATTATTCACAATCCTCCCACTCTTCACCCACATGCTTTTAGTTGGGCAGATTTTTTCACATTTGTAAAATGAAGGGGATACCTGTAGATATTTCAGCAGTATGTAACAGTCCAAGACATGGCTAGATATGACCAAAATGTGTATCAAAAAGTAAGGAAGTATTAAATGTACATGTAGAAAGCCAGAGAAGGAGAAGATTATCTAGAACAAAGTTTTGTCAACCTTTTAATCGGCCTAAGTATGCCTCAAATGGTATGTTAAATGAAGTAAGGCTTTTAGCATATGTAGGCCGGACATCTCAAAGGAAACCTAATCAAAAGAAATGGTTACAATAAAAATACTAATAGAGCAATTAACCCTTCACCTTCAATAACTGAACTCATTGCTGGGCAGGAAAGCTGGACTAAAGTTGAATTCAGCGTCATCGTCTTTTCTCCAGGTAGAGTGGATATATTTCTATTACTGCACACTCATGCTAAGGATTCGGTGCTCCAAGGCAGTTTTCCACCAACACCGACCTCCCCTCTGCACAGCAGTTCCCAGCTGCAATGAAGTTGCAGCTTCTTTGCTATTTAGTTTCTATAGATGGGTTGTTTTCCCCTAAGAGGAAGCCCACCACCCGCAGCGCTTTCCTGCAGCCCGGGACGACCCGCCGCAGCCCCAGACCCCGCCCGGGCACCAGCGCGGCGGGGCCGGGCCCTGGGGTCCCCCCGCGGTGCGGCCGCCCCTCTCCCTCCGGGGCGGAGCAGGGACAGGGAGGCAGCGGGGCCGAGCGGGGCCGTGGCCTCAGAGCCGGCCGGCGGCGGCAGCGGGATGTCGCGGGGCCCGCCGGGCGCGGGGCACCCCAACGACCTGCCCGACCACGCTCCGCGGGTGCGCAGCGCCATCGCCGAGCTGCGGCAGCGGGCGGAGGCAGAGCCCGGGCAGCGCTGGCCGCAGCCCCTCTCCGACTCCTTCCTGGTGAGGTTCCTGCGCGCCCGAGATTTCCACTTGGACCTGGCTTGGAGGGTAAGGAGGGCCGGGGGGGCGCGGAGCTGGGGGGCTCCCGCCCTCCGCTGCGGAGGAGGCGGGGGTGGCCCGTGTGGCTCGGGGCCGTCCCAGCCGCCCGCTAGCGGGCCCACCCGGCCCCGCACCCCGCGGGGGTCTCGGCTCGGGCCCCGGGGATGCCGCGGCACTAGGGCGGCGGGCAGGCCGGGGGACCGGGGAGCTGTCGGGGGGTTATTGCAGGGGGCGGACGGAGCCGGGGGGCGCGGGGGGCTGGTGGGTGAGCCGCGCTGCGCGGGTCGGCCGGGGCCAAGCAGGGAGTGTCGGGGTGTAACTAATTGCTGGTCACGCAGCGCGGTGCCGTATAAACGTGAGGTATCGTGGCTGGCTTTGTGCAGCCTTGATGAGGTAACGTGAGGGTTACAGTAAGTGTGCTACGGTCACGTAACTTAGAGGTTGCGGTAAGTGTGGCACGGTTGCAACTCCGATCAGGAAATGTTATCATTTAAAGGACGTCCTTTTCGGGCTCATGTTACTCGTTACTAGTAATTATACTAGTTTCGCTACAGATTTATAATTACTCTAACATAAAGCTATGAGTAAAAATTTATTTTCTCTTGGATTTTGGTCATTTACAACACTCCTTTCAGTAAGCTTTGGTACTCTCCTGGCTGTTTGTATGGTAATTATCTTTGCCATACAGACAGTGTGTGCATATTTTTAATATCCAAAGGCACAAAGTGTTATTGTTTCTTTTTTTACAGAAAGATTGACAAGTACTAACCATTCTGAACAGAAAGTACTTCCAAATCTCCCCAGGGCAAAAGCATTTATTAACTCGTGCCAACTGGAAGCTGTGTTTCAGTGGAATTTGGTGTTGATGACATCGCATTGCCCAACAGATCTCACATTTTGGTTTTTGAATTCTCTACTGTAGATTTTCCAAGTTTAGTCACCATAAGAGAAGATCGTTTGCATATGGATATATTGCAGGATCAGAGTAGCTAAACAAGCAAGAAATTGAATTAACCCCATAATAATCATTAGCTTTTAAAATATATTTTGTGTTCTTTTCATTTGGGTTGTGAGATTTATACCACAGCTTTAAACCTGTCCTCCTCAGCAGAAGAACTAGTAAGTAGTCAGAATCCTTTGCGATATGGATCTTACTTTTGCTTGAAGTTCATGACATTGTTTATATCAGATGTGCATTAACAATTGTAGGACTGTGCCTGTTTTTCTTTCCTAACAAAAGTCATTTTGTTTTCTTGTATTCCCTGCTTCCAAAAAGTAGGGCTTAATGAAGATAATATGCACTCCTAATATCCACTCCTAATTACATTGCAATTGGTCGTTATTGATAATCCTGTAGACAGGACAGTGGCACTTCAGAATTTGGCCCATACATTTCTCCACTTTCTTGTGATTAATTGTGAGATATGTTGTAGGTAAGAATTATTCTACAAGGAACAAAGGGATATCTCTAGATCAGCTTCCCTTGTCCCAGACATCAAGGATGCAGACAAAGTGAAAACAATACCTTCTTCGCCTCTGCCTTCAACACTGATGACGGGCCCTGGGACCCCCGGAGCCCTGTGGTGGAAGACTGACTGGGGGGATGGGAAACTCCCAGATGACCCTGAACTTGTTCGAGACTTGCTGCTCAAGCTGGATGCACATAAATCTATGGGGCCTGATGGGGTTCATGCCAGGGTACTGCAAGAGCTGGCTGATGTTATTGAGGGACTCTGGAGAGATCCTAGTTGACTGGAAGCTGGCAAATGTCCAATTTTCAAGAAGGGTAAGAAGGAAGTTTCTGTTAATTACAGGCCTGTCAGTCTCACCTCAGTGCCTTGTAAAGTTATGGAGAAGGTTATTCTGGGAGTTACTGAAAAACTCTTGAGAGACAACTCAGTGCTTGGTCATAGCCAGTATGGGTTCACAAGGGGAAAATCCTGATTAACCAACTTAATTTCCTTTTATGACAAAGTCACCCATCTAGTTGACCAAGGGAAGCCAGCAGGTGTGGTAGTTTTGGATTTTACCAAAGCTTTTGATACTGTCTCTCATAGTATCCTTCTGGATAAATTGTCCAGCACCCAGGTAGTCCATAATATGTTGGGTGAGCAATTGGCTGACTAGTTGGGCTCAAAGAGTAAATGAAGTTACATCAGGCTGGTGGCCAGTCACCAGTGGTGTTCCCCAGGGCTTGATTTCAGGGCCAGTGCTCTTTAATGTTGTTATAAATGATCTGGATGCAGGAATCAAATGTACATTAATTAAGTTGTCCGATGCTACTAAACTAGGAGGAGCTGTGGTCTTCCTTGAGGGCAGAGAGGCCTTACAGAGAGATCTGGATAGACAGAGAGTTGGGAAATCACCAACTGTATGAAATTTAGCAAGAGCAGGTGCAGAATTTTCCACCTGGGATGGGATAATCTTGGTCATATGTACAAAGTGGGGGATGAGAGGCCGGAGAGCAGCCTTGTGGAAAGAGATCTGGGGGTTTGGGTTGATGGCAAGTTGGTTATGAGTCAACAGTGTGCCCTGGCAGCCAAAAGGGCCAGCTGTGTCCTGCGGTCCATCAAGCACATCACAGCTAACCAGTCAAGGGAGATGATTGTCCCACCCTATGCTGCACTGGTGCAGCCCCACCTTAAGTACTGTGTGCAGTTTTGGGTGCCTCAAAACAAAAAGGACTTCAGACTATTAGAGTGTATCCAGAGGAGGGTGACCAAGATGGTGAAAGGTCTTGAGAGGCAAGACTTATGAGGAGCAGCTGAGGTCACTTGGTCTGTTCAGCTTGGAGAACAGAAGGCTGAGGGGTGACCTCATTGCAATCTATAGCTTCCTCAAAGGGGGCAGTGGAAGGGGAGGTGCTGATCTCTCTCTGGTGATCAGCTATAGGACACGAGGAAATGGGATGAAGCTGCATCAGAGGAAGTTCAGATTGGGCATTGGGAAAAGGTTCTTCACTGAGAGGGTGGTGGGTCACTGGAACAGGCTCCCCAGGGAAGTGGTCATGGTACCAAGCCTGTCAGAGTTCAAGGAGAATCTGGACAATGCTCTTAGTTGTATGGTGTAGTTTTAGGTTGGATCCTTCTGGGTCCCTTCCAACTTTCAGATATTCCGTGATTCTATGACTAATATTCAGGAGTGTGGAATCTAAGCTAGGTTAAGAGATGGAGTCTAGAAAGTAACACATTTCCTATACTCTGCTTGAGAATCAGCCCTCTAGGGCTGGGGACCTGCTTTAGAAAAATTAAGTCTTTTTAGAATCTCATTAGAATTTCTGGGTCTCCACAGGCTGCTAAGTTTCTAAATTTCTTGTCTGGAACTTCTCTGAACTAAGAGATTCTGCTGTTCAAAATCCATCTGTGTTTAATCTTTCTATCTAGAATTTCAGGTTTCCAAACGCTGTAGCTACTTGTACTTAATCTTCCATATACCAGTTTACACTGACTTGTAGGTTATTTCTCTTACAGCATGGGAAGAAGACAAGAAACATTAAAAAAGGAAAAAGGAATGTGTTTATTTGCAATCAGTATATTAAGGCCCAAGAGAATTATTGTGCAAAAATCTGTGGTGGTCATAAGATGAATATTTATCTAACCCAAGTCTGAACTCATGCAGAGGTTATGTTAGTACTTCATCCTAGACAGAGCCCGCCTGTCATCAGTCTCAATAGTGTCTGCTCCCTCCTGTCCTGGTTAAATGTTACATCTCAGTTTGGAGTCCAGACTGATACAGTACCTTTTTGCCCACTGGGCTTCTGCGTCCTACTGCATAGTACTTGTAGAGCAGCTAAGGGATAATCAAAGGTTGCAGCTCTGTCAATGCTTATAACCAAAGGTCTTCAAGCTCTTGTCAAGCATCTTTCTTAGTATGGGTTTATACTTAGACTTAAATATGGATTAAGAGTCTGGCAGCTGAGCAAACTGTTTATTATACTCTGGGGAAAAGAATGAAAATCTTTACATTCAGTAAAAATGCAACATTGAAACTCTATGCCAAGAGATGTTTTCATAACATACCACTTAGACTTTTGTAAACATTGGTTTTATGGCGCTCAAAACTGTCTAAATATCTGGGATCTTTCTAGGAGTTCTGATAGATACAAAGGTATATAGCCAGACTTTGTGTTTGCTCTGCATTTGACTTATGGAAGAATCAAGACTTCCTAGTGTGTTGCACTGCTCAGAGTAACTGAGGTACAAGAAGGATTGTTTTCCATAGTGTCAAACATACTGCCAAGTCACAGGCTTTATTTCTGGGGATCTTCACATTGTTCAAATATAAATACCAAGTTTAAGTCAATTACTTGGCTGCTTTTCTTCCATTAATACAGAGGGGTTTCCCAAAAAGGATGGAAAAGCCCCTATTAGGCTCTCTGGCTGACTGTTGAGGAAACAAAATCAGTCAGCCATTCTTCCCTTTGTGCTAAGCCCAATCTCTAAACTGACATGGGCCAGTCTTCTTCCAACTGTCAAAGAGATATTGCATGTGGAACTGGGAAAGTTCTATGTCTCTATAAAAATATTTTAAATTCTGTGTCTGTGTATACCATATGTTTAAATTCTTTGTGTAGCGATATACACATAATTTAAAAAAAAAAAAAAGAAGTGCCCAAAGGTGTGTGATTATGTATATACATATCTTTGTATTCTAAAGTCTGAGCTGTTGGTTTCTTCTTCAGAGATGGCCAAAACATTTTTTTCCTAAACATTGTGTGCATTGGTAAAACTGCTGACCCAGAGGCCTAATTCTGTCTAGCATCCTTGTTAATACGAAAAAATAGTTATCAACAACAACAACAACAACAAAAAGTACACATACAAATACATTGGTTTCTGTGACAAGCACGTGGTTTTCTAGTTCTTTTAATTCTAAGTAAAATACTAGATTCACTTTTCTTTGTTTCGTAGCACATGAATTTTGGATTAATCAGTAACTTTATCATCTCCGATGTTCAGAAATCTGGAACTATCCTCAAAAGACCTCAGGAAAAAAACCTCTTAATTAATGTTTAACTCCAGACACCAGAGTTTTTCATCCAGCTTTCCCCATTTACAGAGTTACCTTGCATCTATTTTCAGATGCTGAGCAAATGCTAAGTAGGTTATTCAGTTTGTAAACACAGATAATTATATATTGAGATGCTTTCCTTGTGTTAAAAGTACGAGACATTTTTTATACTAGGTAATGAGTGCGCCTGTTTATCCTGATGTTAGGTTGATTCATCTCCTATATCCAGACTGATTGTTATGTATAATATTTCTGTTTGTGTCTGTGTGTGACCTGAGTATGTCCGGCTGCTAAGAAAGGGATTGTTTACATAAATGAAAACTTACAGAATATGACCCAAAACTAGCTGTAGATGCTGTGGAAGATTATCTGATGCTAACCTTTACTTCAGTGCTAAATCATTTCAGGTAATTAGATTAGGTTTTCAAATTCTGAGATCTCTTTAGCACTTCCTGGCTTTCTGGCCAAGTGAAATATGTTTGGAGCTTAGCCATGTTATATGTCTATGTCAAAAGATGTACCACTCGCCCACGTCACAGAAGGTGTCAGAAGTATTCCAACCACATACTTATTCCTTAATGGACTCACCAGTAGGTAAATTATGTCTTCCGTAAGGATCTTGTGTGTGTCACAACCTGTGAACATCATTCCTTTTCTCCTGAGGTCCAGATTTTAAACATTTGCCTTTTCCAACTTAGAAAATGTAAATGTTCACTAAAATGAGAAACTAACTATACTGACAAGATAGAATTATTTAGAGGATTGAATTAATGTATCATTTTTATTCTCATCTTGTTTTAGCAGGTAGTTCTTGAAAGAGTTGTTTAAAATATTTATGTAATTGTTAACCAGGTTCATTAAGTTGTAGTATAACTGATTTTAGAAGAA
Source organism: Caloenas nicobarica (assembly GCF_036013445.1). Lineage (NCBI taxonomy): Eukaryota > Metazoa > Chordata > Aves > Columbiformes > Columbidae > Caloenas > Caloenas nicobarica. The sequence goes on along the minus strand of NC_088246.1, from coordinate 127,540,748 downwards.
AAGTGAGAAGGAGTAAAGATTTGCATAGTTGTTTTGAGCGTGATTTTATGTTTTGCTGCTGTTTAAGGGTCTGTATTTGAAAGATCAAGGAAAAGAACATAATATTTTGACAGTTCTGTCTGGTTGGCACAAAGTGGTTGGGATTGCTCAAACAGTGCCCTTTGCAGAGAGTCATGTACTAACAGAGTGAGATAATCAGAGTACCTAATCAGGCCTGTTTTTGAAATCGTAATGAATTTCTATTCTACAAATTAACTTTTTTTTTCCTACTATGACCTCTCCCCACCCCCTGCCTGCCCTTTTTTATTTGTTTGGTTTTAAGTTGGCCTAGACAAACTGATTTAATGCAGTCAAAAGCCTTCTGGTAAAGTTCTCCTAATGGCTAAATGTTTCTTTCTATGGTGTATGGTTTAGGATGAGGCTTTTATCAACTTTCTGATTGCCAAATCAAATGGGATTCTAGTGTGACAGATGAACTTTTTTGGGTTTGTACCTATAAATACATATTTATAGGTGCTATTTCCATGAAGAATATAGATAATTTCTGAGCAGTATATCTTCTATTTGTAGTAAATTCTTCTGACAAACATTAGTGCCTTATAAATAATTTCCTCATTACAATTTATTTGAGAGACCTTCAAAATATTTCAAGACTTTCATCTGAGCAGAAAAGCCTTAAGCTGAAGAAAAAGTGCATGTTTTATGTAAAACAATACAAGAAACTTGAAAGCGGAGAGAAGGGTAAGAAATAAGACTAATTATCTAACATAAGCATGCTATGAGGTACAGGGTGGTGAGTCTCAGGTCTCCCTCTAAGAGTCTGTAGGTATCAGCATAACCAATGCTGTGACGTTCCAAGGGATTAATTCAGTATCCACTGAGGTTCCTTCTGACTGTTCTTTCTATGAAAATGGTGAAGAAAATGATACTTGCATAGATAAAAGAAATTTCTGATTTATATAAGGTTATGTTTTATTAGTTGGAGCTGACAGTTCTTTTAACTCAAATGCTTCTGTTGTGAAATATGGAGTAATTGAGAAATAAATAAAAATTAATTTCTGTTAATACAAATTAACAGAAATAGAAGACTGCTGGTTGGTGCTTTCATTGTGGTGAACCCATTTAATTTGTGAAACTGTGCTGAGGATCCGGTTGGGTTTTGCTGTTTGATGAAACACAGTAACAATTTGAAAGGCTAGCTTGTGCATGCTACCTTTGAGATTTAAACCTACATTTCAGTTTGTTGAAACGAGTCACTGAAAAATTCTCATTCTCGTAGCTCCTTTGAAGGTCTCAAATTAGAAGTCTAAACTGTAGCTACTTAGGAAATTTTAATCCAAAATCTGTATTACTTGCTGTAGCTATTTTTAACTGTTCTTTTCATGTAAATGCCTGATGACTATCTGTCGTCTACACGTATTTTTTCCAGTTATTGAAGAATTACCAGAAGTGGAGAATAGAATGCCCAGAAATAAGTGGAGATTTAAACCCATCTTCTGTTCTTGGTCTTTTGCAAGCTGGGTATCATGGACTCCTGAGATCAAGGGACCCACATGGAAGCAAAGTTCTAATATACAGAATTGGTAAGTGACAAAATTGCTTGGACTCATTTCACACCTAGCTCTGGAAGTGATGGTTTGGTTTTGTTTTGTCATCGTTTGTTTGTTTGTGGGGTTTTGCCTCTTTTGTTTGTTCGTGGGGTTTTGTCTCTTTTGTTTGTTCGTTCGTGGTTTTGTTGTTAATTATCACAATTTGAGCAGCAAAATAAAAGTATTTTATGGGTAATATCAGAACATCTTAACTAGTAAGGTAACATATTTATGTTTCCTGTTAGAAATACTTTTACATTAATATAAAAGTGAGTTTACTGAGCTGTAACAGTTATATCAGTTGTCTTAAACACTGTTTTGGCTAAACCTGTACAATCCTTTATGAATAATGTATTTTCTTATCGGTAGAGTTCTTGTCTGCATAAAAAAACCTCTTAAGGTTAAAACCCTAAAACTTGCAAGAAATGTGGTTATTTGGGTCTGAATGTCCCAATAATTATTTGTTTCTATGCAAGTTTTCAAAGTCATGTGCTAAGACTCTGGTACTGGTGCACACACAGCACTGGTGGGAGGAGAGAACAGAAAAGAAGGTGTACACCTAGCCACACACCAATGTCCAGTTTAGACATGCATGAAAAGTTCACTGGGTTTTCACTGTTTAGATGTAGCCAAAGAGCCCTGTCTAACAACACTCTGAAGATCCTTTGTTTGTTTCATGCACTCCCAAAAGGCTTTTTGAAAAAGATGTAGTTAAATGGTTATGTGTTACCATATTTCTTTGTGCTTGTTTTGGACAGAGAAATTATTTTTTGCCAGCTTTTAAAGAATTGTTTTAATATCAGCTGGTATAGCAGAAAATAATGTGTCTCTCTGCAAAGCTGTGTTCTCGGAAGCTTTCATCTAGGGTTAAACTCATCCCATGTAATTCTTTGCTCAGGCCTCAGAAAAACAAATGGAATTTGCTGAATCTTGACAGAATTCCTGCACTGGACAAAAAATATACTCATTGGTTGGATTGATGATCTGCAGTTTCTGCTAACATGATTGTTTGAATTAAGCTGTCATATCAAAACCTTGTACTGGAAGCTATGCCCATAGGTGGAACATACTACATTAGGTGGCATCTATTAATACAACTGTCTACCATTAGGTGTTACTGTCTATAAAATAGTTCAAAAGATGAGTGGCAGAGCAGGCACACAAAATAATTTCTGTACTGGCAAATCTGTTTGATATTGCTGGTTACTTGTTGTTCCTGAGAAGCACATTAGAAGCAGTAACAAGGAAATGTACGAGTGTATGTGGTATGCTCATGGTAATGCAGTGCAATCTATTTACTCCTCAGGACAATGGGATCCCAATTTATTTACGGCATACGATGTGTTTCGTGTAAGTCTTATCACATCTGAACTCATTGTAAAGGAGATTGAGACTCAGCGGAATGGAGTCAAGGCTATCTTTGATCTGCAAGGGTGGCGATTTGCTCATGCATTTCAAATCAGCCCAGCAGTGGCCAAGAAAATTGCTGCTGTGCTCACAGTAAGTATGACATACTGCTTTATGCTTCTTCATTGCTATAACTCCCAATTTTTCATCTGTTCTAAGCTATGGTAAATTTTCCTTCCCTAGATCTTCTTAAAATCTGTGCAGCTTGAAAGAACAAAATCTTAAATCCTCTAGAAGTCAGACAGCTCAGGCACAGGTTGTGCTTTATTTGACTTACAGCATGTTCTTGTGTAGCAGTAAATGTCCTTTAACCTCTGATGTTTTGTAAGAACTCCACTGATCTGTTACAACACAAGAATTTCATGAGTGTAAGAGCAGATGAAGCCAAATTTTGTAAGGATCTGCGTTCATTATCCCATTTCATCTCCTCTCTTCCATTCTTTTGTACATTAACTAAACATTCAAAGCTTTTTTTTTGCTTTTTTTTTTTTTCTGAGACTCAGAGAAGGTGAGAAGCAGCATGTGCTAAGAGTAGTTAAGAGCAAAACAGTACTGGCTTGTTACCAATACGGATGATGCTACTTAACCATCCAGCTGCTACCAACAGAATGAATAATGTTTATGTTCTGCTTGGTTTTACCCCCCAATATGAGCATTATTTTGTGCAACTCGCTGCTACTTCACCTCCTATTTTTCACAAAACTTCTAGGGACTTTACTGTCTTTAAGACTTGTTCCTTTCTGTCAAATTCAGTTGAACTTTACCAAGCGATATGAGAGAAAAAAAAAATAAAAGGAACCAAATTAAAAAAGGGGACAGAGAATTGACAGGAAGGCTACAGTGTAGTCCTATAATCCTATTTTCCTTCCGAAGTTATGTTGAAAATCAGTAGTAATAAAACTTTTAGCCTATGATGTGGAAATTAGCCAGGGAGATAATCTCTTGCTCTGGTTTAGTAAGGTTTATATCTGAGGTTCAGTCGAAGCTTAGTCATTGAATGAATATCATCAGAACTTCAGCTGGTCTTCATTTTTGGTATCTACTGTAAAACTTCAGTGAAACCATCAGGTATTCCCAACTTTTCACATCTAGAATGATAACTCTTGATGTTTGCATGATTCTGGGCCATATCTCATCAGAACAGGATGTGCGTGAGTGTTTCAGTTTACTTCTGTGCTAGTAAACAAATTGCTAGTAATTTTTTAACCTTGAAATAGAGCAGAAAGGAAGTAGAACAGGATTCGAAATTAAATCTAATGGTTTCAATCCATTGTCTCAAACCAGGAAGTTATTTGAATGTGATGTTTCCATCTTGATCTATTTCAGATTCGTTGCATGGTTTTCAAGCTTCTAATTTTTTATTATAGCTATTGAAAAAAATGCAGAAAAAAATGTGTTTCCAGTGTTCTTTTCTAAGATGAGAAATAAGTGTAACTATATTTTTTTCATATTCCTTTCGTCATTTTAGCTGAGTTCATATATTTCACCCAGAGATTGTCTTAGTATTGTTCAATATGCTCAGAAGTAAAAATTAAGGAAGCATAGTTTCAACCTTGAGTTTTTCTTAAGAAATGTGTGTTGCAAATTACAATCCTGTATGAAGAAACTTAAGTTAATAGAAAGAAAATATGGACTAAGGAATGGAAACCATAGTAACATTATTAAGTGATATCACCTTGAAAAATCTGTTACCCCATGAAAAAATAAATCGTTTTGTGAAAAACATGATGGTAGACTTCAAATATATGATAACACATAATAACATGCAGTAAACATATAATCCGATAGTTTTAAGGTCTTTATCATACATTAAAATCTAAAAGGAATTGCACTTAAGAAATGTGTAGGGTTTGTGTTTGGCTGTGTTTTTTTTTTGGTTGGTTGTTTTTTTGTTTGGTTGTTTTGGTTTTGGGTTTTGTTTTTGTTTTTTTCATAAAAGGGTGCATGAAATAATGTGAGAAGAGCTACTGTACTAGTGGGGAAAACTGCCTGTGAGAAGTACCATTTTTAGAGGCATAAAACTAGTTGCAGAGGTGGTATTAGCTGGAATATGAATGGAAGCTATACTTTCCTCATGGCATAATGCTGTCTTTGAGCACTGCCATATTTTCTTTAAACTTGAAAAGGTCTGGGACTTCTAAATGAATCATGAATGCAAGTAGAAGTATTTCATGTTATAAAGGCTGTATAACATATATAATTTTTATTTTCATTATGACAGTAATCCTGTTGTAAATCTGAACTTCTGGCTTGGGCAAATTACCAGTAATTTCAAGGCTCTAAACTATATTTATAAGGTCTCTAAATTATATTTATAATTTATTTAACTTAAAGTTAGTAGCCTCAATGGTTTATATTTATATATATTTACATATTATCCTTCAGACTGTGAATTACCAATTAAAGCAAATGGCTGGATAGCTTTTTGGTAAATCAGCAGAAGAATCTTTGCTGTGAAAAGTTGTACCTCTGAGGAAAGGCTGAGCACAAACTTTGTGTACATTATTTATATGTAATTTGGTGAAGGTTTTCGTGTTTGTTTTTTTGTTGGTTTGGGTTTTTTGTTGTTTTTTTTTCAGTAGCCTCTTCTCATACTGTTGTGGGTTTTTGTTTGTTTTGTTGGTAGTTTTTTTCCTTCTAATGGGAGGAACAATGTGATTTTCTAAGCATTTTTGGGGCAGTGTAAACTAAGAACACTCTGAAGTGCAGGTATTAGCAAGTTCAGGAAGAATGCTCTGACCTATGGACTAGATAGTTTTCACATATTTGTCCTTAACAATAGAATATTTTTAATAATGCATTCCTTTTCTTTTGCTGTTTTTCATGTATATTGACAGGATTCCTTTCCACTAAAAGTTCGAGGTATCCACTTCATTAATGAGCCTTTATTCTTCCACCCGGTCTACGCTCTAATTAAGCCTTTTCTCACTGAAAAAATAAAACAACGGGTGAGTGCACACAAGTATTTCTTTCTGACATAAAGTCCCCACATGACAATCTGCAGCACTTCCATTAGAATCTGGTGCTTCTGAGCACTGAAGAGCATAAATCATTTCTGTGTGTTAGTGCCAGTTGGGCTCCGGAAACTAATTGTAAAGCATTCTCAGTTATCAATAATGAGAGAGTCGTAAGTGGTAGCCATTATCACCACTCTAAAGATAAAAACTACGGTGACACAGAGAAGTTAAATGATTTGCTTGAGGTCACATAGCAATTTGTTTGCAGGACTAGGAAGAAATAGATCCTGGATCTCCCAACACTCTGCCTGTAAATGACAGTGAGATATTGTCACTGAACAGTGATGTTATGCTCCAAATTGTGCAGAATGAGTAGAAGACAACTTTTTAGTTCTGAAAGATCTGCAAAGGCATTTACGCACCAAAATAGGTCAGGCTTAAGTTCAAAATTTCTTTACAAATAGCTTCTTAGTTGTTTTAGATTGTTTTGGATTTTTAAATCTTAAAACCCTGTTTGTGTTTGGATGCAAAAGCACGCCAAAATTCTAGAGGAATTCTGGGGTTTGTAGCAGAGGAAGAATATTGGAGGTTTCAGCTGGCAGAAGAAGAAACACTGTGGAGTGTTAACAGCAGGAATAAGGTAAAAAGCAGGCAGCACTGCCTGTCATTATTTCCACTCTGAAGCCTCCTTGTTTCAGCACATGGATCTTGTGCATTCGCAGTATCTACTGCTCTCCAGGACAGTAAATCCAGATTTTTTTGGTCACTGTTATCTGTTATTTGCCAATCCCCTTTTCCTAGCATGTGTGTTTTGTTAGGGAAGAGAGGCAGGATTGTTTCTGCCAGCCTTGCACAGTCAGTCCCTCACTCTGGAAAGATGAAGAAACTCAGTATGTTCCAGCAGCCTGATACTGTGGCCCCTCTTCTTGCACATTAATATGTGTCAAATAAGCCCCTGTCACCTGTCCAGTTCAGAATATCTCAGGCTGGAACTCAAAAAGCAGAAAATAGGGCAGATAGACAGTAAAGGCCTGAAAGAAAACAAATGAGATATCCCACTTCATGGAATGGAGCAGAAGGAGATTAGCTTGTCTCTGGCTTAGGGTTTCAGGTATGATCTGAAAAAAAGCTCTAAGGGTCACTTCCGCATACTTCAATAGGAAGAGTCAGAGTTTGAGCACCCGTGGGAAACACACTCACATGGTGGTACTTTCTTCTTCACTTAAGGAGGTCATTATGAACAAGTACACTTGTTTAGTCCAGCTAAACTGGTGGCTTCGGCTCTTGCACTAAGTTTCTTTGCTGCCTGTTTTCACTCAGTAGTCCAGCATTCATACCCAAGTAAACGCTTTTCATCTCTTGTTTTAGGTGTATATGCATGGAAGTAACTACATGCAGAGTCTGACCGAACACTTCCCAGTCAGCATTCTCCCACAGGAATATGGGGGGGAGGAAGTCGCCATTGAAGAGCTGGCCAAGGAATGGACTGATTTCATAATGGCATCTGCAGATTATTTTCATAGCATTTCTTTGATTGCCAATGAGTAACCTTACTACAGTATTATATCAATTCTTGAACACTGGAAGTGGGAATAAATTTAATATGAAATCTTTCATGTAAACTTGAAATCACTGTAAATGTAATAAGTGCATCTTTGCAGGGTGCTGAGTATTTAATTGACTGCACTTTTATACTGACTGGAGTCTATCAGTATGTACGTCTGAAGAGATTAATGGATTCTGTATGTTTCCCATACTGTTTGTAATTGATTAACTGCTAAAAGCTGAATAGTGCATTGGATATCAGAGACTAATACCGCTTCTGTTAAGTCTTTGGAGACAACCCATGCGTAATAACGCAGTCCAGAACCTTATGCTTAGCTCTTGTATCTTAGGTTGTCATGATGATAGGATACAAAAAAGAACCAAACTTGAACCAGGTAGACTAGTTAGCTGTGGAAATAAGACTACAGGGCTCATTTACAAAGAGTGAAAAGAGGCTGCTTTTTGGACTGATTCTCAGGGAAAATGGATGCTTTGTTAGTTTGCATCAAATTGAAAATTAGTCAGCAACAGTGAAACATTTGTGCTAACCTTTGTGCTGCTTGTGCAATTCCCTTTTTGTGTTAACACAGTAATTACCCAATTTTATAGAGGAAGATAGGGAAAACACACCACCATGTAGCTATTCGTCCAGGGACAGTATGAATCAGGAGGAGGAACTGTTAAGAGAGTCAAAATAACCTTGAAAACACCGGTATCTTTCTTCCGAGACCTGCTGTCTATGGACAAGCTATAAGCAACTCAGATTATGATCACCTTTAATTCCTACTGTAGACCACTACAGAGGTCAAAAGCAATTAGATGTTTGCAGTATCTATTTGTTTTGAAGGGTGAAGTAGATAATCCTTTGTAGGTCTGAACTTCAGAAGTATTTGTTCTGTGGTGTAAGAGTGCTTGTAGGTCACTTTGGACCTCAGTGTACGAGATGCTGGGTATCTTCACTTTATTATCAGAAAAGTAATTGGCAGCTCACCAGTCTATATCTTCTATTGGGCACTGGGAGAAATTATTTTTAATTTCTGTTGAGCCCTCTTCTTTACTTCTGTAGGGGTAATGAAAAAAAAAAAATCTGTCTTATTGAAAACGGATTTTTTTAAGGGACATGATTCAAATGTGAACATTGTATGTGTAAAAGCTATCACGTTATGTAGAAGTATCATGCTGCAATCCCCAGTATTCAATAATCTAAAACATTGTTTTACTTTTAATTCAGGTTTTTGTTAAAAGCTCTGTTAGTACACCAACTGCTAGAGTTTGTTTACCCAATTTTTAACTCTCCTGTAATAACCCAGGGGATCTTTGCATTAGCATTATATATTTAAACATTCCATATGAATTTTCACATAAATGAATCCATAACAATTACCTTGTTTCTCAGGTAGCTAGAAACACTAACTTTAGTTATTGCGGAATCTTTAGGACATTGGGATGTTATAATAATATATGCTTAGGGGAGAGAAATGAGACTATCCTATTAAATCAGAAATGTCTTATTTTAGATTATGATTTATACTGCATTGTTGCAGAAGCCATTGGAAGCTAATAAAGAATGGCAAGAGGAACAACTATGAAAGGCTGATAGATTATTTGCTGGTTGCAGTTTCTTCTGTTGTGGTTAAGGTCAATGCCAGATACAAAATCCTTTCCAAACTCACAAGGACTTTTTAAAGTTGTTGTTGTTGGGTTTTTTTGTTTTGTTTTCCTTTTTTTTTCTTCCAGCTCCTTCATTTCCTCAAGTGCATTTTTCATTCTTTCAGAACATCTTTGATATGGAGCTTAAATTTAAAGAAACATTTTTCAGATAGATTTTCATACATTCATATCTTTCTTATAGCTTTCTTTTTCTCAGGTTGAACTATTTTGTGATATAAAAGCTCCTTAGATAGAGGAGTTCAGTGAAGTGCTAATTCTTCTTTATAAGAAAATAAACTAAGTAGTCAGGCACCTGGCAATTCCTCAAGTGTGTAAATCAAGTTCTAAATCATTTACGAACTGAAGAACTGAAGCTATTGTCTTAATTTTATGCTCCTTTGATTTTAATCCTTGAATGTAAACTACATAAAAGAATGAACTGTGTTTCAGTGAACAGGAAAACTCAAACTTTTCCTATGAAGCCAATCTCTAATCATTGCTGGTTTATGTAGCAGACTTAATTTGATTGTATATGCATATTCACATGGGCTAAATTTACCTGTTTTTTTAACCTTCTTTTGGACTACACCAGCTCTATAAATATAATGTCCTAAATGTCTTCAAAAATATTCTGAATCTATTATTAAATGGTAACCTGATCACATAAGACAACAGGTAGAGCAGAGAGTGCAGTTATTTTGTCGTAGACTTAATTATTTTTTAATCTTTACGTGTTATAAAGAAGGTAGGGACTTTATCTGAGGGACAATTGCAGTTGCTGCTGATAATGAGAGAAGATAATTAGGACATTTTAATAATGAATGGAAGAGGTATTGGCTTTGAGCTGCAGAGTCAACAAAACACAACAGTAAAAATCTCCAAGTGCATTATTCATCTCTAAGAAAATCAGGAGTGCCTCTAAAAAAAGCAAGCTGCTGTTGAATGATGAAAATATAGTTTACTCACTATGCACAGTGCAATGCAGAACGTTTTTAATTTTTTACGTATTAATGTAATTATATTAATAAACCTTTTCTAGTCGAACCAGCCTCGTCTGTCACTTTCTAGTGATCCAAGCGCTACTTTTCCCGAGCAAATGAGACGGGGCCTCAGCAGGGCCGAGACCACCTCCTCCCCGCGGGCACAGGCCGCCGGCGGGGAACCCCGACCCGGAGAACCCCGACCCGGAGAACCCCGACCCGGGGAACCCCGATCCGGGAACCCCGATCCGGGAACCCCGACCCGGGAACCCCGACCCGGGATCCGCGACACGGCGACGGCCCCGAGCGCGGCCCAGCGCCCGCCGCCGGAACTACACTTCCCAGCGTGCCCCGCGGCGCGGCGGCGGGCGGGCCGGCGGCTGCGCGGAGCCGTTGGTCCTGACAGGCGGCGAGCGACGTGAGCATGGGGGGCCTGGTGCGGCTTGCTCCCCTCCCGGCCGCCGCCTTCCTCCTCCTCCTGCTGCTCCCCGGCGCCGCTGCAGCCTCCCCTGTGCTGCGCGGCCACCTGGCGAAGGGCAACGAGAGACCCATCGTTGGTAGGGGGCGGTGGCGGTGGCGGGCGGAGCGGCGGCGGCAGCCGCGGGGAGGGGGTGGCGGCCCCTCAGGCGCCGGCGGCCGCTCCCCGGGGGTTACCGGCGGGTAACACGGCGGCCCTCGCTGTGCAGGGGGAGGGAACGGCTCCTACAGCCAGCGTGGAACCCGGTTTGTGTGTGGAGTGAGAGGTTTCCTAACGCCTAGGTTTGGTTAAAGCTTTTATAAGTAGTGTTACGCTATACGTTGTTCAAAAATCTTAAAATAACACTAACTTATTTAAGAGAAGTTGTAGTACTGAATAGTTAAAGCAGGGACGCTGGCTGTGAGTCCGATAATGTGTGTTTATTTGGCACCTTGTCACTAGGCAAAGTAATTGATGCACCATTGTGTCGGTGTTTGTAATTATTTGAGGGAGTAAATGTAACACTAATGTGGCGTGTAGGAAACTTGAGTTCAATTTTTCTTTCTGTGTATGGCATTTGCTACTTGTATAGTGTAATTTTTTTTTCTTGGACCCTTCAGGGATATTGTCACAGGAATGTCACTTTGAGAAGTTCCACAGATTTGGAAGTTCTTATATTGCAGCTTCATATGTGAAGTTTTTGGAATCTGCTGGTGCCCGAGTTGTGCCAATAAGGTAGAATTTTTTATCTTTACAAGGGGGTAATAATTGTTTAACACTGGCACAGAAAGCAGTTATGCAGCTTTTCTGAGTGTTTAGAGCTCTTCCACGACTATTTGAAGATGCCACAATTTGCAGGGTGGTTTAGAAATCAGAATAAAAGCAGACTGGAACATGTAATTTTTCATAGTTCCTCTTATGATAATAACCTTTATTTGAAAAATTTTATTTTTTTATCTTGCATAATTTGCATCCGTGGCTTTTGAAGTTACCTATATTCAGTCTTAATGTATAGTGCCCCATAAATACTCATAGATACCTAGTTACATATATACATACTATCTTTTGTCACATTCTGTAGTCCTAAAATTCAAGTAGTGGAGGAAGGCTGTCAGTAGTCCTTGAAGAAACCAAAGTCCAGTTCTGCTCAAACTATGGGTCACTAACTCCATGTGTAGTTGTGTTTTCCTTGTTGGGTAAAAAGTAGCAGAGTAAGTAACAACTGACAATACTTCATAACAGCTATAAAATAGTAAATGCACTGAAGTCAGATGCTAAAATGGTAATTGTCAGAACTTAAAAGCTATACTAATGCCACTGCAGAAAATTACAATAGGATTTATCTGCACAGTCCAATAAGAGCACCAGGTAAGTGCCTGAATAAGAAGCCAGTGTTCCTCTCATAGCTGGTGGAGCTTTCAGAATGTTTGCTGTCTAGAAGCTTCATTGATGAATAGAAGCTTCTAATTCTGGCAACTATGTTAGGTGCAGCAAAGCTGGACACTTTGAGTATACCCAGTGTATCAGTTCTGCTGGAATGTAGTCATCATACTGGTTTGCTGGTGTTTTGTGGATGCTGAGGTCTTCCTCATCTTCCCACCTCGCAACTCTATGTTTGCTGGAGATTGGGTGTGACCCACTGTTTGCAGCTCGGCCCATCTTGGAGTCAATTGGAAACCGGAGTTGCCAGTCTGCAGGAAATAACCACCATGCCACTCATGTAAATGTTAAATTCAACAAGCATCTGCAAAGGGGTCCCCTGAGCTGCACCTGTCACAGCCCTATTTTCAACCTTGTGGACTGAGCTGTTTCAGTTGAAATGTTTCATTTTATTCTGTTTAAAGCATGCTTTCTACATATTTTCTGTATCATGTTTCCATTCAATAATGTTGATATTTTGTGGTTAAATATGAATATTTCATATATTCTGTAACTGTTTTCTTGGTGTTTCAGGTTAAATCGTTCAGATGAAGAATATGATAAACTATTCCGCTCTATTAATGGGTAAGTTTTGAGCACTGATTTTCTGTTGAAAGATGTGATAGTTTTGATTTTGAGCTCTCCTGTGTTCCCAAGAACACTGTCTTTCTTCTCTCTTGAGAGGTCGTGCTGAGCGTTGCAGACATGTAAATATGTTCTAAGACAGAGAGAGCACCATTTCATCCAAAGTCAGTCTGCTGCCTTTCCTTCCTTGAGGAGCACGTCACATAATCTGCAACAGTGCCATCTTGGCATTGTTCTGTGCTTGTCTGCAGACAGACTGAAGTGGCATTGTAGTGGTTAACAATTGTACAAGTGAAATAGCTGACTTCCTCTTTGTTAATGTTTCCTTCTTCCTCATTTGAGTCATCGCCTTAGTTTTGATATTTAATAGCATTTGCTGGGTGTTTCATCCCTGTTCCTACCCTTCTTCCCTTTTCCAGTACTCCCCACATTTCATCTATCATAAAAGTTTCTGATTTCCAGTCTGTTCTACCCATTTTTCTATGGGTGCTTTCTTTCTTGCTACTTGAATGGCCCATCTTGCCTGTTGTGATTCTGTGGCTTAGGCCTTTGCTTGACAAACATTCTAATTTTTCAGCTGACCTATGACAACTGTCCACCCATGTGCTTTTCCTACATTTTAAATGTGGGATATCTAATTTAACACATTTAATTGTGGACTAAGCACAGTCATAACCTTTTATAGTTGCTGTCTGCTAAAAGTGCACTTTAGAAGAGTTGAGTCAGCTGATGCTACACTTCACAGGCTTGATTATATGTGAACCCACGGCATGTGATTAGGTTACTTGTAGTCATGAGATGAGGATCTTAAGCCATGAATATTTTTGTTAGGCTTATGCATATACTAGAATGTTAATCAACATACGTAGAATTTGCAGATTTAGACCTGTGGCTGTCTAGGGAGAGCATTGTCCTCGGCTCCACAGAATGCCCTGTACACCAACGTGTGGGTCTTCAGAGTCTTCTGGTATAAGCAAGTATAAGACAGTGACACTTCTTCCCTTGTGGCTCCTCATATTGGAGTCAAAATGAGTAATTTCATCCCTTTCTCGTGGCTGCCAGCCTCTCTTTCGTTGCCAGAAGGATTTTTACCAATGAGCTCTTCAATTCTTTCTACCTCACCACCTTCCTTGATGTAGAAGAGAATGTTAGGCAAGTTGATCTCGTTCCCTTATCCTTCTGTCATTGCAGTTACTGGCAGTGGCTTTGTGCCGTGTAGGTGGGTAAGGATGGTCTGTATTTCCTCTTATTGCTCTCCACTATCAGTTAATGGCTTCCGCAGTATAGCTGTGTGTAAATAACAAATAAGATCTCTGGAGGGAAGGACTTTCCATTATGCGGAAACTTAGAATAAGAGATACGTTGATCTTTCATGTTGTAAGAGCTTAACTCCAGGTTCTTTGCAGTTGGAAATTATTTGTTATTAAATGCCACCATCTTAAAAGAATGAAATCTTCTATAGTAGAGACAGAATTTTATGAATACAGTGATGTACTCCTGAGATAGCCTTTGAAATTCAATCAGCTCTAACCAGTTAGAGATACTGGAATAGCGGTAGTTACATTTCAGTGTGCATATGACAATGTCAAGCCATTATCATTGCTACTTAATGGGTTACTTCCTTTTTGCATTAGCAGAAATGACAATTGTTTTTCCTAATTAGTATTGGCCAGTTTTTTTATTTGAATAACAGGAACAGGTGAAGTGAATTTTCCAGCACTTCCATGTAAGCCTTATTTGTCTAACTAGATATCTGTAGAAATCTATAATCTGGCCTGTTTTGAAAATACCTTCACCTGTGTTCTTTTTCTATGTTGGCACTGGAGAATGATCTGATTTATATTTTTGTGAATACTGCTCTGCTTTTCCACTAAATACTTGGTGGCTTTTGCATGGTCCTGTGCCTCATTAACCTTAAAATAAACCTGGTCACAAGGGTTTAAACGCACATGCACTCTGCAAATGATTGGTATCATTTGAGATGTTAGTTGGTTTTAGCTGCTTGTTAGTATCTCACTGATGCATGTTGCCATTTCCAGAGCACAGAAAGGTAGAGGAAAGCCTTCAGCCATTTTGGTAAAAAATCAGCAACTGATTTATATGGCTTGAGTAAATTTAATTGAGGTTCTGCTGCAATGGGGCTAGGGAGCGCTCACACATTCAGTTCTGTCAGTTTTGCCAGTACTGTTCCAGTTACAGCCAGAAGAGACTTCCTTTATTTCATGTTACTGTCTCTGATAGTACTTGATTACGTTCTATGTCATTACATGTACATGTGAAATCTCTGCTAAACTGTACTGAGTCTTTAGTGGTGTTTGGCTTTGGGGAGCCACACAGAGAATTTCCATTGCCGATTATTTTTTGTGGTAGAAAAAGATTGTGCACTGTTTCTTTGAAAATGTCTCTGAGTCTTCTTTGGCTATATTAGATCCCGTGTGACCAAAGGTTATGGCCAAATGTACTTTTTTTCCTTTTTAATAGGAACTTTTTGATCCGTGTTGTCTGTCCTAAGAAGGTCACTCTGCCAGGGCTACAGTTCTTTCCTGAAGCTGAAGAGAATGAATTGAGATTGAGGACAGGATTTTAAAGTGCTAGGGAGAGCCGGCTAAGAGTCAGGACAGGATTTGATGGAGTCATGGCACACAACGCTTTTGTATATCAGCTGAAATCTGTATGTTTTGTGTATTTTCTCTTTGCTCTCTTCTTATATTGCACTAGGCTCAGTCACTGCTTTGTGATAATAACCATTCTTCAGTATAAGAGCACTGAGATTTAGGATATGATTGGTTAAAGACTAGAAGACCTAAACTTAGCTGTCTGCGTGTGCACTAGCTGTCTAAGGTCACGTAATTGATGGGTTGCTAGTCAGTACAGCCAGTAGAGCCTACAGGGCTGTTCAACCAATGACCACTTAGGTGTCTGCTCTAGAAAACCTATTCAAGTCTCTGTTGACTTTTCTGACTAGATCCCTGCTGTACATAATAGAAGCTTAGATGCCTGTCTATAGGTTTTTGAAATGCAGGTGTCTTAATGTAGACCCGAATCCTACCCTTAAAACCACTATCAGACCTTTCTCTGTGTACATTGTCCAAGTTTTAGTTTGGTCACAGTTGCTAATCAGATTCTTGGATGTTGCTTTTCAGGGTACTTTTTCCAGGAGGTGGTGTGGATCTTAAGACTTCAGAATATTCCAGGGTTGCTAAGATATTTTACCACAAGGCATTAGAGGTAATTACTAAGGAACAGTCTGTTCTTGTTATTGTCACTTTTCAGAGATCAAAATGACAGGAAGGCTTATATTTTCATAGTTTTGCATTGGAATCCAGTGTGTTAACTGTAAGCCTGACAGTAAGTAGCTCGTTGCTGGCTTATGCATAAAAAAATGTTTAATAGCTTACTATTCAGACTTCTGACACCCTCTCCTGTTACATGTTGTGTCATGGTCTTAAACTCCCAAGTTCCTCAGATGAGAACAGTATCTTTTATTCATTGTACCTGGGGCTTTATGGCTGTGTGGAACTTGCAATAAAGTAACCATAATGCCTTCCAAAAGCAGAGAGTATCCATTGACATTGAACGTTGAACAAAGTTATACATAAATGTAATCATTTGTTGAAGTCTTACGATTAAAGCTTAGACTTGGAAGGAGTTCTAGAGAAACTCTCAAATAAACCAATTTACAATGATATAACATTAAAGCCTCCCTTTGCATATATGTTACAGCTAGTGAAACACCTTTATTCTCACTTATCTATAGGTAGATTTAAAAATATTTTTGGAGGTGCAGATGAGGGACCTGCATTAGCATGTTATACCATTTTACCCATTTCTTTGCATTGGTAACTGTAAATATAGCAGGTTTCTAAAGAAACACTAGCTTAATATATAACATGAAAAAAGGTGGGAAGGACACTTGGAAGTTTATATTCATTATTTTTTAATATTTGTATGATCATTAGCTTTATTAAGAGAATACTGAATTTCTGGGAAAGCTCATTCTGTCAAAGAACATCAGGAAGGATCTGAATCCTTACTGAAGATTTAATTCTCTTAGAGTGTAAGAGTTGGTTTTTTTTCAGATAGTAGTCAACACATTTTGAAGTCAAATTTGCATTGTGGAAAAGTATGGATATTCACTGAGCTTTATATACAATCCCTGTGAGATCTTCTGTGCTCAAATTGAATAAAAATGTTCTTCTTTTTTTCCTCTTTGCTGACTTTATTTTCAGCTAATGCTGGTTGAAATTATTACAGAATTCATATTTCAGAAATTTTGCCCAATTCTAGAGGTGGTTCTAAGTAGAGCTTAAACTGATGCCATGGTAGGAGCGTTCATTGGCAGTGAGGGATTCCTCATCTACCCTTGCTGCCGACTTCCCAACAACCAGCAAGGAAAGCACAGGTAGTGCCTTCATGGGACCAGTGAGCTGCTGCAATTCAGTAGTTTAAGCTTCCTACTCTTCAGTCCCCATGGCGCCACTGTTGTTATTTTTTTGTGTGTCTTTCTTCATAGTGATTGTTAGTCTGTTGCCTTAAACCTAAATCTTGCAAAAGCTGTCTCGCTTTTCTGTAAGAATCTCGTTTGTCTCTTTGAAACTGCTCACTGTGTGAAGTGCAGCCTCTGTCTTGGTATTCAGTACTGGGGCAAGGTTTCTTGTGCTTGGCAGTACTATTATGAAATTCTATTGACATTTCACAATGATTAACTGTATTGTATATGTCATAATTTTATGCTCAGAGAGGCAGGTTTATTAGGTGGTATGTGTACTTCAGGTGAGTGAAAAGCAGAAAACTTTCAGTTCATCATAGGTAACCCTTAGTAATAAGTAATTTTTTTTCTGTGCTATTTGTGATGTTTGTGTGTTTTGATTTTCATCTTTTGAGACTTAAATAGCACTATAAAATACTGACAGTTTCACTAATGTAAGGTAAGCTACAATAGTCAAGAGTATATTAGCAGGTACAGAATTGAGTGGATTTCATGGTTTTTTTTAAAAATATATGAGGGCTCTTTTTCTCTTCGTTTTCAAATGTTCACAAAGAGAAATTACTTGGTCTGGCTTTGCTTTAATATGAATAGAGGATGCGAAATGCTAATCCTCATTCAAGTCAATAGAGTTTTACTAGCCAGGCAAGAACCTAAGTGAAATACTGTTTTCCATCTTTTAAATTAGGTTTTAAAATGTGATGTCTTGGGTGTCGTTTAATATACACTTAGCCTCCAGGCTAATGTTTATTAAAAAAAAGCAGGGGGAGGGCACAAAATGTTTATGGTTCAGTTGTAATTTTTCTTCAGGTGTAGTCTATTTTTTGCCTTTAGTGGTTTTATTCCTCGCTTACATGAAAGACAGACAGTGAAGTTTCAAGTCCTTTGTGTAGCCATGCATGATGGGTGGTCCTGAAGATGTTGCAGTATTATTAGACTTCTTTCTGTAAATCTTCAGTGTTTTGCTCTGAGAAGCACTTATATGGGCTTTCATTACCATACTATCAGTAATGCAGTAGGGTAACATTTTTATTCTAAGCCTGTAATTTCAGCTTTCTCAAAAATGGTGATAGGGGGTGGTATGTGTAACTTTAAAATGTTTAGAAACAAGGTAAGAAAGACTACTCAGATTTCGCAAAAATGGCAGTTCTGAAACATCCCAGTCTATAATATTTGCTTACTATCAGGAATAAACCATACAAAAATGCAAATTTCCACTGTGCTTAGTTAAGTGATAGGAAGCTATTTGTGTTCTCTCTTTGCTTTCCTTTTCTCCTTTTTACTTTCTTCTATTGCTTTTCCACTTGCCTGCTGATTTTCATTCTTTTGAAAATGATTGTCACTTTTTATGTTACTTAAACTCCCAATTTATCTTTCTGGAACACAGGTCCAAACCTGCTAGTTAAACAAGCATATAAGAATGTAACTTAAGACCGTAGCAATGCTAGCAAGAGGATTTATGCTTTCTTAATACAGATGTGTGGGCACAGGCATATGGACATTGCAAAGGGCCCTTGCTATGTGTTCATAACATGCTTTGTTGCTTTTTATTTTGAAGGCTAACGATAAAGGAGATTATTTCCCAGTATGGGGAACATGTCTCGGACATGAAGAGCTTACATATCTCACAAGCGGCGAAATTTTACTTGTTAAAACCAAGACAAATGGTTTTGCACTCCCTCTGAACTTTACCTCAGGTGAAAAATTCCATTGTATCTGATGTCTGAGTTTTTCTGAGAGGTGCCGTGGTTTGTTTGTGATAAATATGCAGGGGTGAATGTTTGGGAGGTTCCTGATGATTAGCTTGTTAAATTCTTTCTTACTAAGTTGCCATGACTGTTTTTAGAAAGTCAGTGCCAACTTTATCACTTCTAAAGCAGAGATGTGAGCAAAAGCTGTTTGAAACCAACAGTAATCAGCAAAAAGACACAGTGACTCTTTGAGTCATTTGATAATTTGGACATACAAAAATAATGTGGGTTTGGGTCCCTTTTTGTTACCGAGTTGAACAAAATTCACAGGTCTGAAACCTATCAAACTCGGAGAGCAGGTGATTTTAAAGTTTACAAATTGCGTCTTTCCTAATGATGAATGTTAGCATTGCTGTCCCACTGGTACAGTATAGAAATCAGAAGACATCCCTTAAGATGGGGCTATGCCACTCAGTAACACTGGTAAAATGTGGCCTCTGTTGATACTTTATCCCTTAATTTGTGAGTAAGCCATCTGTGGACCATGTAGCATTCACAAATTCTATCATTTATGATCATTGTGAATGGAAAGATCACTGAAATGAGTGGTAAAGAATGATGCTTATTGAGAATTTAGGTAGCAAAGTTGGGTCCTCTGTATGTCAAGACTGGAGGACAGTGGTAACAGCATATTGGAAACCTGTAGTAGTTATTTCACTGATTTCCCTTCCGTGTATTCTAAAATCATAAGGTTATACTACAGAAAAAAGTTTACTTTAGTCCAGTATTTTATTAAATTTGTCTCTAGTATTAGTCCATCTATTAGCAGCTTGGGTAATGGACAATATCCTTTTTTCATTTTTCTTTGTAACAGCTGCAAAACGCAGTAGATTGTTCAAGAATTTCCCTGATGATGTATTACATGCACTTGCTACTGAGCCATTGTCATCAAACTTCCATATGTGGAGCCTCTCCATGAAGGTATTTGGTCATTTTATTTCCTGAACACAAATGCATTTGCTCTGTTAAAACTAGATATAAATGAGCAAATAACATTTTTTTTTTTAATTTTCCCCTCCTTATCACAGAATTTCACAAAGAATGAAAAGCTTCGTAATTTCTATAATGTTCTGACCACTAACACCAATGATGAAGTGGAGTTTATATCTACCATGGAAGGTAGGGAAATGAATTTCCTTTGTAAACTGTGACCGTAACACACTAGTTCTTTAGAGGTGTACTGATGTTAATTTGTACTGCAAGCTTGCTGTTAGAATAGCAGAGCGAGCATCAGCCCTGTTGGTGCTCTGGCTGTGAGGAACATGCCCTCTTTGCAGAGATACTTTATCTTATGAGTACGTATCTGTGAGCCTAATTACTGACTTGTCTCACCTGCTGTTCCCCTTCCAGATATGCTGTTACACTTTAGCACTGGAATATTTCAGTGCTGTGGTGTGAAGTGTACAGCACTTGTCCTGTAGTAGTTTAATCCCTGCACAGTGCAATGTGCCTCTGTTGCACCTTATTTTCTGTCTGTCTGCTTATGCTTGTGTTCCTGTGGTGCTCTGTATCTGTTTGCACTAAGGAAGAACAATTCAGGGTACTGAGGTAACAGCAACATCCCTCTTTACTTTAGCAGCAATACTAGTAATCAGTCTCTTCCAAAAGCCTTCTGCATTATTTGTCTTGTGTCTGTTTTGCACCAGGCTTGCTCAGCTTAAGAAACAATTCAGCTCTTTAGGGAGTGTTTTATCTTGATCAGTGCACTATTAGCAGCTCTACAGTGAGGCCCAGCTGCTGGCCCATGGGATTCCTCTGTACAGCATACTGGCCATCCTCCAGAAGAGGAGAAAAGCAGTTTGATCAGAAGAACTGATTAGGCTAATGACAGACATCTCCTGTGCCTGCAAGCGGTTAATCACAGAGCAGTCATCAACTGCTGTGCTGCTATTCTCTGTTAATCGAGTTAAGGACCGGCTTCTCCCTGCGGGTATCAGGTCTGGCACAGAGCAGATGGCAGCTGCCCCTGGACTGATTGGGCCTTGAAGGAGAACCTAAGACTTGGATCTGTCCCATGGAACTGCCAGGGATTTCCTTTGTGCCTTTGAATATTGCATGTTGAGTGTTGCTGGCAGTAGATAGGAAGCTTTGAGACTGATACACTTGTAACGTTACTCTTTAGTTTATACCTATATATATAAACATTCTGAAATGAATAATAAAAAAGTGATGTACAAAAATCTTCTCGCATGGAATGAGACTCTTCTTTTACAATATCCATTTTGTTTCCTTCAGTTCTACTGGGACTAACAGAGTTTCAACTTGCTGTTTAAACTGTTGTGAAACTGTTGATAAGTGAAGTATTTTTATAGCTTATCCTTTGAGTTTCTTTTGCAGTAAGACTAAGCACATAATTCTTAAAGCACAGACTTTTCTTATGTGCTTTGTTTATTGCAGCATACAAATATCCAATTTATGGCATCCAGTGGCATCCAGAGAAAAATGTTTTTGAGTGGAAGAATTCACCAGGCATTCCACATTCCCCATCAGCTATAAGAGCAGCGTATTATGTAGCTGAGTTCTTCGTTAATGAAGGTAAGACATTTATTATCTCTAAATGTTGTTTTTTTGAAGTGAAAATCTTTGAAGACGACAGACCTCCTTTTTGGCTGTCAAATTTCAGTACCTCTTACTGCTTTCCAGGAAGATTACTCTGCAAACTTTATAGCCTCATAAAAAACTAAGGGATACTAGAAATAGAATGGCTTAGTAAAAGTGACATCAAAAGGCTAGGCATTCCACTAACTCTTTTCAGTAGACTCACTCAAAAGCATTGTTTGTGCTATGACTATCTACCATTTCAAATGGTCACTGTAACATTTTAGCCTCCCTTGCACAAAGACAATGAAACAAAAAAAATATTCCATTCATAATTTTAGAGGTTTCTTCAGTTCCAAACTGAGTTAGAGTCATTCAATGTATTCTCAGTTTTGCTTGCAAAATACGTGTATCAAGATTATAAATACTGCTTGAGCAGTATATGGATGGTTTATCAAAGGGATGCAATACAGTGCCCGACATTTATATACTATAGAGAGCATAAGAAGTTTTTAAATTTTACAGAGCTTCTAATTTGTTTATACCTTAAGAAGCTAGAAATAACTGATGTGTAAAATTTTCAAAATTTATGACACTTTTGGTCTATTTGTTATAAATAAGCAAGATATAAATACTGGAGTATTGGAAGGGATCCAACTTATTTTATTCCTTTATTTATACTTACTAAACCATTCTGCTGAGACACCATTTTCATATTTTAAAGTGACTGTTTATGAAATTGTCTTACTTGATTGAGACTATGAAGAAGCATAATAAATAACCTAATTGAGTTTGGTCTCTAGAGTTGATCCTTAATAAAGAGAGTCACCTAACTGGAGAAAGCAGGCCGTGATTCTTTGATTCTGAGATTTAAAGAAATGCAACTTCTGCTGACCTGGTCAGTGAGAGTATAGAAATAAAAGTTGTGCTTCGTACAACCTCAAGGCTCTTTTTTGCATAATTTAGTCCTGCTCCTGTTTGCGAAAAGGTAGCAAAATCACGTAAAATTCCTTGTCAGTATCCATAAGCTTCGGATATTGTAAGAATTTTGGTAAGATTCTTATGGGAGACTAGGACAAAATTAAAGGGGAAAATAGAAGAAAGTATGGTATGAGTCTGTTTTCTTTTGTAGTCTTAATTTTAGAATGCAGTACATTCTAGTTTTGTTTGCTACATTCCCTACTATCTGTCTGCATGCTGTATTAGTGGCAGAAGTAAGCTTGCTCAGGCCATTATCTAAGTAAATGTGGCAAAATAAGTGCCAACTCTGTAAGTCCTGTTGAGACACAGTACATGCAAGTTCTTTCATATATGTATACACATATAATGAGCTTGTGCATAGTACTACACAGATGCGTCACTAGCTTTTGGATCTGTTGACCTCCAGTTCTAGTAGAGGAAACTTCGGTCAGCCAGCTATATGTGTCTACCCCCCATCTCTTATACCAAATAACAAGTTACTCTTCATTACCACCCCAATCTGTGTACAGCTGCTCCTAACAAGTACTTCATATCATAATGTTGCAATGAGTAGTTGATAGTTTTAGAAAATAAACCACAGGGTGAAAAACATAAACTGTTTTCAGCTGGCAAAAATATACTCCTCCGTGATCACTTGATAACTAAACCATTCTACTGAAATATCATTTTCATATCTAAAATCTCAATTTGAACTTGTGTAGAGTTGCCAACATGATAAACCAGACAAGGTTTCAGTTTTTACTGTACTCACCAGCACAGTCTGTGCTAACAATGCAACTTCCAGTAGGCTGATACTTGTAACACTGAAAGAAATGCAGAGTATTGGTATCTCTGGTAGATACTGCCAGGATCTCATGGATAAATATTTTTGTACAGTCTTGGCTTTAAATAAATTTATTAAATTTCTCCCTCTCCAGTAATAAAATATGCTGTAACCAGCTTTCTGAAGATGTATCTTCACAGTTCTTCACATATAAGTTACAGTAATTCCATTTGCTGTTATGCTACGCAGAATAACTTTGCCTAGAAAGATGATTTCAGGGAGGATAACAGTAAAGTGATCTGTACTTTTACGGTGTTTTACAGCCCGGAAGAGCCTGCACCATTTCCCCAGTGAAGATGAGGAAACAAAAGAATTGATTTATAATTATACTCCAGTTTATACAGGAACATTTTCTTCATTTCAGCAAGCCTATTTTTTTGATTGAGTGTCATGTCAAAGGTGCAGTGTTGCTATTTATAAATGGAGTTATTTGTCAGCATTGTGTAATTAAGCAGACATAGTGCACTGCACATGACAGAAAGCCAGAAGAGTTTGCTTTCTTTACAATGATTTATCCTGTGTTTCTTCTGCACTGTTGGACCATTAATATAAAAATATATATTCAATAACATGGTAATTGTCTTAGATCACACTTTAAGGTAAGCTACAGAAAAATGCATTTTTCTTCCAGGGAAGAGGTCTTGATTATGCTTATAAACTTGGAAGAAATCATGTTTAGTACAAGGAAAAACCACTGTATTGATATATTTTAAAATATGAGAGCTGTCTTTGTAAAATGTTGTGGACTATGGTAGCACTAGAGGCTTAGGTATGTTGCTTGATAAAATCCTATCCTTTTCAAATTACTTAACACACGAGACTCTTGGGTTTGTTGTAAATATGTGTATGTAACCAAGTTCTTGACAGGGACTATTCTGTCTTTTGAAAAAATCGACCAAAATAGTAAGGAGGCGTGATAGCAAAGAGACATTTTAGCCTAAAAAAGCACGTTATATCCCTTTTGTGAAACTGTTTCTCTTGTACATTCAACCTTGTTTGGAGTGTTTATACCTTGTGAGGTCTACAGAAATATGAGGATGCAGTGAAACTGGAGGCAACAGACAGATATTAATATGAGATGCAGATGTCTGGGGTTTTTTTATGTAAAAGAATGTAAACCTAATTTTTTCATTACGTAGTCTGATTTTTCCTCTAGCTACTGAATAGAATTCTCACTTTCAGTCAGGAGATAGTTTGCCACTAACTTAGTAAAGGCAGTAGTTTCTTGATGTCTTGTTGGATAGTTCAATGCAGCTAGAATTCGAACAGCAGTTGAATGTATATGAGAAACCTATTAACTTTGACAAAATGTGATAGCAGCAGTTGCATTCAATACACTGTGATACCTTTTTTCTTTTTGTTTGCTTTGCTTTGCTGCACACTTAGTAAAAGTTTTGTTCAGTGGTTTTGTGTGGTGTCCAAAAAGGGACTAAGATGAAACAGTCAAATATAACTCTCCTCTATTGCACAGCTTCCAAACTCTGTTAACATCAATAGGGCGTTGGAGTTTATGAAGAATTCAGGTTTCTATCTCAGCTGTGTTTTGTAGTACTTTATACTCTGAAGTACCATATCTGAATAAAGCTGATACGTTTCTCTGGTTTTTTCAAGTAAAAGATGCTCTACTTGTTCTTTATTGTGAAACAACTGTGTAAGAGAATGTGAAATGCATTAGTTAAAAAACTGTAAGGAAACATTAACTGTGACTGCCAGAAAGACACTACCAGGTAATTACAAGCTTAAACATGTGATATTGCAGACTATTTCTACATTTGTCAGATCAGCCAAATTCAGTAAATGGAACTGGTTTTTAATGTAAGTGACTTTATTAACTATATTAGCTGACTCCTGAGTAGAACCAAGTGTAATAAGAGGATTATGTTCTAAAGTTGCATATGAATGTAACACCTAAGATACTTAGAAACCAAGTCCGGTCTTCTACTTCTTTTTCAGGCTGAGTTCTTTGCAATAGCTGTAAGAATTTGCTGAACTAAAGAGGGCAGGATTTAGCCTTAAAAACAGGGATCAATCTTGCAAGTGAAATGTCTGCTAACTGCAATGGTAGTAACTAGTCTCTAAGTGTGTAACTATAAAGGAGTACTGTGTGTAATATGATGAGAGAACAGTGTATTTATTATGAATTTGTATGTTTCTTTATATCCTTTATCTTGAAAGCCTTGTTTGATAGAATCCAGGATGTTTCTATGATGCACGAAATAAACTTTTATTCAAGCAGATATGTATTTTTATTCTCTTTTAGATACCATGGATAAAGCACTAACAGTCTTTGCCTTTGTATTTCTGTCTGTGACAGTCACAAATCAGGAGGCTACTGTAACCTGTGTCCACTTGGTATGGTTGTGTCAGCAAGTCAGGGTCAGGATAAGTGAGATCCTTGGCCCAGCACAGACATACCTACAGCATAGCTCAGGCAGGGACCAACGCCCAGGGCCTGAGCTCAAATGCATTTAAACGTGGCTGTTGAACCAAGGGGAAGAAGCTTTCAACAAGGCTGCCCCCAGCTCTTGCTCACGCAGCCCTGTCACAGCAGGCTCATCCCAGGTGCAGTGCCAGAGCTCGCTTGTGTGTGGGCAGCCTGTTGTGGTTTAACCTGAGCTAGCAAAATAACTGTGATATCTGCTCGCTCGCTCTCCCCGCCACCGCGCCCTGAATAAGGGAGAGAATCAAAAGGGAATGGAGAAACTTGTGGATTGAGATAAACACAGTTTAATAAAATAACACTAATATACTACTACTGCTAATAATATATATAAAATGGAAATAGAATATGAAATATACTCAATGCAATTACTCTCAAACTCCATCTGCACTGAGCAGCTAGTCCCAGGAAGCAGCACCCTAGTCACAGAATCACAGAATTGTTGGGGTTGGAAGGGACTTCTGAAGGTCATCTAGTCCAACCTGCCTGCTAAAGCAGGTTCACCCAGAGCAGATCGCATAGGAATGTGTCCAGGTGGGTTTTGAATGTCTCCAGAGAAGGAGGCTCTACAACCTCTCTGGGCAGCCTGTTCCAGGGCTCTGGCACCCTCAAAGTAAAGAAGTTTCTACTCATATTCAGATGGAACCTCCTGTGCTTCAGTCTGTGCCCACTGCCCCCCATCCTGTCTTTGGGTACCACTGAAAGGAGTCTAGTCCCATCCTCTTGACACCCACCCTTGAGATATTTATAAACATTGATGAGATCCCCTCTCAGCCTTCTCCTCTCCAGGCTGAACAGCCAATCCCAGAGGGAGAAGAGATAAAAAGGCAGAAAGGCTCAGAGGCCTCTGCAAAACGGCAGGATGGCAGAAGGCCGAACTAAAGAAAGTCTTGAACAGAACTCCCCCAAGCAGGTCTCCGTCCTGGCTCTGAGAAAAACCTAACTGGAAGATCCCAACTCTCCTTAAATACGAAGCATGACACTAATGGGATGGAATATTCTTATTGATTAGTCTGGATGTCAGTCAAGTGCTGCCCCATCTATGCCCCCTTCCTACCTGCCTCACACATGTGAACAGTGCGCTCAGAGGCCTTGACTCTTAGACCAGAGCAATTAAAAACATTAACTCTCTCCTAGGGTGTTATCTTCTTGACCTTAAACTAAATCTAAACAATGACTATGCTAGCTATGGAAAATAAAGGTTTCTAACTGCATGAAGAAAATTAACTAGTTTTCAGTCAAACCAGCACATGGCCAAACCCCTGCGAAGGTGGGAAGGGGTTGCAGAACCGGTGGGTGCTCTTGGGGCGCTGAGAGGTGTAAGCAAAGCAACTGCTGTCTGCAATGTCTAGCGAAACAGTAACTTCTGTCTGTTGCTTGTAATACCTGATATTGTCCATCAAGTTCTCAGAAGCAAACCAGAGGAACCCAGAATTGGCTGGCTCTCACCCAATAGAGGGTTTAAAAATTTGGTTTTCAGAAGTTTCTGTAGATCTCTCTGCTCTAGGCGATTTATAGTATGCTTTTTCATTGCTTAGGCAGAACTTCTAACACAGATTTTGGGATTAATGCTGGAGAGATAAGGAGCCTGTGGCCACACTTTCAGCTTATTCAGACTATGGCTTGTGAGCCTAATCGTCTTGCTTGCTTGTGTGTGGGGAAAAGATCCACTGATCAGCAAGGTAGTCCTGCGTGTCTTGCAGATTGTATTTAATCATCTTCCAGAACGTAAAGTCTGAAATGGCTTTCTATTTGTACTATTCTGCCTTTACCACTAGATGGCCTACAAGAACCAGCATTTTGCAATTTTGCTATCCGGTGTGGTGATGTCTCAAAAGTTTAAAGTGACGTGTTGAATAGGATATTTGCTGTATTATGGTATTTACTTATGGTCCAGCATATTTGGGATGTGGGAGAAGAAGGGAGGAGACAGAATAAAACTGGAATCTCATTTGCAAAACTGGCCAGACTGGCAGGATTGCAGGAGGGAAACAGTACCTGTGCGTAGAATCAATTCAGCTGGGATTAAATCTTGCTTCCAGTGAATATTTTAAAACGTTTGAGCATTAGCCGGAGGTCTCTGGAAAGTCATCCCTATTTTCAGGTGATTGTTCCTCCCCTATAGCTACAGAATCCATCTTGGTTCCATTTTCTATAAATACGAAGCTAGCTCATGCAGAACGGGACAGCCTAGATGGGAAGAACTGAGAATCTGAATTTAGAAAACCTTTGCCTGGGAGGTAGGAAAGACCCGTTTGAATTCCTTCAGGTGAGAAAGAAATTACAAGGAAGAAACATCCCGAGTAAGTGCTCTAAGAACTGAATTAAAGAGTAAGAGGAACAGCTTAACACACAAGCTCCTTTGTGGGGGGTGAAAACCCAAAACAACCTACCCAAAACCCCACCGCTTCGGGGCTGACCAGCTATGCAAAATTCCCTAGCAAGACTGTGAATCCAAAGCAGAGATTCATGTCCGAGCAGATCATGACCCTATTCCCACATCAATGCTGACTAACTTATTTTTAGGCTAACTTTCAACCTTTTTTGCTTCATCATTGGTGCCACCTTATTCATTGCTGTGGATGCCACTCAGCAAAAAGATATTGAAAGCCAGACTGTGCTGTGTCTCTGGGCAGATTTCTTTCCATAGAAATTAGTGGCCTATTAGGGACGTGGTGGTTCTTTTATTGGAACAGTGAGGTAAGTATGGGGACAGTTTGCGCAACCAAGAAGAAAGATAACTGATGGTTTCCCAGTTGTGCATTATCCCCGCATTGCCCTTATGGGGCAGGACTCCTGAGGGCAGAGAAATAGCTGTGTGTGCGATCAGGCAGCTGAAGACTGCATGCCAGTGCATTCTCAGATATGTTTAGGTTTGAGGTGGGAGGGTGTACACAAGAAGACTTCATGGTCACAGTAGTTAAATTATTTTAAAATTTTATTTTATCCGATGTTTTTTTTCTTCTCTGCAGTTCACTTCTGTCTGGTGGTGGTATCAGAAAAGCTATGGGAGTTGGCTGGCATCCAAGTCCCAATAAGGTTTCCAAATATCCATTCAAATTATTTTGGTTTGAGTACTTACATGGAAGACAGATTGACAGATACTGTGAGATGATGGATTACCGTCCCTTGCGAGCCTTGTGTCTTTCCCCAGGGCAGGCCTTCTTCCTAATCCAGTGTTGATTTATAGGGCAAATAGTAAGGGATATCCTGCCCAGGGCCACCTGTTGATCAGGATACTCTTCCAGCTTTTACCACTTCCTCATAATGTTTATGTCTGTTTCATAATGCAAACAGCATGTTTTAAGAGCAAACTTTCTTTGTGAGTTCTTATATAACCAAAAATTCCCAAGACCCTTTCATCCAAAATGTCCAGACCATCTAAAAATAGCTGTCACTATTTGAAAGAGCTCTCAAACAAAGCAATTGTTCCTAACGAGCAAAAAACCCTCAAGTTCTCTTCTTTGCGATTCTCAGAAATGTAGTGAACAAACATTTCTCACAACCAAGCTTCCTGTAAACGGAAAGAAAACCAAAACCAAACAAACAAAAAAACCCCAAACAAAACCAAAGGCTGAAGGGAGTAAATTCTAGCAATTGTTGCTTCTGATCATCAAAGCAATGGGGCTGAGTACCATTAGCCTCGCACTATGTACCTCCCAAGCTTCCTTTGATGGTCTAGACTGGAAGGTATTTATTTCACTGTGGTTTTGCAGTTATATGTGTCTGAGAGCTGATTTTATATGTGTGTATTTTCTTACTGTTTTCCTGAAGAGTAAATCAGTAAAACCAGAAAGCCTAAGAGAGCAATTTTCTAGCTAGGAACGTATTAGAAAATTAGTTTCTCCCTGTGACCTTCTTGAGGCACCAATATGAACAAGTTGTAACCACCTTCTGATTGAACTTCAAGATGGGAAGTTTAAACATTACATACCTGTACTTCACTGGGATTTGCTCAGCAGCTCTCACACTAAGCTGATTCCTAAGGGCCTACTTTTTCAAAAGACAGAGACACATAATATTGTGACTAATTACTCTATTAATATTATATTGATTACTAGTTATTAATACTACTAATAAATTTTATTAATATCAATGTTAATGTTAGTGTTACAGAGCAGTGTCATAGATGAGTACAATAAATAGCTTACAGACAATTTTTGGGATTTTCTCAAACACTCCCTGGCAGAATGAAAGTACTACAAAGATTTTGACCAGACCCGTTCTCACCCTGAATGGAGTTAGTCCTTGGAATCCTTCTAGGCTTCCAAACTAATTGCTACCATTTATACCACTAGCACTAATGGAGTTTCATGGAGGTCACTTGCACCCTCTCAAAGCAGATCTGTGTCTTGTACTTCCTGAGGAAAAGAGAGAAACCTGAAGTACCTTATTACTTGTTTTGACTTAATTTGAGGAATTTGTACTGATTATTTTTCATTGACATACGTAAGAAGCATCTCAGTCCACCCTTTCAACCAAGAGTACCAGTACACTTTTGTCTCTGGAGTTATACCCACAACAGTTCTGTTTATTCTTTATGCTACTAAACTGAAAAAAGCATTTTCCTCTTACTAGAAACAGAAGCTGGTTCATCTCTCGTCCCTAGGATGTTAAGTGTTACTTCAGGTTTCTCATCCCTCCCAAGAATGAGTTTGAGCACATTGCTGTAGTTTTCCCACTTGGGTTCTTGATGCCTGTGCTTCTTTGCAGCTCGTCGGGGAGCTGCAGTTACAGCTGTGCTGTAACTTCCAGCCAGCAGTCACTACTACTTCCAGCAACAGCTGCTGTAGTCTTCCAAAATTACTCCCACTTGGAGAAGCCCAGTATCTCCCTGGCCCTGATGCACCAGCGAACATGCTGGAGCCCAGCCTGCCGCGCCGCGCTGGGGAGAGATGCTGGAAAGGGAGCAGCAGGCAGCAGCCTGTGCCCTCTGAAGCTGCAGAGCTATGGTTAGGTAGCCAGTACTTTAACACAAATGTCTCTCATGTCCTTTTAACTATAAACACTCTTGCCCTGCCCTAGTTTCATTTACAAGGCTTCCTTAAGAAAGCTATTCAGAATGAGCCAGTGGTTTCCTCTTTATTTTCCACAGCCAGGGGGACTGCGACACATGAAATGAATTAATCTGGACTAACTTCTCACTGCTTTGAACAAAACAGAAGTGAAACTTGCAGTGTGGATATACTGTGGCTTTTAGCTGTACCTTAGTGCAGTGAGTAGGGAAAAGTTATGGTATAGATGAAAATGTATCTTTATATATAAATTGTATTTTAAGAGGAGCTGAATCACATCACCTCAGTGTGGGGAATACCAATCCAGTCAATGACATCTGTTTGAACTGCAGGGCTTGCCAAGCATCTTCTGTTTCTCCAGATTCCTCACTTGAGTATTTTGATAGTGGAGTCCAGGTTATTTTACGATATACTACCCTTTTGGCAACTGTTCGTGCAAAGGCTCAGCATAGATGGTGACGGTCACACGAGGGCTTTAGTGCTAAATCCAGCTATGCTTTCTGTGGCTTGGCTGTCTGTGGCTGTCAGGCCACAGAACGGCGTGGGGGGAAAACGCAAGTCACGTGGCGGATACGGTTAGAGAAGTCAGGGTTTCACAAATCACACCCAATCTGTCATGTCTCACTCACGCTTAAATGATTTAGGAGAGTTTCATTTTCCTAAAAGCAGAGAAAGCCTGAGGCTTGTACTCAGCCCTGCCACACCAGTTAACACAGACGTGTGCACAAAACTTGCCATGTATTTGTGCTGTTCACAAAGGGCTAGAAGTGATATTCAGAAAGGTCATAAGGTGCCAAATAATGTTCTGTCTTCCTTCGTGCTTCATGAGGGATAAAATGAATACCTATGTAGCATGATGAAATGATTTCTATTTAGAAATTATATCTTGTCGTCCAAAAAAATGGGGTTTGTTTTCTCTTCTGCTGCTGTCTCCCAAACTTTAGCCTATTTGGTGTGGTGGGTGACATGAAGATCTCTCCTGGGATCAAGTTTTCCTCAGGTTGAGGAGTGGGAACGTGTTTATACAGTATCATTAGGGATAGGGTTTTCCATGGGAAGAAAAAAAAACTGTGGAAAAAAAAAAAAAAGCTGTCTTTAGAACAGAGCTTGATTGTCCTCAGTGCTTAGTTACAGGACAGATGACCCCATATTGTAAATGAAGGGGTAAACTGACATTTTTATTATGGACTTTGCTGCAGCCTCTAAATCACAACCACACATCATTTTTATTCCTTTAGCACAGCTTATCTTCTGCTAAGCTTAACATGAATTCATTGCATGTTTTTAACTCATTAATACAGAAGAATATAATTCAGACAGACGGATGATTAATTGTATGAGAAGTAATTAAAAAGAAACACGATCTCATACTTTCATGAGTAGCAGGATTTTTGGTAGTTGTCTTGTCCTCTGCGTCCTGTGGAACTTATTGACAGATTATAATCTAGATAAGAAGGCTTCAAACCAGAAAAGAAAAATTAAAGAGCTTCATTTATGCAATTTGAAATTAGACTAGAGCATTAAAAAATAGAGGCAATTAAAATTTGGAATGTCTCATCTGCCTGATTAAACATCCAACAAGATACATGGCTGACACTCCTCTCCAATCTTCATTTATTTGTTTAATATTAAAAAACTCCTCAGATGTATATAAGCCATCTGCTGTTCTCAGATTCAGTGAGCCTTGGTATATTATGCATCTGCAAAGCATTTTCATTTTATACCATTAACTATGGAAATTTGCTCATGAAATTTTCCAGTAAAATAAGCTGACACTTTCTAGACATTTCTGACTGTGGCCCAGTCTTCTTGCCTCTTTAGTCTGCAATCACTCCATTTTGATCATCACAGCTAAGCTTCACACTGCTTTGGTGTGATAAATAACAGCAGCCAAGTGACAGCAGCCAGGCTGGGTCCTTATCAACACATTTGGGCCACTTAACCTCATTATTTCCTCAGTGCACTGCAGAAATCTCCACCTGGAGATGGGCCCTTTCTCAGCTTGTGGACCACAGAGCAGCCTGGAGCCTGAATCATGGTGTGGTGGATGTCATGGGCTACGGTGCCAGGGTGAACGGGAGTGCCTGACAGAGTATGAGGGCTTTCAGATGGAGGAAGAAGCCATGTCTTCTGACATGGATGTCAGTCAACCTAGGGAGCGACCTGCCTGAGCGAGCATCTCAGCTGGCCACCTTGGCTACCTGCTTCATACCCTCTGTCACCCTAAAGTCATCTGAACCATCTCTTGGTGCTGTCCCTTCCCCTCTTGCAAGGGCGAGTTGAGCCTGCGGTTCTCCCTGGGCAGAAGCAGGGTTGCAAGGAGATGCGGGAGGAAGCCCAAACTGGGTCAGCTTCATGCAGACCTGCCGTGGAGCTGGTGGTGAGCTGCTGTCCTCTCCCTGCCTCCGTTCGCCTTCCTACCTACTGTGCCTTCTGTCTGCTGGAAGTTGTTATACGTTTGTACAGTAACGAGTGTGGCGGCATTTGCTGAGACAGCTGCTGGAATACAGCAAACATATGGAAATGAGGAGGAATACATCAGTGCCATGAAAGAAAATAGCCCTTAGGTCCTGGATGCAAGCTGAAGCAAGACATGGCAGTTGCAGTCGGTTAACACTGTGAGTTACTTCAGCCATTGGACTTCCCGTTTGGCTCTAGTTTGTTCTTAATTTGAACAACTACCTGTGGCTTTCTGTCTTCTACCTGCCTGCCAGCTGCAGAGTCTGAAAGATGTAAATCTTCAGAGGTGATCTCAAGGTTACGGATCAGGACAGGGATGAAATAGCAGTGTGGATAGCTACGATTTGTGGGTAGCTATCAGTGTGGGTAGCTACCATTGACCTTCAGTGCTGATAAGCTGCTTCCACCAGTGAAATGCTAGAAAGCCATGCATGGGGGAAATAGCCCCAAACTCTCTGCTGCAGGGAGCCTGTTATGTAGCACCAATTCTGCAGGCTTCTTCAAGTCCCCTGAGGGAAAAAGTGTTGGTGGGCAAGTACCACTCTGACGAATGAGGCATGATTTCACTATACCAGGCCCCATCACATCACAGAAATGTCTTTCTCTGAGGAAAGGTGGTAGCTGACCCTCTACCCATGCATGGGACACTGCTCAGCTTCTCTCCTCCATCAGTCAGCCCACTGAGATGCATGGAAGGGAAGTTGTTGGTGCCACACAGTGAAGATTTCATCTCTCTCAGGAAAAAAGTGAGATCAGAGCATGCAACTTCTCATTTGTGAAGCATGTAAACGATTTTCAGGTCAATCCCTACGTGACTTGGGCTTCTCTTTACCTACAGCTGCACCAGTGCTTCCCATTCACATTGCAGGAGCAGCCAGGACTCAATGCTGATATGTAGAGCAGAGTGAGCCAGATACAGCTGAGGAGGTGAATGAGCAGCTACAGAAGCCGATGGATGCAAAAGAACGGCTGGGGAGACTATCTAAGTATCTTGCTGGGTCCAGGTATATTTTATGCACTCCTATTTTCCCTTTGTGTTTGTACAACCCTCCCTCCTCCTCATTCCTTGCAGAAATGAAGCAGAAGAGCAGAGAGAAGTCAGAAATCTGTGTATGTTACTGGTTGCACAGCAGTCTCTCCACTTTGAATTCCAGTGTCTGGCTGCACAGCGCAGTATGTGCACTGCACGCAGTACACAGCCCCATTGCAAACTAAGAGAAGTCAGCACAGGAAAGCGAGCTCAGTGTATTTCATTTTATTTTATATTTTATTTTATTTTATTTTATTTTATTTTATTATTTTATCTTATTTTCTCTTATCTTATTTTACCTTATCTTATTTTATCTTATTTTATTTGTTTTAGTCTCTTTGTTTCTAGTGTCCTTTTGGTCTCCTATGTGGCAGAGCGTGAAAGGAGGAAGTGGATAAAATGCCAAATCATTATGGTCGCACCTTATCCACTTAGTATACAGAATGCAGTTATTAAACCAAGAGGACTGCAAATGCAGAGCGCCTGGCACAAGCACAAAGAAGTACTCCGGTTTATGATGGTCTCTTCCCAGACCGGACAGAGATTTGATCCAATGCAAGCAGTGTCTGGAGCTCACCAAGTGTGCTGAAGGAATAGACTGCCTGCCACTCCAGCGGGCACTAATTCAGCTCTTGCTTGGTCTATGATCATTGGTAATAATCCTTATTACTGTCACTGGGGCCAGTTTAAAAGATGGAGACCTTTCTATAGCTGTCTGCAGGGTTGCCCAAATAAGCACTTGCTATATGGCATTAAACTTGCTGTGTCCTAGGTGCACGTGCCCTAGAGGTGCTGGACCTAAGATTTACTGTACTAACAGTCTGTATATTCATACTGAACAGATCAAGGGTTGTTTGTTTACAGCCAGATCAAAGCTAATACTCATTACAAGCCAAAGCTCCCAAAAGATTATGAGATTGCTAGAAATCTGGGAAATATCCCAAGTCCTCAGATGATGATCCCAAATGATGCCAAGTAGGTGTAATTTCTGGATGGGAAGAAACGACACATCAAGGACCAATGGCCATGCACTAGCCCTGCACAAAGGATCCCCATAATTTAAATTCTGTTGGACTATATCAGCCTTTGTACTATATTTTTGTACTACAACTCTTTGTTACAGTGTGGTTTTCAGCAGTGTCTTTTTGTCTGCTTTGGAAAACTATTTAATAAACTCTTCTGGGTTTTGTTTGATTTTGCAAAAATAACAATAGGAAACCAACATAGCACTGAGTTTTGGTGAGAGCAATAGGACCTCATGTGGTGTTAACAGCAGCAGGTACAGGGAATGCTCTTGCTTAGTTACTTTTTCACTGAGCACTGAAATGGAAGCAAAGTCTGGGGACTTTGTCAGATTTCCTGACTGTGTTTTTAAACTACTCTAAGTGTTCAGTAGCACATTTGATTATAATGAAGAATAATATGTTTCTGCTTGAGTCTTTTAACCTATTCCATGGGGGGTTTTGTTTCTTCTTTTTTTTTTTTTTTTTTTTTTTTTTACCGTCTCTCACTTTTCTACTGAGGGAAAAAGAGATGTAAATAAACGCCAGTCCTGTAAATGTCAACATGTTATTTCTAGTTCCTGAACACAGCTACACTTAATTATTTTATCCAGCTGAAAATGAAAAAGAAAACCCCATGCCTTACAGCAATATGCATTCATGTATAGCTCCTAATAACTTAAATACTTTAATTCGTCTGTAAAGAACACCCATTAATGTTGTGTGTAAAGAAGGTGGTACAATCCTTTATATATAATCCTCATACTT
This sequence comes from Caloenas nicobarica, assembly GCF_036013445.1. NCBI lineage: Eukaryota > Metazoa > Chordata > Aves > Columbiformes > Columbidae > Caloenas > Caloenas nicobarica. Next base: position 127,504,866 of record NC_088246.1, on the reverse strand, counting down.
AAAAAAATACTTTTCTCTTTTTTTAAAAAGTAGGCAACTTCACCATCAACCTGCACACACCCATAACATGCCTTGAAAAGAAGCCATCAGAAAGCTATATGTAACAGAAGAGTCCCACCCTCTCTTGGTTTCCTGCATAGATCATTCTGTTCTCTTTTGTTTGCTCCTCACACGGCCCATGGAGTTAATCTTTTCAAGACAGGCATATTTTTCTATATTACCTCTTCTCTCCAAATATGGAACATTCCCTTTCTTATGTTTTCTTCTTTGATGCACCTTTCAAAATTCTCATCTTTTGCACTGTTTTCCATGATTTGTGTTACATGCCTTATAATTCCCTCCTTTTTGTCTTTATCTTGGTTTTGCCTTAAAAGAGGTGGAGCTTTTATAGCTCTACAGTTGAATTGCATGATTCATGGGATGGTTTTGCCGCTACCTTCTCTATTGCTTTTGTTTGCAAATGTACCCATGCTCAGAGTATCTTTTAGAAGAGGAGTTTTAAACTATGTGTGGTCATTTCTCATGTGTCATGGATGGGTTATCTGGTTTGTGAGTTAACCAGGTCATAGAAAAAAATCCCAAAGACCTAATTTTTTGATACCTCATTTCCACTTCTCAAGATGGCATGTGTGTGCCTAATTAATAAATGTTCTGCTCTAAATATGTTTTTGCTTTATCTAGGTTTCCTCAGATACTCAGGAGCTGACGATATGCTGAACTGTCTGAAGCTGAGTGTGCTTCATCAGAAGATGAGGAAAGTAAAAACACAGGATGTGAAAGTGCATTCCTCCGGCTTAATTCTGGCTGGGACTGAGATTCCCAAATTAAGAGCGTGATTACCACAAACCTCATCTCGGAGCAAGAGCTCCTTTTGTCCCCCTCCTTTGATAATGTCAGGTGACTGGACTCCTAAATGTAAATATTTCGTATTAAAATGCCTAAACTTAAGTGAGATTTATCTATTTCTACTCATACATCAGCCATCTTAGTCCAATCCTTTCGTTTTAACAAACATTTTCTGCAAAGTGACTTTAGCATAGCTGAAACTCAAGACAGCACCTAACTGGCTGTACACTCCAGGTCTCATCTGTTCACCCACTTTCCATTTCTATTTCATTGTATAATTTGTTCTAACGTAAAAATGTAAACCAGTCTTTGCTAGTGTATCTTATGGACTCTTGACTCAAGTGAAAATCTTATTCTCCTGAGGTTTTGGAATTTTTTTACCTTAAGACTTTCAAGTCACAGTAAAATCCAACTCTGATAATTAAGTGTATATTATACACATCCGGGACTGAAATTCCATGTTAGTTATACACTGTAAAATATATTTCTTGTTACTGAAGCGAGAGAAGCAAAGAGATGATACTTCCCAGAGCAGACAACAGCGTGAGCTTCCAGTTGTGTTGGCAATCTGTTTGCAGTAAAACAGCAAGGTCAACTGTTAGAAGTACGTCTGTTTTGCAGTGCTTTGTCCTTGTATATTATATATAATTCACAAATCTGATCTTATCACTCTGCGATGACTGATCCCAGCGAGACTTGTGGTATTTCTGCAATAAGTACCAATAAATGCCGTCTTTTTGAAACAGCATTCTGAAGAGTGCAAATTCTACCACTAACCATGAGGTGGCATAACGTGCACAGCGGAACAGCAGTCAACCCTTCGTTTTACTATTCTGTTGTACATCATATTCTTTGGCACATTACATTTCAATGGTGAAAGAGAGGTGGTAAAACTAGTCGAGCTTTTAGAAACCCTATACTATTACAAAAGCAATGACAAAGATACATATTTATTTGAGTGTGTGTATGTTGTGGTGTTTTTCACTCTAGCAAATAATAATTTTGAGCATACTACTACATGATATTGTTAAAAATAAAATCACAATTCCTTTTTTTTGTTTGTTTGTTTGTTTTTCACTGTCCATCCAGTTTTGCTTTACTATTCTGCCTTTTGTAAGTCTGATTAATTCTTTACCCCAAATCTATCCCAAATCTCTCTTCCTTCTACAGGGCTAGCCTCTCCAGGCTTGATTTTCCTTTCAGATTATTAGATTAATAGGAGTGGGTAGATTAGTTAATCAGTGGGCAGATTAATAGGAGTGGCTTTCAAATCAGATAAATATTTCACACTCATTAACTGCATATTTGAGTTTAATACTTCCCCAAACGCACAGTTTACCTTAACAAGGTGGAGTCTTAATTTGGATAAAAACATCTCTCAGAGTGCATGAATTTAATATTTCATTATCAAAAGCACATCAGAAATGCATTTGTTGAGCATAGCTTTTTGTATTTGCTTGCTTGAGGGAAAAAGGCCAAAGACTCTGCAATCCTAAAAAAAATCTATCACGAAAAGACTTCTCGCAGATTTGGAAAACTCCCTGGCAAGCCATAAATCAGCAATTGGGCGAATGCCATGGGTCTTGCTTCCCTAGTAAATGCAGTCTCTATTACAGCTGTCTCATTTTGATCGCTGGAGCACCTTACAGTAAAGGGATGCAAAAGGGAGGTTATTTTAAGCTGTCGGTGACGGATAATTTATATAGGAAAAATCCTGATCTTCCCCTTCTCAGCCCACGGAGACAAGTGGAAGGGTGAAAGAGATGGGGCCAGAATGAAAGTGTTATGTGAGCCTTTTTTGAGGGCAACTGAAGGGGGATGCTCCTCAGGGAAGGCGAGCTGAGAGCCACAGGTGATGGCCAGGCCAGCAGGACCCTGCCTGTACTGATGGGGCCCTGTCACCCTGTGCCCAATGAGAAGAGCTGCCACCATCCAGAGATCACCAGCAAAGGTGGCAGTGACAACGCAGGTCCAAGGTGGAGCTGAGAAGTGGCATGGGCCAGCTGGGGTCAGGGAGGTCCCCGGCCAGGCACAGGCATGGCCACAGCACAGCTCAGGTGAGCAGCAAGGGCCGGGGCCTGGGTTTAAATGCAGTTGAATGCAGCTCCTGAGCAAAGCAGGGAGGTCCCTGGGGCTGTTTCCCAGGGCTGTTTCCCAGCTGCAGGTGGCAGAGCCCAGAGATGAGGCAGCTAGGCCATCTCGCTCCTTTTGGAGCTCTGGGCTCCTCTGGGTTTGCTCCAGAGCTGCCAACCAGTGCTGGCACCAGGACAGGTCCTGGGGGTGCTCCCATGGCCAGGCAACGGTCTCCATAGGTATTATCTTGGTCTCCAAACACTCCAAGGGACACTCCCTACTGCGGTGTACATACCGCCCCTCAACTAAACTTCAGGGCAAACAGATTTACTTGAATTACAGGGCCTTTAGAAACCAAAACATGACTGTGAATACATATCTGTAAGAATGACACAGAAAGTTACTGTTTATTGCTGACTGCAACCTATAAGCCAAGCAGCTTTATTTGCTAAGAAAAACATATTGCAGTGTGGATTATTAATATCAGAACAATGCTGTTTAAACAAGTTTTTGGCTTGCATTTGCCCCAACACTTGGGACTCTCTACCTGCTTGCCAGTCGGGTTCTGCGTACAAAAATGAAGCAGGATAAATAAGTTCACCCTAGTGACATTTTATTGAATAGCATGGACCAATGCGGAGAGCCGACTTGTTTGCTCATGTGTAGCACAGTTCTCATTCCAAATTTGTCATGCGCTTGGAAATGCTGTAAACCTTCCTTGTATATGATGCTTTGCTAATTTGGCAGGTACACAATGTTATGGAAAAAAGAGAAATTCAATTACTCTTGGAGTTGCATTCAGCCAACTTATAGTTCAGCTTCAGTGAGTCTGCTTGGCACTGTTTTGAAAGCACGGTTATGTATGGCTAGTGTGAAATAAATAGGAAACTGGGACAGAAAAATTAAAGAAGTGATTTGGGGTTCTAGGGGAATAAGCAAAACAAGAACATTTTTTGCCTTCCTAGTGGTATTTATACATGGTTGCTCTTTAGTGAGACTATCTTCAGTGTCTGTTGCTGGTTTTGAGGGGCAACAGACCATGTAAAAGCAGCTATTCCACAAAGCTGTCATGTCCAGGCTGTGTGACTGACCAGTAGGTCCACATGTGGAGGAAGGAATTAAATCCACATATTTAATTTGTTTAAAATCAAAGAGGAACATTCAAACTATGAAGGAAGTAAAACTTATGGCAAGAAACCATCTTTTATCAGCAGGTGCCTATCAACCTGGGGAAAACAGAGCATCTTATATGCAAGTATTACAAATGGTTACCAGCAAGCAGTACAGGCTAGATCTGTGTCCTTAGCTGCTAAGTAATTGTTGAAGGTCCCAAACAGCCTAGCGCCCACTTACAGTAAAGTGCTACCGGTACTCCTGGGTGATCAGGGCTGCTCTGACATGCTGTGAGCACTCACCAGCATGCAATGCAGACACAGCTCTAAGGGGCAAGCTCTGCAGCAGTAATCTTGATATGAAATATCTTCTTTATGTGTCCATTTTCACAGATCTGGATTCTCTGATTGTCCTTAAAGCATATATTAGTTTGCTTGTGAACCCTCTGCAAAGTAATGAATCTTTTAGGCTGATCCCCAGTTATGGTTGCAGGGATAGTCAGCTCCCTGGACAGAGAGGAGAGCTAGACCACTTCTTTAAGGCTGCATTGATGAGGGCACCCTCCACCTTATGCAGCCCTAACCCATCAAACCCCTGCCATGACCTCAGGGTCCAACCCACCAACCCTGCCGTAAAAGCGCTGTTCTGGCAGGCAATGATATGGTCCCATCACTATGTCAGGCACCAAAGAACAGATTTCTGTCAAAATGCTCAGCATAGTGGGTACGAGCTGAATTAATTTGAAAAAAACATCCTGCTGACGTTGGACCTTTACATGGAAGGAACTTTTTCCCAACTTGAAAAGAAACTTCTTCAGTATATAACAGAGCTCCCAGGTTGTAATTTGTTGTAATTAAACTAGATGAGGCTGATACTGGAAGGAGGCAGGCCAATTAGTTTAGGATGTCAGTTTTTGTTTGCTACCGTCAAAGTCTGTTAAAAGAACTTGATAGATTGCTGGGTTGGCTTTTTCAACCAGATAATCCCCACATGAAAGACAGACAGGCAGCCGGGTGCAGAGAACATTGTGGTTGGTGTTGAAAAAAAGCTGCACTTGATAATGTGGCACTTGGATGTGACAACAGTGTTGCAGCTCCTGAGCTTGAAAGACACAAGCCACCAGTTGTTTGGGCAAAAATCTGCCATTTTAGGGAGAGGACTACAGCTTTTGAGTGGTCCGGTTATGTGTTCTCAGGTTTTAAAGATGAAAAGTTAGTCTTGTCACATGTTAACCAGTTCCCATAGCCCTAGCTTCGAACTCCAGTATCCTTATTAGTATATGGTAAACAATATCTTCTTAATACCCTCTTCTACAGTACCAAAAGAAAAAAGGTGTTACATAAAACCAGGCATAATTCTCATGGTTTTAACTAGTAGACCTCCTCTGAAAATTAGTCATAGTAGTTAAAGTCATATCCTAGAAATAAGAAAACCCCTTCAGCAAATCCAGGCTATGAACTGTTTCATTTCAGAGAGTTCTTTCAGATCACAACTGAACTTCAAAAAACTAACTTATTTCAATTTTTTGTGTCAAAAATCTCTATGGACAGGAAAGACCCAGAGACATCAGCCCAAAAAATAATGCCTCCAGCAACACCAGAATTTGTAATATATAATCACTCTATGCCACTGTATCAGGCAAAAATCTGTTCATACATCTTTCTCAACACAGTTCCTGTTTTCAGGATGTCCTGGAGACATCAGCTGCTCTTTTAGAAAACTGGTGGTACCTGGCTCAGTCAAAGCACTATTGCAAATCTGATTCTCTGTAAAACTTGAATTAAGCAGAAACTTGGGGAAATGAAAAAAGTCTAAAAGTCTGAAGGACAGACCTTCAGCTGTTCTAAGTTATTACAGTAAGACTTAATGCTACCAGAACTTTTTATACCATCTGATAATCTACTCTGAGATTTTAGGATTGTCAGCAAATTCTGTTTTGCAGCACAAACCTAGTAATTTCCTGAAATTGCATGTTACAGTTAAGCATAAGAAAACTATCTAAGTTTATTTACAAAGCCAACAATTATTTCCTATGTAGCTGGCTGATCTGAGACTCATCTAATCCCTTACTGAAAGTATGTGTTGCAAAAATAAAGGAATTATTGCTCAAGGCTTCCTACAAAAATGCTAGCCAATATGTTCTACTATATTGGAGGACACAGCAATTAACATTCAAATCCATCTAGTATTCTCTAGACTTCTTCCCCCAACATGTACAGATTGATTGGTACTATTTTTTTGTGTCTCAATTTAGAAAAGAACGACAGTTTCCCTCAGCATTGTAGCATACATTTTGGCTTGTTCTAATGAAGACAAATTCCTCTCAATCAGGATCATTCTGTTCATTAAGTGAGACTGATGGCAGACTCACTGTATTGGTAACGATTCTGAGATTTTAAGCGTATTTGGGATACACTGGTTTGTGTTCCCCAGCTAAAAAGTGGTCAGTATTTCAGATGGAAGAGAAGTCAGGTTCTGTCTTTGCAGAATTTTTTGTGGCATGTATACAGCTCTTCATTAGCAAGCTGAAAGCCTGAGGGACCCACAGAAAGGCAGGGTTTAGGCATATTCAGACAAATTTGTAAAACACAGTCCAGCAGACATGTCTGTCTTGGTAGAAAATTAAACAAATTCCAAAGCTCTGCCAAACCAGATTGTGAATCTGTGCAACTGGCAGGGGTGTAACGCTGCTTCCCTTTCCTGGTCCTCAGCGCTGGGTTCAACTGGAGGCCTTTAATCTGCCAGCCCATAACAATTAATGCCAGGAAATGATGTTGAAATGTAAAGTCAAAATGGGAATCGTGTTGATTACAGGAATGATTGTGCTAGATGCCCATGTCCTGGGTTTTCTCCGTACTGGAGAAAGTTGAACCAAGGCATCTCCTGGAAACTGTTGGATGCGGAACAGTGCTCAGACAACCCCATCTCCCAAATTCTGGAGCCATCACGAAGAAAAGGCTGCAGGCAGTGGCTAGGTAGACATCATCACTGTTTAAGGCATCTGTTGTGCTAAGAAGAAGTAAAATATTAAAGAATTACATAAAAATGTTTTAACCTTATTAAAATATTACAGCTATATAGCAATTCATACTGTATCTTTGTGATGCCTCAAAAATGATATTGATATTAGTTTTGTAACAAAATACCTGTTTTTCAGTGCTAAGATGATGTCTTCAAGATGGGACAAACCTGGTACTTCGCAGTATTCTAGAATACAGGGGAAAAGAGTGTATGAAGGAACACACAAATACATGAGGACAATATATGCATCTTCATAAAAATCATCTCTCTTTTTGGCACAGTCTGACTTCACACACAAAGACATACCATTTGAAGTATATCCATTCCTAGGAGTACTAAAAAAGGGTTTTATTCAGTTGTCATTTCTATTGACTTCATCTTAACGCTTACTTCATACTCAGTTTCAGGGAAGGTTAACCTATGTTCAGGTTTTGTTTTCTCCAAAGGCAGTGACGCCTTTGATTGAACTATCTGGAAACAGGTGGATACACCATAAGAACCTTATCACCTAAAAATGATAGCCTCTACCTCCATTGTATTTTTACATATTATTAGCAACCCCATTAGGTTCGTATCAATAAATAACACAAACAGACTTTAGAAGGGAAAGAATGAAGACAAGTCTTCTTCTAGCTCTCATCTGCTCAGACTTGAAAATACATGATTCAAGAGAAGGATCTAGATGTTGTTGGACCAGAAATTAATTACCAGCTGGAGACTGTTGTGGACCTCTGTTCAGCTTATGGTGGAGAGGTAGAGATACACATGTCAGACAGAACATCCTTCCTGACAGTCCCACCAAAGAAATCATAAAATGAGAAAGCACAAAACTAGAAATACCCCCCAAACCCTGATGAAGTTTCTGTTGCTGAGGCACATAGGCTCTGTGGAGAGACGTAACTCTCTGGGCAATACAGCTGTGCACAGCACTTTACATAGTAATTAAAAAGAAAGAAACAAAGTGTTCTGTTAAAAAAATCGCCAGTTCCCCAGAGAAAATAGCTTTGTGTATCACTTTATGCTAGTGGAGACAGAATAGAAAACAAAATACCACAGAGTTGCATACATGTTCTTCGTCTAGAAGTATATACAAATAACTTTACAAATTTTTACACACATTTTCAGGTTTGTTTGTTTACTTTAAAATTAAGAGCAAAATTAGTCCCCAGAGGCTTCTAAGGCTTCAGTTGGTGCCTCATACTGTACATTCATGCTTGGCTTCTTCCTGGGAGAAGGGAGGAAGAGAGTTTAAAAATGTGCAAATTACAGACATCTAGAGAGCCCTGGATGTCAGGATTCCTAGAGATGGACAGTCATAGAGTAGTTGTCCTACTTCTCTTCAAATCAGAGACAGCTACTGGTGGTGGGGTCAGGGCAAAAGAGGTTAAGGAGGGAGAAGGAGCCATATATGAATTGCAATAATTACATGAATACATTAGTGCTGGAGCATCTGGGTAAGAAGAGTCATGAATCAATTCCTACTGCATACAGCAGTTCAACCAATGCAAAGAGTGGACATCATGAATTCTAAACACAGCATAAAAATGATCTCATGTACACTGCTAGGGTTTGACTCCTACTGCATATTTTAGAGTCAGAATTACTGTTTACTGACACAATCTTGACCAGGGACAGTATGATTCTATCAGTCAAAAAATACTGACTTTTTTGAGAAAGACACAGCTTTCTCCTAGTTTTCACAGGTTGTTTTGTTTTCATGCCTTAACACTAAATGTTGTAAAAAATATTGAAATAAAACCAGAAAAAATTTACAATTTACAAGTGTCCATATAAGTAAATTATTCAAAAATTCAAGATCATCTACAAGGATCTACGAAATAACAATGTTGATAATGACACTGAGCTTGTGGGAAGAACAATCCACATGCCATCAGAAATGGATGGTGGGTTTCTTCCAGGATGATAAGTCACAAGGTTGGTCTTTTCTTCTAAAATCTGGTTCTTCAGCTATAGCAGCAGAAGTCTTGAGTCCATGTTCATTACTTACTTCGACCTAAGAAGCAGAATATATGAATTACTTACAAATTAAAACTCATTCTGTTTATCTTCTAATTTGTGAGATGTAAATTCACACCAGCTGACAGATTGGATAAAACAAATTCACACCAGCTGACAGATTGGATAAAACACCTCTGGTCACTAATTTCCTCACCTGTAAGACCCACATATATGGTCAAGAATGAAGTGGTAGCTTTGTATCATGCACACCACAAAGGCAAAAAACATTTGGGGAAATATGCCACGGATAGTGAAACATGTCTGAAGCTCACATAATAATAGATTCTTTTTAGCATGATCTGTTTTAACAGTGTAAGATATATATTCACCAGGTTATAGAATTCTGACATGACGTGAGTACAAACACATGCAATTGAGCTGGACTCACACTATTGATAGTCCTCACCACAGTCACACATTTGTTGAATCTATGCATTCTCACATGAATTCCTGTAAACCATGTTCACTTGTGTCATCTTGGAAAATCTATGTCCATCTTACAGAGAGGTGGTTAGAGTCTCAGGAGAAGATGCAAACAGGCTGGGATCACACAGACCCATCACAGAGCAGTGGCCTCTCCACTGGGAGAGTTTTTCAGACACTGCATCAGTCCCACAAACAGACCTTGCAATGTCCCTAGAAATGCTGGGGACACTAGTACCAATGGGTCAGACCTATTCGTCCAAGCTGGAATGGTGCACATGTAAACTTTTACTTTTGCAAACCATTAATAATATTAATGATAATGATAAAAACCTCTAATGTAGGCCAAAATGCAACTTCTTATTTTCTTTTTTTCTTATACTATCATAGAATCATAGGATAATTTAGGTTGGAAAAGACCCATAAGATCATCAAGTCCAACCATAAACCTAACACTGCCAAATCCACTACTAAGCCATGTCCCTAATTGCCACAACTACACATCTTTTAAATACATTCAGGGATGATGACTCAACTACTTCCCTGGGCAGCCTCTTCCAATGCTTGATAACCCTTTTGGTGAAGAAATATTTCCTAATATCCAATTCAAAACTTCCCTGGTTCAACTTGAGACTGTTTCCTCTTACAACAATCTTCTTTATAGTTCATGTGCTTTAGTCCCGAAGAGAACAGGACAATTTGTTTTCCCACTCCCTTTGTTGTCTCCTGCCTTACACACATCGTAATCGAAACTGCATGGTTCAGGGCAAAGATCCTGTTTCTCTTTGTCCAGTAGCCTAATAAGGTTACAGGCAGAATGAAGAGCAAACAGACAAGCTATGATCATTCATATATGCATTAAAAATGTTCCCAAAGGGAATAAGTTCAAATTTAACCTCTTCTCAGGGGTAAAAAGGAAAACTAATCTTAGACTTGCTAATCATTAATAATTATGACAGCACATCTTGAATGTGAGTACTTGGCAAAACCAGACTATCTTCTACATAGTTTGGGTGACCACAGAGCCTTGTATTTTCAATGGGCTATGTTTAGTTAATTTATGAATGAAATAAGGGAAATAAAAAGAGTGAGAAAAAGGGAAATAAAGCCAAGCTTTCTTCTATAAAAAGCATCACACTAAAGTGGTAAGGATGGCAAACTATCTGTAACCTTTATTAAGGCTTTGAATGTAGTTAACAAGCATTATTCATGTTCAATTCTAAGAGAACAGAAATGGAGTTTTTCACAGTCTGGATACCAGAAGTCACATTTCCTAGGGATACTACGAGTTCTCAGGCTACATATAAATGATACAGATAGCAATTAACTTATCAAAGGAAGTCATGGCTGATGTGCTGCAGAGAGATAAGCGTCTCCAAGTTTCTGGCACAATCCATTGACTATTCAAATTGTTTCCAGCAATTTGGCTTTTAATTTAGTCTTTGATCACTGAAAGTATTTTTCCTCCCTGCTTAGGTAAAGATCCTCTCCGCTTCTTTCAGTGCATGAAACCAAAATATCAATAAAGAAGAAAAAACAACAGTCTTCCAGTTTCATACTTCTAGCAGCCATAAAGAGGCCAGAGAGGGTCCTCCCAGCTGTACAATACCTATACATGGAAACAGGAAGATGCCATCTATTTTCCAGTTTTACAAGCTCACCAACAACCCCAAAATCCTTTCAGCTACTTCACTAAAATATCCTATCAAAGAACAAATTCTCAGATTCCGTGACTTTTCTACTGTAAAACAAATTAACAGATTACGCAAGAACACATATGTAAGTCTTGTGAAAATGTCTTTTTCCCCTCTCTTTTAGTTATAGTAAGTTTATTGAGAAAATACTAAACATTTGTTCACCTAATACTACCCTCAATGCAGGTTTAGAGATTAAAATCCTTTATGAAGAGATGTAAATACTGTAGCTGTGGCTTCCTTCCTCCTGAATACCAATTTCACTTTTTCAGCCTCTAGCAGCTTATTCAGAATGGTCAAAACCCCATTTTGCTGTCATCTTTTGACAGAAAATACAGCAAAATTGGTATTTAATGAAATATTACTGAAAACGCAGATTCCAATGTAAAAAGTCTACTTAATGCCATGTCAGACGGTTCACTGTTTCATTTTGTTGTCTTAATGTGGTATTTCTTCCTGTTCTAACATACATCACTATACAGGCATTCATAATCCTTCAATATTTGCTCACTAAATTTGACTGAAAATCTGTCTGCATTTATTTCTACAAACTGAAAGCTGCAGCATGAAGAAAATAAATTTACAAAACATGCAAAAATTAATAAAGTCACAAGCAAAGTTCAACTGTCAAGTGGCCACTCAAAACATTTGGTTAGCAATTGTCCACTTTAAATTAAAGCTTCCAGCACAAGAACACATGTATACACCAGGCAAAACCTTCAAACCCATTTTAATTCTGTTAACTGGTAAGTAAAATACAGTAAGTCATTAAATCAGTTTCAGCCAGTTAGCTGCACAAAGGTTTCATGTCACATTTAAGATGCATGGAAGGCCCGAAGGTAACTTTAAAGACCAAAAGCATCAGGGCAACAACTTACAAGTGTCTAAGAAGAATTTCCAAATGAACACCTTCTGTTTTACCACTAATACTTTGAAATATCATCTGTTTGAAGCTATTTGAGCTTCTGCCAAAAATGTGTGCTAGTAATGTCTCCCCATATCTTATTTCATTCTGAATAAAATGAATAGATATGTATCCAAATTTATTTGTAGGGTAGCAGAGTAGGAAGAGTCCATAAAAACAGGTAATTTTCAGGGTGGGAGCAAATAAGTGATGACAAAGAGACAATGAACTTCCAGTGAAACTCTACAGAAAGACAGATTTTAAGCTGACTAGCAGTTTTTCAGTGAACATTTTTCTTTCAGTAGCTAGAGAAATGTAAAAGCTGCCTTTCCATAAGTGGGTTAATCTCATTAAGGTTTATGCAGCAGCAGCAGCCATAAACCAGCTCTTTTCTTGCTAAAAAGTCAGCAGGGAAGCAGTTTCATGCTTCACCACCAGCCTCTCCTTGTGTTAAGCCGAGGCACGACATGGCAGACATGGTGATATCTACTAATCCTTGCTTTAGCAGATATGTCATCAATGACAAAGTGTCCTCACTCACATGTTTTATGTGGATTAATTTTTAGTTACGTTCTAATTAAAATATAATGAAATTATTAGCAATCCGATGCCAGAATTATTTCAGGAGGTTAGCTTTGAGTCCAGTTAGAAGGATTAATGTGGTCCATAGGACCAGAACCTTACCTACAGGCTTTACAGGCTTTAACTCAACATGTTCCTTGGGGGGTTGTCGGTAGGAGTATGTGTCAAGTCCGCCTATGAAATCAACTGAAAATACAACAGTTCCAGAAATGAACAAATGGAAACGAAAATATGCCAACTGAAAAAGAAATATGGACAAATTGTGTTAAAAAAAATAGTAAGCGCATGCACAAGCTTGCATACTAGAAATAAACAAGTAGGTAAAAGTGCTGTGGCAGCTGCTCACAGAAGTCTCTTCCTTGGGTTCCATTGAGCCCTGTGTGTGCAAAAGGAGCATTCATGGATCTGCAGAGTACATGAATAGAAACCATCGTGGAGTGATGTGGCTGCTTCTTTATAGGGCAATCTCAGCATATATTTCATCATTCAATTTCACTCCTTTTGAAGTCTTTAGAAATTTAGGCAGTGGAAACAGTTTAGCGTGTGAACCTAATTTTACCTAAACTTTTACAAGTCAATGGATTTGCAGGAATGTAACACAACAACAAGGAAAACTAAAGGTGCATTCACTGAGTTGAGAATAAGGAGGTGAAAACTGAATTTGAAAAAGCAACAGCATCTTCTCCAGATGAACTTGTGGGGACAGGAAACCTTTTCAGAATCCTTTCACTTTCTCTCAAGATTTCTGCATCAGAAATAATGTGGAGATATCTGTTCTTGAGAAGTTTTTAGTTCCTTCTATGGTCGTAATACTTTTAAAATAAAAAATTTTAGTCTGAGTCTTGTATCTTGTTATTTTTAGTAAGGTTTTCAGCAGCTTCAGGAAGATACATGTCCAAGACATCCTAGAAATCTAAAAGCAAGTTCATGGAAAAAGTTATTTTTCTGTTGATTTAGATGGGCTTTTTGCATACCCATGCAGACAGAGCTGACAGATTCACAGCACATTAGGATTCTTTGGTCACATGGAAAGCAACTGTCTTAATTTCTTTATATATAGACATATATTAAAAGTCATAAACAGAATTTAGATCCTCATTGTATTAGCCACTGTGTGAGCACCTAATAAGAAACAGCCTCTTCCCAAGCAATGCACGCCCTAAATAAACAAAGAAAGAAGATTGCTCATCCAGGATGAGGTGATGGGGAAATGAGACTTAGAGGTTGAAGGACTGATGAAATACCCGCTGAAATCTATGGAAATGGTCCTGTTGATTTCAGTTCCTTCTCCTTTTGAGTTCAGGAAAGGAGTAGCTTGGCTGAAAACTGAACTTGATGTACTTTAATCACACAGCATCACCTTAGCTGCAACACATTTTTCTTAAAACTGTCTGAGCAGGACATGATGCTGAAGAGCTGGTCTAGCCCAAGTGCCAGCCCTGGCCTAACTGCACCTCCTCTTCATACTGTATTTCTTCCATGCTGCAGCTCTCCTTCAGATTGCTGTCACTAACTAACATACATCAAAATTGTCTTAAGCACTAGCGGGACTAAACCCTTACAAAGAGATATATTTGCAGATATATTTTTGTAAAAGCTGATTTTTCAAATATCTAGATGTCTAATGTAAGACACAGTTACTGATTCTTTTTTTTGGAATAAATTGTGTCCATAGTGATATAATTACATTTTGTGGTTATATACTTTAGTTTTCCCTGCTCTCTGAAGGACTCTTTTTTTTTTTTAACTGTGGTCCTGTGATAGTAGGAGTTAGAAAGTATGTTTTTGAGATAATTCACCACTTCAGAACCATACATCATTCCTCTCAGCAACCACAAGCATCATCTGCAACTGTAAGCAGGGAGAGAATTTAAAGTAACTAGTCCTTGTCCTTCTACCAACAAATCTTTTGGAGACAGAAATGAAGTCAATATATGTTAATGATTGACAACAAAGACATGCTTTTGTCTGACAAAGAAAATACATTTAATAGCACCATCCAACAAGGTTTGAGAAGGGCTCCTCAAACCTCTTTAGCTGAGGCTTTCTCTTTTGCAATCCAAGATGTGTTATATCATATTAAAGTTGAAGTCTGACTTAAAATTCATGCAAAGTTAATTCTTAAGGCAAGAAGCTGCTCTATCACACAAGACAATGGAATGTGCCATTTTTCATTATGCACTCTCTTTTATGGCTGATAGCTCTTTAATATGAAGATTCATCTTCAGTTATTTGAATTATAAAGTACTTTTAGTTTTAAAAATTCAGTCTGATTTTACCTGATATTTTCACCACTTGTATCTAGTAGACTTCCAGGACTAAGATCACAAATGGCCATTAAATACAGGAATTTGAATTTTTATTTCCATTTGATACAAATGCATTACTATGCACGTTTCTGTTCAAACAGATATATAAGATATCCGACTTTGATCAAATAGTTTAAAACTTTACATTGACTGAACTTTTCAGTCCATCCCTCTGTTTAATTGGCCAAAAGTAAACAGCAACAACATTTGTATAGGTTTCCCCAGGGGAAAACATTAGTTTGATAACAAATAATTGATTTTTTTTGTTTCTGGTCTGGTTAATGGGTTATGGATAATTTCTACCACAGATTCATAGGACTGCAATAAATAACTTCAGAAAGTTGCATATGCCTAGAAGAAAGTTCAACAAAAAATATAATTTTCTATACAGTTCTATAATTCTATGGATTAAATAAAACAAAACAAAACAAAAAACCCCAACTTGTTAGCAGGAGGGATACTCAGTCACTAAACAAGGAACACCCCACAGAGTCTAGTCATTAACTATAGTCATGCAGAGAGAAACTTAAAATCCTGGGGAGAGGATTTTTTAGCACCCCACAGATAATAGCAGGTTACAGCAGAAGCTAGTTATTTTATCTGCAGCTGGCTGCAAAACATGATCCATATTCCCAGGGAATTACTCTCTCCTTGTGTCACCTCTGTTTTATGGTCATGCTGGATGCTTAATGGCCAGTGTGAAATGTTCCTTTAGAGTTCACTACCTGCTGGGCTTGGAAGTGCAAATCTATGCTGGCTGTCCACCACGGGTAGTCCATTAAAATGATGTTCATTCACTCACCAGCCATATCAGAGGAACAGTTGTCATAAACTGCCTGAGTGAGAAAAGTGCAATCCGCTGCTGGCTGCAAAAAGTATATCCACTGTCATCAGTAATTTTGAGGGTTATTCTTTCTTAGACAGATGACGTTTAGGTTTGCCTCACTATTATTAATCTAGCACATCTGCCCATATGCCAGTTAAAATTTGTTTTCCTTTGAAGTGAGAGCAGAAGAATCAGAGCTCTGAAAAAAAATCCTTTCTCGTTTCCCACCCTCTCATCTGGAATTCAGCTTTGCTGGCAATATCCCACTGACCTGCTGGCAGGCCCTGTGCAAACAGCTGCCAGAGCTTGTCAGCCCATTGGTATATTACTAATTTCTCCTTTCAAAGTTGGCAAATTCGAAGCATGTCTGGAAGTGCAGGGTATGAACAGAGGAGCAATACGCAGAGAGTACAATTCTTAGTAAATCCTGCAGCCTCTTGGCCTGTAATACCTTAGATCCTATTGATGCTTGCCTCTCCTTTTTATAAATGACAGTAAGCCCCAAAACTGATGGCTTGAATGGCTGGCACCTCCAGCTGTCCCCTTTCCAAAAAAGGGGCAGGCTAGCAGCTGCTTGAGCATGTGTTTTTTATGTACACAAGATTTGCTTAACCTATGGAGTTCCAAATGCTACTTTGCATTGATTATTTTCCTTGTGCTGAGATTCTTTTTAATGGCAATATAATGCAATTACATTCTTTAAGAAAAGGTAACTGGGGAGAGTGTAACCAGGTCATGCAAGGAAGAAGTAGGAAGAAAAGGAGCCAAAGGCAACAAGCAAGAGGAAGCAAAAATGGGGGACTGATGGTAAGTCAGTGACAGATGCTCGAAGTCCAAAGTTTGGACTTTCCAATGTTTGTACTTGTAGCTTAGATAGACTTTCCAAATAAGCAGGGGGTGGGGTTTTTTTGGTGGTTTTCCTTTCCTTTCCTTTCCTTTCCTTTCCTTTCCTTTCCTTTCCTTTCCTTTCCTTTCCTTTCCTTTCCTTTCCTTTCCTTTCCTTTCCTTTCCTTTCCTTTCCTTTCCTTTCCTTTCCTTTCCTTTCCTTTCCTTTCCTTTCCTTTCCTTTCCTTTCCCTTTCCCTTTCCCTTTCCCCTTCCCTTCCCTTTCCCTTCCTTTTCCCTTCCCTTTCCCTTCCCTTTCCCTTCCCTTTCCTTCCCTTTCCCTTCTCTTCTCTTCTCTTCTCTTCTCTTCTCTTCTCTTCTCTTCTCTTCTCTTCTCTTCTCTTCTCTTCTCTTCGGGTCTCTATTTTTCAGTTGGTTTCCATTCTCAAGAGACACACTGTCCTTACACCCTTCAGTGAACCAGCCAGACTGACCCAGTTATCTGCCTGGAGCCAGTACGAGCCGTTTGCCCCTCTTCACACTAAGCTTGAGCACTGGAGCCTCAAGTCATGTAGCAGAAGAATGACACATTCCTTTGCAGGATCTCAGGAATAGCTTCTCATAGAGAAGCTCATAGAGACCTAAAGGAAAGAAAATGTCTGCAAGACTATTAAGAAAGGGAGAAGAAGAGACATGAGTAATCCTGTGGCACTGTGATTACTGCTGTGTCTCTATAAAGTACTAGAAGATGGTAGTGAAGATATAAACGGGATGAAGTGATAGAAAATTACTAAGGGACAATCTTTTACATAAATTTTATTACTGGAAGCTAGAAGGGGAATACTTCAGGGCTCCACAGTAATTATTAAAATTTTGTACCAGATTTTCTTCTTAATCTTCACCTGTTGAGACTGTCATTTTAAAACACATGAGTACCACACTTCTTTGCAGGACTGTGCTGAAAGAGGCTTCCTAACACAGGTTCCCTTAAAAAGGGCACTAGTACAGAAATTTTACCTAGATCTTTGTTATTGAACTCTCTCCTTATTGTATCAGTGTTGTGACATCCAAGATTTTAATATTGGATTTTCAAAGATTTTTTATTTGCCAAGAATATGACTGCTCAGTAAAATGAAAAAGTATGAGGAAGATCGAAGTTGTTAAAAAGTGAAAGTGGCCCAAACCTTCTTATCCCAGATCCCTGAGTCATTCCAAATATGACAATATATTTCCAAAATGTTCTCTGTGCCATGCCTTTGAAAGCTATTTACACCCATACCATCCTGTTACTGAAGTTAAATGACAGGCTGCTCGATTATGTTTTTTTTTCTTAGAGTAAGTATTATATTTCTCAATCACTTTCAGGTCGTTAAGGACTCTTGGCTACTACATAGAAAAAGTCTCTAGAAAAGTACAGTCATCACACATAAGGTCTATAGGGAAAATACTTTACTATTACTAATTTAGTTTCAGAAAAGACTATACTTTAACCTGCAAATTGTAGAATTTCTTTCCTTTAGGCTCCAGCAAACATCAATTTTTCATGACATTGTGCTATCTGCAAACCCATATGCAAAACTTGAGTTGATGAGGAATAGTTTTCCAATTTGCTTTAAAATATTTTCTCTTACTCTCTCTAAATACTTATCTGAGCCTAACGTTTTAGTCAAAACAAGTCAGCCTGGACATCAAACATACCATATATATCAGCATAGTTGGCTATGACTTAATGTTACTCATCAGCAATACTGTTCAAACAAAATATTTCTGATAATACATTTTCTTCCTATACAGGTTACTGTTTTTCTGTTCCTCATTTTAATGAAAATACTAACATTTTAATGACAATACTAACATTTTTTTCTTAATTTTTGTCTTTCTGACTAAAATACTGTCTAATGACTAATAATTAAATGACTTGTTATTTATTTATGGAAAAAAACATCTGGAAGTTGTATTCAAAAACACTTAAACAAAGAAAGCTTTTGTTTTTCTGATGTTTATATTGAAAGGTGCTGTTGCTAGTTCTAGAATAAGATTTCAAGTACAATGAAGGGTAGCCTTCTTTCTGCACATGACCAAAGTAAATTCCAATTACAACTTCCTACATAATGTTTATACAATAAGAAAAATAGAAATATAAAAAATCTTATCTCACTTGTGTTCTTGTTCACTATTTACTGATTTCCTCCTCTCTGGCAACCTTTCTGATCTTATCCCCTTTGGTACAGAATGCTCTGGGATTCCCTCTTTTTCTTACCATTAAAGTTACTACACTGCTTATGTACAAATAAAGCTAGCAAAGGAAAAATAATCCATGCATAAAAGGCATTAAATGCCCAGAAACTACATCTACCAATTACATTCACAAAATACCAAGAGCAAAACAATGCCATTGAGTTTTCACAACACATACCCAGTCAATCCACTAAAATGGCTGCTCAAGTAGTCAAGAATAAAGACTGTTGTACAGAAGGCTGCTACAGTGTCCGTCCCACCTCTAAACACATGATCTTCATGATAAATGTGTCCAAGTTGGACAGAACTCTGAATCTGCTTTTTGAAGTTATGCTTTGATCTTTTTTGGTATTCTGATTTAGGGATGTATGTTATGTATTAGTGTGCCTTTATATTTCTGCTTAGTTTGATGCAATAAACTACAGAATTCTCTTAAAAATGTTTAGTGCAGATGTTAGGAACCATTGTAATTGATCTATTCCAATTACAGTTCATTGCCAAGTCACAAGTTAGGCGTCTTGTTCCTTCGAGGTTTTTGTTTCGGTTTCATTTGGTTGCTTTGTTTTTTTAATCAGTTGAGTCCCACAGGGCTCTATTTCTGACCTGTTGTTCTTTGTGTACACAACAATTTCTTTTTGCTTCAGTTATTTGTCAGTATGATCCAATTATTTATTTTTGGTACAACACTTAAGTATTTATATCTGCCTGGTTATTATATATCCAAGAATATCACAACTGCTGTTTCTAAACTTAACTACAAATCACAGATGCTTTCATATGTGAAATTAATGCTCTAATGCAGACCATGCTAAACTCTATTGAATAATTTAAGATTAACTTCCAAAGCAAAGTGTTTACAAGATCAACTACATGACATAAAGCCTTGCCTTTCAGAACACTCATGGCATTTGGAGGAAAGGATTTCTACGAATAGAAGAAAGTTCACATCATCCATTCACAAAAAAAATATTAACTCTATTTCAAAAAGTAGTTTACAGGACTAGAGGCATTCTTTTTATCATTGAGTGATACTGGATTTTTGTTCTCACTTTCCTAGGAATGGAAAACTGAACATTGCTGCTGTCATTCTCTGTGACATATTTGCTTGTTTGCATCCTTACTTGTCTTATGAAGAGTAAACAGGAGTGAGCCAAGGATGTTCAGGAGAGCATGCCTGTGTTCGTGGCACAGCACAGGACCCAAGCCAGAGAGAAAGGAGATGGCAACCTGCTCCTCAAGCAGAGGCTGCAGTGGGGAGCAGCAAAGCAGGTCGTCTTAGAGATGATGGATAGAGAGAAAATCCTGCTAAGGACTCGTGAGGCTAAGCAGAGTCTGCTGCAATTCAGGAAGCCAGAGACTTGGCTGAGACTCAAATGAGAAGATGGTTTTCCAGCCACATAGACACGGACAATGAGGAAATGTTATAAATCTCTCATTTGTATTCTGTATGATTCAGTAACTTTTTAGTTTTCCATTTAAGAAGTGTGCTAGTCTATAATCCAAATAATTCTACCTTTTTTTGAGTTTCATGGTGTGGTTTTATTTGGGAGTTTCTATAAAGCGGAGCGTGCTCATCCACTTCAAAGATCTGGCTGACTAAAGCTCTGTCACATTCAGCCCATGTTTGCTTTGTAGCCCTCTTTCAAACTTTTCCTTTCAAATCTGCTTAACATCTCTGCCTGTGAATGTCTTTTGCTGTCAGTCCGGAGAGTCTCCCTCTTCCCTGACCCTTCCTTCCTCTATGAGCAGTTGACTTTCCTAAGATCCAAATACAGAACTATCATCTTTACCTTGACATCCTGAACTTGATACACACGCTAAAATGTGTCCTTCAATAGCCTGAGAGGTCACGTATCAGCTTTTCCAGAATACTGACCTGGTGATATTTTCCACTTTATTGTATCAAACACAGTAACACTGTGTAATGTTGTTTTCCATTTTGGATGAGGCAATTTCCATTTCCTCATGCTCCTTCTCATTTATCATCCTGACTTTACCCCCATGACCATCAGTGACATTCTGTGCAGAAATCCTGCTTCACCACACGACATCTGCTCCACAGCGTGGGGCATTGTGTGCCCTCCCTCCTCTGCAGCTCCTGCTCACAGCTGCACCTCACCTAGTGGTAGTCTGGCTCACATCTTCCAGAGTTTTAGCCTCTTTAAACTACGAACTACCTTTTTTTTCCCCCTCCTAAGCAGACAATGCTGCCTCCAGTGCTGCTGGAGCCTTCTTCTCCTCATGCCAGCAGAAAATCCCACCTTCTCCCTCCCAGCAGGTAAGCCTGTGGTCCTCCTGTGCCTTCTCTGAATTCAAGTCTACAGATCAGAAACAGAAGTGGATAAACTCCTTCTGTGATCTCCAGATTCTCAAGCTGCTCCTTTCAATCTTTTATCTCTGTGGATGAGCACAAACCAGCAAGCTCTAATCTTCTGTTTGTTCTTGCTTTTAGGTTTTCAAGATGGAGAAGCCAGCAAAATAACCCTTCTGCTGATCAGTGTCATGCCAACATCTCTAGCCCCAGTAAATGCACTGTCAAGTCCTTCTACGGTACCCTCAGTCTGCGCCAGAATATCTGATCATCCACTATTTCAGAGCCATTGTGGATATATCTGCTATGTCTACTACTTAATCACATCACATGAGTACTCATTTGTCTCTGTGTTTCTCTGCAAATGGGGAAGCCTATTGCACCTCGTATTGTTACTGCATTTCTCTTGCTCTATCTTCTCCTTCAAGTCATCTCGCTGATCTCTTAACATTTCTTTTGACATTACCATCTCTGTCACCAACTCAAATTAGCTCCTCAAAACCCCAAAATATAATATGACTGCATTCTTGGCTTTGAAAATAAAGCTAAGAATATAGAGCATTATAAAACTGGAACTTAAAATGGCCAGTGGTCTTCTCACATATGATGGAGTGAAAAAAGAAATATCACGCCTGTCAGCAAACATGATGGCTATGAAAATGGTTTTCTCATTGTTAGAGAGTTGGTATCATTTCATATTAGGAGAAAGACAAATGTGCAAAAGAGGAAGAGAGTCCGTAACAGGATTAATACTCACTTTGAATCCACCAGTGAATCAATCTGCTAATGATAAAGAACGATAATGCAATACTGACCTCATCCATAAAAAATCCTCTCCCTGAAGAAAGATGAAGTAAAAAATACCCTTTCATGAGAACCTTGTAACTCTCGAATTTCAGTCCTCAGAAATAACACATTGTCATGATTAAGGAGGAAAAGAAAATCAGTAGAAATCAATGCCAAGGAAAAAGAATCATCATTAAATGGTGAAAGTCACATAGCATTATTACTATATATTGAGAAAAACACAGATGTACTGAGATTAAATATCTGCTAAGAAAATCAACTGCAGATATACTGATTCAAGGCAAAGAAACAACAAATGAAGTTTAAAGTGGGTCCAGATATGACCCAGATCACAGAGCACTAGTAAGAGAAAGAGTTGTTATGACATAGAGCTAATAAAGCACGTAAACAACACAGAACAAATACAATAAATATAATGTAGCCTTTTTGAAAAATAGGCTTTCTGGGAACAGGCAATATATTCTATTTGAACAACTGGCCCAGCTGAAAAACTGTGTCAGCTATATCACCTGATTTAATAAGGTAACCTCTTGCTATAATTCTTGCTTCTCTCATATCCTGAAATCATTAGGGCTATTGAAATAGTATATCTAGAACATATGAAAGTAGTTGTTTGAACAGCCTCTAAGGCTGTAATATATAATTACATATACTGAGATCCATTACATATGATGGGACCCATATTGTATGATTTTTGTCATGGATACTCCCTTAAAACAAGAAATGAGCAGCTTTGGGGTTTTTTTAGTGCAGTATTTCAAAGCTTAGTATTGTTAGAAAGGAATTGTGAATAAACTTCATCTTCAGGAAATTTCAGTGGCAGACTCACAGCTCAGCTGGTCTGCATGGATCTGTGCTCATTTTCGAGGCTATTGTCTGTAAGGAAAAAGGGAGGACATTTCTTTCTTCTAAAATGAAACCTCACCATCACTTTCTCAGGCCAGACATGGGCATAAAGGAAAAGTCATTGAGAACTCTGGCCACCTCAACAAGTCCATTAAGTGTGTCCAACACATTGAGATATGTATAATGGGAAACCATGGGAATATTTGTCTCAATTGTAACTGTTCAGTTTACTGAATCCCCAGATTCTTTACCACCATATAACCACAATCATTTATTGTCCACTGTGGAGCCTGATTAATCCAGTACCCTCCTTGGCTCAGTACATCTCATCTTCACACAGGTGCGCCACTCGCTCCAGGCTTATGCTTCCCATGCCAAAAGCAGCATTTATTATCAGACAGAGCTCTTAAGCTTGATGTGCTAACTGGGAAATTATCACTCAAGCAACAATAACAATGAAATGCATATTACTTAAGCTGAGGACCAGAAACTAGGATAACCCACCTGCACGAAAGTTAAGACTCAGGGGAGATGGCATTTACACAGAAGAGTGCGAGTCTGAAAAGTTTATTTTCAAGCCCCGCAAATTAAAACAGACACAAAGTTGTTGCCATTTAGAAACGAAGAAGTAATAAGTACTGGAAGTGGAAAATGGATTTGTAAAGAGATTTCATTTTAATGGAGAGGCTGGGCGAAATGTAGGGACAGGAACGGGCACCACTTAGGCCTGAATGTTTTGTCAAGTGGAAAGCTCAGGAGAGGGATGCTGGATGCTGCAGTAAGATTGATGTAACAATAGATGCAATTTAAGTGAAAAGGTGAAGGTGCTGGCAACTGTGGGTTGGGATAGCATCCATTTAAAATAAGATTTAATTTAAACAGAAAGGCCAAAGAGGTGGAAGGTGGAGACTAGAACAAAATCAATATTAAATTAGCTAAGTAGATGCTTGAATCAAATCAGCTAGTTAAAAAGAAAGGCATACTGAGTATTTGGGAATAGGAAAGCAATGCATGGACCTAAGAAACATCAAGAAACTCAATAAACAATATATCCCTCTAATCAGAAGAATCTTTCCATTTTAATAAGAATATTATAAATTACAGTATTCTTAAAGGAAGGTATGATCTCTAGTTTAAGCAAAATTATATTATTATAGTTATACTTCTATTTGAAGTTAATTGCCTTGTATGTATATATATTTGTGTATATATATGTGGGATACAGCATATAGAATATTCAGAATCAATGGCAGAAATGTTTAACATGAATTATATTGCAAAACAGAAATTTATGAGGTAGTGGTGACCTAGCCTTTAAAACCTCTCCTTTCTAGTTATTAGTCTGGAAATAAAATCAAAGCTAAGGGTAGTCTGTATATACCTGTGCTTGAAACGAAATATGTATATATACAAATAAATATCCATCCATACGCATATACATATCCATATCCATCTACACACATATATACATATGTATGTACATATTTATCAAAACAGGTAGAAAGTGGCCAATATATGACATAATACTGCCTGACACATTTCTCCGTTCAGAGAAATGTGTTAGTGATTTCTGCAAATAATACATAAAGAATGATTTGCTTTCCATACAGATATTTCTAAATGCTTCACCTGTATTCCTGAAGTACCATTTAAACAATTATATGGATGTGCGTATTTCAACAGTCAGAATCCAAAATCATGGACGGAAGCTAGTGATTGCAGCTCTGTACCTTCTGGTATCTGAAAGCTCATACAATCCATTGGTATAAATGAGATCTTAAAAAAATATGAAATTTTACACTCCTAAACTCTCCTTCAAGTTTGTAGAAAAGAGAATGAGTGGATAACTTCAACTTGATTGAAATGATCAAGTATCACTTTCATGTATGAAACAGAGGGGACTATGTATCATCTCCTCAGCTCTCAGTAGCACCAGGTAGCTGGCTCTGGGTACTCGGGTTTTTCTCACCCACCAAGGAACATTTCAAAGCTGTATCATGTGTTCATCACTATTGCTCTCACCCACTAATTTTCTGGGGAATACCCAGCAGTCATTCTTTGCACTAAGGTGATTAAGGTGGTTCTTTCCTACTGAACTTCAGGAAAAAAATTCTGTCTTGTGCTTATGGGAAGAACTGTGGGAAGGCACTGGATGACTTTTATAATTCAAGCGATTTACCCTTTTCCTTAATGAAAAATAAACGAGCTCCTGGCTTATAAGAAAATAGCATCTTGACTATTATCTTTATACCTATTACCAGGCAAGTTAGTCGGAGTTTAAAGTCAGAATTAAACTCAGTGCAGAAAGAGGAACTTAGAGGCAACTCTACAATAAGAAATTAATTCTTTACTGAAGATAGACTAAAAGTGGTATATTCACACCTGGTGAATATATATGCTCTATCAATGAAAACTGGAATTAGTTTACATATGTTATTTAGATGATGCCATTCCATTTTCTCACAGTTTGTCTGTATTATATCTGGAAAAACCTGACATATTGCAGTGCCCATTAAATGTATGGTACTTTCAGGCAGATAACTTCTGCTGCTGGAAATATTCCACAGCCAAGACTTCCCTTTTCATATGTTGTGCACTATCTATTATTTAAAGACAATCTCTCAGCTAGAACAAGGTGTTCTGTAACACTCCATAGAGATTACAACTGAAAATGGAGACTATTTTGTACATTTTGCTAGGGGAATGTAAAAGCAGAGGGTGGCACGGGTATATTTTTTTTGAGTTGCTTTTCTGTGACATTATGAATCTATAGTTTCTAAGCAGAAAAAATGGAGGTAGAGTCAGGCCTCCACTGGAATTTTTTTGCCACTGAATTAACCGGGATCAAGATTTCTTCTAGTATTTAGTATTTATATTGTTTGACTGCTTTTATTTTACACCACTTTAGAGGTTTTACCCCAGGTTGTGTGCATTATATTTATGCACACATTTCCATAGGAATGAGAACAAGTAGGCAGTCTATAACTTCATGTAAAAAAAGAAAAAAAAAAGAAAAAAAGGAAAAAATAAAATATAATAGTATGTAGTGGTAGTTTTAATCATCTAATGTTCCTGATGTGTTTCTTCCTTCATTAAATACTTCAGAATTCATTGCGTTAGTTTAGTATAGGAGTGAGCATGCATTTTCAGTTAATTCACACATTAAGGTTAATGATAAATAGGAGGACACCAATGGAACTGTAAGACTGTACAATGTTAGAATAACAGCTTTATCCTTTATATCTCCAGTAGGGGAGAAGGTGGAGTCAGGTATAAGTAGGACAGTAAACAGTTGAGTCTGCATCTAATTAACAAACTCTGTCTGGACAGACCTCTAAAGTCTACAGAAACAGGATCTTGACATTTGTCTCCATTAAACATCTGGTGGGACTGGGCTGGGCCACAGCTGAACCTGGGGAGCCTCCTGGATACTCCTGGTGCTATTTCTGGATGCACTTCAACCTCTCCTTTGGTTCATGGTGGGTATCGGTAAGGCAATAAGAACTGCTGCTAGCAGGGACCGAGTCACCCCTGGCACCAGCCACCTGAAACGTGGCCAGCACCTCAGTGCAAGGAGCAGTAGGAAACACCTATCACCAGCCAGAGATTTTATGGTGTTATCTGGGCTCCCTGGCTTTCCAGATGTCACAGACCACATTTGAGGACAGTTGTGTTAGACTCTTCATCCCTGCAGGAGTCCACATTCATTTATTTTTAGAAAACTGTTCAGTTGAATGAACACTTACAGAATACATTTTGGTTATGGACCCACTACAGTTCTGTGCTTGGAAATATATATAGCCTATGTCTGCCAGAAATACTCTGTTGTTTTACTAAAACTGGTATATCAAAATTCTGGGGTTTTGGGTTGCTTGTCCAGATGAACAAAAAGATGCAAATTGCTTTTCAAGCCTTCCAAAAATACTGATAGTCACTGCCATTTTACAAAATGTCAAAGCTGGGAGAATGTTGTCCACCTGGCAGCCATAGTGCTGTTCCAGTGCCAGGCAGTAAAACTCATTATAATTTTAAAAGTCTGTGTAAAGCATATTCATCCATCGGTCAGTAACTACACATTTTGTTTCAATATCTCAAGTCATTATGGTATAAAGGTAAAAGCAGTGAGCACTAAAGCCCAGTGATGATCTGTGCTGCTGGCTTCTGTTTGAAAAGTTTCTTAAATCCTCATTTTCAGTGAGGTAATACAGGATAGTGATGGTCTGGAGATCTCTGATTCTTGTAATGCCCAACAGAATTGTAGTGCAGGATCCTCCTTCTTGGTTGTCTTTTGTACTAACAATTTTATGATAAAAATTCTGTTTTATAGAAGGTAAATGGACTCAGCCACATGGGAAATCGCAGCTGATGTAAAGGTATTAGTAGTGGGTTCCCCAAAACTGCTTAGTTAAGGAAACCTGTATATTTATATAAAAATGTAACCACACATACATACATGGGTATGTTGCTAATAGTACCTATTACTAGTCCTTCATTCATTTTGCAAAAAATAGCATATTAATAAGAAATTTATCACTGCTGGATTTACTGTGTAACTACAAATATTAAATTAAATGTGAAGAAAGAATTATTTCTCTCTCATTTGATTACTGCCAACAGATGCTCAATGGTTTGTATAAACACAATGCCATATGTCAGGTAAGGCAATGCAGTAGTTTTTCAATGGTGGTAATAATGTATCTTGCTTTACTTAATATCTGTCTAATGATGGCATATGGAGGTTCCTATTGATACCACAGTATGGAGAAATTCTTCCTTTTTTAAAACAGATCCATGTTCCTCTCAGTTCTGAAAGTACAGCTGAGCTCTGAATAAAACTGGCATAGGGAAGAGACCCAAAAAATAATATTTGTTTATTAATTTTGTTCTTGTGGTTTAATATAAGGGATAAAGCTTTTCTTCATGGTAAACAGAAGCCCTTTATTTTTGCTCATCCACAAAAGAGACTTGAGCTTCCTTTGACTGACCTTTTGGTGTTTCAGCCTTGTTTTTATAACAAATGCTGAAATCACAACTGTAGGTTTGTGGCAAATCTTCCCCTCTGATTTCACTTTTTTCCCTTATGCAATTTGTATGCAATTTAACTACCACTCCACAAATTCACATTCAATACAGCATTATCACTTCTGACATGTGTCAATGTCATGTTTACAAACTAGTATGTAGCAGCAATGCTGCTATCAACTGTTTCTTAAACAAAGTCCAGAAACTATTTAGAAACTCAATAATGATTTTAACAATGTATTTTGCCTAGTCTCTAGACTCTGCTTTATTAAAACCATTCACTACCTCTGACAAGGTAGCGACAAGCTTCTCCGTTCATTTTTAGGAGAAAATGATTCACAAACAGGATAGAGAAAGGCTTTTGTGATTACAGATTTCACATATTCTGTTCCTTCAAAAGGGCTTATATAGATTGATAGATCTGCAAAGAAAGAAATGAAAAAATGAAGGGAAGAGATATAAATAGACTTTTTCATTAGGATGAATGATGGAAGGTATTAACCCCATTACAGCAGTGTGCCTTTTACATGTCGTCTTCTTCATTTCTTTTGACCTGTTATCATCTTCCTTCTAAGTAAAAGTTAACTACAGTCTGAAACGTAGGTAAGGGGAGCAATAGCTGGAAATAAATGTTTCCTCAAGCATTATTACTGTTCAGAAAGGTGTCCATCAGCTGAAATGTCAGGCTCAAAATCCATTTAAGCACTGCACAGAGGCTAAACAGGCAGATATTATTAATTTTTAAGTCTGCCTGACGGGTTTCAGACCAAGAACAGGGGTTAACTTGATGCACTGAATATTGCGGAGTGTATTTAATTAGAGAGGCTTTGACTCTCAGATGGCCAAGGTTTTGTTCTGTGCAAACTACTGCAAAAATATGATAGAATAGTTGCATCTACATAATAGAAGAATCTGCTGCATCATATTAAAATTGCTGTGTCGTTGTAGTTTCTTGGACTTTTATCCTAATGTAATCACTGTCTACTTTTAATCTGACTGTTTTGAAGCACCACTGTACTTCTTTCTTAAATAAATTTTTGTTCATTGTGTTGCAAGTTAACAATGTGATTTTTTTCCAGAATAAGTCCTGTTCTTCTCAGGTAGTTACTTTACCGAACTATTTTCCCACTGTGCCTTACACAGACATTTCCCCATTTGAAATGTAACTGTGGGATTGCTATAAATGAGTTAACACTTGTCTTCATTTTATTTATCTATAGGCATAGAGGACGCTAAAACACAAATGGGCATTAAGGCACAAATTAGCACAAAGCGAGATATTAAAGCACTATTTAGTCGCTTTTGATTGGATTCAGTATCTTAAAATAAGAATAAAAAAGAACTGATAAAGCAGAAATCATTTCCCTCCACTGGTGGTAAAATCTGCTAGCTGAATCTATTCCGCTTCTTCACTCCACTGCCAACGCTCCTCTCTTGCCCTCTGCCTGAGGCCATCCTCTGCTGACTAAAAAGACCTATTCACACCAGAATCAAGAAGATTATAAGTAAAGGTACAACTAAGGATGGGAAACTTGCCCATTCCTAACGTAGGACATAAAGCACAACTACACCATACTTTCCAAGATAAGTAAGATGATTTTCACTTGTACATAACAAAACATCAAGTCGCCATCGGTAGTTCTGGAAGACAAACAGAAATTAAATGTAGACACCCCATTCACTTGTGGAGAATGAGTACTGGGTTGCTTTTACATACTGGATCACCTTGGCACTTGATGTGTTTTACTGGTTAAAATATGTCAGCTGTTCTCCATTCTCAGTGATTTAAATTTTCATTCATAGCACACATCACAAAACTCTCAAAAGACAGTATGGAGGATTCACAGTCAGAGGAAAGTGGCTGGGCCACTGATGTCAAAGACAGACCCTGCCCTGACTCTTCTGAAGTAGAGACATTTTCTGAATGAACAAGGCCATTAACTTGAAAACAATCCTCTCATGAGGCCCTGAATATAATCCACATATACCCTTTAGCAAGTGACTGCATTTTCCGAGAACATGTTGTATTCTTTGGTGGGAGTTTTGTCTTTCTTTCATGCATGCATAAAACATGGATGTGTGAAGCACAGTATATAGGACTAAACAAAACCGACAATAATATAGCATATTTATGTAAAAAGTGAAGAGTCTGTAGATACATCTGTGTTTGCATGTGGGTGTGCATATACACACACTATTACTCTTTTACAGGCACTGTAGCTCGTGTCTTCCTTATCAGTCTGCCCTCCTTCCCAATCATTTAATGATTCCTGTTCCAGGAATTTTGTTAGTAATTGTCTTAAATGAAGCTTCCAGATATCCATATGTAGCCCTACCTACCATCATGGTGCACCACAGACATATGAAAAGGACAGTTGTCTCTGGATTTCATTCACCAAAGACTCCGTTCACACACCTCAAATTATATGTCCATCTTCTGCTGTACTATCCTCTGCTGTCACCCTGTGTTACCAGTTCCTGACTAAATGGCAACCCCCAGCTTTCCAAGGGAGCGCTGTCTGGGCTTTTCCTCCTCCTCAAGACCTACATTTCTGGTTGCTTCACCAAGTGCTCATATTTCTCCTTTACAGCACCAGTCTTTATCCAAGCGCCTTGTGCCTTTTCACAGGACGATATGTGCACAACATGCTTATGACTCAGTTTTGTCCAGCAATTGCTTCGATATGTTTTCTTCCTATTAGAAACCTAAATGAAAGTGCTAAAATAGATTTGACATTAATGTCTGTTGCATTATGATGGAGAACTGAATGTCATACAGTTTGTAGAAATGGAAAAGTATTTTGTTTATGGTCCTTCACAATGTTTTCAATCAAAAAGTCCGTTTTTCTATTACAGTCATGAATTACTTGAGTTATGTTTTCAATAAGGTTTTCCACATCATCAAATGCTTTCCTATAAACTGAATTAATTTTTTTCTACTATATTAATTTAATCCACTAGTGCTATTCTGTGAGGAAACAAAACAACTACGTTAAGATTTATGAATAAAAGTTTATGAATAAATATTTGGTTGTATATTATTTATCCTATAGTCATAAAATGCATTTGTTCCTCTTTTTTTTTTGTTTTCCTAGAGGCAGATATTTTACTACTTAATTACTCATATATGAGAGGAAGTAACTGACATGATCACGCATTCTTCCTTTTTTTAAATAGACTTGTTTTTATATTTGCTTCTCTTTGCTCATCCATTATCATTCCAGTCTTACTACTGCTTTTACCAATCCCTTTGCTAGTCAGGTGGGTATGGTGAGCTTGTTGGGCAATTCTCACAGTCTCTTTTCACAGACCATTCTACCAAAATGTTCAACATATTCAGATTTTTCTAATGCCCATTTAATGACTTTTGATAAATATTTTTGAAAGGTGAAATTTGAAAAAAAGTTTGAAGTTTTCAAACTTTTTCAACAATATGGGTATGTATATAAGAGTTTTCTTGATAAAGGAAGGTTAGGAACATGGGGTCAGCATTTCAGATGTATGACCTAGATACTTCTTAAGTGTTGAACGGGTCTATCTAATTATTACCCAGAGTGATACTGTACACTGTAAATTGCTTAAACTGTCATCTGCATTAACCTTACTGCTGATAAAACTGTCATTTGTAAAGAAAAGATTAAATATTTTCAGGAGCTTTAATAAAATTCAAATGTACGTATATAAAAATTTTATATATATATATACTTTTTATATATATATATATATATATATGCAACACGGATCACAGGCTTTTCAACAGTATGACCTGCTTATGCTAGCAGTTCACAAATCCCTGTGAAGAAGTTTATTAAGTACAATTCTGATACCTGAATAAGGTTGTAGTACCTAAATAAGTATGTGTCTGAGCAAAATTGGTGTCCATGAATGCCAGATTCTGCTATTTTTCAAATATTGTTCTTCACCTTGGTAGCTAACGCAAGACTAAGTCTCACCCCAGGTACTATGGCTCCAGAGATGGAGAGGTGTGTATCAGTACTTACAGCTGTCTTCTTCCTCCATGAAAATACTGATCACGTAACAGGCATACACAAATCCAATCAGCTGCATGAAAGAGGAGGAAAAGCAATCATTAGATTATATTGAACACTCATTAAGCTTTTAGTACAATGCTGTTATATATAAATACAGGTATTGCATCTGTATTCAGAAAAGATTTGCTTTCATTTCCTGAATTCATATGTAAATTTCAGTGCAAGTGATCACAAACAGCCCAATTAAAGAGATGTTCTCTCTTTTGTTCAAGTTTTATTATATTTTAAAATATTTTGCTAGCATCACTGAGACGAGTGGAGCATCTCCCTTATGAGGAAAGGCTGAGGGAGCTGGGTCTCTTTAGCTTGGAGAAGAGGAGACTGAGGGGTGACCTCATCAATGTTTATAAATATATAAAGGGTGGGTGTCACGAGGATGGAGCCAGGCTCTTCTCGGTGACAACCAACAGTA
This sequence comes from Caloenas nicobarica, assembly GCF_036013445.1. Taxonomy (NCBI): domain Eukaryota; kingdom Metazoa; phylum Chordata; class Aves; order Columbiformes; family Columbidae; genus Caloenas; species Caloenas nicobarica. The sequence goes on along the minus strand of NC_088246.1, from coordinate 127,472,544 downwards.
AGACAAGGAGTAATGGTTTCAAGCTGGAACACAAGAGGTTCCACTTTAATTTGAGAAGAAACTTCTTCTCAGTGAGGGTGACAGAACACTGGAACAGGCTGCCCAGGGAGGTTGTGGATTCTCCTTCTCTGGAGACATTCAAAACCCACCTGGACGCCTTCCTGTGTAACCTCACCTAGGTGTTCCTGCTCTGGCAGGGGGATTGGACTAGATGATCTTTCGAGGTCCCTTCCAATCCCTAACATTCTGTGATTCTGTGATTCTGTGATCAGTATTGATGAAGACTACTATTGAGTAGTACTGGTGGAAAACACTTGGACCTTGATGGTCAGCTGTTACTTACATTCCTTTGTTTCTTGGGTACCTCTGCTCTCACATGATTTTTGTCCACATGAATGTGGGCCTCCTAAGCACCTAATTACGTATTAAAAAACCAAAATATTTATTGACTACTGCAGAATTAAGTTGTAGTAACGTCTATATTGAATCCACAACAGATGTCTTTTTGTGTTGCTTAAGGTGCCCCAGTGAAGAAATGTTTGGCAAAAGTTTAATTTGATATGTGAAATGTCATGATGTAGCTAAACAGTAAAGCTGGGGTATGATTCACCAGCATTACAAAACATCTTATCAGAAAGGCCTATCAGTAAAACACATTAACTATGCAAGAAATGCGCAGAGTCATTTCCTCAAAGGACAGCATCAGCAAAATCATGTCATTATTTTAACAGCAGCTCCCACAAAAACATCCTTCTCAACCCAGATCTGTGTCACTTGTGCCACTCAGAGTAAGTGATTAAGATCTTTAGGATCAAGGAATGGAAATTCATCTCATTTGCTTCCCATATAGACAAATGTTTTCTTACGAACACCAGAAAAAAAAATAAAATCCCACTGGGCAAGGAAACCTGTTAAACTTCACTGCTCAGACATGTCTATGCTTGAGAAAATACTGTTTGTGCAGCTGTACACAATTTGTGCTATCTGAAAGCCTGTAAAATACTGTTCATGAGAGATTTCTAAAATAACCCAGAGATTAGTTTTAAGAAAACTCCTTTTTCTTTGGTGCATTCAAAAAAATCTAATTAAAATTGTTCTTTAAGGGTGTCATGGATCAACTATCTGAGAAAGAGGTAATTTAATACTATCTAGACAGGTATAAGCTCCTTCAGAGGCACAGAAATGATTCCAACCTGCTTTCTGGTTGGGCTGCATGATGAGCTTTACAAGCAGCTCCAAGAGCTTCTCCACAGACAAAAAGCTTGTCCACACAAGGGAATTCAGGGAAGCTAAGATGAATTAACTAAAGCTGTGAAATCAATGCACGTAAGATAAAGTACATTAAATCCCTGTGTGGCCTTTCCCATTCAGAAATGAAGTGGCCTTAGTTCACTGTAGCTTAATCCTCCTCCAAGGGATTAATCTTCCCCATGGAGAATTAGCTACATTGCACTAAAGTGGAGTCACTTGTGAATGAGAGCAGTCTTGGCGCTGCTGCACTGTCCTGCTGGAGCTTCCTCTCCAGGGCATTCACCTCGCTGGTGTTTCAGGAAAGCGAATTTAATCCAACTTTCCTCTCACCCTGAGCAGACTGCAGCATTGGCAGCTTCCTTGGCTTTTTTGGGGCCCGATTTACTGGGGCAGTATTGTCACAGCTTCTATCAGGCAGACACTATTTCATTGTATGGGTGCTCCGAGCCAGAAAAATGCAAACCTGCTCTGGCAGAGGCGCTGGCGGGAGATGGTTCAGACCAAGCTGTGCCTGAGCTACCAAGGCCCGCTGTGCTTGGTGTCATGGGGCCTCACTTCGATGGGACCCAGAGCCATGGTGGGGCTGGCTGACTCTGTATGAGCCCACATGTACCTGCTGAACACTGCCTGGGCAGATAAGAGGGGTCCAGTCTCCCAATACTAGTGAAAATGAGATCTTGTGGTTCTGCTGCCCTGCACCTCCAGGACCAGGGCTGGCTTACAGACTCCTTGACAGGTTAACCACATTTTTCCCTAAACTTCAGTTTAGTGCATCTTTCAGCCATGACTACTGAAACAATATGATATAAAGGCTTCCAAGGAATCAAAAAACCCAATCTTACTTGAGGTATATTGCTTGTGCCACCTGAACATTACGATTAAAAAAAATATTGCATTAGTATCACACAAATACCAGAATCATAGAATCATTTCAGTTGGAGGAGACCCTCAAGATCACTGAGTCCAACCATAATCTAAACTAACTCTAGCACTAAACCATGTCCCTAAGAACCTTGTCTAAATGCCTTTTAAACACCTCCAGGGATGGTGACTCCACCACTTCACTGGGCAGCCTGTCCCAATGCCCGACAACCTTTTCTGTGAAGAATTTTTTTCTAATATCCATGCTGAACCTCCCCTGGCACAACTTGAGGCCATTTCCTCTTGTCCTATCACTTGCTACTTGGGAGAAGAGACCAACACCCTCCATGCTACAACCTCCTTTCAGGTAGTTGTAGACAGTGATAAAGTCTCCCGTCAGCCTCCTGTTCTCCAGGTTGAATAGCCCCAGTTCGTTCAAACACTCCTCATCAGACTTGTGCTCCAAAACCAGGCGATTTTTCATAAGGGAATGTCACCTGCTTATCTACCGTATTTCCTGTTCACCATTTGTGTTGTGCAATTTGTGTGTGTAAGTCACTTGGGTTTGTGTCTTTTCCCTAAACATGACTGAAATATTTTGAAGAGTAAAACTGCTGAATGAATAATGAGCATGATAAAAATGGACTGTAGAACAGATTTTGGGTGAAATGTTTGTAAAGGAAGAACAAATATTTAGAATTATTTACCATTTTCCAATTGTGTATGTCTTTCTTTTTTGGCCCTTATTATTAGTATTCTGTATTAAATTAACTTCACTTTTATAAACGTGATTCCTTCTTTATATGTACATGTGTACCCCATATCCATGCATATTATGTGAAACATCTACCTGTGAGGGCTTCCAGCAAATTTCTTACACATGTCTAAGCTGTCGGACAGGTGGATAAAGCACACAGAGAGACTTGAACTCTAATATGTAATCAACCACCAAACATAAAGAAGAAAGCAATAAGAAAAAATGCTCTAAGAGGTCTTCCCTCCAAGAAAGTATGGGGCATGGCAAACCTGATTGTTTTAACAGTCCAAGCAGCTACACCTTGCTCTCTCAGTAGACCTTCTTCTCAAAGTAAATATTTTCCCACTCTCTTCAGTGTTTGAAACACACATTGTCTGATCTATGACTTTATTGCAAAATCAGCAGCCTCTCCCCGCTTCTTAATATTTCTTTATATTTCTCAGCATCAGTAGATAAATATTCCCCAGTCAGATAGAAATCACTATCACCTGTTGTGTTTATGGCATATACTTGTTTAAAATATATCATTTGCCCCCACCTGTTCAGTTATTAATACCAGGAAAAATAATAAAAAACCCCAATTAAACTTCTCTCAATTTCATGGTCTACTCAGGACGAAAAGAAAGATCAGGTCTCTAATGACGCCAAGAGGTATCATAACCCACCATATTCCAAGAATATCTTTCTGTAATTAAATGGCAGAATTCACATTTCTGAAAGAATAAAGCAACGAAGAGGAAAAAGAGCATCAATTGTCAGGTGTTGCTGTTCAGAGTGGGACAGCAATGTTTGGCTTGTAACTAACACACTAGTGATTATGGTTGGGTAATTGATATCTACAGTACAATTAACATGAAGTGATAAAGTGGGAATATACCCTTCTAAAGACGAGACCTCTTTCTGGATCCTTAAACAGAGTTACAGTCATCACACTGTGAATATTTTTATAAATTAATTAATTAAAACCGCTTCTTTTGCTTTATTGATGAACACACTGATAAAATATTTATTCCAACAAATTACTTTTGCTATCTTGATTAACCCAGCTGCTGTTTAATTAATAACGTTATGCTCATGTGAACCCATCTAGCCATCACTTTAATTGCCAATTTGCAGTGAGCTGACTGATGCGTACTGCCCAGTTTCTTGATATTGGAAACACTGGCTATTGGTCTGGTACCAAGTGATAGACTTAAATGTGTGTTCCCTGATAACTAAAGAAAATGTGATGCAAATGAGAAGGAAGACACTTAACTTGCTCATCTTGGGTTTCAGTAATCATGCAAAGGGACCAATGGAGTGGTTGGAACAGGATATCTAAAGCATCAAAGGTCACTAACGGAAGTATAAATAGGAACCTCTGTCTTGATCCAGAGAGCAATGTAAATGCCAAGGTGGGCTTGTCTTGACAATGTTGAGTTTCAAGGCATGGAAACCTTCTGGGATCTCTGCACTGTACAGGGGACTGCCTGTCTTGCCTGTCTCGTAAACTGTCTCAGTAACTCTCAGTAACTCTCTAGTAAACTGTCTCAGAGGACACTTGCCAGTGCTAGTCTGCAGAAAATCAAGCAGGAAACTGTGGGAAGAGGCTGTTGTCCCTTGCTTTCATCCAGCTACACAGTTGTTAGGGTACACATCTTGCTCTGGAGAGAATAAACAATACATCAAATACTCAGATATTTCATGGAATCACAGAATTGTTCCGATGGAAGGGACCTGTACAGATCACCTAGTAAAACCCCTCTGTTGTGGGCAGGAACATCTTCATCAGGTTGCTCAAAGCCCCCACCAACCTAACTTTTAACACTTGCAGGGATGAGGCATTCCACAACTGCTCTGGACAACCTGTTCCAGTATCTCACCTATCTCATAGTAAAATATTTCTTATTCGGGTCCAGTCTAAATCTACCCTCTTTCACTGTAAAACCATTGCCCCTTGTCCTCTCGCTACAGACCATGGTAAAAAGCTTCTATCCACCTTTCTTATAAGCCCCCTTTGTTTATTGAAAGGCCACAATAATGTCTCCCTGGCACTAAATAACACCAATTATCTCAGCCCTCTGATAATTCTCATGGCCCTCCCCTGGACCCGCTCAAACAGATCCATATTTTTGTTGTGCTGGGAACCCTAGAGTTGGACACAGTACTCCAGGTGGGGGTCTCATGACAGTGGAGTAAAGGGGCAGAATCACCTCCCTCAACCTGCTGGCCACACTTCTTGTGATGCAGTCAAGGGTATGGTTGGCTTTCTGGGCTGCAAGTGCACACTACCGTGTCATGTTTAGTTTTTCATCCATCAGGATCCCCAAGTCCTTCTCAGCAGTGTTGCTCTGATATCCCAGAGCCTGTATTAATACTGGGGGTTGCCCAGACCCAGGTGCAGGACGTTGCACTTGGCCTTGTTGAACTTCATGAGGCTTGCATAGGCCCATTCCTTGAGCCTGCCAAGGTCCCTCCGGGTGGCATCTCTTCCTTCCAGCGTATCAACTGCCACACTCAGCTTGGTGTCATTAGCAAACTTGCTGAGGGTGCATTCAATCCTGCTATGTCACTAATGAAGATATTAAACAGTACTGGTCCCAGTATGGACCTCTGAGGGACACCACGTGTTACTGGTTTCCATTTGGACATTGAGCCATAACTCTTTGGATGCGGCCACCTAGTATTTTCAGAACCGTCAGTATTTTCATACCAAAAACCTTATTTTTTCAACGACTAGCTGATAAATGTTGCTCACATTCTACAAATTATAGTGATGAGCAGGTTCAAGGTGTGGGAAACAATTGTCACCTGGGCTAAGCTGGCAGAGACTTCAATGTGGAGTGCACGAAGGGATTTCTTATTAGTGGAACATGGGTACATTTATATGGTGCTATTATCAATGCTTTTGGATAATTTATTTTTTGCTAATAGCTTTTGGTAGAAATGAAGTAGTAGTCTCTATCTGACTCCTGGGCAGTATAGTCTCCAGAGGACCTATATGCTTTAGGCTAACTAAAATCTGTAGGCTTAAGCTATGGACATCTGCATGAAATATAAATGACTAGTTTAATAGAAGTGAAATTAGATTATATAATTGTCCATCATTAAACTGTAAGAAACTATGAAAACATGTAAGAAATTAAAAACCTAATCATCTGAGCAAATATATGCTGTGCCATATAATTGCTTTAATAAACGAATACGCCTGTAATACATGCTATTAAAAAGAATCAAACTGAGTGTAAAATGTATATTTACTTGCAAATTAATGTATTTTAATAGTTACCTGTTAATGTGGATTAACCTTTCCTTAGGAAAACTAGGACAAATGCAAAATAAACTTAGAAATGATTATTTAAATCAAGGCTATTTTCTGTAGACTGAAATATTTTTTATTAAAATTGATGATTTAGCTAATTTTGATTTGAAGCTTTCTGCTTGGCTTTGTCATCAACAGCTGTGGCCTTTAAATCCACTCCCACAGTATGTGATTACTTTCCTATCTATCTGCTTCACATACGGCAGTTCCACTGGTTCAAGGGGATATGTAAGTGTATACCAGGTATTTAAGATTACATGAAGCAGTGCCCTAGGCTATCAGGTTAATCTTCAAGATCAGGTGTACGATACGACACCTATCACTGTTAAGCTGCCACACAGAGTTTTATAGAGATCGCATTACAACAACATAGGACCATCCAAATAAACTAATAAATGTTCAGTAGTCCTAGCTCCCGAGGATGTATGTGACATTAGAGGTAAACTAGATTTGGACGATTCCTCCAATCAAAAAGATAAGAGATCTGTGCTTCATGTCCTTCCTTGTACACACCAAATCCACATAGATTGTCATCTCACTGAATATAATTTTTTCTTGACCTCTTTTTTGCTGATGGCAGCTGAAACACAATATTTCCCATCTATTTATGTGGTACTTTAGATGTGTTACTTGGCAAACAGTGTTCCTATTTTCTAGAAGATATTTCACTATTGCTAAATTTCCCACAATGATTACAGCAGTACGAAAGCAGAAGACACTTTTTAAATCAAATGTTTACGTATAAAATGGTGTAGGATACAAACCTTTACAAAGTGTCTTTATGTTTAACTTATAAAATGGAAACTGCATTGGAAGAGTGAATTTACTGCAGTAAGAAGGTAAAAAAGCATTCCATTACCAAACATACTGACTATTGCTATCTCTTGACTAGTATTTCAAAGAGAGCTTACGAATTCTGAGGAAAGAGCAGAAAATGAGTAATTGATCTTAGCAACGTACTTGCCACTAAATTTTTTAGCACTCTGAAAAAAGGACTGTAAAGCCCTTTTCTTCCTGTAAAGACTAGTAAAGCACTAAAGTAAATCAGAATGGCAGATACATAAAAGATATAGGATATTATCCAGGAACTGTGTGTATACATGAGTCAGCAAAACAGAAATACGACTAAGATTATAATGCATGATAAAATTATAACTCCATGTATTTCAAGAAAATGACAACAGATAGCCAAAAATGCAATCTGAAGAAAAGGAAACAGGATCCAGAGTAACAGTAGTATGTAGTTGTAGTATAACAATAACCAATCACTATAATTGCATGATTATATACTATATACTATCGTATATAGTTATCCAATTATATTACTGTATATAATTATGCACTATAACTTCTCGATTATATACATTATTGTATAAATGTATATATGCATTGTATATCTATATAATTATACACCATTTCAAAAGTGAATGAAATTTTTGAATTACAGGAGAGATTTTCTCAAAGGTATGTTCTCATTTTCTAGAACTAAATGATGAAATGCATGATATTTTATAGTGGTAGCAGTAGAAGTCCCAACCTTAAAGTACTTAGAAATCTAAAAACATAAAAGAAGACAAACAACTGAAGAAATGTCAGAAAACATAGCAGGATATGGTAGCAGCAACTTCTGAAGTACATTACGTTGTCTACCCTTTTTTTTTTTCTTTCCCACATCTTCCTAAAATCTACTGGATTTGACTTGAATAAAATTCAGGCTTTAGGGGCATTGTCTACCAATTTCAGTAGCACACCTAGAGCCAGTCTGGTTGTGCTTTACCATTTACAGCTGTAGTGAAGAGGTCCCAGAGGCCGCAACTCTGATAGGCCTTAAAATGTGTTAAGGACTCTAAAAATGGGTGAGAGGAGCTTACAGGTACTTTTGTGTTAGGTTGATCTGGCAGAAACAAGTGAGCAGAGATAATAAAATAAATGTCTACTCTCAAAATATTAATACATAGAGGTTGCTGTTGGCTAATACTGCAGGAGATAATTCCTCTTGAATACCATTTACCTAGCACTGAGAAAGGAGAGCAGCGTGCTGGAAAAGACTATACCTGTTAGCTACTGTGCTTTTTGAAGTTGTGCCCTGTGTCTGCTCTTCTCAAATCCTGGTTTCCACAGTGTCCCTTTGTCTTCAAATTAAAAATTGTATTTGACAATCGAATTTTCCCAGGCCAAGATGAGAACCATTGCAACCTGCACTTGGTCTGGGAATGTATTCCTCCAACAGCATAAACATATAACCACCCTTATTGACTTCATGCCCAAAAGGACTTTACCAGTTAAGAGGGAGAAACAGCATGTTACACAGCCAAGGTTTACACCAGCTTGGTTAGGGTTGAGGAAAAAAAGTGAGAACATTGCGTGTTCTCTTTCCCTCTCTTCGTCTTACAAGTCTTTAGTTTAGTTATGGCCTATTCTCTCTCCTTTGTTTTTTTTGCAGGACCTTCAGAAAAAATACCACATGTTCAGAGAAGAGAAAGTTGGAGGATTTGAAACAAACTGTGTAATCCAGACTCCTGTATAATTCTGTAGGTCACAGAATTTCATCTAGATACTCTGGTAGCCCAATGATAACATTGTCAGAGCATCCCTCACAGACTAGGTACTCATGCTCCAGATCAGTTATGTTCACAGAAGGGATTTGAGAACCTTTGTCCTTCACCCACGTAAGAGAAAGAAATAAGCCTCAAGCATTAATCCTATTTATTTTGTTGTCTATCATGTGATAGACATCTAAGCTTTATATTTTGAATAAAATGAAATTCTCAATATGTAAAACCACTGAACACAGTGTTTAAACATGACTGGCTAGATTACAGTCTTTTATCTTGCAACATATTAATTGCTTGTAAATGATTTAAATGAATGTAGTGAAAATCATTAGTGTAAAATAGAGCCAACCTTAAACCTTGAAAGTTAAAGAATAAAAGAATGGAAAGGGAAGGGGATAAAGTGGTAAGATGGAAGAAGGAGAGAAGGGAGATCCACATCTGAAGAGATTCTAACAAATCAACAGAAAAGGGCTGGATAAATACATAAGACTTTCTCTAGATCCAGTTTTCCTCTGGTGTGCAAAGAAAATACAAGTTCTCCAAAGAACAGGGTTAAAGCTCTCATATTTAGGCTACTGAGTAATTCGCTTGTCTGTTGAATAACAGGGAATGAGAAAACCCTTTACATCTAACTTTACAATAAGCAGACAGAAAGACAGCCTTCATTCCTGTAAACCTGACTGTCTTATTTATTTTTATATTTTGTAAATAACTATTTTAATTCACTTTTAGCTTAACTTGTTACCTTAATGTGTTAAGAATAATTTCAGAATTACTTGCAGGTGACAGAACATTTCACATCTTTTGATAAGGCAGATAATTTCAGGTTTGATTGTGTTTTGTAACCCAAAGTGTTTCTTCAAGGTATCCTTCAGGCAATGACTTCACCTCCACTAAGTTGCATGTATCACTTTGGAAGCTGGTAACGAAATCAGAAGAAAGAAAGAGAGAAAGAAAGAAGGGGAGAAAGAAAGAAAGGGAGAAAGAAAGGGAGAAAGAAAGAAAGAGAGAAAGAAAGAGAGAAAGAGAGAAAGAGAGAAAGAGAGGAAGGAAGGAAGGAAGGAAGGGAAAGAGAGAAAGAAAGAGAGAAAGAAAGAGAGAAAGAAAGAGAGAAAGAAAGAAAGAGAAAGAGAGAGAGAAAGAGAGAGAGAAAGAGAGAGAGAAAGTGAGAAAGCGAGAAAGAAAGAAAGAAAGAGAAAGAAAGAGAAAGAAAGAAAGAAAGAGAAAGACAGAAAGAGAAAGAAAGAAGAAAGAGAGAAAGAGAGAAAGAGAGAAAGAGAAAGAAAGAAAGAGAAAGAAAGAGAAAGAGAGAAAGAGAGAAAGAAAGAGAGAAAGAGAGAGAAAGAGAGAGAAAGAGAGAAAGAGAGAAAGAGAGAAAGAAAAAGAAAGAGAAAGAGAGAAAGAGAGAAAGAGAGAAAGAGAGAAAGAGAGAAAGAGAGAAAGAGAGAAAGAAAGAAAAAGAAAGAAAGAAAGAAAGAAAGAAAGAAAGAAAGAAAGAAAGAAAGAAAGAAAGAAAGAAAGAAAGAAAGAAAGGTGAATGCCAGTGACTAGAGCCAATGTAAATCTTTGGCATCTGACAAGGTACTTGGGAAGGTTTCTGAATCCCAGGGAGAACAATTATGCCCATAGGAGGTACCAAAATAAACTCCTTTCAGAATAGCAGCATATTGCAAATCTTGGCCATTTCTTATGCTAATACTGCCTTTAAAATTCTACCACTGCTTATACTGCAATTATGAAAGATGTCCTTTGTTTATAGAATGCTGAAAGATATTTTTTCCATTCATATTTAATCAGAAGGCACGTAACGAGAGTATTATTTCTACTTATTTGTGGCAATAGACACAGAGAATACATTTTAATTCCAACAATGCATTGCAATCTATAAGAATTACTTATTTTCTACTGAATCATTTCTTTCTCTTCATGCACCATGTAAATAACACATCCATGAAACTATTACATCACCATGATGCAGTACCCAGTTAAAGACAGACACACTGTGGCACAGAAATAAAAACTGGTTCAAGATTCCAGTGGGGTGACAGTGAGTGTAAGAATAGAATTACTACAGTCTGATCCTCACTATTGTCTAACATCCTTTTTAGACACTTCTTAACTACCTAGGTAATAATAGCTAAGACTGAACACATTATTATTCTAGCTTCTGTTAACCCATAAACATGGCTTGAAAATAGTGTGAAAAAAAATAGCTTTCACTAACAACAATTATGGCAGAGCATACCTTGGGGAAAAATAGAACAACAAAAAGCAACCCACAGATAAAACCTAAAGCTGTCATATTAACTCATGATAGGAAATGTTATATGATCTAATGAATTGCAAAGTAAGATTTAATCTCTAACCACACCAAGCTGCTCATATTAGCCCCCCTAGTAGAACCACCAGAGAGGATTTTCAGGAGTAGTAGACACAGAAATGCACCACAGAAGTAAGCTGCAAAGCCTGAAAAACATGCATCAGCTTAGACCCAGCACTGATTAAATCACAGGGAAAAAAAAGGCTTGAATAATAACCAAGAGCTGGTTAAAATTCACAAGAGTGTAGAAATGCTTACAAGGCAGCATGGATGAGCAGAGATTCTTTGAAAACTTTTCTTAGAAGCTAGTCTGCAGAAGGAGCTGGAAGAGCAGCATGCAGTATTTCTCTCTGTGGATATCAATTCCAAATTATTTTTGGACAATGCACAGTTCAATTTTCCTTTTCTATTAATATTTTTTCAATACAGATGAGGAAAATCACAAACAAATAATAATTTTGATTTTTTTTTCGGATGTGTAAATATATACTGGAAATTCTTAAAATCTTTTCTTCCTTAGAGGACCATAGATGGTAAGCCTGTCTATTCTTGGCAAAAAAAGTTTACCTCCACCTTTAAGAAGGTAAGAAAAGAGAGAATAGGCAAACAAATGATGGCTTTTCATTCTGAAAAAGAAAAGCAAAGCAAATCACTTCTGTGTCCCCCACACTGATATTGTTTTGTCTTATTTCTGTGTATTCATTGAAATGCTACAGTGATGAAAGATAATATATCAGAAATAGAAGACATGAAGATAAGAAACTCCTTGAGCATCACTTTGTTTTTGCTAATCACTTTCCATCTAACAGGATATTTAGCAGATGATCTATTACATGTGTGCTTTCACTTGTGTGTGAATCTGCCATATTTAAACCACAGAACAAATGACTCAATTTTGAGCCACAGTTGAGCTGGGTTTGTTCTTTGGGAGAAACAATACTATAATCAGAAACATGGCTGGATTTATGTGTTTGGCAGGTAAGATAGCAGCCTCTTCACTCAGCTGTGATGTCTAAAACTGTGCAACACAAAGAACTCCACAATAACCCTTGTTTGATAGTTGGTTTTCTTTTATGGATATCCTTCCCACTGTAGTAGTTCTTACTATGGATAATATTGTTTAATTCCTTCAAGCTGCTACCTGAATGTGCAGATGGAGCTACGTACACACACACACAAACACACAGAGATGCACACATCCCCCCACTTACAATGCTTTCTGGAGTAGCCTGCTGTGATATGTGAGAAACAAGACTATCATAAAAGCAGCAATGTTATCAGTTTGCTCAGGTATTCCCAGTTAAACTGTGTGCTAAAAGGCTTTTGTGTTGGATTCCCACTGGGCAGAAAAGCTATCAAGCATTGCAATGAAGCTTCACTTTCTATCAGTGCCTAATGAATTTCAGAAGATGCTTCTCCAGTCATATCTGACTAATGTGATCTCTTATACCACCTGTCCCAGGCATAGTTTATTTGCTTGCAGTATATAGCCCCCGTATGTTGTGGCTTCGTATCCTATTTACTCCTGTTTCTTACTAAGAGCTTTCACTTGCCACTGTATTGCACTGTTCTATTTACCTTCACATGAGTCTGATTCTGCAGCTGGAAGTCGAGGGTTCACCCAAAATCAATATTTCTTTTCTAAGGAGCCTAAGCTCAGCCTGTAATCAGGCACTGTGCAAATACACAAGTAACACTGAAGCCATTCTAGGAAGGACTTTGTCTCCCACCATCAGTACAAAACCAGCATAAACCATCCCTACATGGCTGGTGAGCATGGGTTGTATGACTGGCAGCAAATATATTGCCCCAGAGCCAACTATCAGGACGTTTTAGCAAACAGGAGGCAGATTTGGCACTAACTCTTACTTTGAGGTTACCGCTACAAAGAAATGCAAATGCAGCAAGAGAATCTGCACCTGGTAAAAGCAATTGCAAAAGGAACCAAAGAAGAATTTACTGTACCGAGAATACGTCTTCACCAGAGATAGGTATTAACTGGAATCGTGTCTTTGGAGTCCTTGACTTCGGCTCACTTAGACTGAGCTTTTGGCTACAGCACATAGCATTTCTTTCCAGAAAACAAGCTCAGATTTAAAGAAATCTCGGAAATACATGAGGGTGCTTATTTGCGTCTTGTTCTGACATAAATGCACATTCTGAATTACACAGCCTGAAGGAGGGGAAGTCAGGCAGAGAAAATGCTAGCCTACTTCTCCTTGTATCCAGAGCTCGGACAGATCTTTGTCAAGAAATCTCCCCCTTGTACATGGAGGACACCAGGTCCTCAGGAGTACATCCTTACTCCTTGGAAGAAACCTTAGTATCCATGGGGGAGGCTGAAGGCATCACCAAAACACGCAGCTTTGGACATCTGGAGTATGTTTCTAGGGTTCCTCTGCTTCCATTGGACTGGTTGTTTGCTCAAACCCTCTTCCTTTGCTTTCTTGCAGGTACAAATAAATTTAAGCCTACTAAACCATGTAGTGCTGCACAGACTAGCTGAATAAATACCTGGCAGATTAAACTTCATGGCACCCTTTCCCCTGCTGTTACAATTCTCTTATATTGTGAGCAGTTGAGTTAGCTCATTTAAAGGAAACTTGGGTAGGTCTATTTTATTGACAACTCCCACAGTTCTTTGAAATGTTAACTTTTACAAAAGCCGATTTTCATCTGGAAGAAAATAAAGGGGAGGCAGTCTGGCTCCTGTAATAAGCACATAGACACAAAGTGTTCTTATTCAATATGAAGACACAGTGACAAACATGACAGAATGGAGAAGAATGAAAGAAGATAGAAAGGGAAAGCCTTGCCCCATCCTAAAGCCCTTCAGGGGGTAAGGGATCCAATTCATACAGGGCAGTTGATCCTCCAAAAATTTGTGGATTGGATCCCTAATGACAGCTTCTCAAAAATTACATGCTGTCATGGAATAAAAAAGATTAATCTCTTAATCTCACAGAATAGAATAGAATAGAATAGAATAGAATAGAATAGAATAGAATACAATACAATACAATACAATACAATACAATACAATAGGAGTAGACTATTTCAGTTGGAAGGGACCTACAATGATTATCTAGTCCAACTGCCTGTGAAAAGGGCTGACCAAAAGTTACAGCATGTTGTTACGGGCACTGTCCTAATACCTCTTAAACACTGACAGGCTCAGGGCATCGACCACCTCTCTAGAAAGCCTGTGCCAGTGTTTGACTGCCCTCTCAGTAAAGAAATGCTTTCTAATGTCCAGTCTAACCCTCCCCAGAGCAGCTTTGAACCATTCCCATCCGTCCTATCATGGGATACCAGGGGGAAGAGCTCAGCACCTCCCTCTCCACATCCCCTCCTCAGGAAGCTGTAGAGAGCCATAAGGCCACCCCTCAGCCTCCTTTTCTCCAAATAAGACAAGCCCAAAGCCCTCAGCTGCTCCTTATAGGACATTCCTTCCAGCCCTTTCACCAGCTTTGTTATCCTCCTCTGGATGCATTCAAGGACCTTCACATCCTTTTTAAATTGTAGGGTCCAGGACTGGACACAGTACTTGAGGCAAGGCTGCACCAATGCTGAACACAGCAGCATAATCGCCTCTTTTGATCAGCTGGTTCTGATGTGTATGATGCCCTACAGGATGTGGTTTGCCATCTTGGCTGCCAGGGCACACACTGCTGACTTCTATTGAGCTGCTGTCAACCAGCACCTCCAAAGTATGAGGATATAGAAATGGCATATGAGTAGACCAGTGTTCACAGTGGGGAAAGTTATCTGTAGTGCCCTATAAAGAATCATGCTTAGCCCTATGCAGTTCAAGTATTCATGAATGGTTGGGAAATAGGACAAGGAATTCAATCAGCGTTGGTGACAATGCAAAATGAAAGTCCACTGTGAAATATTGTAGATGGATGTCATGACATTGAGTGACTGGGTGATAAAATTAGAGCTGAAATTCAATGTCAATAAATGCAAAGTAATGTACATAAGGAAAACCAACCGTAAATACATACATACAGTAATAGGCTCTAAAATTGTTACTGCTTCTTGGAAAACTTGCAAATAGTTCATTACAAACATTAGCTCAGAGCTCAGTGGCAGTCAGAAAAGACAATCAGACAGTAGAAGGGCAATAGAAAGTAGAATACATCGTTATGCCACTGAACAAATCCCTTGTGTCCTGCATCCTCAGTGCTACGCACAATTCTCTTTCCTCATCTCAGGAGGGAAGTAGCTGAATCAGAACAAATACAGAGAAAGGTATCAAAGATAATAAGAAAAGGTGGCTTTAGAATAAGGAGAGATTAAACAAATCTTGGAAAGGAGACAATTGATGACAGAATTACAGAAAAAAATAAAATAATGAATGGCTTTGAAAAGACGAACACAAAATAATTAATCCCAGTTTTCATTATATAAGAACAGTGGAAAATCAAACCAGTTTCTCAGATCACAGACTAAGGCATTACCTTTCTTCACACACTGGAGGAAGGACATTTTCACACAAACCAGAATGAAACCATGGAAATAAATGTCCAGAACATGCTGGAGTGGTGAGACCGATACATGGGTCAAAAGCTGATTAGGCACATTCAGGGAAATAATGTTCATCGAAGGCTATGAAAAAGAAGATTTCAGCTACAACAGATTTGCCCCAGGAAGTCCTAGGCAACATTGCCAGGAGATGTTAAGAACTCATGTTTACTTCATTAAACATGTCAATTTCTTACTATTTACATTTGCTAAATTCAGCTGTAAATCACATAGCTGGAAAATTAGAAGTATGTAAGTTTAACTTTCACAATGGGAAAGATATTAAAATGTTAACTCAACGCTTAATATATATACTATTATTTTAAGCCATTATTTATTGAATTGAAATGCATTAATTAAAGTTTGATTGCATTCAGGTTTTGGAATTTATAGAAAATTATTCAGTTTGGTATGCTACCTATTCCGGATGAAAGGGAAGACACAATGTTAGATAATTCCACATAAAATGTTAAGATAGGTATGAATGATGCTCAGCTACGATGCTAGATTTCTAGGATTATTCAGCAGTTCTTCTTTCAAGATTCCCTTGCAACTTTATTCATTGGGAGAAATATGGGCTATGATTGGAATTGGGTCATGAAAACTTTAATGGTTTAATTATGAGTAAATTTGCCATAACAAAATGTCAAAATACTTTAAGGATTTTGTTCTGAAGTCTTTAAAAAATAAAAAAAGTCACACTACCCAGCCAGTCTTTGCTGGTAAAAAATAATTAATACTTAAGAACTGAAACAACTGTAGAGAAAAGAAAGCCCTCTTAAATGAAAGGAAGGATGTGTTACATTACTTGTTACATTTCTAAAATACTATTTAGCTGACTCATATGGGACTCATATTCACGACCTTATCTCAAAAACTTACATCAGTCTTCCAAGTACCAACCATACCTATGAGGTCATTGCATTTTTCAGATTTTAGGAGAATGAGTTCATCCATGGTCAATTTAGCAGACGAAATGAAAAGCTGTGCACAGAAGCAATTTTCCTCTGTGACTAAAGGCCTAAAAGTCTGTCCAGTGGGAGAGGACTGAACTGTATTCATAATGCAGAATACCAACCAGTTGGTCTTGAAAAATGGTCTGAGAAAACTGTTCCCCAGTGAAGAGTACTTAGAAGAAAATTGTTCTTTCGTTATACATCTTCTTTTCTTATAGGCTGACCTACAAAATTCAATGCTCCTCTTTCTTCATTTAGGCTCTCCAGAAAAAAAAGCGTGACGTGAGGATTTAGTTAAGGGAGTTCAGTAAGTCTCCTAAAACCTAAAGATCTCATATTCATCAGGTAGACCCCTATCGCTTGTTTAGAGATATTCACAACTGTGTGACTCAAGCTTCACTAGAACTAATTCTTCCTTAATTTTTCTCTGTATTTTCTTAGGGATATGGTTCATTCTTTACATGTGTACATGGGAAAATGTGTGTGCTTACAAAATGACACTTCCAAATATTCTCAGCATCAAACAACAAAGACTTTTAATCTCTGAATTATATGTAAATTAAATATTGTAAAATAATTATCAACAAAAATCTGTGTTATGCTGAACCTGACCTTTATTTATTTTAAGTTGGGGAAAGATTCTATATTACTACATGAAAAATGAACAGAGCAATAAACCAATAACATTTGGAAAGAATGACTTTTAAGAGAGAAATGGTAAAATATCTTTACTGTGACAGAGCCAAGGGACATTTCTGTTTGTTCTGGGAAATACCCAGTATCCAAAGTGCAATAGTCAATGCATCAATACATAAGTCGCACCTAAACTGTGACCTGTGGTGCCTTACATTTTTTGCATGCTTAATGCTAAATTCTGTTGATGACTGATAAGGTCTTAAGCAAGAAGGAAAATGGACACAAAAAAAAAAGACAAATAATTATTTCCAGTGCATTCAATCTGATTATCTGGTAGCATATCAGCTGGATGATGTGAGAAACTGAACTCACTGGTTCATTGACTAAGTCTTAATCGTAGTCTTGATTTGATCATATATTCCATCCTCTCCATCAGCTGAATTGAAATACATTATCATAATAATGTGCTTGTTTAGTCCCTGATTTGCTTGCTAAATGTTTTAACAAAATCCATAAGAAGTTTATAGAATAAGTTGTCTTCTCAGATTGCAACATGGATCATGAACGCAAGCACAGTTAAAAAAGATATTTACAAGGCACTTGATTCCATGTCCAGAGTGACAAGGATATTTCAGAATGAACAAACTGTGAATTAAAGAGTATAATACAATTCCCCGAACTCATCTAAACAAAGAAATAATTTTCATATAGTTCCTTTAAGACAGAAAAAATAGCTTGTGCATCTTTACTGGTGAAAAAATTAAAACACACATGTCCGATGACTTTATTTAAAAAACTTTAATGTAAACCTAATAATTGTTAATATTTTTTGTAAACTTATAATATTCTTAGATATTGTTATTTGTTTTAAGAACAGTCATTTTGTCTTCTATATGGTTTCTCTAAAAATTTGTATCACTGTGAAGAAAAAAATTAAGTATTCCTTATATTCCTTTAGAGGTAAGAACTGATACTAAGAAAACTTTAAAATCTGTATGATTTTATTCATTTTCATGCACAAAGTCCTGTGAAAGAGATTAGATTTCCTTTTTATGTTATAATGAATAAAGCCGATAACATTTATAAGAGACAATATTGAATGGGAAGACAGCTTGTACTACAGAAACCCTGAACCACTAGAGATAAGTAATCTAGGAGGAGAACAGTGGAATGAGGAGAGTAAACACCCAGGAACCAGGTTGCAGCGACCCAAGATGGAATGTGTCTTCTAGGGGCAAACAGGTCCATCAGAAAGACAAATTCGAGGAAACAGTCGGACTGACTGGAAGAACACCCACTGAACACTTACAAACTTTTCCAAGCAGAAGCATAGGAAGTGTTGGATTTGGCTCAGAAACAATCTCTCAGATGACCTGCATACAGATCATTAGAGACAAATATAAAATAGAAACAGAAGTGTATAGGGAGGAACTCAGGTCAGGACACATGATAAAACTAAGAGAAAAAAGCATAATAAAAAGTATTCAGTGGCACATTACTAATAAAGAGCAAACTCAAACAACAAGCTGTCACAGTCCTTGGTGATGTGACCCTGAGGCTATAGGTGCATGTGGCAGCATTAATTATTTTCCAGCATGGGCAGGTTAGCCTTCAACTGGGGAGCCCACCACAGCTGAGCAAACATCTCCTTCAGCCAACTTGAGGCATGGCTTTGAGCAGCTGGGGGTGAAGTCTGGTTATGTTGAATGGTATTGCCTTCAAGGGAAGGAATACAGAACCATGGCCTTGAGATGGCTGAAAAATCCGATGTCTTTGCTCTTTATTCCCTTCTTCAGTAGAAAGATTAACTGTGGTCAGTGAAGTAACACCACTGATGCTAATGAAGGACTCAGGTGAGAATAAGGAAGGATATGTTATTGATGATTCGCATAAATTAGAAATCTGAAGAAATTCAGATGAACTAGCCCTGGTGAATTCACCTCAAAGCATGCAGGAGTCTGGCTAAAGCAATCTCAAGCATGTTAGAACACATTTGTGAGAATTTGATTAAAACAGGAGAGGCTAAAGAACAGAAACCGAAAGATTGTCCCTCGCTCTTTACACAAAGACAGGAAAAGAGAAGGGAAAGAGGATACACAGAATTATATCTCTAATTTCATTTACTGTAAACTTATTGAAACAAGGAATCAAATTATTAGTGGGTAAGTAAACATACTAGTAAAAAGACAAGGTGATAAGTAAGACTCAGTATGAATTTATCAGAAACTGAATTATGCTAAATCAAGTCTGTTCATTTTTAGGAGAGATAATAATGGGCTTTGTGGTCAGGAAAGGAGCAACGAGTATGACATAGCTTGATTTTAATAAGCATTTTGACAGTCCTTGACGTTCTTATAAGCAAACCATGAAAATATTGCTTTGATCAAAGTACTGTTATGTAGACTGAACATCTGGCTTGAAAATTGCACTCAGAAATAGCTACTAATTCTTCTCTATCAGATTAAGAGATGGTAGCCAATGAGGCTCCACAGAATTCCACCTGGATCCAGCACTAGCCACTAGTTTCATTAGTTGCTTGGTTATCTGAAGAGATATTATGCCTTTTACACTTCCAGATGGAAGAAAGCTGGCAGAAGTCACAAGCTCCATAGGGGACAAGATTAGAACTAAAGTAATCTTAACAATCTGACAAAAAGTCTGGAAAAAAATAGGATGCGACTCAGTAAGGCCAAGTGCAAATTACTGTAGTTACGTAGGAATAATGAAGTACTCCAAGACAGAACAGGGTGAACAATAGGCTACATAGCAGTTCCACAGAATAAGGAATCACACTCTGAGTATGGCTTGATAATATCAAAGTGTTGTGAAAAAAAAATTAGACAGCATACTGAGACGTAAAACCGAATTTCCAGGTGAATCAGGAGTGCCCTAGCACACAGCACCAATAAGGCATCAGTTGACAGACTGTGTATATGTTGGAGATTTCCCTTCAGCAAAGATGAGAACCAATTAGAAGTCGTCCAGATGAGAATTGCAAGGGTGATCAGACCTCTAGAAAACACGACCTCTGTGGGAATCTTATGATTACGCACTCCCTTAAAACTTCAGGATCTGGGAGAATGCATTTACAGTGCCTTGTTAGCTCACATTGTTCACAGAAAGACTAAGTGCAAAGAGCTTCTTCAGACTGCTGCCATCTAAACCACTTATCAAACTATTTTATTAGAAATAATAAGTTACTGTCAGAGGATAAAAATCTTAACAGAGCTTTTCAAATTCAATTACAACATGAAACAACTACTAATATCAAAAGACTCAAGGGTTTTCTCATCAGTATTTTAAACCAGCATGACAGATTATTTTGAGTGTGTCAATAATGATTCATACTTCTTGTTGAGTCCCCATTGTAAGGGAAAATCTTAAGACAGTTGAACTGTCTTTTTTTCAGGCCAATATATGAAAAACATAATTAAAGTCGTTATGAATCTAGACAGGGCATAACTTTGTCTGACAGCTATAACAAGAGCAGATGAGATGCAAAGCAGAGTCTGATCACTTCAGGTTGTGTACTGGCTACTATGTGGGCAAGATTCAATTACTGTGAAAGAAACATGACACACAGAAAATCTATCCAAAGCTGAAAAGAGAAACAAGGTGTGTGTGGGGTATTATTCTCTGATGGTGAAGAGACACCAGTCAAGATGGGAAGTTACCTTCCCACCAGTCATTACCATGAAATAGTAAGTTACTGCTGGACCCTGGGCTGTACATGAGAATAACTCTGTAATTCTTTCTAGGAAGCACCTTTGAGGTATTGCCAGCCAGATGTCCAGATGCCCATACCTATCCAGAAGGTGGATAGATGCCTACAAATACGCATCTAATATAATGCTAGGAATCACAGAGCACTTTGCCAGGTTTCCAGCTGCCACTCCTTAGGATATGTTAAGATATAGCACAACTGCCTTTTAGAGAGCAGAGAAGTTGCTGAATAATAGCAATGAGAGCTACAGCAAGTGGGGAAGTGACAATTAAAATGTAGGTTGGACAGTTTCTTGCTAAAACATCCCTTTCTCAGCTGCAGAATTCTGCCAAATGCTACAGAATGGTGGTTCTTACTGTGGAAACTTTTATCAATAAGGTTTGTATAGCTTTATTAAGACTTAGTTGACTAAAATGCAGTATATAAACATGAGTGATTATTATACTGAAAATGTGGTAGTATTATGCAGAATGAAAATATTTCATAATTGCAACATTTCAACACAACAAATCCTGAAAGCTGTATCCATCTCAGGTTTCTAAGATAGATCAAGAGGCTACACTGGCAAAATAACTATCATTATATCTTTTTGTCAGAAAAGGAAGCTGTAATTTTTGCAGTAAACTGTAGTAAATATTATTTCCTTACTGCATTTTGTTCATTTCTTTATTTTCTCTTTTCACTATATGCCTATCCTATCTGCTTTGTACATATGTTGTGTTCTGCCTGCATTACAGAAGCTGAATAATCCAGGCTGGAATAATCTGATCATTTGTCTGTACAGAACCCTGGGAAACGAGGTATTTTGACTGGCATTTCTAGTTTCTTTTACTGTTAGTTGTAGCATTATATATCTCCCAAATACTTTCTAAAAATGCTTACTTCATCTGAAACTTTCCTAGATGAGATGATCAGAAAAACAACTATTAAATAATGGTATATAAAAACTAATCCCTACTATAGCAGAATTCCTACTTTTGGAAGACAATTACTTCAAAGAAAGATTTAATGTCTGTGAACATCATTTAAGGTACCAAGTTACTGTCAGAAAATTCTACCATGCATTTCCCATATTTTCAATATAATCTTATCAGTACAATGTATTGTTTGTCCAGATAAAGTGCTTTACAGAGTCAGATTCATTGATAAAGAGTTCTGGTTGGTGTAGTGCATGATGCAAATTGACAGAGAGGAGAGGTAAGGGGAAAGAAGAAGAGACACTAAAAGTGAACTAGAGGTTGTGTGGGAAAAAGGACAGGCTAAACGAGAGAAAAATCCTTCCTTATCTTTTCCCGTTGCTTGCTTGCAGGAGGCCAGCTGATTCCACAAAGGGCTATGGAAATAGCTCTGTATAATCTGCAGTTTAGCAAGGATTTCAGACTAACTGTGCTTTCTAATGCCATTGCCACCCTTCAAAGGACGATCTACTGGAAAGTTATTTATTTATATTGCATATAGATTGCATGCTTTGGATGTCACGGTTAGTGTCTCCAGTGCAGAGCTCAAGGACATCCTCTGTCACAGTGCTTTGCTGGTTTCTGTCCTCAGCTCTCATGAAGCTAACCTGTAGTCAGAGCAGCAAGTCAAGATCAAGAGGGAACTCCGGTGTTAGGATTTATATACCTAACGCGGGGGTGTCAAACTCATTGTCATCAGGGGCCCTGTCAGCTTCGTGGTTGCCTTCAAAGGGCCGAATGTATTTACTGTATACTGTATACGGTATTTATACAGTCCTAAAATTACATTCAGCCCATTGAAGGCAACCATGAGGTTGGTGGGGCCCCCGATGAAAATGAGTTTGACACCCCGACCTAAAGCATCCTGAAGTCAAAGCTCAGCTAAATTCAAAGAAAAGCCCTTACAAAAAGCAATTTCTCTACTTTAACAAGGCATCTTGCTCTAGCAGTAGATCAGGTCGACAGCCCTTAGGAAAGGCACATCTGAGACTGCTGGGTTCCTTAGGTGAGGACAGCTGATTTCGGCCTAGTCCAAATGGGCTGCCCTAGGGACTGATTTGTTAACAGAAGAGCAGGTGACTGTAGAAATTGTTTTGGTATGGTACAGAAAAAACTTTTCTATTCCTATAAGAACTCAAGAGAGGGTTTACAAGGCCCTACAATACCTGTTTGAACTGTTACTTTTATAGTGTATTTTAAGCAAGTGCTCAATAAAAATATGGCACACTATCTTATAGAGTGGATAACTAAGCCCGATAAGATAAATTTGCAAAAACTCTAAAAAAAACCTTAGCAGGTATTGCAGCTGAGGCAGCTGAGAGAGAAGTCATTTCCTCAGTGAATAAAAGCTGATACTGAGATAGCATTTATTGGATTATAAACATGGTAGCATTCAAACATGGGTCTATTAAAACATTATTTTAATACTGTTTAAGATCAAATGATTCCAGATGGTTAATCTGGAATCCCCACAGCTAGACCCGTCAGCTATACTGAAAGTTTAATCAGACTTTTAACACACGGATGGGCTTTGAACAGCCTGGATCCTCTGAAAAAAATAAAACCTTAGGAACAATCACGAAGAGATTGATTAAGATATCTGAATAGGAGGCAGTAGCAGTTTTGAACATCAAGAGGATGCTTGAGTGCACTGAATTCAGGCAGAAGGTAACAGCATGTTAAAACAAAGAAACTGTAGCCAGGAATAATGCACTTCTAACATGGGAAGCTGTGCTTTTTATTTTCCCTACCTTGCTGAAGAAATCTGGCTGAGACTTCAAATCTTGAAAAGAAAGGAACATATATAAAGCATTAGCAAATATTTATTTTAAAATCTTGTGGAAGACTTACCTGTAGAAAAAGATCCCACTAATCATTATCTCTAATGTTTCACTACTGACAGACTATGACAAATTACTCTATGTGTTTTGCTATGGACAGAAGCTATTCAACCTAGAATGAGTTCAGAGTAGATGTTTTTTACTCTCTTCCTTTCACAGAAATGAAAAAATGGTGCTTTCTTCTATAAGTACAAATATTGGAAATCAGTCCTCACATGAGGTACATAGCTACATACAAATTATTTCATTTAATAGTTATGGAAGCATGACTATTAAACTATTTTTCCACCTAGTGTCACACAGAACAAGAATAAGGACCAAGACCTATCATATTACAGGTTTCCATCAGTGAACCACTGTTTTTAAAGGTACACAGTCTGTTAAAAGATATCAAGGCAAATAATGATAATTCACAGACATGTTTTGTGGGTGAGGTCCAAAGAGATATGAGATCTTAGATTATACAAAATAAAGTTAGACACTGGAGTTTAACTACAGCCTGGCAGAAGAAAAGAAGCCTAAATCCTGGTCCCATGTCGCATGATAGTCAGCACCCAAAGTCTCGTGTTAACATAAGCGGCACAGGCAGAACTTTCAGAAGCAAACTGGGTCTTGAACCTATCCTTATCCCTATTTCTTGCCTACAAAATACTTCTGATAGTACTTCACACTGATTTTTTTTCCAAAGTGAAGCAAAAGACAATCTAATATCTTGACCAATAAACATACTTCAAGTAGTGTTCCTGAGAGGTATTGTGACATAGTGAATAAGAAGCTGATCTGACATGAAAGAAATCAGGCTTCTCTTCATATCTGCTAAATCATCCCGCTGCGTCTACTGTGCCCTCTATGTTTCACCTATTGCATCAGTAAAAGCAAGTGAAAGGATGCACCTCTTTCTTAGGGATGTGGCATCCCATCACTCAAGGCTTTGAAAACATCTCTCTCTCTCTCTCTCAGCTACTCCCTAGAAATGCAACTCTGCTGAGGCTCATACTGTCCTGAAAAGCAAGTCTGAAAGCCAGTCTGAAACCCGTCCTTACAGGGTGATTGACAACATGTTCTCTCGTTAGTGGAGTTTACATCTCCCATGTCAGGTCATAGTCTATTTCTCCCATAGGTAAAACTCATTCAGAGCAAAATGAGGGATCCCATGTCGTGACAATTATTGTCTCAATTAGTGACAGTATTAGTATGCTCTAGCAAAAGAACAACCACACTTTACTGCATTAACAGGTGGAAATGTTCAATTCTTAATTAACTTTTTAGGACAGAAAATTATTAGACTACCTCTAGAAAGGTCAAATTAAAGGGTAAGAGAAGAGCAGAACTACACTGTAATAAATTCTATAGCCAGGGAGCTCATTTAGAACTGTAGAACCTTTTGCAAGGGATTGAAAAGCAAAAAGCCAAAGATCCCTTCACTTAGGGACAATTCCTGAAGGTGTACACTATGTTCTAAGAAATCAATACTGCATTTGTAGAGCAAATTACTACACAAATGCTAATGTGCAGATGCACTGTTGACTGCCTCTGCATTTAGAAACTCCTGTTCATAATTCAGAGTAAGAGAAAAAGCCCCCCCAAACTGCTTTTTCATTGAGTAGTTAGGCAACCATGCAGCAGGAATTCTCCTGCCTTTCATGCCCTGTGTCGTTCTATTATTTCCCTGGTTTCCACCCTCCTCACTCAATGAAAGATGATCTGAGGAAGCTTCACAATATAGCAAAGAATGTAAAAATAACAGGTTTTGCACAGCCCTTGCAAATGGCTGAATATTGCTGAAGGTGCAAAACTCAAAGCTAGGCAAATCTATGCCTTCAAAATTCCCAGGCTTCCAATGAACCCAGTCACTTTGGTTTTTAACACTCTCTTCCTGTTCATTATGGTTTTTTTTCCTAAGGATTATCTCACATGGTGTTTACAGAATTAGCAACTGGGTTTTCAGAATACCATTAAATACTGTGTTTATGTGGAGAAATTAGTCTCAGTCTTTAAAGACGGGAGCTATTTTCCCTTAATAAAGCCCGTTTTCATATTTTCAGTCCCCAAGCTTCACCTCAATAGAACTAAACAACATGGTATTTCACATGCAAACTTAGCCATGGAAATCCAGAACAAAGTCTTCAAGCTTCACGTTTGGGTATACAGCAGGTCAAACAGTCTGAGGGGTCCTAGGGAACTTTCCCAAATTATTTTACATTGTTGTATTTCAAAATCGATTTAGACTGGAAACTCATCTTTGTCCAGAGCTTTTGGCAGATGCCTTCAAATACTTAGACATGGAAGGCAAATTGAGTAAATAATTATTTATACATTTAAGAGGATTTATGTGTATTTCATAGAGTCCAAAGTCCTTGTTATAGTCATTGCCTGTTCTGCTGAAAAGCTTTTACAGTTGGTGCCAGACCTCGCCTTCAGGCTTTGTGTGGCCTCAGTGAAGTTGGCCACGACAGGGGCACAGACAGCCAAGGAACACACACAAAAGGGAAAGAGAGCACTTTGAGGCATGGGAATAACGTAAGAAACTCTGTGAGATGGTCACATCAACTTGAAAATGAGAAGAATATGGTATTTGGTAGTGATTGCCACACTCCTGGCAGCAGACAGATATACTGAGTGAGGAGCTTCTCTCCCTTTCATTATTATTATGCTTACTATTGCTGTTGTAAGGAAATGGTACCTGGACATTTATCAGAGACTGATGTGCTATTTCCTTTTCATTAGTTGCTGTTATAACTCAATCTAGACTACAGTTATCATTTAAACTCTCAGCATTTTTGATTTTTCAATGGCATTGGAGAATGTATTTTCTATATGTGGCAAAACCTATATACAAAGGAAAAAAAGTCCCTTTCTATTTAAACCGGTGGGAATTTTGTGATTCATTGCACCAGGGCCAGGATTTCACCTACTCTCTTAACTTCTCTCAGATTCCTGCTTCTCGTTTTGCTAACAACAGTGATGTCCAAAAATAATTTCCCATCTTAGGAACTGGCTTCCTCCCCCTTCCTTGTTAACTGCTTCTGTATGTCTTATCTGACA
Organism: Caloenas nicobarica; assembly: GCF_036013445.1. Lineage (NCBI taxonomy): Eukaryota > Metazoa > Chordata > Aves > Columbiformes > Columbidae > Caloenas > Caloenas nicobarica. The sequence goes on along the minus strand of NC_088246.1, from coordinate 127,445,814 downwards.
AGGGAGCAAGTGAAGTGATTTAAAGACTTTGGTTGTTTTCATTTATCTAGAAAAAAGCAAAATATTTTGCTTTTCAGCACCCAGTGTCTTTGGCAACAGAAGCTGAAGTTACCCAGGCACTTCCATCACCAGAGAGGTGGATTCCCTCCTTGGTGTCTCCTGTTTGCCTGTGGCATGATCTGCTCTTCTCTCAGCTATCCTGCTGGCACTGTTTTTGCATGCAGGCTCTAAGACTGGTGGAAGAAACATCCAAGCTTTCAAAAAAGGTGAAGAAAAAAAGCTTTAAAATAATAAACGGCAAAGAAAAACTTTAAAGCATGCCAGAACAAGTATTTACACCCGTAAAGAGACAGGGAACTGCTGCATGTGTGTACGTTTTTGTTTTTCATGACCCTATCATGCTGTTTCTGCAAGGGAAACATTCACTGAATTGAAGTTTTGGACGGGTTTTGATGCTTGACTCTTTTCCTTTTTTTTTTGTCAAATCCATAACATATTTACTCATGGAATAGAATAATTTTCTCTCCCACTTCTTTTCATATTTATTATTACTCTGTTGACAAGTTAGCCTACGAGATATAGAAAACTAAGTACCTTTACTTTGAATTGATAACTTGCAAAAGGGACACAGAACCTCCGGAAGTCCTTCTGTAAAGGCTACATTATCTCTAACTCTCTTTAATTCAACAGAGCTTTTCTTTCAAATAAATGACCTACCATCTCAAATAGTCTCCAGCCTTCAGATTTACCTCTCTTCTCTCTTTCTCTCTCTCTTTTTATTTATTAAAATATGGATCAAAATCACATTTTCCTCTGATGCTCTTTCACCATGACTTTAATGAATGTAAAATTTTCCCTGGAAATAAATGAATGTGTTCAGTTTCCAACTGATATTCAGATAATGAAAATGCTTTCATAAGTCATGTCTTTATAGATTTGATTGAAAATCTATTTTCAAGTAGAAGGAAACAGTTACATTTATTTCAGAGTTCGCCAGATCAGGCATTATTTGTCCTTCAGCTTCTTCAACTCTCCAGTTATACTTTTTATAATGTACTTATATCATGATACCTATCGTGACTACTCTTAATCCAGTAGATTTATATTTAGACCTATACTCTGTTATCTCAGGTGGTATATGCTTAGAATGTATACTGTACCTCTCTGCAAGGCAGAAGACTTTGCTTCTAGTTTTATCTAGTGGATAAAAGCAGTTCGGATTTTTTTTTTGTCAATAATAATAAAAAAAAGCAGGAGACACTGCTTAGTTTTACTGCTCTTGTCTCTGCTAACATCCTCATTTGTTCTTATGAGATGAATCATTTTCTTCCTTCCAATCAGAATCAGTGGTCAAATGGAAAATGTGAATGGCACATAATGAAGTAAATAAGGCAGAATATGAGAAGAAATTTGGTTGGTTAGAGCAGAGGTCTAGGATATAGGGACAATAATGGAGCTCTAAAAGTGCCATATGGTGACTAAAAGGCTCAATTTGTTCCACAAGCGCTGCATTATACTAGATAAAAGACCTTTTATATCAGCTTCTTTATATCTCGTCTTTGTAAATTGACTCTACTTTATTCCTTCACTCATTTACATATTTTTCTGTTGTTAATAGCAAATGTAAGAAAGCTCAAAATTGCCCAAGTTCCATAAAAAATCAGATTTATCCTTCACAAAGTTGTAAATGTATGAACAGTCTTAGAGCTAGAAAATATATCTATTACATTTTTGCCCAAGATAAAAATAATAAAATACATTGTATGGATGGAGACAGGAGTTATTCATAAATTCAGAATTCACTAACATATACCAGATGATAGTGTTAATCAGGTAGACCACGAAATAAGTCATCTTCATCTTTCATTTTTTGATTGACATATCAATTTAATGTATACATAAAAAATATGTTATCTGTATTTCAATTTTAGAGAAAATAAAGCAAACATGGTTTTAAAAATGGAAACTAATATCTGCCTACAAAGAAAATAAATTACACTGGGGTGCTAATTCTATACACCTCTAATTTGGCCAAAACAACAAGTTTTGTATCTAAGCAATTTAATTGTATGGGTTTTCATTTCTGTACAAATAAAAAGATACATAAAGCCAACATTTGATATTGAGGACTTGGTTTTAATCTTGCCCATACTAGCATAAATCAAAGGCTGCTCAGCTAACAGCAGTAGAAATACAGCAACATAAAGTAAGTGTGAAATGAGAATTAAGCCCATACTCTCCTTTTGGCATAGCTTTTTTCTTCCAAGATGCAGTACTATGTGCTGTTTTCTCAGCACCAAAGGCACTGTATTTGCTAAGGGCATAAAATCTATTGCCTGGCACACAATAAAATAACTCATATTAATGTGGAGTGACACTTTAGAGTAGGGATTGGTTTCCCATATACTCCTGTAAGACACAGTAAAGGATAATTGTTACGTTCATTAACTGTCTCACAGAGTTGCTTGCAGTGGTTTAGAAAGCCAGGAACCTGGATCAGTCCCCAAAAACCCCAGAGATAGCTGTCTCTGATACCCTGATAGCCAGAGGTGATACCCAGTCGCTTCTGATAGACATGCAGTATCTTTTAATTGAATGCTAGCACTTCTTCATACAGCCAAGCAAAAATCTTGGAAGTATACAGAATAGAAATGAAAACTGGCCAGGAAAATGTTTTGAGATTGAAATACTCCACTGCAGTCAGTGGGACAAGATATTCATGGCTGTGAAAATGCCACATGGATCTGCACCTTTCACTTCAAATTCTTTACTGAAAAAGAAAAAAAAAAAAACATAACAAACTATTATAGTTCACATTCCACTAAGGCTTCATTCAGTTTTATTTTCCATAATCTGTATGAGAAATGCAGGTCAGTGACCATTAGTAGCAATATATTTTACAAACATTTAGAAATATATGTCAGAAGCCCAAGTGTAATAAAAGACAGAGAGTAAGTGCACAGCATATTCTATTTTTGGGTATCCGATGGTCGTGAAGAAAATATGAGGAGTCGCTGGATAGACATTTAGTGCTGAAAGCTGGCCAAAGAAAAATGGAAAGAGGAAATGAAAGAGAAGGCAAGTAGCCTGTCTCTTTGCTTTTCTTTAACCTCTCTCCTTGAGGTTCATTACTTAAAAACCAAAACAAAACAACAAAAAAAAACCCAACCCAAACCAAACCAACAACATCCAAAAAATTTGAATCTGGTGCTCCAGAAATATGCCCATTGGAGAATCAAAGAGTGAGCTGTTATGGCCTGGGGAGTACGAGCCTCCCTACACCATAAATAAATGAGTGAATAAAGAGTCATAGAGCTATGTATTTTTCATGAGAGAAGAGACGGACACCAGAATTTAACAAGAGGCTGACATTTGCATAACAAGAAAGTCATATTCTCCTCATAGTTACCTAAAAAAGGAGATAGTGAGAACAGTATATGAGAAAAATAGGACAAAGAGCATCTATAAGGATTTTGTTGTAAAAATAAAATACCATTTTTGATACTTAAATTGATTTGAACTGTTCTGTATCCTCATATGCATCTGTTTTCTGGAAAGATAAAAATTTGGCCATTAGCCATTGTGCCTGAATATCATATAAAAAGATTCATTTCTGCCATACAGTTTCAAAAAACCATGAAAACCTTGCACAATACCCATTCTCCTTTTGAATAAATCCAGCCCAGTATTTTTAATCATTGATTTACAGGAAAAACGTCTGCCTAGGATTTCGTTAAGTCTTGCTGATTGCATTCACAAGTAGTTGCTGCCAATGAGCGCTCAGTTTGAATGAGTGAACTATGCCACACAAAATTGGCATTCCTGACTTGTAATTCTTATTAATAATTAAATCATAGCTTGCTTGGAAATGAAACCCTTAACAATGGTGCTAGTAGGAACATACTACACTTAATCTTTTTAGTTCTGGGAGAGGTCCAGAAAGACCTGGCCTGACTGAGAGTACAGGAGCACTGAAAGAACTGTTTTCAGTGAGCATTACTGAAGTGTTATGAGTCATCACCACCTCACCCTGTAATTTCCCATGATTACTTTGCAGGTGTCTAACACATATAACAGTGAGGCTGTAGTGCCCTCTTACACTGGAAAGCTGATACAAAGTTTCCTGAAATCAATAAGAGGCATAGCATGGTACATTTATTATTATGGGAAGCAGAAAGTATGGGCTGCTAGACAGCCCACTGAGTGTTTTCAAGTGTTCGTTCAAACTCTGAACTCTAACCATTCTCTCATTTTTCTAATCAGACAACTTAGAGTGTAATTATCTTGATATATGAAAGGAGGAGGGCTGAGCAGAAACAATTAATACTTGCAATGCTTGTTTCGTTTGCCAGCCGTGGACTTCACCATCCTTCATTCCCTCACGGTGTCATTTAATTCTTGTTTAAACAGCTCCTGTCTCCTTATTTCTTCAGCTGTGACTGCTGGACCATCTCTCATAGTCATGGCTCTCAATATGATAATGGCTTTGCAATTTTCAGGCATGAGTTCCAGATTTGTTTTTCTTCAAGTTTCATTTACAAATGGATTTCTTTTAGAGTTACTACCTAGCACGAACAGAATAATTTACTTAGAGTGGACTAAAAATAACACCCATACACAACTAAGTTTAGAGGATTTTGCTGTCAGCTCCTAACCCTCTTAATGTGCGCATTTACGTGGTTCTCCATGTCTCTGCTTTTTGCTTTTGTTGTGCTAAAATACATTTATATTGATCGACCACATTTGAGCTAAACAAACAAAACCCATGGTGAAAAGAAAATCAATCCAGTTTTAATTCTGAACATATCACTTTTTATGTAGGAGAAAAACATATCTCCAACTAAGCATCTGCATAATACCACATAGACAGAAATACAGACTGATTTTTTAAAATCGTGTCCTTTAAATGTGCATGTAATAAAAATGGACCAGATTTTTCACAGCCACTATCAAGTAACAGGAGAAAGGAAAGGGATTCAAAAATACTTACTGAAAAACACAAAATAATTTCCATTCTTCTGCATCCTCATTCCATATTTATGATGTTTTAACTCATTTTGCAGCTGTCCTGTGCCCACATCTGGAATCCATATCTTATGCTTTTAGCAAGAGTCTAGCTTGTCAATTTTTATCAGGAGCTTTTAGAAGATGCTAATAATTTACATCAGTGGATATAGATTGCCATTACCATTAAGCCTGGCTAAGCAAAATATTGCTGAAGTCTAATTGACCATTTATAATGAGAATATTATAACTCTGTATTCAGTAGTTTTGCATTCGGTATGTCTTTTGATAATCCTAAGGAACTCATTCGTTGTGGGCTTTCCATTTTAAAATCCACAAGAAAAATGCAAACATTTTATAAAGGATCAAAATAACAGCACCCATCATGAATCAGCTTCAGGACTACAGGCTGGTCTAATATCCCTGTATATACCGGTAAATTCAGTTGCCCAGATACAATTTTAAGCTTTGTTTTTCTAACCCTCATTTTGGTTTTTCCTCCCATGAGCATTTCACTGGTAACTAGAGCCACATAATTCAAGCTGATAAGTCTACGAACATATTTAAAGATAATTTACATAAGCTAAGATTTCTAGGACTGAGTCTCCAGCTCTTCAATCCCATCTCATACCTTCCATTGTTTTCAGAGTCATCAGACTTATTTCAATAAAGATGAGTTTGCACATGCCTAACATGTATTCCAACTGATACCAAAAATGCATCTTTGTTTCTTTCTCTGCAGACCTGAACTACCTAACTCGTGAAGGAGCTCTGGCTTAAACTTTCTGTCTAAATGTCTGAAAGGCAGTTGCCAGAGTGCTATTACTAAAGCAAGAGAAGAGAAAACATTGTTCTTCAGAGCCAAGAAACCTCCTTTCTCTGAAAATAGCCCTTAAATTCAAAAGCATCCCTGAACACAGATTTCTCAGGGCAGAAAAGATAAAAGCAGTGGCGACTCTTCCCACATACATTGTGGGGAGCCAAGAAGCATCTGGCTTGTTGCTCAACTAAACTTCAAGACAAAGAGAAGCTGTCAAGAGAAACAGCATAGACACTGCTGGCTACAATAAAATGAATATTGCATTTCCCCTCCTTAGTGGGAACTCCGAACATCACAGGCTACTGCTTCACAGCACTTTTTGGCCCCATCCTTGTCAAACAGACCTTGCATATCCTGCTGCTGCAATCCTACTACTTTTCTCTATAGTTTAGTGATATGACGAATCCCTCTGGTGAGTTTCGAAGACAGAGAGAGGACACATGTTCTTTTGTCCCACATTAGTCCCTTGACTTCTCGTAAGGCCATCTATTATATTTCCTCTAAAAAAAATGTGGTTTTGCCACGTTTTCTGCTCCAGTCTCCATCATTCCTTGTGTCTCAGACCCTGCGATCATGACATCAGCTGCTTCTTTGTGCCAGCTTCAGTGTCTCACTGTTACGCATTCTGCTACCTCCTTGCTGCTTCTCCTGATGTTCTCACGGTCTCTCTTTGTCCCTAAACCTCTTAATTTCATTATTCATCCTTAGCAGCTCCTATAGTCTCATGTATACTGTCTACAGTCACAGCTCTCAAACACATCTCCGCATCCATGGTGTGACTCCCTGCTCTGGTGATTTTATGTCTCTTTCTCTCTGTTTTCAGGAATGTTGATCCTTCCAAAAGTAAAATCACAGTGCCTTTTCTGCAGAAGCTTCTTTCATATTCCCTCCTTTTTTTTTCAACTATCATATTATTTCAGTTACTTTGATATAAAATATTAAAGTTGGTTTTGATTAGTTTCCCTTTCTTTCCTTTTATGTTCCTATCAGCATTCTTGCACACAAACTAATCTTCTTACTTTCCCCCTTATAACTGTTCTAAATTCCTCTGTTTTCCTCCACTATCTAAAACCATGATAAGGTGATGGTTTTATTTTTCCTTTATGTTTTATCAGAACAAAAAATCATCCTCTTTTTTAGCCTTCTTGGACTTCTTTGCTTTCAAAAAGGAACTTACAACTATAATATTTATGGCAACAAAACTGGAAGGAGTGTATCTGGAAGGGCAAAGCATGCTCTGATAAGGCTGAAACAAGTTCTCTTTCACATGACGGACAAGAGAGTGAAGCAAGGCCATGCTCATTAAAAATGCATGTTAATTCCTTAAACAATGTTTCTGGTAGCCTTTCTAACACGGTTTAAGCCTTTTACTGTTAGCTGGGACTTCTCGGAAAATAGATATTAACAAAGTCTTACAGCAGTGATGAATAGACACTAGTAGGCCCTTCAGCTCTCTGTGAAGAGAAATTGTCTTTTAGTGGCAGAAAATTAGACCTTTATTCTCTCTGGTCTAGAGGGAGTTTTCAGTTATGCAGTTAAACAAATGGAATGTGCTCCTCTTCATTTATTCTGTTGGCAGTAGCTGTGCAGGCTTTATCCTTGTGAGACTGTTAGCATTATGCCATTTAAGATTGAGTAAGGTTAGGAATTAAATTGATATGATTTTATTAATATTTGAACAGCATGTTACAACTGCCTATAGGATTATTTATAGCTCTTCATGCACCACAATATCATTAATATATATTGTCTAAGCTAAAAACTTCTATTCAAAATATGTCTGATACTGTGAATTAAAATACATACTCCAAGGTGAATGCACGTAATAAACATACTAATTATCAAAATAAATGTATATGTGCGTTAGCTAATTATTTTATTTGCATTTCCCAGCTAGCAGCAGAATGAATCCATGTGTGACACAATTCCATAAATTAGTTTCACCGTAAGTAAATTACCTTGCTTCACCCTTCTAAACAGCATTAGAAGGTTAAAGAAAAAGAATATTTTTACACGCTCAGAAATTAAATTACTCAAGCACCAAACCCTAGACCTCTTTGTAAAAAAACGGAAAAAAAAGTATTAATCTGAAGTGCAGTCATAATTTTAGTTTTACTCTCTTGGTCCAAATACAGGCAGTAAGTTGGAGTAAGGCTCAGAGAACTCCCCCAAGTAGCAACCACCCAGTTCAGTCAGTGCAGTAGTTTAAGTTTTATTCAGAGGCGAGATCAGGTTAATTCACATGGTAAGTGGTTGGTGGTGTAGAAAACCAGATAGAGTCTCCCAAATATGCACGTCATGTTAAACTAGGAAAGGCTACAAACAGAGGAAAGAGGATAGTGACGAAGAAGGTGGCAACGTGGACAGGAAGAGGAGCTTGAGATTCAAGTGGTAAAAAACCAGGTCAGCACATTCTGAAAATAATAATCTAAACCATAACTTTTCTAATGGAAATACCTGAAAAGCAATAATGCTGTGAGAAACCAAAGGGAGATACCAGGTAGGAAACTGGATGTGTGCTGGGAAATGAAGGAAGACAGTATGATTTTGAGCCAGATATGCATAAAGAGTGCAGGCTAGGACACCGATAGCCCCTATCAATGCAGCATTGATAAAGCCACATCTAGAACCTTCCATCTCTGTATGAGAAGAGGCCAGCAAACAGACAGAATTTTTGAGAAAAATAAATAATATATGCATGTGAGAAATGGAGTTCTCACATGCAGAAAGACAAAAAGAATGAAAAAAACCCTCCAAGACTCTAGAAATGAGAATATAACACCGGATGCCTGAATTTATAGTTCTATATTTTTATGTATGACTTACTTAAAATGTACTTGTTTTTCATAACATCAAGAATTTCTGCTTTAGGCCTTTCAAATAAAGCTACTTAATAAGGAAAACCAAACATATTAACACATTTTAATTTGGCAGATTAACCCACTTTAGGGTCCTTTTCTTGAATTTTCATTTTCACTTGTTGGCCATTATGCCTTGCTAAGGTGAAGTGCTGAAACAAAAGAAAATATATCTAAGGAGGTACAAAACTGAAGAGGAAAAATGAGATTTTGCTCAAAGACATAACAATAGTGAGTAAAAAGTATTTCTTTAGGCTTTCTGCACTTCAGCATCCTCTGAGCAAAGAGTCATGCTTTGCTCTTCTTACAGCTTTAGCAATGTTCCCTGGCTCTAGAGTGTTAATTTGGAGAGGTATAGCAGAATATTTTATATATGCATATATTATATACTTAAGTAAATAAACTTCAAAGATTAGAAAGATGAAAGAATCAGAAAATATTTGTGATACTGAGACAGAATGAGAATCAGACTTTCCCCCGTATGTTAAACAGTGGGAAATACTATAACCATTATTTAGAACTAGATTATATGTTTTGAAGCAGACTTCTTTGATCTTGTATGGATGTTGAGCAGAGGAACTGTTATTTTTGCATCTGTGATTTAAATAGATTGTTAATTTTTACCTTTGTTTGTAGGAAAACAGAGCAATGACAGAAAGAGGGCAGGAGGGCAGAGCCAACCCAGGCTCTACCTCACCACTCAGGGCAAGACACAGGGCAACAAATCGCTCAGATTCACTGTTTTCCATCCAAAAATCAGTGAGGTCAGGCAGAGAAATTAGGGTTGTGCAGTAGGGTTGTGCAGAGAAATTAGGGTTGCCTAGCATTTCCTGATAGTTCAAATTTCCTCTGATCACTCATTCTCAAGGACAGTGAGCCAGTGAGTTCTCTGGTTTCCCCAAACATCTTTCTTTGCTAAAGCTGAGAGATTTGCTACAATTTATAGCTGTGCCCAGAACAAAATGTTTAGACAGTTTTAACCAGCTGTTTGACTGAAGAACAGTGCCTTGGCTTCATTAAGGTAACACAGGAGGTATTTGCAGACAGTGCCCTAGTTCTTGCTGTTTCTTTTTCGTATTAAAGAAAATGTCAACTAGGCAAAGTTGGCCAGTTAGAAATGCTGGCAAAAAAAATGCCTGATAAAGATCTGTCATATACAGAATTTAATTTTAATGGCAAAAAATTGTGTGTGCTCTGAAATGCAGGTATCACATAAATATCTGTCTTGGATAAATATAAGAAAACATACCGCTCAATATCCTGAAGAAATAAAGAGTGGATTAGTGATGAAAAAAGCAGAGATTTCATTTCATCCTAGACCCCTTCTTGAGCTTTTGTTAGTGGTAATGACTTTTTAGGCAAACTAATTAGTTGATCACAGACCTACCCATAAAAAAGCCTGAAGCAAGGGTCACTTCAAAGGTTTTGCTAAATCCCATTCTGGTAGATTTTCAAGGCCATCACATTTTGGATTTGATACTTTCGATTGCTCTGATTCCAACAAAAATGTTCAACTGGGAAAAAGAACTCTTGTGGGAAATACGTGACTGATCTTGCAGAAAAAGATGTTTTATGGAATTGTGGGCAGTGTTTTTGAGAATGCAGAGGTGCTCAGCACTTAGGGGTATCTTTCTCCCTGTGTTTCAGTGGTGTTTTAGTGCATCTCTTCCCAAAAAGTTCCCACAGACAATTCCTTTGGCAGTGCCTTTTAGGCAGTAACCTCAAATTTCTCCAGAAGACATTTCCAGGACTCATCTGTGCAGCCACCGAGTTGCTCTTGGAGATTTTTGTAATGAAAAACCTTCAGTGCTTGCCTGTTTTCTCCCTTTACAACCCCATGCTAATAGTTCTTTAACTTCTGAAGGGAGCTGAATCGAGCAGGGAATGGTGGCTACCCTTTAGAAACAGTGGCTAGAATGGAAAGTGAGCGTAGTAATAAATGTGACAGCGGGTCAAGGGTTGGGGAAGACTGGTGGGAGGAGATGCCAAGCAGGCAGGCGAAGCCTGGTGCAAGCAGTGGGATAACAGGGAGGGTGCACAGCTGAACTGGGATGCAGTTCAAACCTGTCGTGAATGCACTGTCAGGCATCTCTTGAGATTAAGGTCAGAGTCTGGGCCTCAGAATTTCATTTGCTTTTTTTTGTTGTTGTTGTCAGGTGAAATTAATGGGTCTTTTTATCGAACTGACAAAAACAAAGAAAAATTTTACTTTTTAAGCATGCGCATCACAAGTTTCAAAGATTTGCAAATTTAGCAGCAGATGCTGCTTGCTGCTGCTGCTACACAGTGTACCTTGATTTAAACCGAAGAAAATAAATCTTTTCAAATACATCTGGTGATTATTCAAACAGAATTATGCACACTAAAAATTTCCGCTAATTTATTTAAAATAGGGAAATGTATTTTCAGCATATATCATTTTTTACCCTGAAAGCAATTCTACAAACAGATCTGTGGAAAAGATATCACCCAAAATTAAGCTAACAAAACCATTCAGGTTAATATGAATTTTTTCTTCAGGTATTTTGGGAGCAGACCACAGTTGGTCCATGGAACCAGCTGGATTAAGCAGTGAAACAAAGCCTGACAAAGGGTGGCAGTTTACAATACATGCAAAAACATTCTCGCAGAAGTCTGCTTTTCCAAGGAGGACAATATGTATGAACGCAAAGGTGCAACACAATTAGTGTCTTATGAAAATCTTATTTATTTACATTGCTCCTTCTTTCCTGAAGATATATATCAACTTGTAATCCATGTGCAGACTGTATAGTCCGATGAGTATTTTGAACACAGCAAAGCTAAGATACAGGTCAGCAAGCTGCAATAATCCTCCCATTTTTTTCTGCTTGTAAAAACATTTTACAATGCAGTAATAAGGCAGAAAAAATCACAAATGTAAGAAAAGTGCCTGAATGCATGTGAATCCCACTATTGGATAGCACCAATGTAATGAGATTAGTTCAAACTGGGATACTTTCCCAGCCCCATTTTAACCTGCAGATCTTCCTCAGACACTGGTCCCAGAGGTTTATTTGAAGCATGCGGATGCTCAATTAGACTTTTTTATGATGCCTATTAAATTATACAAGGTGGTCTATGCTCGAACCTGTGAAGCACTCATTAGTGCAGCGTCAGAATGGTGAGCAAGCTTGATTGCAAAAGCAGAGGCTGAGTAGCTCATTCGTGTTTTTTGAATGAAACTGATTTTAATTGCCTGCTACCTTACACTCTGTGCAGTTGTAAAGCCTCATCCTAACAAACAGTATTAAAGGCTCTGCCAGCTGTGCCCATGCTTTCATCTTCCTTTCAGTAATAGCTTCATCAAGAGGACTTAGGACATAGGACTGTGGTTAACCGAGGAAAGGCGAGTGCTCCTTGGCTCAAAGAGCCCCTCTAGGAAGACAACTGGTCATCCAGAAAATAAGATCAGCACAGCTTTGAGCTCCACTGATCAATGGTGCTGCAGCCCTGACAGTATGTTTGACTCTCATATCAGAAATAGCCAGCTAGACTTTATTTCCTTAACTTGCTCACAACTCTCTCTGTTGGTGCTTTTTGAGATTGTTGCAAGTTTCCAGGCAGCCTGGGAGCTGTTCTGAGCCTTTTACTTCATTTGATGTTTCTCTCAAGCACTTGGGATCAAAAGGAACATCAATTACTCCAAATCAGACTGATAGCTTCCATGAAACACATCTGTGAGTTTGATGCCTCTGACTCACATCCCATCTTTGTTCGCTATTAACTCTACTATTACTTGGCTTTTCTTTTAATTTCTACCGCTCTTGCAACTACCTGTAACTTAGCAGCGAGCCAGAGAAGAGACTAACGTGTGACCAAAAGTGAGCACAGTGACACACTGTGTGACAAGTGTATGTCAACACTGAACAGAAAGAGGTTGTAGGACTAAACCAGTTAATAACACAGTAGTGGCTGCACATCCCAGTGCTGGGGGAGTGATAACACTGGCAGAGCCTTGACAGGGAAGAAAATCCCCCAAGAGACACCCCCAGGCGAGGCCGTGTCACCTCTCTGAATCCAGGGTGATATGTTTGTTGTGTGGTTTTGTTTCGTGGTTACTTCACTGATTTTGATGAGCTCCCTCCAAAGTCAGGCAGTGCTCCGCCAGCAAAACGTGGCCGCACAGGGCAATCGCGGGGGGTAGCAAGCAAACCAAGGCCAACATGCAGGAGGAATATGCCTGCTTCTCATCCACAGTTTCATTTCAGGCTACATTAGACTGGTGCATAACACATTTCATACAAATATTTACTGACAGGCGACTAACGTAGTAGTACTGATATATCTCTTACTGGCTTGCAACTGTTCCTATTCCCACGCTGACCTCCTTAAGAGAGAATCTATACCTTCTGCATATTTCATTTACAGCAAAAGTAATTGAAAAATTATTTTGCCTCTGGCTGCTATGTAGAATATGAGAAAATGGCATTTTCTAGGATTGCGACACAATGCTCCCTTCATATTAAGGAGTCTCTGAATGGAGAAAGTGAGTTTTAGTGATTCCCTCAGTAGCAAAACAATATACATGAGGCAAGATAATATATTTTATCAGGTCAGTGTTCAGACACAAAGAAGGAGGCATGTACCTGGAACCTTGTTTGTTCTTACCAGCTGAAATCGTTGGTCTGACTTCTGTTGCCCAAGTTTCGTACAACATTTGCAGGTGCCTGGGGAAGGGCCTCACAAATGCCGGCACAGAGACACAGTTTGGACTGGCAAGACAGAAGAGGGTCAGACTCAGGGCAGCTCTGCGGTCATGCCATGACAGCAGAAGCAACCCGCGAAGAAAGAAAGTCATTTTGTCTAAGATACAAATGAGGCTCAACTCCCCATATAGTGGGTGAAATTTTTAAACTATACACTTTGAGAATTTAGCGCAAGTATGAGGTAGGATGACATCAGCAGTTAAAGTCCACCTTAGCTACCATGTTCTCCGTTGGGTACCACACTTGAGGAAATATTGGAGATAATCCAGAGCACAATGACAATGATCACAGGCTTGGCAAGGGTGACATAAAGTCGCAACTGGAAGAATTAGTACAGCTAAGCGGGAGAAGAAAAGACTATGGTAATCAGCAGGAAGTATGATAATAGTTTTCAAATATGTGAAAAAAAATCTACAGAGAAATGTCATCAATTTTTTTTTCCTTGTTCACTGAGTAAAAAAATGGGAGCGGGAGGTGGGAAATGTTCTTCATTTTTAGCAAAGAAAATTTAGGTTGGAAAATCTTCTAGTTATGAGAACTGTTAACTAGGAAGACTGGAAATACTGACATGGTCAGACTCTGTAGAACAGGTTGTATGAACATCTATAAAAAATGGGAAAGATTCCTTCATCTTGTCTCTGTGCAGAAAGTGAGACCTGATGATCACTTGAAACACCATGGAACTATTTTCAGATATTCAGTGATGTCTTAATAAGGAAATATTACATGCACTAGATTTTTTTAACAAACATACATAACGCTGAGCCATATTAATAAGTTTTGCAGACTAGAAAAAGGATAAACGGGGCAGTTTTTTGTTTCCATGGCCACATGTCCAGGTCAGTTGTTTGCTTACCTGTTATCCCCAGCAGCTATGTCTGCAGTAAATTTACCATGTAGACTACTTTCTCATAGGAAAAATAGAGATAATAAGTCAATGTCCAATAATTGATTTTTCATAGATATTGCATAAATATATATTCCTAAGGCTTTCCTGAGACCTGGGAGCTTGAGCAACCGTTTCACACATATGTCTTTCTGTGAAATGCATAATGTGTGTTAGCAAGCTAAAAGCCAATGTGTGTGTGTGGTGTATGATAACAGGAGGAAAGAACTGAGGAATTCCTTATGGGTTGCAGATTAAATAAGACAGATGCTAGTAGCTGCCTACGTGTCTCCATGAACTACTGATGGGGGGATTGATATCAGCTGTGGAAAGGTTCAAAGCAGAGCAAATAATTCCTTGTGCAAAGTTGTTCCTTTGGATGTGTCTTTCAAAAAAGGCACTGAAGAGCTCTTTGCAGAAAGGCAATAAGAAAACTGGGCAGTAGTGGTTACTGCTGTTAACTCCAGAGCTAGTACAGAAGAGGAGGGTTGAAAGAAATGTTGGCAGCAGGATGAGGAGAGTTGTCTGGTAGTGTCTGGCAGTGTGAGCTCTGTGCTGGATGCAGAGACAATATAGGGCACTGACAATTTTCATTTTCACACCCGAAAACCAATACATGGTGGATAACTTGTCTTTTAATATTTCAAATCAGCTCAAAGTAGAGTCCTTAAATACAACCACAAGACAATGCCCTCCTTTGCTACTTTGTCTTTTCTGTCTGTTGCCGTAAATGCTCTTTTTTACCCTTGAGTGTTATTCTTGTCACCCCATGAATTGTCCTCACTCTATGCACGGAGAAAAGGAAGGGCCAAACCAATAAATCCTACGTTGGGGTTGAGAAGAAAAGCACTTAAGCACTGGCAGTGACACATGCTTAGGGAGGGGGACATCTAGATATTTGTATATTTTTTAATACTTACCCATTTTGAGCAGTTGGTAGTAGGAGGGTGAGAGAAAAGAGATTGCTTGCTCAGGAGGACAGAAGGACAACTAGAATCATGGTAATGCCATTCTGCTCACAAATTAACACTTTAAGCCTTTCTTACAATCACATTAATATCATACTGTGCTGATTGAATATAGTCTTGTCTCATCTTTGGGCCTCCAAGAGATGTGTGATAGCTCCTTACAAAAGTTTTAGACAGCAGGAAGTCTCCCAGAGGCCCTATCATTTTGCTAACACTCCTCTAACCTGCCACATGATCCTCTGCTTTACTATGTTGCTGCTTTCCATCCCAGCTTCTTTATTCTGCTTGCAGACCTGCTAGTCCGCTGTGCTAAGTGGCTGTTAACCACTCAGAGGGACCGGCACTTATCCTCGCTCCAGAGAGGACTGGTACCAGCAATCATACTGTGAGACTACCCAGAAATATCCGCACACCCCACAAGCTAGAGCAGCAAGGGGCGACATCCAGCCGCACACCCCCATTTCATCAGGGAGGTGACACTGGGCTGGGGTGGTCTCAGAGCACTAGTGGCAGACACGGGCAGGTTGGCAAGCCAGGTACTTTGGGACACCCATGAGAAGTCATGGTCATTGCACATCACTTTTTCTGGGGGAAGAAGCATTCTTGTTAATAAGAAAGGTAAACCAGCAGTTTACAAAGGAAGTGTGATGATGCTCATGAAGATGACATGCTGTAACCAGGCAAAGAAATTACTTTTGAAAGAAAAAAGATGCCAATGAAAATCAATCCTACTTCACCCACAAGAAATTGGAAATTCAGACACATCCCCATCCCCACAAGAAATATTGCTTTTTACTCCCTGAGACAATCAAGGGTTCTAGCACTTGATCTCAGGAGTCCACTTCTCTATTACAGTCATATTCGTATAACTAGAGAACAGGGCTTAAAACACATGGCTGAATGACCCATTTCCAGCTGATGATTATTTATAATTAGTAAAATAAAAAAATTGTGCAGGCAACTGACTGCCTATAAATTTGTGTGGAAGATTTCCTGAATAACTTGCTGTAATAAATCACAAAAATCACAGGCTATTCGTGTAAGATTCATGAATGAATGTGGGAAAAAATTTATTTGTAATTATCTGCTGCTAGTAGTTGGCCTCACTAAGTATTGTCTCCAATTTAACAGGCCCAGGCCATGATTGCACAATCACAGATACTAATGCTGGGAAAGAGCCAGATAATTTTCTTCTCTAGCTGAGTACTGTTGTCCTCTTTCTTTCTGATATGCTCCTTAAGGAAAAGCTGTGAGGAATTTCTACAGTGCCTATGCATTCCTTTGATGCTTTGTACTTGTCCAGTCTCAAAATCTTCAGCATTGCTTTGAGCATGTCTGCTCAGTTGAAACTGTGTTAATGAAAGTAGGTTTTTTACTGGTTACTGAGATTGATGCTTTCTTTGAAGGCCCCTTGCTCATTTAAATCTTTGCCTGGTACTTAAAAAGCAGTAGTACATGCCTGTGTGACAGGCATCAGTGTTCTGTCTGCTTTGTCTCATGTGTATCACATTGGCTTATTGTAAATCATAATTCACAGACAAGACACTACTAAAACTTGAATGAACACATGTTCTGAGAAACTCAAAGTGCCAATTAGTAAATGACAGTTGGATGCAATGTGCCCCTGCTTATTCAGGATTGTAACTTCTAAAATAAATTGGTCACAGTGTCTAAATCAGCTTTTTTGCCGCTCAGTTATCCTGAAGGAACTCTGGAAAATCTCTGAATAGCACTGACCATGTCTTGTGCCTGTATGACAGCAGCCCAATGTCAGGCAAACAAACTGGTGGAAGTGGTGATTCACTCTCTCTTAAACAGATTACTTATTTTCAGATACATATCACTGCATAAAGACTAAGCACAGCGTTCAAGAAATTGCTCACCACAGGAAAGGAAAGAGGAAAGAGCAGGGAAAGAAAACCACGGTATTGTGTGCTGTGGTGTATACAAGGAGCCTGACCACTGCTATACAGAGCTCTCTTCTTCCAGGGCTGCCTTATTTTACTCATTGGCAGACAATGGTGTTTCTGCTTGCTGACCACCAGCATTGTGCTTACCTGTGTGGACAAGAACAAACAGAATCACTCAGCCAACACATTTACATCAAAGAACTTGATCTGGGAGGTGCTCAGCACCTTCTGAAGGTCTTCAGCATTTTTCTCAGAATCAGACAAATGAGAGAAAAGTTACCAAAGATATGACAAAGGGAAAAAAGAGTGATAAATATAGTGTAATTTGCCCTAGATTTTAAAGTACATGTCACCTGAGCAGCAACTAGGAATTCTTCTGAGCCTCTGTATCCTTTTTTTGAGAGAAAGTAAACAGCAATTAGTCCTAATATGAGCAGGTATGAAATAGTCCAGTGTCAATTACTGTCTACATAAGTGTGTAGAGGAATAAAGTTAAGAGAATTGTGGTATTTCAGAAGTGGTACTTAATTAGTAATGCTCTTTCACTTGAGTTCAGACACACTAATTGTAGCTAACACTTAACCCAGAACTGTCAGGCTGGATTAGGTATGCACGATAGTTCAGGTACTGATATGGAAAGGTGCTTAATGCTAACTGTGAAGGATGGATCAAAATGTGTACAAGAAATAGAGCATCTGTGCTTTCATACAGGATGTGAAAGTACTTAGAGTCAGCTTACGTGTCTTCTCTGAAGAGCACATAATGTTAGAAGCAGAGAATTTCCCCTCTACTTTTATCACTTAGCCTCTTCATGTGTTTTTCACTTTTCTGTGTTCTCTATTGGTCCTTGCTTACCTTGCCTCCTCCCATGTCATCAGCAATAGCATGAGATCAAGAGGCAATGCCCTTTGGTCACTCCTGGAGGAGCTGCTCTAAGTGAAAGGTTTGCTGGGCCTCTGCAGCTCACCTGTGGGGACAGTGCAAGGCAGCTCTGAGGGCTTGAGCCTGCTCTGCATTAACAGAATCATCAGAGAAGGAATATGACATGTTTAAGAGAAGTTACTGAAACAGAACTCCACCAGATTTCTTTGTAGTCAGAGAGCAAAAATATTGAATGTTAGAGGACTCTCCTTCATCTCTTCCTCCCTGCAGACTTCAAACTCCTGTTCTACAACAAGGACCCCCTCGTTTTTATTAATTGGCAGGGTGGAACGTTTTATCTCAGTCTCATTCTCAGGAAAGTTTGGATAGTTGAGCTAGGCTAGCTTCAGGCATTATCGCACTAGGGAAAGTTTCAGGCAGAATGTCTCAAATTTGGTAGAATTACATGCTAGTGGAAAATATTTTATAAAGCTAGGCAACCTTAGTGACAAAGATGACTAGGGCTACACTAGCAAGTAATATAGACCAGTAGGCACAGAACTGTATAGTCAAACAGCCGGACCTGAGACCCTCATACCCACACTACACACATACCAGGTTCTTCTGTTTTATTTGGCTTCAACTTTTGGTCTGGCTCTGGCCTGATCCCATTAGCTGAATGCCCGTTTGGGCCTCTCATGCCTGATGTGTTTTCCAGGAGCTCATCTTCCAGTTCAGTTACGTGCAGAGGGAATCCAACTCATGTACTTGGAGACCTCTCTCTGATGTGAACCACAGCAAAGCAAGCTGGCATGGCTGAGAGATGTGCTGTAAAAGCCAACTCTCATCAGAAAATGAAACGCTAATATAATATAAATGCACATTATCAGCACTAAGGACAATATTGCAAGAACTGTGACAAGGTTATTGATCAAACATTATCCTGTTCCCATGGGCTCTGGAAACCCTCATCTTCCATTTGCTTGCACAAGTCCATCCCTGGCATCTCTTTTCCTCAGAATTAGAGATTCTGATTTCAATAGAACCCGATTTGGGGTTCAGCAGAAACCTGAAGTCAAAGACATTTGCCTATGCCCACTCTTCAGAGTGGAATATATATGGCATGACTGATCAGCAGCAGAGAGAAATGTCAAAACAGGAACATAAGTGACTTAGCTCTCAGTTTAGAACAACTGACAGATGAAAAAAAAAAGTCCTAAAGTTGACAGGTAAGAGAAAAGTGGGAGGGGAGCAAATTTCTTGCTGTCTATTTTATGACTAAAGGAAAATCACAGAAGAGGTACATGAGGGAAGCATGGAAATTGCTCTCAGGTGAAAGATTTTAATATTAAATTTGAACTGAGCATAGACTTGTTCCTGTATTCCAAATGAATTACCCATTTCAGGAACAGGGCAGCTCTGCAGACCATAAGGCTCCCGGAGCTGGCAGTTGGCATTCTTAAAGCCATTGTACCTGTAAAAATCCAACCAATAAGGTCTAATTTGATTCTCCTGGGTTTTTTTTTTATTTGTCTCCATTCCCTTCCGCTAGGATTATTGCTCAGTCTGAACTACTCATTTAAAAACTACTAATTCACAGAGCCCTTACATCTTCTCCAGCTCCAACATATGCTACGTGTATTGGCTTTGAGAATGAGGTGGTCATAGACCAGTTCCTCCTGAATTATGCTCCAAAATATTGTCTGTGAGTAACTGTCTAGAGAATATGCATATGTGATGCAGAGCCATGCTGTTAGATGTATTAAGTAGTAACCAAAACGTTAGGTTTTACTTTGAACTAACATGGTACACATTATAAAATCTCTACATGCTGGAAGAAAGAGTAAATCCCTCTGTGGTTTACTCATAAATATTTATAGGATTATTCAGTCCATTGTGCAGTGAATAACCAAATGCATTCTGATGTGAACCAGCCCAGCTCCTGTATTTATATAGTCTCTCTGACAGAACACAATTACAAAACATGTTTTTCTTTTTAAAATTTCTACTTGAGCTCCTTGAAGGACCTAGAATTTGAGCTTGGCAATATAGATCTGGCATCTTACAGATTATAAGTGCCTGTATTCTTCAAGGACAAACCAATATACTGTATAGTTTATATTCACATAAATGTATTCTGTAAAACAAATCAATATATCATACATGTGCATCCTATATTTTTGGTCCTGATAGGGAATTCTACCACCGAGTAGAGCAAACCCACAAAACCAACTTAACTCTACAGACTCAAGAAAGGAATACTGCATTGGCTTTTTATTACTCTATTTTATGTTCAAAATGAACATGTCTCAGGTGTAGGATGTGAATTTCAATTTAACATATTCATGACTGGGGCAACGGGCAAGATCTGCTATTTCTGACAGGTGTAAACAGTCAGACTCAGCCCTAAATGTGTCTTGTCTTTTTGTATTTATTCCGGTTGCTCCTCACTATTCAGTTTATTCGCTGTTGAAAGTTCTTTTATCAGAAAATAATAATCTGGGCCAGAGACGGAAATGCTGATTTCAGCGACAAATTAGAAACTGAAAAATAAGAGATGAAAGAAGTGGGAAAGTGAGTATGTACTCTGCAGATGCATTTATAGTCTCAAGAGCCTCTGTTTCCTCAAATGAAAGGAATTCTGACCAAAAAAAAAAAAAAAAAGGTTTAATTCACCAAGGAAATGTGCGAAACTTTTCAAGGCAAAGTCTTTGCATATGCTAAAGGCACAGATGATGTTCCATGTAAAGCATTACTTTTATCTTTATTGTTTTGAATACGTTGGATCATAAGAATGGATGTACTCCAACTGCCACTTCAAAGCCGTACAGATAATCCCACATCCCACTTGCTGTGTTTGCATTTTTAATTTTGCTCAAGTAAAAGCAGAATCAAAGCTCATTCTTAATTCTCTGAAGAACTTCTGTACAACCTTTGTCAAAAGTCCAGCTCGTCTGCAGCAGCGTAAGTTACAAAGTTCCTAACTCATTTGAGGATATTTCTATTTACTCTGTGTATTTGCCGTATTTAACATGATGAAGTGCTTCAATTTCTCACTGGATGGAAGTAATCAATCTCCACCATGCTCAAAACCTCTTCCTCTGCAGATCAGGGGGCTCTTAATCTGTGGAGCAGGTGTTGGTGTTGAAGCAGGGGCAGCAAGAGGAATGTAATTGTTTCTGATGCACACGACAGTCCTTGTCACTCAGCCTGCAATGCAGGTGTCGACAAAAGCAAGGTCAGACCCCTAGTCATAGGACATTTGTCCCTCTTCTGGTCCCTGGGCCTGAAATACGGGGCTGAGAGCAGGGACTCTGGCCCAGTTTCCTTGTCACCCGGCTGCAGGCTCCATGGGACAGTGTGGTGCCTGGGGTGGCTGGCTCAAAGGAGGAGAGAAATGGCTGCAACTGTAAAAGTCCTTCGTTCATTGGTAAAACTTTCCTAGGTGACAGGCAGCAGACAAGTCTGGTGCCTCTTCATCTGCCAGCTCTCTCCATTCCCTCTTTGAAGTCTTTGAATCTCTGTTCGGGCTCTAAAGGAGACCCCAAAAGACACAGTCCCCATGTTGACATCTACTGCTGAAAGACTTCTCTCCCCCGCACTTCCCCGAAAAGAGGTCGAGAATATTAATATGAAAGTAAAGCAGTTGGCTTGGAAGGGTTTATAGATCAAGTGCTTTTCAATGTCAGCTCTGTTCAAAGCATTTCAAACACAAAAATAAATGCAAGTTAGGAGAGCTTTAAGTGAATAAAGCCTTTTTCTAGATGACATTATTCCCTCACATGACTTGATATGCAGTGGCTGATAGAAATAAATATATCATGGTGATATTTCTTTGGTCTTTCATGAAATCAGGCATCCTATATAGCAAATATGTGGATTCATTCCTTCTCACCAGAGGGAATACAACTTCCACCCCATCTGTAAAAACTTACAAAGAAATGAGTGTCTAGAAACATGCTATTTATTGTAATGAGTGCCCTAGGTTCAATAATGCTGCTAGGAAATTTGTGAAAGTCCTGGAAACTGCAAGGTCTAGGCAATCTTCTCCTTATTCATTGTTTCCTATATAAATTCTTTATCAATGAGCACCCAGGGGCTTATTTTTCACTTGAGTCAGCTTTACAACTGTATATTTACATTTATTTTACCAGAATTATTTCTGCTGAAAATGGTGGTGTGTTTTAGTAGTGTTAGTTTACAATATTTTAATAAAAATGAATGACTCCCCTATGAAAAAGAAAAATCCCTATTCAGCTATTTTCAAGCAGCACCTCTAGACTGAAACTAACAGACCAAAGGAGAAAACACCAGTGGCTATAAAATATTCTTAGCCTGGAGGTATGACAATCTGCCAATATAACTTCATGAAAAAACAAGTGCCTGCGAGATTTCAACATTTTTTATGCTTTTTGTCTGCAGACCTCCCATGGTGTCCCATCTCCATTGTCTGGGGAAAAAATCCACAAATCAGTAAAGTAAGATGAATTTCTGAAAGGCTTCAAACCAAAAGTAAACACCTGACTCTTTCAGCCACTCCATTACAAAAGTAAATTGGACATCACACCATGTTTGGTGTAGGACCTGAAGAGTGTTTGTATGAAATAATAAACTGACATGGTACTAAGCGGTCATGTTCTGGTGAAATTGAGTATATTTCCTCAGGAATTCCTAGAGGTGAAGTATGACTTCTCATTAATGTGGGGCTGTGTGTAATCTCATAATTGGCCAACACAGCATCTCTACCAATAAAAACTGGACAGGCAGTGTGGAAAACAGGGGAACAGGAATTAAAAAAAAAAAAAAAAAAAAGACCAAAATAGTGCCAAACCCTGAACAATTTTTGTAACTGCATCAGGAACAAACATCATGGAAATGTCCCACTTGTGACAGTGAATCATGGAAAACCCAAACAAAGAAACTCCACAGCACTCTTGCTTCCATGGGCTACATGGCAGGAGTAAATAAAATGGGCCAAGGCACAATCCATGGTGCGGCTGGCATGGCTCACACCTCAGCACCTATGTCCTCCCCATCTCTCCTCCTGCACAGCTCAAACAGGGTGAGTTTCTCTGCCTGTTGGTGGCAACATGGCCACCAAAAGCGTGATGCTAACTTTCACACATGACGGGTAACAGAGGATGATGCTCAAACTCATTTTGTGGCCCTGTTGGGTTCATTGGTCTAGACAGGGCTATTGAAATTGTGCCATGCACAATGAGTGTGTAGGAAACATGAGGACATGCCACTAATAAGCACAACTAATAGAGAAAGCAGAGCATTGCAGAGGAATCGTGAACTGCTCTTTTTATTTCATACTCCATTTCAGCTGACTGTGGAAAAATAAGCAGACTAAAAATATCCTGAAGACTTTTGTGCTTTTTCCTTGGAGTCTAATTACTTGACTCCTATTGTAGTTAGGTAAGATTGCTAGGGAGAGTTATATTATTACTATTATTAATTAATATCATATGATAATATTAAGATAATGACACATTATACTTTATCAATAGAATTT
Organism: Caloenas nicobarica; assembly: GCF_036013445.1. Classification (NCBI taxonomy): domain Eukaryota; kingdom Metazoa; phylum Chordata; class Aves; order Columbiformes; family Columbidae; genus Caloenas; species Caloenas nicobarica. Next base: position 127,422,262 of record NC_088246.1, on the reverse strand, counting down.
TATATTAGTATTCTAGCTTGCATTAGAAAAATTTCTATGGTTTGAAAAAGCAGACAAACTCTCTGGTACAAGCCTGATTAAGGTCCCATCTTTACATCATTTATGTAGGATTTGCACAAGAAAATAAAAAAGTTAAGGCCAAAGCAAATCTTGTAATAGGAAAATTTCTCAAGACAGTTACTAAATTTGATAATTATATATATTCAGCTTTCCAGTTGGAAGGGCCTGTCCCAGATTGGATATTGATAAATGATTATATTGTATCAATTGTTAAAGCTTGGTAGCATGAGGCAGATATGGTCCACATTACCAGTGAACAACATGATGGCACAGATAAGGAGATTCTCATTACTGAAGGCTGAAATGGGTTTAAATGAGGCTAGGGTGTGTGTCTGCAAATGAATTAAACTTTGGCTTCCAGCACTCTCCAAAAATAACAAATTGACCACAGAAATATTTCTTTTTCTTTTATATCTTGGTTTTAGTCAAGAATCACTTTGATGGTTTGTTTTCTGCCCACATGGACACTAAACTCACTGCCTTCTAAAATACAGAGGAAGTTTCAAATGTCTGGTGAATTTGGCTGATACCCAGGTAAGAAAAGCCTACAGGTGATGGGGAGGGTATTTCGATTACCCACCATGCAGGATTTCACTCTTGAAAACTCTTTCTGGAAATTGATGTATTACTTGAACAAACAATCAAGCTACCGGGTATAAGGGACCAGAATGAAGTTTTGGTTTTCTATGTTGAGTTTTCTATTTTAGCTAGTTATTTGAATCTGTATAGATGCACGTGTGCGAATATATCAGGTGCATTATCAGTTATTAAACAAGATAAAAATAAATTAATCACAAAAATAGAAACGATCATGTTCTTTTCAGAGGCTGTTTAATTATCTACCACTTTCAACTGTCATTCACAATGATTATCAATTAATCTATGTAGCAGGAATTTACTTAGAAGGTAATGGGAAGTTAAGCTAGAAAAGTTCCACATCACTAGGAATGATTTATTGAAAATTCTCTACCTGTATTAAAGATACAGAGACAGATCTCACAGATGGCTTTCACAACACCTGGTTTATTCAATTATCATTTTGATTCAGATGAACACCAGAATTATGGAGTAACAGCATTATTCATCATTTTTGTCATTCCATGTAAGCAATTTTTTCAACTGAAGTATTCTACATATTATACAAGGGTGAGAAGAAATGAAATTTGCTTTTCAGGCTTCTACTTTAAGAAGACTTTGTTCTCTCAGAATAGTTACTGAGATCAGACGAAAACTTACAAGCCTGAAAGTAATTCACATCAGTCTCCCTTTCAAGACCGCTAGCAATCTTACCTGTTCGAACTGTAATCAAACTACAGCAAAGAAATGCCTCAAGCATCCATTTCACTCAATCTCTCTCTATTCTGAACCTTTGGAGTACACAAAAATCGTTACATATACTCATTCCTAGCCACAACCACAACCACCGTCCTTCTCACCTGTGGTTGTTGGTTTTCTTTCCATGATATGAGACTCATTTCTTTCATTCTATAAAAGTGTATTAAAAGTGCTTACTCCCTCAGGCAAGACTAACGACTACCGAAGAAACAAATTCAAACTGAACAAAAGGCAAATTCATCATGCAACTCTACATAAATTACTACTCTGATATTGTAAAACATCACTTCTTAGGTACTGATCAACATGCATCTTTCTTGACTGTACTCATGTATAAACTTTTTATTAGTCTCTTCTGTTATATCGCAGTGTCACCCAAACTCTGCTCTCTGCTACCTACGTGAATGGGCTATAACTCCCCCTTTCCTCCTCCCCCACACAGCTACACACATCCCTGATCTGTGACTGAAGAATTTTGTGGCAGCCGCCTTCTCTGTTTCCATGTCCAGCACCTTCCACGGCAGAGCCGATAGGAGCTCATTGAGTATTTGTAGTCAAGGCTGGAACAGCCCTGTAACGGGTCCACCGTGCCCCATTTCCAAACCTGCCACCTATGTGGGTGCTGGGAAGCACATCCCGTCCTGGAACTTGCATCTGCTCGTGGAAGTCCCTGCTCAGCTTTGCAGAAATATAAAGGAAATACTTAAAATAAGTTTTTCAGCAGCTTCCACAATACTAGATGGTGAACAAAGAACAGTCGAAAGATATGCAAATGCACTACAGAATTTGGGCCAGAAACATTAGCTATAAAAGCTGTGAAGGCAGCATTTACAGAACACGCACCTTTTAAAACTTACTCTGGATTGCAGTCTTCCTAAATCAAAAAATATTTTGCCAGAAAACCTTGTCTGTCTTTGTGTGAATTGTTCTGAGAGGGGCATATATACTCATGGGCTTTGTTCCTTGCTGAAAACCAAATAGTTCCCTCAAAGCTTGAGGAGTATGAGCTGTTTCATTGCTTGTTTAGTGAAATCCTCACTCTGGCTTCTTCTATTTCCCTAGGACAAAACAGAGAGCATTGCAAATCATTGGGGACCGCAGTCAAGAGAAAGAAGAATTCTTTCTGCAGTCAGGTCACATTCAGGCAAGAAATTTTAATGGAAGAGCTAGGCTGTGAATTCAGTACATGATTAAAAGAAAAATGTCCTGTCAGTGGAAGCTCACACAGAGATGGGGTTTAATCACTGAATATTTTCCCCCATATAAGAAAGTCTCATCACATGGCTATCAACTATGAAATGCAGAAGGAATCAGCCTGATGAGCATAAGTGAGCACAGATCTATCGACTTTAGGATCAGTGAGACTGTAGCATGAGGCTTGCCTCTGTTTTGCCAGCATCCTTTACACTAAATGTGCAGACGCAGGCTAAGGAATCAGACCCACTTAGTGAAATACATTTTCATTATTTAAAAGCACGTCTTCATGTAAAAATCAATTAGAATTGCATTTTCTGGAAATAAAAACAAAACAAAACAAAGAAAGTCAGGCCCATTCAGGCAGAGCTGTCAATCCCCATGTGAACACTCAGCCTAGAGAAGTTCATTTCCTTGGTGGGTTTATCAAGTTTGCAACCAGAGCAGACCTGACACAGCACACTGCTGGAGATGGAGAAGCACTTTTTGCGCTGAGTTGCAGCGTGGCAGAAACGTACGAATTTGACTCCACCTTCTAAGGAAACTATGATGTGCTGATTGACACAGAGGTTGTTGAAACCTCGGGAGTGTCCCAAGAGGGATGAAGACGAATATCCTTGGGAGCACCGTGCTCTTGCTTAAACAGGAATTTCCAGGATCTTTGGTGTCCCAGCAGCCCATCAAAACAGATTCAGACAATATAGTCAATAAAATATCCCTAATGTACAAAGGAAATATTGCTTCTGTTTTTCTAAATGAAAAATGTTGGATTTCCTTGTTCTCTAAAAAAAGTTTAAATTGCTAATCTTTGCTCCACTTCCCACTTTCTCTTATAATTTCCAATTTCCTAGTGTAACATAAATTCAGAATTCTGCTCAGCTCTCAAAATAGCATTTAGGCATACAAGTTTGCAGAGGCATTTTAACATGTTTTAACCTCTTCCATCATTTTTCCTGCTTATTTGCAGAGGTGCCACCTAGTATCTGAATCAGCAACCACCAAGTATCATGTACTGGGCTGCTGCAGTTCCCTGTTCAGTGTCAATTCAGGTTAACTTGAAAATACTGGAAATGGGTCTGAATGAAAGTATCTGAGAATTACAGCAACTAAGTTGCAGACGTATAGTCTATTACATTGCTCCTCCCACGGGGGAGGTAATTTTGGGCAAAAGTTGAAGGGGAAAAACGTGATGTTTTCCAAATCTTCCATTTAACTCCAGTGCTTCTGCATCATTTTTATTGAAATATTCATGAACTCCAGAAAAATTAAAATAAGCAATCAACTTTTATTTTTACTCTGGATATTTTTCATGTAAGTATTTCATACCTGCATGCAATTTCATTGAAATTTTTGTACAATACTGAAAAAATGCCATAGTACTTTTCATGTAAAATGGGAAACAAATCTGTATCAAGTACTGCAAAATGTCTAGAACAATCTAGTTCTCGTATTGACTAGTTGACAAGGTAAAGGCACTACTATATAGCGAGTGCTTAAATTCCTGTCCCCTGTCCCCTCACCTTTAGCCAGCTCTGCTGCAGAAGTTGTCTCTTTTTCACAAATCCATATCACAGCAGTTAGTGAATAAATGACCATGCAAATAACTATAATATCAGTGGTTTCAGTTCCTTTTAAATGAGCTGCTTGAAAAAGCAGATGCCCCTGGAAAGGACAACTGAGATGTAAAAAACCACAGATTTTTCTTGATTCTGTCTCATGTAGTGGCTTTATTGACCCAGACTAGTAATTAGAGAAATACACTTGTGTATTTTACTACCTATGCACTACCATGCATAATGTGGTCTAACTAAATCTAATGAGAAAGGACAAGGTCATTTCTAGAATGTAGGCACAGACACAATCTCTCACTAATTTTGTTTCTCTTGGTTATATTTTTTTAACACTGAAGGCTTGATATTGGCAAAGGACTGTATGCATCCCTGATCTAATACTGTAAACGTTGGTGGAACTGCACAAAGAGTAGATTGCTGTAAAAACACAATAAGGCAACTACTACAAAGAACTGGGGGTAACTTCAAAAGCCATTTGCACAAGCTGCCTTCTCTGCAGTCTGTGCCAGAGACTGGCAGCTCGTCCGTAACATCGCTCAGGCTTAAAATGTTCTTCCGAACTTTAACAATCTGGTGATCATTCTAAACTTACTAATCAAGCTTTGAGAAGCCAACAGCCCACCTTAACTCACTATTCATGTGGCTAAGAGACAAGTGTTCCTGGCTGTGAGGATGATGATGATCTTTCATACTCTCTTTGGAGTAATGTTGAACTTCAGCTCTGCAGACAATGTAAAGTTAATCTTCCATGCCACTCGTGCAATTATTTATCACGGAAAAAAAAGAAATGTTAACTGATTCCTAAACAAAAAAGGCGAAAAAGTTGCAAGCAAAAATTCAAGAAAATATGTAATACCTCCAGGACAACTAAATTTTGCTCATTTACCATTCCTCTAGCCCTTAACACTAAATTACCTCATGTTTTTCTAGCACATGCTGATGTTGACCAGCTTTCTTAATCAATCACACATCACTCGAGGAAATGGAAAGAGAGTAAGGAACCTGGCTGAGCACTGGTGTCAGTCCCGCAGGGATTTTCTTTAGAGAACAACATATGTGATGTGCTTCCTAGCATCCTTTTCTGCCCAATTATGAAAATAACAGGGCCATAACTAATAGGAAAAAAAGGGCTGCTGCAGTACCCCAGAGGAACCACATTATATATTGATATCATTAGCCCTTTTGTTACATTTAAATGAATACGAAGCAAACTGCAGCTCTGGCTGCTCAAAGGGAGGAACAAAAGCAGCTCTGCAACCTCTTTTGGAGAAACTCCTGGAGTTTTTCAAAAGGCAGAGAGAAGGCAATTTTAACATCAGGGATAGAGGAAGAACTACCCAAATTAACCCAAAAAGAATTAAAACTTATGGCTCAGTAGTAAAAGCTTGGTCAATGATCTGAACTTCATTAAGTCATGCTGGTACTGTCCCCAATCTAAGTCTCTTTATAGCTCAATAGCCACAACGTTTCCCCTCATTAATTATTTACACAGGACTCATAACCTCCATTTTAATGTCTGTTGTGCTAAATATGGTTGTTAATTAAATTCTACTTTTCTCTGATGTAAAAAAAGCATTTAAGTCTACTAAATGTCACAATTCATTTTTGTATTAAATAATCAACCTTTGGTAGATTCTTTGAAGACAACAGGGCAGAAACAATTCACAAAGTGAGGCAATTGCATGGGGTCAGTATGAGGTGCTGACCAGTGACAGAAATCCAGAAATAATGTAATCAGATTGCATTGTTTATCATTTCCTTATGGACGAGATGCTGTATGTTCCAGGGAGAGAACACCCATTTAAGACATCAGAGAACTGTGAGGAAAATGTAAGAGGAATTAATTCCTCAAAATTAAGAGGAACTAGTGATCTTTATGACAGGCATGATTGCATTATTATGAATTGTCATAATAGTAATGAAAATTCAAAATATTTGAAATCATCCTACCTGGTTAATTAAAACAGGAGAACCTGCAAACGTAAGGATGACAGGTCTAAGAACTTTATGATCATATTTTTAAAAGTGTTCAGCATTGAGTCATATCAATCAATAATTATGAATCTTTTGGACAGGCAAGTACTATTTTTACAGAAAATGAGGTAAGTGCTAGAAATATCCTTTTTTTTTTTTTTTAGTGTAACGTACCTCATGAAGTTCAAACAAGGGGAAAAGCAAAGTCTTGCACCTGGGGAAGAAGAACCCCAGGCACCAGTACTGGCTGGGGCCACCCAGCTAGAAAGCTGCAGAGCAGGACTTGAGTGTCCTCATGGACACCGAGTTGAACATGCATCAGCAATGTGCCCTTGCTGCAAAGGTGGATGGTCCTGAGCTGCATTAGACAAAGTACTGCCACCAGGTCAAGGGAGAGGATCCTCGCCCTCTACTCAGCACTGATGAGGCCATGCCTGGAATGCTGTGTTCAGTTCTGGGCTCCCCAGTACAAGAAAGAAAGACATGGGCATACTGGAGATGCTCCAGAGAAGGGCCACAAAGATGACGAAGGGACTGAAGCATCTCTCACATGGGGAAAGGCTGAGAGCTGGGACCATTCAGCCTGGAGAAGAGCAGCTCAGGGGGGATTTTACTGGTACCTGAAGGAAAGGTGCGAGGAGAACGGAGCCAGGCTCTTTCCTGTTGGTACCCAGTGCCAGGACCAGAGGCAATGGGCACGAATTAAAACATAGGATGTTCCCTCTGAACATCGGGAAACACTTTTCTACTGTGAGGGTGACTGAGCCCTCGCATAAGCTGCCCAGAGAGGTTGTGGAATCTCCTTGGAGATATTCAAAAGTAATCTGCACGTGGCATACATGGAAAGTATACAGTATTTATAGATTCAGGAATTGAGAGGTGCACTGGGAAGACATCTTCTTGGGACATGTACTTTAGCGGTTGTGTATTATATGCTTTTGTTTTCTAACTCAAATCCTGGAAGACAGTGACCATTTACGTGTGGTTTTGCCATCTCTTGAATGAAGACTCGTAGTTAGATATACCCGTATATGAAGTTGTCCACCTTTAACTACTATACAACGATGAAAGCTGCCTCCACAACGTCACACTGCTGTACCCATACCAGATGTGTTCCTGCACCAGAGTGAATGCATGCTACAGACCAAGGTAACTAATACTAAAGGAAGAAAAAACTTTCTCTTCAAACTCTTCTAATGATTCTGGCCCCATTGGTCTCTAGAGAACCAGAGAAAGAGTTTCAGATTAAAACTATGGTCAGCAGACCCACATTTCTGTAGTATCTTCACTCCACCATTTGCACAAAAGACAGATCTTTCTTGGGGGCCAGAATGAGGCCAACTATAAATGAAATAAATTGCCACAATAAAGAACATCTCCAGCCTTGCAGTTCAAGGTGTTTGCAGCTTTCTTTTCTGTCTGCACATCAAGAAGGCACATGTCCAAGAGTGAAAAAACATTCAAAAATGGCACAGAAACTCAATGCTTATTCAGACAAAGCCTCAGCTTCACAGCCCATTCTCCATCTGGGGAGAAAGTGGCAGAACAATAGATACAAGACAGATGTATGTTGCTTAATGCAGGGCTGGAGGTGCTGACACATTCCCGCATTAGGATGGTAGAAGAGATTAACACGACGGAATGCCCATAAATGTAAAACCACAACCATCCCTAGTTCAATCATTGGTGGAATTGGCTAACCTTAAAAGGGGATATTAATAAGAATAATAACTCATGAAATTAATCCATATTGCTTGCCTGACATTGTGTACTGTCATAAATGTCACTGTAACCACTAGATGTCATGTGAAAACATACCTTTCTCTACCATGTCAAAAAGGTAGGGGATAAGTTTCTCTGGCAAAGATTTAAAAAATAAAACGTTGACATAAATCACTGACTTCTATACCCTTCTCGATAAATAGGCCATTCCTTCCACCTCCTGCCTTGTTCCACTTGGAGGAACAAATTATTGCTGGATGTTTTCCTGCTACGACTGCATCAATAGGAGGGAACTCCCGCACGCCTGGGAGCATCCCTGGAACGGCATGCCATTGCCCATGCCGCTGCATGGGTGTCAGTTTGGCCTGCTCCAGCCAGCACTCTCCCCACACAGTTCCCAGGCACAGTTTTGGCCAGGAGAACAATCCCAGGGATTATTCCCAGTGGGTGGCTTGAAAGCACCAGCCTGTTTCAGAGGCTGAGACCATTAGCAGAGATGTGAACTGTTCTGAGCCAGTTGGCCTCAGTACCCAGTTTCCTTGGCACCCTTAATTTATGTGTGTAGATGTAGCCTGTCCATCTTGCAGGAGAATCTTTCAGACTCACAGTGACCACAGTGTCCAGCTGCCAATTTGGCTGCCAGGAGTGCTTTTTCTCGTACTTGTGACATTACAACTTCATTTTATACAATATTGTGTAGAAAGTAATATTTTTTTTTGGCTATGTTTTTTGCCTGGTAGTGTTACTGATAAGCCATTCCCCATGGATTAGTGCCTAACTTTACGTTAGGCAGACACGTTCACTGCTTTTCACTCCACTATGGAAAAGATTCAGTACTCTTAATCTCCCTATATTACAACTTTGCCTGGCTTTGTTGTGTAGTGAAAATGAGGTAACTCTTCAGGAGTGTTGTTTTTTTTTTTGTGAGTGTTCCTCCTCTATAGGTCCAGCAGTCACCTAGAGGTTACAATAATTGACATTTATGCGAGGCAACAGGTGGACTTCTGCTAAGTAAACTACTGCTTTCTCCAACATGCCGAACAGCTTAAAGGTTTCGTGTGTTTTTAGGTTTTGGTTTTTTTCTTTCTTTTTGTCCCCCTTCCTTCAGAGATCTAGGTTTTAGGTACAGCTCTTCCATACAGTGATGAGACCGGGTGGAAAGTTAACCTCACCTTGTGCAATGCAGTGTTGTGAGAAGGTAATAGCTCCCGTCCCCAGAAGCAGTCTAGTTGTGTCAGACTATTGCTATTGCTCTGCCAAAATGAATTAGTTTTGCTTTTTTTTTGGCACTGATGAAGTTATATGGCTGCTAACTCCAGAGCTACCTCAGTGAACCCTCGCTTGGAGGCCCCTGCTTCACAATGTAGCTGTGGACTTACTGTGAAATTAGTCTCAGGGTCCAATACAAAACTCTTCACAATCACCTCAAGAAGTTTTTAAGGCTCAGGCTATTGAAGCCAGTGTCTACCTAGCATTTAACGTTCTCAGTGTGCATTACTATTTTCAAATAACAACAAAGACTGTATGAAGGGTCTTTCTCAAAGTTGCTAAGGTGTCACCATTTTGACTGTAATATTAATTTGTTCCCTGAAAATTCAGGTTTCCATAAAGATGATCTGCCCAGAATTTTAAAATTAAAGGTGTTGTGCAGAAGGACTTAGTCATCAAAATAATATGTACTGTGCCCCCCACATCAAATAAATGCAGATTTTAAACACACAAATTAAATATATTTCTTCTTTATTATCAATTGCATCCCATTCTCTCATATTTCTCTTGATTTTTCCCCAATTTAAAAAAGTGCTTAACCCCTTCAACTCCAAATCACTTCAATAGCCACCCAGAATCAGGATGAGATACAAAGCTACTGTTTCGTCAATAAAACATACTCTTTAAGAAACAACTATAAAGCAAATGCAAAAAGAGCCTTACTGTGTTAGAATTAAATAAATGACTGCCAAGCCTGTTCCCTGAAGTAGGGTCTAAGGTAGTCACAGCTTCAGCATTCTGTGCAAATAAAACTTTTTATAGGAGTTAAAAAAAAAAAAAATCAATAAAAAGCCACCTTTCGAAAATGTAGAACTGCTGCTAGTGAGTTATATTTTTCAACAGATATCCAATATTTAGCCCTGGAGGGATTTCTTCCTGCAGAGGCTCTAACTCCCTACCAAATGGAAGTGCTCACCTTCCCAGTCGTTTGGACAAGGATTAGCAGGATAAAATGATTTGTTATGCCAATAAAGTTTTTGTTACACTGTAAAATGGTTTGTTATGCTACTACTGATACATAAAAATGTTATGAAAGTTAAGTATGTTGTAAGGTCCAAAAAGAAATAGGCTACTTTTAGGACTAGCTACTAGGAAAAGAAAAAAGAAGGATCTTCTGGTCTACAATTCTTCAGTACTGTAAAAAGACAACCTAAATGACCTTCTAACTAACAATTGAAACTGGTACCCCAATTAGGAAAGCAGTTCTGCATCCAAAATGAATGGGAACTTCCTTAGGTCACCAGTACTCAGAAAATGGGAGGAAACTGCAACAAGTCTGATAATCCAGGTGGTGACTTCTGTCCTGTATGTCAGTAAATTAAACAAGCCTAAACTAGAATTCAGAATGGAAACTGAAGTACAGACTCATGGTATGCTAACCACAACGTGTCACAGATGGGATAGCAAGATGATACTGGAGGAAAACCTTACTTCGCATATGAGATTTCAATTTTAACATTGTGTATATCAATCAGAAGCAGCATCTGAAACTGGCAAATATTTAATTCACAATCAAGCCTTCTAAGTTCCTGGAACATTTTGAACTTGCAATGAATTGTATCCAGAATTTATTTATGATTGTTCCAGACAATCAGTCACTCCACAAGAAAGGGAAGGTCTGTGACATCTAATGCTTTATAATTATTATATCTTTTTTATACTTTTCCATTCTACATTCTTTTCCATGCTGCATTTTCCATGTAGCAGGCTGCTACATACGATACACAGCTATACAGGGAAAGAGCTACCACTTCTAGGAGACCACATGCTGCTCGTGCCAAACAACCATTTAATCACATGCAGAAGCAGCCATCAGACTGAGGAAAGACTGCGGCCAAGACTCATCCAGCCCCAGTGCTTCCTGCACTGCACTTTTTATAAAGACTTCTTGTACTTGAAGATGTTGAATGGTGTGGCAACTACAAAATGTGGATCACAAAGGCAGAGTATTCTGATAATGCAGAGTCCCAGGAAAGAACAAATACCATGGTTAAATATAAACCAGTAATTTAATTCCTAATACTTCTCTGCCCTTTTTCAAGTGTTATATCCATATCTCAATTTAGGAAGAAACTTAGCCATGTATTACATAAAACATATTTACATTCAGGGCTGAATAAATACTATCATTGATTGTGAACTTCAGAAAGGTTTAGGAAAATTAATTTTGGACAAGTCTGCTTTCCTTTGCTGTACATGTCTCAGTGAATGAGAGCTGAGAACTTGAGTTTATTTTCAGCTGTCCTAGGAAAGGCCAGAATGGGGACTACTGTACAGAGCTTTATAGGGTATAAGTAGAGAGAAGAGCAGTCCACATTTTAATGGTGCAAATATAATTCTCTAATTCAAAATACAATTAAAAATCCGTGCTGCTACTCATCAACTACTACATCCCGCTTTGAGGACAGAGACACCCAACAGCAGCAGGCTGCGTGCCAAAGGACTGTCAGGATCCCAGTACAAGAGGAAGTGGGAACTTACAGAGAGGAGTATTTGGATAGCGCTGTGAATGACCTCTAGGTACTGGAAGTCAATTATGCAGCCTGTCACGGAGACGTAGGAGTAATCGTCTAGGATGCCAGGGGCAGAAGGACGCACCACCCTTCGTATGCAGCCGGGACCATGTTCCCGCCACCAAGAACGGTGCATTGAGATGTTAAAGGTCATGAGATCGGTTTCCTAGGAGAGAGGGAGGGAAAAAGTGTGAAAACCTCTAGCTTTGTGTTATTTATGGTAAAGCAAAGGAAAGAAAAGATGTTTTCAATTATTATAAAGAAAACAAAATAAATAACTTGCCTTCCCCATCATCCTAGCAATTTATAAGACGAAAGCAGGCTGTTAAAGGGGAGAGAGGAAATTACAAACATTTATTGCTTATTTTGTAATTGTGCATAGGATCTTCTGTCTGGCAGAAGAACCATCATACCAGGTACCATGCAAAACACAGTGCATTCCTATGTCTCCATGGACTTACAGCCTGAAAACCAATTTTGTTATTACTTGATTAGAATGTCACTTAAGAATTATTATTTTTTTTTTAGCAGGCAAGAGAGATAGTTTTACCCCATGGTACTGGGGACAATCTAAAACAAACTTGTACCATATTTATTTAAAATATTGACTATAAATTATAGCTATTGTTTTAAGTAGGAGCACAGCTGGGCATACTGTTCCAGCTGTCCAAGATTCAAATGAAAAGTTATCTCCAGCCACGCACCCTGATCTCTTTTCTCCCCTCTGCACCCCATCCACGTTACTACCTTCTCAGTTCAGTGAAGAAACCTGGTTCTGTAAACTGATCTGAGTCTAAAATACAAGCAATAACTTCACTCACATAATCTTCAGCCGCAACTACAGCTTGTCTGATCAGGCCTTAAATCTACCCCAATGGGTACTGGCTACATTGTAACCCACACAGTTTGTATAATCTCTGTGCATTGTAGTAAACATCATCCCACTTCCACTTGGAGCAGTAGAAGTGGTAAACATACTAATGTACTACAGATTTTCTAACAGCTTATCTATGAAGTATGAACAGGAAAATTCATCAGAATTCACAAAAGATTTAGGTCTTTAGGTCATGCTCAAGTAAAATACACTGAAGTTGAATGGATGCCACTTAAATGCAAAAAACCCCTTCCTCGCTGGAGATAAATGAGAGTTGAGTTATACTGATACTTTAAATAATTAATTCAGATTTAGGTTTCCACATTTCCCATTCCTAACTTGAAGGTAGTTGTAAAAAATGCGTGCAAAATTGCCAGCCAGGTGCCCACAAAATATCCCAGTTTCCATATGTGCCAGCGTGTGAGCACTGCCATGACACTGATTTGCGCTTTGTGCCCCACTCTGAAAACCTGTCCTGTCAGTCTGTTTGTGGCTGATTACTTTCACCTTGACCAGGGGGACATTTGGTGCAGATTCCAGTTGCAGAAGTCCTCTTGTTGTTTTCATCTGTTAAATGTCTTTATTCTAGCCACATATGAAAATTAATGGCTGAACTAAATCCTGTCAGTGTCTGTTACTGCTAGTTAGCAATCAGAAATCTGCCTGTGCGATCTGCTGTTTTGCTCTCCGTAACTTCTTCACCGTTAAAATACAGACTTGTTGGAGCATCATTGACAGTTAATGAGGCATTTGTCTTTTGGCATTGCATGTCATTCCTTGATACTGGTTTAGAAACTTTTCAGCTGCAATATGAAAATGACTGGTGAAAGCAGAAGCTGACAGACAATTCAGTTTGATGAAAATATAACTATAAATATATAGGCACAGGAAACAGCCGAGGCTTTCTCCGTACAACAATGCCAGAGATTGCACAATGTTACCAAGTGCTTTTAACAAACGCCAACTGTAAGAAATGCCATTTTTCAAGCAGCACACAGATATTCACTCTCATCTATTTCTGTAACTCTTTGTTGAGTAGGAATATGAATTTGCCATGTGGGTTAGTGTGTATCAAATATCGTGAAGTAAAGCTTTGTTATCACCAATGTGGGAATAAATTGTGATGTGTGGCATTGGCGTCACAACTGTCTTCACTCTTGAGGTTTTTTTCTCCCTCCTCTTTTTTTTTTTTTTGTCTTTAAGTTTTGATTCTTATGTACGGCTTCAGTATTTGTGCTTGGCGAGTTAAGAGCCAATTGAACAGAAAAATGGTAAATTTGCATAGGGAAACAGCTTGATAAATGTTGCCAACACATTTGAAATGTAAGAATTTGGCATGTGGTCAGTACAAACACCTCTTAGATATAAAATCTTTCATTCCTGGAATACTGTTATGTTTGGTTCTTGGGGTGATGAAAAAAATTGCTCGACTTGATGGCCTTATTTAGAGATGCTTAACTAGATGGTCATGTTCATATTTCGATGTTGCTGGTGAGGCAGTGAGAAAAGGAAACAGAAACATTATAGTTATAATTCTTTGATTAAAAACAAAAGAGATGTCATCAGAACACTTGATGCTTTTCAAAACATAAATTATTTTTCAGGAGTTATGGACAAAGTCTGGGAGAAGAGCTTTTCAGCACTACTTTTGAATGTGTGTAGTACGCCCTGAGTCCTCAAAGCAGGTAAAAGTGGATAATGATTGTCCAGCAAAGATCAGCTTTAGAAATGCAACCAAAACCAGCTGGTGCATTAGCTTGACCTCTAAAATACCACTTCACAAAATGGCAGCCATAAGCCGTTTGAGCTGATAAATGTTAAGCTGCCAATCAATAAAAGAAAGCCTGACAAAAATCAATCCCCCCTCCTTTTTTTTGCTAATGCACACTCCTCTCTAACTTCTTGGGGATTCTTAATCCATAACGTGAGTCAAATGTGACAGGCATTAAAAAATTAACCTGAATCTTTATCGTCATTTACAGAAATATAGAAAGCAAAAGACTCTTGGTCTGGTGTGCAGGTTTTAAATATCAGTAAACTTCTGAGAATATTTGTGAATTCAGAATTTGGAAACCCTGCACATGGTTGAAAAGCTGCTGCCCAAGCAGCTTATTCTCAGTTGTATATTTAAGGAAAGTTAAGAATTCTTTCAGAGAGTACAAGCAGATGCTTAAAGTTTTCAATAGGTCATGTACTATCTTCCAGTGTCACAAGCAACCATTAAGCAAATGGGTATAAAATGTTTAATCTTCAGCAGGTGATGTAAAGTAAACTGCTTATTTCTTATAGAAAAATGCTGCTGCTTCATAGCAAAAGACTCAATTTCAAGCTCTGTAGAAAAAACATCACGTAGTCTGACGAGTCCAGCTGGGATTCATTTAACAATTGAAATTTCAGTCATGGATGGAAAACTGCTGTCTTCTGAGCTTCAGACTTATGGCATATATCTTGACTTTAATTCCACACATTATTGGGCGAACTGTGCTTCCTCAGCTGGTAACCTCTCAGACAGATGCCATAAATGAAAAGTGGGCAGAACACAGATAACAGGACTTCCAGGAAAATTACGGGGGACTTAGGGAAGTGACACAGGGAAGGGAAATCCTACATCCTGCTCCTGCCTTTTTCAGTCAGCACTAAAGCAATACTCTATTCTGTGGTAAGAAGTTTACTTCTGAGCATGGGATCAGACCAATAATCACCCTTGTACTGATGCAGGGTCCCACCTAACTGCCTACGGCTTTTTAAGCTTTTAAACTATGTACAGGATTTGTGTTGGCTGTCAGCCCAAGGATTAATTTTGATCATTATTGGAAATCATTGCAATGGCAGGTACTTCCTTTTAGGTGAGATGTAATCCCTTTAATTCTCAGTAATACTGTTTCTAAGTGCTTGGAGATAATGTTTAATTTCATTATATCTGCTTAAATTCCAGATTTGGTTTCAAGTGGACATTTTCTATTGGGCAGGGCTTTGAGCAACCTGATCTAGTGAAAGATGTCCCTGCCCATGGCAGGGAGGTTGGTCTAGATGATCGTTGAATGTCCCTTCTGACTCAAACCATTTTATGATTTTATGATTCTATTTTTAGGTGGTGAACTTAGATAAATTTTAACAGATAATATCTTAACATGGTTTATTTTAAAACTAAAGAGTAATAATAAGGATGATGTTACTTTCATTTATTTGTCTGTACTTTATGTACAGAGCCTATAACAACAGCACAAGAAATTAATGAGAAATTAAGACTAACTAAAATCACCAGAGGTAAAGAAAAAAATACATTAAAACTCCACCAAAAGAAACCCAAAAGCAAACACCCCCCCAACAACAAACAAACAAAACCCCAACGAACCGTAACACAACCCAAGATTGCCTTGCATAACAAACAAATTTGCTGTGACACAATGATTATGCAACACAGAAATATTTTTTTTAATTGTATGTTTCTGCTTTATGACATGCTATTTTATATTTCTTTCATTACTTGTTAGTATCTGAAAAATACACTCTGAGGAAAACTGTAAAAAAGACATTAGTATGTTGAGTGGGATGGAGGAGAAGCACTTTTTCCTCCGCAAGACAGTGGCCAACACTTGACATTTCACAGAAAGGTGCAAGAGCACAAAGGCCTGGCAAAACATAATGTTGGAGATCTTGACTTTATTGTTGCTTGTGTGGTACCTTGCCCTTCCTAACACTTTTTATTTTATTGATACTATAATGCTTATTATAAATGAACATGAATTAGGCCAAGGCAAGAAATAGTTATATTCCATTTCCTAAGAGTAAGGAGGATGCTCCTGTTTTGACTTGCTACCCAGTTTCTGTTTTTACCAGTGAGGATAAAAGATTTTCAAACACCTGGTCACCAGGTAATAAAAGATAATACACATAATGCTAGGAAAAAACCAGTACATTTCCTTGTAATTCTCTACACCAAATTAAGCTTGTAGTTAAGATGCAGTGGTGTTGGCATGGAGAAGGGACATGCACATTCCTTGGTATCTAATTTCAAGGAGACATTAATCCTCATTAGATACAAATTATGTGTTCCAGCATTAACGAAACCTGCTAATTGTAGAAGTCTTTTGAAGCATGAGCATCGGCTATTAGCCAAAGACCTCCATTGGCAGCATAACCTTAGTTTTCTACCCAGTTATTTCCTGAAACCGCAGGTTCTGATCCTGGCTTGCTCTGTGCATAACCAGTTATGCTCCATCTCCTCTCACTACCACTGAACAAATTGGTTTTGCAGGCCTGGGCAGATAATACTGAAGAAGTCCATTGGCAAAAAGGAAACTTTTGTCACTTGCTCACTGTCTTGATTTGGGTTATCATTTTTGAATACTGACTATTGACTTTTTTTTTTTAATTTAAACTCTTGCTTCAGTGTTACACAGGTGGCTTTTACCTGTCCCATGAGCTAGAGACTGAAGGTAGCCCATTCAATAATTCTGACATTCCTGCTAATGGGATGGAACAATGAAGCATGCTGCTTCCAGGCAAGCTCTCTAGGTTGAGATGGCTGCTGAAAATATAGTACAGTCAATATCTCATCCTCATCCTGAGCACTCTGGTGAAGAGATTACATGAAAAGCATGCTTAAATTGAAGCTTATGGTTTGACTCAGTTGTCTGAACTGGCTGATAGACTAGACCTAGCAAATAAAAGAGAAAATTCACAGTATCAATCTATTCAGATAATAGACTATGAGCTAACCCAAGCATCATGGGCTGGGAATGGTTAAAAAAGGTAAAGTAATTTCTGGGTGATGTGGTTAGAGGTTCATGGCTCCCACTCAATGAGACTGGAGATTCACAGGTTGAGCAAATCCTGCAACTATGATATTAGACCATGACTACAGGAAGGGATTTCCATATCAAGCATAACTACGGTTAGAAGTTACACTGATTTAATCTATTTTTTTTCTCAATCAATCCACAGTACAACACTTGTTAACCATTTGGCTATGCCCCCACCTGTTCACACCCCCCTCCAACATGAACGAGCTAGGCAGTACTGTCGTCTTCTTTTACTACTTTTACTCCCTGGGCTATAGACAGTGCTGTCAGATTTTATTTTATTTTTTTAAAGTGAACAAAAGAAGTTTTTGAAATTTATTTGAAAAACAGGCAGATGATCTACCTATATGATAAAAATAGTTCTTCTGCGTTGCTTTATTTGCCACATCCTCAGAGATCTATTTCCTGCATTGTGAAACAGGCAATTTTAAAATTAGATTTAACGAACTTACTAGCAAAGTGGAATGTCTTTAGAAAGCCAGAAGGCAAGAAGTCAACAAGAAAAGCATACTGCTGTCTTCTTCGTGCACTGTTAGTATTAGTCGGAAGAAGAAGTCAGAAGAACCAGCAAGGAACCGTTTTCTGAAACTTGTTGCCCCTAAAGATGAACTTTGATCTTTGGCAATATTCAGATCCATGCTCAAATCTCAGCTCCATGGCTTATGAATTTTCCATGCTACACCTCCCATTTGTGGCACTCTCTCTGTCTCAGAAACAGTCCAGAGAGGTAACACAGTATGGCAGAAATAAGCTCCAAGCCCAAAGGGAAAATTGGCATGAGACAGGATGATTGGATCAATATGAACCTGTCATAGGAAGTTCAACATGGGCATGGAAATTCAACGTGAACACAAAGAAGTAATGACTGCCCACAAAAGCTGTTGTGCTCTGATGGCGTCCTTGGCATGTGATTAAGCTGAGCACCTAGTTTTAGAATTGCTCTCACCTATTCTCCCTGATGATCCAGAGGTATGAGACAACACAGGTTTGGAGTGATGGAAAATTGCGAGGACTGCTTCAAGTTTTGAAGACTGGGAATATTAACAGGATAAGGGTTTGTGTGAAGTGAAGGGTTTGTGCAGATTGGTGAGTCTCTCACTGGAGCCATATCTGATTTTGACTGAAATGAAGAATCAAGACAAGACTGAAACATAACTGTAATAGTGAAGAACTAGAAACATCATTGACAGGCTATATTTAGCCACCAGCACAAATGTTGTAGGAAAACTTCTCAGGGCAGAGAAGCAGGAAAGGTTAAAGAAAGTTTTGGTATACAAAAAAAACCAAACAACGACAACAAAAAACAAACAATGATGGGCCATAAAAAAAAAATCTCTCCAAAAGGTTCATAAAACTATGAACATTTGAAAAATGAGTTATAATGTAAAGCAATTTTGAGTTTCAGCAAGAACATTTTAACCTTTTTCTTTTCTCATTGTTTTTAAGTGGGATTGCTGAGATCCCTAAGGAGTTACATGTACACTTGAAATATTACAAAATTAAAATTTGACACAAGCATACCTTCCCTCAGAGATAAACTGCCTCAAACAGCTATAGAAAGCTCTTGCCACACTATTTTATGATGTTTTATTTATTCCTATGCAAAGCAGAAAGAACCAGACTCATGTGTCTGAGTGCCTCACCACTGTATACAGCATCCTAGCATTGGACAAAAACACTAGTTAAGGAAGCATATACCTATCGAGAATACTCTTGCAGTGTTGATGGGGACTGTATTTCTCCACTTAAAATGGACAGGTCTGGCCTGGCTTGATCATGCAAAACTCTTTGTTCTTCTGTAGTTCCCTGTCTTTTGTACCTTGGACACCCTAATGTGACAAACTCTGCAAAACCAACCCTTTCTTGGGCTTTTATTATAGTTCTAACATTACTAGAAAATGTATGCAAATAGGAGACACAGTTTGTGCCAAAAGCCCACATAATCCAGTATGAGGAACAGATGCAGTGTAGCCTCTAGCCAAAACAGGATTCAACTTCCTTATTATCCAAATAACCGTATTTTGTACACAGTGGTTGTGAACAAGACAAAGCATGGGGATGAAGACATGATTAAGAACACAATGTTGCAATAATAGTACGTTTAATTTTAACAATTTCCTTAATTCTGGTGGGTTCTGTGATCTATGTCTCTGTCCCATCTATGAGATACCATAACAAGTCTTGCTATATAAGGAGATAAATGTTACACTAGAGATAAATGCATGAGAAAGCGTGTCCTAAATTTAAGAGCCTGTACCAGATTCCAATTACATTAAAAAGCACCATAAGAAGGCTTTTGAAAACTCACTTGAATGTTGAAATTTCTGAGAAGAAAAATAACTCCCTCTTCTGAGACTAACCAGAATGTTCCTACCTGCATCTAGGAACACTTTTAAAGATTAATAGGCCTGTTTAAGCGACTGCTATTGTGTTCTCTGTTTTGCTTGCTTGAAGCAATGCAATTGTTCACCATATTGCCAACTCTTGTTGTTTTATGGCAAGTCTGGTTATGTTCAGCACTTTTGCTAAAGCCTCCATTCCCAGGGACATCACATTACAATAAGAAGTTTGGCTTGTTACAAGAAAGCTGAAGAGAAAAAGCTTCAAAAATCATGAGCCTTACTGCTAGGCATTTCCAGCCTGTGCTGTAACTTGCATTATTTGCTGCTTTTCTTAAAGCTGAGGTCCTGGAATCTAGATGGGAAGCGTCTGCAACACTAGTCTGGATCACGGCTATCCAGGGCACCATGTGCCACAGTCCCCCATCTCACATGATCATGGATCCTTCAGGGTATAGGAAAGGACCAACTGTTATTTAACTGTGATCAAAGGCAATTACTTTAGTGCACCCTAAAAGCTTAAAACTCAGAGGTCATAAGAAGTACTCAATTTTATTGATACCTGAATCAAACTGCATGATTTCTTGGAACTTCTGTCAAGAGATCCTGGTGGGTTTTTTATGTGTGGCGTGGTGTTTTTTGTGTTTTTTTTTTTTTTTTTTAATCTTAATGTGTGTAAAAGGCAACCAGAAAGCTGTGCTAATTCACTGCATCTTTTGAGTGAACTCCTATACAGCCCATTGAATAAACCTGTCTGCCACAGTGGTGGGTTGGCTCTGGCTGGACACTAGGTGCCCATCAAAGCCACTCTATCACTCCCCTCCTCAGCTGGACAGGGGAGAGAAAATATAACTAAAGGCTCGTGGGTCAAGATAAGGATCACTCAGTAGTTACTGCCATGGGCAAAACAGATTTAACCTGGGGAAAATTAAAAAACCCCTAAATCTTAAAGCATCTTCCCCTCACCCCACCCTTCTTCCTGGGCTTAACTTTACTCCTAATTTCTCTAGCTCCTCCCCTCAAGTGGTGTGGAGGGACCAGGAATCGGGGTTGTGGTCAGTTCATCACGTGTTTTATCTGCTGCCCCTTCCTCCTCAGAGGGAGGGGACTCCTCACACTATTCCCCTGCTCCAGTGTGGCATCTCTCCCACAGGAGAAAGTCCTCCATGAACTTCTCCAATGTGTGTCCTTCCCACGGGCTGCAGTTTTTTATGAACTGCTTCAGCGTGGGTCCCTTCCATGTAGTGCAGTCCTTCAGGAACAGACTGCTCCAGCCTGGATCCCCCACGGGGTCACAAGTCCTGCCAGCAAACCTGCTCCAGCCTGGACTCCTCTCTCTGTGGTCCACAGGTCCTGCCAGGAGCCTGATCCAGCGCAGGCTGTCCATGGGGTCACAACCTCCTTCAGGCATCCACCTGCTCCGGCATAGGGTCCTCCATGGGCTGCAGGTGGATATCTGCTCCACCATGGATGTCCATGGGCTGCAGGGGCACAGCTGGGCTCACCATGGTCTGCACCATGGGCTGCAGGGGAATCTTTGCTCCAGTGCCTGGACCAGCTCCTCCCCCTTCTTCTTCACCCACCTTGGTGTCTGCAGAGTAGTTGTTCTCACATATTATCACTTCTCCCTCTGGCTGCAATTGCTGTTGCACAGCAACTTTTTCTCCTTCTTAAATATGTGATACCAGAGGCACTACCATGGTCGCTGATGGGCTCAGCCTTGGCCAGCAACAGGTCCCTATTGGAACCAGCTGGCACTGGCTCTATTGGACTTGGGGGAAGCTTCTAGAGGCTTTTCACAGAAGCCACCCCTCTAACCTTCCCACTACCAAAACCTTGTCATGCAAACCCAGAACAGCCGCTAAGAGATTGCCAAGAAGTGAGTATCTGCGCTACCGAAGCCCTCCTGAAAACTCAGAATACAAAATAACACGACACAACAAGTAGCAGAAGTGTATTGAACTGCTAGGGATCTGTTTTCTTATTATTTTAATTCCAGTGAAGCACAAGATGCTCCTAGAAACATGTGCTTCCTCATGACACTCTTGATTCTATATTTTTTGATTCTATATTTTATCAGGTCATCTTATTTTTGCCAGTCTCTCAGGTTTCGTGGTACTATTTGCCAATGACCTTGGCTTTAGCAGAGCAATCCTTTAATCACAGACCGTGCTTGCTTTCTGCTGGAGCAATGAAAGTCTCCAAAATGAATTTGACATATTTTTAAAAAAAGAAAAGACAGTCCCTATAGAAACTTTAAGGTTGGATGATGAAATCTGAAATCCTCCTTTCCTAGCTGCGGAAACAAAGCACTAACAACTATGGAAAAGAGAATCTGCTGTATTCATTAGTCCAAATTTTAGGTTCCTTAAAACATTTTATGAATTTATGTAAATACATAAATATATGCATGTTATGTATTTTATTTATGTCTACACAGTATGTATATATTTTTATATTTACATAAATATATGAAATAAGTAGATATATATTTATATTTACACGTGCAAATTAATGACCTAACAGTGGTTTCTGAGAACTGACAACCTTGGTCAAAGAATGCAGCATTAACAATCTCCTTCAGCAATGCATTGTACCCTGGCCTTAATCAGATTAAATTAATTTGCAGCTTAATCCACCTCCGAACCTCAATCACTCTCACAGACATTCACACAAAGAGAGTTTTATTTGTCCTCTTGAGCAATTTTCAGAAGAATATTTCAGAAACAAGGACTCCTTTTTCTCTGACATTCTACATCTACAGGAGGTCTAAACTTTTGAAGTTCTTTTGATGAGATTATACAGAAAGATCTGATGGTGTCCAGTAACTTTTGAGTAATTTCATGTTTGTCATGCCAAAGGAAATCAGTGAGGTCCTAAGTTTACTTATATTTTTTTCATTCTGAAGACATTTCTCACAAAAGTTCCCTTAATCAACATGGTCGAATATGTTTCCCAGAAATGTACTTTTAATTCAAGAGGGAACTATATAAAAGGCTCTGTTAAGAACTTCAAGTGTAGGTGGAATATTTAATGGTCCTGTTAACAGATGTTATATAAAACTGGTCACTTTAAGACATGAATAAAGCCACTGAGAAGCCTAATGATCCATTCACTCTTTAATACTACAGACTTGTCTGTAATCCTTCATCACACAATTTTTAATATATCCTGCTCTAATAAATAAGAACAAAATGAGACCACTGCAAAGATATAAGAGTATATTGATTTTTGAAAGGATAGTTTCATTTCACTGTCAAATTTGAAATAATATTAACAGACAAAGGGAGGAACAATAATAAATTTTTAGATAGGCTGATAGAGTTGTGAATGACAGCAAGACACAACTGTAGCAGGACAAGTAATATTAACATCAGTTTACACACTTATTGAATATACAAAATCAAGATTACTATGTGAAGAGTTTCGTCAAACAGAAAAATGATTTTCAGTTTGCCTGAGGGAAAAAAGAATCAAAATATTGCCAATATAAGGGCTTTTTCTGCAAGCTGCTGTCTACAAAATCCTATACGCTTTGGAGATCATTAATCTTTACAATAAATAATAGTAATCACTACTAGAACTAGATTTTAACTTTGTAAGTGCTTCTATTTTTAAAACTGGTTTTAAGAGCAGTGATACGAAGATGACAGTGTGACTCCAGAAGGTAGCTGAAAGTCTGAGAAGTCTACAAAGCTACAGAGTTAATTTGACAAGCACACATGTGCATTACTTAATTTCAACAAGCATCCCATTGACATTAGGGATCTACACATATTTGCTGGATTAAGGCCAACAAGAAAAGCAATGAGAAAGACATGAGAGGAAAAGGATGAGAAATAAGAACATATGAGTAAATTCTTACTAGCCCAATTATATACACCTTGGCAATAATACAGAATTTTTTTCAGTGTAGTATGTCTTATACAGAGTGTAGCACACTGATGCATAGAGGAATCATAGAATAGAATCATTTCAGTTGAAAGAGACCCTCAGTATCATCAAGTCCAACCATTAACCTAACTCTAGCACTAAACCATGTCCCTAAGAACCTTGTCTAAATGCCTTTTTAACACCTTCAGGGATGGTGACTCCACCACTTCACTGGGCAGCCTGTTCCAATGCCTGACAATCCATTCCATGAAGAATTTTTTCCTAATATCCAATCTGAACATCCCCTGGTGCAACTTGAGGCCATTTGCTCTTGTCCTATCACTTGTTACTTGGGAGAAGAGACCAACACCCTCCATGCTACAACCTCCTTTCAGGTAGTTGTAGACAGTGATAAGGTCTCCCCTCAGCCTCCTTTTCTCCAGGCTAAACAGCCCCAGTTCCCTCAGCTGCTCCTCATCAGACTTGTGCTCCAGACCCCTCACTGGCTTCATTGCCCTTCTCTGAACTCTCTCCAGCACCTCAATGTCTTTCTCATGATGAAGGGCACAAAACTGAACACAGTATTCATGGTGTGGCCTCACCAGCTCCAAGTACAGGGGATGATCCCTTCTCTAGTCCTGCCGGCCACACTATTCCTGATACAAGCCAGGATGCTGTTGGCCTTTTTGGCCACCTGGGCACACTGCTGGCTCATAATCAGCCAGCTGTCAATCAATACCCCCAGATCCTTGTCTGCCAGGCAGCTTTCCAGCCACTCTTCCTTGAGCCTGTAGCGCTGCCTGGGGTTGTTGTGACCCAAGCGTGGACCCAGCACTTGGCCTTGAAAAACCTTATACAATTGGCCTCAGCCCATCGATCCAGCTGGTCCAGATCCCTCTGTATGGCCTTCCTACCCTCCAGCAGATTAAGACTCCCACCCAATTTGGTGTCATCTGCAAACTTCCTAAGGGTGCACTCAATCCCTTCATCCAGATCATTGATAAAGAGATTAAACAGAACTGGCCTCAATACTGAGCCCTGAGGAACACCACTCGTGGCTGGCTGCACACTGGATTTGGTTCTGTTCACCACAACTCTCTGGGCCCGGCCATCCAGCCAGTTCTTTGTCAAGGAAGGTTTCCTTGAACAAACACATGGCATATTTTGCTGTAAAACTCTAGTTAAGCCTGTGAAAACAGTCCACAGGTGACTGTAGTGGATGTTAATGTTACCTTCAGTTGCAACCGCTGCTCTTTTAGGAATAAGTTTTTAAAGGCAAATTTCCCTTTCAGTCCCTGGGAGAGGAAGAAGAGCCTGAAGAGATGAGATGTTGTTTACATTTGGCTTATTCCTTGCTGATAGCTAACGTCTGTGTGCCAAATAGAAAAGATATAGACAAATTCAGCAGTAAGAATGTTTTGGGGAAGACAGGAGACTGGATAAAGCTGGGAAATTTTGAGATGTAGAGATATTAAGTAGGATGGGATACAGTTTCCTGCCTCTTATTGCTCCCTGACCCTCGCAGACCCCTCCACTGCTGCTGTCTCAGTAATTGCCTCTTCTCAGAGCCAGAGGCTGAACAACAGTTTTGCTTCATAAAGGAGAGCTGAGGGCTGGCTGGATGAGAGGGGACAGGTCAGCTCTAATTGCTGCATGGCTGTGGGCATCAAAGCAGCTCCAGCTCAGGTGTCAGCAGCTATGGGGAAGAACAGAAACCCGCCCTGCAGCACCAGGTGTTTGGATGTTGTCTAGCAGGGCTAGGGATCAGGAAACATGATGGTAAAAGTCTCACCAAATGCTGCTCCCTCTTGATACTTCTGGATAACTCTCCTGTCTTCACATCTACCATGTTGCAAGTCTTTACATCTACACTTTTGTGGTTTTATATCTAAGTTCCATAGTAGTGATATGGCTAAGTGGCCACTGGTAGGACAGACCCTCAGGAACTTCAAACAGCTTTGAATTAGATCCCTTTCAGCCACTTCGGTCTAAAAGAGAAGGACCTGAGGTGACAGGATAGCTACAGGTGCGTAGCTATAAAGGCACACCAACACGCACACCTAGAATACAGACACACCTTCACTGCCCCACACTGAACTTTGCTTTCCTGTTGGGTATTAAAATAGATTTTGCCAACTTGATTTTTTTTTAAAAAATACAAACACTCATGCAAACACAAGGAAGGCATTGAGTTATATATTGTAATCAGGTAGGTGTTCACATAGCATGCAGAACATAGTGGGAACAGAGACCTTAGTTTTGCAAGTTAGAAAACAAAGGAAACACCTGCAGACATCTGAATTTGTGAAGTTGTTCTTTCTGAAATCTTCTCTTGACAACAAGAAAAACAAATATTACAGAGTAAAGACTTAACGACCTGAACATGGAAAACTTAAATATCCTAATGGAAAAAAACAACCAAACAAAACCTCCTCAATCTTCATATTCAGTTTCATGTTAAATGCATTGGGAAGGAGAAATTTTTCAGCTGAAAATGCACTTCCAAATAAGAGTAGTAAAAAACAGTAATAAAAAGAACGTATGTCTCAAGGTTTATCTCTGAACAAAGAATATGGCCTAGTTAGAAACTCGTGAAAAGGAAGATTTCTGGGGAAAGATCTGATCTAATTTCACAGCTTTAAATATCATCTTGAATGTGTTACTGTATCATTCTGCTACTGGTCCGTTTCTTGTGGAAATACAGAAATATTACAATTATTTAACATGATTTTATAAGGTCATTATCTCACATGGGTCCAAAATTTGAAACCAAAAAATTGAATGTTTGAGATGTCACCTTTAAAATGCCCCATCACATGATTTTACTGAACTCTCTAACCTGAAGTTAGTGGTCTAGTTATAGTTTCTTTTTTAAAAAAATGTATTGATAAAAGCTCCCAGGTTTTTTAAAGATTCCAAAAACTTTACAATTAACTTATTATACTTTATTAAATTCAGAAAAAAAAAAAAAAAAGTTTTAATTATTTTTACTGGTATAGTTGAGAAAGCACAAGTCTTCTAAAATCGTGCTAACTTTACTACGCTGTAGTTTAGAGAGGTAAAATCTATGGGCTGCAGTTCAGATCTGTAAAGTCCACAATTTTCATTCACTTTGCAGCAAATTCTCTGGCAGAAACAAAACAACTGAACTGCAAGGTTCTGTCATGGAATGATACCCCCTTACATCCCAAAATGAGCTTTCTTGGAATGTACTTCTAGAATGGAGCACATGCTGGTGATACTATATAATGAGAGGAATTAAATATTGGTACAAATGAAGGCAACTCCTAATGCTAGCATTAGGATTTGTGGATGTATAACTCTTTTTTCTTCCTATGTGAGTATATTGCTGCTTTAAAACTTTGCTATGATTTGAGGAAAATATCTTTGTTCTTCAAAAATTGTGTTAGTCTTATTTGTTTAGGCAAAGTCAATGATGCTGTGATAGAATAAAAAAGTTATTGTGATTATTGTAACAAGGTTACACAAATGGACTTGTCAGGGAAAGGATGTTTCAATAGCTATGATTAGCTTAACTGATCACTTCAGTGGAAGGTGCACTTTCTTAGAAGTGAGGAGACCACCTCCACTATATGATTTAGACTCAATTCAAGTACAATCCCTCCCACAGCTTTTTGAATTACAAGGTATATATCTCAGAAAGGCCAAGAAAAAGTGAGAAACAAAAGACAGCCTTTTACAAAACACCAAATTTCTAAGAAAGTAAACAATTTGTCTTCCCTGAAATAAAAAACATAAAAACCTGACAAACTTTATACATAGATCATGTCTGAAGAATAAATTCTTTGGAGTCCTCTCACTAAAGCAAAAAAGAGAAAACTGCTCTAAACAAAGAAGGTTTGCTCCTGCTGACATTAAGTGCTGTCACAGACAATTCTTTGGACAGCCTTTAATCTCCAAGATATTTAATCATGTAGATTGTGCTAACTCATGAATGAAAAGCAAAAAAAACAACCCAAAACAAAAAATCCCTATTAACACAGCATGAGTAAATCATACAGAATTAAATCACACAGATTGCCACAGCCAAAGCCTGGTCACAGAGTGGTACTATTTCAGCTAAATTGATATAATTAAATTGGCATGATTTCCACCACCATAGAAACAATTATAATGTTATAAAGGCATCTTAACAGTCTTTCTACAGTACTACAGTATGGAGAATAAACCATAATGGTATAAGGAAGCTTCGTAATATAAAGCATAATAATGACCATGGTTGTGACTATACCATTTCAATAATTTAATTAAAACTAAAATTTCACCCCTAACTCATGTAGTAGCATTGCTGTTTAGCCCAAGCCTTTGCTTCCTATAAAGTGTAAAATGGCCTATCAGGGAGTAAATTACCCCGCAAATATCATATAAAGGGCCCTAACAAAATTACAACTGGCCCATACTGCTGGTGTGACTCAAAGTCCACTAAAAATTTTTTCTGCTTATGATCCTTCCAGAGACTTTTAAGGAAATGAGAAAGCCTGTTCGATCTGTAACTAACAGCTTCATCAATCTGCATGGATGAAGCACTGCTATGGGTGGTAATCTACTAAATTCTGATAGTGATGTATCAAGTTTCTGGAAATCCTAAACAACTGACCGCAGCTCATGTGCCGAGCAACTGGACATCAAATATATATTGTGCAGACTGTCCGAATTGCTGTGTGTCTCAGGTCAGCTAAGCATCTGCAGTACGTTCCTAGTGAGAAATGTTGGACCTATTGGTCTTGAATAGCCAGTACTCACAGGTGTATAATAAATCAGGTATGTCTTTTAGTCTTATCCTGTCAGCTTCAAAAATTACGTGAATCACATCTGGTGAAATGCTGGTTTACTGAAATCAACATATGTTTCTCTGTCAGTTGCACTGGAGCTAAAGTTTCAGTCCAGCTGCATTACTTTTGCTTCTGTCTCTGCTTAATTTTCCAAATCCTATGTTTAAACTTGTCCTTGTCTTCCAGACCCTACTCATCACCGACTCAGCCACCGTGCTGGATTGCTATTCCCATCACAGTTACCTTTGGTCCTTTAAATTTTGCGAGAGACTAGGTACTTTTTCTGTGCATTTTTAAGAAGTAAACAAGAGTAAATAAACACATTATCTACGACAATGCACAGTACTTTAAGAATGTTTTTCTGTAAATAAATCAGAGAATTTATTTTCTAACATGGTACAATACTCAAATAAAATATAAAGTCATGGGAATTACTGCTCCAGAAAATGACATAAGGCTGTGGCAGTATGGAACAGTACCTCCTTTTATAATATATGCATACTCACCTGCAACACTTGTCTCTTTTAAAAAGTTATGAATAGCTACGAGCCCTTCCGTGTTACATAGCAAGGGAAAACATAATTCAAAACTAATGCTATGCTACAGTGGGAGAAAAAAAATTGCCTTTCTAGAATATTTCCTTCCCTTCCAGCTTAGAGAAAATGGGCAACGAAATGCATTGATGCACCTGCGCTGAAAGGAATGCACATAAGAACGTTCAGCTTGGTGAAGAGTTTGCCCTTGGGAATGTGATGGTCAGGGAAGAAGAGAAACTAGACATTGGATTTTAGCTCAGAAAAGCCAATAGTAAGAGAATAAGAAACATCAACAGTTATGAATACTGGCAGCATCACATGGGT
The DNA here is from genome assembly GCF_036013445.1 of Caloenas nicobarica. Lineage (NCBI taxonomy): Eukaryota > Metazoa > Chordata > Aves > Columbiformes > Columbidae > Caloenas > Caloenas nicobarica. Next base: position 127,393,080 of record NC_088246.1, on the reverse strand, counting down.
AGAGTTTCTGCAACAGCAACATTCTAGGCATTAATGCCATTGTCATTTAGAGCCATAGAGTAACTATAAAAATTTAAAAAATCTCCTGTGACTGAGGTTTACTGTTGCACATTAGACTTACAGTCAAGTAACTACTGCCATCATATTTTACAGCATTGTCTGTTGCTGTTAATAATTCCAGGTGTTTGATTGGAAAGATAGAGTTATACTAGAATTATCTTATTAATCTTTAATCCCTGTCATGTTCAGAGAAGTCTCTTTTCATATTTTTTTGCCTTCAGGATATTAGGGTGGATTTAGAGAAGTATTTTCACCAATTTTTACAGGTTAAACTAATTGAAATTATAGAATTGCAAACATCACATATTTCTATTTCAGTATTTGATTTTGTAAACTGCATAAAATATCAAAGGTGCAATCATGCTTCATTCAGAATGTGGATTACTTAGTCCAAGGTCAGTGCAGCCCTGCTTATTACGAACTGCTTAGGTTAAGTTTTTACCTGCATGCTGGCTGTCAAATAAGGGGAAAATAGCTCCAAAGCAACCTTACGCTTCTGCCAAATCTTGGTGTCAGGCTAATTCAGAGCAGTCTTTTTGTAACTCCCTATTCCACCAGCTAAAATATTCCCTATTAATGGAATCTCCTGTACGTAACACTCTTCTCAAGTGTTTTTTAAAAACCCTTAGCGTTGCAAACAGGTGAGGTAGGTTTACAATACAAGGGTGTCTAACCTTGAAGGAAATTCTCAACCACATACTTAAAGTAGGATTATTTGGACTTTCTTTAAAGCCCTTTCCAAAGAAGTACAATGAAGAGTGGCATCTGTCCCACCCCTGTCTGTTCATCCCTCCAGTTCTTCAGAAATATCTAAAAGTGGCAACTGACAGACGCCATCTGTATTGACAAGGATTATCAGTAGGACGTTGTCACAAACAAAATGCTGGAGGCAATGTCATCATTAACATCTTCCTCCTCAGTTTAGGCATGGTTTGTTTTGTTTTGTTTTCTTTTTACTGAAGCATAAGATAATGTAAAATAGATTAGCAGTACCAGCCAGGCAGGTGCCAGCATCTTCAGTACCAGCATCAATCACATAATTACTCCCACTGCATCATTTCTCAGATGTCACAGGAAAAGCTTCAACTTTCAGTTTTCCAGAATGTGGCTAGTTTGCCCATAGTCAGATGGTGCAATAGCAGTGAAACATCTCTTTTATTATCTGAAAATGGGTACAGATTGCTAAGGAAGGGTTTAAGTGTACTAGAAAACATGTTTGCCTCAGTGTTCCTCTGTGAGTGGTTTATGCTCTCAGTCCATCATCCAGGGTAGTCTTCAGTGTTGCTAGTGACAGTCTGAGAAAGAAAAATAGGTAAACACAGCAACTAATGTGGAAAACCTAATTTTTTAATGATTTCTCTGGAAAATGTCCCAGATTCCACATCTGCATTGGCACAATAGCCTGCACTTCAGAAAGCGAGTCTCACTGGAGGTGCAGTGAGAACAGCTACATTTACTCACAGTGTGTAGGCTGCTTTCCTTCTCTTCATTTGAAATACTGTGCCTGCTACTTATCCTTTAAAAAAATGCAGCTAGTTTTTACGAACAAGAACAATATACTTTATAAAAGCCACAGGTAGGCTACCTTCTAGTTCCCCAATATGCCAGTTGTGACACTGAGCAGAAAAGGTGGAGAAACAAATCTGTACGACAGACAGATCTTCAGCACAGTTAAGACACATTCTTTTGTTTTCTCATTGTGATATTTTTAGCTTGCCTCCTGTGTTTCTATACTTGTAGTACGTAAGTGCTTGTTATGGTCAAGACACAAAAAGTACACTCCCAGGCATTAACTCTTTGGACATTTTTTCTGTAGTACAAATATCAGATTCAATTTCCCATATGTAATTTTTTACCTCCCACAGAATTTAATTTTTACAATATTTCCATTCCTATTGCTCAGGATTTATAGCCATATCATGTTAAAAAAAAAGTTGAAATAAACCATTCCATGACTTCATGAAAGTCATTGTGTTTATTCACAGCATTGCCAGTCAGTAAAGAGGACATCACAGCATATATGAAGGAGCACGTTCATTTCTGAGAAAACAAAGAGATAGCAAATATTCTAGTGGGTTTTTTTCTAGGATGCCCAACAGTAAAATGCTACATGCTATACAGACAGACTGGCTAATATTTCTCCATATTCTTAAAATATATGTTTGAAACAAGTGCAAAACTCAGCCAGGGCTTCCATCACTCTCCCAGTCCAGTCTTCCCTCTAAAAACAACTGTCTTCTCCTTTTGAGGAGAGGGAAATCAAGAAAACCCTTGCAAGAAAGAAAAAAATTACAAAATGGTTTGAGAAACTTGCATTTTCTTTTACAACCCACAGAAGATTTAAGAAGGTGCTTGTTTATTTCATAAGGAAAGGAGTATTTATTTTTGTGTAACACATAATGTGGGAGTATCCTCTATTTTCTTTGTATGGTTAGAGGGGGGATAACCCCACAAGACAGCCTTTCCAGTCCTTTCTCTTCACTTGACTCTCCCCAAAATAATCTCTCTTAAAAATGTTTCTAAAAAAACCCCTGTAATGGGCCCTGTAAGGCCCCATTTTTGTTTCATGGCTACTCATCCTATGAAGAAAATAAGTTCTGTATTGGCAATGAAATTTCATTTATTCTGCAGTCCCATTAAGGCACCTGTGTGCATGTTCCCCAAGGATCAGGGGACTTCTCGAGACAATCATGGGCTCAGGTGTGCTGAAAAGGTTATTCAAGAGAGCCTAAGGGCAATCAGTCTCTTCATTCATGTACCTTTTGTCCCTGGTAAGGCTCCAGCATGCACATACACTATTGGACATATTTTTTTTTTACAACTTTGAGATCTTTCTCATATGCTGGTTCTGTGCCTTGCCTGGCCCATAAGTCAGCTGTTACATCATATTTTTCATAGGTTTCACTATAATTTCCTTAAAATCCTACAGAAGATGCTTGAATATCTATGTGTCCATAAAGGCACATAAACCCTATTCTATTTACAAGAAAAAGCAAAAACAAAGACAAAAACCAAGGAAAATAAAAGCTACCATTAGTTCAAAGATTAAGAAAGGAAAAAAAAAATCAACATCCTTTAACTCAGCTGAAGGAAAACTAGCTGCTGCTTATATAGACAAGGGGACTAAAAGATTATTTGTTAAATGCTGAATATTGGATTATTATAGTGGACTCAAGAAAAAGAGTAACTGTTTGTTAAAGCTATTTCACTTAGTTCAGTAGACTGTATAGAAAATGAAACAGTAGAACAGAAAGAGCTACTCGAATCAGTGACCTGGGAGTCAGGTGTACACTGTTCCTAATATGACTTGTCAGAAAAGTGATCAGCTAGTACAATAACTTAGCCTTCTCCAATTAGAAGGTCTCCCCAGGGTACCAAATTTAGTTCACAACAGGCAAGTAATATCTTGTGTTACTCTTTAACAGTCCCACTCTGATTGAGACTTTGACTTTTCAATTACTATATATCAAATGCATTGCTGTTTTAAAAGATTCAAATTACTATTTAAATGGAAGGATGAACTGATGCGGGCTTCCATTATTTTCCCTTGATAATCATATTTTTCTTTACATAAGAAAATAGAGGAAGATTTTTATGGAGGATAACAATTTCTGAGTCAATTAATAGCAAGGAGAGTGACAAAGAAATAATCTTAGGCATCTTAAAGGCAAGAGAGATAAAAAGAGAATTTTGTCTCTCTTTATCAGTTAATTAGTTAAAGCTTATGTTTAATTTTACCAATTCTTTCCACTCATTAGATGGATTTAATTCATAAAGCCCTGCAGTCTATTCACCGTTTATCTAAAGTATTTCAATGGCACACACTGTTCTTTTACAGGGTATCAAAAGGAAACTAATGATCAGACTCTCAGGAGAAGAGATCAATCTCACCAATCTTCAGTAGGTCTAAAGTGTCTAAAAGTCAAGTACCTCATTTAACCCAATTGTCTGTCCCTCCTGGAAAGAGAGATGTACCTCTAAAGGGCAGTTGCTCCTACAAATGGGTCTTTAAAAGTAGTGTGAGAGGCCTCTGAAGGATGTCTCTCCCTCTTTCTGCTGAGGATGGACAGAGCCTATGTAACCAATCTAGACTAGTTTGAGATGATTAATCCTCTAAAGTGTTTTGAAATGTAAATCAAGACTTCATATCCAGCAGACAGGATCTGCACGACATGCATTTACTTAATAAATGGCTTTTTTTTTTTTTATCATTTAGAGGTACTGATGAAGCTAAATCCATTTATATGTATAAGTTGCTTTCAAGGCCTGGAAGATGGTGTATAATAAGGTGAGTACCTCATATTTCTAAATAGCACACTGAAAAGTCGAAATATAGTAATTTAAGAGTCCGGCGACAGCTTGATTTTCATTAAATATAGCAATCATACTAATAAATTATATTAGCAATTATGAATAATAAGATTTTCCTTTAATAAACAGTTTGTTCCAGATGGCCATGTCTATCTTTTTATTTTAGTAGTGAAACGCTAATCCAATTTCCAGCTATAAATAATGCTGTTCTGAGCTCTTTGGATTTTGAAAGGTGTCGACAAATAGAGGATAAAGTAGAAAAGAAATAAAATGATTAAGGAACTGAAAAGGCTAATAGATAAGGAAAGGTTAACAGGATTAATTATCTGTAATTTTGCCAGACAACTAGTACAGGGAAGATATCAAAACCATCTACAAGTATGCTCAGAGGTGTAAACACCAACAAGCTCTCAAAAAACGAGGCCTCCCCCAGGCCACAGATCTCCCCAAATGCTGCACCAGTGACAAGCTTAAGTGCTTTGAGTACCAGGTATTCCAAAGCAGGGCAATACGTTCAAGTGCATAAACTGGATTTGGACACTTTTACAAGAGTGTAATGGCGTCTTAAGAAGAAAGCCAAGGGATGTTTGGGAGTATGGTGAAGGGCAGCCCAAAAAGGCTGCAAGCCCTCCAGTCACATCGCTCTGAACAGCGATCACTGAAGATGGGGGCAATTAATTCCCAGGAGAGTAAAATGCTGAAAAAAACCATGGAAATGTCATGTTCTTCAAGCCTTCTGTATAAGAGAAGCTTTATAACCCCCCTTTTCACAGAAATGGCAAATAAGGTTTGTAGGCCCTAAAATATGTGGAATTGTGGCATTATTGTCCCTCTGCGTGGATCGTCCAAAATCTCTGGTTTGCTGTTTAAAGCTGTTCCAACACTAAAACTCCTGTTGCTGTCACACTGCTCCGTCAGACTGCCATTCTTCTTTTGCCTAACCTGATCTCTGTTGCCTTACCTATGTGCTTTACTTCTTCTGGTGTATCAGACTTTCTGGAAGGGCTGAATACTTGCTTCATAACTTATTAACATTTATATTTGTAATGCATTTAGGGAAAAAATTTTTTCATGTACTCACAATTTATCAGTATCTTTGAAATAACCATTACATAATTATTTTATTCCTTCCAAACTACAAAACGTGAAAGTAATCTGTGTTTTTAAAGTACACAGGAGCACAAAAATCAGTGTACTACTAGAATGACTTGGCATTTTGTAACAAATAACTTACGCTGCATTTATCAAAATGAAAAGATCCTTTCCTCAGGGGTGCATAATCCTTTCTGCTCCTTGCATTATAATGAGCTAGATTTATCCCTAACCTTCCCTTCTGTATAAAATTTTGCAGATGTAATGCATGTAGGCTTTAAACCAAATCTGCAAAGATATTGCTTTCCAATTTTCTCCAGAAAAGCAGTTTTAATGCTTGAATGAAGTCACTTCCTAAATTTCCTTTGTGTTCTGCTTCCAGGCACAGAAATCACACCATCTCCATAAGAGTGAAAAAAGAGGAAATCTCCACCAGTCAATATTTTGTGAGTGTGTTTATTTTAATAGCTGCGGTTAGTATTGCAAGTAGAGTGGCTGAATTCTGCACTTAGTGCCAATTACAGAATTGTGTTAAATATGGAAGTCCAAAACCCAAACAATGCACTATGTCTAGGAGTCAGCACTTCTCTCAGTCAACAGAGGGCAGTGATTAATGTTAAGGAATATCAATGACAGTTGACTTCAAGTCCAAAGAGAAATTTCCCTTCAAAGTATTTGCCACAGAAGACAAATACATGATAGAAAAAAAAATCTCAAACATTCCTTTAAAAATAGCATGAAAACAAATTATTCAATAATTCACTACATTTATTCACTAACTTTTCATCATTTATAGCTCAAAATTTCTGAAGTTGAATTTGCAGAATGAATAAGGAACGTAATCATTTTTCTAATGAGATCTAATTCTTTTCACCCGATGTATCTTGAAAGCAAATTGGGTTAGCAAAGTTAAATTGTCCAAGAGTCAAACATCAGCTCTAGTGTATTTAGAAATAGTCAGCAATATCAGTGAAACCAGATAAAACAAAGTTCACTGTTTCTCTGAACAGCATCCAGCCTTATCTGCATAGGGAAAGATATACACATGAATGTGGTAGAATGTTTGCTGTCTTGTGGTATGAAATTAGGTTTTCCTAAGATAAAAAAGCTACCACCAATATTTATCCTCGTGGAAATGGTTGCCAAGGGAGAGTAAATGTTAAGAGGAATTAATTACAATAAGAGAATATAATTATTATTTTAAAGATTAAAGTTTCAAGAACAGTTCAGAAAAAAAGTTCTCATGCATACCTGAAGAGAAAGATATGATGTAGGGTTATGTTTAGTCTGTTGAATCCAGCTCATGGGTATGAAATTGAAATGCAATAGCTATGAAATTGCTGAGATTGAGTGACATATGGACAGAGAAATAGCATATTTGGTTATTCTACCACAACCAAGTCCAGGCTCAGGACAAAGGCAGAAATAAATACAGTGGCTTCCTCTGAGGATTTATTTTAAAAGATCAAAATCCTAACAATTTTACAAATTATTTTTTCAAATAAAACAAAAAACCCAAAAGAATTGCTGGTTCATATTAACAGACATATCATACACTCCAGTCTGGTGTACCACACTCTTTAATTCACTGGCTTTTCCTGGCAGCAGTGTCCAAGTTCACCATGTTGTGCTTGACAAAGAGGCAAGAATCAACACAGCACCCCTATGAAAACTAAATCCTTCAATAAGTTCACGGGCAAAATAGGAAAATAATACGTTGTGCTCTAATATGTTACCTCTTTCTTGACTGACTGTATTGAAGCAAAAACGCACCAGGAATTTCTACCTGAGGAAGATGGACTGGAGCTTTTCTGTGATTATATTAAGGGTAATAATTTGACCTTCTAGCTACATTTTTTAAAAACTCTGGAAAACTTGCCCTGTGCTGCCTGACATCACACTTAATTTTGTACAAAATCCAGAAACAACAGTGTCTCTTGCCTTGTGGATGCAAACAGAAGGATGATTTTTAGCTAACTGAAACGTAAAATAACCGTTTTTAACAAAAACTTCAGTTGCACCAGCAGGAACTTTCAAATAAAGGAAAAGCAACTCTGACATCAAACAACAGCTGATATGTCTTTTATCTCCATACAAATAATTGTGTGTCATCTCCTCTTGGATGACAAAGGACTGCATGTGTACACTACAGTAAAGCTCTGCCAGCAGATTTATGTTCTTAAATCCACAAATACAAAATGATGGAGAATGTCATCTTCAAATAAGCAGGTATATTTTGAAGCTACCAGAAGCATCTTTATATAATCAACACTGGCAAAGATGACATTTATGTAAATTAACTGTCTAAATGGCTATTGCAATAAGTAACTGCTGAACTAAATTTCAGAGAAATTGTGGTTTTAATTTAGAGCATTTGGAAGAATTTTTCTTATCATTTTTTTTCAATGCACGCATAAACATGAAAATAACTTTAAGAATTTTATTATATATGCTTTATATATATCCTAAGCAATTAACTATTTCTGCAGAACATTTGTCAGCCACATTTGAAATAATCCAGTTATTTAATGACTAATTATCATGCAACCTGCAGTTTTTAGTTCTCATGAAAATGGTGACTATTAGAATACAGGGGAAAAAAAGGATAATTATGTACTACTGAGGATACTGTGTCATTAGTTTTTACAGTATAATTAGGAAGACGTTACATTATTGTATAGAAAAATAAAAGTTGACAGGTAGTGAGGCTGCATAATTAGGACCCCACCTCAGTGGTGATGTTAGATGTAAGGCCAAAGAGCTCAACATTTCACAGAACTTTGTAGAAAATACAAGACCTGCAGTACAAAAGACCAAAAAATGCAAAAATATAACTAAGTTATTTTGAGTTCATCATGGCACTGATGTGATTGAATGTACAGACATACTTCAAGAAATTGCCTTTTATCCAGATTCCTTTATCTTGTACTTTCCTGGAGGATTTCTCAAATCAAAATTAGGGATTCTACAATGCCATATAATGCTCTGTTCCTCTTGAGCAGTTTTCTTTTTTTTTTTTTTAGTTTGTTAATTTTTCTTTTCTCACAGTTCTTGGGGGAAAACTGGGGTTTGTACCAGCAAAGGAAGGACCAAAGCTGTGTTCCTGTCATGTCTCCCAACTCCGAAACAGAGCTGAGGTCCCAGTCCCAGTGTGTAGGACTCCATTTGGGGGCCAAGAATTATAAAGCCATGAGCAATATATTTTACTTTATTGTATATAGCACGATCTTCCAGCTGAGGTCCTGGCAGGCTGATAGAGTAAACCTCAGCTGGGAAAGATCTGGGGCATCTGAGCCTTTTAACATTTATGTATATTTATACCTGCCAAATGTCATGGTCACATACTTGTCCCAACGGCTCTGACTCTTCCTGAAATACCACCCTTTGCTTGCGGCAACAGAGGAGGAGACTATTTTCACTTTCCCCTTGTAGTCACTCAGGTTTGCTGATGGAGTAGCCCAGATCTGAAGTTGTTTCTCTACCTCATTCAGACAGCTGTGGATCTCGGCACTGTTTTCCTTTGGGAACAGCATGAAGCCATTCTAGCTCCCTTTCACAGGAACCGAATCAACTAGTTTGGCAGTATTACAAAGGTTTATCTCCCTGGCCTTCCTACAAACCATAGGGTCTTCTCTGTGGGCATCATAAGATATGTAATAACAGACAGACATCACTAATGTTTAATGCTGGGTATGCAAGTCACATTTTTAGTAGCTCAAATTGAGAAAGCTAAAACCGTTTTAAAAGAACAGCTAGGTAGCAAACTGAGGAGTAAGGGGAAAAGTTAATGGTGAAGGAGGAGAACAGTAATCTCTACCTCTGTTCTCCTCACTTTTGTTCTGACTTTGTATACTAGATGAATCACATTAGAACTGGAGATAAATAAATGAGGAATAATACTGGGGCCTAGGAAGATGGAGCTAGTGGAAGGCTATGGGACAGGACAGAAACAGGGCCAGAGCTGAAGGAAAGGGCACTAGCAAATATAAGATGGTAGCAGTAGCAAAGAAGAACAGAAAAAAGTAGAAAGGCAAAAAAAGATAAAAGAGATACAAAGACAGAGAGAGGTGAACAAGGAAGAGAGAACACTATGGATAAAATTAGACCTAGGAAAGCAGGCCTAATTATAAAAAACCCCTCCTTTTCTCCCCAAGCTCACACTGATGAAAAACACCCCCCTTGGAGCTACACCGACCTTCACAACCAGGTGTCCTTCCAAACACAGAATCAGTTTTCTGCGTCCTCTGATGCATGCTCACCTCTTTGTAAAATTACGTTACTGAGATGAACCATTAGCAAAAAGGTACTTAAAATTCATTTGTGAATACATTAATTTCTTACTCCTTTGTTCTGTCTCTTCATTAGCCCACTGTACTGCAGAATCTTCTGTGGTCTTTTGTGCAAACCTTTATTTGCCCATGCTCAGAAAATGTTTAAATAACGGACACTTCTTACTAGTTTTCGAAACAAGACGGAAGTGAAATTGTTAGTCAGATTGATCCAAATTTAAGATTTAGTGCTACCTTCTTTGACTTACTGCTGTGACATTGTAAAATTGTATTTAATTTTATTTTTTCCAGATCTTCAAAAGCTGAGAAGCATGTAACAAAATGTAAAACCCTCAGAAAGTACCTTTCTTGCCAAGTCTGTGTAATGTAATCTGTCTTTATAATATTTCATGTGTTCACTGATGATCTGGAAGAGAGAGTTTGTTATCAGCAATAAAGTTCGGGTAAGATGCCAAACTAGATGTTTCAAATAGCAGCATAGGAAATGGATTTATGTGCAGCTGGAGAGCTGGGAGTAGCTGAGAAGGATACTATATAAGGGGGAGAGGGTGAAAAGGGAACGAAAAATCCTAAGAGGGAGATTAGGACTGCAAGTCTTGATAGAAATACACCACTGAAGGAAGCAGGAAAAGACAGAGAGGTCAGGGAAATACAAATCAGACAGAGGATAAGGCTCCTGCATGGTAGAGTAGGACTGACAAGTGGGGCAGAGAGGACAAAAAGAAAGATGGAGAAGAGGCAGGTTGGGGAGGACAGAGCAGAAAGTGGCAAACACTGCACCTCCCCAGAGCTCTGTGCTTCCTGACACACAGTTACCTCTTTGTGTGTTAGTGGAGTCCAAAAACTCCTATTCCCCTGTAAAACCCATTAGGAAAATCTCTTGTCCCACTCCAGTTCAGGTTCACCAAGATGTCAAAACTCTTTTTTTTTTCCCTAGCACCAGCTGTGCTAAAGAAGCATAACCAAGTCCATCAATCAAAAATAAAGTTTGTATTTTGTTTCAGTAAAAAATTAGTACCTCAAAATTTCCTCTTGTCCAAGTAGAAAAAAACAATAACTAAAGTTCAAGAAATAGAATGACATACTTAATATTCTCTATTTAGAAATTTAGAAACCTCAAAACAACCTGGATTGGCTTTAATAATTTATTTCCCTTAATTTATATAAATTAAGAATAAAACTGTGTCATGTAAAAGTGACACAAAGCCTGAAGCACTAAAATGAAAGTGAGACTTCCTGACCTAACCAAAATGAAAAGTTTTGAGAAGAATCTTACTAAGATGTCAGATGAAATCCATATGCTCCTGAAACTTCTTTATTTGGTTGGAATGTTTTCTGCTAGAGAATCTTTTTTTTTGGAAATTCGTGGCCAGTTGCAAGTCAGCTGCAGAACAGAGATGTGTTGCCAGGCTGCTCCTTGTGTGTTCAGACCTGGGTCAAGGAGGATCTGCAGCAACAGCAGTTCTCACAGAGAAGCCCTTCGCGGTTTCCAGAGCTGGCTGCACGCAGTACAGAAGGTTTCACTTCGTTGAGCGGGTTTTTTGTTTTGTTTTGGGTTTTTTGTGGTTTTTGTTTTTGTTTTTGTTTTGTTTGTTGGTTTTTTTTTTTTTTCTGTATGTGACTAATGCAAAGATTGCTGACAAAGCCAGAAGAGGATTTACTGTTTGGGAATAACCAAAGAGGCTGCCAACTTTTTCCAGTCTTGATGCCGTGGCAGTGAAATTACCACTCAGCTCCCCCAGTCTCTCTTGTAGCTGCAGGTGGTTCTCACTGAAGACCTTTCACAGTAAGACCCACCGCGTAATAAAATAAACCTAAATACATTCAGTATTAAATCATTACTCTGCATCCCACTCCACACTATCCACAGTTGTAAAAAACCAAAACAGAAACGCAACTCCTACTAGTTGTGTGCCTCAGAGCTGCTCTCCAGTGAGTGACATCCCTGGTTCAGACTGACAGAGTACATCTCTCACTTGCCAGAGGTGGAGGGCAGCCCTTATCCCTCATCTCCCTACCTACACCCAGGGCAGAGCCTCTCCAAAACATGAGGAGCCACATCAAATTCAAGGAAAGAGACATTGTTCCATTGTCACCTTCTGGAGCTTGGTGACAATTTCCAACAGTTTCCTTTACGTCCTCTGTCTGCCAGAGTAGTAGTAAAAAACAGATAGGAAGAAAAAAAGTACAAAGACTTAAGGGGAGAGGGATAAGTATCTCAGCCAAGAAGAAACAGAAAATTTCCTAGGGGAGGATCAAAAGCAAGGGAAGGAAAAGGATGCTGAGTAAAAAACATGAGAATAAGAAATTCCTCCTTGAAGAGGAAGGAGACTGGAGTAAAGTATCAGTCTGTTCTTTAAAAAAATAGAGAATAATATACTGTAGATGGAAAAGTGTGGAAAATAATTATTTAAAGGAATCTATGATATGAGGAATAGAAAACAAGGGGGTGATAGAAAAGAGCAGAAAACTCGTGCTAGAAATGTATAATAAAATTTATTGTTTAATGTAAATTCTAAGTAGAATCTCAGTTCTAGAAAAAGTGTGTTTCCCTCACTCCATGTATTTACCCAGGTGGGGAGACTGTAGTAGTTTTCAAACCTTCAAAGGATTTACATGCTAATTGGGCAAGAAAGAGGAGTGAAATAGAAGTAAAGCAATTAATACTTTCTGTAGAAAGTCTTGCAGATCCTTCAGAAAAACTGAGAAACTTCTGATTCTTAAGAAAATTAAAAAAAAAAAAAAAAAGAGAACAAAGCACTGTGTAGAGAACACATTGTCAAAGATTAAGACAGACTGAAGATATAACCAGCTTCTGGTAACGGGCTTCTTCACTTGCTGTTTCATTTTCATGCTTCCAATACTGCTGCAATTTGGGGTGAAGTCTATGTTAAGAAAAAAGGAAATAATCTGCATGTGGAAATACCATTTGCATGTGAAAATTGGGTAGGAAGGAACCCATTTCATCTGCATATACTTCTCAACATCTACATGGGGGCCTTTTGTAGTGTAAATAGTAGTTCATGAAGACCCGAAGGCTTAAATGTGGAGGCCGAGTTGATGATCATTTACAAATTAAACTACTCGGGCTTTTTCATTGTAATATTTGAATTTTTCTTTTCCATAACTCTGTAGAGAAGAACCACATTGCTTTCAGAGAACCAAAGATGGCAGAAGGGCACATCATAGAACAGTTTGAAGCATATGGAAACCAAAGGCACTCAGAATAAAGGCATGAACAGTGGGACTTGTTTGGACACAGATTGCTGCTTTAAACCTCACAGAAAAATAATAAAAGAAAACAAATCATTACCGGTAGCTGAAACCCACAATTATTTCAGTTTCTTCTGGCAACACTGAATTTTCAGAAGTCACAAGAGAAAAAACCCAAATGTAGTAATAATAATAATAATAATTATTATTATTATTTAATTCTGCTAGAAATTATATTGGAAATTCTGTAGCTCTATTGTAGACATCAGTGCAGACTAACAGAAAGAATCAATTAAAAAAATGGAGCTTGCAACTGCATTGTGCTCTGCGAGGAATTAGCAGCACCACAGCGTAACTCGTGGATACCACAGAGCAATTGTTTCAGAGACCCAATTCTTGTTTTTTATTCAGAAAACAGAGATGAATTTGATCTAAGGGAAATATGAATCTCTCTTAAACTAAGAGTTTCAAAAGTAATAAACTACAATTTCAGACAAAATGATATCTTTATTGTGTGTTTTGAGGACTAGTGCTCATACTGTTTCTTCTAGTCTTGGCTGTGTTGGCTGCATGTTATTTAATGCCGAAGTGGTTTAAAGCTCTGGTTTTAGTCTGTCATCAACCACAGATGCACATGCATTCACCTCGAGGCAATTTTACACATGAAGAACACATTTGTATGATCATATGGATAACTCAAAAAATGGCAGATGTTTATGTAGGTTCTGGCACAAAAAGTGTGTATGGCCTAGTAAAAATTTATTCTCTGGGACACACTAGGAGTAGAAGGTATGAGAAGAAAAAGAGAATCACAATAATAAATGGCATGAAGCAACTGTATTTTTACTAACAGATGAAATCCAATAGCCCAAAAGTTTTTCACCTAGGAAATGACAAAATACACATGCTATAAAATAATCATTTGGAAACAAGAAGAGGTCAGGCCCGTGCAAAAAGGAAAAGGCAGCCGTCATCCCGAGAAGTAACTCCCAAAGAAACAGGGAGGCTGTGACACAAAGCACTGGTGGGATCCTCACAGGGTCAGGTCACCTGTTTTCAGTTCAGACCACCCCTGCTCAGAAGCTGGAGCAGATGCAGAGGAGACTTACAGGGCTGCCCAGGGGATCCTGGAAGTATGGAGTGAAAGGAGACCAGAAGACTGGCATCTTTAGGCCGAGCAAAATGAAGGCTAAAAGGTTTATGCACTGGTCAGGGCAAAAGGGAGAGGGAGGAGAGGAAAATGTTGGTGTCAGGGGCAGTGGGAGAAAAGGCCCCAGCAGGAATCCACCCCCATCACTGCCACCAGCTGGTTTTGTGTCACCCTTCTATCAACATTAGTTAGGATCAGAAATAAAATCAAAAGCCAAAATCTAGGATCTAGAGGAGACTAGAAGCTCCCTGGAATACATTCAAGCTGTGGGTGCTCAGTGCCTCTGAAAATCAGATCACTCCCTTGCTGCCTTATTCAAAAAGCCCAATTATACGAAATTAGCCTTAACTCTCACCATGATTAAAATGAGCCTATTGCTACCTAACACAGCTTTGAAGATCTGTAAATTATACACATCCCAGGTTGCAAATATTAGCAAATCAGTGAAAGGAAGCAGATTATTATTTTTTATTTCTAATTATTTAATTATATGTAAAACATAATGATTTTAATAATTTATGTATTTTAATACAAAAATTTTAAAGTCATTCTGGATATACTGAAAGCGATGGGGTCCAGAAGCAAATATACAAAAATCTCCATGTTTTTCATTATGCAAGAAAGGCTCATGACATTTCAAATAAAGTTAAAAAGTATCACTTAGAAGACTTATGGAATATGCAACTACAACTTCCCCTGAATGCAGAAACAAGGAGAGACCAAGACAAGTTATCTAATGGTAAAGCACCTAGTATTTTAATTTGAAATGTCAGTGTGATATGATTTAGAAGGAAGAACTAGGAGAGGATCCATAAACCAGAAAGTATTATATTATTGTTTTGTCCTTTCATGACACTACTGTTCTCATTCCATTAAAGTATTCAGAACCTTAAGACCAGGTCTCTAAGTTCCATCCAATAAATATGCGATACTGTCATGGATTTATCTTCGATTTGTGTTTAGGTTAGAAGGGCACTATACACTTCTGAGTGAAAAACTCTGAGGACAGAACCTTTGTGAAATCATCTGTCTGACATGCTTAGCCTGTACAGGAATGAAAAGCACCTCTTATATTACTTCTAAATCTATATAGGTTTTTCCCCTATACTCTGCTTTATTAGCTCAAAAAGGGGAGGGGAAGGCAGTTCTGACTTCCCACAGCTGTTAGTAAACATAATGCACTGGCCCAATAGTGAAACGCCGAGCTCAGCAGGATCGAAGACAGATCCATCCATCATAGCACAACTCCTTCTACACAACTGTACCATCCAAATGGATGCAAAATAATGGTGGCTTGAAGCAGTTAAATGAAAGAAGGCAGTGAAAGCATAATAGAAACTCTTTGGACACTTTAGCACTTCTTGCAAATCTTTCTCACTCTGCTTTATTTGCTATGCTTGCAATATTTACTTCTATATTAGAGATATTAGGGTGAACAGTGGAGAGCATACTAAGACTTTCTCATCTGAACTGAGATTACAATAAAGAAAAACAGTTAAGCAGGACTGACAGCAAACTAAATGAATACAAGCAGGCAGATCTGGACAGCTGGATGCAGAATGTTGCATGCATGATATTTTTTTGTTGTTCAGAAGATAAACAAGGAAAAAAAAAAAAAAACAACAAACAAGTCAAGCCAACCCCAAATCATTTTTCCTACAGTTTCCTCACTTAAAGGGAAGTTAAAAATGTTATTTAAATTAGTACCAAAGACAACTAGAGAATATACTCCTTTATTAAGTCTATTAATAATAGACTCCTCAGAAACAGCAGGGTGGAACATATTTACTTTGCCTTGTTAAAGATCCATTCCACAGAAAACATTTAGAAGTTTTATACAAACAGGTTACATAGCCCCTGTGAAGGACCTGGAGATTTATTTAGAAGAATAGGAAAGCAACTTACAAAGTTACAATCTGAGGTCATCTATGGCCTTTGAGTTCATATGCTATACTGACAGTTAACTGAATAAACTAGCTCTGCATGCTTTTAAGTGATTTTATTTAAAGCCTAAGCAAGCAAACATACATGTCAACACTTACTGTAATACAGCTGTTGATTAAAATGAAGCAACATCATGATCAATCTGAACATGGGGCTCAAACTATGTCAAACGTATCATCTGGTTTCATTAGCAGATTAACACAGCTCACAAATGAGTAAAACAAGTGAACAAAGTGGAAGGCTAACGTCTGCGGAATCTATCTTGCACTAAAATTAAAGGTAGCAACTGCAGCACTTTGACCCGTGGTGGATGGTACTTGAGGAAAGATAACTGCAGCAGGATTCACTCAGTTTCTGCATTATGCTGCCATTATAGCACTATTTTCTGCTCTTGAGTTTGCTCATTTAAAGCTGACTAGCTAACCGCTGCTGGGAACAACAGAGAGTTCAAGATCTATGAAAATGCCCAGAGAGTCAACATCATATCTTGGTCCAGTTTAAGTATAGAAAGCTACCCAGTACAATCTCCCTGTATTTCACCGCTATCAGAAATCACTGGCTGTTTTTTAACAAAAGATTCTACTGATTAATTCAACGATGGATGGATTTGGTGTGCAAGCATATATATACACAAACAAATAACAAATGATATTAAAGTATCCACCTGGAGTATTGCGTTCAGCTCTGGGTCTCCAAACATAAGAGGGACATGGACCTGTTCAAGCAAGTCCAGACGAGGGCCACGAAGATGATCAGAAGGAGGGAGAACCTCTCCTATGAAGACAGGTTGAGAAAGTTGGGGTTGTTCAGCCTGGAGAAGAGAAGGTTCCGGGGAGACCTTATAGCAGCCTTTCAGTACCGAAAGGGGGCCTACGTGAATGCTAGAGAGAGACTTTTTACAAGGGCATGTAATGATAAGACAATGGGCAATGGCTTTAAACTGAAAGAGGGTAGATTTATATTAGATATAAGGAAGAAATTCTTCACCATGAGGGCAGTGAGGCACTGGAACAGGCTGCCCAGAGAAGTTGTGGATGCCCCGTCCCTGGAGACATTCAAGGTCAGGTTGGATGGGGCTTTGAGCAACCTGGTCTAGTGGAAGGTGTCCCTGCCCATGGCAAGGGGGTTGGAACTAGGGGATCTTTAAGGTCCCTTCCAACGCAAACCATTCTATGATTCTATTATTTCACTAAATATAGGTAAAAATAAATAGTTTGCACTTTTTTTTCCTTTTGTTTCTTGAATAACCTGATGCATGGGTACTATTTTCTCCAAACAGGTGGAACAAGCTTGAAGCCTTTAAGTATGCAGATTGCTCAGCTTAATCCCATCAGTTATTCAGTTTTCACCTCTTTTTCTTCCAGACAGCCTCTTCAGAAGGCTTATAACTGGATCTTGACACAGACACATGCAAAATTGAGAACTACCTGCTTACTTATTTGCTCTGTTCAGTGAATATTTATTACAGTTTAAAGTTCAGTTAGATCCACTTGAGAGTTTTGGAAAGGCAATGCTGAATTGTTCATTTTATAATGGACAATCCTTAGGCTTGTTCATGTACAATACCTAAAGACCATGAGTCCATTTCCAGGACTATTTACTCAGAAAAATTAAGCATATGCAGAAACACTTTGCCACAGTGGTCTGGAAAAAACGTGGAGAGAAGTAACACAACAAAATGATCTTGTTTTCACAAGATCAGCTCAGATACTCTTTCAGAGATATGCAAAGCAGGCTTTACAAGGAAAGTTTTGCTTTCAAAGCTGAGAAGCAGTAGTCATAGCAAAGACAGAACTGATGGAAGGATGAGAAGGACTAGAGACATTTAGAGGCCCTTTGGGTGTACCTTGTGCAGGACAGATCATGCAGTTCTGTCTTCTCCTCCCTCTTCTCCCTCTCATTCCCCAGCCCGTGTTCCAACATCACCAGTATGATTCAGTCAACCCTTGATATTAGAAATGCACTTGAGAAAAATAATTTCTTTATGAAATGATTAACACTCCCTGAACAGAGTTCTCTTCCTGGCAAGTACCTGAGTGTTCTCCGTAGTGATTAAAATTTCATGATCTTTTTACCAAAAAAAAAACCTCTTGGAAGATTAGCAAAACAGCCATGATTTTCCCTAATGGCTTTTTACCTAAGAGAACATATGATTGGAATAAATTATTTTACAACTTATTTACTTATCTGTATTTGTGTCTGAACCATTTAACTGGAACTTTCCAGAAATAATTCAAATTAAGTAGTTAAAAAATCAGGTTTGAAAATGATCATCATAAATAGCTTTAAAAAAATATGATTTTTCTTTACAAAAATTGTGAACAGCAGACAAAGGGCTCAAACGTAATAAATTCAGTTTTAGTGGGACTAATCAATTGCTTTCCCAGGTAAGATGAGAATGACCAACACCTTGGAACCAATAATCATTAACACATTTCCACATTGTCACATAACTGGTATTTTCAGTCATTTAAAAAGCCTTAGCCAAATGTTAACTTATGCATTAGACCCTTGCTGCCTTGAACTGACATTTCCCAATCACACCCTATGGACAGACAACGAGTTTTTGCACACAGTGTAATGACTCAGTAAAAGCACATAGGCTTTTGCTGAAACACATCTAACCATAAAAAAAAAATTCATCTATCCAGCCAGAAAGATTCTGCCTCCATGTGATTAAACGTACTGTTAAATCTTGGTCAGAAAGCACTAAGCATCGAGTCAGTTGCATGTGATGGCTTTGGGAGGGCACTGTTCCTCATTTTGTCCAGCAGACCACCCCACAACAACCCCGTCATATAGGGAAGCTGTTAATGACTGCAAGGGAAAAAATCTGTGCTGTAATGCATCATTAAGTCAAATTAACCCAATCATCCACCTGTTAAGTGAACAAAATGAAGGAAAACCTCATTCTCGAGCAAGTTCTTGTGCACGCAATTGGCAGGGAATGGCTGCATCATGCCAACAGTTCCTTAATCTCACTAGTTAACTTTCAGTTCTTTTATAGCCAAGTAATGTACTTTGCTTCTAATGTTTTAGCACATTTATTAGAGCCAAATAGAAGTTCTTTCTCAAAATTAACTGTAACAGAAAAACTGTACTTAGTTTGAATGTTTTCATGGGAAGTGGGATGAGTTTCTTTGTTAAATAAATAAATAAATATCCCAAGCAGAAATATTTATTATTGAAGATGTTACTACAGTACTTGCTACTTTTAGTTTGCTTGTGTTATGCTCCCACCCCATCTGGGCTTGGACTTCTACCGAAAACTACATTTTTCTTAATTTACCTTGTCTTCACAACCAGAGGCATAATTCACTGGGAACTGCCAACCTTTGCTGGTTCAGAGTGGGGACTACTTTGCTTTTCTTCCTTACCAACACAGCATCATGGAAAAAAAAAGAACTGTCCTAGAGCATTTTTTCCCTGTAAGACTGGTTAGCAACTGAACCCCAAGGGAAGGTGTGTGAAATTGCAACAGGACCCTTATTAGAAAATAAACTACAACCTATGAAAATTTAATCCTAGTCTCATTTCAGTTTTATGAATTGAAGCATCACACTTTTAAGCCCTGCAACAGCATTTTTGTTAATGTGCTCTGGCACTGGATAGTTTTATTATTCATATAAATATGGTACCCTTCTTGCTTTGGTAATTTATGTTATCAATAGTACACAGTTTTCCTATCTGATGGAAAAGTATTTTATTTTTAAAAAAGGGAGATCTTGCTTAAGAAGGGTGTAGGTGATCAAAAAGTCATGACATATTGGCTGATACAGGAAAAGTTACAAGTCATTTTCTGATTATTAGTTATACTAAATGAAATTAGATTAGATTTGGATTTACGAAAATAAATGAACCTTCATGTCTATTAAGATAAACAATCCTTTCAAAATACAAAGTGGAAAAGTAAAAAAAAAGTCAGGAATGACTGCAGCTGATCTGATTTCCATTGCATCTGGCAGGTAAACAATTGTGGATAACAAAAATTTGAAAAGCTGTGCAAGATATATACTTATTGTGTTTATTACAGTAAAGAATAAAGAGAAAAGCTTTAGGTAGGACAATAATTTACAATCACTGAAGATCACACCAGAATATCAGATTGTTTCTTAGAAGATGAAATGTTTCTTGTGATCCTGTTTTTAAGCCTTGGTTTTGGTTTCGTGGGCATAAATGCATGTATCAATGAGTCTAAAAAAAAATACAGCAAGAAAAATGATAATTTAAAATTATGTGCTAAGGTTTCTATTTAGGATTACCTTTTCCCATATGCTGGTCAATCTACTTTGTAGCTGTTATTCATGCAGTAAATTCTAAATTTAAAATGTGGGATAACACAATTATGCAGAAAATCCTGAAATTCTACTATTTATAACTAGTAAGTACATAATGGAAAAACTATCCAGCAAACAGAAAGCAAAGAAATGTGTGAGCAATAAAAATTTTATTGCTCAATTTTCTGAACAAACGAGAAACCTTCAGTCTATCTTTCAGATAGGATAAAGCCATTAATAAAATAGGAAAAGAGCTTTAAGTGTGAAAAATATTGCAAGAACCTACTTCTTTCAGGGATATACTAGGCTCTTTAAAAATTTCATACATTTTAAACATTTAAATTTTTTGCACATACCTTGTGTATCTGTAGGATTTGTGTGAAATTTACAGTGGAAAAGGCTTTTGTGATCAATGCTGTAGAAGTACAAACCATTAACAAAGAAGCAAGGTTCTTCACCCAAGGTGAACTGCTGTTGTTCTGCATAGTAGCACAAAAGGAGGGACTGAAAAATAACACTAAATCATCATCCTTAATGGCTTGACAGGCATCAGGAGAAAAAAAAATCCGCCTGAACAACACCATCACTCCCCTAAAAAAAAGAGCCGGAGAATAAAATGCATCTGCTTTCGAAGTAGCACAACAGTAGCATTTGATGCAATCAGGGCCATCACCTGTAGCTCTGACCCTGACCTTGAGGAGGAAGAACATGTGGGGCCAGCGTTACCAGAGGCCGTGAAAAACCCTCCCTTTGAGCAATGTTGCAATTCTCGTATGATATAAATTTTCTCTTTTACCCTCAAGCTAACCCGGGAACCAGGAGTGTAATT
This sequence comes from Caloenas nicobarica, assembly GCF_036013445.1. Taxonomy (NCBI): domain Eukaryota; kingdom Metazoa; phylum Chordata; class Aves; order Columbiformes; family Columbidae; genus Caloenas; species Caloenas nicobarica. The sequence continues at coordinate 127,371,915 of NC_088246.1, read as the reverse complement.
TAGACTTTCAGTCTCTGAATCATGTCTAGGGCTTGATCCACAGGCATGACCTGGTGTCACAAAGCAGTAAGGTGTGTATTCATGCTAAGCTCCAAGAGCTTGCTTTGATGTTAGCAAACACCAAGTATATTTGTCCTCTTTTGAAGAGGACAAGGGTAAGGGTGTTTGGGAACAACCTTTAATTGCTTCATATCACTCAGGCTGAATCCCTACAAGGAGCATTTTGTCTGCATCAAACCTTTTTCTGCAAGAGCCAAAAGGCTCATCTGCTACCCTGTTTCGCCAAAAATAAGACCTACCCCCAAAATAAGCCCTAACGTGATTTTTCAGGATTTTTGAGGATGCCCAAAATACAAGCCCTACTCCAAAAATAAGCCCTAGTTACAGTTCATTTTAAAAAGTGAATTTAAATAGTGTCCAGGCACCTATATATGCCAAAAAAGTAATAAGTTTTAGAGCAAAAATTAATATAAGACCTTGTCTTATTTTCAGGGAAACAGGGTATTGCACGGTTATCTAAAATAACACAGGCTGATTTCTAAAATTAAAAACACTTAAGACTTCCTCTATATAAAATGAACTACCTTTCTCTTCGTTTTCCTAATGAGCAGAGAAAGCTCCTGAAGTGCTACTTCTTTTTAGCAAAACATCAAGCAAGAGATTTCCTGAGACAAAAATGTTCTTTGAAGAACATGATTCCTTCATAGCATCCCTCACTAGGGCTGGGATCTCCACTTAAGTGGTTGCTTTTGAATTTCAAGCAGACAGTACTCTTGAATGTCCAAAACCAGAACTTGTGGAGATTTCATGCAACACAATTAAATGGAGAACAGAAACAAAAATCCTTGCACATGTGATAGTTGGGCTTGATTGGAAAAAAGAAAAGCATTACAGAACTACCATCAGATGGTAAACATGTAAGTTCCTCTGCTGGATATTTCAGGTTACTTTGAACCTATCTCCTCTTCATTCTTTGGCCCTTTTTGCTCTTGTTTGCTGAGGTATAATATAAACTGGGATTTTGCTCTGCAGTTTGCTATTTTGCCTGACCACTTGCTGCACCTGACGAGGCTGAGAAACCCAGCACGAGGGGCAGCCATCACATGAGAAGACAATACATTAACACTGAGGTCCTCAGACAAAGATCCTCCTATGTCTGCATGGCAGATATACCACAGGAAAGGAAAAAGCAGATCCTGTGTGATATGCAAACATCTCATCTCATATGTGTATTCATGTTACTAGGTATTGCTCCTTCTGCTTTGTCAGTGGTCAAGAGCAAATTAGAAAATCCTTTCATAAAACATGCCTGAGCAGGGAATAAACCATAGGCCTCCAGCTCTAACAAATAAGATATGAGAGAAATTTTCTGCTGTTCTCCAAAGATTTTTCTATGTTCTTTCACTCACAGCTTCACAAGCACATCAGCTGCAGGGTGGGTGGCATGAAAGCAGCTTTTTAGAAGGGATGCTGAACAGCCCAACCATCTGCTTGTGCTGGAGAAAATTTGTTGCAAATATCTTCAGTGTTGAAGATCAAAATCTCCTTCTCTGGGATGATTCACTTCATTTAAAATGCACACTCAATTTACAGAATCACCATAAAAACAGCAATGCAACAACATTTCATGCAACATTCTGAAAATCGTAGCTGTCTGCTCGTATCAGTAAAAGCACTGGAAATCAGAGTGGATTGTATATACCAATTACTGTAAAGGGAGTCAATTTTTAAATTTTAATTTTATTACTGGTTTACTTCTACGAATAATTTTGGCATTCTGGAACAATCTCTAAAAGAAAAGTGGAACCTCTTTTATCATGAAAATGTGAATGCAAAAATGTAAAAAAAATTAAACTACAGGTTACACAAATGAGAAAAAAGCATATCAAAGTTGCTCTGAAAAGCCTGCTTCTCCCCAGGGAAATTAAACTTGCAAATGTATTCCCTTTCTTTGCAAACATTTTCCTTGTCTTTTTTTTTTTTTTTTTTTTTTATTTTGCAGGTGCTGGTGGGAAATCATGGAAGGTATTAAAATGTAGATTAATTTTAAAATATACATCTGATTGGATACTGTATTTGCTGTGAGCTTTTTCTGACTTCAGTTCAAAGGCTCAGTTAAGACAATGAGAAGAGACTGAGATGAGGCTCTTCTAATGGAGGCCTTTTCTTTCCATGGAGAGCAAAGATTTTTGATTTAAAAGAAAGGTCTTGCATATCCAATTCTATTTGTGTAGCCGAGCCACAGAAATCTTTATTTTCAAACACTCTTTCATAAGTGATGAATAAACAAACACACAGAGAAATAATCACCAACATGCTGCGGACACACATTCATCACCCAATATTTAAATCTATATATACTGCAAACCTGCCAGTCATTAAAATGCTAGCACCGAGTGATTACAAACATTGGTGACTATCCAAAAGGATTGCTTGCTTTCTTCATTGACAATATCTGGTACTTGGAGAGTGGGAGAGAGAAGGTGGCAGGATGCCAGTCACTCCATTAAAAAAAAAAAAAGAAAACAAAACTGAAGCAAGTGAGAACACATAAAACACCACAGAAAAGACATATTTTTCTTTTTCATACACTTTTGCTGTGGTCACTGCCTCCATCTCCCCTGTCTTGCTAAAGTATATGCTGGGAGTCTCAGGTCTGTGTGCAAGTTCTTTAGGTTTTCCATGGCACCCAAATGCAGCAGTGCTTTGCTGGAGCACCGGCAGAGCCTAAGCTGGAAGAGCAACCCTCAGACAAATGGGGTGTACCTGGCTGATGTGGTGCCCACATCTGGAAGTCCTCTCTTCCAAAGCATCCTGAGACTTCCAGTATCTATTCTGTCAAGTCAATGAGTACACCAGTACTACACTGGTGCCCTCAGCACCCTAGCAGCATTGAGGTTACTGCACTGACTCGGCAGCGGATTTGCTAACCATAACCTAGCAGAGGATGGCAGGGACCAGCCACAGCACTTTCAATGTAAAAACCCCCAAACATAAGGACATTTTGTGTTAAAACAAGCAATGAGTGCAACTCTGCCTGTTCAACAGCATCTGCACATCCTTTCTCTGATGCCTTTCAGCAACCATCAACGCCTAAGAAATCCACCCGAGCGAGAGGCCCCTGGAACCTACTGCACCAGCTGGTAATCAGGCCCCTGACTTTCCTTTCCAGAAGTCTCAACTTGAAGCACCAAGAAAAACCTCATGGGAGCAGACATTTGAACTCCATCTGCCGAGGGTAGGCGCTGAACTCTTGTCTTTAGCGACCAATGATAGAACCCAAGGGAATGGCAGGAAGATGTGCCAGGGCAGGTTTAGGTTGGACATTAGGAAAAGGTAGCAAGCAGAATTGCAACCCCGGACTTCAGCAGGGCCAACTTTGGCCTATTCAAACAATTGCTGGGGGAAATCCCGTGGGCAAGCCTGCTTGAAGGTAAAGGGGCCCAAGATAGTCGGTTAACATTCAGGGACTGCTTCTACCAAGCTCAAGATCAGTGCATCCCGACACGTAGGAAGTCAAGGAGGGGAGCCAGGAGACCTGCGTGGTTAAACAGGGAACTGCTGGGCAAACTCAAGTGGAAGAGGAGAGTTTACAAATCATGGAAGGAGGGGCTGGCCACTTGGGAAGAATATAAGGCTGTTGTTAAAGGATGTAGGGAGGCAACTAGGAAAGCTAAGGCCTCCTTAGAGTTAAACCTGGCGAGAGGGGTCAAGGACAACAGGAAGAGCTTCTTCAAATACATGGCAGATAAAACTAACACCAGAGGCAATGTAGGCCCACTGATGAATGGGGTGGGTGCCCTGGTGACAGAAGATAGAGAGAAGGCAGAATTACAGAATGCCTTATTTGTCTCTGTCTACTCTGCCGGAGGCTGTCCTGAGGAGCCCCGTACCCCTGAGGCCCCAGAGGAAGGCAGGGCAATGGAGGAGTTTGCCTTAGTTGATGAGGACTGGGTTAGGGACCAGTTAAGCAATCTGGACATCCATTAATCCATGGGTCCAGATGGGATGCACCCGCGGGTGCTGAGGGAGCTGGCTGAAGTCATTGCTGGACCACTCTCCATCATCTTTGCCAAGTCTTGCGAAACGGGAGAGGTACCTGAGGACTGGAGGAAAGCAAATGTCACTCCAGTCTTCAAAAAGGGCAAGAAGGAGGACCCGAGCAACTATAGACCGGTCAGCCTCACCTCCATCCCTGGGAAAGTGATGGAACACCTTATCCTTGGTGCCATCTTAAGACATATCCAGGATAAGAGGGTCATCGGGGGCAGTCAGCATGGCTTCACCAAGGGGAAGTCGTGTTTGACCAACCTCATAGCCTTTTATGAAGACATAACAAGGTGGATTGATGATGGCAGAGCGGTGGATGTGGTCTACCTTGACTTCAGCAAAGCATTTGACACCATCTCCCACAGTATCCTCACAGCTAAACTGAAGAAGTGTGGACTGGACGATCAGGTAGTGAGGTGGACCGCAAACTGGCTGAAGGAGAGAAGCCAGTGAGTCATGGTCAATGGGGTGGAGTCTGGTTGGAGGCCTTTATCTAGTGGAGTCCCTCAAGGGTTGGTACTGGGACCAGTATTATTCAATATATTCATCAATGACTTGGATGAGGGAATTGAGTATACTATCAACAAGTTTGCTGATGACACCAAGCTGGGAGGAGTGGCTGACACGCCAGAAGGCTGTGCTGCCATCCAGCGAGATCTGGACAGGCTAGAGAGTTGGGCAGGGAAAAAATTAATGAAATATAACAAGGGAAAATGTAGAGTCTTGCATCTGGGCAGGAACAACCCCAGGTTCCAGTACAGGTTGGGGAATGACCTATTAGAGAGCAGTGTAGGAGAAAGGTACCTGGGGGTCCTGGTGGACAGCAGGATGACCATGAGCCAGCACTGTGCCCTTGTGGCCAAGAAGGCCAATGGCATCCTGGGGTGTATTAGAAGGGGGGTGGTTAGTAGGTCCAGAGAGGTTCTCCTTCCCCTCTACTCTGCCCTGGTGAGACCTCATCTGGAATATTGTGTCCAGTTCTGGGCCCCTCAGTTCAAGAAGGACAGGGAACTGCTGGAGAGAGTCCAGCGCAGGGCCACAAAGATGATTAAGGGAGTGGAGCATCTCCCTTATGAGGAAAGGCTGAGGGAGCTGGGTCTCTTTAGCTTGGAGAAGAGGAGACTGAGGGGCGACCTCATTAATGTTCATAAATACATAAAGGGTGGGTGTCACGAGGATGGAGCCAGGCTCTTCTCGGTGACAACCAAGAGTAAGACAAGGGGTAATGGGTTCAAGCTGGAACACAAGAGGTTCCACTTAAATTTGAGAAGAAACTACTTCACAGTGAGGGTGACGGAACACTGGAACAGGCTGCCCAGGGAGGTTGTGGAGTCTTCTTCTCTGGAGACATTCAAAACCCGCCTGGACGCCTTCCTGTGTAACCTCACCTAAGTGTTCCTGCTCTGGCAGGGGGATTGGACTAGATGATCTTTCGAGGTCCCTTCCAATCCCTGACATTCTGTGATTCTGTGATTCTGTGATTCTTCACCCAGAGGGTGGTGGAGCACTGGAACAGGCTCCCCCGGGAGGTGTCATGGCCCCAAGCCTGACAGTGTTCAGGAAGAGACTGGACAACACCCTCAGACACACGGTGTGAACCGTGGGGTTGTCATATGCAAGGAGAGGAGCTGGACTCTGATGATCCTTGTGGGTCCCTTCCAACTCAGGACATTCTATGATTCTATGCTGTAGTGGAGCAGAGCTGGGTGGTGCAGGAACCCTGCGGGGTTGTGGTCACCAGCACACTGCCCTGCACCCCATAGCAGAGAGTACTCTGCCTCCACAGCAAAGCTCTTCCAACTGGAGCCACCGCTCAGTGAACTCCTGCTCTGTGCTGGACCTGACACAGAGCTGAGTGCCCTTTCACTGTCTCACTACAGCAACACAACTTTACTAAAATATCCATTCACTTCCCAAGTCTCCCCTGTGCTGATGAAAAATATAAGACAAGCTAATGTTCTTGAAAGTCAGGTCTTCAGAGACTGACTGTTTATCTCCAGTAGCAAATATATTGAATTTATGTATTTTAATTATATTTATATTATTAGCTCTTACATTAGAAGCTGCTTAAAGTGATTTATTCTGAGAAAGGAATTATAAGAATGATGTATTTAAAATTTTTCATCAACATTTATTATGCTGATGTATTCTGTTTATTATTGTTCTTAAAACATCTGCTTTTATGATGTTTTTCCTGGAGCCAAGTTGTTTTTTTATTAGTGTCACTGTTTGTTTACACAGTTGCGAGATTTGCTCGCTGTGCTATTTGCCTGGGCACTAGGATAGATTAATTAAGGAGAAATGTCATTGCTCTCCATTCAGACACACTTGTTACACTGCAATTTTATTTTCTACTGCATAATATCTGACTATGGTATTTTTCAACTGATTTAGATTCTCTGATCCTCAGTTCTGCAGCAGATTAAAATTAAGAATAAATAGAGGAACACTGGAAAAAATATTACTTGGATAAACAATTTTAAACATTTGTTCATATCATTGCTGTTACCACTAGCAAGACTGAGACTCTTTCTTCCACAAAGTGTTACAAAAAATTATATATATAAAGTCATGCTTTATGCAGCCTAGAAAAACATGAACAGAAACATGAGTGCCACATGTCTTAAATGCTTTGCATGGCCATCTGTAGTTCCTGCCTGATCTGTTCTTCTGTAGCTGTCATCACTGCAGCTTCTGTAGCTGAGCTTCTGTCAACCGGGCCTGCAAAACACCTTCTCTATAAAATGTGAGGTACATGAGTTAGGGTAGATAATTGCCTTTTTTTCTTCTTCTTTTGTTCACAGAAATTATAATGTATTCTTATACACCTCTATATAGGTAAATGTACATATGTTTTTATATATAGATAGATATGGATATCTATCAATATACACATACATACACATATGTACACAGGAACCAAAATACAGTGCTATTATGTGTATAAACCAGATGCTATGGTAATTATGTAAAAAAAATGTTGGAGCATTGCAGGAAACAGGAGTATTTGCTGAAAATGTAAATACTTCACTGGCTGTTACATGCCAAACATTGTGCATAGAGGTCTATAGCGTATATCTGAAAGATGAAGCCAGGTTTGAGAATGCAAACACAAGTTAAACTCACTGTCTCCTTTTTGTCTTTAAAGGTTTTACCAGTTGCCATTGTTTTCTTGTTTGTTACATCATTTATGGACTTCTGGCTTTCTTACAGAATACTCTATACCTCAGTTCCTGTCACTTACCACTACTTTTACTTTAACCATTACATTTCGATACTACAATTACTTATTACAGATAAAAAGATTCCTAGAATCCTAGATGCTTCTTAGACAACACCAAAAATTGGCAACAAACAAATAACATAAGTTTTATACCTTGCTTTTGGGCTTTAAAATTACTTCAAAATTATTACTGATCTTGTTAGGGAATGTAGCTAGTGCACCCATCTCTGTGGTTCTGAATAGCTTGTGTTTTAATAGGTTGTTTACATAAAAATTACTTGGTGTCTGCAGACGGTAAAACTATTCTAGAATTGCGATACTTAGAGTTACTTTAATACATTGGTTTAATACACTTCAGCAACACTCCTACAGCATGTTTCAACTAGGGAGGAAAGACTGGGCAATTTTTAATTGCTCAAACCTAGCTTTAATGTAAACTGGCTGTGCTCAGCTGTACTTCATGACTCTGAGGCCTCTTACTGTGGTGGAAAAACAGCATGCGATAATTGCCACTTCTGCCAGAGCAGAAGGAATGAAACACTATACTTGATAAAATTCAATGACCTCGAGGCTACACTGGTTTTGCTTTCATATATAAAACTGTAAATGCCAGGAGGAATAAGAGTTGATCTTGAAAAAGAAAATGACTGCTGCCAACATGTCTCAGCAATAGGTATGGCTCAACCGGCAAAGATCGGAAAGCACTTGCAAAGATAGACAGGGACAAGCAGTGTTACAATCATTTTTTTGAGGATGCCTAAGTGAACGACATTTGGCCTGATCTACAGTGGAAGTATTTACTCATGGCGTCAGTGGCAAGTATAATCTTCATAGTACACATACGCCTTTTGGCAGTAGGTCCTCAGCTTGAGGACTGCACAAGGATGTTGCCCAGGAAACCCTTTGATGTCCTTCATGAGCAAAGAGGTTAAACCAAAGAAAACTCAATCCCACAGGGAGAACAATATATGATGCTTGCTGCAGTACATTACTGGTGTTACTCCTTACTGGCCAGCAAAGTTAGTGACCACTACTTTAGCGCATATGCTTCTCAGGCGAAATACTTTGTCATCTTATTTTCTTGCCGTGTATTCAGCACATTTCATTGCTGAGGTCATCATTCATCAAGGCATTCTAGAATATGCTGGATTTAACAGTGAGCAACTCAGAAGTCAGGAATGCATTTAAGTGTTTGGCTGAAATATGGTCTATATTGTGAGAAATAATAAAATGTCTGCTCTTATGATCTAGCCTACAGCATATCAAACTTGATGTTGATATTAACACGGCAGTCAGAGTCAACCAGGTATTAGGCAGTGAGTTTTGGCTGCGAAGACTCAAGACCTTAAATATCTGGATTTTTTTTTTCCTCTCTTCTTCTTAATTTCTCATCAGAATCTCAAAATGGATGTATATGGTAGAAATTTACATAGATATGCTAGAGATCCATATAAAACACACTATAAGACTAATGAAGGGGGGATGAAAACAGCATAGGAATTTATGTTTTCTGTTAAATCTGGTTTTTGTTGTTGTTGTTTGTTTGTTTTTTAAATGGACACTAATATTCATTGAATTAACTCCTTAAGAAACAGAAGAATTAAAACTAGATTTTCTTGAAGAAATTCACATTAATGTATAAAATATAATAATAGGCACGATACTTTATTTCAGCTAGAAAGAACAAATTACAGTACAAGTGTAATCCAGCTGTGAGAATCTGCTGAAGGTGTGTGGTACACTCTTCAGTAACATTCACCAATGCAAAAATCAAAACCAAAGACAACCACAAGCAAGTCTGGCAACTTTCTCTACAAGGATTTTGATTCTTGTTATTACAAGCAGACCAGCTGCTTTTTCCTTTTTAGTTTCCCACTGAAAGTAGGGATGAAGTTGACTTGAACTGATACAACTTACCTAACCTGTGAGATAAGAAAAGCCACGCTGTCCGTTACTGCAGTTTAGAGCACGTAGAGTAATTTATTAAACTCTGGCAGATGGATCACTTGTCTGAGCCACTGCGATCGTCAGCCCCATTAGGTACAAAAGATCTGATTTACTAGGTCTGGTTCCTTACTGGCCAGTCCCAGTATCCTGTCTCCAAAAGTGGAGATATTGCATTCGATATTTTAGAAAAGAGACACAAATACACTTGCCTCATTGTTTGGCAGGGCCCAAGGGATGAAATTCCCTCTTAGTCCTGAAGCTTAAATATAGATGCTTGTGCACTGTTAGTTCACAAAGACTGCTATTTATCCATAGCAAATTTACAGATAGATAATCTTCAAGCCATTTTACAAAAAGCCTTTCCCACTTGATTTTCAACTCGTGTTAAAAAAAACAAAAACAAAAACAAACAAAAACCAAAACAAGACCCACAAAAAACTAAAAGATAAATATTTCCTGAAACAAGAGATCCCCAAAGCAGTAGCAATGTCTCACTTCAGAGGCCCCGTATTTGTTTCCAGAGAATGAAGGTGCAAATACCATAACAAACTGAGAAAAGCAAAGTGGTGGAATCCAAAACCCCAAGTGAATTATGTAGGAAGGAGTGACTGAACACAGTCACAAAGATATGCACAAGCTGCAGCTTTCATTTATGCAACCAGTTGCCTCGCCGAGAGAGCACCCAGCCTACATCAGATGAATTGATGCATTTTACAGCCACCAGTACCACTAAAAGACAAAGTGGTCAGACAACGTATATTAATACCACCTTATTCTGTACCAGCAGAAGACCTACAGATGATGTGAAATCTGTTTTAGAAGCATATCAAGGCAGAATTGCTGCCAGGCTACCTATTTTATTTCAAATGTTGGAAGAGGCAAAGCAGACAATGAGTCCTTTCTTGGATAATTGCTTTAAGCGCAAATGTCATTTGAGGATGCTTGCTATGTTTCTTTTTTTAGTTTTAAGTCAAAATCTAGCAAGAAGAATCTTCTTCATTTCCACAAGATGTTTGAACAGCAATAAAGCATCCCTTTCTTGCACTAAAAATGTTCACATTATTAAGGTATTCAATGTATCTCATAAGCTATGGTATCTGCTATGGTATCTGCTGTTCTGTGTTGGTCAAAAAGAGATACGGTTATACTGGAATATCTACGTACAGCAGATAGCCATTTATTCACATCCTTTTTGGATTTATCAGAGAATACTCCTGCAAGGCTAAAGATATGTAAAGTAGCAGAAAGAATACAAGCATCTGAACAACTACATATCACTACAAAGTACTGCATATCAAACAAACATTGCTTTATCTACCTTTATGGCCTACAAAGACAGTAATTTTTTTTCCTTTAAGATCATAATGGTAATGAACACATCTTTCACTCATTTTCTCATTTTTAAGAAGCTCTCAAAAGAAATGCCCGAAAGAGCAACATTACTTTCTTTTCTAATGCCTTCAGCTACCAAGCTCCACATGGTTCAAATTATCTTCTATACACTGGGAAGCTCCAAGGAGGCAACAACAGGTGAGGCATCATCATTTCACATAAAATGCTCAAATCTGCACCTTCTTTAAATAACAGTTTTTTGGGCTTTAAAAATCACCATGCATAAAAAGAGGTGTTAATTGTAGGAAAGACAAAATTGGGAAAGAAAATAAGTACTTCAGAAAAATAAACAGCTAATCTCTTTATTTTGGAGTGACCTGGCTCAGATTGATTTATTTGGGTGACAGGTACTAATGAAGCTGTCAGCCTACAGAAGGAAAATTTTCAGGTGAAAATTCTTAAAGAAGCTAATAAGAGATTAAGATCATGTTCCTTCAAGAGCCTAAACCAGTCATAGTTTTCACGTCTTTGCAAAATTAACTCAAAACCTCAATTCTCTAGCTTTGATAATTTTGAATGCACAAAACCACAATGTACCAGTTCATCTGCAAATAAAGATGCAAATAAAAAAAAATTATAATCAAGAGATTGGAGACTGGGAAGAAGCAATTAGAGTTAAGGATTAATAAAACATGAATCATTGACACAGTTTTGGACCTGAAAATCAGACATTTCTAGTGTAAAAAAGTACATTTGTTTCAAATCCTACTACTTCTAGGAAGTCACTAGAAGGCAATCTTTATACATCTCAGAGGTTGAAGGACAAAAGGTGTGCCATATTATTAGATCCCCTTAGAGATTTTGTTTCTTTTGGTTTGATTTTCATCTGAGTTAAAAACTGGTCATTTCTTTGAGGTAATACTCAAATCAAGGCCTTGACAAGCAGTTCTAAAATCTAAGGATTAAGGAGTGCAACTCGCCAATGGCCTCCTAACGCTTGTCACTAGAAGCATGCACACCTACATTAATGATCCCTTTATTTCATTACTACAAACGAGAAATTTCCCTTATTGCAGCTTCAACAGACCTGTTGGCATTACTTATCTAGGAACACCTGAACTGGAACAGCCTGGCAGGCAGCTCTCCTAATAGACTCTGGCATTTACAGTGAAGGCTTCTGGACCTGAACGGCTTCATCCAGACATCGAGGACAACAGGAGTGTTTGCATACCTTTAATTTCAGCGCTGCATTACAGATCATTTGAGCCTTTGAGCTATCTGTGGGGTAAAAGTGTATGATGGCCAACCGTTATTTCCCTGATATATCTGTCAATGCTTCATGCTGACAGAACTGTACCGCCAAGGAAAAGTGAGACATTGTCTGACTTGCTTCCCACCCACTTGGTGATCCAGCAGTCATAACATATGCTCTTCTTGAATCTCCTCTCTATTTTCTCTTCAATACATCTACTTATTTTAATTCCCTCTGTAACTATTTACCACAACTTCATTAGTAGTTACAACATTTATGTTATTATTTACATATATATGATGTATATATTAATATATTTATTATATTAATAATCTAGGCTACTTTTGCAGCATAAGAATGTGTAAGAACTCTACCTTGTTCAAAATGCAAGAGCTTAGCCTTTGTTATTACAGATGACATTATGAAAATACCCTAGAGAGATGAGACATCTGAAGGTAAATTAATAATATTCACTTTTTATTTTAAATCTCATTATTTTTGTGGCCTTGATTAGTTACTTCTGATTGTCGGTGTTAACAGTCCTCAACCTTATCAATAATTGTGAGACAGTGCTGGACTCAACTCTTTTGAAAGATAAGCAAAAAAAAACCACCACCAAAAAACAACTAAATATACAATTAGCCTTTAAAAATGACAGCATTATTGCCAGACTCCACTTTAGGTTAGGGTTCCAAGAGCCACAAAGTCTACAGCTCCAGGGGCACTGAGGATGCAAAAGGCATGCCAAGGGGAGCACAGATCTGCACCTACATTGCTCCCTCTACACCATTCTCACCTCAGTCATCCATGGTACTGGGGACCTCAGTTCAAGGACCAAGCTGCAATAAGGGTTCTGGTTAGGGATTTGTCTGAATAATTTTGTCAGATAACTCCTGAGTAGTTTCTCTGTGTGGCTGTGCTATGTGGAACCACTGGACATGCATCTTTCTGTCAAGAAGTTTTGGAGTTTCTCATTTCTGTTCTGATGGCTGAATTTCAATAGCTCATTTTCAGCAACAGTTGTCAGGTTTTGCACCAACCCTGAGGAGCATTCAACAGCCATCACAAAAACCTGCAAGAAATATAAGGTAGGATGTAGTCCCAGCTTTGGACTTAGTTCATTAGTTGAAATGCAAAGGATTGTAGCATTTTCATCCAGCTATTGTCTCCATTTGTGCTACTGTAATTTTAAAAATGGCTTTAAAAACCTACATGCAAGATTGAAGCATGGATGTAGATAGGTCCTGATCTTCTACAGCTCTGGTGGCTGCATCCAGCCTCCAAGATTACACAGTGACAAAATGGGTGACAAGACTGACCTAGTTGGACACCATCCCTCTCCCTGGTTCCTCTGGCTGCCTGCAATGGGAGCTGCCAGCAAGGAAAAGCACCTGCCCATGCTTTGCCACTGTGCACAAAGTCACGCAGCCCCTCTTTTTTCACTCTTTCTGAGCCACTCTAACATGGTCAGAGTGCTGCTACCAAGGAGAAAATAAACATCTGGCATATCATAGATAGCACTGTTAATCAAGAGAGAGACTTTCCCTGGCCCTTGCCCAGATATGCAGGGTTATGAACATGCATATGAGGAGTTTTGCTCTTTTTTGCCCCCTCTGGGGTGAGCAATGACTGCTTCTTCTATCAATGCCCGAAGTGCAAATTCTCCCAGAGGTGCCCCAGAAATAAGAACCGCAATTTCAGCCACAGTCGAGACTCATGCTGCAGTGTTGACCAGCTGAAAAGTAGCATGCATGCTGTTATCTCCTTTGGGCAGAACCACTCAGAATTAATGCATACCAACACACATTGCCTTTTGTATGGTTTAGTTCTGAAATGCTACGAAGATGTGTAACTAATCACCAGAACAGTCAGGACCTGTTCTCTTACCCATTCCCTTCAAAAAAAAAAAAAAATCTATAGAATAGTGCTCTGAGACTAACCCAGTCTCATTAGACACTAGTGTAAATATCCATGCTTTTCCCATTTAAAATGCAATTAGAAATTAATTCAAGCATCAACAATAACACCCAGATACACTAGGCTACAAGCAAGTACAACTCATGGTATGCCTGCTAATTATCCTGTAACTTCCACAATAACAGTTCGTCTATTCACCAGCTGAGCAGAGATGAGCCTGTGAGAAACTATAAGATCAAGACTGAAAAACTGAAAAGATGCACATAACAAATTACTTTATCGGTTGGCCATTAATGTTACGAATTTGCTGTTTTTCTTCAAGGGCTTGTCTAAGAAATGCTCAAGACAATTCTGACTGATTGGACCACTCCAATTGAATTTATACTCACTGACTACCTACCTACCTGAAAATTTGCACCCTATAGCTTCTGCAAAAAGACCCACTTGTTACCTGAGGAATCCTATGAGAAGATCGGTAGCTTACAGAAAACAATTATTCTTTTGATAGGGATACTAAGTGTGGCTCCAACTTTGCGATGCAGGAGTAACCAAGGTTATGGGGTTTGAGTGTTTATTTTTGAGAGTGGTTGTTTTGTGTGTGTGTGTGTTTTGTTGTGGTGGTTTTTTGTTTGTTTTTGTTTGTGGTTTTTGTTTTGGTGTTTTGGTTTGGTTTGTCTCCAGCACCAGAAATGTGCCTGTGGCTGGGAAAACCAGGTCTCCAGTTGAAATAACAATTATTTCTACCACCAGCAGTCATTTCCTACTCTTTGACAAATACGTCTGTAATATGTGATTCTTTATCAGCCCCACCTGATAAATGCATCTAAGAAAGAATGACACAAAGTTCCCATTTTTAAAGGAATTACAGAAATAGGCTAGCTGCTAAAGAAATATTTAAATGCACATACATGTATACACAAACAAAGCATTTCAGAAAAATTCTTGTAGCACACTAATGTAATCCTCTGTCATCAACACCTACTATTATTTATTCACAGCTTTTCAAGATCAAGATGAAAGGATTGCTCTTCCAGCATCCATCCTCAGGTGACTAAATTTACAGTAGCAAAATAGTGATAAAAATAAATCTCTGAGAAATGCTGCAGTTTTAATTCATGATGTTGTATCATACTGAGAAATCGGGTCTCTGTCTGAATGCTAAGTCTGACTATGTAGGAGTCAAAAATCCATTTCTGGGTGTGTAAGTTATACCTTCATGACAGAATTCCTGTGGATATTTTAATTGTCATTATTAACTGCTGGAACTGTTTCATCTTTTTCTTGTAACTCAGTAGCTACTGTATCAAGTAAAACTTTCAAAATTGGATTGCCAAGAGCTACTGCCCTGTTTACAAATTTTCCAGCGTGGTAATTTTCCAGATAAAGGAAGATGTTGTCAGTCGGTGTAAACTACATGGGACCTCATTACTGAATACAGACATTCCAATTAATCTTAAACACATGCGGTGCCAAGCGAGTTATTAGCAACAATAGATTGCTGTGATTTTTTTAAAATAACAAACACTCCTACAAATCTCATTAATGCTTCATAAGCCCCAAAATTTCTAAGTGTATTATTTAGTAGTGCTATTTTTAAAGATATAAGATCTTTCTGATTTTCACCAATGAGCAACCTAATTTACAAAGTTAGTCATTTTAGCATACTCCTCCATGGAAGTCCAAAGAAAGCACGTGAATTTTGCAAAATCAAGGAATAAAGTTATTAAGTGCAAGAATTAGAATGGCTTCTGCAGTCTTTACTTGGCCCCTTTGTGCATTTGCAGTGCATTGCAGTCTTTAGTTCTGTGAACATGTGCTTCTCTTACCCTTTAGAATTTACGTTCTTTATAATTAATATTTGCTTAATTATTCGTACTTTCCTACCTGTTATTTAGTGCATAATCCTAAATCTTTACTGCAAACAATCTGCTTACTTGTGCTGGATGTTGTGTGGGGTGGGACACTTTACATTTGCCTCCACAAACTCCTGGAAAGATGAAAAGTTATTACCATCCCCATTTTACAGAAGCAAAAGCAGCTCTGAAAGATTAAGACCAATGCTGTTTGCGGTATCTGGCATATTTCCTGCTTTCGAAAATATCAGCAAAAATATACACTTTGTATGTGCAGAACATATAATGACCAAACCTCCTCTGTGAGCACTCCAAATTTCTGCCACTCTGCTTCCAATCAGTAAACCAGAAAATGAGCAACATGTGACTAATGACTACTACAATGTTTGTATTAGAAACTGCCCTGTGCTGTGCCAGCAACTAAAGGGGTAAGATAGACTATTAATCTACCTGGATGTCACTAATGGATTATCCATCAACAGCAAAGGAGTTGCAGGTGAGGTGGAAAGATGGGGTTGCCACAGACACAGATGTTTCCCAGCAGTAGCCTGTCCGTCAGGTACTGGCTGAGATGTGAAAGAGCAGTCACAACTCCTGCAAGGGGTAAAACAAAGGATAGGTACAGCCCACACCCAGAACCATCCCCAGAGCTGCAGTGTGGACCACAAAGCTCATACAGCCAGGTGAAAAACACAGCAAAGCAGTAATTCTTTGACTGATGGTACAAGCACAGGCTTGCAAATTTTTCTGGTGCTGGTCAGTGGCAAAGGAGATGCACGTAGGTCACTGTGTGGTGATACCAGAAGGAAGCAGAAGAGCAACACCAGCAGGTCAGACGAGCTCAGTCACCACTGCGTCCCTTGATGGCCACAGACAAAGCCAATAATATGATATGGTTGTGGGGTGAATGTCCTTACTGAGGCGCTTTTTTTTTTTTAAAGAACAAACTGTAGTTGTTAAGATTGACAGTTATGACCAATTGCTTCATGCTGTTTCAAGGGGAAGACACAAGGAGCCTGCCATCGTCTGACTCACAAGCAATTCTTGCCAACCAGCTGTGAAGGTGGCCTTACTAAATTGGCATGCTGGGTTGTGAGAAGCAAGAAGGTCTGATATCACACTTACACCAATCTTTTTTTTCTTAGTACAAACACTGCAGTAGTTGGGCCCAAGAAGAGCTTTTGATAATAGCTGGTGGCTTCAGGCAGTAGACACTACTGCACATCATCCTGTATCATTTCCGCCTGCTCAGCCACAGCTGATAGTGTAGCAGCTGGGCTCTTACAATTTTGTGAGCACTGGCCTAATGAGAGACTGAAGAACACATTTCGCTCAATTGCTGAGAGACAAAACAACTCACAAACCAAGAAACTGATTTGAAGCTTTAATCAAAAGAAATGAGAAAAGGCTTCACATAGATGTTCCTATACCACTGGGAGATGATTCTCCTATAATTTCAGATTGCTGTTACGAGAAATTTTGCAGGCCTCAGCTAGCTTTTTTTCTTTTTCTGTCTCCCGTGACCATTTGGAGCCTAGCAAGATAAAGCTAAAAATCACAGATGGACCCGTTCCTCCATGATAAAGAAAAATCTGCACAACAGAGGCACCAGGAAGTCCAGCTGGTACCAAATGCATTTACAGAAGGCATCCTCCTAAATGTGGTAATTCATACTGTTCTTTTACTCCAAATTACTGAAGAGACAAGGACAACATGAATACCCACAGAAGTATAACTTACAAAGTTTATTAACCAGACTGCAAGAAACTATGACATCAGATTAGTTACAGAATCACAGGATACTTTAGGTTGGAAGGAACCTTAGGGGGTCTCTATGCCAACCTCCTGCTCGTAGCAGGGTCAGCAATGAAATCAGACCAGGTTGCTCAGGGCTTTATACTGTTTGGTCTTGAAAAAGTCTGTCAAAACTTTAAAAGATTCTCACAGTCTTCTACCTCAACAAGTTCAAACTGGGACTCACTATAGACCATTTGACAGGAAATCTTAACCTCCAACATTGGAGTGCATATTATGTTTGACAGATGCCTTCCATGTCTAAGATAAAAAAAGAAATGGTTAGATAGGAGGGAGAATAGGAAGAACAACTTTCGGAGCACTTTCAACTATGCCAGTTCCTCTTCTTCAACCCTCACTTCCCCAGAATAAAGGTAAAAATTCTTTACACAGACTTAGGTGGCCACAGTGTTTGATTTTTGACTTGCAGTAGCAAAGATTCCAGAAAGCAAGAAGACACTGACAGAAATAATTCTGTAGGAACTACAATTTTAATGCTCATAATGGGTCCAATTTCTATAACATAAAGATAAATTCCATCCCCAGGAAGTCAGATTTCTTTAACAAGAGCTGCTGAATAAGCTCAGTGTTGTAAAATACAGGCTGTGCTCATCGCCATTAATACATCTTTGCAGCTATGAAATTAAGTGGAAAATGCCCAATCACAATAACAAAAATTCATCAGTAATCCACTAATGCCTAATAGCACATTTACTTCTGTGTTGATTTGCACTAAGCAGCTCAATGAGAAACTGATGTTCAGGAAAACTGAGCTGAGATTTTGTGCTACTTAACTCAATTGCAAGACAAAATTGTTTAACACACACAAATGTTTCCTGAGCAAGCTAATGCACCTATTAAGCAGAAGCTGAAGGACTTCTTGGAAGACATGCCTTTTCTAGGAAGTTGCTCCAAAACCAACTAGACTATTGAACAATATCTAGCTCTGTTTAACTCCTACTGTGGATATCAGCATGCATTAAGTGAACTGAACTAATTCATACATTTTATGGGCCCAGGATTTCCACAGTGGGTACTAAGAAACAGTAGTTAGTATAAATCAAAATCTTAGTGTCCTTCACAGATTTTCCAGGGTAAGTAAACTCATAAGACAAACCTGGATTTAAAACTTGTATTAGTGTAATAACACTTAATGCTGCAACTTTCTAACGGTGTTCTTAATACTATCGAAAATCCTCAGATACTCAGCTAGAAAGAAAAGGTTCCTTTGGCGAAATACCTTTCTTCTTTTGTTTTGGAAGCTGATACAAAATACTAGCTACTGGCACTAAAATATGAATCCTATGCCACTATAAATTATTTTCCAGGATGGACTCAGCCTTGTAGATAATTTCCCAGATAATTTCCCTTTGCTTATAGCAAAGTTAAAAAAACCCCCACAGGTGTGTTAGAAAAATGTGTTATTGTGAGATTAAGAGGTTTTCTAGACTAAGGTGAAATTTCTTCTGTTCTCCCTTAATTCCCTCTTCCTCTGGTAGTATTTATTATTAATTTTGACTCTTTTACAGCACAGGGATTATTCCCCAGTTTGAAGGTTGTTTGAAATATACCAGAGGAAAGAAAACAGCCATGTAGTATATCTGTTTCAACATCAAGTGTGGCAGGAGACCTGGACATCTGACCCTTCCATTCACTTCCATAACCAGGTTTTGTGCTCCAAGTACAAAAGAGTCCATGAAATGAGACCAATAGTGACCATAAGAATTACAGCTGCTGCTACCCCTCTGAACTGTCCGTTGTCCCCATCCATCCCTTCCCTACACCTCAGCCATCCTTCTTTCTCATTCATTTTGTGAATGTTCTTCAGACTTGGTACTGCATTATTAAAATCAGGCCCGCTATTCAAGAAGGTGGGCAGTATGCTATGCTATTAAAGAAGCTTTGGCATCCCAGCTTTTGAGGCAGAAAACATGATATAGCCCTCATGAGGAAAGAGGGCAGGCCTTAGCAAGCGTGAATGGCCGGTGTTCAGTCGGAGGGTCTCACAGCACTACGGGAGGTGGGAAAGGCCAAGGTGTCCTCAACTGCACTGCTGTGGGAACCACTCCCGGGGTGGGGGCAGGAAGACTGTGTATATGCTCACTTGTGTACACATAGACTGTATACCGGCCATACTCACTGCCCTGAGCTCGACCACAGAGCAAAGGGAGTTTGAGGAGGTGAGCTCTGGGACTGCAGGGTTATTAGTTCACAACGCATCAGGAGACGCTGACTGGCTTCTCTACACCTATATTTCTGCTACACAAACACTTGGCGTTAGCTTCCCCTTGCCAGTGTGCTTGTTTAGTAGTGGTGAGCACCTTACCATGAATACTCCTCACTGCCTTTCAAATTGAGGTAGAATAAACATTCCCTCCGAGCCGGTTAGATTTCTAATTAAATACTATTGACATTTCTGTCCTGCACTAGGTTTGCTACAGGTTTCACTGTACGAGTATAGGCATTTCTGAGTTCTTCCTACCTAGAGCTTAAGGAAACATATAGCTTCTGACTCCTAGCTCCTTAAGACAAATGACCCACACAGGATAGTGTTGTTGCAGCCTCCCTCTTTTAAAAACATAATAACATCATGACTTCAATATTTGGTGGAACTCATATTAAATGGAAGGGAAAGAGACTTTTCCAGGAGCTGTATGAAAGTTTATTTTGTCTTCATAAGGATGCAGAAGAGGTCTAGTCACATCTGTTCATTCAAAAGGCAAAGCTATGTTTCACTAGCTTAAAGAGTTTTCTGTCTTCTCTTACAGTGTCTGTTTTCTGTGGTTTTAATTTGTTACTTATATTATCCATCCAGGAATAATGCAGAAAATCTTTCCACCTTCTTTTTTGGCTTGCTCCCCTCTTACAAATGAGGCACTAAATGCAAGTGGAATCCTTATCTATTTATTTAGTGCTGTAACAATATAAAAGAGCCAGCAAAGAAGGAAGCAGTTGTTGAACCAATCTTGAGAAAGCATCCTGCATGGCCTTTGGTAGCGCTCAATCTATAACACAAATGAGAGATGGGATCTCCTACAATCTTCTCCTCTCTCCCGTTCATGAGAGGTAAAAGATAGTTCTCTCATCCTCGGCTCCCTTGGAGACAGATCTTACTGACTGAGTAATACATAACAGCGTCTTCCTCTGACAGATAGTGCAGGTATGCCACAGCATAATCCTCTGTTGGCAGCCCACTAAATGCCTGCTCAATGTCTAGGGTGCTTGACATCCAATATATCCTTTTCAAAGCACACTAAAGCAAGCAGACCACTGCAGCAGCAACACTTTTCTTCAGAAACCTGGGTATGTATCTGCTCCTAGGAGAAGGCCAGCTCCCTTTGAAGGTTTACCTATAGCATTTGTGTGGTGTAAAAGCATAGAATATTTTGTATTAGTGGAGGAAACTTTGGGGGAGTTGGGGTCACTCTTGCTGCTTGATGCTTTTCAGCAGATGAATCTTCTGTTGGAAAAAAACTATGAAGACTCAGAATTCGCTACAAGTACCTGCCATGTGTCCATCCAGAGCACAAAATATTCTCTTCTTACTGCTAAACCAAGCTTATTCAGCTGACATAAGAGTATACAATGCATACACCATACCTACTTAATGCACCTCAGACCTCATCTGATCAGAGCAGTGCACAAGAACTGCTCTGCTCCATGTAAAGCAGCGCTACATATCAGAAAATGCGCCTACAGTCTTTACCACATTTTATTCTTGCATCAAACTCCTCACCCCATTTAACAAAGAGTTTTAACACATGAATGCTATGTTAGTATAGTGAAAGTACGTGCATCTATATGGATGACATGTTGTGCATACATTTTAAACATTTTTTTTTTTTAATGCCAGCATTGGGAATGGTGCCAGTTACTGCATTTGAAAATGGACATTTTTAAAATGCAGTTCATGAGTTCTCAGCCAGTGTTAAAAACTACTTCCTAATGGCTGGGCTCTGTTCCAGCAAATAATGATTCTCTGTACCCAGTCCTACCTGTATAAGCTGTCCCATATGGATAGGGATGCTGTCAGCAGAACTGAAATAAATAGATTGTTTACTATTTCAACTTTATCTAGCTGTTTGGATTTTTAAAAAAAAAAAAGAGGTCGAAAGTGAGAAACCTTAAAACTGGGATCAAACTATAGAATTGTTCAAAAATATTGTTCAAACTGCTCTGCAAAAATTATTTTCCTAGGGATGCTCTGTTCACTCTTAGAGAGTGAAAAATATCTGTTATTTAGTGACATCTTAGGTTCGATATGCAGAGATAAAATGACACCCCTCTCTCCCTCAACCATCAGTTTTATGCTAATAATTTGGAGTGGAGAAAAAAAAAAAGTATTCTGAAATATCATCTCAATGTTAACAGCAATTGTAATTTGTTTCTTCCTCCTGTTCCCTTCAGCTGAGTACAGATCACAGCATCACAGTGGTTCAGCAAGAACGGAGAACATGGTTCAACATGAGAAATGGTGGTCAGCTCAGATCTCTAGATCAGAAAAGAAAATTAGAGACACAAAGCTGGACTGTAACTCCCATGAGATGCTGCAGCAGCACTTCCAGGTCAAAACTGTCAGATTTCAAGTAAAGGTCTTATTTCATTGGTAAATTTATTTTTCCATTTACTTGTCTTGAAAATTTTAAAGGATATTTGAAAGTATTCTTACTGTCTGTCTGCAGAGTTTCTTCTCATGAGCCTACAAAGCTGCACCCATCATAACAAATACTGGATTTTTTTTATAATACTACGTGAGCTACCCATACTGAAGCACTGAACTGCTATAAATATTATCTTGATTAAATGTGAAACAGTCATTTTGTAGCATAAGTGTTGAAAAAAATTATGATACAGTAGGAAAAACTATTCTTATATTCCAAACTGAACCTTTCCTCAAAGAGGTCAGAGATAGAGCTGTAACCTAGAATGTACTAGATGAAACAATATCACTTTGAGCCGTATCTCAAAACAGTGGTCCCAGTCATACCTGACCACAGGCGACAGAACTGACATAGAATGAGCAATAGGCACCATCATTCTTTGCTTCCTCTGAAAGTCTAAGTTTTATTTTTATGTTTTTAATTTCCTATGCCCACAAGCAAAGCTGGAAAGTCTTGTAGGAAGCACATTGTCAGTGACGCTAGGATAGAGAACAGTATTTTTAATATTTCCTCAACACACATCAGATCACTTATGCCATGTCTTAACTTACAAATTCCTCTTGTTTTTTCATTCCTCATCTCAAAAATGATGAGCTATAAGTTTCCATATTTCTATTGTGAGAGAAGGCTAAGAATCAGGGGAAAGAAGAAATGTTATGTACTTTGTGCATTTCATGCAAAGATATGGCTTGTAATTAACAGTTCTAACTCAATAGTGAAAGTACTGTAGCAAGCTCATTTTTCTTGTATTTTTTAGTTATCTCTGAATACAGTAAAGCGTGTTTTCCTTTACAACAATGTAACAGCCCTATAAAACAATATAATCACTCTGGCTCAGCTATAACCTTATCAGATCTATCTACAGACCCTCAGTGCAGTTAAATTTAAGAACAAAAAGACCCACAACTACTTCAGGCACTTTTCAGATGGTCGTGACCAATTGCTTATCTGAAAAAGGATTCAGCTGCACTGTTCTGTCAGTTTGTCACTGGAAAGAGAAATTCTCTGAGAGAGACACTTCAAAACCACCCTCACTCTTCTCCTGTGCTAGGTGGGATGGTATCCCAAATTTATAAAGCAGAGATCTTGGGTGAGCATCTTCGTACAAGAAAGGCAGTTACAATGCTGAAGTGAAGAGAAAAGAAAACAAGAGAAGATAGGTAAGGGGTTTTCTTAAGATCACAGATAATACTTAGTGTCAAGAGAAGTCTATCATGTTATCCAACAAATCCAGAATTTGCCACTGCAAATGATTATGTTGTACACGGACCATAAATTTGATGTATTTTGTAACACAGCAAAATAAAACAACACTGGATCATATAATCATAGGATATGTAATAAATTGATTAGTTTATGGAAGAAATTATATGACAGGACTGTTGGCTGTTCAAAAGATTGCATATGGTGAATAAAGAAGTGTCTTTCATATCTACTTTACTTAATCCAGTCATCTTTTACCTGTTAGCTAAGAAAATTGAACTATCTTTAACAGGATGCACTATTGGACACTATTGGTTCCTGGATGTGTGGTGTTGGGTTTTTTTGTTTGCTTGTTTGTTTGTTTTTGTTTTGTTTTGTTTTGTTTTCCCCCCTGCTTTGAGATATTTGCTTCACTTGGCTGGCCTGGGAAATGCCAACTGGATGTGTTTCTCATCATGTGGGACATGACTAATTGATTTGCCAGATTTATCCAATAACCTTGTTATATTAGTGTGTTTCAAAAGGGGAAAAAAAAACCAGAAAACCCTGAGGAAAAAATAGGGAGGCAGAGACAGAAACTGTGAAATCTGTCAAGACATATTAAAAATGGCAACAGCAATGTCACTGAAATGAAATTTTCAATTAGCAAAGTTACTTCAGCAGCCAAGTAGGAGATGTTAAAGTTTTCTGACTTCTACTGTTTGGTTTAAATGTACAGAAAAAGTAATGTATAATGTACATCAGAGAGGTAGAAATCACAGTTAAAACTGGTGTGCAATTTGTGCTATAGCAGTTTTAAACCAATTTAAATCTCAGGTTTTCTTCCTAATTACAATGTTTTTCAAAAAATGTGAGCAAAGTACAGCAACCTATTCTTTTGCTGTTCAAGGAAAGAATCAGAAGCTTATTTTATCACTTGAGTTGATACATGTAATATTTATCTTTGAGTATACATAAGGCCATAGACCGTGAAAGATTATTCATAGATTTCACAAAAGCATTTTCTAATAGATTCCTTTATTCTGACTAGTTTATTTAGAAGATGTTTGGGTTCCAACAATATTTTCTACCCCTTCCGGTTACCTTAAAATAACATAGTATCTTAGGCATTTCCTAAAGCAAGATCACAATAACACACAAAGGAAAAAAACTGGGACAACGTAAGTGTTCGTTATAAAGATGCTTTTTTGTGTGTGCATGTGAACAATTATGCCTTCTGCACCTGCCTACATGCATGTCCTAGCAGAGATCCAAAATGTGCAGTAATATTTCATGATGTGAAATCATTTTTTGACCTGAACACTACAGAATAATCACCCTTCTAATCATTCCACTCCTGTTTTCTGACTTACACTTCTTTATCATCTATTTGATGTAAATATAATTCACTCTGATAAAGATGTGCTAAAATAAAGCAATACTCATTTGAGTGACATAAATGATGCAAATATATGGAGGTAATGAAAGGTTATGTGACTGAATCTGTGTACCACGAGAGCTGCATACAGGATATAGAATGAGATGTAAACACAGATGGGATTTCATGGATTTCATCACTGATTTCTAATGATAAGTTCTTCACAATTCAACCCAGAACAACACTGAGCAAATGAATATTATTAATCTTAACTCCTATTAGAAATTAAAAAAAAAAAAAAAAGTGTTGTCTTCGAATTGAAGGTGAACATCAAAACAGAAATTAATTTACACGAAACAGAACATCTTCCTCATAAACCACTCACTAAGACATCTGAGTATATATTTCATTGGGATCCTTATCCCTCTTCTCATTTTTCAGCCCTATATATATACATATATATTTTTTTTTTTTTACTCTTAAAAAGAAATAAAACATCTGTTGTTCTGGAAGAAGTCTGTACAGTCATCAGAGAAAACTGCCAAGGAAAGTTGCATCAAAATATCACGATACAATATTTTACATCATGCAAAATACTGCCAGATACTGTACATAAAGGAAAAAAATCACCCATTTTTTTCCATTTAAGATATTAATTGTAAAAAGCAGCAGGCTAAAGACATCCAGAGGAAAAAAAAAATCAATATTTTAAAATCATTATTTTTCTCTGAAATCCAACATTAAAATGGTTACTAAGCAGAAAATGTGTTTATTTCCCCCATCAGTATAACTATTTCAATTATAGGCAACTCGGTAAAAGAAAAACAAGCATAAATTTTAACAAGAGTGACGTTAACTGCGCTAGAAAAAAACTAAGATATCAAAACCTTACTGCTAAAGACTAGCCTAATTAACAGGCCAATTTCATTACCACAAATTTTCAAATCTGTGGTACTAATTAAGAAACAAAAGGAGACAAATGGCCTGGAAAGAAACCTATCGGCCTTCTGGCCTACAAACGAGCACTCGCAATCTGTGTAATCGATACCAGGAAACCAGCTGGAATTAATGCCCATCCTCACAGCTTTCTGCACCAGCTCCTGCATTTACCTGACCTTTCAGGTAGAAGCATCTTGTGGTTCTCAAATGACTAACTGGCAACTTCCATTACTTTAATCATTGAACTAAAAAAAGTATATAAATGTCAGCCTTTCTAGGACCACTGCTTGATATATCCATACTTTCTGTATGAATGGGTGTGTCAGTAGCTTGATGGCTAGGAAATGGTCAAGCTTTATGAGTTCTGAGGGGAATGGGGAAAATTAAAATTATATTTTTCACCCTCTTCCAGCTGCAGCAGTAGTGGGGCTGCTGCTCAATACAGCCCAGAAAAGCCTTTACATGTTATATTTACGCTGCTTCCTGTAATAAAAGATGTGCAGCTGGCTTGAATGGCAGTTAGCGTAAAAGCCATAATTCAAATGGAGATGGGTGTATCAGGAAAGTAAAGATTCCTTAAGCTTTTATTAAAGAAAATAACGACATATTACATACCAGGATCTGGAATACTGAAAGTGCAGATATTTCCCTCCATCAAGACGAGGGAGTTTGAGTACTTTCAGAGAATCGCCAACGAAGAAACAAGACACAGCCGTTTTCTTTATCTGTCTTTCAACAGTACAAAAGGAGCGCTCTCCAAACCAGGGATCTCCAAGACCTGCTTGTACGCTCAGCCACCCATGCAGATGGAGATCTGCCACATGGCGCTTATTGTAAGAAGCCTAATCCAGAAAGACAATGCACAGGTTCTTCCAATAACATCAACCTAAAAGGTAGTCTGGATGAGCAAACTGGTTTGAACAAAATAAGAAAATCTCAAGCTTTCTTTTAAAACTAATTTAACATTCTTGAACTTTCAATCAACAGAAACGAGAATTAAAATTTCCACAACAGCAACAGAAACATCTGCCTTAATAAGACTAACAAAACCATTTATAGAACCAATATACTTTTTTGAACAAAGATTACGAGTAAACTAGCAGCTTCTTACTCTCTGTCAGTCATATTCACAAAGGCTTGTTTTGATACAATAACATAAGAAAGTTCAAATTTCAAAGAAACTTTCCCTCTATGTTTCATACATGTAGAAGTTTTTGTGAAGTGAGGGTACATCTTGATACAAGAAAATTTGATTATGGAACAAACTATCAGGGCTCTTTTCTTTGGTTGGTTGGTTCTTGTTTGGTTTAGTTTATCTTGTTTCTTTACATTTTGGTTTGTTTGCTTTTTACTAATGGGAATAGTTCAAAACTGTGTCAGGGGATGTGCAGACTTGACATCAGGAAGCATTTCTTTACCAAGAAGGTGGTCAGACACTGGAAAAGGCTTCCTAGACAGGTGATCGATGCCCCAAGCCTGTCAGTGTTTAAGAGGCATTTGGATAACATCCATAATAACATGCTTTAACTTCTGGTTAGCCCTGAAGTGGTCAGGAAGTTGGACTAGATGGTCATGGTAGGTCCCTTCCAACTGAAATATTCCATTCCATTCTATTCTAAAAGTAAGCATTACAAGTTTTTTATATAAACGCAACCCCTCAAAACACTAATTTATCACTACTGTACAAAACACAATTAATGAATCACCTGCCCACAAAACACTGGCTCTGGAGAAAAAACACCAAGACATGATTTGGGATAGTTAACGGTTAGGAATGACATTATGACTTAGGATGGTCTCTGGATAACAGTATCTTGCAAGCTTGAGGTCATGGTGACTTAACCCTTTACAAACCTGTCCCAGCTGAAACATACTTTAATCAGGAATTTTGCTTATGCATCTCATACATTTTCTTCATCTTTCCTCTGCAGAATGTAATGTGAGGCTTGATATTTATGTAGAAAATGCTAATACTATTTGTTGAAATTTGCTATTGAATTAGATTCACATAGAAGTACTATGAGACACTTGCAAAAAAAATTATTCTAGTGAATTTATAGTGTTCTCCCTCTCTGTGGAAACATGCTTCTATATTGCGTACAAAGACTGCTGATGGGATAGAAAGAGCAATAGAAGTTTTAATCAAGAGAAAACCACTCTAAATTCAAACAACAATATCCTTTGTCCACGTTCATGTGGAGTCTACAAGACTACCACATCCTGCTTTTCACTCACAATATGCTCTCCCGTTTTCGTAGCAGAGCCCATGAGTGCACACAATATGCTCGAAGGCAACACATGACAAAATTACTTAACTAGTTCATTACAATATTTTCCATACATCTATTGCAAACTGACTTGGTTGTCTTCTTAAAGATCTTGTAATCACAAACTACTGAGTTTAAGAATATGCTTTTTCATCTTTTCAGCAATTCTTTACCTTCTTTGTTCATCAAAAAGTATTTTTTCTAGTGAATTGACCATAGACAACTCAGACCTCTCAAAAATTTTTGATAGGTAGATGTCAAAGCAGCTTAAGTTTTCCAATACAAAAATTGGTGATAAAATGACAGGGCTGAGAGCACTGAGACTTTAAGGGAAGATGTTGCCAGACATACTCAAACAGAAATCCAGAGATAGCAGAAAGTGTTTTTTACAAAGCTGTTTTCCATAAAGTCGCTTGTTCCATTACTGCTCTTTTTGTGGAAGCAGACAAAATAAGATCCTCCTTGCATTTACTGAAAAACGAAGATAAAACAAACCAAAGAGCCAGAAACCGGCAGTAACTACAAGTTATAAATTACGTATCCCCAAACATTTTAAACTGTGACTTAGATATTCCATTGATAAAGAATACCATGAGATGTTACTTGGTTTCTTAATTGCATCCAATAATCCAGGGATATTCAAACAAGTCACTAATTATGAAACATTCACTCTCATGATTTATTATTGTTTTCTTTACACTGTTTTGACATGTTTTCATTGAAAATGGTAATGAAACTAAGAGAAACAAGGTTTCTTTGCAGGATTACAGAGCATTTTGGAGCTAGGAGTTCCAAGTAATTTTAAAAACATGCTAAATTCAGGCTAAATTTGACTGCACCTTCCTCAGATCAAAACCAGATGCAGTGCATGTATAAATTAAGAAATAAAAGAATCATCTGTATTGTTAGGATATGTTTAGCTACAATGCTACAATCAGCTTTTAAAAACTAAGTCATCTAAATAAACAGTTTTTAATCAGCCTGGTTTTTAAATCAAGTATTTAGACTTGAGACAATCAAATATTTATACTTGAGACAATATGTATGGCAGCAATATAAGATTGTTTCTTGCTTATTGTTCTTTTGTAGGGTTATTTGGTACTTACAAGTATCTATTTAAAGACCTTTTCTTTCTTAGATGACAGCTGGCCAAGAACAATATAAGTCATAGCAGAAGATCAGAGGGAGACCAACAGCAAACCGCCCAGGGATGATTATTTGGAGGTACCAGCATTTGTAGGATATCAGAGAGAGATAAAGTAAATGAGTTCATACGTGAGAACAAAGTATATAATACTATTTCTAAAATGTGTTTACAAAAACTACTTTGGCAGCCTACTTTGTTTAGATTCATCACTGGAAATAGAGCTTGTTTATAACAGTTCAAAAGAGCTACAAATTTGCGTTCAGTCACTTCTCATCCAAGAAGGTTGTTGTTTGTTCTTTTTTTAAAGAACATAATATAAGAGAAAGAACTGTGTTTCTTCCACATAATTCAAAGTAATGCTTCTGTTATCAGGTCAGATCTTATGACCTTGTGAATAACATGCAGCACATATCGTCCACACTTGAGGTCTGGCTTAAAGCCACCTTTCACACTTCTGAAAAATCAAAAGAGGAGGAAAGATTCCACAGGCCACTTAGAACTAGCCTGTGCAATATTGATCGGACTTATGAAATAACTCAGGTAATACCAGACTAATGGACTAATACTAATCTGTATTCACTGACCACTTTGCTTTTTAATTCCTGCAATGAAGTTCTAGCACTTCCTGTTCTTGTCCATGTCCATGGAAGTTGAAAGGGGAAAGAAAACCAGTAATTTACTAAAGAACTGCCATAGCTTTCATTTTTTGAGAAAAACTGGGTGAGGGTTGGCATTCAGATAAACCAAAGATGAAAGCAGATACTAATTTGGGGTAGGCTGATTTGAAACAAAAGAAAAACAAATATTCTGAGACATCAGTTTATTCTTGCCTTGCTTAACTACAAAGCAGCATTGCTGAATTCCCTGGGAGTCTGCATAACTTATATTAGCACACAGAGAGGTGAATTCATGTACTTCCATGTGAGGCAAGAGATCTCACAGCAGCAGCACCACTAGTGTTGTGGCCTCTACCACTTCACAGTGCCATAAGGTCCATGCACGCAGACTTGAATAATGTTCCACCCAAGGAAACAGAACTGCATGGACTGCAGAGACTAAAAAGGGAGCTTTTAATAAAGCAAGTTGGAAAAGGAGCCTTTCTGTGCATATGCATGTATATGTTTTGGGCACAGGGACTGAACTATAAATCAAAGATGCATAAGTAAAATGTCACAGCAAAACATTTTGCTGTAAGGTTTTATCTTTTCAATAAATCAGAGATTAGGGACTTTTTGCTAGTGGGAAAGTGACTAAAATATCATCTGGGGACAATTAGATCCCCCGATGTTAACTGATATTTCTTCCAACGCCCTTTCTAGTCCAGTACGATGAATAATCCAGGTCCCCTCTGCAGCCAGATTTTTATTTACTGAAGGATAATTCAGTTCATTCTATTTTTCCCCTCCTATTTTTTAATGAATATTCTGAAGGACCTATTTGTAACGAATTATTGCAACATCTACTAGTGTCTGTGTTACAAACTTTTTGGTTTAGTGTGTTCTTCCTACAAAACTGTTCAAGCCTAAGAGGAAAGAGAATTGATTTCTTCCTCAATGCTTGCTGCTTTTGCCTGGATCTTCACTTGGTTTCCCTGTGCCCCCCTTACCAAATGCTTCCTGAAAGCAGAATTTTGCAAAGACAACTCCACCTGGCATGACTGAAGAAGGCACAGGAATCTCAGACTAGCACCTAAACTATCTGTGACTAGTAATACACATGGGTACTAAAACCAACAGGCTGCATACAAAACACTGAATTAATTGTTATAATACAGCAAAAATATCCACTCATTCCATATAAATAAACTGAACTCCAGTCTCAGCAGCTTAAGATGTGTTACTTGAGATGCATACTGGCTGAAGCCTTTCACCAGTTTGGCTGCAGTGACAGGAGTGACAATGTCTGGTGGATCACCTAGTTCTCTGAAGACAAAACTGTCACCTGCCTGTGACAACTGTAGCTTGTCTGGTTTACAAACAGGTTCATTCTTTTCTTACTCTAATCTCTGTAAGGTTTGCCACACATTTCCATCACCTCCTGTTACCACCTGCCTGTAACACAAGTACTCACCAGGTATCCCTGGCTTGTAGAGCTGAACTGGATTGTCTCTGCATCTTTTCCTCCAATACATTATTACATGTAATTCAGATGCCAGTGGTCTGCATCTTTTCCTTTGTCTTTTTTTTATACATGATACCATGTCAGCCTCTTCCCAAGAGATTCTTCTGAAAATATTGAGCTTTCAAGTGCACCTCCTCACAGTTGTATTTTCAAATGTTCTTCAGTGTTTATGATTACTTTCTACTGTAATGGTTTCCTGTCTTTGAATCGTAGTGGTCAAGCACTTTTCCCAGTGAGCAGCACTATGAGACATTCCCATCTGTTAGGGAAGAAGTGTCCAGTGTATCAACAGGGTAATGGCAAAGGAAAGAGTTTCCTGTCAATAGTGTTAACTTCTGGTCTTACTCACTTGGACACCACGTCCACAATATTCCAGGTCAACGTAATTTTAGGCTGCTTGGCTTTCTCCTTCCTCAGAAAGTTATTGAAAGCAGAGTCTTTTTAAGTTTTTATTAAAAAAAAGTGTTCATGAAAAATCTGGGGATGTTATATCCCTGATAAGAAACACTGCATTTCCTTGTAACAAATAAGGAATGTTTAGCTTGAAAAATGCAGCGAAAAATTTGGGAAAGATTTATCGTACCTGTAGAGCATATCTTACAAGATGGGCTTTTAGTGAAAGAATTTAAAGTTCCCTCTTACTATTTTGGCAGTTTCTGGGTAAATCATGGTAACGACTTCCATATTCCAGTGATGTACCCAGACCAACAGCCTGCAATACTGGACAGGTTTTGAATGCCTGACTACCAGAAAGTACTTTCCAACTATTTAAAAGACAGAGAACTTGAGCAGGAGTTATTTCATGTAAAAAATAAGTTCTGGAGAACACCAGGGTATCTAAGTTAGTGCATGTCTGAGTGCATGCTCATTTCCGAAGGTCACTAGAGAAAGACAAAGAAGTTGTAACTTATATTGAAACTGCTCCCATGATGTCAAAGAGAAGGTAATTAAGACAGTGATGAAATACATTCCTTAAGTCAAGTGCTGCACGTCTACATGCCATGGAAATATAATGAAAACTGAGTTGGTAGGAAGACTTCCAGTTTAGCTGATAATTAAAAGGAAAAAAAAGAAAAAAAATCAAGATGACTATTTCCCCCTCTGGCCCAATGTGATATTCTGGAATCCAAAAAATCATCTTCAGGAACTACTTTCATAAACATCAGTTAGAGAGAGCAGGCAAAATGACGAAGCTAATGTCTATTGCTATACTGCCAGCCATCTGTAGCACTTACAGTCAGAATTTCTGACACACCTCAGAAGAAAGAAGATATTTCGGAAATATATTACTGTGTTTATGAGATGTAAAATGTCAGCACAGCACCATACACCACTGCGGTACATGAATGTCTAAAAAGATCATGTATAATTTCCCTTGAAAGCACTAATTTGCATGCATACATACTTCAGTTGCAGTAGGAGGTCTACGTGCTCTTCTCTATCCAAGCAGAAATATAGCTCCAGCTCAGTGGTAAGGAGTCCTTCAGTAAACTTTATAACCTCATTCCAGACTCCGGCTGTCAGTTAACAGCTTTTCAGAATGACAGTTTAAATCAAGAAAATGTCACATGTGTATAGTAACAGGTCTAATCTTGTCTGTAAATTGCTGCCTGTGGTTTTCAGAAACAGTAAATCGCTGGCGATTTACAATGAGCCTCACTGCAAGGATAACTTCAGTTTTGCACATTTAACAAAACAGTCTTAAATTATTCATGCATATCATTCAATGTTTGGGCAATTTTGAGAGTCATTGATTTCAGGAACCTGTGGTCTGTCTTTTGACTAGATAAATATAAATCTTATACTTGACATTTTACTTCTCAAATATTAAGACTGAAAGTCTATCCCAGTACTAAAGATCTATAATACGTTTTAGGACGCACTCATCAAGCATAAGTGGCCAATTTTTTCAAAGACACCAAAAATATAAACAATGTTTTAGGCTGTCTTTGTATAGTACTTCAGGTACCTCAGGGCTAAACACTACAGCACCCATGTCCTTTTTAAAACCACAGTGAAGTCAGGGTTGTGTTCCATGAGTCAAATATCTATGCGATGGCTGTCTGGAAAGTAAGAGACAAAAGAAATCCGTAGAGGAAAGCTACACAGCTCAGGGTGAGAAGCAACAGTAAGAGTCGGTGAACAGTGCTTTACGGAAAGGACATTTCTTCTACCCTGGTAGATGAATGAGGTAAGACTGCAGCATCCTTCCTCCACAGATGGGAAGAGTTATACTGTATTTACGGGAAGGCAGTACAGGGGAAGTCCTGAGTACAGAGATGACACCCTGTCCTCCCTCTGGAGAATCAGCAAGACTCACAGAGACAGTTTCCTTCCCAGCATTGCCACCAACACAGTCTTCAAAGGAGAGGCTCCATCCCAGCCCACGAGAGACCTATGCGAAACCCATGGCTGCACCCCTAAAAATGCATTGTCAGTGTCAAGTTAGCTTTACATCCCTGCCCTCCAGGGTTTCTTCCTCCTCAGAAAAGGAAGCTAATCCCTGTTTCTCCTTTAAGGTGATTTTGCACACGTGTCGTCTTCTTTAAAGAAATATCTGAGTCAACAAGGTCAAACTTTTATGTAAACAGTAGGATCAGGGTTTCAACGCTTTTTCCTGTAGCTATGTCAATTTATGCCATCTCAGCAGAAAGCCAAGAACTTGGAAATACTAACATCTCACCAAATCAAATCCTTTTTTTTCCTCCTAGAAATGGTATTTACAATCAGCCTATACAGCAGCAGCAGAAAAATCTGCAGACATTGAAATGTTGTATTTTATTTTCAGTACAATGCGTAGTTATTATGTAATATCTTCTGTTTATTTTAGTGTAATTCATAAGCTCATCTACAGTACCACATGAATTAAACAGCCACTCAGTGGACTGGCAAAGTAATTTACTACGGCAAGTGGAATTACAAGTAAAAGGGAGTGATAATTCTGTTAGAAAGACAGAACACAATGCCATGAACTATTTAATCATACTTATTTGATGCACCAACTTCTTTTATTATTGGCAAAACACTTAAATACAGGAACACATTTAGATTTCCATGCTAATACAAGGACTCAAAATGCAAGTACTAAATTAAAAGACAAACTACGTCAGAAAGATTATTTGTTACACTCTTCACAGTCGTGGTGATGTGATGTAGCAGGACAGGTTGTAATTAATTATTCTTTGCTGGGTGAGTTGCAGATAACAAAAAGCAACATATAGTGCAGTCTTTTTCACACAAACCTAAAGCTTTCTTTGGCTCTGAATTATTTTTGGATTCTAAGAATGGCTTTAATTCTCAGCATTTTTTAAATTCTTCTTTATAAGGACTATATCTTTAAATTTTTAAAAACACTGAATATTTCTGAGATGCACTGGAATAGTGAGCGAAAGCAGATGATTGCTTAAAAAAAAAAAGCAAGAATTACATACATCTACATGTCCTTTTCTCACTTTTTCTGACTCCGATTCTTTGAATTTCTTGCACTTCATGTATTGGAAGAATTTACAAACTACAAGCACTACAAAAGAGGTGACACAGTAATATATACAAGATCAATACAAGTAAATGCAACCTAGATGACTTGAAAATGCTGTTAAGAGATACTATTAGGCAATATTGTAATATGCATAACATTAAAACATAGAATAATATAGATAGACCCATACAACAACATTTGTTTAATAAGTCAAATTTATCAACCTTGACATTTCAACTTTATTGCATAAGACAAGTTTTTTGTACCTGATGAATACTTACGGGTTTTTTTAGTTCTTTTAATATTAGAGCCTTGTCCCTTTCCCCAACTTCAATATATGAGAAGTGGAGAGGTCTATGGATTGCTTCTTATTTTAATGTTGATTCTGCAAACTACTTAGACGCATAGTAAGTATGTGAGTAATTTTATTGAGTTTAATGAGACTACTCATGCATTTTAAGGTAATCATGTGTCTTGCTGAACTGAAGCTGCAGAAGAAAACCATACAGAAATCTCAGTAGTGTGAATACACAATGTTATAGGACAATAATCACTGTGATTGGCACGCACTACCCCTGGGCTTTAGGTTATAGCACCCCTTTGGGTGCGTGCTGTTCTCATCACCTTTCTGAAGCAGATGTAGAGGTTGTGCTTACTAAGAATGGAGGGAAGACTTCTCAGCAAGGGAAAATACACTTTTACTATACTGTCCTGAGGGAATAAGAGAAAGTTCAAGTTCACATTACTGAGCAAGTTGGGGAGAAGGGCTGCAGAGGCTTTAGGTGACTGGCACATGGAGTTTCAGTTGTTAATTAGTTAAGGAGTACTCTCCAGTTCCAGAGCTAGAGTGCTTTGGGTGAAACAGAGAAACTGGAAAGGAATACAAAAGGGTCTCTTTCCCTTCTCCACCTTTCTTCTGATTTACTGTAAACTGAAGAGAGTAATTAAAAAGTTTCTAATGAGCAGTTGCAGCAACTTTTCTCTCTGTGGAGGGACCAGACAGTATCTTCTGTCCCCTCTTCCAGCTGCCTGTTTTCCCTCATTTGTAATGGCACACATACACAAGAATTCAATTATGAAAGACTCATCTTTTGTGAAAATTTCTGCAGTCAATGAGTACAAAAGTTGTCAGCGTCAGGCAAACAAACACACATGTACACTGATTGTGTCAGCCTGTTCCTCAAGAAACCACTAAGAAAATGGAGAAGAAATTTCAGTCAATATAAATTAGAGGATAAATAGTGGAGAAGATTAAATGAGGAAGAAAAATATGTCAGGTAGAATCCATGCTAGCAAGGTTAAAGGCAGTAAGAAAGTGTTCATCAAGTTTATTAGGAACAAAAGAAATTATAGAGATGATCTGGACCTACTAATAGATGAAGACTCTGAACTTTTTAAAGAGGCTGAAAAGGCAGACATCTTTAATAAATGTTTCTGTTTTCTATTTAGTAAAGAAAAGAATGAGAGAGGAAGAAGCACTTTCTAAACTGTCAGTAAATTATCTACCAATTTATGAACTATATTCAGTCTTTAGGGCTGGACAACGTGCAGCTGCTAAAAAGCATTGAGATCCATGGATACAAAGACATTATTTTTCAATAAATCTTGTGAACATCATGAAACTAAAGAATTTTAAAGCTTATATAAGGTTCAAAACAGGTGCATGCAATGGTTCAAGGACAGTTAGTCTAGCATCCGTCCCAAAGAAACATAGGGAATGATGACTAAAAACCAGATGCTTGAGAATCAGCAGAAGCAGTGTAATTGATGCCATGAGTAAGATTTCATAAGACATTAGGACCTGTTAACAAACTTGATTTCATTATTTCAAGACGTTAAAAGTTGAGTTGATAGAAGCAGCTGCAAGAAAATAATAGATCTCTATAAGGCATTCACAAAATATTTTTATTGAAAAAAATCAGAATGACAGTGCATTTTTAATGGACTGAAAATTAAACAGATTGAAAACTGGCTAATTAACATAGTTATCAATGGAAAATAATTGCTGAATAAGAGTGTTTCTAGCAGGACTCCTTTGGGATTGATGTAAGGTCTGATATTATTCAACGTTTTCATTAGTGCTCTAGAAGTAAATATAAAATCACTGCTTGTAGTGGATGTATTTGCGGATGACACAAAGAGAGGGAGGAGGGTAAATAATGAAAAGGCAGGCAGCTGTTCAGGGCCATCTGGACTCCTTGGTAAGCTGGGATCAGTGAAACAAAATCCGTTAAATTATAGGCACAGGCACAGTGATATAGCCTGGAAGCAGGAAATACAAGTCATGTAACAGAATTGGAAACTGTATCCTAGAGAATAAATTGTTTGGATAAAAGTTAATATGATCCTGGAATGTTTAAGCAAGCTTCCTTGTTACAGATGTAAAAAGTGATCTTACTTAGACATTTAGGAATGAAGAAATCCTAGGATATGGATGGCATTGCTAACATATAGGAACATTTCAAAACTCTCTAACAACTTGCTTAAACCATTTGGCTATTTTATGTATTAAAACTAGATAAATTTGTGTTCCAAGCACATTTTAAGATGTAGATATTTTCACAAATATTAGCATATTGTATCAAAGTGAGAAGTTTTCAAGGAAAATGATACCAAAAGATGATTTAAATTTTTAATAGGAAATTGCATTTTTAAAACCAGAATAAAAACTATGTTTTTAACTATACATCAGTCAATTAATTCATAATAGTGAAATATATATAAAGGAAACCTAAAATAGATAAACGTATCAACAATATAAATTAAAAAGTGACTATTAAGAAATTTATATCACTGGCCTTCCCAAAATATTTTCTCTGACTGTGCTAAAGTTTGATAGGTACACACAATGTCTACACGCCTACAACATTTAATACTAAAAATAGCTAGCTCGTGAAAAATAAGACATAAGGGCAGAAGATACCTTGAAGAAAACCATAGTTGCAACTCAGGGTAGAAGCATATAAAGAATATGAGAATCGCCTCAAACCAGCATGAACAACTCTGAAGTTAAACAACGTACAAGTATATTTGAGATGAAGATCTAACAGAAGTCACATTTTCTTCACAGCTGGTCATGTACGTAGTTTTCCCCCCCTCACTGAATGTGGCCTTTTATCCAGTAGCCCACCTTTGAAGTAGAAAATTAAGAAACACTTGTGAATGCCTCAGTTACAGGTAAATAGACAGAAACATTGATTTAGTCAAGGTGAGATGGCTCACAAGGAAAATTGCCGGCCCTGGCAACACTGGCCATGAGAAAGCTGGTCTGTACTTTGGTTGCTTCTGATCAAACCAAGGAAAACTACTGAACTGAGTGAAAACAAATCTGAAACATAAAAATATCATCCATAATTCACAGAAAATAAACATAATCAATTGTGTTATATTTGCTGCAAAGAAGTATCCTGGGTTTTAGGAATAACACCTATTCCCCTTGCGGAAGAACTAGAGAGAGGCTTCAGCAGGCAGCTGAGAGAGTTGAAACTCTCAGCGTAAAAAGTGACTAAACCTTCAAACAACTTTGAGATAAACAAAGAAAATGTTCAGCCAAAACTCCCAGATCAAACCAGAGAAGAAAAAAAGTGCAGCTTCTAGGCACACAGAAGTAAGATCCATAACAGTAACACAAAACAGCAGTTCTAAACAGATATATATTCTCCCTCTACACTGGAAAAGGTCCTCCAAGATGACATCTAAAGATATAAGTGGAAAGAGAATCTAAGCATACAGAATGCAATGCTGCTATAACACAGTGAAATGATTCATAAACAGCATTTGCCCTTGGAAGACAGTCTCAGGCAGGCACTGTCGCCATTGCTCTTCCAACATTTCTGCCTTCGCCATTTGACTGATGGGGTCAATAAGACCCTGCATTATTCCTGGTATAGTAAAGCCGCTCCGACAATAAACCTCCCAGCAAAGCAAAGGGCAGGAGGGCAGCCAAATCCCCAACAGGATTCTCTCACTCTTTCCCTATTAATCCAAACTGAAGAAGTCTGCTCAAAAGAGTGCTGATACTCATGAATAACAAACTCACTCACATCAACAATATGAACAAAGAATTTCCCTGAAGGACAGCTGAAAAAGGAAAAGAAACACCAGGAAAGTGATTCTAAACCAGAAAGTATAATAATCTAGACAAGGAACAATCCCTCCTATTCCCTTGTGCATTGAAAAGGAGTTCTCAAAACCCATTCACCTTACAAAGGTTAAATAATTACACAGAAACCAAATCTAGGAGATAAACTTGCTCCATGATTCGAACCACAACTATTAGGAGACTACTTCCTATGACCTACGGGATCAAAAGCTGCCTTCTAATTAAGACAGATTAACACAACATAAACTTTAAGCATTCTACAGAAGAAAAGATGGGCAAAACAGACTTGTTAGGAATACATTTGAGGCTTATCCAAGGTATGCTATTGAACTAACTAGATTTTTTTGTTTGTTTTCTGAAGAAATGAATAGTGGGAGTAAGGCAGGGATACTACTCTATAGCCCCTTTATTGTGCACCAAGAAAGAACCATTTAATAGGAGCTGAATGGCAATTTTTTCTTCTAGATGCTATTTTGAAAAATCTGATGAAAATCATGTTCTGGTAGGACCACCAGACTTAAAAGGGCAAAATGCCTGCACCTCCTGGAGCAAAATCATTTAAGGCAGATGTTAATTCAGAAAGTTTAAGGCCACGTACATCGAATGCTGAGATACTAGAAAATCCTAAGGAACCATGAAATCTCTGACTGGATACACAGGCTCTATGTAAATATTAATAGTAAAATCACCTTGGCTGTCAAATGCAGATCTATGAAAAGTAAAACAAACTGGAATCCTCCCTTGCCTTTCCCCTACATTAGCCAGAGATCATAAGTCCCAAAGGATGCAAGTGCAGTCACCTGGATGACATCTAGAGATGATGAGCAGTCGCCTCCTTCTTGTATTTCTTTTCCAGGTCAAAAATAGGCCCATGTTAACAAGTCTATCTACATAATAGCCTGAAGTCGCACTATTATCAAATCCCACAAGAAGCACTTGGCATAACTCTGATGCAATTCAGTATCATAATTTCCGGGAAGAACTTTTTCAGATTTTGCTATCGATAACACTAAATCCTCTGTAGTTTCATCAAGGTCTAGGACTGTCTTGCATGTAAAATATTACAAAAAATGTATATAAAATTACATTTTCTTCCAAGCAAGCATTGTCTTAACATTGCAGGGCAGGGCGGGGGGGGAAGAAAACAAAAACACAACACCACCACTACAAAAACTTAGGAATCGGTGCAAAACTCCATTCAAAACAGTTAAACTGGACATCAATTGAATGTAAATATTTACTAGAAGACAGGTGAAATGACAAGCTTTCCCATAAACAGGAAGAATTCTTTCCTTGGACAGTGTAGGAACCAAAATTCCAAAGGATACACAGCAATAGAAAAAGGGCATACGGAAATTTTTAGAAAAAAAAAAAAAAAAGATTTGACCTTACCAGGCAATAAATAGAGCCTGTGCTAGCACTGAAGTAAGTATACTGACTCACATAAGGATCCAAATCTGTGCACAGCAGTCAGCCATGTCAGCGGGTAGAAGTTGCCGGACAGGCAGCATATATGGTTGATCCAATGTACAAACAAGAATATGATTCAAGAAATAATCAAAATATCTTCCACTGCATTTTTGCCAGATGGACATCACATTAAGAACAAAAAAAAAAAAAAAAAAAAATCTCATCAACAGTCTTCCCTTTTTCTAAAATAAAAACACAACAATCAATACAAAATAGATCAAACTGTCAATAAATAGATAAAATAATACCCTGAGCAATCAAACCCAGGTTTACCCTTATCTGCAGATGGATTTGCCATACTTGCTTACAACAAGACCATGACTTGGAGTTTCCCTTCCTGATTCCACAAACAAGCGAATCGATTTAATTTCTCCACCCTTGTGCCCTGACCCTTTTCTGTGGCAGCTATACAGCAACACCCATTCACCAGCCTCCCATGGGTGAACTGTGGGGAGGCAGAACAGTGGAAAAACTAAGTGGCAAAAAGATTCTTAATAGTACAAAAGTCACAGCATGTGCTGGAGAGTTGTGATACCAAAATCCAAACTCTTGATCTAACGAGTAATTATAGACTGAAACATGATTTTCAGTGTTTAAATCCTTTCACAAGAAGTAAGCATTGACTATATCTGAGCAGGAAAAAACATATACAAATAATAAATAAATGTATTTAAGAAGCTGATTAATCACAACTGAACTATCATATAATGTGAGAGGTTCTTCATGATTCTGAAAAATACTTTTCAGAATCACAAAGAATTTATTTAATATTTCTCTTATTATTCAATGATTTATTAAGAGAAAAAAAGCCACAGATATACCATCTCATTTTTTAAACCAACGAAGATGATTGTGGCCTACACTCCAAATGTCAACCTTAGAATTTGGCTAAGAGTTATAAAAGGACATCAAATTCGTTTGAAAAACATATTTTAATGGTGACAATTGTATATAATATTATGAACCACTGCAAATATCACCTGAAAGGATATGAAATTCAGTTTTTGCACCATCTGGAATGTACTCCTGATTAAGTTGTTCAGCAATGTGATCGTATCACCTAAACAAACTAATTAACATCAGAATGACACATTCTGCAGTTTCAGTGGCATTTATTTGTGTCCCATTTGTTCCACATAATTTTTTTTCCAGAATGACCTTATGCTCAAATTGTGCCACCAAGCTAGCTGCATGTTAATTCTCCTCCCAAGAGTAAGTATATTTTTCATTCAAACTTTCATGATGCTACAGCTTTACACAGTAGAGCGAACAGATTGAACTAAAAAATTACTTTGGTTACATGAAATCTGGGATATCAAAAAACAACCACCAAGTCTTTTCAGCTAAAATAGAAGCTTTTGAGGCTGGTTCATTGTTGAACATTTTGGAGGAATGTATACTGATTTCAATATTAGAATACTAACAGATTAATATTTTCTGCTCTTCAATTTGCCTTTTTTCCTTTGTTTTTGCTTTTTTTTTTTAAGAGAGCATGTATCACGGCGTCTTCTTAAGCACTCTGCAGGTAGCATTCCTTTAGTTTTATTTTCAAATCACAAGCACAAATGTGTAGTTATTCCCTTTTTCGGCTGAGAAATGTAAATTGCAAATAAAAAGATAATGCATTTTTCCATAGCTTCACCATTATGAATTCGCAGTTCATGGCTAATTGTTTTCTAACTTTTCATGGAAACAATACTTGTATTCTAAACAGAAACTACCACATGCAGTTTCTGCTTCTGCACGTACTGATATAAACCTAACGGAACATAAAAAAATGCTGTTTGCAAGTACCATGGAGAGGCACACCACCAACACACTGAATATACAATTAACAGTACCTCACACCAGCAAAGGCCGTAACTATTATTTTGGAGCGCTGAAACGTTGTTTCTCTTCAATATTACACTGCATAACTTCACAGTAAATTGGATTCCAGGTTTATTGCCAAAGTAATTAAAAATTCAAAAGGTTGCTGTTTCAACAGAATATTATGGAAAAGTGTCAAATACAATCGAAGCTGGAGATTATTTCTCTTTATAGTGAGAGAGCAGCAGGATGGGAGGAGCAACTTGCATAAGGAAGGTCATATTAGAAGATCATATTTTAGCAAACATTTCAGTGGAACCTCTACTCTAGGAAAGGGCACAAGAATAACAAAAATGAGGCAACTTGAGGTTTTGTTTGTTTGTTTGTTTTAAAAAAATCCAAACCTATTACTTCTGAGAGCTGTTTCAAAGAAAAAATGAAGGCCAAGGGAAATAAATGGATTATATGACACAAGCATTAAAACTTATACTGGCTCAGTTTCTCTTTGCCTTTATATTAGTTTAATTTTTTTTACTTAAATACCATTAAATTAGCTTTCCTCCATTTTTCATGCCAGAGAAGATTCTGGAGCATTAGTTTTAAAACAACAATTCTTTAAACCCTTTTGGCGTAATAAAGTTGAGGAAGTAGGAGGTGAGAGGGTCCAAACCTTGAAAAAAAAATACTATCTTTTCATCAGGTTTACTTTCTGCAAGTTGAATTTTATTAGCACACACAAAGAGATGATATTTAACTACTGCTATAAAACCAGTCATCTGTAATGTCTAGAAATTGCAGAATGCCTATAGCTCCATCCACTGCTTTAGCATGATCTGTTATTGTGCATATCACAGCTAGCTGCAGCTGATAGCATCAGCTGAAGCAAATGGACATATAATAATGGGGAGAATAAAGAGGCCATGGGTATGTAGTCTCCCAAGGCCCAAGAGAGATGCTGACCAAAAAGAACTGATATGAATCAGAGGTGTGTGGGAAGAAATCCTAAGCTGAGTCAGACATGAATGTATGCAGCAGGCCCAGCAGTGAAGAAATCTCTTATTACCACTCTCACATTGTCCTCAGTGAAGGATGTGTTGCTGTGAAAGGCAATGATTTGTGTTCAATTAAAAATCCATCAACAGAACAGAAAGCACATGAGTCTTATTGGTAACAGATGCCTAATCTGTAACAGGAGTGAACAGCAATGACAGCGTCGCCTCCCACTTGGTGTCACACAGCTGAACACCAAAACCCCACCTGCACCCACTCAAGAGCTTCCATCAGCCATCTCCAAGCCTCCACTGGGGTCCCCCAGTTTCTGTGTCCCTACAAACCCCATTGGGGAAAAAGCCAGAGATATCCCAAGCTTTAGGGCTGGAATGCCACTCCTGCTAAAGTTAATATGACTCTGACTTGATTAAAGATGAGGTTTTCAGCCTTCAACTTGTACTCACTTTTTCATTTTTAACACTCCTACCCTAAGCCATCTAAGGACACTAACTTGGATTTTTGTCTTGACAGACCCTTGTTTCTATAAAGTAAAATAGCAGGGCAGAAGAGTTACCTAGATCACCCCACATCCATATTCCTTTACTTCATTTTTCAAAATTTTTGGTGATGTGGCTTTGTAACAGCTTTAGATCCTATTCAATGCCCTTATTATTAAAAAGCTTCTCCTGACTGCCAGCCAAATCTTCTTTGCCACATATTCAGCAAATTATTAATAAAACTAAGGACCAGATAATAAACACAATCTATTGTAGAAGTACTTTCCTATTGAATATATGAGTGTCTGTCATGCAAATCCTTGGCCAAAAGCAATAAAATAATCAGTCGACAGAGAGCTCCACCTTGAGAATTAAAGTAACCCAGAAGGAGGCAAAGTTCATGCTCAAGAAGCATGCCACAGAAAAACTATGCAGAACAAGCAGAAACATCATAGCACAGAGCTCATCAATGATGCCCAGATACATAGGTAAGGTGTATCAAACAACAGGGAAGGTGTATGCAGTACTGGAATGCTGCTATACATTTGCTGAATAAAGACATTAACACATGCAAACAAATGCCACTAAATCACAATAAACCAAAAAGCAGAAAAATGGTTTATCAAGAGTGTCAGTAGGAATAGCAAGTGACAAATGCAAATAAACACAGCTATTTTCATACTGGATCTGAAATACTGGAGGGATACAAATGACAGTAATACTAACATGGCACACTAAATAAATATGGTCTCATTTGTGAAATAAAAAGTACATTAAAGAATGTATTGCTGGGGTTGGAGGTCTGGCTTATGCAAGTTAAAAGTTCTTTTGTCCATACTTAGGAACACCACATCAAACTCTAAAATAACAGCTTCTGGTATTCTATCAGGTAAGAGACAAACTTTATTTTGAAATGTGCTTTAGAGAATTTTTTTGACCCTTATTGCCTTGAGATTTGTGTTTGAGTTTATATGTATAAATTGTCTATACTCTCGAATGTGGCAATTTGAACGCATTTTCATTTCCAGACATAGAATGAGATCCAAACAACTAATGAACTCATCTATGGATGTAGCAATCTGTCATCTGCA
Organism: Caloenas nicobarica; assembly: GCF_036013445.1. Lineage (NCBI taxonomy): Eukaryota > Metazoa > Chordata > Aves > Columbiformes > Columbidae > Caloenas > Caloenas nicobarica. The sequence goes on along the minus strand of NC_088246.1, from coordinate 127,327,415 downwards.
ACGGAGGATTAAAAGGTCATGTTATATTATATATGGGCAGTTTTTGAACTGCTAAAATCAGAAATGAAAAGATTTTTAAAACCCCTAAGTTAGCACAAAGAAAAAGAAGATTTATATGGTTATATTTATTTTATTTCTGATCAAATACATTTTTTCTTAGCCCTTAAAAGCATTCGAATCTTATTTGTATATCTGTAACATAAGTGAGAAAGGAGGTTGACTTATCTGGTTTTTATAAGGTAGTTAAAGAGGAAACCTTTGCTCATTAGCTTTCTACTTACAACACACAGCTGTGGGAGTGCCAGGTTCACTTCCCTTTCACACCCAGGAAGACTTGAGTCCATATCATCCTTTTCCCAGGAGATTGCCCTTATTACCATACTGTAGTTACTGGGGGATGCCTTCACAGGAAGCTCTTCTGTGAAGCTTTCCCTCTTCATATAAAATAACATTACAGTAATTGGAAGAGGGATCAAGTGAATTCCTTGACAACAAGCCTACAGCTTTATATACAGACTTTCTGTTCCCAGCTTCCCCTTTCCCACCAGCTTCTTCCCCTCAGGTTTACCAGATTTTACAAAACAAACTTTGGTGGGAATTCAGGTATGGCAAATTATTTTGAAACATGCAATGTATTTTCAACTAAAACTATACAGGTTTTCCATTACACTCTTGTGAAGAAATATCATACTTTTCTGAAAGAATGAAAAGGATCAAGTCATATACATTTTATTTGACACTGGGAGGGTAGGTGGCAGAAGTTTTCATGAAGAAAAGTTTCGAGATCTTGTTGTACTAGATTCATAAGCTTTAAACTTCTTCTCAAACCGTACTTTTTTTAAAAAAAAAAAAGTAATAATCAGTTTACCAGGAAAGTTGAACATTATGCATTATCGTTGAAGGAGGAATGTTTCAAACTCTCACAGCAAGGAACAGGCCAAAATCTATTCTCATTCTTATTTTTCATTAGCTGCAGTGGAACTTCTTGTCAGAATTCGAACAGTCAATATTCAAAGGAGATCTTCCTTTCTGCTGCAGAACAAGATCTGAGCAAAATTTCAGCTGTGGGCAGTTTCTGTTAGCAAATTTGTAGTCTGTTCGCATTGTATGCATACTCCATGTGAAGATACTGAATTAAAATTACCATTTATTATTGCACCGAGTTATATTTTCTGATAGTATTTATGACTGAAGACCTAATAAATTCACAGGACTCCGAGCAACACTTAACTAATTCTAGTCAGAATAAGTATAAACATGATAGTGCTTAAAAACAAACAACAGAAATCAGTCAGCTGCCAAACAGCACCATAATTTTCCCTGATAGGATGTCAACAGAAGTTAAAAATCATAATCAAGCTGCATTCATTCCAGAAACAAAACCCGTTTTTAATGAAAAAATAGAACAATAGCAAGAAAAAAGGTGACTATTCCCTGCCAAGATTACAATGCTGAGAAAATAATCATCCTTGAAAAGCCTTTGATGGCATTTGATTTGCCAGCCACACTAATGTACTTTGCAAATAGCACATTTCTATCATACCTGACAACACAGGAACATTTTCATGGGACACAGTGATGAAATTTTTAAGCTAGCATGTTGGTAAAATGTGGGTCCCAATTACAACAGCTCAAATACCCATCAATTTGTAAATACCCAGGATTTTATGCAAATGGTGCAAAAAGATCTCAGTCTCTTGAAGACCACACCATCTCTAGCATAACTTTCAGAAATAGCATTGGATGGACCCCAAATTCCATGGTTTACTGAACAAAATTCTTGATTCTGTCATTACTAGCTTAGTCCTGATACTGGTGCCTTTGATGTAATCTGTGCAAGAGCAGTTAACTTCAATGAAGATAAATTTGTGTCTGTCACCTTGTTGAGGAACTATTTTTCAAATATAATTACAAACCAAAAGATAAAAATTTCATCGAAATTCTGAGATCAACTGAAGTACATAATAATAAAAGGGATTTTTCTCAACTCTTGAGTAATATTTGTTACTATTTCTCTGCTTTGTGGTTTTTTATATATGTTAAGTGAAGCACGCTGGTGAAACTGGAAGATATTCGATTTAAATTCATAGCTGCTAGTTTACAATCACCTGACACAATGCTATTCCCTTACACAATGCAATCAATGTAAAGGCAACTCAAATTTTCAGAAACTCAGGGATCAGACGGAAAATTTCACTTCATTTCTTAGGCACTTAGATGAAAACACTAGTTTTCTATAAAAATATAATAGTCACTATAAAACCAGTTATCACCCAACTGATTGAAAAAATACAAGCTCTATGTATAATGAAAATGAACAATTACTTTGGGCATTCATCACTTCCATGTGTTGCTCTTTTATTCATCTAATAGAGTTTTAAGTCAGAACATAAGCAATACAATAATTTATTTTGATTGTCTATGAAGTGCACTAATTTCCTCATCAAGCCTATGACTTCTGGTGAACTACATCATATTTGGAGAAGAACTAAACTGTTGTAGCTTTTCAGTGTGAAATTTTATCACCAAAGGAATCTATCACTGAAAGCTTTAATTTTAATGGAATTTTTACTGAGTAAATTAAACTTTATTTCGTATTAAATTGGTTCCACCCATTTTCTGTTTGTTTTCAGCCAAAGGCTAGGAGTTTTAATGCTGAAACCAAAAAAACACATACCTCACAAATGTTCCCATCTGAACTGGATGGAGTTTCTGAAAGCATTACATGAATTAACAGTGATGTATTTCATATCACTAAGCCTATAAGCAATAATGGGGACATTTATTCTATTAATATTGGGATCTGCTTGAGCTATGGGCATACTGTGCCTGGAATCATTTAAGTACGAATGTGGTAAACAAAGATCAATATCAACTATGTCCAGTAGGAGGATAAAAACCTGCAGATGTTGTATGGAACTCACTGTAGATACAAAGCTAAATATAACCTATGCTAACGAAAGTGCCACCTTGTATGAATACAATTCAATACTTCCAGCAAACATTTCTGCTCTAATCAGAGGTTTGAATAAAGAATGAAGTGGCCTAGAGCACTGTGCATCATGTAAAGTTTTATTCAGATGTGAAAAAAGTCATCCTTTCCCATTTATTCATTTTTATAAGAATTAACATTCTCACTGTGAGACCAATCTGCTCAACAAGTTATTACATTAACTTTCTTTGTAATTTTCTTTAGCTGCTTTCAAAGTAGTCTCGGAAATTCAGATACATGTTTCATTCATACTTGAAAATTCAACCAAAATGACATTGTCTGATTTTCAACAATCAAAAATGGACCCCAAACTTTCCACTGAATAACATTTTTATTTTTTCCCCAAGATGGTACTTCAGAAGGCAACTGTAATTCAAATTCATTGCATTTATATACTTCAAGCCAATGACTATTTACTTTCAGAGACAACCTCAAACACTGGTGTTCTCATTGGAAGGGAACTCCCAAGACCAAATTTTATGTTCAGCCCACCACATTTTTCCTCTATGGTTCCAGCCTTCTAAAATCTGAGAGTCCTGCTGTTAAAACCCCCTCCCGAAAACCTGAAAAAAGGATAAGTGACCTACCTTAGAAAGTCCGCCTACTTCCAAATAGAAGCAGATAATGAAAACATTCCAGGTGACCCACAGGGCAGTCCACACCGTGTACTAAACACAAAGCCAGATGAAAGCAAAAAGACAGAAAAATAAAATGTGAAGATGAAAGGACTTTATACTGAGCAGCTCAATAATAAAAAACCCGATATCAATAAGCATTGTTCTTCTGGGAACAGCCAAGTGCAGAGTTCAGAAAAGGAGTTCTCCCTGCAGAAGTCCCATAAGAACCGTAGGAAATTACAAATCCGATATCTGTTGCTGCTCTAAATACATGCTAATAAAACAGATTTATTCTTTACAGTTTTACACATCCTACTGATACCAAGTAAGTCCAAAATGCTGACTTAAACACTGGTTTTGAGGCAATCATGATTTAGCTCTGTTAACAGAGATTCCAGAATAACACAATAATTTAAATTAGCAAATATTATTAAAATAATACTTAAATGTTATGAAGAAAGACACAAAACACCATCAAATAAAACAGAAGATCTACTGTAGAATCACAGAATGGCTGGGTTGGAAGTGACCTCTGGAGATCATCTAGTCCATCCCACCTGCTAAAGCAGGTTCACCAGAGCAGATCACACAGGAATGTGTCCAGGTGGGTTTTGAATGTCTCCAGAAAAGGAGACTCTGCGACCTCTCTGGGCAGCCTGTTCCAGGGCTCTGGCACCCTCAAAGTAAAGAAGCTTCTTCTCATGTTTAGATTGAACCACCTATGCTTCAGTCTGTGCCCATTGCCTCTCATCCTATCGTTGGGCATCACTGAAAAGAGTCTGGTCCCATCCTCTTGACACCCACTCTCAAGATATTTAGAAGCATTGATAAGATCACCTCTCAGCCTTCTCCTCTCCAGGCTGAAATTATTGATCTGATAATTCGAGGTTTTTCAAAGAAACAAACAAGTAAAGGGTAAATCTGATCTCTTAAGAGTCTTTCACTAAAAGGTATTTTAATTCAATTTAAAATAGCTCACTATTTCTCCAGCCTCTGTGGCCATGAAACTGATCCTACAGTGCACCCTTAACAGGTGAACACATCCATCTCTCTTCTGGCTTCTCCAGTGCCCTAGAGCAAGTCTGAACTCATACTCCACCCACAGCATGAATGGGAGACTAATTTGTCTCCCTTAAACCACCTTTTGCATTTTAATTGTCAGCATAATTGACTGGCATGACTTCCTTATGGCTGCACTGTTTACCTATATATAGCTGTAAACTGCCCAGTAACTCAGCAGCATTTCTTTGAGACAGGCTGAGCACACGCTCAACCACACTGGACCTGCACCCTCCTGAAAGACACATTTCCGCATTTACAAGCTTTACAGTAGAGATCTGCTGCTAAGTGCCTCTGCAAGTCTAATTAACCAGGACCAGGTGAGGTTAATATGCTTTTGTTTTGCTTCAATATACTGAAGTAAAGCTTAGCATGCTGGATCTCATTTCCATCACACAGGTGCTGTCAGCTTGGGTTTTTTGGGCAGTTCTGGGTTACGTTCCCTTCTTCTTTCTCCTCCCTGTGATGTATAATGAAAGGTTCTGGTGAAGAGGATTAAATTTTTCCCCACTTGGATTATCTCCACATGCATATAGTCACTTCTGTATAGCAAACAGGTTAGCTGCTTTAATTTAATTTCTTATGAGGTACTTGGGCTGTTTGGAGATCGCTATGGCTTAAAGAAGTAGAACATTAATAAGCAAACTGAGAGTAATACTTCTGAGCTGTTTCCTCTGGCTTGTAGAGAAGGGCAACTGAAGGCAGATTTCTTATAAAATAGACAAAGCTGCGATGGTCTATGAGCAGCATAATGTCTGTGCTATTAATAAGACTAACTTAAAAGAGGATATCCCATTTTACCACATTTGCTGACTTTGTAGTAACTCATCATAAGCTCCTGATTTTCCAGCATATGTCCTCAGAACATCAGGTGCAGAGTGTTCAAAATTAATGAACACTTAATACAAGACCAGCTGCTCATATAAAGCAGATTTCAGAATATTCGGGAGGTTTCTCCTTTTTAAGACAGAATTTTTTTTATCTGTTCATAAATGAAATCTCTCATCACAACAGGAAACCTACTTGATCTGCCAGGCCAAGCTAAATCTGTTAATGGCCTCATCCTGTCCCATGAGGACCAATGACAATTCTGAACCAGGTAGGCAAAAACTCTCAACATCCTTTCCCAGGCCAAGCTACGCTGTTTTACACAGTCAGAACCTGTTCACATCCATATACACCACGAGGATTAGGGAAAGGGAAGTAGAGATGAAAATTCTGGCAGACTTGGCAGTGTTAAGTTTACAGTTGGACTCAATGATATTAAAGGTCTTTTCCAACCTGAATGATTCTATGAAAGCAGGTGTGCACCTTGAAACCCAGCTGCTGTGTATGGAGACATTCTTTCTACATTCTCACTGAACTGCAGGAATAGAAATGTAAGCTCCATTTGCTTTATGAATAATAATACTAAATTGCTAATAAATTTATATTCAGTAATGAGTGCTACATAATTTTTAAAAGTAACAAAGTTCTTCCCCACATTTGAAAACACATCTTTTTGGTTATACAAGTAGTAGACTTGTTCCCTGTATAGCATCATAGGCACTTAAGGAAGGCTACATTAAAAGTTTTAAAAGACAAGAAAAGTAAGTAAGCAAAATTGGGAAATGTCAGGATTCTGGTTATATATGTCATCTTAATTTTTCTCTTTTGGATGTGCAATACAATGCAAACATTAATTAAATCATCATAGGTATATTTTTATTTTCAAAGAACCTGCCTTCCTTAATACATTCTACAAACATCTAGCTCAATATTTTATTTCTTTTTGTCACTCAGACCCTGTTCAGAGGACAGAATATTAATTTCCTCATGAGATTTTCTAAGATGCTCATCACTGTACTGTCTGAGAGCTGCACAAACATTAACTAATTTATTTTATGTTATAAGGGAATGATACAGCGCTCAGAATGCAAATGATGTTCTGATACATGCAGAGATTACATTCAGAAGTATTCATATATCATAGGCATCCAACTTGAGATGCTTAGGACTTCATTTTTCAGAACATGTGAGTTACTCAGTGCTTTATAAGCTCAGTGTTCAGCTCCCTAGGGCTAAGCATTCAGCACTTGTCCAGATAAGACCACAAGGTCTCAAGACAAGAATGCAGAATGCAAGGGGAAAACAAAGCACGTGAGAAGCTTGCTTTAAGTGACTCGCTTTGTGTCAAAAAAAAGTTTGGGTTGTTGAGAGCAGAGAGAAAACTCAGCTACCCAGTGCAGCCTTCACAACAAAAGCAATCATTTTGTTCTTGCTGTCACATGCCCCATTCTTCCCATGTCTTCTATTTTCTGTATATCAAGTTTCTATTCTATACCTACTACCACTATCACCAGAAAAACCCCAAGTATCTGTCCTTTCTATTGCAACTGAAGTGCCCCTAGAAAAAAAATGATATGCATCCTTGTGGCTCAAAACTGCAAATATATAAAAGGATCACATTAAGATAGCACAGGAGGGCTTTAATAACAGCTTTTTTAATACTTGAGTGCTTCTTCCTGAAAAACTTGTATTACTTTCTGAACATTATGTGTGTAAATTTTTTTATATATATATATATGCCTTCAAGGTTTTTTAAAAAAAAAAAAAAAAGTACAATATTCCATTATGTGGCATCACATTAACACCTGCGTGGGTTGCCACTTGAGGCTTAACTTTCAGATCCAGTAGGAAGAACTCTCCTTTGAGCTAGCAGAGAAATTGCCTGCAGTCCCTGGTCATTGTCCTTTGCGTGAAGGGACGACAGGCAGGGGAAGGTGTCATACACATTGGCAGACAATTGCTGTCAAGGGAGGAGTGGTTAGAGTTTGAAGCTTCAGGTTCACAGTGGACCTCAGGGCTCATTTCCCTCCCAAGGCACCTCACCTGACCTGCCACTCAACTTCTCTTGCCCTGTGTCCTGAACACCACCCTGACGGTCCTGCTGTGTCTGCTCACTTTTAACCCCCCCACGAAGCCTTCTGCCTGGTTCTTTCACCAGCCACATTCAATGCTCCCCAGCTCAGCTGGTCTCATGCTCAGCATCACAACCCTTGCCATATCTGGCCTGAAGAAGGCATTTTCCACACAGGTTGAACCAATAAGAAGAGGGTTTTTTTGTTTGTTTGTGTTGTTGTTGTTTGTTTGTTTGTCTGGGATTTTTTGTTTGTTTTGTTTTATATTATTTTATAGCCCATATGATGCACTGCTTAAAAATCATCTGGATGTTTTTGCCTAACAAATGCCTTCTGCTGGAAGAACCCAGGACACTGGCGATAATCTTTGCTGATTTCTCCCCATGTATTCTTTCTTGCTTTTGGTCTTTTGCACTAAGGATTGTATACTATGCCATGTGAGAAAGCATTTTAAATCTTTTAAGTTATGTGAAGAGGGTACTCCCTAAACTTTACAGGTTAAATGTCTATTAAATTATTGTCCAACCCAGTTGGTTCCTTTCAGATCTCCTGTCTCATCACCAGCCTCTCTATAATAGTGATATTTCTATACTTCTTCTGACTCTACAGATCATATTGAAACTGATACAGAGATACCTTTCATATACTGTGAAATCCAACCACTTCTAGAGTCAAATCACAGATACATCGTCACGAAAAAGAAAGTCTTAAGAAAAATGCAAAAGATGGCTTCTTAAACTGAAAGGTAAGAGAGAAAATGGAAATTTCTAAGTCAGAATATTACAAAGATTCTGGGATAATTTTAGCTTTAATGAATAAACTATCTGAAGTGTATATTTAATCCAAAGTGCAGCACGTCCTCTGACAGTGTCTTGGCATTAGGGCAAATGAATGTTGGCTCAGGGATACTTCGAGGGAAAGGCAGCAACTACTGAGTCGTCAGTTTGTCCTCCTGTAACACATAGCTGTGCCTCAGAGGCATCAATACTTACAGAGCCCTACTTAATCATGTTGGTGAAAGATGACAAGGAAAGTGGCATAAAACAACAACATGGAACAGTAACAACTCAGGACCTACCAGGAAGGATATTAAAGGAGTAATTTTAGATGCCTAAATATTTCACATGGGTTTGAAACTGCAAGAGTGTTTGTATAGCATTTGCTTGAATAGTGTGTGAAGTGTCCTGTGTAGCCTTTCTTCTGTTTTGGTTTTTTTTTTTTTTTTTTTAAGAAACTGCCTCCTGGCTTTTCAGGTGTACAAATTGCCTATATATCATATTATTTAATGGAATAAGTTAAGGCAAGCAAAACAGATTTCCACTTTATATTCCCCCTATTTAAGTGTATTATTTTCATCTCTCACTGTTCATGAATACATTTATGTTCAAGTTGGTGCAATCTTAGCTATATGACTCATCGTTCAGAAGTCTTTTGAAGTCCCATATCAGAAGTAGGAGAGGGGGGAAAAAAAATCCAGCTTTAACAAGTATCTTGTCATCATCTTTAATCAATTTTAACAGCCTGAAAATCTTGCTGGTAATAGCAAGTTCTATTAAGAAAGGAAAAGCATGCACAGGAAAATAGATCACAGCAGAACTCTGGAGATATGTGATGGGTCTGTTACAATGTCGCTAGAACTGAAATTTAGCTGGTTTTTCTTCTTTGCAAATGTTTGGATAAGTTTCAAATGAGCTAACATGGGAAAATTAGTAATCAGTTCTACACTTTATGTCTTCTGGGAACTTTGAACTGATTTAATTCAGCCACAAAATATTCAAGTACTGAAAATAGCACATCCGCTTAGTTACAGGACAAATGGTTTGCAAAAACAGATCTAAATTACTAATTAATACAAAACTATTAGAAATAATTATTGGATTTAAAATAATTAGGACACTTGGAGTTAGTGCTGTTGCGCCCTTTCTCGCTGTGTGTTTCATAAGCTCTGAGGACTCAGAATTTTATCTGTGAACAAGCAAAATTCCAGATTTATTTCAGAATCACCATCCTGATAGTCCTGTATCTGAAGGACGATTTTTTTGATAGAAAGTTCTCAGACTAAATTTTGTATCACTCAAACTATGATGCAAAACTCATTTCTTTATTCAGACTTTTAATTTACAATGTCCGTGCTGATGCTGCTGTCAAAGAAACTGCAGTTATGTAGTCATTAAATGCTAGTGATAAACTAGCTAGCCTGGGTTCAATTACAGTGGAAGAGTTAGAAGCATCCAACTGCTTTTGTGTTTCTCCAGCTTCCAGCACAGTCCTCTCTGTCCTCTCACAGTCCTCAGTTCTAGGTACCTGCAAGAAAAACCCGCTCACTTGTGCCTGCAGAACAAGTCTCATATTTGACTGCAGTATAGATGGGCTTCAAGTTATGGCCCTACATGTAACACGTTTATTCACTTACTTTCCCATTCCTGATGTATGTTAAATTTTGAGGGGAGAGAACGTGACACATGCAGCATAGGATGCCAAAGTGAAAGCTTTTGTGTAAATTCTCTTGTCAGGGAAACCTTCAGGCACAGCGTTCATCACATAGAAGACAGATTAAAGACATTCTTTTCAGGTCAAACCAAGGACCCTAGAGCTGGTCAACTTAAGTCAAGATCCCTACCAGAGTATGACAGAATATTATGGGGACCATTTGCGCCCACATGTGTTTTGTTTTTTTTTTTTTTTTAAGAAACTGCCTCCTGGCTTTTCAGGTGTACACATTGCCTATATATCACATTATTTAATGGAATAAGTTAAGGCAAGCAAAAAATGTGAGTTCAGTTAAATCTGAGCATAAAGTGTCTTGTTGAGGTGTTTCTTTCTGTAATTATGAGTTTTCTAACTTTACCTTAAACCAGCTTTAATATAGTCTAAAATGTTCATTTACATTGGAAAAGATATAGCAACAGTCAACATCTGTTGTGTTCCATTTGAAAACTAAAGCAGAGCTTCCACCACTGAACAGCAGTACTGAACCTGAGAGGCAAGAGATTTTGTGGTGTTGTACTTCAGACACAAATTTCCTACATCATTTTACAGATGCTTACCCTCACTTGCTCCGGATGTCTTATGTATAAAATGGAGAACATGAAGCAGAAAGGTGAGTCATCAAGATATGGATGTTTACACACTGCTGCCCAGTTCTCCAACCACAGTTAACAGATAAAAGTGCTACTATTTACATCAATCCATTTTCAATTACTGATAGTCTGCTTGTGAAGCTTAGGTGAGTATAAAGAACCGTGGGTGTGCTTTTTGTTCACTTTTTTTCTTTTAAGACATGACAAAGAATTACATTATTCCAGGCTTGACTATAAAAGATGAAGGTTTTAAAGAATTTATTTAATGAGTTTTCCCCAGCAGACATTTATTTCACTATTTTATGAGGAAAAAAAAAATAACTTTAGCCTCTTAAAATCCATTACTGACAACACGACTCAAATGTTCCAGATACAGACACCGACAGGTAAAGACATAATATTCATCCATTCAGGAGAGGCTGTGGGTGAGGAAAAGGGATATTTTTTGTTGGCAGTTTCCTTCACAGTTTTTTAATTCCTGATTATGTTGAGAACAGGTGAAAAAAAAATCCATGAGGCTTCAAGTTACAAGCATCAGAGATAATTTACAACAATTTAGAGTCAAGGCCATAAATAAAGGTCTTGGCAAAGTTAGATGTGAGAAGGAGATTTCTTTGGAACCCATGGGTCATAGGACCAAAGGAATTTCTAGAATCCTTGCTTCTCCCTGTTTAAGAGGAAGATATAGATAAGTATAACTTGACCATTACAATTTTTTTTAAATGACTATTGATTCTGCTTGTCTATTGCAAAGAGAACAAGATTTTGTATTTCTTTCCTTCATTTATGCATAGTGTTATTGTAGATGTTCCCATGACCCATCTAGGTATTTCATTCTTTAAAGAATCTTGCTAAGAACTTGTATCACAGTCATAATTTTGGCAGCACTGTCTCTAGGTTACCCATTCATTATAGCTTCCAAAATCTCAGAAATGCCACTCAGCAGTCCTAAATTTGCAAAAAGACATGGAGACCTCTAAAGTTTCTACAAAAATACCATCTGGTGTTTTGAAATCAAGAAAATTCTGCTATGTAATTTGACAGGTTTTAAAACCAAATGCAAAAAAATTATAGATAATAAACAGAACTTACCACGACTATATATCGAGGCCTAAACTGGATGGTTCCAAACAAACCCAAAATGACAACTATTATTTGTAGGAAATTGCCAAGGATAGGAGCCCACTGGAAACCAAGGAAGTCAAAGATCTGTCTCTCTAATGCTGCCAGCTGTAAGAAAACACATAAACAGAACATCCACTTTTTAATTATGGGTGAGACAGAACACTTGACATTTTTTTTTATTTGCACCAGGCTTCACCAGAGAAAAGTATGGCAAAATTCTGAGACTATGGTTCCTGTGTGTAACTCTTGTCAGCACTGTTAGTACACTGGTGTCTGAAGATAGCTACTAGTCAACATACGGATCTTCTATAATGAAAAAGCACTTGGAAAAAACTTCAATTTAAGAAAATATTTGTAAAGCCCTCATTAAATACAAAAATACCACCACAAACCAAATGGAGACAAGTTTTATTTTATTATTGTATGCTGGAAACTCTAAGACTTGACAATATTTATTTAAATACAAAATCTGTCGTCAACAGAAGCTCACCTAGACTGGGCAAAGCCATGAGAACCTTGTTATTGTTACTGAAGTATCACCATGCTCACTCCCTTGCCCATGTCTTGGTTTTCTTAGATTTAGTCTCAACTAGACTTGTCTGCAAGTTCCTTAATCTATTCCTAAAACAGAGAAATTTGGGCCAAAATGGGCAGACAAGACTCAGAGGAGACCTAGATGTGGTTATTGGCTACATTCCCAGGAGTCCCCTAATGTGGGAATTAAGGAAGACTGCTGGGACCTCCTCGCTACCTGAGGCACAGAGGTAGGCTCAGGCAGTGAAAGGCTGTAGAAAAAGTTGGAAGACCTCAGAGTAAGCTCATTCAAAACCAAAAGCTAAATGAGTTATCTGCACTCTGCCAAAAGCTGCTCGTTACTTTGGGCAAGTGCAAATCAGCAAGACATGGTGGCAGCCTAACGGCCTCCTTCCCACTGTTGGAGGTGGATTTAGTCAGGTGTGGAAATGAAGGAAGCTAAGAGACATCAACCTTCATCTTTGCAGCAGCATGTGGTTCTTAGGTGATTCTATGTTTCTGAATGTTAGGCAAAAAATTTTTTAAAAAGCCAAATTAAAATTCTTCTGCAAACCCATTCGCTACTCATTTTTTACAATCCAGTCTACTCTTCTAAAGATACTAAAATCAGCTTTCTCAGCAGCACATTTGTTAAAGTTTAAACTTAGTTCAACATTTCTCCAACTGTAGCAAGACTTTTTTGAGCAGCTAAACAGAACCCTACTGAGAAACAACCGAGTTTCTGTGCTTGCCAGAATTTATTACACATCTACTTGATTTTACTACATTGTTAAAAACCCTAAAATTTACTGAAATATGCACATAAAATATTTATAACCGAGACAGATGGAGTAAGCATGGTCCTATGAATACCAACCAAAGTATTATCATATGTCGTATTTCACATAAAATATTTCATTTTACACATAATGGCCAGGTTCAACCCTCACCTAAAAGATAGGGCTAGGTGTCACTGAGAGCAGAATCCATCTTTTCTGGACAAAAATAATCCCTTATACTAGTCATGAAAACGACATTCTCTGTGCTGAGGTCAATAAATATGATAAATTTAAATAACTAAATGAACAAAGGTTGAATTATCAACTTGGTGCAGCTCCTCTGCAATCAGTGAAGTTACATTGACTTTTATCAACCAAACATCTGGCCCAGTACATATAAATGAAAAATTATCACACAGTTGACAATGTTAAAATATTATTCTCTTGGACATGTAAAATGTTCCTATCTTAACAGAAACTATATTCTTTCATGCTGTAGGCAAGAGAGAATTTCAGAGGGAACACCACTCCCACATGAGTGAAGCTTTTGGCTCCGGTAGCATTAGCTATCTACCTTGCTTTCTTCACACTGCATTCTCTTCTTTCAACTCATTGTCCTACACCATCTGGATCAATAATTAGATTTCTTCCCTCAACATGGAAAAGAACTACAGAAGTTAATGACCGAATCAAAATAATTATATATTTATGTTATAGATTTACATTCATACATATATTTACATTCAGATGGAATTTCAGTGCCCAGTGGTGTGATTGTCACCTTCGTGGAAGTATGTGGGTGTCCTAACTGGTACACAACAACAGTGACCCTGACGTTATTCTTGTAATGTCTTCACCTTGTAGTAGACTCATGAGCATCATAATAATGGCTTAGTTGAGACTTCACTAGGGACATCTCAGAATCACTTGCTTTTTCAGCCACTCTCTAATGTGCAATTCAGGTGACCTCACACTTGGGAATACCCCTGCCTGTAGCTTCCCTAAACCACAGGACATGCCACACGGTACAGTACAAGGGTGCCCCAAATCCCATGTATGATGTGGTAGACAGTTTGAAAAACTCCTTGGCACAAGCAGAACTCACCGTTTATGGTATTAGTAACAACGTACCAAGACGCCTGTCATGCATCACCTAGGAATACATTTATGACATCCATGACCAGAGCCAGAGCCCATTTCATTCCCACCACTATGAGTGGAGATCTTCCAGGACCAGCAAGGCACCTAAATAATCCACAGATCACCATTTTTCAGAGACAACGTGTCTTCTTGCTGGAGCCCCAACATTACCAAGTGAGCAGACGATGGAGATTCCAAATCAGACTAGAATCTCCTCATCAGCCAACTCTGCCCTGACATTCATTGAAACTCTCACATAGCCTATGTCTTCACCTGCATCAATAAATTGAGTGCGTCCTATAACACTCCCAGCACTGAAGGCAGCTGGCTTAGAATTTCCTCCAGTAAAATGTCCTTGGCTCTGAAACAGGGCAGCTGTGCACAAATTACATACCTACCTATTCAAAATGGTCCCTGGGCATGGATGAACTGTCTGGGAAGACTGCTGGTCACAGTGAGCCCGGTTAACTTGGTGGAGGACTCTAACAGCTCGCTAGCACCCACAATGACATGCTACTGTCTGGCTTCTTCCCCAGGCACATGTGAATTTGCTATTGTAGAGAGCATAGGGCTTGGTCAGAGTATTGAAGAAATTCATTCACACAGATTGTTCGTTGTAAGAGACGGCTGCCTTACTCTTGTAGACATTTTATGTAGTCTTGAAAGACAAAAGCCTGCAACCCATGTCTGAAAGACAAAAGCCTGCAGCATAGATTTGAATGAAGCTCTTTAGTATGTGTCCCTTCTTAAATTGGTCCTTAGGAGCAGTGTTTCAGAGCCATGTATACCAGCACCTTAAACGCCCAAAAGATGGGACTGAGATGCCAATGAACAGAGCCACCTTACTTTGCCAGCAGACCCATGCCAACAGGCCTGAGACTCCGCTCATGCCTAAACTGGATCAGATACGAATTCTACCTTCATGTGCAGCTCCTTGCTATCTGCCTAGCAAGCTCAGAGAACATCTGGCAGGACTGGGATCCCACAGAACTCCACAGTGGCCACAAGCATCTTCCCAAAGATGGTTGTACGAATGTGTATATGCACACTAGGTAGATATATAAAAATAATTAGTCTTTTTATCGGCTATAATGGTAAGGCACCCATCACAGAGAAATAAGGTTCAATTTCCTCTCCTGGTGCTTACCGAGGTGTCTATTCCTCTCCTCTCACCTCCTATCCATTAGGATACCAAAGAGGAGAGCTTATCCTTGCAGCTGTGTCACTGGCCAAAAATTAAAAATTTGTACTTAGTGAGTCAAAAAGAGAGCACAAGAGTCTACAGCCTACTGCTTGTGGCACTTATCCACAACTGGGAGAGTTGCTTGCGTTCTTTGCCTGCAGGGCTCGCTCTTTATTTTTATATACAGTGACAGAAAGTAAAATGCCAAAGGAGTCCTGTGAGCAGGATGCCAAACATACAGTACCATTCCTTCCCCCCTAACAAGTGCTTTCGCCATCAGGCTCTGCAGTGGGACTTTCCTGTGCAGCTAAGACTCATTAATTTTGCTGTTGTCGCCAACACAGAGTAATTTTTCTCCTCCCTAAAGCCCATAGAATACATTAGTTCGGGAAAAAAATCTAAAGAAAAGAAAGAGGTAGGAGGCATGTCTATCCTACTGAAATTGCTACTCTCTTTTACATTATAAAACCTTCTCGTAGACAGCACAGATAGAAGTTAAAAAACTAATAATTTATGATAATGGCAGAGGAAACATATTAAGTTCTATTTTCTTGATACCATGAGCAATATGCACTAAATAAAGAAAGCATGTAAGTGCTGCTGTTCCTATGTCTAGTATTTCACCCAAGAGTCCCCAAGCAGAGGTGAAGATGACAGACTTTTTAGCTCTGTACAAATGAATAAAAACTGTCCCTAACCCAGCCCGTGATTCAGGTAATTCACTGCACAGAAATCATCAGAATAAAGGGAGGGAAATAGATAGCTGTACACAATTACAGGCTGCTTTTACACAGACATGCAGAACCGGTACTATCTTTTTTTGCACAGATCCAAAATCTCAGTAGCCAGAAGTGGCCACTAGACTGTGTCATGTGGTGCAGTCAGAAAGGAGCAGACACTGTGACAAAGATAGTTTCATTTGGAGTTAAGTGTATGTGAGTGCTTTGAAATCTTTCACCAAAAACATTTTATGATAAAGATGCCATTTTCCTCAGCAAAAAAATTTCCCAAGAGAATTTCAGGTTCTTCAGAAAACAGCCAAAAAAACCCTGAACCCTGAAGGCAAGACAGATGTTGCCAAAATTAGCTGCCTCAACTTCTCCCATTGCTAGAAGACAGATGTCAACTTAGTAGGGCAGAGGATCTCAAAGCTGGAGAAATGGGGTGTGCTCAATGGGACTGAGGTCCTCTGTGGATTTACTGTCATATCACTTTCCTAACAAGCACATTTCGGGAGAGCCTGGCACCTCCACTACTCGTGATAACTAAGATAACAAAGTCTGGGACTGTCCATCATAAACTGTTGTTTGATACTGTTATTTAACAATTAACATAAAAGTGGAAAGAAAACCCAAACCTTCCTTGTAATAAAACAGGAAGTTTTCAGTTTTGGGAAATTATTAAAAATTGGGGATCTGTTTTTAGTGAAATCTGTGTCCAGTTGTGTGAAAAAAAAATCCCGAGAACTTATGAAAATCTATCAAATTTTATAGGAAACAACATATTCTTATCATAACAGCACTTGGATAAAGGAGGCATAATATTTCTTATTACTGCTGCCAAGGGAGTACTTTGTTATTTAGTCATCATTAGCACTGACAAGCTTGTAATGTAAAGTGCACAACTTGGGACACTAGCACAAGCAGTAAAATGCTCCAATGGGATTGTATCACATCACTTAATGAAGATGTGCCACATTTGTCTCGTTCTTAACTGCAAGACTGGGCTGCATTAAAGTCACACGGGCTGAACTTTCTCTTCTGGCCATGCCCAAGCTCTTTTGTGTTAAGAGCAGTAAAAAGCCCAGCTGAGCTCATCTGTTTTAATTTTTAGCTTCTCCACCTAAATGGATCAACCAGATGTGCAGCACATTTGGAACACCCTGAAAAATTAGGACAGCTGTAGCCTCAATGCCCCATACACTAGTTATGGTGAAGGAATAAATATCAAAATAAAGGGTGAGGCAGCAATAGGATGCACAGGATCTACAGAAAGAGATTACTGAGATGTCCTTAGTCAATAGAGAAATCAAAAAAACATTTTTGAGAGCAGACTTCAACAAATGCCCCCTATGGAGTAAACCCCTCCTCTAAATGCTCTTGTCCTATTATACTTCAAAAGACATATCAGAAGCTGTCTGAGTGATGAGACACCACAGCAGAGTTACAAAGTCAACTTTTCAAAATGAGTGTAAAAACTCAATTTTCTCTTCTGTCAGAAACCTCATGGATAACAGTCAGTTTTATATTTTAATGGAAAAGCTTTTATAAATGACATGTTAGTTTGAGATGAATAAATAGGTCTACAGCCATAACAGAAAGAGTCACTGGATCAAGAAAAAGAGGTTTCATATATAACAGATCATTTTAGACAAGAAAAGACCTAAAAGTGACTTGATATAAACATAAGAATATAAACTTGCTTGATATAAAAATATAAGGTTAATGATATGTAGAAATATATGCAAATTCGATACCCTATGAATTACTGAGTTTACAAAACTGGGAAAGTATAATCTAGTCTGTATTTGATATTAAAAAGCTGCTTCAATTTGTCACATAAGACAATCTCTAGAAATTACAATAACCAGAAAAGTATCCATTCTATATCTAACCAACTTGTATTCAGGAAATCTAACAGCAGTCATAAAATTAAATACCTAATAACTGCATAACTATATAATTTTGAAACTTTTTTGAAATAAAAACAACAACTAGGAAAAAAAGATACAAATTATTATGACTTCCCAAATGGACACTGTTTCCCCAGCTTTCAAAAATGTAAATAATATACAGAAAATGGTGAATCCAGAAATTACAGTCCATAGCATTCACATTCTAAGTTCAAGTTGGGAATTATCTGATATATTTGAATTATGCATGTAAGACTCAGAGTTGGCTGATGCTGCTAATAATTATCACAGGAGAAGTGCCAGGGTACGGCTCATCATCCATACTAACTACCGTTCCGAAGGATAAGGATGTCTTCTCCAAAACTCTCTGCTTCATCATATTCCCATAAATTTTACCTGCAGCTTCAGAAAGAGAAAGTTTCCTGGACATGAGAAATCTCTGAGGACTGTTATTCCTTTTACCGTTACCAATAGTTTCCACATCCAACATGCTGCACTGAATTACAGACAGTTCATTCCAGATTGATGAATGCACGTGTTAAAAACTGAACTGGTTCCCAAGCCTCCTCCAGGGAACTCCACTTGGAGCTATAAGTACCCTCTGTTCTGAAGCCCCAGGACACCTTTGTTGAGCCCAACAGTGCCCTCATCTTTCTCTCCCATCCCATCCCATTTAATCCCATCCCTCTCTTCCTCTCTCCCTCCTTCCCTTTTTCCTTTCCTCCTTCTTTTTTGCCCAGACCACCTCCAAAAAGCCATACACCAGCACAAAGAAGAGGGCAATGCTAAGGCAGGAATGGAGAGGAGCAGTAGGAGCCGCTTACACCACCTTGTAGCCTGGTACTCAGCTGGAATAGAGACGACCTTGGATCAAGATCATATTTAGCACTAGCCACATTTGACTTAAACCTCGTGTTCACATTCCAGCGCTCTTAAGAGTGTATTTTCTTTCTCTTGACAGATGTTCCACTGAGAAAACATTTTTGTACAACCTTGGGGCAAACACACAATGTTCAAATTGTTATTTTACTTTTTTTTTTGGAGAATAGGTCCTTTCCAATTTAAGGGGAAAAAAAGACATCAAAGAGCTACTGCACAAAAGTCTGGACAAAACCCCAGAATTGGAGATCAAAATATTGATCTAGCAAATGCTAAAATCTAACAGCTGAAGCAAGAAGGTCATTAAAAATAATAATAATAATAATGAAAAAATCAAAGACTGATTGGTAAAGCATAAAACACTTTTATACACATTTTATGCTCTTACTGTAACTTCAGAATTTTACTGACAGGCTTGACTTCGGTAAGAAGGAACATAAGATTTAACATGAGAGAAATGCCTGGTTTGTAACAGAGGGAAGAACATTTAAATTTGAAGTGGAAGGGTGGTGTCAGATGATTGCTCTTGATCGAAGAAGACAATTTAAGAAGTTTCTGTCCCTTAGCTAAAGGTTACAGCCTCCTTACCTGTGACTTACTACCTTTCAATAGAAGCTTCATGATCAAAGCTGATGTAGTCTGTGTCACAATGAATGTTATAATTTGACTTAAATCACTTCTTTATGCCCTCAGTGGCAGTTAAAGCAATCTGACCGCAAAGGAGATTCCCATTAGATTTTTAATGACCTGAATTCACTTCTTTGGGTGAAATACTAGCTTTTGGGTGATTTTAAGAGAGTAATCCCTTATAATAGCTCACTAAACACATTTATAAGATTATGTGGCATAAAGGTTATTGAATTTCTAGGAAGGTTCTGAGTATATCACTAATGTTTAAAGTAAGTTCAGTTTCATGGAGCAAAGGAGAAACTGCTAGCTTTCTGACAAGTAACTGTTAAAGAAGAAAAAAAAAACCCACTGATCTAATATCAAAAGTGCTTTTGCAGTGTTGGTCAGACAGATGGGTAATTGGCTGTCACTTGGGTAGCTGTAACACTGGATAAAATATAATGCAAAAGAAATATATATGCTGAAAGAGCTCAATAAAAGAGTAGAAGCCAAGGTTAGTGAAGGCCAAAGCATAGAAACAAGGAAAAGAAAGGCAGGTACAAAATACCCAAACCAAACCAAAACCCAATAAAAACCCAAAACCAAACCCATAGTCCTTCTTTATAAGAGTCTATGTTGCCTTTCAACAGTTAATGTTATTCTTACTGACTAGTCAACTTACATGGAAAATATTTAGAGCTAGAAATGTGTCACCCCTCAATACTTTACGAGCAGTACTTTGAAAATTGCTGAAAGAAGACGACAGGTAAGTAGTGAGCAGTGTATGTTCAATTACTTTTGAAAGTCTCAGAGCCAGCCACCACTAAACAACTGGCAAAGAACTTGATCTTATCTGAGGATTTGGTCCATAGCATAAGAAGGAAAGTTACTAAATGCCATATCTTAGAAATCTATACATGTAATTATAAGATGCTGAAAGGGTTCTCTTCCTTAGCTGATTTTCTTCACATCTTAACAAATATATATATTTTTAATATCACTATTTAAACTATCAGACAGGCACAAAACAAAGGTAACTCTTAAAGGAAAAATGTTTTCCTAATTGCGTGTACTAGAAAAGATTTGCAGCTACACCCCTGATGTGCAGGAGGCTTATAACTGATGGGTTTGATACGAGGATGTTGTGCACTTTCACCAAACTGAGCATAAGCCTCTAGTTTTGACTCAGACAAAACTCCTGCAGAAATCAAAATGCACTGTGACTGCAGCAAGGCTGCTGGACCTGGCTCAAGAAAGGCAACAGTAAATTATTTAGGAATCTCTTCAGCATGGAAGAGTCTGTTCATATTTATTCTGCAGAGTCACCTGACTGCACTGATATAAAAGGTAGCATCAAATTGTCTCACTTCCCAGAATGCTATGGGTGCCAGTGTGATATACCTGAGGCTGACTGCTATATCTGTACTGAACAGACACTATAGAAATGCAGCTATAGTCCATGGGTAGCCAAGGCAGGAGAGAAGCCAACTATTGTAATAAAACTCCATAGTGCCAAATTGTTACAGTACAGCGATTTAAGATTGAATTTCGACCCTCCAATGACGCTGTAACTGTTCCCAAAACACTGAAGTCAAGCCCCTTGACTGGTTGACCTATAGAATCCTGCAAACAGCTGGGATGCATGTGCTTATAATGGCATTTAAAACTCCCTTGGTTGTTTCATTTAAATGCCAGTACACATCCAGCAAAAGACAATGTAAGAGATGGTTACAGGTTAAAGATCTTTAAAGAATTCTATCTTATATGAATGATAATGTCCTTGTCAAAGGTTACTAGAGAAAAGGGAAAAGCAAATTAAAATTTGTCTTTATAATTATATCAAGTTACGTATGAGGTGGCTTTAATCCAAAAGAAAGCTTTTATTTGCCACACCATTATATCCCTTCATATCTTCAAATCCTAACTTCTCATAACTGTAAGGTGGGTTTTTTTCATTTATTTGCACATTTGAAAACATCCAGTAAATCTGTGTACCTTTGCAGGCTTCTTCAATCACTGCTTAAAAATCGTGGATTAAAGCACTTACTGAGTAACTAACAATAGTGAGAAATGAACATGTTTACTACTACTTTAAATTCCCAAGGCATAGTAGGCAAGGCAAGGAGGTAACTGGTAATGATGGCACTTGATAACAGTGATGCCCACAGTCCCAGATCCGCCCTAGATTCTGATGATTAGGGCATCCAGCCAAAAAAAATAGAAAAAAAAGAGAGAAAAAGAAAAATCTGGGAACACGTGCTGCAGGAGCTGTGCCCAACCCATGCCCAGCACCAACAGCCAGATTGTGGGCATGTAAAGGGAAAGGGGCTGAGATGGGCACCCAAACTGCAAGGCATGAGATGAATTTAAATCCCTGTAAGGTAAATAGGCAAAATGGTATTTAGAGACTCTAGTAGATGAATGGCATGTTACTTCTGGCCAAAGAACAACCCCCTACCCTTATGAAATACATCAAGGACTCTTTATTGCCTTATGAACCCCAGGGTTTTAATGTAGGCTCCAAAAGAAGACAAAAATTAAAGATGGAGCTCTCCGTCCATGACTAAGGAAGACACATGTTCAGAGTTCAGAAGGAGCTGGACAAGTTGGACAGTTAGTTCCAGGTCCAAGTTTAACTGAGTTAAATTGTTTGATATGAGCTTTGGCATAAAACACGGAACAGCACAAATTGACTCATGCCAGATCTTGTGAAGCATAAGGTTTCCCACAGGATGGTGTATCTTCTGTTGGAGTTTAGTTAGTGGTTCCAAAGAGGCAGCATATCTTAAATCAGCAACTCTGTTCAGGCAAAACAAAGTACTAAGCCAAGGCAGCAAAGTAATAAAAATCATGTGTTGCCTGTTACCCCTAATTTGAGCCACAGCATAGAGCTTCTTTTCACAGCAGGGTGGGATGCAGATATCTGCCTGAATAACTTTTCCTTTCCCCAGAAAACTTCTCTCTAGTGCCTCGCTTGAGTCCCAGCTGTGCAAAAACAGAAGAGAGAGAGACTGCATCTGCTTAGATTCGCCAGATGCACAAGAACACAGGCTCAGAAGTCTGGCAATGTGTCTAAATCAATGCCTGCATTGCAGTTCATTCATTTGCTATCAAATGCCAAGTTCAAGCGTACTAGCAATAGTCGTGGACCCTTTGACTTCTTCGCTGTGTATGGGTTTGACAAGAAAACTCTCTGATACTGGAATATTTCATGTTGCCACACAAACCAGATAGAAGTCCTTCCCCGTTTACGGCATGGCAACAATCTCCTTACACCTCATGAGTTTTTTGGCCAAGAAGTAGGGTTGTGATGAGGACAGAGGATGCCTTTGTCAGTTCCACATGCTGAAAAAGCTGTTGCTTTTTTTTTTCTTTGATGAGAGGAAAATATATTTAGTGAGTATCAAACTGACCTGAGTCTCTTAAATAGTCTTATTTACTTTTGTCTTTTTTTTTCTCCCTTCAGAGCTCTGTCTCAACCCCGCAAGCAGCCCACCTCACCCTTTTCAGGCAAGTCAAGTGAGACTGTTCATGACATTATAATTGAGCAAGTCAATTTACACTGTTGTTGGGAAGGTAAACCAAAGTAACTGAACCAACTGAACCAAAAGCAGTAACATCCAAAGCACATGTCCAAATCCATTGTTGAAAAAATAATAAATACAAAGCTGCTCTTTGTTCATTCTTTTGTATAATCATGAATATCTAATGCTTCCAGCAGTTCTGCCTGCTGTATGCTGAAATCCTGCAAACTCCCAAAACATCATGCAGGATGTGGACTGGCATATACCAGCCTGCATCTCCTAGCTCCTACTGATCCAGGTAACTGTCTGGATGTGAGCCACCAATAGTTCTGTGTGGAATGATCTTTGCACTAAATCTTTTTTTTTCCCTTTCAAGTACCACACTTAAATATCAAATGTCTTATCATGCAGCCTGGACACATATACAGCATCCCATGAGCATCCTCTTGCCAGCTGCTATCAACAAAAAGTAGGGTAACTGTTTCTTTCCTTTTTCTAACCTCTTCCACTAAGAGGAAGAAAAGGATAGGACTGAATAGCAGCATGACAATTATTTTGACCTCATATTATCTAAAGTAATTCATCAACAAAGTTGATTGTATGAATAACTTCCAATAGGGGGCTATAGGTTGCAAAGCTTTCTGCACTGTCTCTCAAAGCTTTTGATGCTTCTGTGAAAAGAGAAAGAGACAGAGGAAAGCGAGTACTAAATTAATTGAAAAATGAATTATAGATTTATTGCAGAACTGGGAAGAGAAAGGTACTGTGTTAATGCCCAAATTAGTGTCAGTGGCTGACATGTTAATCCTATTACTTTGCTGCTTTAGAAATAAGAATGGTACAGAGCACTTAAAGTGAATGTAAAAAGCAGGGTTCAAGGCAATCTAGCTGTAAATGTGTACTCAGTGTGCCATTTCAACACATTCATAGGGCAGGGAAGAACTCATAGTCATATATGAACAGACCTCGATTCCCCAAAATAAGGAGTGACATGTATATGGCATACAGATAGGCAGGCTAAAAGGGCATTTATGGCTCATTTAGACATATAAGAACTTTCTGATTAAAAATAATGGAAGGTCTGAGTTTATTCTCAAACAAGGAAGAACAAGAATAGGTAGAAGTGGGTCACAAAATAGCAATATTCTGCTTTAAATCCTCCTCTTGTACATGTGTTGTAAGATCTAACCCTAAACCTAACCCTAACCTTTCTTTTGTAGAAATAAAACTCCAAATTCCCATAGATTTATGTGATTTTGTAGCATACTCACATTGAATGGAGAATGAAATTCTCAAAGCACTCATGTGCAGTTTACTAGAGAGTTGTCAAAAGAAGCAGGGAACGCTGTGCAGACCGAGGTCCTAAACATGAAAGTGCCCTGCCACAAGGATGGTATTTTGTGCTGAGTGCAGGACTCTTTGCAAAGCCACTGATGGGTGACTCTGGAAAATGCTGCAAGGTTCATTATGATAGAGCTACAGAGCACTAAAAGATGTCTTTTGGGTCACTTAAGCCAATTCTTTGATATCAAAAGCAACTCCACTCTGTTACTCCTTGTGAGAATTGTTTAGGTTGCATATAAATTGGCTTCATCCGGCTGCCCTTTCTGGAATGCCAGTCTAAAACATCTTTTGAACAACAATACACTGCACCTGCTTCACCTTGAATTAATCTTTCCTGAACATGCTTGGCCAGAATTCTCCTAGCTGTGCAGATGAACTCTCATTTATGCCTTTTCCTTTGGAAATATCTATTTTCGTTTGGTATCAAATAAATATATCTCAACTTTTGCTTGGCACTAACTGGTAATCCATAGTACAAAAGAGAGAGAGGGATGAATTATGATCTGAATGAAAAGTAAGCATTTAGAAGCAGGGGTGATGCCTTTCTGGGCTATTTTGAAATACAAAGGTCTACATAAAGAAGTGCAATGGTTCTTCATATGTGATATATTTGGAACTCTTTCATAAAGTAAGCGTTCAAATTGTTTAATCTCAATATTACTAGTCTGATTTTAACAGATCTTAATTCATCTCTCAGTGACTTACTTCCATTTGTCTTGTCATTTCCATTTAATCTTCCAGCTTCTGCTTTTTCTCCTTGAATGACCTCACATTGACAAACAACACTGATTTAGTAGTCGCTCTGCGCTGCTCCTAAAAAGTTCATCTAGCTTTGTCCCTGCAAACAACAGATGCAGCGATTATCTCCCTTTACCTTCACAACTCCTGCTGCTCTCCACTAGTTCCACTGCTGGTATTTTCATATACACCACAAAAAGAAGATAGCTAGTGGCATTCAGTGGAGCTCTTCATTTATCTCAGCAGTGTTCTCTCTATTTATCCCATCAGTCAAACCTTCTCTAGCAACTCTTTTGTCCATTCCTAAGCTCAACCAGCAAACAGACATACCCAAACTTGTCAATTGTCTCTCACGAGTCTTGGAACAGAACAAAAAAGTTGAGGAAAGCAGAAGGGCTACCACAATGTCATGAAATACACCAGTGCTATTCAAAGGTTAAAGGTAACTATCCCTAATTATCTAGAGATGCTCAGCAAGACTACAAAGGCAAATGGGAAGAGAGAGATGTCTGAAGTCATGCAATAAAATAGATTCCCATGGTACGAGATTTCTCCTTTGGATTTCATGGTACTGATCCCAAAGGTTTGCAAAATTCCCCAAACATTTGTCAGTGTAATCCCGGAAGGAGGTGATTGTGTTAATGTTATACATGCAATGTTCCTACACTACAGAAGGAAGAATGAAACAGCCTTAATTACACTTAAAATATAACACTTTTGTGCTACTCTTTTCTGACCAGGAGCACAATACTGTATCATCTAGATCACTTGCATTGCACAGGCTGTTTATAGACAACAAAAATACCAGAGCTAGCATGTTGTGTAAAAGAGACCTCACAATCCAATGTGATCCTTAGCATAACAGATGCTGTGCAAATACCTCCTGGCTGTCATCTGAAACTGTACAAACTGCCCCACAGGAAACACAAAGAGATTGGATGGTTTCACTGAATAAGTTCATGCACAGATCCCACCTGAATGTTAGTAGGGTAAAAACTTTTCACAGAATGGTTGAGGTGGGAAAGCACCTCCGGAAAGCACCTGTTCCAACCTCCTGGCTCAAGCAGGGCCACCCAGAGCTGGTTGCCCAGGCCAATATCCAGACAGATTTTGAATATCTCCAAGGTCGGAGACTCCATAACCTCTCTGGGTGACCTATGCCAGTGCTCGGTCACCTTCATAGTAAAAGTGTTTCCTTCGTCAGTGCCTTTCAGTATATGATTTCTGGTGAATTCAGCAGATGTGCTATGACAGGATCTGTGGAAAAGGGGTAACTTGGCGTAAATATAGGAAACTCCAAAGCATGTTTCCCTCTTCCAAACATGCTATTTTTATTGCTGTGGCAGACCTGATAGGACTAAATCAGGAGCAAATTTATAAATTTGAGCACTTTATTTTTTCATAAGGGGGACAAAAAGAGACTGTAACAAACAAGAAGCTAAGACAAATTTAGAGCAAAGACCCTGAAAAAACTGAGAGCAGTCATGCTAGCATCAGAACCTGAAACCTGCACTCTCAGCAGTAATCCAAATAAAGTTAATGGGGTTGTTCAGGAATGTATGAGCTACAGTACCATGTAAATGAAGTGTACCAAAGGGCAGAATTTCCAAAACTCACACTTGGCTCTACGAGATAAAGGAAGATCTTTATAACATGACTGGAGCATCACAGCACTATGCAATTTCCTCTGTAAAAATCATGATGTTAACTTAAGCAAAATGAATGTTGGATGAATCAGAATCTGATTAGAGATACCTGCAGTGAAGAAAAGTGGAAGAATGACCAATCAATTGATCAACAAATTAAACATAAGATAAGGATTGAGAAGCAAATATATCTCAAGCAGGTACAGGAAGAGAGTATTCTTGGGTTCATAGTTGAAAAAAATTACACTTGTGAGAAGCAGTTGCTGCCAGAAATCTCTAGCATTCACTATAACAGAACTATTTGGACTAAAGGCCACAATGTGACTTTTGCATGATGTCATCTAGATATATTTATTATGCAACTGTCAAAGTTCTTACTAATGACAGTACATGCAGTTGAAACACTGCGATGCCACTTGTCTCCTCTATGACCAGGGCATTAAGCAAGCCTTAGAACGTTTGCTTTGCCTAGTTTTCTGCAAAAGACACAAATTGCTTGTAGTTTGCAGTGCTAGAAAATAAAATATCCTCAACTGCCCAATGAGTGTATACTGAAGAGTAGATCTCTGCCAAATTGGACTAATAAATTCTATGTACTTCAAGACTTTCAAGAAGTTATACCTCTTATATAATGGCAGATTTTTGTCACTGTGGCACAATAAACTGTTTCCTAGTAGAAGAAGGGTTGTGGTCTTCAGTATTATGACTGGATTTCATGATTCAGGGAAAAAAAATAAAAAGAAAAAAAAAAGTAAATTAATCAGAAAATGCCAAACTCTTATTTGAGCACAAATCTTACCAACAATGAGAAAATGTGATGAGTTATGACTATCAAGTAGGTATGTTTCACCTTTAGTATACTGTTTGTCTGAAGGTCTTACTGCTGTGAAAGTTGTTCTTGAAAGTTAGCGAAAAGAATCTTTCAAAGGACTGAAAGGGTAAGTATGTTACTTGCCTTCCTTTCTTACATTTTATCTACGAAAAATAGCTGGATTAGTACAAAATTTGAAGGGAAGACTTTAAACCTATGAAAAAAAATGCTGCAGACCTTCTGCCTCATTTAAATTTACAGTGCAAGTTCAGAAAGAGAGGACTGTGGGGAGAAAATATAATGCTGGATATTGCGGTGAATATCAGTAGACACACTAGGTGTTCACATTTATATATCCTATAGGTTTCAGTCACTGTAGGCTTATTTATTGCAGCTTCATCTCCCTGGCAAGAGACACCTGTTTTCAGCAGGGCTAAGCAATCAGTCAGTGACAGGGAGTTTTCAGACCCCAGGGAAGGTGTGCTCTAATCTCTGTTCTTATCATCACTGGAATAGGCATAAAGACAAGGCGAGCCTGCCTTATCTGATGCTGTGGCAGGAAATGATAAACATTCATTATCTTGCTGGAGCTCCTAAAAATCCACTGTCAGAAGAGAAGCCTCCTTAATCCAGTGATTCAGCAGATGGGAGTAATATGGAGGAAGCTGACACAATGAAATACTACTGTATTTCTCCATGTGAGGCATGTCCCACATATCAAAGTATCACAGAATGTTAGGGATTGGAAGGGACCTCGGAAGATCATCCAGTCCAATCCCCCCACCAGAGCAGGAACACCCAGATGAGGTTACACAGGAAGGCGTCCAGGTGGGTTTTGAATGTCTCCAGAGAAGGAGAATCCACAACCTCCCTGGGCAGCCTGTTCCAGTGTTCTGTCACCCTCACTGTGAAGAAGTTTCTTCTCATATTTAAGTGGAACCTCCTGTGTTCCAGTTTGTACCCATTGCCCCTTGTCTTACCATTGGTTGTCACCGAGAAGAGCCTGGCTCCATCCTCGTGACACTCACCCTTTACATATTTATAAACATTAATGAGGTCACCCCTCAGTCTCCTCCAAGCTAAAGAGCCCCAGCTCCCTCAGCCTTTCCTCATAAGGGAGATGCTCCACTCCCTTCATCATCTTTGTTGCCCTGCGCTGGACTCTCTCCAGCAGTTCCCTGTCCTTCTTGAACTGAGGGGCCCAGAACTGGACACGATATTCCAGATGTGGTCTCACCAGGGCAGAGTAGAAGGGGAGGAGAACCTCTCTCAACCTACTAACCACCCCCCTTCTAATACACCCCAGGATGCCCTTGGCCTTCTTGGCCACAAGGGCACAGTGCTGGCTCATGGTCATCCTGCTGTCCACCAGGACCCCCAGGTCCCTTTCCCCTACACTGCTCTCCAACAGGTCATACCCCAGCTTATATCTCTGTTGTCTCATTTCCTTTGTAACTTCAGTGTTGAAGAGGCTGCAAACACCTTTATTCCTGCTTCTACCTGAGCTGTCATGTCTCTTACATTGCCTTCTTTGCACACTCACATGTCTCTGGGACACACTGCTCACTAAATCCACAGCTCTTCCTCTAACTTCTTTGGGACCACTGTATCTCCTGTGTGCCTCCAACACACTCTTCTATAACCTCTTAATAACAATGATTTTTGCATTTCTATGTCACCTGGGGTATATCCCACCATCTGGTGTACTAGGTATTTCTAATAGATTCCCAGAGTTTGAGGTGAATTATGTACACCTTGGGCTGTAGGTGGCTTTATGTTTGCTGACAAGTTTGGATTCCAAAAATGCATGGCAAATAAATCATATAAGTTTAGGTTTTGCTACTGAAAGCTCAAAAAGTTGACAAACAGACTATTTATTCAGAAATATGCTGCAACATGGACACTTTCACCATTAAATGTATACCTTACAGACCTTTTATTCCTGCCCTTAATTATGGGTTGGTGTCTCTCAGCTCTGCTCTAGGACTACTTTGGAGACAAATAGCAATGATGAATTTTAATGACTTGCCTCTACTTTCACTGAAAAACCAAAGCAAACCGTAGGACCCAGGAAAGATGAAGTTTATATTGGTTTTGGGGCCTTTTGCACTCCGCCACCCCTCTGTCACTTATTTCCTACAAGAGGAATGAGGGGAACAAGAAGCAGTGTGCTAGGAAGGGATAAAGTATTTCTTACTGTAATTCTTTGGTAAAATTAGTTAAACAATAATCCTTTTTTACTGTAAATGGGCAATGTATTAACACTGCCTTTTCACCAAGTCTCTGATTGTCAAAATCCCCTTAAAGTCCCTGTATGTTTCTCACACTCTTTCCCTAAAAATCTGAGTGCTCTTACAGATAAGAAAGTGGACAACCTAAGTATTTGCACTGATCCAGTATGTCCATTCTTATGTTCTTGAATGTTCTTGAATTCCTGGGGGTAATTTATTGCAATCTATTGCTAGTGTCAAGGCCATCCCAGCTCAGTGAGATGAATCAAATACCAACCTTTATCTCTGTCTTATTAGTATTTACAAAATTCAGTGAGAGGTTGTCATCACTACCTTCATTCTCTACCGTAAACTCATCATATTTCCTTTATTGTAATATATTTTTCTACAAAAATGAGAAAACTGTTGCTCCAGTTGAAAAACCCTTTGTACTCAGATGAAGACCTGGAAGCACGCAAAATATTTATCCATAAAATAGGTAACTGTCCCTACACTAATAGAATAAGGACAAAATCCAGATTCACTTTCTCAGATGTAATTCAACTTCCTCATGGATTACTTGCTCATGGTGTCTGACTTCCAGACCCTCTCTTAAAAATACCATGCCCAAGAGTGTCCCCAGGAGACTTTCCACTTTCAAGCACTTCCACATGCTCTCGTACCCCACATACCCCACCTCCATCTTTCCCCCACCACTGGCAGATAGTAAATATATATATAAGCTCTTTTTCATGTTGTAAAAACACAGCTCTGAGGAGCTGCCAGACTGCTTTCAGCTTTTCTTTCATGCTTACCTCAGACTCTTGGAAGACAAGAAAACCTCACATCAGGGCAGTTCTGCCTTTGTACCACAGAGAGCCCAGAGGAACCTGCTGGGCTTCTTTCCCTTCTCCATTTGCTTGCATGGATGTATCCTGTATTTTATTTCCATTGGCACTTGTAGGCCCTTTTACTAGGCTTCCTGGTTTTTAATTCTAACATAATATACATAATATAGATTAAGATGTCTATTTGCTATATTGCCTATTCTGCAATGAACACCTGTTTAACCAGGTAAGAAACATGTCTTCTTTCTGTTTTTATACACAGCCAAGCCAAATTAATTTCTTAAAGTGAAGAACAGGTAAGAATAATAGGACAGGGATAATATAGAAGATATGTTTGTCCTCAGGTATAACTTTAATCTTATCTCAGTTTTCACTCTCTAATGATCCAACTTATTCTATATTTTCTCTAAACGTAAATTCAAGATCCTACTTCTGAATTCAAAGTATATACCCTAAAGTGCCTTGTGGTTTTAAAAATGTGCTTGTTCTGATAAGCTCTTTGTATTACCACATAAAAGAATTCAATTCAGAGCTATAAAAATCTCTCCAAGCTCAACTGTAAATTAAAGCTGTCACTTTGTATTGAAAGCCTAGAGATGCTAGATGGCTTCAGGAACACACAAGGAAACATCACCTCTCTATCTTCTTTTCATATACCATGTTCCTGTCTTATTTTAAGCATCCCTCTAGAAATAAAGCTCTTCCGATTTCCTTTTACTGAAAACTTATTCTTATTACAAAAACAGAGGATTACACCACAAGGCAAATATTTCAATCAAAAGTCAATGAAAAATGCTGAGTATATCTGCTGGGAACAATAAATGATGAGCATGATTTTTTTACTGTTTGAAAATTTTCTGTAACTAGATTATGTTGTTGTATTACACTTTTAGCCACCTTCACTATTCATTTCCATCTTCCCTTGGTATCAGAACTTAGCATTTTCAGTTCCCCATTCAAAGTTTGTAAGAGGTCTTACAGAGAGTAGAAGCCAGTGAAATAGGAATATATTATTTGTCAGAAAATGTTTCACTGAAGTCATTCAATCAAGTTTTTGGCAGAGCTGAAAGCAGAATACAGTTCTTTGACTTCTATTTCTAATGGTTCCCTTATGATAGATCCCAAAGCATCCAAACCATTTTTGGATTAAGGAATAGTCTTGTGGTTAAAACAAAGACGACACAACAGGCTCCTGCACTTCTCCCCATAAATCTGTGCACGGTCTGTTTGAGAAGGCCGGCATCAGACACAAAGGGAAGTCATGTATGCCCATGCAAGTATCCAAATATGCAGGGAACTAGTTCATAACATATATCTACAAAAAATTCATATAAATATATATGTAATTCATTCAGTGTCTTTAACTCTTCAGATACATAAGCAATTGTATAGAAGTCATTCTGAAAGTCTGGCCCAATCACACATACAGTCCATCTAGATTCAAAATTGTTCCCTTTTCTGAGCAATGGAAACCCTGCAAATGGTATGAATAAGAAAATCGTAATACTGTAATATTAGGAAAGGAATTTAACCCAAAAGCTCTTCCCCCAGGAAAACTTCTAGATTCAGCAGAGCATGCGCCCGTGTGAGGAGGGCAGGGTTGTCTGACATCCTCCCAGTAGCACCAGTGCCTGCAGGATCACCCAGACTAATCCACACTGTCCCCACACCAGCACCGAATCAAGTAATCGGTTGTGAGGTCCTTATTCCTGAGGGAGAATTGGCTGGTGGCTTCTTGTCTCCAAACCAAGCAGTGGGATGAACTAACCTAGTGCAGCTGGTGTCCCAAAGACTCCAAATCCATAGAGCAGGTCTGGGCAGGGGGTGGGGACCAGCTGTTTGGCAGCCCTTTCTATCCACGGCTATGTGCAACTACATGCAATTTCCTACACCTGAAGAAAGCTCTGCCAGGGAGGGGTTTTGGCCCTGTACGACATGGTTATTGCAAAGACTGAATTATTACATCAAATACAACTCTCTAGATATCTGATAATTTTATTTCTTCAGTGTATTTTCTTTTTGTGCGTTTGGTTCCATTTCACCTCTAACTACTTTCAGAAACGTTGTAAAATTGGTTATTGGCTCAAATTTGGTAAAGTCCAATTTCGTCTGACTAAGAATTAAACTCTTGTATTTGAAATAAATAATATTTTGAAAACAACAAGATTTATATACTTTCTTCCAAAGGAAACTATCCTTTTTCAGTGATTAAACTACAGTGCAATGTTGACTACTTGGGAAACAAAAATAATTGTTAACAGAATATTTTCTAAGACCTTAACTATCTACTTGAATGTGGGGAAATATTTACTTAAATGGGAAGATCTGTTTCTTCAGACACAATGATACATGGCAATTACTTAGAAGGACCACATAAACTTTCCCCCAAAGATGTTTTCTTTGATTGACCAAAAGCACTTCAATTAGCCTCATGTTACAAGATGAAGTCCATCTTGGACAAAAGCATTCCAGACATAATAAGTTAGAGTTCTTTTCCCAAGATACATGATAACTCATTTCAAAAGCTACTGCAACAACGGTTTTGTTTTCTAAGTAGACATGAAAAAGTATCAGCTCAGATTCAGGCTGTTTTTAAAAAAACACCCCCAAATAACAGAACAATCCTCATAGTCTATAGGATTCTAAATAATTTGAGGGTTTTTTGGAGACAAGAACACTAGAATGGCACTATTTGTTTACCATTTTGCTACTTTTGCATCCCTGCAAATCCTAGAAATTATGATTTCGTGTTTTCTGTTAGTCATTATTGAAATGTTTGGCAGCATAGGACCCGAAGCACCTATACAACCACTAGGAGTATAGCCTTTAAACATAGTGGTTTTGGGCAGAAATCCCTGAGGAAATGGATATATTTTGAGAACTAGAGTTGATGTATTTTTAGTTTTAGTATAAGGTATGCCATATAGTTTTCATAACATTTTAATTTCTTGATAGACATTTCATAAAGTGTCCAGTTAAGCACATTATTAAGCACTGATTATAGTAGTAAATAATTTACGTATGCCCCCTTCTAAATTATTACATAACATTAGCTCTTTTCTGGAACATCTTTAGTGTTCCAAAATATGGTGAAAACTAAGAGTAAATCCTCAGAGGACTCCTCGCTTAATTCTTTCAAAACCTCTAAATGCAAAATAGAGGAACATGCTCTTTTCAAAATGTGTATCATTTCAACATTTACTGCTAGACATCCTCTCAAATTATCACAGGATCGAACACCTTTATCATTTACTTATTTGGATTTTTTTTCCCAAAGATGGAGAAGAAATACAGAGTGATCACTTCTGTCATTTCTACCTTTTTAAGCAATTTGACTATTTTGTCACTGCTCAAGAGACCCACATCATTGTTAACATCCTTTGTACTCCAAACACATCAATACTTATTTCCATGCCCTATTTCCATTTCCACAGTTTTTACTTCTGTGGTCTTTTGATGATTTCAACAATTTTCTGACAGCTCTACCTTCAGACATATATCGCTACGTCCTGGAACATATATCAATCTTGTCCTCATGTACTTTCATTTTCCTTTCTAGTATGTACATTTAAATGCTAACATTGGTTACATGAGATTTAATATTTTCTGTGTTAACCTAAAGCTAAGCGAAGTGGGTTGTTCCTTGTAACTAATATTAGTTTCTTAAGTTTTAAGGGAAAGGAAAGAGAAGACGAATTCTTTCCCAAGGCCCAAGATGTACATTTTGTGGTTTAGCCAAATCCCAGTATAATGTGACCACTGTATAGCTACACTTTTTTTATATATTGTACACTTATTAAAAAAAAATAAAAGTGAAATTGAAATTTTCTGTCATTTTTAGGTACAGGGTCTTGTTCTTGTAGCATATAATAAATCTAGTTCTCTAGACCTTTTAACAGAAATGACAAAGACTCGCAGAATTCTTAAAAACTATTTTGCTCTATGATTTTACAAAATAGCCCCAAGAGCAACCTAGTAGAACATTACCAAGCTACCATGCTTTGATCTTTCCTCATTATCATCCTGCTTCATCTCTTGAGCTAAGCAAAATGTAGAGAAGATGTATTGGGGAAAAAGCTCCCCTTACATATATAATAGCTGTTGCTTCCTCTTTCCTTTTTAGGCATTTTACTTTATTTCCTTATTAATGGAATGGCCACATCAGGATACCAATCAATAATCAGTTGTGAACCAGGCTTTCAGTTGATACGAACTGCTTTATGCTACCAATAATTCTTGTCCTATATTTTACTGTGACCTCATGATATAGCCCTAGGGGAACTACAACTACTACAAAATCTCTACTGAGTATGAGTACATGTATGTAGAAAAGGGCAAACAGTGAGTAATAAATAGCTGCTTTAAAAAAATCATATTTAACACTATGAGATGTACGCCTATAGGTTTCAGAGCCATATTTTTAAATTTTACTACTCCACTTATTTGCTGCTATTTCTGTGGAAATGTAGTAAGATGTCAGACAATATTTACTAAGCAAGTATCTGAATCCAGAGGCTCACAGTTTAGAAACAGGACAACAGATGAGTTGAAAGAAACACAATACAATCAAAGGCATGCATTTCAGAGGTATTATTCTTCACCTGAAATGAATTATCAAAAAGTTATGGGACCATGAATTTGGTCTAGTATCTGTAAAAATACCATTGTAGATAAGTTGGTCCTGTCAGTGTAAGAGAAATCAGAGCTAGTGATGAAACCGAAGTAAAACACCTAATCCAGAGACCAAGCCTATTGAAAGATCTGCATCTGATCCCAGCTAATTTTCCATCAGGAGACAGCAAAACTCAATTTATTCAAAGGTTAAGACAGAATGTATTTAAGGTAGTGGAATACTTGCTTTTGTTGAAAAATACGAACTCCACCACCAATAAGGAAATGTATTCCAGCAGGCACTACTAATAACCAACTGTACAGCCACTAACTTCAGATCTGAGTCCACTGGATTTCAAATTGAGTAATTATGGTTTAAGACAAACAGATGAAACCTCTCTTTCACAATGTCCTATGAAGCAAATAAGAAAGTTTTGTCAGAAAAATTTGGAAGAAGTGCCCGGACACGATCAGACCTCAAAACAAACCCATGGTGAGATGGCAATATCAAGCAAAATTAGTTAAGTCCAGTCCCCATCCCACAAGAGTAAGCCAAAACTGTTCTTGGCAGTATTTCTCACGTGTTGATATAAGTATATGGAGTGATGATGAGATGATGAAGATGTCAAAGAAAAGGGAAACTAGTCACTGCCCAGGATCCATTTGGAGAGTGAAATACACATTTTGTAGCAGTTGCCACTACCAAGGTGTTGTGGCTTGTTGAAAACTCTTTTGTCCCCTCCATAGTTGCTCATGCTAACTTTGGCGTGTCCATAATTCCCACAATAGAACAGTTTGATCAATAATTTTTACGTTATTAACTTTCTATATTGGTGGCATAGTGCTCAGCACACCACTCTCAATTACAGCTAACTCTGTTTTTTAAACTTGTAGAATTACAAAGCTGTTGCTGGTTGAAGAAATGAGTTTGGGCTTCTTCATCTGTTTCCTACAATGGCACCAGAGATGGTGGAGGCGACAGGGTAAAGGGCTGGTATTTTGTGGGCTCTGATTTCAGAGAACTTTAGGTCTACGTTAATCCTGATGTGCAATTAATACGTTTTAATTTGACTGTATATATTGCTAACTGGAACAGTTGTTCCATCAAGCACATGGTGTGTCCTCTGGGGACCTGTGTTCATTTGCAAAATGTCAAGATGTGTTGGGAGCAAGCGTGGGGCAGTCAGCTTCCTACAGAATGGAGAAAATGCTCTTTAGAATAAAAGAGTATAAATATCACCGCTGTTATGTTGAAAGCCTGTAAAAGGAAAGCAAAACAACTTGAAAAATCCTCAAGGCCTATTTTGGCAAGCCATGGAAATGCCATATGTTAGAAGAGGATTTTACACTGGTGCAATTACCTTGGGTTGCAGGGATTAACCAGAACTTTGGGAGGTAAATCCAAAAGAACACCACAAGTTGAAAGCCGATTGCGTTTTATCTTCTGACCTTGTTCTTAAATGACTCCTATTGAGTAATGTACTTTCAAGAAATTATTATAGTAATCCCTATTTTGCCAGTATTGTCACTGAATTACTCTTTCAGTCAAGCAATAACTCAAAATTGGGGCAAATGGGGATATACATCTCCAAAAAGAAAATGCCTCTTTACTGGCACCGGAAATTTCAAAACAAGGTACTAATCCAGTAAGTACGTTTCTGTGTGAAATTACAATGGGGTTTAGATCTTCCTGTAGTGATTCAGAGGTAATATATCCAATTTTGTGGTATGAAGTGACATAAGCTATTAACTACATCAAGTTCTTAGCATTTTATCTTCCCATAGCCCACTATGGGGTTCTACCCCTTTCACATGGAAAAATCACTGAGTGTTATTCATGTAGAGAATGATTCTCATATATGGGAGAGCATGCTTGACACCATTATGGCATTACAACAAACACAATGTAAATGCATTCTATATACTATCTATAATTTAGAATCGGTGCTTCTTAAGTATTTTAGAAGTGTGAATAAGCTTTACTATCTCCATTCCACAAATGGGGGGTAAAAAAAAAAAATCAGACAATTATCGGCTGTAGTTTTGCTTAAACTTCATATGTGTGGAAGGAGATAAAAAATAAATCTTTGTATGGCTGTGGGAGATAAAGAGTCCAAATACACAGAAAGCAAGCAAGGACTTGCATGCCGTGCATCAAATGAGAAGTGAGTGATATGAAAGCTTTAACTGCTAAACAAAGCAAATGAGCAAGTGCACATTTATGTTAGGTTTTCTGTGCTGGTGTTTAGTAGTTTTACTGCAGACAGAGGTAAGCAGCTGATTATTATCCCCCAAGAGCAAGAGGAAGCCGGTAAGCAATTATTCTGAATTGTGGTAGGAGGCACAATGCCTCCCAGAGCTATTTGTAAGTTGATGCAATTTACATACCATTGTTTGCTCAAGCTTGTGCTTAAAAAATACAATTTATCCAAGGTAATACTGACATGCATGAGCGGTCAGGGCTGAAACCAAATGAGCTTTCCTGTCTGCTTGTCTCCTTAGCTGCTTTCAGAGACATTCTGCAGCTTTGTTGGTGAAAACAGAGTGTCCTCTCCTTTCAACTAAAACATCAGCTGAAGAAGCAGTGCTGTTTCTGGAGTGTCGGTGGGAGATAAAAGGAGATGTGCATGTCTGAAAGTTCTGGGAAATTAGGAAGGGAAGGAATGGACCAAGTCTTCATTTTCCATACATGGGGATGGATGTGGATCAAACCAGGAAGTCAAATTGCATTTCTGAAGAACAACTTCCAGGTTGCTTTTTTTTCTCATTTCAGAACACTAAAATATTCCCCTGTTCTTTCCAGGATGGAAGCTCTTCTGGATCCCAGATTCCTCCCCAACTAACACACTGAAACACCAGAAAAGAGTCTGGGTGACCAGATGGGCACAGATGTAAGTGGGCAGCAGCTATTTCCTGTTGTTAAGGGAAATCACTTGGAGTTAAGCGAGGATCTCTCCACACTGACACACTCTATGACTCTTTTTTGGTTTTGTTTTCACAACATCAGAAAATTTCCAATCAGCCTTTGAAAACCTAAACTTTAATGACATCTGCTGTAGAATAGGTGGCTCAACCGAAATCTGTAGTTGGAATGTGTCAATATTGCTCTTTAAAATGTGTGTGATATGTGAAAAACTGAAGGTAGGAAGGTGTGTATGCACAGAGATATCTATCTTTATATAAATAGATCAATAGCTGAAGATTTTAGCAAAGAGGGGCCATGAAGCTCACATGAAGACTTCTTTTATATACCTAATGTACCTTTTCCTTTGAAAACTATTTAGATGAGATTTTTTTTTTTTAATCTATCCTGTGGTATTGTCCTTTAAATTCTCACTTTCTTATTTTCAAATGTTCATAAAAGAGCAGCAAAATATAACCATAACCAGACTATTTTCTCTGACTAAAAAGCAGGCCTGCTTCTGTAGCCCAATGATATGAAAAGTGAAATGTCCAGACTTTGCACAAACATAACGGCACGTAAATTAACCTAGAGCTAGAAAAGACAAGAATGTACTTCATCTAAATTATTGAAGAATACATACTGTAAGGTAAGTGTACTGTTTAGCAAACCACAATTTTAGACAGAAAGAGTTATAAGCAAAATTGGAATCAAGGTAAAATAAATGAGAACAGGTGGACTGGGATGCATGTAGGGTCAGCCTTACAAGGCGTACAAAGTGAACACAGAGGTATCAATCAGGCTTCTTTGTCTCCCACCAAAATGTCACACACTGGTCATGTCTTACTTTAAAGACAGTCCGTATTTCTAATCTTAGAGAAGCTGAAGAGTCTTCCCCATTCTATGGTTATTCAGAAGTAGTATTAGGAAACAAACACCCTTCTACTCTAGCAAGGAAAAGGTCACTCTGATTTTAGTCTAGCGCTGTGGCAAATCAGTAGTAAGCCCTTGAAATGCTAAGTAGTTAGGCATGCTTAAAACAATGTAAATGAGAGAAGAATAAAATCCCAGGAGACACATCCTTGCCTGGTATAAATATCACAGCTCTGTTAAATCAGTTGTATTATGATAACACACTATGACTGAGGATTTGCTCATATGTTTCTGTTTTTCCACAAAAAATATAAATAAATAGGATCTTATATATTTTGTGCTTTGAGAGCAATCACCACTAAAAACACTTCTAAAATAGTCTGCTCTTTTAATTAAGTTTGATTTAGGACATTAGAAGCTCTAAAAGAAAGTACGTGGAAGACAAAAGGGTTAGAGCGGGAAGGAAGACTCAGAAATCATCTTTCTTCAACATTCTTTTTCTTGTTCCTCATACCTCAAACTATTTTCCTCATTTGTTCTGAGATCAAGTGTATTTTTGTAATTATTTCCTCCTGTCAGGAGACCATCTGAGAAATGACCTCAGTCTCATTCTTTGAAACATATAAAACTTCATTACTAAGGCTGCTTCCTTAAGTTTAACCTACTGAGTGAAATTAGACTGCCTGCACAGGCTCCTAGTCTGTCAGAAAATCGTCCTTTCCCTCTTCTGAGGCTCACAATGAATATTGGATGAACCATACCTAAGTTAAAAACAGCTGGTTTTGTTCATTCTGCATTTGTTTTATTATCAGCATGTCCGATCTGCTTTAAATTCTATGGGCATTAGTTGGAAATTGTTTTGACAGTGGAAACTCCTCAGCACAGGCTCTGCTGAGAGACTCACCATTGCAGCTCATTAGGATTCAAACCAAATTCACTCTCCCTCCAGTTTCTGAGGGTTGTTATCTTGTAGGCTGTCTTGAACATTAAGCCCCACGTCAATGAAATTCTATCTGAATAATGTCCTAAAACATCTACATTGCAAAGAATAAATAACTGTTTCAAGCCAGGGGGAAGTTCAAAATGTTTGTTTCAATCTAAGACCAACAAAACCCCTGCAAAGCAAATAATTCATGTGAGAGCACTGTCTGTTATACAAGTAAATGATTGATTGGGTTGTCTCCCATGAAAGCCATTGGGCAATAGTTACATACTGAAGGAATCTGAAGAGCAGCAGTACTCTATGATCTTAAAAAAAATTACATTTGCTGTGTGCTAGATCATGAACCTTGGCTAGACAGCAAAGTTAAATTTTTCTTGTAAACTCTGAGAAGTGAGGTATGAGCATAGACACACCTATACAAAAATTCTGAACGCTCGTCATGACACTGCTCCCTAGAGCTGGATAGCAGAAAAGCCTGATGATGATCATAAAAATAAAGAATTGGTGTTACAGAGGTGGTCCATAATGATTTAATGCCTGGGGATGCATTCAAGCATCCCTCAAGTGCCTTAGCACACTAGCTATAAATTTCTACAGGCAATTATGAAACTTGAGTTCTTGCTCACTGAACAGCATACTAGAAAAGCCTTGTTTTAGATGAGATTCCTTGTTTTAGATGAGATTTCTCACCTACAATTATAAGATTAGGACCCAAGGCCGTCTCTCTCACTAATGACTTGTAAAGGCTCAATGATGTCAATGAGTGAAGCTAAGGAACTTGTCCCAGATTTAACAACTTAAGTCATTTATTCTGCCTGGGACTAGATTTTAGAATATAATCAGAAGTTTCTGCCTTTGTGTTCTAAATCATGCTTAATCAATATATAACATTTGGTTTCAGCTATTTTCAACTCATACAGTTTTTGTGGATTCACTTGTTGGAGTCTCATTCAATATATCACTTACTTATCATATTTAGAGACTATTTGATCATCCTTCATTTGTGGTCTGTGCCCTTCCTCAGATGAAATAATCAGCCATGGTGGTTCTGAGATATTCTTGAGGGAGTTGAAATCCATTCCTCTGAAAAGAGCCAGAGGGAGCAGTTTCTTCATCATTAAATTCCAATTTAACCCTTCAAAATAAGGCTTGAGTAAGTCCTGAAGGGACCTTTAAGCTTTGTGTTAACATTCTTCAGATGAATTAATTTCATTCTACTACGATTATCTTCTGCTGTGTATCTGTATAACTATAACTCATTGATCAATGGAAATATTCTTAGCAAAGGTTTCTAGACAGTGCTGTTAAACAGTTTTTTCCTCTTTTAAATAATAATTTTATACAAGAAATCACTGCCTTTATGCTGTGTGTTTTTTAAAGACTTTTGCAACTGTAATGAACTATCTTTTCCTGCGACACTTACAGTTTACAGTTTAATACAAACCGCATCTTCCACGTATATGCAACAAAGAATTAGTATAAATGCTGCTAACTAACATTTTAGCTAAAGTCTGCTGTGAAACTATACCTTGACTAATTCTACTGACAAGCTACAAGAAAACGTGTTAAATCATTCCATTCAAAATACAAAGCTAATAGACTGGGTTTTTTCAGGCTGAAGGAGACAGATACTCTATCTAAATCAATTTCTACTTATATTCAACTTTTTAATAGCAATTGGAAAATAGAGAATGAATCCTTAACATCACAAGAAAAAAATATCAAAGAATATTGTAAAATCCATAATTCTGACTGACTAAAAAAGTGTGCTTGCTTTTTCTTCCTCTGCTCCTTTCATTTTTATGGCATTGACACATTTTCTTTTATGGCATGATTAGAAAGAAATGCTAACCTGATGAAAGAGTCATCACCATATATTGTATGTGTCCTGTGAAACAAGCATTTTTCACAGTCATGATAGAACAGTCTTAAAAAAATGGTTTTGCTTTTCAAAGATACATGCTGAAAAATTGCAGGTGTCAAAATGTCAGTGTAATCAGATGGGACCAGATACAGAGTAGGCATATATCCCAAGTATGTGCCTAAGAAGCTGCAGCAGAGCGAGATCCTTATTACTATTTCAATTGTAGCTG
The DNA here is from genome assembly GCF_036013445.1 of Caloenas nicobarica. Taxonomy (NCBI): domain Eukaryota; kingdom Metazoa; phylum Chordata; class Aves; order Columbiformes; family Columbidae; genus Caloenas; species Caloenas nicobarica. Next base: position 127,285,364 of record NC_088246.1, on the reverse strand, counting down.
AAATGCATTTCCATGCAGACAAATTGTAGGAGCACCCTCATGGCACTTAAGCTCTCCTTTAGCATTTTAAGTGCATCTTATTGCTAAGGCCTCTCCATTTGGGTTATTTTCAACATCATTATATAAATCAACATATAGCAGTACAGACATATCAGAGAGGTTTACAGAGATGAGTCTGACAAGAAAATTATTTCTGAAACTAGCTTAAACACTTGAATAAGGTACTCTGTGTTAAGAATTACTATTACTATTCTACTGGCATAAACATTGTGCACACACACAGGCAGAAAATTATTAGAAATCATTCTGATGGAGCAGACCAGCAGCCATTCCTGCTATTCACACGACCTCCTTCGTCTTGCCAAGAATGTCTCTCTTGCATGCAAACAAAGGTACATGTCACATTCAAGTCTACTTCAAGAACACAGATAAAACCAATGTATACCTATGCACATTGGTCAACCAGTGCCAAATCCCCTCTAAACAAAAGCTATTCCAAATAAAACTGAAAGTATTTTTAAGTCTTTAAAAATGAACTCTGCATCTAGACTAGAAGACACCATGGACAGAAACTCTTGTAAGAATAAATAAATAAATAAATCCTACACTTTATGCTTCGGTATCTAATTTTTAGCATGATTTACTAAGGAAATGAGGATTGTGTAACTGCCCTACGCATGAGCAATTTCTGTGTCTGTCCCCTATCCCTGCTCCCCCTTTTCTTATGTGGCCTATTTAAACTGAATGTTGAAACATGAAACACGACACAGCAGCAGAGTTCTCAAAGACAGCACTTCTTTTCTTATTTCAAGAAAACGGCAAGTTGAAAGAGACATCTTCTTAGGCAGAAAAAGGCTACAACAAGGAGTGCCATTTGGTAAAACACCAGGAAGAGATTACATCAAAGCCTACACCAAAGTCAATTAGCTGGAAAGTCAAACCTGCAGAAAACCCAGCTCCTCCTTCCAGAGACCATAAAACTGCTTGTGATGCCTGGAGAAAAGGGAAAACTCCCCCACTTGTGTCTCAGCAGGTCTGTGGAGAAAGGCCAGGTGGCTCAGCTGGCTGACCTTGCAGGAGGCTGTGGCTACAAAGTTCAGTTTATTTCCTGATTGTACACAAAATACGTCCATCCCTGAACTGAGACACCCAGCACCGAACACGGGAGCAGAGGGAAGGATGCCCAGAACAAGATCGCAGATGGGTTTGTGAGCTAAAGCATTGACCGACTCAGGCCCCTTGAGAGATGGATTCCACTCTCTGGGCCTCTTTGAATTGAGATGGATATATTTCAGGTTTTACGTATTATATTAGTAAATGCCTCAGTTATCTAATGTATAGACAACATTATGGTATCCTTGTGGAAGTAAAACCTTTCTCCCTCCCATAGGCTAAAAGGTGTTGAGAAAAAAAAAAACCTAACAGTTAACCTTTTAAATTAGTATCAATTAAGCAGTGATTGGATATAAAACAGTGAAAGTTCATCATGATGCACTAATAAGGGGATTTCAAGATCCGTATTTAACTTTGGTAATAGGGAAAAGTGACTCTTACCATGTGCAAAGCATTGAGAAGATACATATATTTCATTTGCTGCTTTCAATATCTCTATTGGCTTCTACTGCACTAGAAGATAGTCAACAGCATAGGTCAATGAGAGGACTAAAATTCCACTTTCAACATGCTCAGAATTTTACTGAAAGGAAGTTGGAGAATCTGAAAAGATACTAAGATACCTGTATTATATTCGGCTATAAACCCACTAAGTGATGCATACTGTATATTATAATCCAAATAGTTACTGAATATTTATCTCTGAAAGATGATTAGAGGATAATGTGTTGATATGAATAGTAGCATACTGAAATATGCATATTAAAATAAAAGAGAATGTGGCAACAGCAACAAATTGGAATAGAAGGCACAACATTTGACTTACTAATAGCTTTTGTTTAGAGTCATTTAGCATATTCTAAACACCATTTGCAATTTTTTTTTTGTTTATTAAATGCATATTTACTAGTAAATGGAAGGCCCTTTACTTACAGCTGACAGAACTGTTACTAACAGCCACATTCAGGACTTCACCATAAAATTGTACTGTTTAGTCTGTTTGATGTTTTCTATAAAATCCTCAAAAGACAAAATTCTATCATATGCTTATTCCACAAAGTGTTACACAACAGCACAGCAGCTGTCCTAGGCAGCACCTAGGACAAGTAACAGCTCTGCTGTTAGTGGAATAGAAATACTGAGATAGGCAGTTCAAGAAACAGCTGTAATATATATTACGTATACATGCTATTTAAACAGTCTATTCTGGGGTAAAAATGCACATAGTAATTCATCTGCCCCAGGTTGTGTGATTCCAAAATTGGAATGAAAGGTGAAAATATGCCTTTGTTAAGGACATACAACTTCTGAAGAGTGATGTATGTCCTTGATACATTGGAGTGTACATATAAACTCAGTAAAGCACCAGCTTCATGATGTGGTGGTGTAGGACAGAGATATGTCTGGAGGAAGAAATGGCCTAATAGTACTCCCACAACAGTCCCTGAATAACTGCTAAGTTTACCAGCAGTGAGACAGCTAACAATTGTGAATACCGGAGTAATTTTTTTAAGAGTACACCTTTTGTGGTGAAAGTGTCATTGGGTGCCATAGCAGCATATGGTATAGGAAAAGTGCAATTGCAAACACAACCAACCACTGAGGTATATAATTAGCTGATCAAAAGACATACACATACAAATTCTTTTAGGGGTTGCCTAATCTAAGGTGTTGTGACTACCTCCCTCCATTGGCCACAACGGAAAGCCAAGGTCTGACACCTTTAAACAATAGTTTAAAATGTCCAAGCTTCATGAGGGTAGATGTAATAGTAAAATGAAACCGGTATGAGGATGGCCCTAAGTGTGTGGTCGCCAAATGTGTCTGACTTGAAGTATATATTTTGGTCAGAAATCACTGTCCTCCCTTCTGAAAATGAAACCCTTAATATGTTCCTCTTTCCTTGAATACATTTTCCTGTGCCTCCTCCTTCCTGTCTTCCTCTTATTACTCCCCTCTCCTCTTCAGCCCTTTGCCCTTACCTTTCCCACATGCTGTCGAGCCTGATTTTTAAAGAAAAAATCAGGTGGGAGTGGTCCTGGTTAGTGCAGACTTTCTTCCACATTTTCTCTGCTATTTAGACAGTTAGTGCCAGACAAGGTGGTTTGGGAGAAGGTGACTGAATCCTACCTAAGAGATTCATAAGTATGGAGTCAAAATGTTGTGTGGAAGTCAATATTACCTATATTCTTAGTAAATCCGGCAAAGGAGCAGGTTCGTTCTTACTGGCCAGAATAGAGATGTGTAAGGGCCAGTTTAAAGGAGGACAGGTTTAAAGGAGGACAGGTCTTTATTTCAAGACCAATGGAAGACTCCAAACAAAGTTTGTTTTCAGAACGAGCAGTTCCACTTGGAGAAAGAAGGAAAAATCACTGTTCATCATGGGAGCACCCTCTGAGAAGTTCCTAATGATGGCAAGGGCAGGAAGGTGAGAGCAGAGCAGGCTCTTTGTAAGAAACTGAATGAAAAAAGTAAAGTTGTTTTATAGAGAGAATAGAGGTCAAAGCATCCCTGATCCTGCTGTGAGTTTTCTAAAATTTTAATATAACCAGCCCAACTTTGTTCATAATCTGTATCTACAAAAAATCACCCACAGAAGACAAAAAAGCACCTACTTCTCTGTAATGCCAATTCATACTCATACTGTTAACAAGACCAGTCCCCCAAAATCATGAAAAATTGCTTTAAATATTAGAAGAACCTTTCTTGCAATGCTTGCACCATTTAAAAACAACCAAAAAATATCCCTGGCAGTAACAATCGCCAACAGTCACCAGCCAGTACATCTCCAAATGTCAATGCACTTTCTCTCTCTTCTACCTTTCCCTTTTTGTGCATGTGGCTTTTCTACAGGCTTGTTGCTCCCTTGCCAGCACTTGCAATGGGCTGCCTCAAGTCAGATGCCTACTGTCTCACAGATCTCACCAAGAAAAGGCTTTTTATCTGCTGAGATATTTGGGCCATCTGTGGGAAAAGCAGCAGCACTTTAGCACCAGGAAGGACAAAGAAGTCACAGTCCTGTCCCTGGGATCTCTTCCAGAAGTCCTCACTCATAGAAATCAGAATAAAGGCAATTTCAGCTTTGTTGTTTCCCCTTGAGGGAGAATGTAACTTCAGTGGAACAAGTGACTTCATGTAACTTCATGGAATTGGTAAAAAATAGAAAACTCAGCTGAAGCTGATTATATTAATATACATAAAAAGAGGAACAGGATTCAGTGCATCCCCCCCCCCCCAAAAAAAAAAACCAAACAAAAGCCTGTATCAGCATAAGGAAAGTGGAAAAGGAAATGGAGTGCTACATACCTGTCTAGTAGAAGAGAAAGCACTTTGACTAACTCTACCAGAGACCAATTATGCCTAGTACGACCAAATAAATATTTATCAACATAGCCAAAGGGAATGTCTTTGTCCACAGCTTAGCTGTGTAAGTTTGTATACTGTGAACATAACGCTTGGAAACCAGGGAGCTCCAACTGATTCCGGTTGGTCCAGGATTTACTTATCAGTGTAGCAATGCGGTGTGTCATCTTTGCATAAGTGAATGCAAACTCCTCGGTGAAACTTAGATCCAAGCTCTTAAGATACATCTGGGACTTGAGATCTCATGCATTCTTCTCTAAATTAGGGATAGGCATTGACCAGTCATCTCATACCACCTGGCTCTTTTACCCCACGAATTTCAGAGACGTTTCAGGGAAGGCAATAAAGTGCAATGCATTTCTTTTGTTCATTTTCTTTGAGCAACATAGCAAGGCCACTTCCAATTCTGGAGTAGAGTGGAGATGAAGCTTTCACCTCCCTGTATACATCTCCCTGCAAAAAGTTAATACCAAATGCTAGCAGAGCTCACTGGGGTTTTTGGCATTGGACATTCCTTGTTATGCCTGAGTTAAATTACACAGGCTCAATCTACGAGTCTTACATATCAGTACACATTCAGAGTTGCCCAAGAGCTCAGAAAAACAAGCAAAATAAACAATAGTTCAAGTCAAGCAGGAGGCAGAATGGCTACTACACACATCTTTTTTTGAGGAGCCTGCCTTTGTGTTTGTTTCTAGTTAAGCAAATACAGAAAGATAAAAAAGCACTGAAAAGGACAATAGGAAAAAGTAATAACACAATCTGAGTGGCTCTCCCAGGAAAGCCTACAAGAACCCAAGAAAGGAGTGAACAAAAGAAGTAAAATATGGTAATAGTAAAACATTGGGAGGGCAGACACAATTTTTCCCATTACCCACCGAATCCATGCACTGAGAGGTAAAGTGGCCTTAGGCTCACTCAATGGGAGAATAAGCAGTGAAGGAATTATTTGCTTTCACAGCACATTCCTCATGTATGGGGATTCAACAAACACTGATCCCAAAGTGGAGGTTTCATGGTGATTTATCCTAGTGGTGAACTAGGAAATGGTGAACTTCATTAATAATAAGAATAAAAAAGCTACCATATAAAAGAGCTTCTCACACACATAAGGGGCAAGTGAACCACATTCACACCACATATCATCAGTTGAAAGACACACAAACAGCTTTTCAAGACTACATCTCTGACATTATCACTTATTGTAAAAACAAAGACACTCCCATCAAAGGCCTTTGCCTTGCAGGAGGCACTTACAAACACATCACAAAACAATAACTCCTGACACAGGAAACTTTTGCTTTTTCAGTCCTAGAACAGCACAATGGGATTTGCTCTATTAACCTTCAAAGCAGAGGCTGGATTCACTCAAAAAGACTGAATCCAAGAATAACACTGCAAAACTGCTACTTTGCTGTGACAGTCAGGAAGGACAGACTCAAAGAAAACAAAATGTTCGTTTTCTCTTGTATGGTCAGCAGGCAACTGCATCACAAAAGTACCAGCATACTGCACTATAAGAACAAAAGCCTAGCCAGGTAAAGAGAGGGAAATATATTAATGTCAAAGTTTATGGAACAGAACGTTTATTTACAGCATCCAGAGAATCAACATCTTTTCATAGGCAGGCAGAGGAAGGTTTGAATATGAGGTGTAAAGAGGACAAAACCACTTAGCCAGAAGGTCTGAGCTATTTTACAGGACCCTTGAATAACCTAAGTGGCAAATTTATTCAACTCACATTTTAGTGGGACATAAGAGAGCTCACTGTCACACAACAAGTACTCAAATCATAAAAACACTGTGCTCTAGCAGCTCTCTAACAGGGGTTGAGCATTTCTCGGAACTTCCTGGGAGTCTACTCATTTAGATACATACAAGCTACAACAATTAAGCTTATCAATGATATCTTGACAAGTTATCTGCTTCCTCATTTAAGCAGTTTTGTCACTGAACGTAACAGGCATTTTAGAGGAGGATTTTGAACACTTCTGGTCTAATACAACACTTTGATAGAAAGCGAGTTTCTGTGGGAGAGCCCCAGATAATAAATCACTGGAGCACTAAACTATGTTGATAGCACATCTGTTTTAACAGTAAGCAGTACCACATGGTGTACTGCAGAATAAACCATGCAGCTGAAAGAAGTTTTCACATCTGTTAAGGGACCTTTGCGTATGTACACATGAATTCAGATTTTGTATGCCATTTTTTTTTTCTGAAATTATACCTATGCGAAAAGATCCAAAACCTTAGGGACAAGCATTGCTGGGATAGGGTATAGCAAGTTGAAAGAGTCAAGATATACCTTTCTTTTTTTCTCACTCTCTCCACAGATGAAATCAGCAGGAAATCAAAGAAAAAAAACAATGATGGGATTTTAAAAGGAGAGCGTTATAAACCAGAAATGACATAACAGGAAATAGAAAGGGAAGCAGAAGGAATCCAGAAACCAGAGGTATCCACCAAGAGGAAAAAAGTATTAATCCTATTGATGACATGTTAAACCTTAACTCAAAAAACCTTTCTTTTTTTTTTTCTGAGCTCTTGAGACTGTGTCCTTCCATTACTTTCTGTATATCATTTTACCACACTGTATCTTAACTCTAGACACATTACATGGTGACCACAACAATTTCCTAACCACCCAACAGTAATACTGCCAGGTTAATAGCAGGAATGTCTAGATCTGTCTTAGGCACTCAGAAAGACCCTGCTCCCAAAGACACAGCCTTGGGCATATCACTAAAACCTGAGAGCAGCACTAACAAAAAAGATCTAGTAATCCAGTACACATATAAGCAGAAGCCACGACAAATTCTGATGTGTGAAAATAAAACTTGCTTTATTTAATCAACCAGTTTCTTTGCAAATATATTCAAGAACGGACATTGTGTTCTCAAAACCGTACTAATTTGCTACCTAAAATAATGCTTTCCTATTTAGAGAATATATTTTTTACATCTTTCATGAGACAATTCTTCAGAACTTAAAAATCTTGTGAGACTCACTCACATTCAGATCAAGCAGTTATTCTTGTTAGCTTTTGGCAAGAAAGCTCCAGTTTTTCATGTGTAATGAGTCATGAATTTAAATCTCTAGAAGTCTTGGTAAATAACAAATTTAATCCCTACTAACCATTGCAGAATAACATCTTGTTACCTACTTACTTTACACGATCACAAAACAAGTGAAGTGCAGACGTATACAATGTATTCTAACCCACTGAAGACCAGTAACCTAAAACATATGGAAAGGGAGGGAGCAAAATCACCAGCACTGGCCTTGTCTTCCTAATGGGTTTACAGGAGATTGGCCAAGAGTATTCCAGATGGCTGGGTTTTATCTTAACTGTTCACAGAATGAAATAGTCTGTTGCTGTGACTGATGCCCCACATTAGTAAATGTTGGTCTTTCTCATCACATAAATCATCAGTTATCTGTCTTCTTGATGCTATCCATCCTCTCAAGATGCCTCAACCGTGGCAAGAAATAATGAGAGATTAATTAAACTGTTAACCTCTTCTGTGGTAATAGCCCTAGCAAGTGAGAGGGAAAGATGGTCCTTCATGGAGAATGCTGTCAGCACACCACACCTTGGAGAACAAGTGCTCTGAATTAGCCCATGACTCTACAAAGGTATAGAATTTGAAAGAATTATATTTTATATAATTTTACAAAAGAGGATTTAGCCTGCTGTGATTATAGCTCATGCATACAATGAACCACCATATTAAAGGGTACAAATGATGACATTTTTAGATAAGGTAAAGGCAGCCCTGTAGGCATCTGATAAGTTTCCAGCCCATGCAATATTTCCAAGAATAAACATATGCTGCAGCTGTCAAGGACACAAACAAAACAACAAGCAAAGCTGCTTGAATAAATTAAATGGTTTAAAAATCACATGTAGCAACAGTGGCTGAGATTGGAAATAAACTATTTCTTTTCTTGGTAAAGAGGAATACTTAGAAAAAGAAATTATCACCTTCTCCATTCAAACTCATTACTAGCACACATAAGCTTGCGTGTGATAGAAGCAATACAGCAAAAATGTGTAGTAGAAGCAGGTCTACTGAGAAAACACCTGGTCTATAGCATATGGCAGGGCTCACTTTGAACTTCTCTTGGTATGAATGTTCCTGACATATTTTCATTTGAAGGAAACCTAGTTCATGTACTGAGAGAGTGCTCCATGACAAAAAGCAATGTGCAGTCAAGAGGAGACAATCAGGATATTCCCTCCAGAAGCACTAATGTTAATCCTAATATAGATGTACCCACAAAGTTTGCTTTCAATGAGAAAGAAAAGTGTCTAATACAAACTTAATCAGAGGTTCTGCATTCCAGAAAGAATGAATTAGATTCTAAAAAAAAGGAATCTGAAACTTTAGGCTCGAATACCACACCTATGAAAATCTTTATTTTCACGCACACAAGTTCACGCAGATTGGCTTCCCTGGGACTATCACTTGTTGCAATTTCAGCAAAGCAATTCAAATGTGTGTTCACAGTGACATGCAGACACCTCCATTCATGCTTCGACTTGAGTTACCCGAGCACCAAGTCCTGAAAGACCTGAAAGGTGGGTCTTACAGAGCAATACAAAATCACATGCTGGTGTGTCTACATGAATTTAACACTACATATAGTTGATGTTTCACTGGTTGACCATGCCGTGACTGTCTGCACTTGACTGGGTAAACATGCTCTTTGTTGTCAAAGGGGCAATGCTTGGTTGAATGCATGTTTTTAGATTATAATGAAATAGAGGAGGAACTATGGAACAAAGAGTACATCACAAATTTTTGACCCAATAATTACTGCTTCGAAAATGTGATAGTACTAGATTTAAATTTCACTTACTTAAAACCACAATCACTTGCATTTATGTTTTTTCTCTATTTCTGTTGGGTTGGAATTCAAAAGTTGGAATAAAACCCTGATACAAATATCCCTTTGCTATTTGCAGAGGAGTATTTCAGCCAGGTTCTGGTATCAGGCAAATGAACCAATATGTGAAAAAATCAAAGAAACTTCCTTACTAGAATATGCACTTCTCATAGGGCAGTAAATGTGACTAGGGAAATGACTGGGGCTTTTTCTATTTGAAAAAGACCTTGAATCAATGCCTTCTTAATTGTGAAATATATTAAGAATTTTCAGAAATGACATTATTCTCTGCACATTTATTGTATTTATTAAGATGGTAAAGAATCATTAGACTGGTGGGAATGAGGGAAATAAAATTGAAACAATCCCTGCTAAGAAACTAATTTCACAAAAATGACGAGAAGTCAGTGGAACTGAAAAGCAGGAGATGTTAGAATTAGGTCTGCTCATTTGAGTTACGTTTGATGGCATCAGCAAAGGCTGCCTTGAAGAAAATAATCCTGGTCCTCCCGCTCTCTGTATTTTTCCACAGAGTACTCCCTGTTCTTTCTATTTAGTCAGAATGCCCATGCCCCTACTTTATCCTCTGTAATGGCTTCTAAACCAGGGACTAACCCTGGCAGCAGTGCTGGAGTTCTTACTGCACTGCCTCAGGAGGCTTTAAAAGGCTTTGAAGCTACCATCTGTTATAATCTGAATATAGAAATTATTTGCAATAATTTCAGTCCACCAATGCATAAGAAAAGTTATTGACTATTCAAGGCTTTGAATACATACTCAAAAAGCACAAGCAGAAGGAACATATGCAGTGGTGTTAGGAGGGAAATACTTTTCCAAATTTTTTTCTTTAGAGATTTCAAAAAAGTTCCTTAGATCTACTTCTATGCATCCTTCCGAACCTGTGTTTATCCCAGCATTTTGGAATAAAAGAGGAATGGCAAATGCTGGGCTAGTGGTCATCTAGCAACCAGGGAGTTAGCCTGGCATATGGGAGCTGACGACCTATTTTGATTTGACTGGATTAATATTCAAGAATTAGATCTTGCTGTCCTGCATGAGATGGAATTATCCTAACATGGATGAAATTGATCACATTATTGGTCTGGCACAATAATTATTTCTTTAACACTTTAAAGTGAACAAAAAGATTAAAAGGGAGGCCTAAATTTTTAGTCTGGAGTGATAGACTTCTTACAGAATATGAGATACTGATGTTCACTTCCCCAGTCTGACTCGGAATTTAGCATTGAACATGGGCATCCCCATATCCTGGTTGAATCTTCCAAGCCTCAGGTATTTCTGGGGTCTTGGGTTTCTCTGGTTTTGAGAAAAAAAAGCTTAACTCTGGAATACAACACGCTTCCTCTCAAAATGGAAAACAGAAAGGAACGCCGTTCCTACCGAAAGGGGAAGCAATTATCATAAAATTCCTGACTAGCCATGCTCTGTGGTAAGACAGTAAATAAAGATGAATTTCCAAAACAAAGTCTGCATCAAAATTAAGTCTGAGCAAGTGGCAAGGTGGTTGATTCTGTGTTTCACAGTTTTGCTGCCCAAGGTCATTACTACATAAGTGAACTATAAGAAAATTGACTGTAAGTATGGGAAAAACCCCACCACAACACCAGGGCACGACTACTAGAATGATCTTCTTTTTCATAGGATAAGACATAGCGGCTGCCCAACAGTCAGCTGAAGACCGTGATTTCCAAAGATTTATTTTGTAACTCAGAACCTTAGCATTGCTTTGTCCTATTTCTAGTATTAACCTGCAGACATATGATCTGAATCCAAACACAGCAAGAGAACTAATCTTCCAGTCATTGGTTTGCTATTTTAAATTCAAGGATGCTCATAGCAGCACCTGTTGAGCTGGGGGTGTAGGAAACGAGCATTAGCACAGCTTTAGTGTGCACGCTGCTGGGAGCAGCAGATGCAGAGTGTGGGACTGAGACAGGGTGTCTGGGGAAGGGAAATCAAGCTGGTGGTGAACAGGAAAGCTGGAGCAGTAAGTGGAAAAGAGCTGTCAGGGGAATCATTAGGAGCAGTTGCCCGGCCAGCTCTCATTTAGGAGCAACAGCTGTGCCAGCCTGCTGATGGGAGGGGATGATGCTCCACGCCAGATGTGCACAGCGTGAGCAGCTGTGTTGACTGCCAGAGATGGGGAGGAATAAAGAGGGAAGCCAGGGAGAGGGTGGTTTGGAGAACTAGGGGAGCAGCTGCCAGGTTACTACAGGATACAGACATTGTGAACAGAATAGCACGTACTGCTGCTGCAGGTCTGTGATCTCTAAGTTTTTTTCCCTAGGGGTAAGGGTTAAATAAATGTCCAGGGGCTGTAGGTGCTGATTAGGCTGATCCATCGCTCTGTGACTGCTTCCTGCAATCAAGATGAGCCGGTATTTTCTGCTTGAACTACTGCTTAATTTTATCACTGTACGGTAGTTAAGAAATATTTCTTGGACTACGCACCGGTTTAAAACTGCAGTGAGGGATATTACATTTTGTTCTGCCGACTGCCCTATTAAGTCTTCTATTTCTCTCTTTTTCAGCTGTAATTCATGAAATCACTCAGAATAGACACGTTTCTCTGGCTGCTTCTGAGGCCAAGCTGTGATGAACACCACAGAATGCAATCAATCAAAAGTTTCAAGACAGTGTTCATGCCTTGGGACTAGGAACATCTATTGCGATTTCCTCTCTTGGTGCTATGTGATGCCTCTGCTTTGCATTCGTGCTTCTTTGACCACCTTTTGCTGAATCTCTTCTGACGCACAGTAGTGATTATATTTCTGACTGTATGGGGAGGTCTGAGCTTTAGGTAGAATATTATTAACCAGTAAGTATGTTCTGCCTCCCCTCTTTTAGAGCAAAATTTCACTATTTCATCCTTCATTTTCTGCAGTTTTTTAATCAACTTCTTCTCTTGCCTGACTTTCAATTGTACCTGTAGGATATTCTTTGTCTCTTTGGAGAAGTCCCAAGTTTTTAAAATCATTTTTTATGTATAAACCTTTCAAGTAGGATTCTGACACCTCATTTCCCTGTTGTTGCTGCTGAAGTACAACAGTACAAGCCACCAAACTGAGCTAAGATAAAGCAGCATTTTCTGTACTTCTACTTACATTTCAATCCATCAAAGAGAGCATATCTGGTTTAGGCAGCTTCTTTCTGCCTGTTTAGAAGTCAGAATATAAATAAATATCAATTTTTATTTCTCCCAAGAGATCTAAGCTAACTGCCATAAAACATAAAGAAAGAAGGGGCATATTTTATGCAACAGAAGATTCCATCAGAAACATTGTGCCATGAGCAGGATGGAGCAAATAATTTAGTGATTACATTATTAGAGAAGCTTAACCTGTCTTGTATAAGACACATATGCCAGGAGAATTCCATTATTTTAAATGTGTATCATAGCCAGTGTTCATGCCATTTTTTATGATCTAAATAGATCAAAACAGATATGGGCTAATACTTCCCAGTTATTATGCACTGATTGAGTTATTTTGTAATTGATCAGAGTGGTCACATAGCACGCATTTTGAAGTCTGTATAGAAGTTGTATAGCAAAAAGATGCATGTGCAAATGCAAAATACACTGCTCTGTTAAAGTGGGTACTTTGATAGATTTTCTTTTTAGCCTAATAAAAAATCTGAAAAATAAAAAATGTTATACAGAGTATAAATTGTTGTATGAAATGTTACAGAAATCTATGCAGAAAAAAAATCAAGTATTGGAAAAAAAAAGTTAGGTTATATTTTCCCAGCTTTAAAGAAATGTTATATATCATATTATATATAATTGTTAAAATAGTAGGCACTATTAGTTGTGTAGGCAGTTTTTGATACTCTAATGATGCATACATTTAGATAAATCAAAGAATAGATATGATTCCATGCTATGTTACTGTTGTTATTGTTATTATTATAAAAGTAAGCACCCCAGTAAAGTTCTACAATCATCTTTTGCTCCAAACTCAGGTCTTTAATGCACTTTCAATTTCATTTTCAATTTAAATAAAATCAGATCTTGAGCTTGTAGCCTGAATTACTAACATGAAATAGAAAAGACCAAACTTATCCCAGCTCACACCACCAGAGTAAATAGTTCTTTGTGAGTTTGCAGTCTGTACCAACACCATCATTCACATATATTTCTGGATTACACATGACTGTGACCAAGCTGGTCAGAAATTATGAAAGCAGACTATGGGCCATTAGTCAAAAAAAACGGAGTCTGCTTTTCTAGACAGTAAGTCATTCTTCAGCTACTCACTCTGCCCTGTTAAAGCCTCCACAGTAAAGTTCTCTTCTGGAGGACACAAATCATCTTTGACTGATTTATTGTCTTCATTCCACACTCCTATTGCATACATAATTTGAAGTACTTAATTAAACACTACAAAACGCTTAGTTGAAGCTGTTGGGTGTAATACAGAGGCTGGCATCAAAACCAGAGGACAGGTTTCCAAGGTGCAACATTAAGACAGCTTAACAGCAGCATAATTATTAATTTCATAACCAAGACATGTCTGAAAGTCCCACTGTTGGACAATATTTTAAAAGTGCAACTTGTTTATCACCAAAATAGGTATTTCTATTTATGATAATGGTTATCATATGCTTTTACAGAACTTAGCCTCTACTTAAAAAATAATTGTATCTAGTAATATTATCTATTTAAGCTATAAACATGTATTACATACAAGGATGTCCAACATACATGGATGCTCTAGCCCCGATTTAGGCAAGCATTTAATCAGATGCCTAACAGAAAGCATGTAAAGAGTACAAATGTACTGAAATCTTGCCATATCTCAGCTTTTCTTTTGAGGTCTGCCACCAACCCTTACAAAGGACCTGAAACATGAAGCCCCAAAATATCGGCATCACACAAAATTCCCTCAACTTTTATTATCCATCAGACCAAAGTATGCATTTCAAATAAATTTTTTGGAAGTGCCTACTTAGTATCCACACCTGCATAAGAAATAAGACCTTACTTGGTCACAGCATCCTCTGCCATAAAAGATAACCAACACTGAAGTTAACTCAGTTAAATATGGTGAGGTGATAAATATACATTGTATCTATGCGTCTCTGTAAACTCTTAAAATCCTTTGCATTGGCCCAATAGGGACTGCAGTGCAAGAGATCAGGTAAGTAGGTTAGAAATTATTCAAATGGAGGTATTTTTTAAAGCTATCCAAGCCATTGACAGATGTTTTCGTGCTTTCAAAAGCTTTCTAAATACCCAAGAGAGTGTGGTTCAGAAAATTCTTCAGGATATACAAAAATTCAGTTAGCTTCCATTTTCCTCCTCGTTCTCACCCTTTGCCTAGGAGCTGTCTTGCTAGTTTTCCTTGTTTGAACAGTAATTTATTACATATGTTTATTCCCTCTTGTGTACTTAAAACATTTTATAGTTCCTAATTTCCTAGTTATAAGATTATACCCTCTGATTTCCGTGGCTTTCTGCCAAATATAACAGTTCATTCTGGATTATTGAAAACATATGCAGAAGATTCAGCAAGCCTGATTTCCCATCCATCTTTATTTCTTCCACAAACGTTCTTTCTGAACACACTGGTGCTTTAGACCTTTTAACATTTCTTTCTTTCTTTTCTTTATGGACTTGCTGTTGTCAGTAACTACTGTCCCTTGCAACATTAACCACTTCAGAAATTGCTCACCAGATATATTGTAGTAAATGGAGCAGACTCTGAACAGAAGTAAATTGTACAGATGGAGTTACATCAGTGTTCAGAGGAGCTGTGGGCTTACCTAAAGGAGTAAACTTTGGACTTCATGTTCCCCTAGCCTGCCAAAGGCACTGAAATATCTAAGGATTTTCATAAGGGGCAGCCTAATGAAGCAGCTGTATCTAGCAAAAGCAGCTGCCATGGTTATACCATGATACTACTCCACTGGTACCCAGCAGAAAAGCTGTTTGTTTTGGTTTTTGCCTTGCTTATCACCCTTGCTAACAAACTTCTATGTCTATTACAGAATAATAGAATAGTTTGGGTTGAAACAGACCTTAAAAGGTCCAACTTCCCTACAATAAGCAGGGACATCTTCAGCTAGATCAGTTGCTCAAAGCCCCATTCAACCTGACCTTGAGTGGTTCCAGGGATGCACATCTACCACTTCTCTGGGCAACCTGTGCCAGTGTTTCGCCACCCTCATCACAAAAAAATTCTTCCTTATATCTAGCATAAATCTCCCCTCTTTCAGTTTAAAACCATTACCCCTTGTCCCATTGCAACAGACTCTGCTAAAAAGTCTGTCCCAATCTTTCTCATAGGCCCCTTTTAAGTACTGAAAGGCTGCAATAAGGTCTCCCCAGAGCTTTCTCTTCTCCAGGCTGAACAACCCCAACTCTCTCAGCTTGTCTTTATAGGAAAGATGCTCCAGCACTCTGATAACTTTTGTGGCCTCCTCTGGATCCTCTCCAACAGGCCCATGTCTTTCCTGTAATGAGGGCTCCACAGCTGGACACAGGATGCCAGGTGGGGTCCCACCAGAGTGGAGTAGGGGGACAGAATCACCTCCCTTGACTTGCTGGTCGTGCTTGAT
The DNA here is from genome assembly GCF_036013445.1 of Caloenas nicobarica. Lineage (NCBI taxonomy): Eukaryota > Metazoa > Chordata > Aves > Columbiformes > Columbidae > Caloenas > Caloenas nicobarica. The sequence goes on along the minus strand of NC_088246.1, from coordinate 127,269,413 downwards.
GCAGCCCAAGATACGATTGGCTTTCTGGGCTGCAAGGGCACATTGCCAGCTCATGTCCAGCCTTTCATCCACCAGCACCCCCAAGTCCTTCTCGGCAGGGCTGCTCTCAATCCTTCATCCCCCAGCCTGTATTGATACTGGGGGTTGCCCCGGCCCAGGTGCAGGACCTCGCACTTGGCCTTGTTGAACCTTTATTAATTAATTAATTAATGGAGCAATAACATCACCATGTAACTTATTCGTATCCGAAACCTTTTACAGCTTTCATGCAGTCCATGAAAATTCTTTCTGAAATTGTTCCCACTGAAGTCCTCCAGGGAACACAATTTTGACTCACAGGAGTGCTGAACATAATCCCCTGTGCTCAGTGTCCTAGCCACTACTGCCATCTGCATAAACATTTCCTAGTCTGCCTTTTCTTTCTGCCCTTGGAGATCTGTAATCGTTCCCTGTGACTGCTCTTATAACTTGCCTGTGCTTCGCTTCAATCAAAGCTGTCTCTGCACTGGTAGCAGAACCACATGTCGTTTCATTCTTCTGTCAGAGTGTTCTCCCTTGTCTCTCATATTCCTCTGTATCGGCGTGGCAATCCATCTTTAACCGTCTGTGACACCGTTAGACTGCAACAGGGAAAAAATGTACGTAACGTGCAATCTTGCAGAAAGATAGGGAAAAGAAAGATGAGAACAAAAAGCAAGGAGAGGACTAAGTTTGAGAGAGACTTTCTGCTGTATCCAGCAAGGCAAGGTCTCCATCGCCTGCAGAGAAAGCCTGGCCATGGGAGGAGGCTCCTGATCTCCGCGGGGCAGTTGCCCACCTTCCCACACGACTCTGCAGCTCACCACGAAGGCGCTTTCAAAACCTGCTTCACACCAGAGGTAATACTGGGAAGAAAAACAGAGCTTAAGCTGTCTTGGGAGATATAATTCAAATAAAAGCATCTGCTGTTTATTTTTCTTTTAGCCAGATCTATGAAGGGAACATTTTACCATGCCGCCCTCCCTCCTCCCAGCAGCTTCAAGAGGGGCTTTGAAGAAACCTCTCTGTTTTCACTGGCCACACGGTGATTTGCCCACATTTATTTCCACAGTTCCTTGCCACACTCCATTTCTATCTTAAATCTACCTGGCTGAAAAGCTGGCAAATATTTTGTTTATCTAAATACCCAGTTAAAACTAGTTAATCGACAGTTATTTTATGCAGAACTAACAACACTAACTGGTTTGAGCTCCCCAGCTCACTGTCACACAACTGCTTGCTAAGGCACAGCAGCTACAGCTGACCTGCACCCACGCCTATGCTGCACCTATAGCCGAGCAGCCTTGTCTCCACACAGGCAGTACAAATGCGTCTCTAGGAAAGCAACTCACTCTTCTATTGCAAAGCTTTCTTCCTATGCCATATTGATGAAGTCAAACTGCTAATGAGATAACAGGCGATAAACATCACTTATGGTTGTTTATTGTATCTCTACTCAATTACAGGATGAATAATCAGTTTATGTTAATTTTTTTAGGAAAAAATCTTCACTGAAAAGGTTATCGAGCATTGGAACAGGCTGCCCAGGGAAGCGGTTGAGTCATCATCCCTGGAGACATTTAAAAACATGTAGATGTGGTACTTAGGGATATGGTTTAGTGGTGGACTTGGCCGTGTTAGGGTAATGGTTGGACTCCATGATCTTAAGGGTCTTTTCCAACCTAAATGATTTTGTGGTGGTTGTTTGCTTGGGGGGTGGTGGTGGTTTTGTTCGTTTGTTTGTTCATTTGTTTTAATGGTTTTAACTGGCCTCTGTGATGTGACCAAGAAGAGCTTGGTCCTCAGATGTATCCCAGAAGAACAGGCAGCAGACACCACTCCGGCACAAGTTCCCTCTCCAGAGGCCACAGCTTTCCAGCTAACATCTTGACTACACCACTTGAGTCTAGCTATAGCACCATGCATCCTCAACAACTACAACAAACATTTTGATTAGACTGCTTTATGCTTTGAAGCATAGATAGAGAATGAATAAGAAGTATGCTTGCTCTATATTACACAGTAATTTTGTTCAGAAAAGAGTCATAAATCAAGTAGGAGTGACTGAAATTAGTGTCAGGAAAGACAACAGTTTGTTACCTGAAAAATTTTAACTGTAAATACTGCTAAGTTATTTGAAATGGCTAATGTTTGTGAAAATATATTTTCCACACTGCATTGCCTTTCTTGATCAAATTATGAGTGTTAATGTACCACTTTTTTTCTCAAAGAAGTCTGAATTACAGTGAGCAGGGAAGCAGTGAGGGGAAGTGAACCAGTGATAATTCTTAGACAAGGTAACCAAAATCACAAGCATGCCTACAGACTCCTGAGTCTTTATTTCTGGATTTATTTCGATTTCATCAAAAGGCTACAATACCTGGTCTAAATAATCATAATTTTAAAACCTGATCTAAATAATAATAATAATTTTTAAAAATGTTTATAAGACCAGTTTTATTGGAAAATCTATGAGTCTGTCAAGCTAATTATCTGACATCACTGTTGCAGTACATTAAATTCTGCATTAACAAGGCACTTGGCATCCTCATTTGTAGATACGTGACTCCTTGGGAGACCGAACATTTGCTAAACAAGCTACCAGGCAACAAGAATTCTGAAGCTCCTCCTTCCCAGGCTCTGTTTCTCGGTGTATATCCACCACACTTTCCCCCACGCACACTGTGCATCCTGCACATGGAAGGCAAAATGAGCTGTCTCAGAAACAGCTGGAGTAAACCATCTTTCCAAACTGAGGTGCTTTGGGTTTTCCTGTAAAGGAAAATGATCTCGCTGAACTGACCCATGTCTGTATCAATGTAATCCTCTTGCTTTGACTAAATTAACTTTGGCTGTATGTTGGACATTGCAAACACGACACTGTTTAGTAGTAATGAAAGCCTTGTCATCCTGTGTGCAAGACGTACGACAACATCACTCAGGGGGATTCACTGAAAGCTTGTTGGTTCTTCCGTTTGCACTCATAGCTATGAGGAACAAGACTGAGGAAAGAAAAAGTGCTGTCTGCTACCTTTGTATTTTGCAAGTCCCATGGCTACCAGAAGGAAGGCTACAGGGAAATTATCTTCTGGTTACTTGTGTTGGCTTTAATGGTGCTTTGTGCTACTGAACACTCCTAAAGTTACCTTAAGAGGTCCTATGAGCCAGAACTGGGAGCTTAGGGTTTCACCGATCTCAAGGTACTAGCTCTTATAATACTCAGATATCTCCAGTTTATCAAATTACAATGTAAACTAGCAATAAGAATCAATTTAATGTCAGAGGTTGGACAGGAGGAACTCTTTAAAATTTTATTTGGCAGTTTGCTTCTATAAAATGCCATTTTTTTCTTTTTTACCATTTTCTTTATGCTTTATAATCTTGCTAAACTCAGGTACAGGCAGAGGTGGTAAACACATAGCTTGCATATAAATGAATGAGTTTTTCTAATTTCTGCTGATAAAATAAAAACTTGCACTTAAATTAGGTTGAAATACACATCTATTCTCTGCATTTATGTGGCTTTATTTATTTTAAGTGCCTCTTTGTACTTCAGTGAACAATTACAAATCATTTTCCCAATTTCTTCAGACACTCAGGCATGCCAAAAGCTAATTAACTAGTGTGACAATTGCAAGAAGCAGCAACATAATTCAGTTTATGAATGACTGGAAGGTATTTAATTTGAATAAAAGAGAGATTAAATAGCAGTAGTAATAAATGGTATTGACAGGTAAGGTACACATATCAGAAAGGTCACTACCAAATTGTTTGCAGGTACTTTCACAACTCTGTTTTGGAGTTGTGAAATTAGGATTAATTGGCTGGAGCTGTCTTATAGACTATTTCACACATTTAATACCTTACAATCTGTTGAGGTAATCAGCTATGTGTAAAGAACAAGATTTGAATCGATTCTCTGATTAAGTAAAATATAAAGGTCTTTGTATCCAAAATGTGGAATACTCAATGCAAGATTCACCTGGCACAGTGGAATACAGGTAGGAAAGTGTTGTCAATCCTGTGATACAATGACCATGGCAATGAACTGATCAGAATTTCAGGCACTGTTGGCACAGCTCAGAAGTGAATCCTGCTCTTGCTGTTGGAAGTACATTTTATAAAAGTAATAACTAAATTATTTAGACTTCTATTTGGTAATCAACAATGTTATTCTACATCCACATTTTTTCTTGTTTAGTTTAAGTAGGCTTTCACCGTGTCTTTTAAAATACAAAAAAGAAGAGGTACACTTGGCTAATGGAAAAGTATTCTCCCTTTCTCTTCTTAGAACAATAAAAAATATAAGAATGAGTAAGTTTCCCAATAAATTTGCAAAGCAGAATACAGTTGTTAGCTAAAAACCACATTGCCCAGAAATACTGGCTCTATGGGAATTGGATTTTGCTTGACATTCTACCCTTTCTGCCACTCTCAGGTTATGGACTCATATTATTCCTTATCCAGGGCAGTCCACCATTCTTGCCCCTAGTTTTTGTGCTCCCAGTATTGCCCTTCCTTTGAGTCAAATATCTTGCAGCAGCAAAAGCAGTTGGATCAAATATCGGATGGACTCAAAAAAAAATAATAGTTCTCCACCACTGATCCAGAGAAGGGACATATAAGCATGGCTAGACTTGATTAAAGAAGACTTACGTGACTAAGTCTTAACAAAAATCTTAAGTACAATCACATTTCCATGGAAAAAAGTTGCATCATCTACAGGTACACCTATATTAATATTCTTTATTTCAGAGCAGTAGTGAAATTATTTGAACCTTCTGATCATTCCCACTTATTATGTATTTGTTCTGATCTTAGAAGAGTTCTGATGTGTGTGGACTGGATTCTTTTAGGATGAAACCAACTGGCAGATGCACTGTAGAGAATCACAAGAATCCAAACTAAGAAGTGGGCTCCACTGTGACAAGGTCTTCCAGTGAATAGTGACGCCAATGTACTGGTAAAAGGCTCTGAAACTGTCAATCTGCAACTCCCTGATGCACTTCTTGTGCTTTCCTGTGTGTGGCACATGCAAAGAGGCCCACAAAGACCAAAAGGCCTGCAGTTTCCACAGGATTGCAGGCTGCAGGTCACATCTAACAATTCCACCAACTGAAATTGTACAGGCTGGGAGGCAGATCTGTCTGTTTGGCATGGAAGGCCTTTGGCAGCTGAGGTAGAGCTTGGGACCAGTAACACTCTTCTCGTACCCCTACTTTATATTTTGGCAAACATGAAAGCCAGCTGGCCTCAGTCTGGTCTGCAGAAGAGATGTACTTGTACTCCAGAAACCTTCAGGCCCCCAGGAAGGGAGAGAAACAGAAAAGGAAGCTCCATCCTGTTTGCTAACACGTCACTGTGAAGTCCCTGGCACCATAAGCCAAGGCAAGATGAAGAGGTAGGTAAGATTGCAAATCAGGCAGAATTTCAAGTAGCTGACTACCGAAGAAGCCACAGTGCTTTTTACCGTCTTGGCAACACATCAGCTCATTCTCCAAGCTGTATGGAAAGTGTCTTAGTGTGGAAAAAGTTCATATTAAACACTGGTAGAATGCCATCACAGAGCTTAAAAGCATCATTCACCATCTTTGGGGACATTTGAAGCAGTAACATGTTCTCATAAAACAAAGCATGACATAATCATGGAAACTCTTTCCTACTTTTCTTAACTATCTCAGGCCTTCCTCCCATTTGAGCATCTGAGAGCACCTCTAGCTGTCCTGCCTTTTCCAGCTGCCAAGGCTGGCAGATAACAGAAGACAGACTCTCAGGGCACATTGCTGGTCACAGCATAAAGGTAACATCAATTTTAAGGTAGGTTATCCTGCTCAGAGCTCACCTTCAGTAGTCCCCCTCAAAAATTAGAGAAAGAATGGGTAAATCTCAGTACTACACAGAAAATTGTGCCTTAGACAACCAGAGAGGGCTGTAGGGTGGATGGCTGCATGCAGTAGACTTGCTTTGTAACCTTGCAGACAGTCCTGGACTGACAGACTTGCTTTTCTTTCCTCCACAGAGGTGAGCCACAAAAGCCTTGCTTCCAATTTTTACCACCAGCCTCTGGTACCTCAGCCCTACACTGCCTCAGGCAGGAGGCACTGTATGTCTAGGATGCCATCCTAGAAAACATGCCGTAGTATCAGTCTGAGGCAGTGTTAAGAAAGGAGGGAGTAGTTGATTCAAGAGATGTTCACGGGCAGGATAATCCAGAGTCCTTAACAGGCCTGACAATAGTTCTTGATGAAGTGGCTTTAGATTGCAGAGCAAGAGAGCAGGAGGCTCTGGAGACATGGCAGGAGCACCTCATGATCTCAAGTGGCAGCTAGTAGCCAGGCAGATGTAGGAGGAACCAACAGAAGAAGGAAGAGAGGACCAGCCAGATCTAGGGGCTTCCATCAACACTTGCTGTGCAACCCCAAACCCTCTCTAGATGTCAAGGACTCTTGGGAAGACAGTAGTAGTAGGCTCTGCATAACCTGGTGAGTGTTGGGCCTCTCCTCTCCACCTCACATCTGCAGTCAAAACAGTACAAGTGGCAAATGAAAACAGTTACAGAGCAAAAAGTCCTAAGAAAGTCTTTGTCCGTGTTACTTCCTCACTCAGTATTTGGTAGAGTGGCCCACTGAGGAGCTCACAAAGCCGAAAACAATGATCAGTTTTCATACCAAGAACCTCAGGCAACAGGTATTGGGGATGTTAGATCTAGGGGGTCAGTCTAACTCCAGTAAAAACGTATGCCTTCTGTGGTTCCGAGAAACAGAACTTACATATTTTTATACATGTAAAAATTTTCATCACACAAGTATCTGGGACCATTGCAATTTCTTCTAAATGAAAGAGTCTAGCAATTTTTTGTTTTCCTAGCTGCTCACTTAAAAATGGTTATGGGTTAGGAAAGGCAAATGTAAATTCATCTGTATATTAAGTTATTTGAGGATTCTTATCTACCAGCTCTTGCCAGGAACAGATGGGCTTGGTAACAGCATGCTCTAGTTGGGCAAATATATTACACTCTTGTTCCTATGTAATGTATCAAATATTACTTAAATTCTATGTTGAGTGTTTAAACACAACATGTTTTAGCAGTGCTAAACCAATTATCTTTACTTTTCATTATTATATATATATATATATAAAATACAAATTATTAGAGTCAGATGAATTTTAGCTCAACTGTCCTTGATCACAAGTCCTTGCAACACGATCAATATACAAAGTAGTTTCTTATCTTTCTGGGAAATACTCATTTACCATAAATCTCCTGTTCACCAGTTTGGCTGGTATGTGTCCCTAGGAAATAAGATCATCAGCTTTCTATCAGTTAAATTTAGTTTCTCAAGCAAAGAAGTGATTCAGCAAGAATAAACTTGGAAATATTCTGTAGGTTGCACTAGGAATCATGTGACAGGAATATGTTTATGTATCTATTGAGGGAGTTGAAAAATATTTCTCTGGTTTGGACTATCACAAAACAGTACATGCAACTTATTAATAAAATCATCACATGCTGTTACAAAGTAACTGGTTTTTTAGTAAACACTTTTCCTTTCACATTGATAGCATTTTTCTTACAGCTATTTATTTATTAGCCATCCTTTGATCTCTAGGCTACAGCTTTTAATGTTAAAAGAAAAAAAAAAAAAAAGTGCTGTTTACTTCCTGCATGACCAAAATACACAGTTTGAGATCTTTGTGCATCGCAGTTAGCTGCATTTCAACTTAAGACCTTCCCGAGTACAGTTCATCCTGCTCACTGAAAATCACGCTATGCTTTTTTCTTCAGCACAAAATTCAGACTTCGCTGGGACAAGACATTAAAAGTAAAGGAGATTTTTTATATTTTTTAAAAGAAAGTAAGAGCTGATATGGTATTTTCTTGGACTGCTGCCTTTCTTATAATCTGGACTGCATTCTAGACAGATCTTCTTCCTCTAGTTTCAAACCTCGAGTTCAATTTGCTGCTTTATATTCCCCAGTCAGAAACAAGAGGCCAGAAATGACAGTTGAATAGTGGCACATAGAAGTCAGTTAAGTCATTATCCTTCCTTTTGTTTCTTACATGCCTGTTCTTTTTTGTGTGTGTGTAAAAATATGATAAATATTATGAGCCACTCCAACCCACCTCTTTTTTCTTGCCATTTATTTCCTGATTCTTCCTATTTGAGTTCATCATTATTCCCTCCTGATTTTTCAAGAATATGTGTCCAAAAGTGTAAGGGAAAGACTTGTGCATCCTGAGGAAATGCCCTCAGAATTAATACATATGGATACATTCATCTCTGGTGGCTGTCTACTAACACATACTGAGTTTCATCATGAGTGAACTTGTCCAATTTTTGAGGGTACAGATCGAAAGAAGAAGAATCTTTAGGCTGAGGAGAAGTCTCTATTATTTCCTCTTTTCATACACTTTGGAGTAGGATAAGATTACTAATCTATGATGGACTGAAAATGTACATTTAGAAGATAGAAAAGCAGTATCTTGTAAAATTCTTCTTTCACTAAGACAGCCATATATATTTTTCTTCAATGGCAGCCAACCTTGCAAGAAGAGATTCTCTCAAACACTTTGAAAATAGAACTAGCATGGAAAAAGCCCGAAATTTAAATCCACAGTGCTAAAATTCATGATGAAAATACAACTGTAGAGATAATGAAGGCATCACAAGCTTTTCCAGATTATCATATTCCATAACCTTGCTTAACCTCACAAAGCACTGTGCAGTGGCACGGAAAACCACCTATAATTTATCTAATAATAGGATGTGCGCTTCATGGAATAAGCAGTTGTTGACCTGTTGTAGTAATTGTTTGGTTTCCAATTACACAGCTTGAAAAACATCAGGTCCTTGTGAGAGTATGTAGATTTTATCAGTCAAATGCGCCTCTTATATTACTTCCTATAGTCAAGCTATTCTAATGGAATTACGTCAGAGATTAATTTTGTCCAATTTATTATTTACAGTGCATTGTTTAGCAAAAGAAAATCAAAATATCAATTAGCTGTTTTGAAGAAAAATAACAAAGAATATAGCAAAGAGTATTCATAGCTTCTTATTTTTACCTTTGGATGCTAGCCAAATTCCAGAGCTCATGTAAAATGATTGAATTTTGAGGAGACATTAATGGGGGGTCTGGTGTGTTTAACATGATCCTGCTTGCCCACAAAGACTATACAAAGACCTGTTTCTCTGAATTCAGTAGGCAACAACATGATTGCGCTAACAGTCTTGGTGAGCATCTGATGAAATAAAAAAAATTATTAACAAGAAAAGAAATAAAAAACACCCCCAAACCTGAAAATAAGGTATTTAGAGGATCTTTTCATATTTTGCAAGTCAGTAATGTGAAGAAGGGAAGTTTTGATTTGTTGTATCAGAGCATTCCTTTTCAGCAGGCAATTATGCAAGAGGGAAATTGCAAAGATACTTGTCCACACGTGCACACGAAGATATTCCCTAATATACATTTTTGGAGCATTTTCAAGCATTTTTCAAGAAACTTTTTTAGGTAATAAAATGTAACATCACTATTAATATGTTCAGATTTCCTTTAAAAAAGTTGAAATTAGTCATAATAGCAAGATATAAAATGTGATAAAGCTCTTGCATCAACACTTGCCTTCCTTCTAATCAATAGAGATGCTGACCTTCATGCTGTCAACCTAATATTGATGATTGATGCAATTTTCCAAGAAACCCATGATTCACTAAGGGTTGGACAGAGGAAAAGTGATTCACAGAGTAAGCGTGAATCTGTATCAAACTCTTAAAGAACATTTAGACAAGACAAAAATACAGAAAAGGAAAATCAAATCAATAATATATCTATGGCACCAGTTTTCTCAGATCGAGGCGCTTTGCGAAATGTGCTTTTGTCCAATTCTACAAGGTGATCATAGCTGATGAAAAATCATACGAAGAGACACTATCAGAAACAAGAACAGAAACATCCATGTGTACAGCAGGACATCCACATCTCTGCACACTGGCACACCGTACAGACACTATATCCAGCAAATCCTTGACATTAGTACCCTCATTTTTCTGTTTTTCCTTTTTCCTGCCTGAAAACTAAATTCAGTGAATGACATCTAAAAATAGCACCAATGAACCGAAAAGATGAAAATGTGAATTTATACTGGCAACATTTAATGGACAGAAAAGTAAAGATTAATTGTAACAGACAAATTAAAGTGCACAGACACATAGGCAATTATCTAAACCTTGTTAGAACTGCACTTGCCATAAATGGATTTAAATAGATGCTGTTTATTTCTGAAGCTCTCATAGAGATACAACCCAAACAAAGGGGACAGAAAATCACTATATGATCAATAGTGAAAATACTGCACTTGCTTGGGTGGTGTCTGGACATTTCTCTAATGTACAGAAATAACAAGATACTAGTACATGGTATGTAGCAAAGAGCAAATTTGATGCTAATATTGAGACAAAGCAATTTGAAATGTAAGGTAATTCACTAGTTTTTAAATATTTCTTTGCCTTAAGTAAATAAACTACGATTCCTTGGTTAAAAGCAGAATCGGTGATAAATTCTTCCTGCAACTATTGTATTATTAATTACAGCTAGAATGAGGAACAAAGACTTGTTAGCGAGAAAGAGAACGTGACTTTTATGAAAAAGAACACACCTATGTAAGTACTTAACTTAGCCAAATGAGGGTCTTGCACTTTGCCTTTGGATATATATAGGTTTCATCTTCAGCAAAAAATGGATCTATGAAGTATGAATCTGAATAAGACTATTCGATAGATGTTTTAAGTTTAGGGACATAACCAAATTGTCCTGAGTGTTGCAGGATCCAGACTATTTCAATGAATAGAATCATAGAATGGTTTGGGTTGGAAGGGACCGTAAAGATCCTCCAGTTCCAACCCCCTTGCCATGGGCGGGTACACTTTCCACTAGACCAGGTTGCTCAAAGTCCCATCCAGCCTGGCCTTGAACACTTGCAGGGATGGGGCATCCACAGCTTCTCTGGGCAACCTATTCCAGTGCCTCACCACCCTCATGGTGAAGAATTTCTTCCTTTTATCTAACATAAATCAACCCTCTTTCAGTTTAAATTCATTGTCCCTTGTCTTATCACTACATGTCCTTGTAAAAAGCCTTTCTTCAGCTTTCTTGTAGGTCTCTTTAGGTACTGAAAGGCCGCAATGTCTCCCCAGAGCCCACTCTTCTCTAGGCTGAACAACCCCAACTCTCTCAGCCTGTCCTCACAAGAGAGGTGTTCCAGCCCTCTGATCATTTTCGTAGCCATCCTCGGGACATGCTCCAACAGATTCACGTCCTTCTTATGTTGGGGGCCCCAGAGCTAAATGCAGTAATAGTAAATTTTCTTTAGTTATTTCTTTCAGGAGGAATAACTATAAGTCATGATATGCTAGCAAATAAATCTTCCTAACAAGCTATTGGCATAAGATGATTGTGTTTCTATTTCCCTGCATGGGGATACTTTCCAGTAACATACAACTCAATGCCACTAACAGGGAAGAATCTCTTCCTAAATAATTAGCACATAGGGGGCTGTTAATTATATGATGTTGAAATATGAAGGCACATAACTAGGCATATTGTACCACATACTCAGATAAATATAAAGATAATGGCAGTTAAATTACATGATCAAAAAATGTCTCCTCTTCATATTTGAAAATCAGGCCAAGAAATGTTGTAACGTTAATAAACTGTCATGCTCATTCTTCTTCTATGCCATATGAAAGAAGCTCAAAGGAAAATTTCCTTGCAAGAAGAAATGCAATTAAACAGGACAGGAAAATAAAAGCAAAAAAAGCTTCATCTGAGAAGTGCCTAAGCATCCTTTTCTTCTCTTTAAATATTCAGATGTTTCTGTGCCAGAAATTAACATCCAGTTCACAATCTCAATAAAAATAATGCAGAAGAAAAAAGCTGCTTTCTCCTCCTTTTCTGCTTAAACTGCAGTATTCGGTAGAGTGGATGAATGACACAATATGCTTTGATTTGTACCTTCTGGAATATCACTGAAGTCAATTAACTCAACTGAGAGTTTGGCTTTTACCTGCAATGTATAAAAAATATGAGATTCAAGTGATTTTATCATGAAAGAGAAGTCTCTACTAAGAACAAATCTGGCTAAAACGTAGGACTGCTTTTTCACAAAACATTTATGTTTGTTCAGAATTTGTTTTTAATCCAAATTGAACCTTTTTCAAAAAAACCCAAAACAAAACGAAACACTTAACTAGAAATTCTGAGAACACGCTTTTTAAGAAACAGAAGGACTGGCTGTGGTTGCCTTCCTTTCCATTATCATGTTTGATGAGTCTGTATCTCCTCAGGTAGCAACAAAATCAGGAGACAGTGTGGTCTTTAACTTTAGAAAGGGTCAAGATGCTGGGAACAGCCATCCTTGCCCACCACCATATAGGACTAAATAATAATTTTAACAAGAAATAAAAGACTTTCTATCTTAATTTAATTTCACATCAAATTCTACTACTGTTGGTAGGAAAGTCTGCTGAGAGAGGTATCACTCAGTGTAGCCAGAACATGCAGTCCATCCTCAATTTTGGCAGGTCAGCAACCCACTATTACACCAACGCTTCTGTGAAGTTTCTGATATGCCTAGTTAGGACCTATGCTAAATGAACATGAGGACATATCAGGTTGCACGTGTAACAGTGAAAGAGGAAGTTTCTTCATGAGGCTGAAAGGAGGCAAAATACCTTGCAGTACAGTGGAGAAATGCTGAGGCTGAAGCTCTGAGACATCTATGAGAACCCCTGTAGTACCACCAAGCTCTCGATAATAACAGACCGGACACGACAGCTGGAGCCTGTAGGTCTGTCAGCCCTCTGCTGACATTCGTATGGATATTAAGGATGTAAAAACCTCAGCTGGCACTTGTCATTCTACCTCCACAGTATGACTGGAGCAATATGGATTTACACCAGCTGGGAGCCTGACCTAGTAGTTGAACCCTCTGTGAAACGGGTGGAAAAAGCCTTAACCATGCAACATCCTACGTGAGACAGTCACAACATCCTCTTCATGTGCTGCACCTCCAGATGGACGATCTGGCACCTACAGTTCTGCTAAGAACCGCCCTGGACCCATTTCTGGTAAGAAACAAGCTAGAACTTCCACTGTGGGCCCACAGGAGATTCTGCCAATTCAAATACTTATCCTTTGACCTTTTGCATCCAAGAGGGTAATTGGAAAAAAAAAAAAAACAGTAACAAAACATGAGTGCACACATCCCTACAGTAGCTTCGATATATTACTTCATTAGAAATGTAGAAAATTACCTAGGAAATCCAGTGCAAACTGGCACCACTGTTATTAAGAAAAAAAATCCCAATGGCCACAAAAAGCCTTCTTTATTAACAATACTTTCTCTTACAAAAAGCCGCCCTTCAAGCAGAGTATTATTAGTAATGACACAGGACACATATTTTGATTCATTTACTGAATCCCTTGCTCTTCTGATTTATTAATAGGGGACTTCCCTGAGTTGGTGGGGCTTATTACAGTCCTGTTTAAATCTTCTTCATTTTTCATTATTAGGTTCTCATACACTAAGCTACTACTTTTTTCTGCTTTCTGAACTCCAGGCAACTTAGCCCATAGATATAGCACAGGAAAAGACCACAGAAAAGAAAAATAAAAAGCTACAAAATTCTAAATATGTTTTAACTGGACAGTGGGTGGAGGAAGCTTAAAAGACATTTTGATTCAAATATTCTCCACTCCTTCCCTAGGGACAGCGATACTCTTTTTATGCGGCAATTTATATACGTATCCTCCCACATGTTTCTTTTAGTCAAAGGTTTCAGGCTAAGCCGATGACAGGTGGCAGTCCTAACACAAGAGGACCACATGCTGTGGACATTAATGAGTTTCCTTCAGGCCCAAATGGAAGTTTTATAACCTTAGGTTGACTTACTCTCCTCTTCAGTTAAATAAAAATATTTCAGCTCATGCAAATGGCTCAGCAAGATACAGAAACAGCAAGAGCCAAATGAGTGGAGGGATTTAGAGCTTTTCCAAGGTTTACTTCCAGTTCAATCATTTTCAGTCACTCATTAGGCAATGCAGTAAATCTCTTATTCTCTCTTCTGGAATCCAACATGCATGACCCAAAAGCAAGTGAGAAAGGAAGATTGGGATTGTAAAGTATATTTCAAAGTTTAATGTACTTCCGTGATGGACTTCAGTGAAATATAACAAAACTGAACCCTGGGTACAGCTAACAAGCTGCAAATGCTGCTCTAAAATGCTCAGCGTAATGCCACACGTGTGGAATAGATCATTTTGATGTTTGTAGTGCCTTATATGCTGTAAATATTTTATGCTTTCACCATTTGTTAGTGTTTCCAGTCTAACATGGAAAGAAATCAGAATACAGCAAGTTCACTAAAACAGCAGTTTATAAGGACAGAAACATTCTTTGCAAAGTTTTAATTGTGAATTAAATGAACAGAGCTTTGGTTTGCCTACATTCAGCTGAAGTTTTTGGGAACCTTCAAGCCCATGAATTCAAACCATAGATGGCAGAAAAGAAACATGATTTTTACTCGTGACAATCTCCTTTAAACATGCCTGTGTAAGAAAAAGAAGCAAGTCTGTATAACAAAATGTTTGGCTCTAAATGACCTGCAGTAAGTACTGGATATACGCTCTCCCTCATGGCACTAATAATTCACATTTATGCATGACCCCTGGTCTCACAGAGACTATGATAAAGATTATGATCTAGAAATCTAGACATAAAAAAGGCTGGACAAACAGAATATGTATGAGAGGAAGCACTGTGATACTCAAAGAATTTTCACTTACTGCAGGACATCAGAAAGCAACCAAGTCTCTACATCTACCCACTTGCTTATCTTCCTCTTTTAAGTACCTCATGCTGGTTTTTATCATCAAGATTAAAAAGTTTCCAGCACTCTTCAGGTGACAGCACCTACAGCAACCTGGACTGGGATTTAAACGAAGTACTTTGAGTTGAAAGATTTGCTTGTGCATTACCAACCACGTGAGTCGTAACTCATTTGTCCTGCCCTTAACATAAAGCACATTTCCACAAGTTTGCTTTGATGTCTCTTCTCCTTTCCTTCAGTTATGACAAATGGAAAAAATTGTAGAATATGTATTTCTACTCTGACTGACAGCTTATACAAATTATTCCTTTATGTCTTTGTAGTTTTACATTCAATATTTTAAATTCCTTAAATTGCATATAGTTGTATTGAATGCCATTAGAATTCCTGAGTCTGTCAGAGTAATGATATATTTGAGTTTTTGAACTTCATACATACATCATTTAATTTACAATGGTTATGTTAAAAAGTCTGTTTTCTTATCCTTTTAAACCAACTACAGAACAAATTGTCATCATTATCCCATGAGATCAAGAAAAAATTTATTTTTCTATTAATATTTGAAGGTAGTCTTTCAGAAAGGGCTGCAACGCATGTACTTAAAAAATTGTCCAGCCATCCAAAGGTCTTCCATTAACCTCCCTAGGTCCCACTGCACTCCCAGGATTCCCTCTTAAGTTTATGTACATCATGCCATTTAGATAGTGCCTTCAATAAAGCCATAGGAGAGACTCCCTACTGCCCAAATAAATAAGAACAACGGGACCCTGTGGCTCCAAAGGTTAGGACTGCAGAGAGAAGAGGGATCAAAATTGTACAGTAATGTTTGATGATCTGAATATCAGTAGTAGAATATTGTTTTACTCTTGCTCCCAGTGTTAAATAGAGCTAATTATACTAGCAAATGCTGAAAAAGGCCATTCAGCCAATTTCCACCCATTACCTGATGGTGTTGCAGTAAACACTTACTAGGTCATTTAAAGCTTTCAAGGTCATTTGCTGCAATCAGTCTCAGCGCTGATCTTTAAAGCATTAAGTGTGAGAATGTTCCAGATGTTTTTAGTCAGGAGCTGGAAACTCGATTTCCTAATCATATCAACAGATTTTCTGCATACACACCATGAACAGCATATATGCAAGCTCAAGAGAATGGGCTTTTCATAATAGGCATAATATATGGATATAATATATAGACATAGTAGACACCAGAAATAGATTAGAAATTAAAACTGTTATAAATCTGAATCCTTATCAGCATGGAATGGAATATCTGAATTATGCATAATGTGGGGAAGAAGAAAACACACTAGTGCACATACACACACTAAATTACAGGATAAATATCAGAGCCCATCATATTTCATCCTCTACCTCTCCTTCACTAATAAACTCTGCCAATGAAATAAGTCTCAACAAGTTTTTCTCCTTCTTTGTCAGTTCCTCTTGTTCATTCTACCTTACATGTCATCCTGATTTACTGGTCTCTTTATATCCCAGTCTTTCCTGAAGACTAATTTTTCCATGGTGCCCCAAAGAAGCAAACAGACAGCATATATTAAATTCCGAGACAAACACTTCCTCAATCTTTGCAGTACATGCTGCCTTTCTGCGTCTCCATTTAGAATTTGATAGCTCAGGTCAGGGATTTCATTTGTCTGCTTGTACAGAGCAAACACGTGCAGTGACATTTAAGAAAGAGTCAGTCATCACAATAATCAGCTCCTTGAGTCAGCATCCAGAGGCTATTGCTGCGGTCACAGTGTACTGTACAATATCCATAAGCTCATACAGAGAATCCACATATAGACTTATCAGAAGACAACGCCAGTCTCAAAGACTTTACACAGTGAAAAGCCAAGGCGGGTGCTAGGCACTACAGAGCAGATACCAAGTCTCTGCTGTGGCCAAGCAGGTGCAGGGCAGCTGGGGCACAGCTGGGGCAGCAGGAGGCTGGTCCTGTGCCTGGACAAAGCCCAGGTTACTGCACGGGTCGCCTTCCTCTCCTCTGCTTTTGGCCAGACACTTGCAAACATCATTCTCATGACAGTGAAGGGAAAAAGGCAGAAGAGAGCAGGGCCAGGGAGAGAGAGCACCACTTGCTACAGGAGGCTTGGATGGCCAAGGGGACAGACACATGGAATTCATCATTTTCCCCTCTACCTTCCCTACTCACTCGACACACTGAATGGATCATGAAGCCAGAAAACTATCTGTTATGCTCTATCTGTGCATCTCCTCATTACTTCTATAGATACCCATTCTGTGACGTCATCACAGGCAGAATGTACCCGTGACCTCCAGCCCAGTGTGGCACAATCTGTAGCACCAACAGCCTTGTTCATGTTTAACCACTTATACCAAAATCCTTACAGAGTTAAAATACATCTGTTTTGATTTTGAACACATACATCATACCTTGAACAAATGCAAAACATGGATTTTGATCATATGAATACATGATTTGGCATTATTCCAACTGCCTCCTTGTTAAAAGAGATTTTTGTGTATAAGAAATCCCTTTTTTACTCTAACTTTTGGCCTGTCCTCAGGCATTTTTGTCATTATTGATTAGATGCAAAATTAGATCATAACCTGACTAAATAAGATTTTCTTTGATATGGCAGTTCTTTAGTCTCTGCTTCCACTGTCACTTTATTACTCATGGTGCAAATTATATTAAAAAATTAATTTTCCTTTTAATGTAAAAAGAAGAATCAAAACATCAGACTGCATCCAATTTACATCTGTCATTCATAATGATAGAACAAAAATAAACCTGTAATAAAATCATAGAATCATAGAATCACTTAGGCTGGAAGATTCCCTCAAGATCATCAAGTCCAGCCATTAACCTAACACTGGCACTAAACCATGTCCCTAAGAACTTCCCTGGCCAGCCTGTTTCAATGCCTGACAACCCTTGCCATAAAGAAATTTTTCCTATCACCTGCTATGTGGAAGAAAAGACCAACCCCCTCCATGCTACAACCTCCTTTCAGGTAGTTGTAGACAGCAATGTCTCCCCTCAGCCTCCTTTTCTCCAGGCTGAACAGCCCCAGTTCCCTCAGCTGCTCCTCATCAGGCTTGTGCTCCAGGCCCCTCACCAGCCTCATTGCCCTTCTCTGAACTCTCTCCAGCACCTCAATGTCTTTCCTGTAGTGAGGGGCCCAAAACTGAACACAGGATTTGAGGTGGGGCCTCACCAGCACTGAGTACAGGGGGACGATCACTTCCCTAGTTCTGCTGGCCACACTATTCCTCATACAAGCCAGGATGCTGTTGGCCTTCTTGGCCACCTGGGCACACTGCTGGCTCATGTTCAGCCGGCTGTCATCCAACACCCCCAGGTCCTTTTCCACCAGGCAGCTTTCCAGCCACTCTTCCTTGAGCCTGTAGCGCTGCCTGGTGTTGTTGTGACCCAAGTGCAGGACCCGGCACTTGGCCTTGTTGAACCTCATACAATTGTCCTCAGCCCAATGATCCAGCCAGTCCAGATCCCTCTGTAGAGACTTCCTACTCTCGAGCAGATCAACACTCCCACCAATTTGGTGTCATCTGCAAACTTACTGACGGTGCACTTGATCCCCTCATCCATATCATTGATAAAGAGATTAAACAGAACTGGCCCAAATACTGAGCCCTGGGGAACATCACTCACAACCGGCCACCTACTGGATTTGATTCCATTCACCACAACTGTTTCAGCCCGGCCATCCAGACAGTTTTTCACTCAGTGAAGAGTACACCTGTCCAAGCCATCAGCAGTCAGCTTCTCCAGGAGAATGCTGTGGGAAACAGTGTCAAAGGCTTTACTAAAGTCTAGGTAGACAACATCCAGAGCCCTTCCCTCATCCACTAAGCAGGTCACCTTGCCATGGAGGGACATCAGGCTGATCAAGCAGGATCTGCCTTTCAAGAACCCATGTTCACTGGGCCTGATGACGTGGTTGTCTTGTATGTGCCACGTGATGTCACTCAGGATGAACTGTTCCATGGCCTCCCCTGGCACTGAGGTCAGACTGACAGGCCTGTAATTTCCTGGATCCTCCTTCTGGCCCTTCTTGTAGATGGGTTTCCCAGAATAGTACAGGGTTAGATATCTTGACTGTACTGTCACCACAGTATCTGACTTTGCATATGGCTAGTAAAATAAAATACCAAATCATTGCAGAAATAGATTATCATTTGATACAGGTCTGTACTACATCACTTTTTATCTTTGTCTATTGTGCTGACTGAATACTGAAAAACGCTTCTGTGATACAAACACTGTGAGTAACGCATGGCAAAGACTGACAACATGGAAAATTTGAGGTCAAATATCAAATAATGTATTTGACTTATCATAACAATTTGCTATGAACAAAGCACCTTGAAGCCAGCTGTTAGGAGGACAGCAGTCACGTTTAGCTAGTCTGGAAAAGAAGGAGCAACCTTAGAGAACGTTAAAAGGGTTTTAATTAAAATTCTGAAGCTAACATTTAGGTGAAAATTTGCACAATACAGTTGCATGCAGCCTTACAAGCTGTCCCTCCTAGCATCAGAGCAGTGTGAAATCCTGTGCCTGTTTTGAGATGCAGTTTTGAGGGAAGGATGCCATAGCAAATCAGTAGAGAATTTGGTCACTGCCTTGATCAAAGTCAATTTTAGAGCAGAGTTGGGTTTTAGTCATGAGCATGTTTACTGAAGATAATATCTGTAAAGTGTAGGCTCGTCTTTTTTGATCATTTTATTCAGTTACAGATATGTTAAACAAACACAGACTGTGTTGACTTCTTCACCAAACCCACCTGAAAGCCTCAACAGTAACTAAGGTACAGAGGGATGAATATTCTTATTAATTTTACGTGACAGTGGAACCTGAAGAAATAACAAAATAGAGTTAGGGTTTGAAGAAAAACTTAAAGCAAAACATAAAGAAGGAAGCAGGGAAAGAAAATTGCAAAGTGTAAATCAGAAACCACTCAAAATAGTAAGCTATCCTGAATCTACAACGGGAGACACACTTGAAAGTAGGAAATTACTGTACCTTTTGTACGGAAAAAGAAGACTCTATTCACTTCTAAAAATCCCATGACCAGAAACAAGATATCAAAACAGAAGGAGTTCAGATATTTCTGTGCCTCCTTTTCAGTTTTAATAGATGCCATATCCCCATGAAATAGGAGAGAAAAAAGGTCAGCTAAGCTAAGCCACATGAGGGAAAGAGTATCTAATGGAAGAAAAAGGAGAGAAGTGATGAGGAGAGAGATGCATTGTAAAGGCAATGCCTTGGGAACAGAGAAACCCCCTTTTTACTTCTCTTGTTTTCTTCCTGCCCCATTGTACTAATATCAGCAATTCACTGAGTCACCCTGCACATCTGAGATGAGACTCCTAACACCCTGGAGAGATGCGTGGGCGGAGGCACAACAGAGCAGCCGCCGCAGCATTTCTGTAACCAGGTTTCTTGTATCACCAGCTAAAAATCCCAGCAGAAAATACTTCTTACTGTTGGGGCTAAATTATTTATTTTGCAGATGCATGTAAATGCCACCATTGGGGCTTGCTTAGCCCTTTGGCATAAAATACTGCATAAGTATTGTAAAAAGGTAATCACTGCTCCAAGGAGATGACAATGCACCTGTAATGTGGGGAGTACAGCTGGAGGTCTCCAAAAACCTGCAGGGCAGTGCAAGGTGAATGAGAAGCAATTATAGTTTGTGTCACTGGCTGGGGTCACATTTCACTGCCTGCTAAACCTTTGCAGAGTGCTCCTCAGTCAAAAATCCACCTATTATTATTAAGTTATCCACAAACTCCACTGGAGAGATAACTCTCTCTCCTTTGCCTGGGGAGGCTAGTATAAGACTCAGCCTACTTCACAGGTCCATTACAGTTCCTGCAGGCTTCACATCCATAAGTATCCAGTGCTTGCTTTCCAAAATATTTTCAGGAAGACATTTTTCCAGAAAGAATCAATCTCATGAAAATTAAAGTCTTTAGAAAAACATGAACTCAGTTTTCTTAAGAGTTTTTTTCCAGCCTTGTCCACAGTAGTACTTTAGGTTAGAGACAAATTACCCCATGGAGCCATTATGATCAACATTAAAATTACTTCCGCTGAACATGAAAATTTGCCTAGCACAGGCTACAAACTGTTCAACCAGTTTTGAAGGCCCAAGGTCATGTGTTTACCATCAAGTTATCGGCTATTGTGGGTGGGATGACATGTTTCACCTTGTATAACTAATGAACCATTCACTGGGGTGGGAATGTGAGCCTGATGTACTCACATGCCTGTTATATGTGGTGCCCACTAGACCATGTTGCCTGTCTCACATGAGTAAAATGACAATGTGCCAGCTAAAGACAGTGAGAAAGCGAGGTCCTACTGTCTATGGGATGTTGGAGATCCCTGTCCTGGTTTCTTGCTTTAGTCCATCTTTAATTATTGCTACAAAAATAGAGAACTCTGTGTGGCAGAAACTGAAGAACATACTTCAAACTTGCTCCTGAACAGGATTTGAGCCCCGTATCTCCAGTAAGTGCTTTTGCAGCTACACTGCTCGTTTCTTTGAGAGCATGCAAGGTAGAAGAAACACTAAACCAAAACAAACAAACAAAAAAAAGGGGGCAAAAAAGCAGCTTGATTTCTCAGACAATAGTTAACATATTAAAAGTGTCTCTTCAACTCCAGTGTTGGTACTAACAACGTTGGCCTAATCATCAGAAGTGTTCAGCAGTGTCATCTCCCACCCATATCAGTACGAAGTGAAATGAAGATGAGGTTACTGCACTTTAGGTTTTTAGATTTTCTTCCAGGGGCAGAAAAGTATAAAGCTCAGCTTTGCTCTGCCTGGTTTGGGGGGCAGGTAGGAGGCTGGTTGGTTTTGTTATTATTTTAATAGTTACTTGAAGAATATTAAGTACTTTTAATCAGCTAAAAAAAGTCACGAAATGTAAAATTTTAATTTATTAATCTTCTGAGTCTTGTTTGTGACCAGTAAAGGAGGTACACAAAAATGCTCCAATCAATCAATAAAAGCATAAATAAGTTTTCCCAAAAGAAGAAAAGCTCGGAGTTGCAAATGCTTAAGATCTCACACACCTTTCAGAAAAGGAGTTTCCCAGCCTGCTTGCTGTTTTTCTACAGCCTAGAAATCTAACAAAGTATTCAATCAGGAAGATACAACAGGGGCACGGCAAGATTCTACTAAAGAACATATAAAGTTGGCAAAAGGACTTTGCATTTATATGAGCAGAGGAACATAAATGTCAATGAAAAGTGAAAAATAATTTTTTTGTTTACAGTATTCAGAAGCAAGTATAAAATCTGGAGGCAACGATATCATTTGAGTCTTTCACTGCAACAGAAGAATAACAATTGGAGAATCAGGACTACCGTAAACATGTCAGATGGTATTGAGCAACATTCTGTGTAGCAGTTTGTCACTAGTCCTAATTTTTAGTATGAAGACAGTAACTTCTAAAAGTGTGAGTTTTTAACAATCATATCTCACTAAACTTTTCCCTCATTTGATCCACTTAACCCCATAATCCTGGTAATGCTCCATTACTTTTTTTTTCTTCAATATTTTTCAAATTTTTGAATAGTAAAGAAGTTTAGTAAAAGATAAAATTTATTCACTAAATTCAGCTGTTGGTTTTTTTTCCTGTTTCTAAAGGATATATATATTCACAAATTATTTCCTAAATAGTTCAGCATACCTTTTACGTGAAAATATTACAGATGTTTATATCATACTATTACATTTACATCTTACTCCTCACTAAGTTCTTCATGTTTTCTATTTGTGCTTTTGTATTACTCATTAAAGCAATAGTATTGTGTCTCCTGACATGATGAGTAACTGTACTTCTTACGTGTTCCAGCAGGGACACATTACTGGACATGCAAATTATAATTCACATATAAATTAGTGCCTCTTCATTTATGAAAGGTTCCCCATCCTTTCATGTTAATTTAGCCAATGTTCATTAATATTTTAATAAATTCAAATTACTCTCATCCATTCAAAAATTTATGAACATTGACTGAGTGTGAGATTCGGAAACTCATTGAATGGATTTCTCTGTTTCTATTTATAAAAATATTAATGGATAATGTGCTGGATATACTTACCATCTGCAGCTCTTGCTGGGTAAAGGTAGGATTTGAGAAAGCATGCTCTTATTGCAACACCCACAGGTGCAGATGAAAGTCAGGCTTCATTTCCATCTACGGGAATGGTAGCACTTACAGGCATAAAGCAAGAGAGGATCTCAGCACCAAAGAGTTTACAGCCCCAGGTAATAACTACAGACAAAAGAAGGGAAAACTTAAAAACCAGGAGAATCACGAGACTTATTCTAGTGAATTTAATGTGCTTTTCTTGCAACTAATTATGTGCAGGCATAGAATGAATATTGTTGTTATCTTGTACGAAGACAGAAGATGAAGTTATCTAATATCAGTCTGGGCACGTTTCAGAACTCAAGAAGGAAAACAATATTAGCCCTGTGATCAGTGTCAGGAAACTTACTGCTAAAAATGACAGGCCTCACCCAACTTGGCACTGAAGAACTGTGTCTCACCCACACCATTTGTTTGCTCTTGGCACTCCCATCCTCTCACCTCTTAAGAAACCTGAGAAGACCGCCAGCTCTCCATTTTACCATCTCCTCATTCCAATAATCCCAGAAAAAGTGTCTTAAAATTCAAAATAAATTTAATCAAAACCAGTGGTAGCCTTTCCATTAATTTGAATAAGAACAGATCAGGCCTTGAGGCAAGAACTCAGCATTTCTTCATGTACTACTTGTATAATAATTAATAAAAGTAAATTAGATCAAACACAACCACTCTCCTGAATTATGATTGTTGAAACATAGCCAGAGGAGCACTTTCAGGAGCCTGCTTGGCTGTTTAATGCTGATTTAATTATGATGTTTAGACATGGTCAACTACTGAGATACCTGCTGTAGCTTGCTTGACATCAGGTAAATGAGCTTACCTGTTAATAATGAGGAAGACAAAAGTGCAAGATACCAATACATGAATGAATACATCTTATTTTGTAGAGGTTTGTATAAACTGTTCCCTTAGTTTGGATGCAAGAAAGTGTGATTTAAGTCTGAGATCTGGGCACTAGCGAAATTTTGTAAAATCTCATCTTTATACATTCTTTTACATTAAATCACAACTGCAAGTGATTCTGAAGATTCTCAGAGATTTCAACATAAAATCCATCAATCCATCTAACTGATTTACCCAGTACTAGAGCCTTTCATCCTCGAAGTTTCTTCTGATGTACAACTGTGGAGATATAGCAAACAGAAGTAGAATCTACTGATCAAAGCTCAGTGTTACAGTCTCACTATTTTAACAGAAGTAAATGAAGACCGTGCACAAAAAAATCCACTGAGTACTAACTTTAATATACATTATATATTTTTCTGGCCTCGGGAAATTTAATAAAAAAAGCAAACCAAATTTTATTTCCCATAACTGGTAAGGTGGGGTTTTTTTTGACTCACTAATGATAACAGGCAATCCTGTATTTTGTTTCACAGTGCTTCCCTCAGGGCAAAGAAAAACTTCACTCTTATCTGCTTTTCTGTTGTTCCTAGAATGATTGTTCTGTTCATTAAATTGTTTGATGTTGACATCTCAGCTTTCCAGTGCCTGATTTGTTCACTTAATTCTCTAAGTTATTAGCTACTCCATTCCAAAAACAAGCTGTTTTTCTCATTTAAAAAACAATGTCATCTTTATGTATTATGGATTTACAGTTCACAATGTTAATGGATCATGGAAACAATGACATGAAAGGTTAAATTATGAAAATATATTTCACTTGCATAAAAAGGAAACAAGCGATAGTGCCACATAAGAGAATATGAATCATTACTGCACAAAGATAATAATCAAAAGGCACCTATAAGGCACCTGAGCCACATCTCTCACAAGTTCACAGAACACTAAGAAACAACATCTGATGATGAGATGGCCACATATCGCTCTCCCAGTGTGCATCCATCCAGCTGCAGACCAAATTTACATCCAAGGTGGGAGTGATGAAGACTTTATCTCACCCACCTCAGCTGCACATATGGATCCTGGGCTATGGGCACAAGAGGAGCTGCAACCACTCCATCCTTCACCCCCACGCCCAGCCCATGGGTTCTCTGACCATTTTTGTTTTCTGTTACTAAATCATGTTGCCAGTTTGTACTGCACACTCTGGTTTCTCAGTAGTAATCCACACTGTAACTGTGTTCACTAAGAATTTCTTGTTGTGAAGGCCGATGATGTTACAATACAGCTTATGCTTCAAATCAGAAGACCTATGTAATCTAAGTAATTAGAATGCTCTTTCTATCATTCTGAGTGACCAGTCCTTTCTACACACAAATAACACACAGTTAAGACACCACAATTTTTTTAAAATATTCTACATATCCCAAACCAGCATTTGTCAGGACTTTATATGTGACAATTGAGTAAAAATTCAGTGACTCAGCTGTATTTTGACTTTACCAAAACTGGGGCCATTATGAATTTTCACCTTAAAACCACTCCTTCAGACATCCTCTGTGATGGTAAAAAAAAAAAAAATCCTTAAATTCTTTCATAAGATTTTTTTTTTAGAGTATAAAAGGCAATTGCTGATGAAATAAATAAAGCTAAGACTCCCAAAATAAAATCTCTAACTTGCTATTATTAGTTAACATAGTGGCTTTGTTACATGTCTTTTAATAACAACAGAAATAACAAGCAATATAGGGGTTGACTTTCATTATGCCAATATATGTAACGGCTAAACTCTAATGTCATAAGGAACAACATACCACACGATAGCCCAACTGTATGCCACCTGCTTTGTCTTTTCACACAGCCACCATAAATCCTACTACACCTTGAGTTCCCAAAGCCTAAGGCATTAGGAAAGCTCAGAGACCAGCATCCATGTTGTCTTTACAGCATCAGGGAACTTGGCCCCTGCACATGGGACCTGGTGCAACAATAACTCATCACCCTTGGTCACACAGCATGCCAGTCTCACTACTTGTCTGTGCAGAGCAAATCAATACAATAGACAGCCAGCACATAGTTTTATAACATTTGCAGTCCCAAAGGGTCAGTACCAAGATGTTCTCCACTACCGTTTCAACCTTCTTCATGTAAAGATATCACCATAAATCTTCCTGCCACTTGAATAACCGAGCCAATACTCACCCAGCTGCTGGCTCACAACTAATGCCACAATCATCATGACTATGAAGATGGGGTGATCATGCAGGAGTAGCTTTAGGAGGTAAATGTGCAAATATCTACATCACACCAAGTCCTTTTCTTGTGTACGAGCAGTTGCTGGTCTGACATATTGTGAGTCCATTTAGTCCAGTAAGATGGCATCAAACTAAAGGTTTTTTGACTACACAGTGTTAATTTTACACCTTCTCCGTGAGCTAAACTGGTTTACTACCGGATGAGAGAACTTCCAGCATAAGGAGAAAAAAAAAAAAAAGAAAAAGAAACTGGCTCATGCACATTAAGTTAGCACAGGCTGTCAGATAAGAAGTAAAATTCTGTGTTGCTCCTACGAGGAATGTGTAGATTCTGTTCACCTTTGTTTACCTCATCTATCTTGTAAATCTACAGTACAGAAGTGGAAAGGCACCTAATCCTAAATGCAGATGTTGAGGCGGGCAGAGGCTGGAAACTAAACCCAGCAATTGTCAATTGAGTTGAAGGCCAGTTTAAGTGGATGATACTTGAAAGTCTCATTTTGGAACAATGCAATAAATGCTTCTAAAAGTATAACTTGGAAGCAACCAGAATTCTGGTTATCTGTGTGTCATTAAACACTTTAAACTTCAGGAACAGGTCAATCGTCTGGAGCTGACACTCATCCATGTTTACATTTAGCCATTCTGTAATTCCAGTAACAGTAAGTATATGCTTTTACAGAAATAAAAGCAATTTTGTGTAGGTTTGCAACAAACCTGCTGCAGACCTGCATTTCCTTTAAGGGTGCTATTTCCAGCCACGCACTCTGCCCTCCAGAAAGGATCAGAGACAGCATGAAAAATATAAAGTCTAAAGCTAGTATGACAAGGCATCACGTATCATGTTAATATGCAGTGTCTGTCATAGATTAATTTTAATGCACAAGCCCTTGGGTCACGTCAACATCACAGAGTTTTCTGGGTCATCAAATTAAAAGGCATAGCATCATCCTCTTTTGACACAGAAACAGTTCATTAAAATATTTGTAGAGATATAGGAAAGTAATCTTGGTCAGACATATGCTTTGAAAATTCTTCTTCAAGTCCTGCCAGCTTGAGTAGAGACTCACAGAGAAACGTCTTCTGGGAAGAAAAGACAAAGTAGATGAAAGTTCTCAGCTGGACTTTGTTCTCAGAGAGGCAAAGTACACTCTTTGTGAATGTGTAAGTTCCTGATATATCCTGTACAGACAATAAATGCTCGCTTTTCGATGGGCTTCTGAACCTACTGTACCTCTGATTTATCGTGAGAACAATGTTTGTGGTCTTTCAAGAATGAATACATTTTCCCTCCAAACAGTGTTATATTGCAAGTGCCAGTTTTGATGAATTGCCTGTCAAGCCAAGATACAGTCAAAGAGTTGAATTAAATCTATCATCACATGGTGTTTGTCATTAAGAAAGCTATTTGTACTTTATTGAGTATTTAATTGATCTCCTTCTATTCATTACTACAGCTACACAACATATTGGAGTTTCTTGTATTATCTAATCAAATTACTTGTCAAGTGTAATTGGAAAGGTTATATTTTGCAGAAAAAGTTAATTCTTTTTTTATTAAAGTTGTTTCAAATATATTTTAAAATCTCTAAAAATGAGATAAATTGTGCTCTAAGCAACTGTCACTGTCAATCTTCACAGTAATCACCAATAACAGTTAGCAGAAAATGAGATTCTAATGTCAAGTTACCTGACAACATAAAATATTATAGCTGATGAAAAACAGAGAAAAATGAATCAATATAACAAACAATGGTTTCAAATACAAGACTACAGAGAGGATGAACACAGACAGACATCAGATACCTTCCAAAATCTTCAATGTACCTGAAAGAAGAATGTGTACTTGCACAGTCAGCTGTTGGATTCTTGCCACTTGCATGGTAGCAAATGTAAACTCCACTACAGTGTGTGCATCACGGTGAGAACACTTGTGTTAACCGGATTTTGTACAGACATTTGCTCTTAATATGCCTGGTACATCAAAAATAATAAAGTGATGACAGGAAAAAAACCAATGTTATTAAAATGTTTATTTAACTATGATACTGTTCTGAGAAAATCAGTCATTTTGTACCAAAGTCATGGTGGTTTTGCCATTCTGTTTTACTTCTCTACATTCTTTGTTTGTCCTTAAAGTGGAAAACTGACCAAATAAATATATTAGCCTATAGACGCATCCATGGCATTTTAACTTTGGATATATTTAAAATGTGAAACAGACTGTAGGCACATCAGAAACTAGCACTGCTTACTCAAAATAGAAAAATTAAATTGCCTTTATTATCCATTCTTTGAGAGAGAGGTTGACATTGTATCTGAAGGACACAGCTATTCCACAAAAAGGAATTAAGTTGGTTCAAGCTGTTTTGCCAATGCCTTCAAACTCAGAGACTTGTGGCAAGAGAGACGTTGACCATTCTTCTTGCACTTGTTTCTGTTGCTGCTCTCTTTGACAACTCTGTTCCTAAGAATAATCCTGATAATATGAATGTTTGCATATGCACTTCATTTTATGTGAGCACTCCAGCTAAGTACTTCTCCAGGTCCTTTTTTGTCCTTTGACAAATATTACTCACATTATTCTTATGATTAAGCCACAGGCACTTGCAGTGCTTTTGTTTGACCAGTTTCCTTGATCTTCCCATAGCTGATGCCTGCGCAGCTAAGTCGATAGGATAGTCTAGCATTCGCCTAGATAGGACTCATGAATTTTGCTGATGATAAACTGGAGGATATGCACAGCATATTAGTAACACATCACCTTAACAGTGATATGCAGGAGATCCCAAGGGTTGAGGCATTTTCCTGCATTCTTCACAGCTCTTCTCTGGCTAATGCTTGTCCTTCTGTCTCCTAAGAAAGAAATCTGTTTTAGCAGATGCTGGAACAGTCCACACAACTTCAGAGAGAACACTACTACTTCTCAGTATTTCTGAGCTTGTACAACACAAGTTACTAGAGAGCAGAATAATCTCCTGCATATTGCCGGATACTATTGCAGGATATTGCAGTCTTCATGCAACACTACTGCATAACCTGCCACCTTAAATCACCTTTTTAAAATGAGAACAAATAAAAATAAATAAGAAAATTATCTTATAAACAGTTTATTAACAAATTTAACTACAGTCAGATCTGAAACAGAAATGTATGGATGTTTTCTGTTTTATAGAGATGTAAAAATGTACTTTTTAAAGCTGTTTATTTTTCAGTTTACCTCCCTCCTTTCTGTTCCATCCAATTAAAAAGCTGCTGGGATGCTTGCACAGCTGGATTCAATTCTCAGCTGTGATCCTGATCTCATCAATCACTTTCAGTGTGTGAGGACCATCTCCAAACGGATTTATAAGCATATCCCATTTTCTCCTAGGAATTTCTTTTTGTATTCACACTTTCCTGAAGACTACCCATGATTCATGAATGTGATAATTAATTGCAATATAAAATTTTCATATTCTTCTCTTTAGTTGACCCCTACCTCAATCTAGAAACAAAAATATCCCTTGGGCATGGTTGGGTAGAGCCATCTCCTGGCTAGATCATCAAGAGAACATGCTAATGATTTCACCAGTGCTTAACTCAACTAATAAACAAAGCATTTACCCGACTGACTGGCAGGGCAGTGTTCAGATCACAGCACGTAACTCTTACATAGTGAGAATATTCCCATACCAGCATACAAGTTAACAGGAAGAAACATCTAAGTCATTCATTACTAGCTGTGGAGAGATAATCTTAGCTACAGCAATACCCAAAATTTGAGGTAATAATGATCCTAGGATAAGTAATGCACAGATAAAAGACTTTTGCTACAATAGTGGATCTGGGGGAACAGAAACCTGTAGGGGAAAAAATCAGGAAATGAATTGAGCTTCTGTAAAAACATGAATGAAAATACGTGAGTATGAACTTGTGTTAGAAATTGGTTGTGCTAGTTATGCTGCAGTATGTCTCTGCATACATATAAATTCCTGCTTCGATGCTCTTTTATGCCTAGGAGAAGAGATAGTAACTAAAGTTGTGAAAACCACATTCGTAATGATTTCTGCTTAAAGTATTTGAGGCCAGCATCTCTAAATCTGGTCTTCATAATCTAACTGATATTTCCAACAAGGTTAGAGTAAGAAAGATAAAATTATTTTGAAGCTAGAATGATTTGTCCTTGCTTTTAACATGACAAATAGTGACACTGTCATAGACAGTAAGATTGGGATACAAGAGAGTGCTACTTTCTTTTTACCAAGAGCAAGCTCAAGGCTTTTAAGATACAAAACATGAGCTTTGCCATGAAAGAAGATCCTTCACGACCTGGGCAAGGACAGGGCTGCTCCTTTTAGGTAAATGGTTGTAGGGAAAAGAGAAGAGAAGTACAGGCAGGAATATAAATGATAACTGAAGCAACCTCTGTGAGGATGTCTCTCCCTACTTCAGCAGAACTTCTCATTCATCCATCACTTGAAAGCAATGGTAGCGCTAGCTGACAATCTGACTTTTCAGGGATCCTGATTAGATAAAGTGGTCTGTCAGCTTTTTTTACACCATAAGCACTGTGCCTATTTTGCCTCTATTTAGAGCCAGGCCTATCCTTTATCATCTGATTTCCAGGATTGCACTGCTGTCATATGGCAGAGGCTATGAATCCACCAACCAGAAGTGATGCTCTACTTCAAATGCAATTTGTGCAAATATGTGGGAACAGGATGAAGCTGTGTCATTAAGCAGTCCTATTAGCACCATGAGGTCCAGTCATGCACTTTGCAGTGAAATAATAACCCCAGTATTACTTTGTGCACTGCAAATGCTATCAGATAAGTTCGGGGCAGTTCACTAGTGACAAGAGTTGAAAGTACTTCATACAGATTTAAATGCTCCATCAAAATGTATTTTATGTATGCAGAGTAAGGGAAGGTTGAAACAAAAGCAATAGAAAACCCCTGTCTCCATAGATGAGGACTCCACAACTTCTCTGCACAATCTGTGCTAGAATTTGACCACCTTCACAATAAAAAAAAAGTTTTTTGCTTGAGTTCAAATGAAATTTCCTATTTTTTAAATCTGTGTCCATTACATATTATCCTGTCAGTGTGATCTAATGAGAAAGGGTTTGCTCCCGCATCTTCGTTCCTTCACATCACGCATTTCTTCACATTGATGAGATCCCTCCTAACCCTTCTCTTCTCCAGGTTGAACAGTCCCAGGTCTGTCAGCCTTTCCTCTTATAGCAGAAGCTCCAGTCCCTTCATCATCCTACTAAAGCCAGGACATGCTCCAGTAAATCCACATCTCTCTTTTACTGAGGAGCCCAGAGCTGGATTCAGCAGTTGAGATGTGGACTCACCAGTTCTGTATAGAGGGGAAGAATCATCTCTCTCAGCCTTCTGGCAATTATCTTCCTCATGCAGCCCAGAAAACTGTTGTCCTTTTTTGCCACAAGGGTGCATTGCAGCCTCCTGGTCAGCTTATTGTCCACCAGGACTTTCTTCGCAAAGCTGCTTCTCAGACAGCCCCCAGCATATATTAGTGCCAAGGGTTACTCCTCCCCAGATGCAGGACTTGGTATTTTCCTTGTTCAACTTCATCAGATTCTTCTCTGCCCGTCTCTCCAGCCTGTCCAGGTCCCTCTGAATGGCAGGACATTCCCTGTCCTGTATCAGCCACTCCTCCCAGTTTTCCATCATCTGTGAACTTCCTGAGGGTACATGATGTCCCAGCATCCAGGTCATTAATGAAGATTTTAAAGAGCGTTGGCCCCAGTATTGACCACTGTCAATAGTCCAGTCACCACTAGTGACTTGCCTCCAAATGGATTTTGTGGCACCAATCACAACTCTCTGGGCCCAGACATTTAACCAGTTTTCAGGAGTAGATCATTATTTATTTTTCCAACCTGTATTTCATCAGATTGTCTATGAGAATATTACAGGAGAAAGTGTCAAAACCCTTTCTCAAGTTGAGGTAAATATCAACTGCTCTCTGCTGGTCCACCAAGCCAGTCACCCAGTTGTAGAAAGATAATATGTTGGCTAACCATGCTGACTACTCCAAATCATTTTCTTGTGCTTGAGGTGTTTGCAAATGGTTTCCAAGAGGTTTTTCTAGGTGAGGCTAAGAAACGTCCACTAAAAACGTCTCTAATCCTCTCCAGAACTGGAATGAGAAGATCAAGTGGGACAAATACCAGTAGGTGAAACTACTGGTGTCACGATAAACAGCTGTGCACACCGGTTTTCCACTTCCTTGCTTCTGGCAAAACACCCTTGGAAAGGCAGAAAGTCTGCTGTATTAGGTCACAACATAAATACTTTCAAATATTTAACATGCTTCAAGATGGATTTAAGTAGGATTTTTCTAGGTTCCCAAATTTGACAGCTCTAGCTAAGATCTCTCATTTTTTCCACAAATGTATGATTACAGCTAAAATATTTTTTCTAGTGAAATTCCTCCCCCAATTAGAAACCATTGCAAGTCTTTTAATTGATGATCTGAAACCTAACAGTGAATTGTGCTCTACAAGTGTACAAAGCAGGCTGCCAGACAGGGTCTTGAAAAAAAAATGTGGGGAAGAAGGGGATGTAGGAAAGAAGAGGAAAAAAAAGAAGTAAGAGTACTGTTGTCCCACATGCTTAGTTGTCCATAGGTGAATAATAAGGGATTCAAAAGTGTTCAAACTGCCATAGAGACATACCTTATTTTTAAAAGCAATAAAAAGCATTATTCTCCCTTTTAAATAGCTAGTTTGTTGTTGGCTTTTCTGTCACCATGGAGATCACTGCTGCTGTTGCTGCTGATGATGATTTTCTCAGACTGGTCAGCACATGTTTTTACCATCACCTAATAACAACCTTAGTCACCAGTAGAGAAGTTTATATTTATCCTGAATTAATGTCAGTCTAGTAAAAGAAATGAATTTCATTTTGTTGATTTTCATATTGCTGCTTATTTTGTATCATATACAAATTCCTATGAATTTACTTTCCTTATTCTCACTCCAACACAAATTCCAGGGCTGATACAAGTATAATTAAGGGACTGCTGCTCTCACTGTAGGTGGTACCACCTGGTTTTATTCTTCCACTTATTAAATACGATAGAAAAAATTGCAATGACTTAGCACAGTCAGCTCAGAACATGACGTCTGAATCCCTTTCCCAAAGTAATACTCACCAGACACTAAATCTCATGGAACCTGCATTCATTTTCTTACTGATAAGAGTGGAGAATGATATTAAGTATAATATACAATGTTCTCCAACAAACACTGTCCAATGTATTTACAGATATATATAAAAATCAGAAATATCTATTTATTTTCAGGTATTCAATCTTATATGAAAAATTAAGCATTATTCACATAGTTATTTAAAAATTACTAACATGATTTCAGAAGTAGGCTTCCAATAATAGTACCATGAGTTTCTGCTTTTCTTTTGTAACAACCTTAACACAGACAATAGTGGCTTTATTCAAATTCTGTGGAGTATTTTAGATACTGCTTTCAGAAACATAACTTGGAGAGCATTGCTCTTCATTTTAGTACCAGTTTCTTCACAAGAGGAATAAAAGTAAAGAACATCTCTGAAGTGATAAAGGATCTGAAAGCAGAGAAAGAAAAGTTCTAAAATTTCCTTGCTCAGACTGCTCCAAATGAGACTGCTGTGATCATGAGAAAGAGAAGACACAATACCATGTCTTTTGGTCGCCCTTTTGTATACCTAGCCCTTCATTTAGTCACTCCTGGTTTCTTGCCTGAAATTAACTTCCCCTATAGCAGCAAACAATGTTTTTCATCTTCCTTAGAAATGCAGGATTTGCCACTGTAACACGGATGACTCTTGGCACGACTCCTGTTGCTCATGCTTTCATCGTATCTTGGCTGGGCCATGGTAATGGGACACAGATGGACATGCAGCGCTCAGTGCTTAGGAATTGCCAACTAGTGAAGATCACCACAACACATCTCCTCTGCAGAATACGTTACCATGAGCTAATCAAGCCCTTTTCTTGTTGACTGTTACTGATTTCCATTAAATTTCAAATCAGATACAAGACCCTTGTCCCTTCAAGTTTCAGAACTTGTAGCACTGCAAGATGGCAACTGTGTTTGATGACAGTCTCTGCTGTGGCACAACAGAAGGTTGAAGAGACAAAACTCATTTAGAGTGGGAATGTGACTGGGAATTTGGGCACTAACTCTCTGAATAGTTATGAAAAGTCACAGGTGTTAATACTTTCTTTTCCTAGAGCAGAGGATACTGCTTTAACATCCCCTTGTCTGGCACATATACAATGTGAACCTTTTAAGGAACATAACAAAAACTAAAAGCTTTAGCAAGTTTCAATCACCACAGACAGTGAAATGACTGAAAGATAATGCTGAACCCTTGCTTCATGGGGTGACCATAAAGAGAAGGCTGAGAAAATATATGACAAACTTTAGCCATGTTGGCTACTGAAGAGAGCTCTGGTGTTGGTGATGAGCAAAAGTTACACAGAGTGCTGACCACTCAGATGAACTCACAGAAAAATGCTTAGTTTTCCCATTGAGAAAGCACAGAACAAAACATTTTAACTAACAGTGGAACAGTGGAAATGAAGTATGTTCTTGCTTTACCAGGACTTCAAATAAGGAGCTGCCTTTTACTGCCTCTAGAATGTAAATGCTTTTTCATGAACAGCAGCCTGGAATATCAACCACAAGACTCTACAAACAATGATCTAACCTTGCATCTCCTTAGGCCAGCAATATTCTGTAGTGCGGACCAAACTGCTGACTGAGGCTACAAAAACATCATCCCTCTTTCCAGGCTATTCCTGCTTTCAGCCTCAGTACACACCTACTCAGGGACTACAACCCCAAACTTCCCTCCGCCCAAGCATGCATCACAGATTCATTTCAGATCCCATGACACATTACTCACTGCACAGCTATGCAGCTTAAGCAGAAGAAGGGTATTCCTCAGTCTGCCTCCTGTACCCCTTCAAAAGACCATTACCAGAAGGGCTCTCATCTGTCTAAACAACACCATAGGACCTGTACTGGTTACTCGTCTGAAATGTGATTGAAACCTCCTCAGCCCGCTAGGATCTGTATCTCACACATATTTCTACTTTGGACACCACCCAACACTGCTTGATCAAAACCAAGAACAGAAACCTGATGAATAAATAAGGC
The DNA here is from genome assembly GCF_036013445.1 of Caloenas nicobarica. Lineage (NCBI taxonomy): Eukaryota > Metazoa > Chordata > Aves > Columbiformes > Columbidae > Caloenas > Caloenas nicobarica. The sequence continues at coordinate 127,234,055 of NC_088246.1, read as the reverse complement.
AAACAAAATTTTTCTGTTATTTTACAAAGCTTGGGTGTTGAAATCCAGGTGTAAGACACTCTGAACACCCACTTATCTAAGTTTTTGCTAGTAAAATTCCTCAGGTGGCTAAATGTCTGTTCTGGGATAAATGTGCCCCAGTATTTTGTCAGGGTTGAACAGCCTGGAGTGACCTGTGCATAAAGGTTCTTCCTTACATATAAACCCACCACAGTCCTGCTGAAAACAATACAGCTCCTTAACACACATAGTGCTTTGCCACACCTTCTAGAGACCCTTCACTGGGTCCTGCTCTCAGAAATATACTGGTGGACATGATTTGACTCAAAACAGTATCCAGAACAGGAAAATCTGTTTAATTTATAAGGAGCACATTCAACTCCCCTTTCTGCCCACAGGGCTTTAAACAGACTGCTTCCCCAAGAGTACTCTAATCAGCAGGCTGGAGACTGTGCCACAGTGAAAAAAGAACAGCCTCTTATATGCAAAAGTGATATTCAGTATCGAGAACAAGCTGAACATCCCATCCCAAGTCAATACATATTTAAACGAGCAGCCCTGACTAGATAAATTTGTTGGTTTTGCACTCTCTTCTACATTGTTCTGGAAACCGTAGTTTGGAAATCACTAACTTAATCTGTTAACCAGTATTTCTACTGCATAAGCTTAAGCACTCTACAACAAAGACTAACATCTTAAAAAGGCGTGGATCTCCCAGACAGACAGTGTCAGCAACTTCTCACAGTCAGTGTTTATTCTTGGATTCACTGTTCTCACCTTGACACTTTTCATCAGGCCCTTTAGCTGGGGAAGAAGGAGGCATATCTATTTATTATGCTGATATTTTAGCAAAGGATCAATAAGCTGCTTAGAACTTCCTATGTTCACTTGAAAATGTAGCCTAGATTAAAACCTAAATGTATTAGATTTTGATGACTTAGATTCAGAAATCTACTGATCTGGATGTGGCATCTCAGCCTATAGGTACAACTGCAGATGAACTGTATAGATCTTAGTTCCGTAATTTGAGACAGCTCAGGTCTGATCCAGGCCTTTGAAGTAAGATTCAGTCAGTTCATGAATCATAGTCAGGTTATCAACAAATATTCACCTGTGTTTTGGTAGGGCTGAGCTTTTCCTTTTCTGGAGCTGGAGTCTTCAATTCCATAAGAAACACACTCATCAACACAGTGAAGGAAATATAATTTTCTTATCATGGTCATCAATTGAATAATCTTTCAGCTTTGAGTAATTAGTCTTAAAATTCTGCTTCTGACTGAAACAGTTCACGGTTCTAATTATCTCAAGAGTTGATGTCTCTAGGCTAAAGGCAAACATTATGTTGGTTTATGTTTGTAGACAAACACACTATGTAGATATCAGTCTTCAAGATCTGACATGTAATCAAGACCTTATAATACTTTTCACTATATCAGTAAGCATTTAAATAAAAGAGATTTTTATAAACTGATGAGAATACACACTCAAAACCTTTAGACATGGTAAAATAATTGTTATGAGCATATCAGCTACTACAGCATTAGGCTAATGACAGTCTTTCAACTCAGCTTCCTTTTATGTAAGTATTTCATACAAATAATTGCAGAGGTTGTAACCTATGCCAAGCATGGTTTTAGACTTCCATACTGGATAAAGCCCTGTTTTTGCTACTCTTCAGCACTATCAGTAGTGCCATAACTATTTGAACCCCCTCCCCAAGATACAAGTTATATTAAAGATTAATATCACATTCTCCTCTTCTTAACATCCCAAATCAAGTAAATAACCCATAGCAGCTAGCTTATAATCATATTTAAAACTCTTCTTCCCTGTGCTAATCTCATTCTGAAATATTAAACTTGATTTTATTTAATCTAATTTACTTTTTGTAGCATACTACATGTTTACTTTTTACACTCTGCTGGCTGAATCGAGATTTATGGAATGCTAGTACAGAGTTGTTAAGGTATTATTGTGTCTGAACTGACTGTTATGATTTTCTTTTTCTTCTTTGCATCACTCCTGGCCCTTTTACTAATTCAGAAAGACTGAAAAATCAACATTCTAACGAGAAATTATGGTCACAATCAACATGCACATTTGCAACTATCTTGCTACAGTTATGTCTGCATAACTAATAAATACATTAAGCTAGAAGAGACCCCTGGAACTGGTTTCATTCTCGTCAGACATTTCTGAATGTAGCAAGATGAGTCCTTGAGTACAGGAAGACATTTACAACTGAGAGCTCAGGAATAAAAGAAGTCCTACCCAAAAGGTCTTTACAGACCATGTTGCTGGCAAACTTAAACACTTCTATCAAAGCTGATTGCTGAAAAGACAATGGAAGCTTCTTTTTAAAAAACAACAGAGAAACATCAGCATAAAAGTGGAAATAAGAGTAACAGAAGATCTCCCTAACAACTCTATGAGAAGTCTAAATTCCAGATGGTTCCTGTCCAACTGGCTGAGTGCAGAGCCCATCGTGAGCCCCTCTCACTCACTTCATTTCCAGTCCCCATTAGTGCTGTCTGGAGTAACGTGATGGTTCCCAGAGAGACCAGGAACCCTTTACGCCACCGCTGGTGCTTGCTTCATCAGATCCAGTGTTGGCACAGAAAAACGAGGGGCATCTTCTCTCAACAGTACATCTGCACGTTAAGCAGAATTCAGCACTAATGTCACCTTGGAAGTGGAAGCCTGATGCTGTTCACACACAGGGCATTAGTAATTATTTATGTCTTATTCCTCTCAGGAATCAGTGCCACAACATAGTCATGGAGCAAGGAGATCCTGAGTTTATGACACAGCAGCACACCAGCTCCATTCACTTGAGGACTGGATCCCAGAGCAACAGTTTCACCATAACCAGCATTTCAGAGACTGAGGCCAAAGTTTCCTCCGTGACAGAACAATGTTCTTATTAAAGGTCTGATCTTAAAACAACAGAGAGACTCCCGCCAACTGCAGTGCACTTTCCATCATGCTTTTCATAATCCTACCTACTGTACGCTACAGTTTTGAGCAATACATGAAGAAAATACGTATTTCATTTAATATCCTTGAAAACGAATAACCTCTTCGTTTTTTAAAATAGTTCAGATGACTTCTAGCACAGTCTCCACCTCTAGTCCACAGCTGGCCCTCTCAAAACTGTAATATATGAAATTTCCACATTCTTGAGCACAGAGAGTTAATTAAAACACTTATCCAGGCATTGGTATGCGACAGTTCAGTGACAGCTGCATGTGACAGTCAGGCTGAGAAAACCTAAACATGAAATCTGAACACGGAAAAAAAACCTGAACACAGATGCATAATTTCAAGAGGCTAATTCCACCTTTTGCTTCACATTCCTGATATCTTATACACGCAGTGTGTCACTCAGATGAAGGGAACTCAGGCAGAAACTAGTAATTCATTCAGACAAAAAACACCATTAGAGGAGGGTGGGAAGAGAACAAGAAAGAAGCCTGTCATGTCTTTCATTCACAAGCCTTCAGTATTTCATCTTCTCTGTTATATTTTGTAGCACAGAAAATCTTTGTATCTCTCTTTTGCTTTTCTCTTTGCATACTGTGTACCATTACATCAAAGGGAACCAGGAAAAAAAACTGGGCCAAATTTCATATTCAGGCCAAACATATCTTCACAAGACTAGTAAGGTTGAATAAGAATCAAACTGACCTCTTCTTATAAATTTCAATGTATTTCATATAAACAGCACAGTAAAATTCATTTCAAGTATCACTTTATTAAGTGTTGTTTTCGACTATCCCAGAGTGGATTCAGTCCATTTTATATTTTAATTGTAGTTGAGATGAAGAGTGATTGGATCAGATTCAATCTATGTGTAATTGAAATTAATGAATTTGGCTAATGAAATATTTATAGGTGACCTTTCCTTGAATTGACAAAAAAAGCCTGTTTTGTTTAAAATATCTCTGATATTTACAGTCTGGGGTTATATTTAAACTATTCCTTTACATAAGAAAGCTAAATAGACATCTGTTACTCCTGTAGATTGGCAATAAACTCAGCCATATTGCAGTTTTCTCCTGCTAGGCATATTTAGTGCTTCTTGTCAGGTATACAAGTGCCATTCCCAAAAGTTAAAAGTCTTACAGAAAATCATTAATGCACTTGTTTGTATGTGAATAATTTATTCTCATCTTGGTCCACCCACCAATTCTACTGACATTTAAATGTGATCTAGTCTCAGGCATGTTGTCATTAATATTAAAGCAATGTGAAACTAGGACACAGGCCCATGCTGCATTAATGAAATTCTTATCAAATTGAAGTATGTTACCATTGTCGGAATTAGCAATGCAGAAATGCTAATACGATTCTCCATGGATTACAGTTGCATATTCCACTTTGTTAGAGCTCTGGTGTTATGATGACTACTATGAAACTCTGGCTGCAAAATACTGACCTAGCAACTTTGTAAACTTTGAAATAACCAGCATACTTATCTCTACTTAGCCAGATGTGAAACTATATTAAATTAAAATCAGATAGAAAAATGCATTAAAACTCCCTCGGTGTATTTTAAAATGTTGAGATGACATAAAATGATAGTATTTCTTGAAGTCAGAATCCTCCATGTCTTACTCATGTGATTAGCCCAATGCTGTCTGACAGATCGTTCGTTTAAGAAGGGTGAAAGACATTTGGCCTTTAAGAACTCCTCTTTCCCTTCTCCTGCTGCCAACAGTTTCACACCACATGCAATGTATGAACAAGGAATAGCATTTGTGACATACACAAAGTTAACCATATCCTCCTCACCTGTGCGTGGGTAAAATCCACTCTACAGTATTGCAGAGCATTCCTGGTAATTCAGGAAAGATGTGGACCTACCAAAAGGTATTAATAAGCAAACAGCATGAATGATCAGATCTAGAAAACTTGATCAAAAGACAGAGAAAAATCAGGACTCAGTTTGGACTGAGGGCAGGCAGGATAACAGTCTCCCAGTATATAAAGGGCAGTTGTAAAATGAAATGCAAGGTTTCAATCTCACTATGCAGTCTGAGAATGGAAAGAGAAGTAATGGCTTAAAAAGCAGCAGGGGACAAGCAGAAAAGACTTGAGGGGAAAATACAACTTTCCAGTGGCAAGTTCAGCCAGGTAACGAGGCAGACTGCATGAAAGCATTGTAGAATTACCACCCTTGGATGTTTCCAGAGCACACTAGGCAAGTATCTGTCAAGAACACAGGGAGCCTATTTGGTCCTGTACCGTACCCAAGAGACACAGTGGATGAGCCCTTGCAATTCCTTCTTGTGCTATTTATGATTACACAAACCCATGTGGGGTTCTCTTCAGAATGCAAGTATCTGTATCAGCCATTTCAAAGACCAACCGTTTGCTTTCCCACAAAGTAGATGACAGTAACAGTGACATTATCTCCAACACACACACACCCCGGTTCACAGGAGGACACACATTACATCCAGGATTAAAGTATTTGATTATATTGATACTCCAAGGTTTTACTGTTCAAAAAATCCTGTACCATTAGCTTTACATCAGTTAAATTTCAGAGAACGTACAACAGATAGAAAGGCAAATAGAGAAGTGACAGCTTTGTGCACAGAAGTAAAAAGAAACAATAAAGTCTTTGCCCTGCCAAATATGCTTTCTAAGGACTTAATGTTTACTAGTTTAGGAGGCTTGATCAGAGGGTTAGATGGATTTAACTCTTGGCAAAACATTCTGTCACGACTATTTTGCCAGCTGTAAGTTGTAAAGTGCTAAGAAATATGAATACAAAAGCAAGAAGGGCCATTTTAAAGCCTTTAAGTATCCATTTATATATCTCCTGCAGTGTTTATCTCTTAATTTTCCTCTTTTGTGACTTTAATGTGTAGATAATCACTGGTCCAAGTATCTGTAAATACAGTGCACTTTAAAACAGCACATCGTCTTTATAATAGGGGATCTCAGATAAACAATTCTTGGCTGGGCTCTGGAGACATAAAGAGAGCTCACTACAAAAGAGTGAAATCTAAAGCAGCAGAAGCAGAACTACAAAGAAAGCATTATGGTCACCATTTAGATTTACAGTAACAAAAGTTACGCATTGCAGATTGACAAGCGTAGCCTTGAAGAATAAATAAATTAAGGAAAGGGAAAGGTCAGCACATGTTCTGCAGTGACAGTTCTTCCTTACACTTTATGGGGGGGCTTGAACTTGTTCTTCAGCGCAGGGAAACTTCAAATCTGAAGCAAGCAGATGGGAACGTCTACCCTACTTGCCCATTTCCTTGTTTTATTTCTTTTTAGAGCTGCATTTCACTGTGATATGGGACTTCCCCACTTACAAAGATGAAACTATTTTTCTCCTCGTTTTCTTCCCCCTCTCCCTTTCTCCCCAGTCAGATAGTGCGGAAGGCAGAACAAAGAAACCTTGCTTAGAGGAAAATGGGACATCTGCATGCAGAACTGTGACACGATTTATTCTGACACAAAACAGAAACTAGACTTTCTGAAACTCCTCAGGGGAGGATTAAAAAATACCATTTACTCTAATCAAACTACAGTATCTAAATAACAAGGAAGACTGCCAGATTTTGCAGCACCTTGGACCAACAAGCAGGACCCCAGCTTGTCTCGGAACTGTGACCCCAAGCAGGATTCCTGATGCTTCTCAAGTCCTCCAGCTCCAGAGTTGCATCATCAGTAACCTGGGAGCCCTGAGACTCCTGTGAGGGGGAAAATTTGAAGCTTCCTGCTCCAAATCCAAAGCTGAATCTACAAGAGCCCTCCCTGGAGCTCAGGCTCTCCCAGATCTCCACCTCCCAGCTCACGGGAAGCAGGCTGGAAGTCTTGAAATCACTGACTCAGAGGCAATGCATCTAGCACAGCACATCTTCCTGGAAATTAGAAAGCTCAGAAGGTTCTCAGGCTTGATTTTTGCTGAAAGTTTATAAAAGCATATAAATATTTGGGCTTCAATAAACGGTGCCTTTGAAGACCAAGACACTGTCAAAAAGTCCCTGCCCATCTCTAAACATGGTTGACCTTCACAGTGGGAACTAAGTGGCCACTTCAATATTTGGACACTTGCTCAGTATCCAAATACAAACAAAATCACAAACATAACACTTTTCCAATATTAGTTTCTTTAGCTGCACAGCTACACTGCAGCAGCCACAGGACAGACAGAATAGCAAATACAAACAAAATTAGGATATGGCAGAGTTACATAACCACTGCTTTGACTTTAATTCTAGCTTTCGGCTGCTGATCAATAGTTGTTAGTTCATCGTTATTATGCTGAGACAATACAAAAATAACTTTATTAAGAAGCATTCCATCTGTATTCCCTGTGTTTGAACAGATATTGACAGCTGGCATAATGCGTGAGAGTCCTCTTTTTCCCTGTCCTTTGTAAACCCATATCTTGGAAATTATGTATCCATCAGTGTTGCCATGGTGACACCCCCATTAGGTCGTCCATGACCTCCCAAGACACATGGCACCTACCCATAATTCTGCACAAACCACATCAAAGAAAACTAAAACCAATCACCATAAGGATTTGTAATTATTATTTTAGTAATTAAATATATATTGGAAGATACACATTGTCTAAGGGATTGAGGACAGACAAGAGGGTGAAGAGATCTGAATTCTGCTCTGAGTTGGCTGACTACTTCGACAAGTTCAAGTTTCAGAGGTGCTGAGCAGTTACAACTCATCATGACTTCAAGTGGAACTCTAAATGCTCCACACCTCTAAAATTCAGGTCCTTAACCGCTCTGTCCTTCATTTTCTGTTTTGCAAAACACAGTCACTTTTGCAAATAATTTTGTGGTTTCTATTCAAAATGAACTACACAATTACACAGTATTATTTTTACACTTAATAAAGCACAGATTGTATAGCAATATAATCCACATGTTTATTATTTTTCAGAGAAGTATAATGTTCCTAATCAGAAAATTGTTTTACTTCTTTAGCAATTTTGAATCTGTAAAAAGAAAATAAGGAAGCTTGGAAATTTCCTTTGCATGTCACAGATAATTCTCTTCCTAATTACCTTACCTCTTCCTAATGAACCCTTACTTCATTAAGTCTGTTCAGGGGGTAACACATACCTGAAACAACCAGCTCTAATAGCTTTTTGTCCCCATGTATAGTATGTTGGATTTCAGCTGAGCTAAATTGATAAAGTGATAGTATTGCATCTTCCTAGATGATTTATAAAGACAGGATTTACAAAGGTGGGGAAGAAAGCAGAAATTGGAGATAAGGAAAAACATATCCAAAAATAAACAGCAGAACCATTTGGACAGGTTGCAGGTAAGCTGTGGGTAAGCCTTTTCTGAGCTCCTTAACATTCGTTAACATAAGCATTCTTAACATAAGGACTGTATGTACATAAACATATATACATGTATATATGCACGCATGAAGCAACTGAATAATGAAGATTAAATATTGATAAAGGGCTACGTTCTTCATTACTAATGTCCACGCCAAGTGCTTTAACAAAGCTAGGTTTATTGCTTTGCCTACAAAATCATCCCGTCAGGATTACCTGAGCTAAGGCAGCTCCACAGCCACATTGAGACCTTCCCATTTCCTCAGAAGTTAAATACTCTGATCAACAAAAGGGGTGAATTTCCTGAAAGGAATTCAATCGTCTTTCTCCTGCATGGCTGCAGAGTTTTGCGATGGGCCTCCATGAAGATGCACATCATGCCATGCAAAAGGCAAGGCCAGGTACAGCTCTGCACCCCAAAGCATCACACAGTATTTCCTCTTCCGTGCTTGGAGACCATTTCCGCAATTAAAAAATCCCTCTAGGGCAAAGGGAAGACTTTAGGACTTGTGCCTCAAGAGATGTCTCTCCATCTCCTACCAGCACTGCTATGTGGCATCTCAGGTCCAAAGATTAATTTGAATTAATTCCTAAGAATTATAGTGGAAAATGCACAGCAGGAGCAAAATACCATTTTGCATGATCTGAATCCAATGACTTTCTTTAATAAAGACAGACTTGTGAGCTATTTCTACCACTGACTGTTGTTTAACATCATGGAGTTAATTAGGTCAAACCAATAATCAATGCATCACCATCTACACTGTTAACACCAATAGTCTGTGGTTAGTTATTTTAGGCAGCACACATGATTTAAAAGGAAGGCAGCTCACTGCACTAGGAAGGAATATTGTGGCTACTCAAAAGGAGTCAAGGTGTACTGCAGGTATGCTCAGAGAAGGCTTCAGCAAGAGTGAGGTTAGTACTAACCACATCTGTAAACTTGCCTGGCATCCTCACCTAGTTTCCAGATAGTATTTCTGCTGTCACTCAACTGGATCATGCACTTAGCGTGAGCTGTCCAGACTTAAGAACTGGTATAGCAAAAGGTTTGGGTAAATTACTTTTAAATTTAAGTGAGAGGTGAAAAGATTTAAGTTCAAAATCCATATTCAGTTCTCCATTATGCTAGTGTAAATCCACAATAACATTGTCAGAAATGTTATTTCAGACTCATACTTGCTTAACCATGATAAGAATCCAGCCTTGTCATTGGAATTCAGTTAAAGTCAGACATGGAGCTGTGCACCTTTTTTTGTTACTAAAGGATTAAACTATGTCAGGCTTTTTACAATTCAGTGCCACTTTCAGATTGCCGACTTGGAACATGATGTAAAAATATTCAGTATCTACCCAGTGCTCTTTCATTTTAATTCAAAATATATGTATTCTTCATATCAAAAGTTTAATCGAAGTCCCTGGAATGCAGAAGAGCTACAGAGAATTACTGACATCACGTATGTAAAGCTTAGCCACAACAAGGTATAACAGAAATAGGAAAGCTGCCTACTGTCATAAATGAGAAAGGTATAATAAATGAGCTACAACTCCAAAATACTTACTAATAAGGATTAGAACCTGCAGCAAAGTATAATCGTTTCAGTGTGGGCCCAGCCTGCTCCCTGCTGGGCTGCAGATGTTCCATTAGTGTTTCGCTAAAAGCGGTGGCCACTAGGATTCAGTAGTGCAATGTGGTGCAATCTAATAGATCTACCTGTCATTTATTCAGCAGCAGATGGGTTAAAAACTTTTCATACCCAGGAGCTCCACCATTCTTAGAAAAAAATATATAAATGAAGCAAGCAGCAACTCACCACATCTTCCTGCCTGACGTTACATATTTCTCATGTGTCAAAGCATCAGCCTATTCAGATACTGTTGGGAACTGCAATCACACTATTTCATTTTCTTCATTTCAACTGAGTGCAGTCCAGCTGCTTCCTTGGCTTCTTCTGTATGTTTCCTTTGGCTCTGCAATCTCTGCTACAGCTTTCAAGACAGCAAACCTACAACAAACATCTGTGTAGGTTTTTAATGCAAACGTAACTTACCTGTTACACCTTACTTTTTAGTTCAAGAAACTACCAATATTGAATAGGAAATCAGGTTTTTTTGGAAGTTGACTAGCAATATATTCCACAGTATATTGTTACAAAGAATAGTTACACGTCTCCCATCTAATTCTAATCTAACACATCTTTAAAGATGACAAGTGCACATGATTCTAATAAAGCCCAAAGCCCAAAAAAATTGGGCCACACCATTCACCTTGACAAACAGATGCAACATTTTGACAGCTGGTCACCCTGGGCTTTTTCCTCTGCATCCACCCAAGTTTCATGCTGACCTATTAATTTTAATCACTTGCTGGACTTGTATTTAATGGTTCAATGAATACAATACACTGGTGATTTCTTTGCATAATCAAGAGGTTCAGTAAGCAAAATAACTTTTTGAACTTAATATAGCAAAGAGTTTCTGTAAATGTTATAAAAATTGTGTGCTTTTTCTTTATTAATAAAATTTTATCTAAATTATTTTTAAACTAAGCTTTATGACTTTCAACAGAACTATGAATATATTACGTGCCTCAGACCACACCATATCTCAATTCACATTCATTCTTCAAGATGCATATCCTTAATAAGAATAAGGAGCCTAATCCTGTGAGATAGTCTTTTTTTAAGAGAAGATGAAGCCACCCTTTTTCAGTCTCCTACCAGCACACTCAAATCACACTCTCGCTTTTCAGGAGCCTTTCATTCTATTCAAGGATCAGGTTCCATTTCCTGAAACTCTGATGGTTTTAAGACTGTAATTAATCCTACAGTACTATGAGCGCTAAAATCTACACCACTTCATAACTTGCACTGCGAAGAAAAAAAAATCATTTGTTTCAGCCAACCAATTTTGTGTGCTTCAAGAAAAAAGTGTATTTATAATGCATATTCTTAATTAATGCTTTCTGTATTCAGACAGCTCATACACATTTTTCTTCTACTTGAACTACTATGATTCCTCTGCACATCCTCTCTGTGTACACATACGCAGGCATGTCGCAAGAAGAGCCAGAGGCCACGAATGCATTGCAAAGAGCAAGTTTTATTTTAGTTACCTCTCTACTGGGGGATCTCCGAAGTCGCACCTGAGCTCCCAGGCAGAGGTGACACAAGCGGGGATGCAGGCGCTGGTAAGTTCAGCCCTGCTGGAAGGTCACTGGGCCTGCTGAGCTCGCCTGGATTTCAAGGCTTCAGGCAGCCTCCCGCTCTTGCTCACAACAAACCAGGAATCTCAGACATAGTGATAAGATGCCTAGAGTTTCTCACAGGCCTATGTTATCTAACACAGAGGTTCTACTCATCAAGCACACAAGGTCAGTAAAACAATTAGTGTGATGTATGTGCTTTTTCTACAGACAGGTGCAAGTCACTTTGAGCGTATTTACATTTCACTAACCTCCTCGCCAATCTTGCGCTATATTCCCATACACTCTCTTCGCTGAAAGTCAGAGAAAAATTTAAAAACTCGAAGAAGAAATTAAACTATTACTGCACAAAAGAGCCAAGGTAGAGTAAAATGAAGCGAACTGAATTTTAACATCAAAACTGTGACAAAAAAGACCATTCCTTGGCCGTTTTACAACTACTTCAGAAGCTGATGAATAGGAAATTACAGTAAAGCTGCTCAAAAGTTAAAATTCCCTTCTCACAGCAAATTCTGACATTTCAAAGAATATTTCGTTCTTGTTAAGCTTAAAGGGGAAATTTCAATTTTTCCTCTACCAGAAAAAGGATCCAGATTCTCGGTTCTCATCAGGAAAACTACAAATCAGAAATTTTAACTTCTCTAGCTGATCAAGCCCTTCTTCTTTGGTAAGGTGACCACACCTCTTTGAAAGCTCCCTAGGTTTCCATGCTCTTGAATTCATGGTAGGCAATCTGGAAATGCTAAAAACGTCAATTTAGGTTCAGCTTCCATGTGCCTCCAACCTCCCTGTTGTGAAGCTTTGATTCAATCAGAACTTTGCTAAAAGCTGGGAGCCAAGATCCATCTGATGCATGAACACCCAGCCTTCCTTCGGGAGCTTCAAATCTCTGATCTCACAGCAGCACACTGAACACATGCTGGTGGCAACTTCAGGAGGCAGCTCTTGGGATCCCGGACAGTGAACAAAACCTCCAGACCTGCAGGACCAAAGTGAAATTTAACATTTTGAGATATATCCATAATTATTAAAAGGTAATAAACTTTTCTGATTTGAAAAAAATTATTATTAGGCATCCTTCTGTCCATAGAAGTTCCTTGACTGGTTGCGTTGAAGACCCAAGAGCTCCGCTCAACCACAGAGTGGATACAGGACAGAAATGGGGGTGGAAGTTGATGCAGCATCACTAACTTATTAGCACATATGTCAGAGCCAGACTCTGAATTCAGTAGAAACTGGATGAAGACTCCTTTGAGCCCTGCTGATGATGAAGACTCCTTTGAGCTCAGCTGATGAGGGCATTCATACACCAGGAGAGTACTTGGACTGTCTCGGCTACTGAGCAGCTATGAGATGATAACATGTTTTAATCACTCTTACAGCAGCTGGAAAGGAGCCAGCAATCTACAGATAAAGGGCTACAAGTGACTTAAGGAATCCATTAAATATGTCCGATTGTTAGCAGTATCCAAGATTAACGAGCGAAATGAAAGTGAAGAGATAACACTGGTAGGTGACAGTTTTACTTAATCAAAGAGCCTCTGGGGCCTGTAGAAGTACATCAGGGTCACAGGGATTTATTTTCTTCCTCGTTTATTTAGACAGATCTGCTTTGCAATACCGGTATACAAACTCCTTATATTTACACCATACAAAAGCTGTATTAGAAGACAAGGGCAAAGGTCTCATACTAATAGCTCAAGCCCATGACTGGCTGTCAATTTGCGCTCCTCACAGTCTTCCTTGCTGGTTTTGGATTATTTGCTGAGGCAATCCAGGTACTAAGCTTACCTAGACCTAAGGGAAGATGATAGTCTCTCTGCCATCAATGGCAATAAGTACATTATATCACATTTAATTTGCATTTAGGCACTTCACACCTTAAATGTAATATATTGTACTATCTAGAGGTCTCTAATTATCCTATGACCGAAGGGTAGGATTAGGCTTTTTTTGCTGAAGCACTTTGGCTAGGTGCTTAAGGCAGACTGAATGAAATTTAGGATGTGGCTCAGCAGAGCACCAAGCAGAGCTGGGAGCTCAGATCCCAGAGCAATAGAAATCCATTAGTTGAGAGTCTGATACTTTGCAGTCTGTGAAATGGGAGCAACTGTACTTCCTGATTTCACAATGATATTAAACTATATATATTAAAAATTATTCAAATACTCAGTCCATGAACATAAGGAATCTCTAACCACTATGTGTTATGAAATAATGTTACAGCAAATATTAATATTCAAAAGTTTAAAAGTATCTGAATTAAAGGATATTCTTGGAAGCAACTTCATCTAAATTTTTCAAGGTCACCATTTATTCTTATACTTTCCAAGTTTGGTACTCAGGTGAGAGACTCCCAAGAACCATTTTTTTTTAAACAACAAGAAATTTTCAGTGGAAGGAAATATCTACCCCAGGGGAAAAAAAAAATAGAGAAAAAGGAGTTACTTGAAGAATAACTCCTACTAAAGTTTTGTGAGAATAAATTAGTTAAGGCACTGATTATGTAGATAAGTGCTCTTGAGTATTTCTATAAGGAAATTAATAACCACATATTCAAAAGAACTGAGTAAGACTTGCATAAGGGCTTTATTAGCATGCTGCCCTCCATTACCAAGTTGTTGACTATCTGCGCATCTACTGCATCCTTTGTCTCTTGGATAAATTTAATCAGACATGAAGAACACGAGCCCATCCTACGGGTCACTGCCTGAAATTCCCCGAGCAACAAAGTGAAGAAAACTATTGAAAGTCGGTGGCAGGCAATGTGACTTCCTGCAATAGGGACAACAAGACAGTACGGAAATGGGCATCAGGTTCTCAGTTTTAGCAAAAACATTCACAGGAACACAGAAATCCCTTACAAAGCAAACATTTTTTCCCCAGTATTCAAGCATACAGAATATGGTTTAACTAACAATCCAGAATAGTTCCTCTGGCAGGATTATTGTATATACTGTGGTAGATTAAAAGCACTTATTTGTATATACTGTGGTAGATTAAAATCACTTATGTCGATTCCAGAAACAGTAAGTAGATTGCTCAAATTGCTGTGACAAAAATTGCAATGATTATTCAAATTCACAAGTAAGAGATTAGCAAGTACCCCTTTTACATTCCTCTTAAGAAGATGGTATACGAAAAAAACCCTATATTTTCAGGTGGTTTCCAATGGGCATATAATATTTAAAGTATCTATTTTTTTGTGGAATGATAAAGCATTCACAGTGAATTGAGAATATGCACTAATTTAGGAAAATTATACTTATGTTTGCTCTAGCTCTACATTCTGAAGGCATTTTTAAGTCATTCTAGGAACTAGTAGTTGAACAGCACAGAATGAAGCTTCATAACTAGAGCATGTTACACCTGGGAAAAGTTCCTTGATGAGCAACGTTAGCTGTTAAATGAGGAAAAAAATCCCATTGATTATGGTCATGAGTCCAAGACAAGCTTAATTAAAATCAGTTGAGAATTTTCAAGAGAAAGAAAAAAATGAATGCAGCAAAGTGTTATCTCTTAATTATACTGTGGAAATTTTCTCTAATTGATACCTGTCTCATGTTATTATAACTAAAACAAGCTACAGATCTCAGCCTATAAACATTATTTCACACTATCAGCCCTGGAGCTTAAGTAAGGGATTGCCCTTTCTCCTTTCCCTACTCCCTCCACAGACTTCTACCAGGACTGACAGCCACATTCGGCTTTTCTTTGGTAGCTTTTGTCTTTTTTTTTCTTTTTTTTTTTTTTACTGAAATCTATGAATGGTGTTCTAAGACACGGCAGAAAGCAGGAGCAGCAATTCTACCTGTGGCTCTTCCACTGACTGACATGATCTGCCTGGGCATGTCACTTCCACCCTTGTTTCCCAGTATTTAAGTGTGTATGACCATTCTTTAACTGTTCAAAACATTTCTCAGAGAGTGCCAAACACTACAGCTGGTCTAAATATAGATATCTTTACTTATACATTATAAAATGCTTGGGGTTGGAAGAGACCTTTAAAGGTCCAACTGGGAGTTAAGCAAAGAGTACAGTCTTACACTCTTAGTATTTAATCTCTGCATTTTCCCAACAAGCTGCAAGGGGTCTCAAATGTTGAGCAAGCCAGTTTGACTAGAAAGCAACTCAGCAGTTCCAAATGCCAAAGCCATAAAAAAGAACATGACTACTGCACAGATACTAACTGCTGCTGAGTGCTCATGTATTATTGGTGACTTGATTACTCTCATGACTTATTCTTCCAATACAAGAGATCTTTGGCATCATATCTACATACAGCTACCATCTTCCTTGAAGAGGTCCAACAGTCACAACTGCTGCTACTGAAATCCATCTACCAGACATATTTCTGCTCAATTTTTTCTGCTCTGTACCCTCTTCGCTCTTCTGCCCTGCCCCCCTCCCCCCATATTTTTACATTAATTCTGTTCGAAACACAGAGGTAGAAACTAACTCTGATGTCTCTGGTCAGATGTAAAAATGCACCTGCACAAAGTTCACTAAAAATTAGTGACTAAGATTCACAGCCTGTTGCCATACCTTATCCAGGGTCTAGCACAATTTGGATGCTTAAGAAGAACAAATTCTAAATTTTTACTGGGACTTTTAGTAAGGTAGCACAGCTAAAATCAATTTTAAAATTATAAATACCCTTCTCTTGGTCACCCTGTTCTCAAAGGAAGAACTGGATATTAGGAGTCAACAAAATAACCCCCCTGATTCTACTGAACCACAAAACAAAACCACACTGTTCTCATGAGAGCTTCCTTGGTTTTACTTTCTGAACACAAGTGACTACTCAGACGTGTTAGCAGTGAAGACGTGGTCAGGCTGGTGCTAATAAGTTGGCAATCATCCTTGATACAGCACTGCTCATCAGACACTGCTCTTTCACACATTCTCACCACTGTTAGAAAAAGCTCTAAATGGCAATAAAGATGGTGTTTCATCCTGTTAAAGAGAGTTGGCTTGAAGCTTCAGACACCTCTGAGTCTGTGGTACCTACAGCTATGGAAAGGAACAGAGGCATTTTGCATCTGCTAACATCTTTTCCTGGTTTGTTTTCTGGTAGAAAACTATAAATAATAAAAACAACAGCTAATGAAGAAAGTTTGGAGGTTCTCTTCTAAATACCAGGGAATGTAACCAAAGCATAGGCCTCTTGTTAGAGTATTAGAAAAACTACTATTAACACCACTGTTCCACTTTAATTAACCAGTCCTCCATTTCATTATTAATTTTTTAAAATTAAAAAGACTAAAATCTTAAGCTGATTTCAGATAAACGTTCAGCCCACTGTACAGGGTAATAGCTATGTTAGGACTCTTTCCATCTAGGCTAATTACATGTATTGTAACAGGCCACTAATTAAAACAGCAAGTCATGCATAGCTACATTTATTAACTGTCATATTCATGAAAGAGGGGTGAAATTCTTACATAGCCTCCTCTTCTTTTCACCCTGTCAGACTCTCTAAACTTGAATACCTCAAGAATTGAATGGAATAAAGGTCAGATAAGCATCAGGCATTTTGATAATCTTATTGGAAATAGCAACGGTAGCAACAATTTTAACAGCAGAGCGACCTGAAGGCTTGTTGTAGCTTTTCACACCAAAACTGCTCTGGCTGAACCTCATGAAGGGCTGGGGATGTGCAGGTGATTGACAATTCAGAAGAAGGTACGGGAAGGCCTTGTGCTGATTGCTCTTAATAAACCCTCTCTGGCCCGTTCCTGAGCCGAAGCAACAAGGTGGGGAGTGAAGCATCCCCAGCATCCCCAGGAAGGGTCCCTGGTGGGACAACACAGGCCAGACAAGAGAGAAGGGCACATCAGCAACGTTACCTGAATATTTCAGCAACTTCCAACTCCATATTGCAAATACCTACAGCAGCCGACATTAGAAAAGCAAGCAGAGAAACATTGCAGAAATGATCTGTAAGGGCTGAAAGGGAAAAAAAAGTTGTGGAAGAATTCAATCACTGACGTTTTGTAGAGCACAACACTTCATTTGAGTCGACACCCCTTAAAATGTCATGGCAAGTAGCTCAAAAAAAGCTACATTTCCAAGAAACACTCATAAATTTGTGCTACTCAAAGGCAAAGCCAAAGCAAGTTTCAATGGGTTTTTTACAAAGTCAGTTATAAAACCTCATTTGGGATGAATACCTCTTAATACAAAAGTCAGTTCTCAGCACTTTGTAGATGCTGTCTTGTTTTAATATATAATACAATAGAGTTTCTACTTTACATGGTGAATTATGTATGAATATACCCATGGTGATTTATATCATTAGTTTTTCTCAAAAACAGTTGAGTCAAGTGAATAGAGTGAAAGATACCACACATCTCTTTTCATTCTCCTTATTCTTTTGGAATAATCTAAATTTTGGATACCCCTGAATGGAGCTGAGATTACCAAATATATCCTCAAGGAACAGCATTCTCAATCTTTCAATGCCAGTGTACACAAATGATAGAAGAGGAAAATGCCAGGGTTTTGCAGTACTTCCAAATCCAATCATATTTTCATTTAAACCTTCCATAGTATACTATTTACTCTGAAAAGTACATTAAAGCCTTGGACTTGTTCCTTATTTGCTAAATTGAAAACTAAAATTGCACCTATCTAACACAAGAGCCAGTGGGAAATATCCTTATAAAAACGTGTTTTATTAAAAATTATCTTTAACCAAAACCTAAGTGCTTTATGGAATTTCTGTATCAATAAGCTTTCACTGGTAACCATGGTTATCCTGGAGGTTCTCATGACTTCTAGGTCTTCCTGCATGGAGCCGATAGGTTGAAGCCCAACAGCTGAGCAGTGGTTTCTCTGAGATCCCCCTGACACAAGTCTGTGCAAGGACAGACCATCCTGAGGTCTTGGAACTGCAGCTGGAGCCAAGTCCTTCTGTGGTTTTCCATAATGGGAACTGAAAGCCTTCAGCTCGGCCAGGTCCTAGACTTTGGGAACCCATCTCCTCTCACATGTCCCATGAAATCTGGAGGCCCAGAACTGCCATCGCGTGTGACTCACAGTAATTTACGCTAACTTCACCATGCCAGAGCACAAAAGGGGAAAAAGCAAGACTGGAGGACTGAAAGACTGGGTAAAAGATTCAAAGATCTCTTCAACTCAGACATCTCTGTAACACCAGTCACCAGCATTCAACAACAGATGAGGTCATGAACCCAGACATCAGCCTGTGTTTAAAACACCACTGAACTACGTCTCTTTTTTTTTCCTTTATTAAAATTGCTTACTATTTAAAAAAACACCACCTGTCAATGATCTTCCAACTTCTGAATACATTTGAAAGCTACTGGAAAATGAAGTATAATGAAAGGTTTTGTTTATCATGATATGGGTAAGAAAGCTGGGATAAGGAACATTGTATAGAAAGCCTGTGTTTACAGGACTCCTAGGTAAGTTTTCAGGCCAATAACGAAAGAGACATTCAAATTTCAGCATGTTAAGCTGATGAAAGCATTGCAGTCTTTTCAGGCCCTTTCTTGTGACTGCTCTACAATATAAGAAAGAAAAGTCAGGTACATTCCCGAGATCTATCAGCTGCCTTTCTGGTCCAGCAAAAACATTGCCAAAAGTCACTCATTCGTAGATGAGAAGGTGACATAGAACCATCTCTTAAAGGCTATTCTGACTCCCTCGATCACCTAGTGTCGCGGTTGAGACGGACAAATGACATAGACCAAGTTCTTCCAGGATGAAAGTAGTAGATGCCATTTATTGCCACAAGTGCATTTTTATACAGTTTTACCAATTCATGTGTCTCTTCACTATTGGTTACAAGTTACAGCGGTAATATCTCATTGGCTAATTTTGCTATCATCAATGTTACTCTTCTACTCCCTTCTCTCTCACGGGTACACCTTAATATCTCCGGATACTCCTTTACTCCCATCTTTCTCACGGGTAGGCCTTAATATCTTCAAGGCTAATTTCTGTTCCCATGCTCTCCATCAGGGAATCCACGGACCCACCGTAGTCCCCCACAATCCAGTGTTCTTACTACCCCAAGTAAATACCTGCAAGATGAATGCAAAACTAATGATAAGCTGTAATAAATGCAACAAATATGTTGAACTCTTCAGGATTCCCACCAACGTAAGAACTTAAAAATGAGAGAAAACTCAAACGAAATGTGCAACAGCTGACTGATTTAACTTAGTTTACATGTTCTAATGGTGTAATGAAAAAATATTTACATCATAAAAGCACTACAGATTGCAAAGGAAAGCAAGAATCCTTAACACAAAGAAACCAGGCAATAGAAAGAGAAGTATAGGAATTTTTGAGACAGAGAAAACGGGTCTGCATTTGAAACAATCTTTTGAATGGAAAGTAAGATAGTGAGTGCCAATACAACCCCCAAAGGCCTTGAAAACAAAGATATACCAGGTTCTGGAAATGATTATATTTTTATGTTAAAGGATGAAAAATAAATTTAATTAGTTAGCAAAATGCGATTTTATTCCATTTGGAGTCGTTTTCCAATACATTAACTTTCTCATTAGAATTCAGTTTTGTTTTGCTAAACCACTACAAACCCTGTGGCATAAAGAATCATCTAGAAGATGAGTTGTGCCCCAAATTACTGCAAATAATTGAATGCAAATTCTACACAGTAACACCAAATAAACAGAAGCACTTGGGGAGACAAGCCCAGCCTGACCGAGCATGCAGCCAGCATAATTAGCAGCATCATTCATATGTCAAAAAAGACCAACAGATTTGGACGTAGTGACTAACCAGTAGAAAGCAAGTTCAAATAGCCACTACTTTTTCCTCCAAGTCCCAGTTTTTCCCTTCTCGTCCATATTGTCCTTTTAGGTTGCTCATTCTCAGCCATGTTATAGGATGAGATTAAATGCAACACTCTGTTCTTCTAGTTAATTTTGCAATTTAAGATACTTTGCTCCATCAGTGCAAAGAGTCATCTACCTATACAGTTTAAGCATATATAAATGAAGCCATTTCAGTTCGTTCCACCTGCCTCTAACAGAAATGGCTACACTAACAAAAATAATGTTCCACATAGGGTTTTGGACAAATTTCTTACATGTCAGTGATCTAGAGTTCTCATCTATTAAAAAAAAAAAAAAAAGAAGAAATCAAAGGAAAACAGCTGATACAATTATACCTAAACTAAAAAAAATGGGAGTTGGAAATACCAGCTCCACTTCCAAGCCAAAATAACCCTCAGGCTAAATACAATTTGGGAACAACTGTGCAGAGTTCAACTTAATTATGTTAATCATTTAGATAACTGATTGCAAGAAGAGTATGGCTGCCATCTGTGAAGCAGAGCAAATCTAGCAAGGAGACAGATAAAAAGCTTGTTTGTCCCTGTGGGACAGAGAGAAAGGAGAGAGGTAATTACTGACTGCAACACACAACCACTTCAGCTGGGAGAAGGGCATGGTGAAAATTGTATGTGCCAAAACCAACATTTACACTAAGTCTATGAATTTTAGGCTTTTCTTTTGATGATATTTCACAGGTTTCCTGGCAAATGGGGCTTAAGGTGTTTGCCAGTAAGGTACCTATGTATTATTTAACTGACTCCAGAAGCAATGTAACAATTATCTGTCTATTGAGAGGGCTGCTACTCCCTGTTCCAGAACAACTTGTGAGTGCCCAATGAATGTGCGCAGAGCATAATCTCTTTTGTTTTTTCAGCCTGGCCTTTATTATGACAAGATGCTTGAGAAAAAGAAAAAAAAAAACCGCAACCGTTCGCTTGCTAGGTTCTATTCAAAACCAAGTCCAACTGGAATAAATTTTGAGAAGTACTATTAATTTTAGTCTGCCATTAACGTTCTCTTCCTTTTGACTTAAAAAAACAATTAAGTCCTCAGTTCATATGCAAGTGGTCCAATAATTCCACAGTATTTTTCAGGTAAAGGGGGAGGAAAATCTTGTTAAGATCTTCTGCTATATGGCTATGATTCATACCATAATATTTTTATTATTACTAACATTCAACGTTGAGGTGCTGTGGAGAATATTTTCAAGATATTGTGCCAGCACCATGTCCTTTTCTCTAGCTAGGTCTCCCTCTCTGTTCCTTCAGTGCCCCTGATTGAAACCAAGGACTGGTATTCACAGAATCACAGAATGGTTTCGGTTGGAAGGGACCTTTGAAGGTCATCTAGTCCAACCCCCCTGCCACAGACAAGGACATCTTTCACTAGACCATGTTGCTCAAGGCCCCATCCAGCCCGGCCTTGAATATTGCCAAGGATGGGGCATCCACAACTTCTCTGGGCAGCCTGCTCCAGTGTCTCACCACCCTTATCATAAAGAATTTCTTTCCTATGTCCAGTCTAAATCTACCCTCTTTCAGTTCAAAATCATTGTGCTTTGTCCTGTCACTATGGGCCTTGGTAAAAATGCCTCTCTCCACCTGCTCCACAGAAACTGCGCTGGCCAAAGGAAAAGGCCCTGTGCCATCTCTGTGTTTTGATTCCTCTGTTCACGATCCATCCTTTGCCATACTTTACAGTGTACGTTTCTATTGCTTGGCTTTTGTACTTTATGAAGCAATTTTAAATATTTAGGGTATTAGATTCTTCTAGAGCTATTCTGTTCTTATTTATTAAAAAAAAATAAAAGGTGACAAAAATCACATAATCACCTTCAAAACGGTTTCCCTCAGAACTATGTAGTGCCTTCCCAAATGAGACTGTTACATGATTCTGGACTTACTCTAGTTCATTTTTTTTTCTGTTCTGGGTTGTAACCACTCTGGAAGTGTAGAAAATGAAAAATGCCTATAAAAATGAATTCTCTGCCAGATCTGAGTACAGAAGCAAATGTCAGAGAAAAACTTTATTTGTCTTTTAGGACTCGGTAATGGCAAAGATCAGTCATACCACATGAATTCTGAATACATTGGTACTCAGGTATTTGCACAACACAGTGAAGAATGTGTGTGTATCTTTCAAAAGTTCACTCTAAGCAATTCTTTAACTTGTAATTTTGCATCAGTCTCTCGTTCCTTCTTGCTGGCACTGCAGGGCTGTTTGCACCTTAAGTGACTTACACCTCACAACTTTCTCTTTTCACGGTTCTTTTCAGAGGTCACTAATTTTTGTGTTAAGAATCAAGAGGCTCTGAGAAAGACACAATTCTATTACGTGAACTATAACCACAATCTGTGATAGTGAATATTGTTGTGTGGTTCTCAGATATTTCTAGGGGTTAACAGGTGCCATCATCATCAAGAGGAACACAATGCAGGATGCTGAAAAGGCTTTTCTAGTCTAGGTTGGGCTTAGGGTGCCTGAAATGAAGCAATTTTGAAATTATAACTTTTATGATCTCTATATATATCCATGCAGAGTGATACACCTCTAATATCTCTATGTATCTAAATATCACAGAATCACAGAATCACAGAATGTTAGGGATTGGAAGGGACCTCGAAAGATCATCTAGTCCAATCCCGCTGCCGGAGCAGGAACACCTAGATAAGGTTACACAGGAAGGCGTCCAGGTGGGTTTTGAATGTCTCCAGAGAAGGAGAATCCACAACCTCCCTGGGCAGCCTGTTCCAGTGTTCTGGCACCCTGACTGAGAAGAAGTTTCTTCTCATATTTAAGTGGAACCTCTTGTGTTCCAGCTTGAACACATTACCCCTTGTCTTACTGTTGGTTGTCACCGAGGAGAGCCTGGCTCCATCCTCGTGACACCCACCCTTTATATATTTATGAACATTGATGAGGTCACCCCTCAGTCTCCTCTTCTCCAAGCTAAAGAGACCCAGCTTCCTCAGCCTTTCCTCATAAGGGAGATGCTCCACTCCCTTCATCATCTTCGTGGCCCTGCGCTGGACTCTCTCCAGCAGTTCCCTGTCCTTCTTGAACTGAGGGGCCCAGAACTGGACACAATATTCCAGATGAGGTCTCACCAGGGCAGAGTAGAGGGGAAGGAGAACCTCTCTCGACCTACTAACCACCCCCCGTCTAATACACCCTAGGATGCCATTGGCCTTCTTGGTCACAAGGGCACAGTGCTGGCTCATGGTCATCCTGCTGTCCACCAGGACCCCCAGGTCCCTTTCCCCTACACTTTAGAGCTTTAAACTAGGCAAATTCATTTGCGATTGATGCCCTGTTTCTACAAAACATTAACTATTGAAGTTCTGAATCCTTCACTCTTAACTATTTCCTTTCAATCTCAAAGGAATTTTTTTCCCATATGTTTTAAGAAGTTTAAAGACCTTCCCATCACTGTAATGACATCCTCTCCTAAAACTCACACCACCACAACATCACTCTCATTCTTCTAGGAACTTCCAGTACCTTCTGCTTCAGTCCTTGCCTGTTCCAACCCATATTCAGAGCCGGGACTGATAAAGCATTTCAACCTCCAACTTGGTATCAGCAGGCACACCAGCGGAGTAGTATTTGCAGGTGAAATTTCTCCCCATGTAGTCAGTGCTAGGCCAGCTCTGAAGGCAGCCTGCACCAATTAAGCTGCCATGGGTAGGCAGCAGCAATGCATTTAAGCTGATGGAAGCATCTTTTAGAAGCCACTTAGCAAGATTCTTGCCGCAACAGTGTCCTAATTCCCACAATGTTGCTTATTAGCTCCATCAGGGCAGCAATAATGTTATTATAATAAACAATAAATCTGCAGCAGAATATAGCTAAGCCTGTATACCTTTACAACTTGCCAATAACCCTCATTTTATGGGTCAAAGTGCAAAATGACATTAGGAACTTTCAGAAAGCAGCAAGTTCTGCCCATTTTTTCCTTTGACAGTAGAGATATTCTTTGGTTTTGATTCTTAAGACTCCTCCAGAAGTGCAGAATAATGTAACAGTGCTGTGGGGTCCAAGTGTGCCTTTCACTTCAGCTGTCAGTTCAGTGAATGAGAGCAGTGCTACACAGCTCAACTTAATTAATTTGATTGAGTTTTTTGGAAGGCTCTCACCTGGTACCTAAAACTGTATGAGAGGTGATTTTCGGGGGTGATATTTGCCTTAAAAGGGTTCATCTTACCGCATCATTTCTTCAAAAGCTGATAATCAATACACTGTTAAACGAAAGCTATATTTTCAAAATTTAAAGAAGGGATTAAGCCTACAGGGCTATATTGACAATGCATACCTTAGCAATGCACTGAAAATATACTTTGAAAGCAAATCCTTCATGATACTGAGGATGAGAGCATGGTGACTTACTTGAATTCCACCTTGCATACCATGAGGGGATGTATATGTTCTGCAGCACTGTTGTCATTGCTATTTAGAGGACATCACTGTTTTGCTTTGTTACAAAACCTGCTGTGTGATCTCAATAAATATCTGTGCATGCTTAGTCTGTTAATGATGCAGAACAAAGAGAGTCAATTGGATTTTCTCCCATTAATACTATGTTGGTGTTTTGTGGATTATTTGAGAAGAGGTTATACATAATAATCTGGCAAGTAGGCTAGACGAACCATTTCTAGCATGTGGTTTTCTTACAAACTCACATTTTATAGCTGTTGTGCCACACCATTGATCAGCTAAACTGCATGGACTGGAAAGCATTATTTAAGAGATCAATAAGGGAAAAAAAATCTCCTCTTAATGTCTTCTAGGAGCAGAGAGGACAAACTCGACACCTTCCTAGTATTTCAGAACAGAAATGAACAGGACATAAAATAAGAGGATATCTATGAAGCAAACAAAATTTCAGAGGCAGTGTCAAGAACAAAGGAAACAATCTTCAATATGTAGATAGCTTGAAGGTCTCTCTAAAACAAGCAAAGTGGCTGGGCAGACTAAGGAAAAGAGAGGATGCTCCAGTTCAAGAAGGCTGAAAGAAAGTGGAATATATTCATTTCTCAAACCCTGACAGCCAGAAGTAAACAAATGTTTCTTTTATAAAAGGTTTCTCTTTGACCCCCATTTCTGTAGCATTGTAAACAACATCTAGAGGAGATGCAGGAATAGAAGCATCCAATCCTGCTATCACTTGCTCTTAATGACAGGATACCTCCAGCCTCAAGTCAGGATTTCCCAAGCCAAACCTATCATGTGGCTAAGTAAGACACAGGCAACTACCTGACTCTTGCAAAAACTATATATTTCTGCCTTTCTAAGTTCTGTTTTCGAATGAATAAGTTCAGTGAGTAAGGTAAAATGATAGTGAAAAATAATTAATTCTAAACCCACAAATGAGGAAATAAGTTAAAAAGGAGAAAACTAAATGTAAAAAGGGCAAATAACTCCCTTTACTCTTTCTAAAACTCTTTCTTGACCACAGGGCTCCGTTAGAGGAGCCTGTGGATGAGGACAGGGAGGAGAAGGAGGAACAAAATCTGCAAAGTACTAAAGAAACCAGGAAGAGTGAAGGATAGATAAGTCAAGTCATAAGAAGGCACATGTAAAACAGTGAAGAAAAGACAAATTAGTACAAGAGAAATAGTATGCATCTTTCCAAAGCCCACTGCAAGTAAAGGAATGATCACCAACAAAGCCTCTTCATTCATGGTATTTCAGTGGGTACCTGACAGTCCTTAGAAGCAGCATCTATTTAGTCCCAGCAGAAATCAGAAAGATACAGCAGAAAAGAGAAGGGAAAGAGTAACGGTTTACGCTAGGGTCAGAGGCTAGAGTAGTGCAATATATCGTGTCTCTGTAGGTGAGGGATGTCAATGAAAACCCATGGGGCAAGAAGCTACATTTTTCTCTGATCTCCTTCAGATGCTAAGCTACCAGAAGAAATTGAAAATGGTATTAGTTGTGCTCAGGCCCCTGCCTTAAACTTCACTCGAAAGCAATTCCACAGGGATGGCTTAATCAAAAGCTCCACTGCTCCCATGACTTAGACGTGATTCAAGTGATCCACTGGAGAGACAACCTTGACTTTGCAGTTCTGGGCCCACTCCCACGCCTCACTGCTTTCCTGCCTCTCCAGCAACCATTCTGCCACACAAACATTTTTCGAAGCCCTTCCTTTCTCAGGGAGAATCGTTAAGGAAGCCTCCCTCCTTGTTTCAGGCACCTTGGTAGCCAGGCCAAGGGACCAGGGCAATTCACCCCCCACGCTCCCGCCAGCCTCCTCGGCCAGGCAGCGGCACAGGCCATGAGGAGACCTCCCCCTCAAACAGCATCCCCAGGCCGCAGCTTTAACGCTGAGGTCCCATTTATCGCACTGCAGTTTTACAAATAACAGCTGCCTGGAGACAATGATCTGGTCAGTAGAGACGAGCTTTAAATGTGGTCCATGATTTCATTCACCGGAGCTGAAAAGCAAAGAGGAGATGCCGAGTGGCTTTATAGCAAAACAAACCATTTTGCTTTTGGGTCATCAGAGTGCAGTGACAGAAGATAATAAAAACTCAATGTATCTTCTACCTGGTAGATGTTTGAAGATCTAAAACTGATGTAACGATGTTTGCTTTATTCTTGATAATGAAAGAAAATCTAACCCACACCTGGCAGCCCTGCTGGAAATCCCATTGCAGAGGGAAGAAATTAAATGGATATAGAAGGTCAAAACTGTATTTTCCCTCGTAAAGATGGTATTTCTGCAATCAGCACTGGGAAGTAAGGAGCATAGGGAAAGCATATATGCACCAAGAACAACTGTGCAGGTCCTCTTATGTAGCATCAAAAATTCATGCTTCATTATTCCAATTCCTTTTACGATCAGGAGAACTGCATAAACAGAAAATATGTTTACACCAGAAGTTCAGCTGGCATAAACTGGCTGAGCTCCATTTAAAGGAAAAGGATTTTGCCAGCTTACATTAGCTAGCTGTCTACATTTTATCAACACCCTCTGAGAACATCTTTGTTTTTGTCTCACTCTGATAAGATACTTTCAACACAGTTAAGTCACATTCAACTGTATCTTTCTTACTTAAGAAAACAGTGTTCTTCTGAAAGCCATTCAAAAATCAGAACAAAGGAAGACCTGCCTGATGGGCTAAAATTTGCCCACACAATTATGACTAATTACACGTACAGCTTCTTCAGTGGCATACAGTTATAAGCAGGATTTAGACCACAACAGGAGGAAACTGTAAGAACATAAATACTAGTTCTAGAGAGCAGTAGGGCATGATACGTATGTGTGGGAAACTGGTGAAAAGATGGAGTTAAATGCAAAGTCTTACCCCATTGAAATCCAATCAAAGATTGCATCTATTTAAGGTGAGGAAAAAGACTTTTCAAAAATATCCATTAAATTAGGGGGGAAGGGGTGGGAAGAAAGGAAAGATTTATTCTGCCTACCCCTTCTTCATCCTTCCGTAAGGGCAATAAATAGTTCTGTGTTCACGTGCCCAAGATAAGAGAAGACCAAAGTACAATGTTCTGTTCTGATTAATTCGAATCAGGGCTCTGACAGGATCTCCTGCGTCCAAAGTGAGCACCTTAGCACCTGATTAATTCTGTGTGTACCGTCAAATTCGTCTGTCACTTGCAAGAGGAACTGCAGTTTGTGGTTGCTGGAAAAGCATAGTTTCAGCAGTGCAATCTTCTCATTCCAAAAGATCCATATTGTGAAATTCCTAACCAGATTTAACTATTACCCAAAGTAACAAAAATTAAAGAAAAGCTGCATATAAACTGTATTAAGGTCTTTTGGATCAGGCCCAAGTGAGGGTGGATTCTTCCAGGCAGAGAGTGACTCTGACCTAAACAATGACTAAGGCAGCAAAGTCTTCATTCGTCATGAGTAGAATTCCTTCTAACGATAAACAGTAATTTTAGATCTAAGGTCGTAAAGTGATTAATAACAGAAGCCAGAAATATGTTATTTATTCAAGTATTTGTTGATCTTAAAAAACCCATCATCAAGATTACCTATAGTACATAAACCACAGAATAAGCTGAAGCGCTTCTGTGCTGTACTTCAGTTCTAAAGCAAGTCCATGCACTGTGGAATGTAAAAAGTTGATTCTGGGTTACTCAGGCCTAGATCCTCTTTGCAAAACTATTTCAGACAATAATGTCAAAGAGCAAGTAAGGATCAGAAGGGTCAACCATAGACACAGAAAATGGTTTCACACTCCTCAGATGGTTTGTAAATTATTTCTCTTCGCGCCTCTGGGCCAAAACTCACAGGCTTCCTCTTGGGTCGGCGAGCCTTAAAATGACCCATTGCTCAGGATTTTATCCATCAGATTCTGAATCAGACACAATAAAGGAATTCCACAACTTTTGGTACTGTTCTGTACTCCAGTCTCTCACAGTACATACTGAACTTGCAATAACATATTAAGTCCATACTCGTAATCAGTTCAGATATTGCAGTTTTTACAGTTGAAAAGAATGAAACTGCCAAGTGTCTGGCAATAATTCAGTATATTTCAATAGGCACTGCCATCTCCATCGGTAATTTTGTACAGGGGACAATTTAATTATTCCTACTGTTCTAGGAACAGTTTTCTTAAGACTTCAGCCATATACACTCCACACAGATATACAAACAAATCCTCCTCTTCTTCTGTCTTTTTCCTTTCCACTTTCTCATACTTCAAGCCATATGGTTTGTGATGGGATTTTGTATAACCCTGCCTTCATAGTTTAGCTAAAGTCAGAGTGGAAGGAAATTCAAGCTACAGCACTTACTGAATGCAATTCAATCTGATTTATCAGACAGGACTGTTGAAAAACCTCTTGGAAGATAGCAGCTCTTGGCTCACTCCTCATGTATTTTACAGGAATATCAGTATAACAAATTGACTTACTGAGTTTCCTGATATGACAACTCATTCAATCAAATCCTTCAGACAAACACATCTGTGAAGAGAAGCAGACCGTATCAAACAGTGCATTCCACAAACCACGTACAGTAATGTCTGCAAATAGGTTTACAAGGATGCATTTCTGCAGCCTGATGCTGCCAGACGTTAAAAAATACAAGATATTAAACAGATACATATGCACAGCTAGTCCGCTGTGGTCCAAACCTTTCTCCTAGTCAGGTAGATTGTGTTGATTTCCTGTACAGGTCAAAGAGGTATAGCAACCATGCATTACTGGCTGCAAGTCTTATGATCAGGAAGCACTTCTCTTGTCAATCTTGGTAATACATTTTTAATTTGCAACCTCACTTGCAAAGGAAAGGCAACATGCCAGATATTATAGAAATTATTAGTATTATAAGAAATCTATCAGTTTTGTAACAGACTCTTTGCACAGTTACTCCTTTGAACACACACACACACACACACATTTGCTATCACTATACCTTACCTTCCTCCCTTCACTGAAGCTTGGACAGAAGCAGCGTCAGTAAGCATCTCTCATTTTGAAGTCAAATAAGACACAAAGTTTACTGTTGATTTACTTTCAATTTGTTGGGCTTTGTGTCGCATCACTTGTACATGATCTATTTAAATTTTAAGCTTCTTCAAGCAGATACTGTTTCTTTATCTTTCTGTACAACTTCCAGTGTATTTTGGAGTTGTGCTTGCAGTAAACAGTAATGCTGAATGGACAAGACATTAGCAAAGGTTTTGGCTGATCCACTTCTCTGTGCATCCATTACTAAGTAAATATTTGCTAAAATTATGCTGTACAAGGGAAAGAAGTTACTGTTTTCAAGTTAAATGCACTCTCAATCAGGCAGGCTGTCTTTAGGACTTGAATTTATCAGTAAAGAACAAAATCTTCGCTGAACACCAGAAGCCTGCATTAGAACAGCAACAACACAGAAGTTTGAATAAAAACTTGCATGCACGCTAGTATAAAGAACAAATATTTGAACAAAGGACTTTCCATATATACAAGAACAAAGCACCACAGAACAAAGCTCTTTTTTTTATAGACCCTCAAATGCATTTTAAGAAACATACTGTGATTTAGAAAAATCTAGTGGAGATAAAAACAGGAATTGAATCATGGAAATCCCGTGGCTTCTGTATGCAGCACATTTTTTGGTTAGGACATCACAACAGCACTAAAAATTCTGAGTCTCTGGGAAAACAAATAGTCAAGTCTATTGAAAAAAAGAACACTGCTGGCTCAGGAGCAGTTTCTACTGAGATCATGTTAAATACTACAGGGGCCAAGATAAAATGAAAATAATGAATTCCCTTCCTAGTCTTTTCCCTAAGTGGAATTCTGGCGAATGCTCTCGTAGGTCTGGCAGTCACGGCCGCCAGCTGCGACCAGGGATGACCAGGATGAGAGGACATCATGCGCAGGGCCTAAGCCTGCACCTTGGACCATCTTTGTAAATGCACCCAAGCAACCTGCCACCTCCCTCTGTCAAAGGCAACAGTGCCCACATACAGAAATAAGAATAAAAGATGGGAAATTTTAAGGTCACGTTTTAGAAGATACTAAGCTGCATTGATATGTAAGAAAACAGACTTTATACTCATCCAAAACAGGGTTAAAATTATGTCAGTGTATTCCATGGGCATGCTTGGTATTTTGTATATGTTGTTTACATAAAAACTGCCAGGTTGTTCAGATTAGATTTAATTCAAGCATCCAGGCAGCATTTTTCTTTGGAACTTTGCTATGAATTGTATTTAAAATGAAACCACAAATGCATAAACAAGGAAGGCAACGCTGGTGGCATGACTTCAGGCTTGCTGGGTGGATTGCCAGACCTTTGGCACCTCACAGACACCCCGTAGCGAGCAATGGCAGGCGCATGCATGTCCCTCCCCGTCACAGTCACGGCTCCTGGGAGAACTGGCATCTTATCCCCTGCGCTGCCTCCATCTCCGGATTCAGACCCCTCAGTCGCATTCTGGAGTCAGAAATGTCTTTATCTTTAACACAAGATAAGGAAAAGGAGGTCATGTCTAGTGCTCAAAGATGAGAGGTAAGTTTTGCACCCAGTGACAGTGCACTTCTTTGAGTCTCCCATTCTGAAGCCACCTTCCCTAAATAAGCTTTATCAGCCGCAGTGAGGATGGGCACCCAATTAGCCCTTGACAAAGCAGTAATAAAGGAAGAGATCTTTAAGGCATCTGTAATAAAATGTACTTGTCATGGTTATTTGTCTATATACTCTGATAATGATTTGAGGACCAAGAAAGACTTTTTTTTTTCTTTTTCATTAAAATCTCTCACATTTCACCTTTAAGGCATTATTGCAAATTTTATCTTGTTAACTGACTGTTCATATGGTAATCATTTTACACTACATTAAGTAGTGTTCTAATTTGTTTTAATGCCCTCACTTAACGGGAACAAAATGCAGCATATATAGAAAGCATTAACTCATGCTTGTCACCTGGTTTTAGGTAAGAAGGGTGTGTATAGGTGAGGGAGAAATATAGAAGGAATATATGTGCAGGAGAGAATGAGAAAAGCAACATAATAAACTGTCAAACTGAGAAGAATGAAGGCGAGACACCAATCCAGCAGGCATCAATTCCACATTGTTATGTACATCCCTGAATGCTTTCTGCTGCTTCAGTCGGGCTGAAAAACAGCAAGATACAAGTAAGAACCTGATTAAACACATGACTGAATACACCAGGGATGACAGATTCAATGAACGTGTTTCTTTCTATTTAGACAGGGGAATCATCTTTAGTTTTGTGTGTGTGAGTAGTAAAGAATCAGGAGAGGTGGCGAAGCACCCGTCAGTCAGAGCTCCATCCCCGCACCATGCAGTGGCTCCCGCCGTGGCCCCAAGTCATCTGCAAAACCCAGACAGCACCGAAGCAGGGGGCATTCTGTCCCCGACACATTTCTTCTGCTCTTGTAGGGATCTGACTCCATGTTTGACTCCATCATAGTTCATTAAACCATAAGTTAAGAACAAAAAAGCAGTAAAGCAGCCATGTCATGAATATTCAAAGTTCCCTGCAAAAACTCAGAGACTTGGAACTTTTTTGTACACATTTTCAAAAAAACGTTAGCTCGGACCTTTATATGCAATATTACCCTATAAACACCATAATAACAAGAATATTCGTCCTTGTATGTCCTACTCATGTACACTAAAGCATATTAATGGCTCAAAACTGAACAGCATAAATTGAACTCACAGCTGTTTGCATTCTTGTTGGTCGCTCTCATATTCCCAGAGCTACCATTTGGAAACTATTACTTTCTGTCACTTGCTACTCTCCTGCAGAATGTCTGATGAAGTACGTAGGTCAACTTTCTGTCTTTGTCTTAGAAAGAAGTGCTAACATCTTTTCATGACCTGATCTGACTTTTATTGCTGTACCAACATAGTTACACACTTCATGATATTAGATTTTGAGAGAATTCCACACTTCACTGAGGACACAAAAATATTGTAGAAGGACTGAGATAAGCTATAGAGATAAAAAAACTGAAAGAGATTTTTTTTTTTTAAAGCTGCAGATTTAAATGTGTAGATATCTCATTTGCCCTGTGCAGAGAAAGAGAAGAACGACTTGTTTCTTGCACAAAACTCTCAGTGATACAAGTGAGAATTTTTTACTGCACTTACATTTAAATAAACCTGGTTAAGGAAGTTAACCATTAAACTTCTCAGCATCCTTAAAGCATGACACCAACCAATACATACCTGTAGGAAGATAAAAGCACAGTCTAGAAACTTGACACTGAATACAGAAATCACCCAAGTTTTATACTATAGGTCCAAATAGCACTTAAGTTCTATCTTCAGTACGCTCTACAAGTGTAACAGGTACTCAAACCAAGACCTGAATTTTTTCATTGCCTTTGTCTCATACTTGCCACTTGCCTGCAAGAGCTTCTCCTCATGACATTCACCAAAAACACCCTTGGAGGAACGTGTTCTCCTCGAAAACAGTCTATGCATGACCTATTTCCCTAGCAAGTGGAGGTTCCTGGGTAGCAACTTAAATTAAAAAGCTACCCAAAGGTGACCTGCTTCCAAACATTGTAGAATTTGACAAGGGAAACAAGCCTTCTTTCCTTCTGTATCATGAGATCCCTAGGGCTGGAGGTCTCCCTCTCCTCAGCTGCTGTTTTCAGAACAGGTTATCATCAGTTTTCATTCCTCCTCAAAAATGGCAAAAACACCACCACAGCAAATGAGAATTTGTCATCCTTTCCCCCTTCCCATAGACTTGCAATGTAGCCCTTCAGAAAAATATGCAAGTTCTAAGCACTAGAGACATGCTAATACAAACAAAAATTTACTAGAAAGAGTTGGCAGGTGGAGTAGTTGGAGGTGTTGGCAGAAAAATCTTTTCTCAACATTTTCCAAAATTCCAGGTTATTCTTACCACTTTCATTTCTAGGGTTTTCCTTACTTGAGGTACTGAAAAGGTTTGATTTGCAGGGGATGAGTGTCCAAAACTTCAAACACTCAAGCCTGTAACAGACAGCACACAAATTGTTCTGAAATTTTTTTTGCTATATTTTAAAATTTCTGTAACTTCGTTGCCATTGTTGCTGCACAGCATGCCCATCCTATAGCTTATATTTGTCAGGAGATTGTAACAAAGCTCTTCCTGACACACACCTCAGGCAGAGCTGTATACCTTTTGGCAGCAGATGAAGATGGAACAGAAAGCAGGCAGCAGAAGATAAAGGCAGCTCAACTTAAGCCCATGAAAATTAAGAAACTGGGCTTTCTGCAAAGCTATTCGACATGGTATAACATTAAAAATCACCTCTTTTTCACCCCAGCACAAAGTACAAAATGACAATGCATTCCTGAAAAGCCTAACAGACGTAGTCACGAGGAGATGCCACTGTCAGCAGTAGTCAGTTACATACTGTAACATCATATATGAAAGGTTTCCATTTCTTTTAACCTAAGTAGAAAAATGTAAACCTATTTATGCCCACAGATTTAATGTATAATGGAAAAAAACAGGGCATTTTGCACCTTATCAG
Source organism: Caloenas nicobarica (assembly GCF_036013445.1). Classification (NCBI taxonomy): domain Eukaryota; kingdom Metazoa; phylum Chordata; class Aves; order Columbiformes; family Columbidae; genus Caloenas; species Caloenas nicobarica. Next base: position 127,199,704 of record NC_088246.1, on the reverse strand, counting down.
CTACCATTAAAATGCATTAAATAGCTCAAATAATGATGCACACTTGAACTGCATGGTGCCTCAGCACTTCCAATCATCTCCAATTTTTGTCTAAATATGAAACAGTCTAATTATCAAACTACTAACTTCAGGTCTTTGGAGTATTAAAAAAGCAGCATATTAATTAGTTCCAACAATTCACTTTATGAACTTCAGAAATTTCAGAGTGATATTAGCATTAGAGTATGTGGTATGGTTTGTCTAAGCTTGAAAGTTACTTGAAAGCACTGCAGTCTTCCATTTAGACTAATAGGGAATGGCCATTCTACAAATCATGCGTTCTCACAGTTTTACTGTAGCCGCTTCATGCATTTATCTTCCGTTGCACCCACACAAATCTCTGATTTTTCAAAATAAATATCTGTTTTGACAGCAAACCTTAGCACAACTGCATATTATGGAGCTTCTACTATTATTGTGGTAGTTTTTGGTGTATCTTCCCTCAGCCTTTAGAACTTGGATCAGATTGCCATAACTCCTCTCCTGTTATGCCTTTACATATAAGAAGGCAGCATCACAATAATTTTTAAACTGCTGTTGAGCAGTATGGCCTAAGCATAGAATGCCCTACTCCTGATGGACTTTAATACAAGTGAGACAACTCAGTAGTGACAGAGCCTGGTGGCTTTCAGCATGTAGCAGGGCAGCACTGGTTGTGCCATGCAGGGACTGCAGCAGGAAGGCAGTTCCACTGCTGTCCTCTGTTTTCACAACTCTCATCAAATTCCTTCCCTTTCTTGTAGACTAGGGCCATGCCAAAAGTATGGAAAGGTAACCTCCACCTCTGGAGCCCTCAGTACAGGAAAGACATGGACCTGTTGGAGAGGGTCCAGAGGAGGCCACCAAGATGATCAGAGGGCTGGAACACCTCTCCTGTGAGGACAGGCTGAGAGAGTTGGGGTTGTTCAGCCTGGAGAAGAGAAGGCTCTGGGGAGACCTTATTGTGGCCTTTCAGTACTTAAAGGGGGCCTATAAGAAAGATGGGAACAGACTTTTTAGAAGGAGCTGTTACGACAGGACAGGGAGTAATGGTTTTAAACTAAAGGAGAGGAGATTCAGCCTGGACATGAGGAATAAATTTTTCACAATGCGGGTGGTAAAACACTGGCCCAGGTTGCCCAGAGAGGTGGTAGATGCCCCATCCCTGGAGACATTCCAGGCCAGGCTGGACGGGGCTCTGAGCAACCTGATCTAGTTGAAGATGCCCCTGCACATTGCAGGGGGTTGGACTAGACGACCTTTGAAGGGCCCTTCTGACCCCTGTTCTATGATTCTATTGTTATAGCTGTTTACCTGTTCTGGCATCCCATTAACTCTCTCCAGCTGGAACAAAAGATAGGAAGAAAGTCCTAGACTTTCTAGCGTAAGACAAACTAAAACAATGGCTATTTTGCAACTGGTATGTGATGATGTCATGCACGTGGATTCTGCACAAGCTAGAACCGCAAAAAAGGTACCATACAGAAGATGTGAAACCAGATGAGTAAGCCTGGAGCTGAAGAACAGCAGTTAATAAAAAAAATGCTAATATTGCCAAAAGCAAGACAGCAGTTCTGAAAAAGGGATGTATCTACATCAGCCTCACAGACAATTTTTTTCCAAATTCAAGCATTTTTTTCAATAAATGTAAAATAAAAATGTAAATTAAAGAAGAAAATATAAATAAAAGATTTATGTTCAACAGCCCTGCACCTTCCAGTTATTCTCCCTAATTATTTAACCTGCCTTGCTCTTAAGTAGTTATTCCTCAGGCAAGTCATTATAAAAAATATTCCTATGACCACTTCCAGATGTGAATGAGTGATAAAAAATAGGACAGTTCCTTTTTTTGAAAAATTAGGTGAATTTCATCTGGCCATAAGACTGGAACAGAATATCCTTCTCTAATAAATCAACTAATGAAGCTTGCATGAAGAGATCTTCTATTATTTTAGAACATCCTCTAGGCTGCCCTTGGCTTTGGGAGGGTAACACTGCAGAATAAAGATGAGAAATTAGTCACATGATTTTTCGTATATTTGTAATTCAAGTAAACCCTGTCTAGTCTAAACTGACTAGCCCATCAATGTTTGGAAGTGACGGTGATAAAAAGCTCAAAAAAGTTGACAAAATCACTAGCTTTCTCAAAGAAAACATCTAAACACCACTTCAGCATGAGGGCAGAAAGGAAAACAAGGTAAGCTGCAGAAGGAGATACATTTATACTAGAAAGAGTCTCATTTGGGAGTGTGAATTACGTTTGCTGCTTCTTGAATGCGATGGACTGGTTCGTGATTGGGGTGAGTAAGGGTGGCAGCGAAAGGATAGATATGTAGTGAACTTCATAGGTAGAGACATAGACAGCACCTTATTGAACGCTCAGCAGTTCTCTCATCCACACTCAGAGCTTTGGGGGAGACACAGATAAGCAAATGGGACAGATAAAATTAAGTGATTGCGCAGATAGCGCCATACAGTTTAATTACTGAATTTATCAGATGTGCCAATCAGGGAATTCAAAAGAGTTACCTGAAAAGTCCTGGGAAAAGCCCTGGTGCTCAGGCAATTAATCACAAAACAAAGAGAAATGACCATACTCACCATTCACAAATGGCGCTATATATGCAAATACAAACATAAATACTTTGTGCTCATGTGAGAGAAGAATTCTGACTATAGCACCTACCCAACAGCCATTAAGTGCCATATATCTCATTCTCCCCAATGGCCAAGGACTCATTTTAAATCTAGGCTTATGGGAATAGCTCAGTCCTGAAAGGTATCAAGCATCTCCTCGTGCTGAGCATCTTAAACATTAGCAGGTTTCACCAAAAATCAATGACTGTTGATAATGAAGTCAGTAAAAATTGAGTCTCCTCAGCACAGCTGAGATGACATTCACAAACTGTAGGATCAGTGCTATCTTCTGCAAGGGAAGATCACCAACACCCCAGGTCTGTTCTTCAGTTATTGCTGTAAGGAAATGGAGGACTGATGATTTCTTCTGATTTGTCTTAAAAACTGGGAAGGGAAACCACATCAGGTACCCTACAGCAAATGAAAGAAATGTATTGTCATCCAGGGCAGAAGTCTATACTTTTATATTTATATAAGAAGTCTATACTTTTATATTTCTATTATATTTACTTTTATGGAAAGTAAACAGAATAGATAAACTGTGTTTGATCTGCTGTGAACTGTTCATTAAAAAGAAAAACTCTACATAACACTGCTCATAACAAATAATTCATACATTTCCTGGATTAATATATTTTTGATTCTTAATCACCGAAGGTGCACTAAAATAATTCGGGTCAACTCCTGCCAAGTTCCTCATATTGAAAACTATTTTCTAATTCAGCTAACACAGATTTACAGTGACTGCTAGACAGTTTGTCACCCATTTTTTAAAAAGTCACCTTGAATGTCAACTATAAGCCATTCTGAATTTCTTGACTCACCAATAGTTCCCAGTGGCATTAACAGTATAAAAATTAAAGTTGGAAAAAATATCAGAGACCAAACATTGCAACAACTCAAAGTGGAAAACAAAAAGCCACTGAGAGGATCCTCATTCTTTTAAAATCTGTTCTGCCATTTTACTAGGCTGAGGTAGCTATTTAATGACTTCACTAGATGTATCTTCTGATCTTGGATAACCTCCAGGACCGGACTTCATTGAAATTCTGTGTAAATTCCAGAGGGATTTTCTTACTTACATAAAACTCAGAATGATGCAGAGAGAACCGCATCTAAATACTTTTAACATTAAGCAACACTGCTCTTGACAGACCACATAAAAGATATGTGCTCTTAAAACCTCGTTTGTTGATATTTCAACTAAAAGTAACAGTGAATGAATCTGGATTGCAAACACAAAACATATCCGCATAGACGACCTTTAGGTCTCCTTTAGGAGAAGAAAGTAGCTTTATACATTCCAGTTAGCATAGCTGATTGTAATAAAGGCAATTACATCATTAATGCCTGCCAAGCTGACAACAATGCTAATTTGAGATAGGTTACTCGAAGACTGGCTTTCTCTATACTTACAAAGAATGATTGTAAATCTCCTTTGATCATTTCTACCTCTCATAGGAGTAAATTCCTTAAAAGGCCCAAGATAGTTCCTGCTAAGACTTCTGATATTAAAGGGCATGTCAAATGCGTTCATGGGAATTATTAGTGGGAGAGCAGGTGTGATATTTCAGTAAAAAGTACATGACAAGAAACGAAACAATTGCAGAAGTAAAAATAACAGATACTTTTTTTGGAAAGACAAAATACTCTTGGACAGGTGTATCTTATTTCACAATAACATATGATCCATAGGGTATGTTTATTTGATTATCAGAAAGGCACTGATCAAGCTCTGTCATCTCATTCAGCTCACTGCTGAATCCTAAGTGAGGTCTCCCATCTGTTTTCTAACACAGCTTATGGCTTCTCCTGACACTTCTGAAAACAAAACAAAACAAAACAAAACAAAACAAAACAAAACAAAACAAAACACAAACTCCTCATCAGCAAAGCTGGAGGGATGGGGACAAGGTGACTCTCCAGCCTCAAGTCTCTACAAACACGTCGCTGTAGGACTGACTGACAACCCAAGGCAACTTGACTCTGCTAATATATTCTTTTCAGGCTCTGTGACAAAGGATGGAAGCAGGCAGTACCACGCAGGCCGCGGCTGTTGTGATAACCCCTCTTTCATCCAGCTCATCAACGGGAGATGAGTAACTCTGTACAACCAGATCATGAAAATGTAAAGTTCTGGGAGTTCCTTTGTCCAGCAGCCTCCCTGCTCCAGCAGCAGTGAGGAGCCACAGGTCTGTCCCTGTGCCAGGGCGGGGGATTCAAACAGCGTCCACGAATGCAGGGGGCCAGAGAATGAGAAGCTCTGGTCCAAAGGACGAGAGTCAGGATCGTGTGGCTAGCTCGCACTCCAGAGGGGTGTTGTCAGTTCTGCAAAGGATTTTACTAAGTGCAGAGTATGCCAGGCCTCAGCAGGAGAACCTGATGGTGTGGCTGCCTCAGTCAGACCAGCAAGAACTAAACTAATGCAGTACTCACTACATTTGCAAGGAAAATTCCTAATATTCCCCAAAAGATTTGGTTTCTTCTTGATGGTATCAACAATAAGGCGGGCCATCATCTCATCCTGTAGCTAAAAACCAAAACATAACTGCTTCATTGCTCACATGCCCATGGAACATGAAAGCAGTTACCCAACTGCAGAGGAACCAGTTTTCCTCATTTTCTACCAAATGGCAGCTTTTTCTTGCTTACTCACTGGACAAAAAGAGGTTGGTCATTCTGCATTTGTTTATTTACAGGAGAATGGGTGCCAAGGCATGAATATTTTCTTGCACCCTCCAGGAGGCAGAGTTCACAAATGTGAAATGTGTCTGCCAGCTGAATTTCGTAAGAAGAGGAATGATCTGAATTGGAAAAGATTTGGTGGACCGGGGTTTGTTTAACCTTCTTCAAACTTACACAAAGCCCTAGCCAAACGTAATCATTGGCAGTTTAAGTCAGGAATATCTGAGATCAAATATTTCTATTTACTCTGCTTACACATTAAAGGACTTGTTCTTGGTTCAAAGCAAAGACATGAGAAGATCCCTCCATGGTGGAGTTTTTCCTGCCTCTCCAAAATGACGTAACTTTCGATCCACAGACAGAATTCAATTTTTTAACTGCATAATTCCACAGAAATTTAGTTGCTCTCATTTATACCAGTATTGGTTTATGTTTCTAGAAGGATTTTTCCAACTAATTTTACACTGATTGAGAAATAGGAACTATCCACTGCTGCTTCCTCAGATTTCTGAAAGGAAAACTACCTTGACTCCAGAAAAATTTTGCTGCTTGCTTGTTTTGTTTATGACTGTTTCAAACATCCAAGCTTCTTTAGAAACAAAGAAAAACAATGTCTGAAACTATAGGTTCATTAAGGAAACAGACGAGAAGTGTACACAGCTCCGAAGATATTAAACTATCCCACCTGCCACCGAGTTTGAGAACATTGTGGAAGATAATCTTGAGCTTAGTGAGATGTAATCCAAAAAACTCCATTAGTATAATGATAGGTTTGTCTACTGGCTCTGTTTCCCAGCTACAGTGCATTAAATGTCATTTAATTGTTCCAATAAATTCAGGCTCATGGGTGCAATTGGTGAGCAGGAGAATGGAATAAACTGGTTTAATAGATGGATCAATAGACAATCCAAAGATGTAACCAGCAGTTAATGTGTTGAGGATGGAACCAATATGAAAAATCTTTATTAAGTTACTTGTTTTGAAATGCAAACATTCAAAAAATGATCCTCTGAATTAATAGTTAATTTACTGTATGCTGCCACAAGCCTCCTGTTAAATTTCAAATGAGTTACTGCTAGAACTTAGTAAGAGGAAGAAAACATTTGCAAACACAGACGAAGTAGCTCATGTGTCAGATGTAAACTTGTAACAAGATCATTAGTTCTGTGCTTTAAACACAAACTGAATGTTCCCTGGGATTTTCTAGTTCCCATGAAAGAGCGCAGCACAGCCAGAAATTGCCTCGTGTACCATCGATGTTGATACAGCAGGGAGGGTTTATCAAGAGATTTATATTTTCACAGCTCACTTGCCTACAAATAAATATTTCCAAATGAAGTGTTTTCTGCAGTGTAGACCAATTTGTTTTCAGAATAGCTAAGCCTGTTAAAAGAAGAATTACCTTCTGTCACGGTGTCTGTAGGCAAACTCAGCACAGGAACACTGGCCAACGCACCCACAGCCACAGCCACTGGAGCTCCTTTGCCAGTCGGTACAGGCAGCAACACTGGGTGAACAGGCACTGCTTGATGGTTTTAAACCTGCTCTGCAACACCGCCACCTAGTCTGGGATTTTAAGCCTCCTAACAGACTTGCCTAGCACGGTAAGAATTACCTGCCGTTCTTTAAAGGAGGGTAGAATCAAACCTTCGAGAAATTTAATGGAAGTCAAATAAAACATCCTGCTGGCTCCATCAGAACAGGTCACAGAGCTCTTGACTGCAGAAACACAGCACTGGAGAAAGATGCGCTTACTGAAAAAGCGAACCACATACTCCACTAAAGGTAGATATCAAACGGGCACACAGACATGCTGAGAACCCAGTCCATTTATTTCTACTTTACTTCTGCAAGACAAAACAGTAACAAGAGAGATGAGAATGATAAGAAACTGGAAGTGAACAAGAGTAATCCAGAACCAAGTCCTTAGGCTCAGATTGGTGAGGAACGCCTGAGTGGGCAGGAGTGCCTTCTTTGTATAGATGATGCAAAAGTGTTGATGTTACATCTCCCACAAGGGGAGACTCTGCTCTGCTGAGACCCCATCTGGAGTCCTATGTCCAGCTCTGGAGCCCTCAGTACAGGAAACACATGGACCTGTTGGAGAGGGTCCAGAGGAGGCCACCAAGATGATCAGAAGGCTGGAACATCTCTCCTATGAGGAAAGGCTGAGAGAGTTGGGGTTGTTCAGCCTGGAGAAGAGATGGCTCTGCGGAGACCTTATTGTAGCCTTTCAGTACTTAAAAGGGGCCTATGAGAAAGATGGGGACAGACTTTTTAGCAGGGCCTGTTACAATGTTAGAAGGTATAACGGTTTTAAACTAAAGGAGGGGAGATTCAGGCTACCCATGAGGAAGACATTTTTCACCATGCGGGTGGTGAAACACTGGCCCAGGTTGCCCAGAGAGGTGGTAGATGCCCCATCCCAGGAAACATTCAAGGCCAGGCTGGACGGGGCTCTGAGCAACCTGATCTAGTTGAAGATGTCCCTGCTTATTGCAGGGGGTTGGACTAGATGACCTTTGAAGGTCCCTTCCAACTCAAACTATTCTATGATTCTCTAAGTTATCTATTCTGAAAATCGTTGTGCAAGGGGTTTCTTATGTGCTACAGTGACAACCATAAAGCCAAGGCTCTGCCCGTCTCCCACCGTTTTTGCAGCTCATGCCCACCCGTGCAGACTGGGAAGACAACCACATGGCAGAGGCCACTCTGCTTCCTTCCCTGGGGAGGGACAGGCCTGGCCATGAACTGGCCCACAACTTGCCCAGCTACAGGCTGGTGCTTACATTCCTTTTTCCAATCATGCTGCCTTCATTTTCAGTGAAGGTATGACCAAGGCCATGAAAAATCCTTTCCACATATCTTCAGCTCCTCACAAGCCATGCTTTTTATATTCTGCTGTAAATTTGGAAGAGGCAACCGAACTTTGCTTCTCAAAAAATTTGAAAAAGCAACTAAAAATTTACAGATTTCAAAATTAAGGAAAACAATCTAGACAAAGCACCACAGCAATTTTAATCCCTTTTCTTTCTTTTTTTTCTCTTTCAAAGAGAACTCAGATGCTCATTAATTTGCTGGACTCATCATCCTACTATTTATGATGTAAACCCCGCAAAGGAAGAGCTAGTCTCTTCACCATTTGCATACAAAATGCTTAGCAAAGTGAGAACTTGATTTATACAAGCTCCTAAATATCACTACAAAAATAAAAATAATACTAACAATACATCTTCTCAGTAACATCAGCTTTTGTGCTTAACTCTTCCCTTTGGGGAATCTACGCTAGGAAAATAAGAAAAGTGGCCTGGCATCTCCATTCTGGCTAAGTACTTTTCTCAGTCAGAACCATAATCTGTGAACTAGGTAATTATTTCAGGAAAGTCTTTTTTTCCACACATTTGTTCAGTGAGTGAACAATGTTGAAATAAGTAGGTTTGAGATTAATTATTTTTCTCAGGAGCCCCGGCAGGATTCAGTGGGAGGTCTGTTGCAGTGATTTTATTAACTGCTTTGACGATTTGTGATCTGAATTTACTATTCAGGGTCACCAAATTTGTGCAATACGGGTGACCTTCCACAGCTTTTTAAACAGAAGAAATGGACCACGTGCAAATTTGGCACAAAAGAACGGAATGACAGGCAACTGAGGAAATGTGCTTCCCTGGATTTTTCTTTTGTTGAGGCAGGGGGAAATGAAGTGCCCCCTCTCTGACATCCACACAGTCACTGTGACTTTTTTCTGGGTGTTTCTCTTCATGCCTTGCAACACAGGAAGAGAAAGTTGAGTGTGGCTGTAGATGGAAATGGCAAGCATGCATGGACGGCTTCACTCCTGTTATCCAATGTAAGCGCATCAGCAGGTTCAGCTTCTCATTTCTACTGGTGGGCATATACACTGCCTGTGTGGCCCCTTCCATAAAAGCTCGCATATGAAGCATGTAATTATTTTGAAAATGTAACCAGATTCACTGAGTGGCCTAGTCCAAGAGCCTAACTTGAATCCCAATTCTTCCAGGTATAGGATGGCTACTCCTGTGACACCAGGTTTCAATCCTGCTTCCCCTCTACTTCTTCTATGAGCTTTTCTGACAACTCCTTAAGAAAAATTACTGAAAGCAGCAAAGCAGCATCTACCAGTAGTCATGGAAAATAATTCAGCATTGTGATTGCAATTTCCACAACATCTTCTGTCTGACTGGAATATACTCTCCATTTAATGATCTGCAGCGATCCGTGACCCCTCTCTTGAAGCATCATCCCTGCACTTTAACATGTTGCTCCACCTTGCCATTCTTCTAGCCGAAGGATGAAAATGAACAATGGAAAAATCAATTGACAACTGATAAAGCAAGTCTCCTGCTTGTAAATACCAGGTAAGGCACAGGATGCTACTCCACCCATGTGACAGTCACATTAGAAATGCAGCTGAGAGCATGAGCAAAGAGACAACAACTGACAATAAAATAAGGTAGAATTACAGAAGAAAGAGCCTAATGTAGCATAAAGGGAATGTTTACAAAGTTTCATAGTCTAACACTAGATATTGGGGGTTCTCTGTAAAACAAAGGTTCATCTTTGGTTTTGAATTCTGCCAGGTATTTACATTTATCTTCAGATATGCACACTTGGAATCATAGAATCACAGAATCATTTAGGTTGAAAAGACCCTCAAGATCATCAAGTCCAACCGTTAACCTAGTTCTGCCAAGTCCACTACTAAACCATATCCCTAAGAATCTCATCTATGCATCTTTTAAACACCTCCAGGGACGGTGACTCAACCACTTCCCTGAGCAGCCTGTTCCAGTGCTTTACAACCCTTTCCATGAATAAATTTTTCCTAATATCCAACCTGAACCTCCCTTGGCACAACTTGAGGCCATTTCCTCTCCTCCTATCACTTGTTACATCATAGAAGAGACCAGCACCCTCCATGATACAACCTCCTTTCAGGTAGTTGTAGACAGCAATAAGATTTCCCCTCAGCCTCCTTTTCTCCAGGCTAAACAGCCCCAGTTCCCTCAGCTGCTCCTCATCAGACTTGTGCCCCAGACCTTTCACAATCCCCAGACCCTTTTCCATTGGTCACCCTTCCAGCCACTTTTCCCCGAGCCTGTAGCGCTGCCTGGGGTTGTTGTGACCCAAGTGCAGGACCCGGCACTTGGCCTTGTTGAACCTCATGCAATTGGCCTCAGCCCAATGATCCAGCTGGTCCAGATCCCTCTGTAGGGCCTTCCTACCCTTCAGCAGATCAACATTCCCACCCAACTTGGTGTCATCTGCAAACTTACTGAGGGTGCACTTGATCCCTTCATCCAGATTACTGATAAAGAGATTAAACAGAAATGGCCCCAATACTTAGCTGTGGGGAACACTGCTTGTGACCGGCCTCCAACTGGATTTAACTTCATTGTGCATTACTTAGGACCAGCAATGTATCAGAAGCCTTTTTACATAAATCACATGAAGCGAGCAGACTTGCCTTAATTTTTCATTCAGAAACAGCATATAAAAGTCAGGTTCCACCATGGTGCACCTTTTTACACTGCCTTAAACAGCTGAGAAAGCAGTAGAATGGAAACCTATGTTTTTAAAAAGGTCTGAAGGTACCTAATGATTTTGTACTTTCTCATAACATGGTCAAATACATTCACAACGGCAAAAGCTTTTGACAAAGATGACAAAAAGCTGTATTTCACATACCACTGTAGAAAGTCTGTCAGCAGCTGTTGTTTTTTTTGTTATTTGAAGGAATATACATAGAAAGCATCTCCTTTTCTAGTGGATACAGCTTTTCATATCTATGATATTCCCACTGGTGAGGTCTAATTTTTCACCCTTGAGCTGTTAATAATTAATAAGAATTCTCATGAAATTTCTTATACATACATCCTTAGGCATTTACTTTCCTAAGCAGAAACTCTTGTCTTACAACACAATTATAAATAAACTCACCACAATACTATTGAAGTGCCTTTTGTGTTTCAACAGCAACATAGCTGAACAACAAATCTTTGTTCTGAACTTCCCAAAAGGCATGTAAAGCTCAGAATCAATTAAAAACTATTCTGTATTTATAAATTTCTAATTTGACTTCAATAAAGTTACTTATCCAGTGTGATTTATTATATCACTCACACAATCTAAAACTTTGTGTTCAGAAAGCAAAAGTTGACTAATGACTTATTTTGCAAAGAAAATTTCTCACCAGCATCCAATACAGACATTGGTAGACCTTAGTAAACTTGTTTATATTTCTGCTGAAGGGCTGAGGTACTCTAGATTTCAAAATGAATACATGCAGTAGATATTTTTGCCATTAGTTTTAGCACTTGCTCATGCAAAAGGATCCTCAATATTTTCTGATGAATAGCCCACATGCCCAAAGAACATACTGAACATAATTCAAGGGATCTTCTTAAAAAATTAAAGTTGCATTAGTTTCTCTGAGTAACGAAATACAACTTGAATTGCCATTCAGTGGGCTGGACCAAGGGCAGAATTTACTGGTGTACAGTTTATCTTCTACGTATGCTTGATTGCTATTTAAAGTATATCAAAAGCAAAACAGTGTATGTTTCCTAGGCAAATTACAAATTCCATTACAAGACAGCAGAAAGGATATGCTTATGTGCTGTTTTTTTCATTACAAGAATGTGTGAAGAAAAACTGTGATAAAGTAAGATAGAAGTAGAGGATTCTACTTCATTAAATACCGACAGTTTCAAGAGAGCTGCAAATTGCTTAAAGCTGACAACACAAAAATGACCATTGCATAGATAATTTCACAGATACTGCAGAATGTGCTGTTCACTATGTAAAGTAAACAGATGTACAACTGCATCCTTTAAAACGTATAATGCCAAAATAACATTTTGATAATGATAAAAATACTTCATTTCCAAAGCAACATACTGAACAATAGACTTGTCTCCCTAAATGGCTCGGTTTGTCTCTGTTTAGAACTCACTTCCTTCTAAATTATTTTGTGACACTCTGTATGAACACCACTATATTATATAAATTATCTTATGTTTCATTTGCTGGAGCTCCAAAATAAGTTAAGAGTTCCAAGTAATCACACAAACATGTGTATCTGTAAACATTTCCCTCAAAAAAAAATCATTTAATTAGAATATTCTCTTTCTCAGAATTGCAGTACTGGATGCACAATCATAATTGAGATAGAATGCAGAATTAAAGTATTTCAATCAATATAGAAACATAGACAAGCTTCAGGCAATAGGGTAGCTTACCACATTCCATCTATTATTCCAAAGCTGGATGCTTTTATTCTTTTTTGTGTAACTTTCACTGAAGCTTGATGTCTCTCAATTACAAGCTGCAAAGTCTTCTCCAAAGCAGCCATAAAGTTGTATGTGCATTTTCTAGCATACAAGTATATGAAGGGAAAAAAAAACATTTGAATATTATCACCTGATAATTCTCTATTTTGAAACAATGAATTAAGCAAGAAGAAATAAAGAATGAATTATAAGTGCTAATATTCCATCATGCACTACAAGCTAGTTTATTCAAAATACTGCTTGTAAAAGTATATACATTAATAAATTAAAGACATCAGGTATTCAACAACTGTTTCTATATTGGCTTTTGTTTTCAAACAGTATGTGCATTTGTTACATCAGCAATTGATACAGGAACATCGAAAGAGACTTTATGGGTCATCCTATCCAACCTCTTCTAGTGCACATTTTTCTTAACAGCTTATGGACACTTTTTTCGCAAATGGTAAAATAATGCCTTTCTCTTCTTCAGTTATTTGCAATAAAGTAGCTCTATGTTATGGGCAGTAAATCCCAATACCAGTCCTGAAATACATGGTCTTGCATTTTGCACTTTTGAATTTCAACCCATTTCTCTCCATTCAGTCACTCTACCTTTGATCTGGCGATGCCTCGTGGCTTCCTCCAGCACCAAATTTCACAAGCACTACTTGTTGTGCAAGGTCATCACTGCAAATGCTAAAACTGGCTCCAAAACCACTCCTCAAGGCATCAGACTGGTAACCTCACTCTGAATCAACAATTCCAGATGCAAATCAAGCTGCCACACCTTCTTTCATTAGCTCCTAATAAACTCACAGTACTTAGGCTAATTGCCATGGTCTACATGAAAAAAAAAATCCTTTGCAGAATCTTTGGGTTTTTTAATTGTAGGATGATTTCCTTATTCTTTGAAAGAGTAGCCCTCTGATAACACCAAAAAAACCCCCAAAACAAAACAAAACACACCCAAACCCACAGCCTATATTGTAAGTTTTGCATTACTTTTTCGTCTGTTCAACCTTGTGAATATCCAAGTCTGAAGCAGCATAATGTACATATACAGATTATATCCACATAATCCAAAGTAGAATTCAGTCTTGAAAACCAGACATAAAGTTTATAATCTTTTTCAAACTAACAAATATTCCAATCGGAATACAATTAAAATTACGCTATTAACATTATTTTCAGACACTGCTCTTCATCTTTGTTGTAAGTAGAGGTTATTCTCATTCTAAGGCATAAAGTTATTTATTTTAATGAAGAAGCACCTAGAAAACAGGGGTTCCCTCACTGAAGGCATTGCCAAAACAACCAGCAATGACATATTAATAGTACTTGCTTCAAGAAGTTTAGTGAGACGATGTACATGTACCTATGTAAGTAACAGGTGGGAAAGGGAAGATGTGAAAGGAAATAATGAAGTGCTCAGCACAGCTGCAAGTCAGTGAAAACAGTGTAGATTTTAAATCACCTGCCTTTAGCATGTATATGGAATATACAGAACAGCAAAACTGCACTGCATTTGTTTAGTTCCCATCCCAACCAGAGAGAATTAGCAACACGTGAAAAGGAAAGGTCAGTCACCTGCAGCCATCCTTTTGGTTTTACTCAGTTAGGGACCTGTCCCTGCTGAACAAATGCTGAAAAAGAGCCACAGTTTTGCAGCAATTTTATCTGCAATTAAACAGCACGATCCCTGTAGCAAAAGGCTCACTTGGGTATATTGAAATATAGTGAGTTGCTTCCAAATACCTAGCTTATTTTTTGTATAGAACATATTAAAAAAACATGAAGCAGAGGTTGAGTTGACGGAAATTAGACCTGCGTAAATAGGCTATATTTCAAGACTCTTGCGATAACCTTAGCAAATTAGAAGGAAAAAGATCTACTCGCGCTAGCAAGTATGTCCAGCTTTATTGTGCTGAGACAGAGATAATTCAGCACTTTTACACATTTCATTTTAATTGTCATATAATTAGTCACCAAAGACTACAGCTGCTTTCAAAGGAAATGTTAAATCAACAACTGGAAAAAAACGTATTTGAATACATTTTCCCAGCAAATACTAATTCACTTTTATTATGAAGCTTTAGCCTGTGGCATCCTCAAAATGCATCAAAACTATGACTATGTAGAAATTAATCTACTTGAAGTCCTGATTTCCAGTTTACAACCTTGCTGGATGGGTTTCCTGGATGTTACTTTCTGTGTCTTTCCCTTAATCTGTCCCTGAAAGAGCCATCAGCAATCGATTGATCCTGTCCTCGTAGCACGACGAGTTCTGAGTATCACAACCAAGACCACCAGCCCAGGGCTATTAGTTTTCTAGTGATTCTAACTCACTGAAGACTGAAGGAGGGAAAGGTTGAAGAAGAAAGTGTGAGACTGCTATGGAAGGGCTCCTACTGCAACCTAGTGCTGGTGAAGGGAACACAGTCTGTGGAAGAGACTGAGCAGTCTCAGCAGCCTGTCAGGAAGCCAAATCATAGAATCATAGAATCATTTTGGTTGGAAGAGACCCTTAAGATCATTGAGTCCAACCATAATCTAAATATAGCACTAAAGCATGTCCTTAAGAGCCTCATCTACCTGCCTTTTAAGCCCCTCCAGGGATGGTGACTCCACCACTTCCCTGGGCAGCCTGTTCCAATGCCTGACAACCCTTTCCATGAAGAAATGTTTCCTAATGTCCAGTCTGAACTTTCCCTAGTGCAACTTGAGGCCATTCCCTCTCATCCTATCACTTGCTGATTGGGAGAAGAAACCAAGACCCTCCATGCTACAACCTCCAAAGATTTTGTGGGTAGGCACCTATCAGTTTTCAAGGCTTCTTGTGCTGTGTGCATGATAGAGTGTATACAGTATACACTGTCCTAAGATGCTTCCAAGGTGAAATAGTAATGCAGCACATCCATTAACACAGAGCTTGGAGGGGGTATTTGCGTCCTCTGTAAAGAGGAACTGAATTCTCATCATTCATCTTTGGCCACAGGGCAGCCAGTCTCAGAGCTCCACACCACAGGGGAGTGCAGTATCCCACAGTCCAGACATGAGGACAGTTGCTGAATAGTCCTCAGATTCAGTCATCTCAAAAGTCATAGGCCAAATACAACAGCCTGGTGAGCACCCACAAGCAGAGACATGACAGTAACTAAGATTTTGTAATGGTCTTCTGTAAATAATCTGATTTCAAAGTTTTTTATATCCTCACAGTTCTTTAAGAAAGCAAAGTGCAGCGTAAGATTAACAGATGGCAATGTACTCTCAAAGAGTAAAGCATTACACAGCACCAGAATGGAAACTACAATGACAAGTTAGGCTACAACACAGAACACACAGGAAGAACAAAAGCAGCTTGGCATATCCATCACCCTTTTATTTTATAGGTTCCCGTCCTGAGAGATGCTGAGTATGCTGTTCCTCTGAATTGAGTCCATAAATGCTGCCATAATCTCTGACCCTGTTCTTGTACACATGAAAAGCTCCATTAACTTGAAAAAATCCCAAAGAGTCAACTCATCTCTGCTTCCTTGTTGAATGGCACCACCCCAGGACCAGCAAATCACAGGGAACTCCTATCATGGAGCAAATTACTACATCTGTTTCCTCAATTTGTGCTGGCACACATAGGTAAATATTGGAAGCTTTCAAACCCCTGCAGGCAGCTGTCTTCCGTGCAAGTGGACAGGCACAGAAGGTGGCAGTGAAATGCTGTGGTCATGCCACGCGTGCTCTTGTGTCATTCCACCGGCACACACTGTGGGACGCATGGCTGGATCTGAAACTGTGGTACAGAAATCAGCTGCACAATCGAAGCCTCTTCAATAACACGGGCATCCACACGGACAATGCTGAGTTCCAAAATGTTAGACTTAGGCAAGAAAAGGGAATAAATACATAACGAGGTGAGCAGAAACTGTAAATGGAAGCTGGTCCAGTTCAAGTTTGTCAATTGACCCTTGTGACCTCATTAAAATTAAATTTTGTCATTTTTCTAGTTTCTAAAAGCTTCTAGTCCTTGTGAAAAGAATGCAAGTTAAAATTGGAAATAAACTTATTTAAAAAATTGTGTCCCAGTACTCCACAGTATTTTTCATCACTTTTAGAAGCAGACAGAGTTTCTATCAGAAAATGTGTCTATTTTCTTAATTATTGCATTTGGCGATAGGGACATTTGTGAGGGCATAAAAACTTCAAGCAACAGCAAAGAAATTCCAGCAGATTTGACATGGTCATGAAGGAAAATAATTTACTTTCTTATTTAAGCCACAATGGCACATACATTACAGGGAAATATCACTGCTGGAGTGCAAAATTTTTATTGCTGTTAATTTAGAAAGAAAAATGCCACAGTGATAGTGTAACCAGCAAACACAGTCACAGTGTAAGTAGCAAAGAGCAGAAAGAACCACATCTCTGCACATCCTGTGTGCTTGATAAACTTTTCCCAAACATGTTTCCTCTGAGCCTCCAACCTCGCAAAAATGTACGTCTTTCCTGCCCTCACAGACTCTGCCACACCTTTTTATGTAGATTTCATATGATAGGAATATAAAGGTAAACCAGCAATACCCTAATTGTGGAGGCATTGCAAAATCATGCAAGTTATTTTTCTGCTTTTTAGAATTACTGGTTATACTTCAGAAACTACTACCTCCCTCTGTTTTTCCACACACTCTTTGGCAATATTGGAATCAAGAGCACATTTGCAGTAGTTATTCCTGCTGTGAGCAACTTGGGAGCCTTCTGGGCACATAAGAGAGCCAAAACTGTGTATAATATTCTTCAATGCTTGGGAGATGGAGAAGAGCAAGAGCAGGTGACTACAAGGTTGACAGGCTGATAAAAGCAACACTTCTCAGTGAAGAGTGAAGCTCCAACGGGCCAGATGGATG
This sequence comes from Caloenas nicobarica, assembly GCF_036013445.1. NCBI lineage: Eukaryota > Metazoa > Chordata > Aves > Columbiformes > Columbidae > Caloenas > Caloenas nicobarica. The sequence continues at coordinate 127,182,174 of NC_088246.1, read as the reverse complement.
GAAGGGAACCATTTAGGACTTTCTCCCAAGGAAAAAATGGAAACAAAGGTTTTAAGACGCCATTGTCAGACTAAGCCCTTAAGAAAAAGCCTTAAGTTGGAGACCTTGAGCAAGAAAGTGTAAAAGTTATGTAGAATTACTACATATACCTTTGTTATATACTCTCACTACTAAATAAAAGCCCGGGAGGGATATTTTATGCGATGCTCTACATACGGTCTGTGTGCTTGTGTTCACTCAAGACTACACAGCAGAGAGACACTATGGCTTATCCACAGCAGACAGCACAAGACTTCTCAGCCTGAGGCTCACGAACACTATTCTGCTACGTGATCATTTGAAATTTTTTCATAGTATTAAAAGAGGACACTTTCACAACTCCTTTTTTTTATTTTTTTTTCCCTCCAGTATAGGAATTCTGCCTAAAACAGAGTCTTTCTGCAAACAGGTGTGCTGGGGAGGGTGGGACTGGCAAACCTATTTTTCACCAGAAATATTTTCCCAGAAAATGCCTCATCATCCATATGTTTAGTACCACACTGCATTTGAGTACAGTGTCACAAGGAAACAGCAAACAGGGAGAGTGCCTTACTAAGGAACTGTGCCTCAAAGGGCTGCCATCCCTCTTCGTGTTACCTACTCCATGTGTAGGACGCAAAAAACAAACCACACCAGCTTTGGCACAGAGAACGCATTGTGCTTCCTTCCTTCCTGTACCCACAGGGTACCGCTTCCCTCAGGATACGCTAAAAAGAGTCACATCCCTCCTTTTTTTGTAATGTACAAACAAGAGATGTCTGGATTTCTTTGCACCCAGTGGACATGCCTAAAGATCAGCTGCAATCAAAAGAGAGGACACTGTATCTCATGTTGCACAAATCACAGTGGTGGATTTCTGCTTCACTGATTTCAGACAGCATACCCGAGCACACTGGTGGTTTGTCTAGCTGTGCTTCTGTTAACATTAATATAATTTAGCCCATACAAGCCCGTGCTTTAGTTATTACATACATTATAATGATACAGTATTAGAGGTACAATCGTAACACTGAAGTTTAAATATTGCCTCAGGCAGAAGGAATACAGAGGTTTCTAAAATTAAACCTACGGTAAATCTGTAGTAGATTATTCCCCATTTCACCAATTATCATTTTTCCATGAATAAACTCAGACAGCAATGATGAGCTTTTCCCTTCCTAGAGCATGCTGAGGTAACAAGAGGCAACCTACAGTGAGAAAAACTACTTTTAGCTGACATGATACTGAATCGGTGGTTATGTCAAATAGTATATGAGATTTCAGTTCCAAGTACACTGTCTCTGCGTCTTTCAGAAAAACAAACAAACCAACCCCACCACACACACCTACACAGGAAAACTTTGTTTTGGATAGGAGCTGGTTATGAAGTTAAAAGCAATCTCGTTTGTCCTGGAGAGACATATCAAACAGAAAGTCACTACTATAATCTTAGCTTTTTTCTTTTAAGTAGTTCTTGGGATTCTCCTGATGAGAAGAGAATGAAGAGGAGGAAAGAAGCAACTCAACGTGGGGCTGTAAAACTCCATTTTGTACACAGAATTTTAACTAATCCTAATGTAGTGTAACTAATCCTAATGTAGCACTTCAGGTCATCAGCCCTGAACTACTTTCCAGTAGTACAAAACTGACTGACGAAGGTAAACTGACTGATTTTTTCCATGGTTTTGATTTATTGCTGTCTAAACTGAAAGCCAGAAACTTCAGTAACAGCTAGGTAAATGATCAAAACACATGGCTGTGCGAATTAATGACTAAGTAAACAGCAGCATGAAAAATGGTAACCCTTAATTACAGCCTCAAGTATAGTGCTGGGCATTTCCTATTGTCTGTTTATCCAAAAGGAACAGTAAGTAGCTTGCCACATGTTTCTCATGTCTCCAAGGACTAATTAAAACTGGCCATCCCTGTTACTGACCACCTGAGTACTGATTAGATCTCCCAGGGTAAACATCACTTCCAGCCTTTGTCCACTGGTGCTTTCCCTGTGACCCTCTGCTTCTTTTGTGCAGCAGCTCACTATTAAATTTTGACAGCTAATTCAGCCCAATGGTGCTGAACTGCAGCCATCCCGTCTGTTTTAATAAAGCAGTAACTTACCCATATAACTGAGCTCCTACCGTTAAGATGATGAGTCTTGTTGACAATAGCTCCTAGGTTTCTGGTAGCTGGCTCAGCGTGCCTTCGCCTCTGGCTGCTGCTGCCAACTGCACACTTGGGGTACTCTGCAAGAACCCCAGGCTCCAAAACGCTTCCTGAAGGGCTGTGCCTCCAATGTGACCTACCAAACAACCCTGCCGACGAAGTGTCTCCCGTAAGAAGGCGTTAGAGAAGCTAGCTCAGCAAGAAACTATAAGGGTCCTAGTACCCTTAGTAAGTATTACTAAGCACTGTGGGACTACTAGTTCTAGAAAGTAACTATCTGATTGTGTAGACGCAAAGAATTTGGACCCAAAGCATCTCAAATTGTTCCCTCCAGTCCAGTGCATATTGCTTTGCATGTATAATATTTATGACGGATCTCTCAGGCTTTCACAATACTGAGTTCCATTCATTCTTCCCTAAGCCTGAATTAAGACGCCTAAATGACTTGCTGTCTACAAATGTGCCAATAACTCTTAGTTTCTCCCTCCTGCCAACCTACTGGCAGAAGTTTCAGCAGCACCTCTACCCAAAGAAGGAATCCTTGTTACCATTTGGCTCTATCAAGTGTCTCTCAGATGCCACATAATTTTTTACATCCTGAATCTTGTAGATTAGACAAACAGTAACTATTTCCTCCTAACTGCTTTTAATGCTATTACATGAAAAGGGCACCTAAAGCACAACATCTTTTAGTAATCCCAGATGAAGGGAAAAAACCAAACAAACAAACCCTATCAATTTAAATATTGTGTAGAAATGTATGAATATAACACATGATAAAGGAAAAAATGTCCATGATAAAGACGCAGTCAGAGTCCTAGCATCCTGCAAAGAAGTGGTTTTCTTTGAGGGACACAAAATCTGGACCATGGCATAAATCTAACTTATCCCTTTGTACCATCAGAAGATAAGGTCTCACGGGTAGCATTGAAAAACTTTTTTCCACTGAGCTAGAACACAGGATTTTACACAGATGATGTGAGTTTCTCCTCCCAAGAAAGTAAAGAGTTCACTTAGATCCCTTCACAGGGTGGTCAGCTCTGGCATGTGAGTGTTCATGGATGCTCTTCCTTTGGACATTGGTTAGATAAGTTTAGCTGACACATTTCAAAACCCATGGAGACATTTTTCTATGTATAACTTGTGGGGACAAAAAAAAAAAATTGACCATTGTGGCTTCACATAAAGGTAAACCTTCACATCATATCCAGGTAGCTGGCAACCGGGAACAGGATCTTCTTGGAAGGGGCCAGCATGGAGCCATGAATAATAAAATAACTGCTGCCCTGAAGGGAAACTCCCCTCTGTTTCAGCAGTGGAAATTTATGGACAATTGTACCTGGAGAGTCCAACTTTGAAAGCAAAACCAATACTTTTTTTTTCTGAGAATAAAAAGGTCCATGAAGGGTCTGCTTAGAAATGAAGCTGCTTCCCTTTCCATGCAGGAAGGAGACAGGTGATAGGAGAGGATGAAACCAAGTTAAGAGACTGAAAGTCTTCACTGAGAGACACTTTACTGAGGATGCCATACAGAAAATAACAACAAAAAACCACAATGGAAAACAAGATTTTCTAGATATATGACACGCTAACATCTAGCCCAGAGTAGTTACGATGCATTCATCTTCACAGAAGAGCATCCCATACACAAGATGATGTGGTTTTGTTATTTGATTTGAAACATATATCACTTATAAACCACTGTACCATTTATACATATTTAAATACAAACAAAGACAAAATCATATGAAAAAACATGAGCTTTGCAATTAAATCACTTCAGCACATGATATTGGGTTCCTGTAAAATGCTGCAAGGTTATTGTTCTTCTGAGTAACATTACAATAAAAGAAGCCACAGTTGATGTACCACAAATTAGCTGCACCAAACAGCTCTCCTGAATAAAATATGTAGGCATATCAGAAGAAAGACAGCAATATGACTGGGATATTAAGAATTGCCAGCAGTAACCAAGTTCAGAGAAATACCGCTATCTGTCTAGAGACAAAACAAAGTTCTGAGGTCAAGGCAACTTACCTGTGAGGACTAGTGATAAAATAAAGTTCATTTGTGTTGAAGTATATTGGAAAGGACAATTATGCGAGAAATTAGGATTCCAGATCTGAATGAATGCCTTGAAGAGCACTGTACATCGACAGCTTCCCAGTCACTCTCCCCGGGACACCGACACGTTTGATGGTGGCAGGGCACCCCAGTTGGTGCCATCTGGGTCTGTCGCGCCGCGGTACGAGGCACACGGCTCATCCATCACGAGCCCATTCGCTGTCAGAGTGTTTGACAGCTCCTCAGCCGCGTCGCCCCATCACGCTAAAAACCTCCGCTTGACAGAAATACCCCGTCAGTTAAGAGAGACAGCTGCTAAGAATGGAAATGTGTGGGGTTTTTTTTGTCTAACAGTTCTCTACTAGGTCTAAACAAAGGAATGTAAAATGTCCCAAAGAAGGCGACAGCGCTTCTACAGGGCTTCCCAACAGCCACTTACTGCAGCAATTGCCAATATTTTTGCTTGTTTAAGATAATTGCCCTCCTAGATCACTTAGGAAACAAGCCAGGTTCTCATCTTCAAAGCTCCAAAGAGTTTGTGCTTAATTATACTTAGACATTAAATGCCTTTTCTTGTAAACTGCAAAAAAAAAACAACCTTAGGTTACATTAAGATTCATATACAAGAGTATTTTATAAAATATTAAATACAAAATATACTTTGAACATATTTTGAAAATATAATGTATGTAAATGTTAAAGATTAATTATTTATTGCTTAACCCACTGAAATTCAATAATATATTTTGAAATATTAACCAGGGCTATACTTAATTTGGTTTCATGTAAATTAAGGGAGGGTAACTTTGAATTTAGGGGAATTCACAGCAAAGGAAGTAATAAGAATAAGAAATATCCTGAAAATGTTTTCTCAGTTTTATACATCAATTCTTTACATGATGCTCCAACCTTCTTGTGCACATTTTCTACAAATATTTGAGAGATCAGGTTTTACTACCGAGTGGTCACCTGAAATGAGAATTTCCACTTTATCTGTAGAACCAAGATTTTAAATTAATGTGACCACATATTATCAGTACCAATGTGTAGTTTCCCCATTCGGTTACATATTGAGCAGATTATTCTCCAACTTACTTGTTGAATTAAGTATTTACAATAATTAAAATATAGATAATATTAAACTTGCTTTTATATTTTTCTTAAAAGCCAAATAAAAATAAATTTAATCTACTTAAAAGAGTTTAAAATGTAATGCTCAAATACATTCAATTTTAGCTGTTGAATACTGCCCTGAAACATTAGGAAACGTGAGTTTTGTGGTCACCTAAGCAATCTTCATTTGATCCGATTGCATGTAGACATTATGCTTCAGCCTCCTTGACGTTTTATGGTTGACTCCTAGTTTCATTATTTAGATGCTGTATTGCAGTGACAGTCTTTACGAATGCATGACTGGATGTAGGTTTGCAGATCCTCAGCTACCTGTAAACTGTCTTTTTTCAGAAGTGTTGAGCACCCAACAGGTGACTCAAACTGAGATCAGATCTTGCTCATTCTTATGAGCCTTCCCCTGTAACGATCCTCCGAAGTGGGATGCTTTTGTTCATAACACTGTGTTATTTGGACACTCTAAAAATAGGACCAAGATCAAAATTCTCTTGATTATCAAGAGACTTGGTAAGAGAACAAAACAGTAAGTTTTGTTTTGGGCTACAGTCCAACCCAGACTTCTCCATGAGCATCTTTTCAGAAGATAATTGTCTGTACTATGTTTTAATGTCAGAAAATGGCAGCTGAATCAAAGGGAACCCCAAGGACATTATATTGTTCCTGGTTTAAATGTTTGCTTTTAAAGTATTGCAAAAAACAAACAGTCTGCTTATAACCCTGAAAAATATCTTCCATGTAATACAAATCCTGTGCATTCAGTAATGTCAGTTTTGCCTCTGTCCCTGTTTAACTGAATTAATTTAAAATTACTTGGAGTGTTTATATATAAATACATATTCCATATACTTAAAACAACATATAATTGCTCTGTATATCTTTTATGTCCAAATTCTGATTTATTTCAACTAGGGTTTGCAATATGGAATAAAAATATAGTTTCTTTACACTTCGGAAAAATAAAGTACTGTCTTTTCTAAAGGTTAAATGGACATCCTATGTATAGAACACATTCTTCCAACAAAAAACACTAATTTTCTTAATGTATTTTAAAACTTGCCATATGTTATTTACTGTAAATTTAAGATGTAATTTCTATTCATAGATAATGTTCAGGACATTAAATGCCTATTAGCTTTCTACAAAGCTAGAAAAAAATGCAAGGAACTTATTTAATAGTTTCAAAACTGCAAAAATGAAAATGGGAAAAGCGAAACTCTTTTATTTACAGGCTTCTTACATATTCCAAACAGTGTATGCGTGTAACAGGAAGAAGTAAACTTTTGGCAAACTAAGAAAATCAGTTGGGCTCATACTAACCTAATGGTTGTATCCAAAGGAGATAAACAGATTTTGTGACAGGGTTTATTCTTAAAATACTGTATATATTTACTCTCTATGCATTTCAAATCCAGAGAACAAAAGACAGAGATGGAAAACAAAGCTCTTACTCTGTTCCCCAAAGCTGCAAATGTGTTAATATTCTTATCTTCCATGTTTTTAAGGTAGTTACAGTAAAGAGCTCTTTACTATAGACTTCAAGAAGGAACTTAACTTGTGATAGTGGTGGACTTTAAAACAAGAGACAGTATTGCCTTTATTGCAGAAGAACTTGTTAGATATTTCCTGGGTTTAATATTGAGATCTATATATCCACTATGCTTACAAATAATTCTAAAGTGTTTTATCCTCAGAAAACCAAAAAGCACCTGCTATTATTTGACTTCGTTACTTTTATATAATGTAGAGATAAATAATACTAAAGCTTTGAGTAATGTATGATCTCATTGAAATTAACAAGAAACTGGTCTTAATCACACTTTTATAAATTCAAATTTATAATACAAACTTCATCTTTAATAAATGTACTTCTCCTTTCACCCCTTTCTCTATCTCTAAAGCAGAAATTATTCTATTTATATCTCAGAAAGGAGTTGTGATGACAAATGGGTGGAAATCTTTCTTTGCCTTGCTGACAGTTCCAATACATACACACATGCATTATTATTGCAGATCAATATAAAAACAAATTTTCCCCAGTTTTTTGGTAAATGAAAAAAAAACCAGTTTCCTCTTTGGTCATTTTTAACTTTGTTACTAAAGCAAAGACAATTTGGAAACATGGGACTGGATTAAGTGGCTTTAGACATCATTCACGGAGGACATCAATTAATAACATCTCATGTACTACAGCTTAATAAATAGCATTCTAAATGCACCTACAAAAACTTGCCTAGAGAAGTTCACTTGGCCAGAGATGGAGCTTTCATACACAGTCTTTTCAAAATGATCCCTTCTGTATCATTTATCATTATGTTGAAGTCTTCATGGGCCACCAACACTGATGTACAGTCTTTAAGTCACTGAAAATGTAACATTTTTTATTTATTAAGTGCTACATGCCCTGTTTCAATTTTTGAATTTTGAATTTTTTTTTTTTTTTGGATTAAACTACTCTATGAATTTGACCAAATGTATGCATAGCCTATCTATGCTTAGAAATACATATACCTGACTCAGGCTGCAAGAATTAATTTATTAATCTTTATAAACTGCTGCAAAGATTTAAAATGCATCCTAAAATCTAAATAGCATCACTTCTGTAATCCATGTCATTGGGCAAATAAATTGTTTGAGCATACTCTGCTAGAGCAGGTTTCCACAGCCAATAACAAGTTTTCAGATTCTTGTCTTGCTGACTTCCTATATCTCTCTGAGGAAAAAAAAAAAAGTTACAATTTACAGGTCTTGTTTAACTGTGATGCCTTTGTTAGAACTATTAAACAGGAGACAGTTTCTACTTCTTTATGTGCCCTGGTTCTGGTTTTGCTTTGGGGTCATTAATAGCTTCTTCAGATTTCCTTATTCTCTTTTTGCTTTTGCATTTTTAAGTGTACCTTGAATAATTAAAAGCACAGCAACATGCAGTTCAGCTCAATGAAAAGCTATTTATCAAAAAAGCGCAACATTCATGTTACCTCTAATCCTCTCGAGGCCCTTCAGAGATCAAACAGATGACAATTCATCTAAATAGAAGCCAGTTCTCAAAAGGTTACAGGCACCTGTGCTAGAAAGACAGTAATGATTCCCTGAGAGCACCATAATAATCAATAAACCTTTGTCTTGGAAAACATCAGTAGTATACTTCAGATAAACCACAGGAATTAAGCAGACAATAATACACACTGGGATAGCTCAAGTCCATACACTAGTTATTTAAAAAGCATGAAAGAAATATTTCTTAATTTCCTTCAGTCTTTCTTGAATTATCTAAAATATACAGATATCCACATGTAAACATGCTAAATCATGTAGCAAAGAAGAAAATTTCTTACGCCTAACCCAGATGTACATTCTCACTTGATGACATGTGTGGACCACAGAGGTGCCATGAATGATGAAAAAGATAGTCCAGTTTTGTGCTGCAGCTCTTGGACTATTTAATTCTGCTTTCATTTTTAGGTCTTATTTTATCCAACTCATAATTTTTTTAAGCTTATTATAGGAAACACAGCTGGAAATGAGCAAAGAAATGTTGGTCTTGCTCTCTGCAACCACCCTGGTACACAAGCAACCTTGATATGGAATTTGCTTTTGTATATGAAGCATCTAAGTAATTGCATCAATAAGTATATCAGGGACTTCAGTAAAGCAGTTTACATGGTATTTCAAAGATCAAGAAGAAAGCAGTGGGTGCATTGTACAAGCATGGCTAAGAAAAGAAGCGAAAGAGAATTCCCCAGCTTCTCACACCAGGCATATATATGTCCTGGTGGGTAGGAAGTAAGTCATGGCTTATCTTGGCTTTTCTTAAGGTGAGTTTTTGATGGCACAATGCAAGGATGTTATGAAAGAGCGCTCCAGAACTGACAAGAGAAGCATGGGGAAAAAGCAAAAAGATATCAGAGGCAGAAGTTCAAAGTACTGGAGAGCATCCACAATCTGTTTGGACAGACAGAAAAGCAAAACCACCACAGTTCTTCCCCCAGATTCTGAACTACATTTCCTTTCAGCCAGGCTTGCACCATTTTTCATTGCTTCTGCAACATTTCTGTTGACAAAGGTTTTTCTCCGTGAGCACTGTGGAAATACTCAATGTCAAAACTGATTTCAATAAACTAATTTCACAAACTAAGTGTTAATCCTGATATAGGACCTGTGATCCTATGATGTCCTAAAGATCTGCTGCCTTCAAAGGAGACATCTTAAGAATATGAAACCAATTGGATCAGCAATTCTAAGATCACAGACTGAAAGTGCTGTGGGGATTTCGATGCCTAACTCTGAACCTGATAAACTCTGCATAGCCATTAGCTATTCCCAACCTCAGTGCCAGCCACAGCCTCTTCCTTAGATCTCCCTCAGCACTTTAAAATATAGTTTTCTGCTTTATGCCAAGTTTTCTTAAAGAAGGAGGAAGTGTTTGACATCTAGTTCATGCCTAAATCAATGCGAACCCAGAAACTAAATATCCTGATTTGGATACTTCAGTGTTGGATGTTCACGCTGTAGCTTTAACACTTTTCAGTCACTTTTTCAGAGCAGCATCCATCACCAGCTTTTTTAAAAGCATCCTGGGGGGTTCCCTGCTTCCCCTCCAGATTAGTGAGTGCCCTTGCCTGGGATATGGGAGACAAGCTCAATTCCTTCTTCTTCAGCATGGAAAAACTCAAAGTCATGACTCTAAATGCTGGGTTGTCATCTAGTCTGACAGTGACTGTTTGTATGAATGGAGAAAAAAAGAAGGATTAGAAGAGGACAGGGATGCAGGGGTATCTGTTTCATTCAGTTTGCTGGTGACAAAAAAGAATATAAATCCATATTTAGAACTTATCAGACTATTTGGAATTCAGGCTCTTCCCCATGTTGATTGCTATCTTTTGGGCAGTTACTGAAATGTATAAACAGCCTGAAAACACATCCAGAACCCTTTACAGTATTAACAGCCTCATTCACTAGTGACGGGATAATGTGCTCTCATACAATTCTTCGTATCTCTCCAGCACAGTGAATGCCTCAGTGCAAAGCAACTGCTTCAGCAGGTGCAAGAAGAACCTCCCAAAGGGCTTCTGTCAATGCTGCCCCAGCCATGGGGCATGTGTCAGGAAACTGGAAAGGTCAAATAGTGATTGACAGGAAAAGGAAAGGACAATGTCCTTACCATGTTGCTTTGTCACCGATGCATGCCCAGTAAGGTTTGATCATCCATCTGGGAAACAGAGATAATCTTGTGTGATTTAGGCAACTGATCGTGTAGCTCTGATACCTTGAACAACCACAGTGAATGGTTTCCAAACAGCTAAAAGCCTGAAATACATCTACATAAATTGTTTAATCACTTATCTGGAATACTGCATAGATATGTAGAACCTGAGATCCCTACATGCAGAATTTCCCTCCATCCACTGGAAGAAAATACACCTAATGAGTAATGTCATCAGCTCTACTGCAAACAGGAGGCATCTTCCATGCTACTTACATTAAACTCCCAGTAAGGTAAATGACATAACTTCTGCTTTAAGTTAGCATCCTCCCATTACAACAGAAAAAAAGATCAAAACCTTGCCATTAATCACAACTTTGCTCTTAAGCAGTACCATGCCATTACTTCAAGATAGGCTTTCAGTGAGTAATAAAGTACTAACAGGATAATGGCAGTGGAATAGCAGATGAAATCCATTCTTGCTCACATTTGTTCCACTTCTCTACACTGATAGTAAAAATACATAAAATGGGACACTGAAGATATCCATATGCAGTGTGTTAAAGTGAAGAGGGAAAAAAAAACCCCTAGTGGATACAATTTTCTCTCACGCATCATCAGCTGCTTTCTGTTTAAGCAATACTAAGCTGCTAAGAAGCAATAAAAAACTGTAATTGGAGAACTACAGAAGATACAGGGCATGGAAACATGCACTAGCATAAAAAATAACAGTTCTCATCCATAGAGACATTCCTCTTACCCATCTTCTTTTCCACATTTTGGACATCCTCTTGACCAAGAATCAGTATTTCTGGGGTTTTAGTCACTGATTGGATGTTCACCCCAAAACATTTCTAACTTCAGCAACCTGTGAGTCCAGCAATACTCATACCTGTTCCATGGCCTCAAGCCTGGCCTACTAGTCTACAATCCATTAATATATTGAATTTCCAAAACTTTTCCAGTAGACCAATGTGAAGGATGTATTTGCCCTATCTTCACCTTGCATCCCCATATCCAAATCTGTCTATCTTACTAGGTTTTAGGGAAGAGATCAGCTCCAGAGAGGTGCCCAGTTTTCCATTAGTACAACAGGATGAGATCAATTGTGAAGAGACTCTTCCATGCAGGAATCTGTGCAGAAAAACAAGGGGTGATATTCATCGTGGTTTAATGAATATCTAGTGCACTCAAATCTTCAAATACCACTTCAGAGTAAGGAGGTTAAAATTTAACCCCCTTAATGAAGTGTATCTCACCAACACTTGGCATGTGAAAACTACAGTGAGTCAGTAAAGCATGTCATCGAGTAACAGTGTTGCAATTTTTACTAGTTCAGAGCATTTGTCTTACTTTCCAAAGATTTTAAATCTTGCAGATCCATCACCACAGAAAAATGTAGGTATGTCTGAGGACAGAAAGCAAGGGAATGTGGCAGTAATCATGAGAAAATTGAAAAAAAATAAAAAATAAAAAATAAAATAAATAATTAAAAAAAAAACGATTGCAGAGGCGGGGTTGTGGTGTTTTGGAGGTTTTTTCTGTCTGCTATTTTTGTTTGTTTGTTTTATAAAAGGAGTTGCCACTCTGAACTTGATAGTCATTGCACAGAATCTCAGTGCCTGAGTTTCAGAGGACACACAGTACTAAAACCAAACCAAAACCCGCAAAATACCCAACCCAAAACCCAAGCAAAAGCTCCAGCATTTACCTGTTAATTGAAACATTCACTGTTAAGTGTGACCCTGACTGCCCTGAGCTATCCAATTAGCATTATTAGTGTTCCTGAAGACAATAAGCATTACTGTAAACTGCTTCTGGATCTGAGCCTATGAGCTTGATCCAGACACAAATATTAATAAACTTTCAAAATACACCTGACTGTCAAAAACTGACATTTTCAGGGGATACATTAACTTTTTATATTGCCCACATCTTCCCAAACAGTTCAGCAGTACTACTAACTAACAAGAACAAATGAAGAGGAAATTCTGAACATGCCAGCTAATACCTACATGACAGCAAGTAATGGCATGAGCCAGAAAAGTAAATAAGTACATACACATATATGCATATGTGTATTTGGAAGTGTATATTTGCAGAAAAGAGTAAGAGGATTTTAAGGGGAGAAGGGGGAAGCCACTGTCATCACGTATCTCAAACCAGCACCTTACAAGTAAGTACAGACATTTCACCTGTGCTGAAATAACTACGGTCCTGCCCCCAGAAGGAACAAAACTTCAGATAAATCATCTCCGTCTCTGTCAGTATGAACATCACCTGGAGCCAACTGATCCCTGAAAATATTTTCACGGGTTTCTGCCACACTTAAAGTATATTTTCTGAACATCTATTGGGGAAGAGTTAGCACAAATTTTGTATTTAGTGAAACACAGTGGAGAGAACTGCCAAGCCAGAGGTTTATGGAAGGAAGAAAAGCTATCTGGTTTAGTATGGAGCTGTCATGAGTAATTTTATGGGATATACGAAACCTAGTAAATCACATTCACATCAAAAAGAAACTCCATCCAACACTGAGTGAAACGCATCCCCTTGCTATTGCTGCAGCCTGAGAGTTTGACCTTCCACGTATATTTAATAGCAGACATAACGAATGAGCCACATATAGTAGAGAATAATCTATGAAACCTCTTAAAAATAAATATTTGCAAGTCTTAAAGAAAACGTTAAGAAATAAGAGGTGTATGAAAAATTGTTTATGAGCTCAAATGCACAAAAACTGTCTTTTTTCATACACTTATAAATTAATCCCTCTGCAGAAAGAAAAAGAAGACTAGGCAAGTATATATCACACAATATAAAATTCCAACAATTACTTATTTTTTATTTCCATCTATAAATTTGAAAATGCAGTTGCCAGCTTTTTTGGTGCCTACTGTAATTTTCCTGCAGACACTAGAGTCTCCAGACAATTTATGATAAGACTGATACACTGAGTATGAAGCGGTTTCACTATTTAGCCTTTATGTCACATCCACAATTTGCTTATCAATCCCTTTCAGGGAAAATACAGTTTTATACCCAAAAAAAAGCCCCGATAAAATTGGGAAGGCACAACTATTCATAGTTTAAAGCCCAATCTTAGATACACTCATGCATCCATTTAACTTCAGCTATGTGAATCTATTGAATTTTGTGCTTGTCAATCTACAGAAAATAACAAATATTGTTTGTTTTTCAGTACGAGAAAATTTTCCCTATACATTTATTTCAAATGCTGAACCTACCCAGAATAAATAGCAGCCTGTCCAGTGACAGCTGAAATTCACCTTTGAACTTTGCATTCATTATTATCAGAGATGCTGCTCACAGGCTTGTGCTTAAGTATGTGCTGATTGTTAAGGAATTATTGGAGAAAGTTGCAGTAATGCAGTCTAAACATTGCACGTGAACTGACCAAAAAAGTCTTACAGTGGTAGACTTTTTATCCAAAAATATTGATTCAACAGTAATGAAACTATTCAATGAAAATCCATTAACTGTTAAAATTCTATCAGAAACAAAACAGGTGGGCTTTCCACGTGCTCAGACTCCCCAGTTCCTCTCGCTGTTGCTTTTCCAGATTGACTGAACAATTCCTCAAGGAGCAATTTCTTCCCGAGAGTCAAAGCACATGGGGAGGTAGGCAGCAGGAAGCAACCAAAAACTGTGCTTTCATGCGAACACACACACACACAGAGTAACTTATTTACCTTTAGTGACATTCTTCTAAAATACTTGTTTTTTCCTGTTCCATTAATGTATGTGCTCATATTTTTTACAGGGAGGGCTGAAGTTTATCTGTAATAACTGTTAAGACTACAGATGCACTTTTCAATAAATTGCAATTTTCACAATAGGTGTAAATTTGACTTTTGAGTTTAAAATACTCTGTAAAATTCAAACAAACTGAATTTGACAGTGCTTTTTAATGCTTCTCAGGAATTTTTCTGCAGCTTTGTTTTCTAGGTGCTCTTCACCTGTACTGTATCTCTCGTGATGCATTAAGACTAGAGGTTCATATCATATGACAACAGAGGAAAGTACATCAATTTACACAAAGCAGAAGTCATCCAGACATCCACAGAGAAGACTGAAGGTACATCAAAATGTGTCAACTATTTAAGAGGCACCACAATAAAACTTCTGAATAAAAGGAATGTTCTGTGCCAGAAATTTCTTACTGAAGGTATTTTTGCCCATTAAATGAGATACTTTTATTTTCTTTTTTCTTTACTAGTTCTAATTTTTTTAAGTAAAACAATACCATCATAGAGGAATCCATAATATTTCACTCTGTATGGCAATAGCATCAAGAGATTTAAAGATTTAAAAGAAAAACATTGACAGATCTGTTATCAGTAGTTACCAAAAATCTTGCTGCTCTTCTAGCTGTTAAAACATCTGCCTAAACAATGAGCTGTCATTAACCTGGAAGCTCTCCCACAGGGAACACATTTTACTGACTGCCAGAAATAAGTGACCACTAGCATAGTTTCTTCTTAAACCAGTGTATTGATGGAGACACTCCACAAGTTAATGTATAAAGTTTGATCTTTGCACCTTACCTTTGCTTATACAGAACATACCATTATATTGCATACCTCATCCATTTATATAGTTCATAGACTCTAATTTACACAGGTAGAAAATATTATGAATTTTATTATGGATGTACCTCAGTGTTCCAGCCCCATGGAGCCAGATGTTGTACAAACTAAGAGATTAAGATTTAAGTAGTAAATTGTCAGTTATCTGAAACCAGGCTTTTTGAACTCCACCAACTGAACAGAATGATCTAAATTACTGTGATGATAAAAAAGAGCACACGTACTCATTTATTCCTTTGGCCACTTCTCTTTATGGTTGTTTTTCCACCAGCCAGTAAAGCAACAGGATCATGTATGAACCTTTGATCCCAAAGAACTTGTAGTTCCAAGTATATTTAACCTGGTGCTTGTAATGGTCCTTGAAAGGGCATCATCATTTGTTTTGTAGGTCCCCAGGGAGTGAATGCTGGGTGACATGCTGACATTAAAGTCATTAACAAGATGCTGGTCTTTTTTATTTGTAAAGAACAGAGTTCATCCTGAAAATGAAGAAATGATGATGATAATTGAAAATAAGCCCCTACTACAAACATATTTTGAAACTCCAGTGCACTGTGAGCCTTCAAAGAACCCGAACCAGTAGGAGGCAGTATCAAAATGCTATGCTCAATGAGCCAAAAACAAACAAACCAACCTGTAGCCCCTGCAGATCACCATGCTGCAGGTACCACATGGTTTTCAAACTAAATAAACAGTGTGACTCAATTTCTCAAAAAGGATAAGGAGTTACGGAAAAAAAAAACAAAAACAAAAACAAAAAACAACAACCCCAAAAAATCACACCTACAAAAACGCTAAGTCCAGTAGTGCCAAGATTTTCCACTAGGAACTTCCAGCAGTTCTGTAAGTCTTATCATGTTTGACCCCATATCACAATGCCATCTTATTAGCAATGTTCCTGGCTAAATTCAAACCAAAGAGAAGATCTCTCCTGAAAACTACTTTAGAATTTACTTCTGTGGGGATTTACTTAGAAGACATTTGCAAAGCCACCACAAGAAGACATTCATTATTCATTGTGAGGTTTCAAAAATATTTATTTAGCAGCCTAAGGTGAGAACAAAGAAAATAAATGCATGACACTGAAGATTAATTAAAGTCTAAATTGCCACTCGAGTAATTTTTTTTTCTCCAAATATGTGGGCTTTTCCACCAGCAATCTCTGTATTAATCACTTCATTGTTCTTTTAAATCTCTTCCAACTTCCTTATATATCAAATTAGCAGTGGACTGCTGAGGCAGAGCTACTAAAGGACTTCTTTCCTTTAAAACCTCTTAGTAATATTCAGTTCTGAATATCTGCAAGGATGGAGATACCACTGTGTCTCCAAACAGCCTGTTCCCCCCACTCATTGTGTTTGAGGATAAACCAATTCTCCTGGCCTCCATTTGGTCCTCAGCACATTTCCACGTGATCCTTCCATGCATGAGCAAGTCAAAATTTGCTGTACTAATATCTATGATTATAATTCTTCAAGTCTTACTCACTTCTTGCAGGATTTTAAACTCTACAGTCTCATAGCCACTGTTTCAGTGCTTGATAACCATTTCTGTGAAGAAGTTTTTCCTAATATCCAATCTAAACCTCCCCTGGCACAACTTGAGGCCATTTCCTCTGGTCCTATCACTTGGACTTGGGAGAAGAGACCAACACCCTCCATGCTACAACCTCCTTTCAGGTAGTTGTAGAGAGTGAGGAGGTCTCCCCTCAGCCTCCTTTTCTCCAGGCTAAACAGCCCCAGGTCTCTCAGCTGCTCCTCATCAGGCTTGTGCTCCAGGCCCCTCACCAGCTTCATTGTCCTTCTCTGCACTCTCTCCAGCACCTCAATGTCTTTCCTGTAGTGAGGGGCCCAAAACTGAACACAGGATTTGAGGTGGGGCCTCACCAGTGCCAAGTACAGGGGGACGATCACTGCCCTGGTCCTGCTGGCCACACTATTCCTGATACAAGCCAGGATGCTGTTGGCCTTTTTGACCACCTGGGCACACTGCTGGTTCATGTTCAGACGGCTATCAATCAACAGCCCCAAGTCCTTTTCCACCAGGCAGCTTTCCAGCCACTCTTCCTTGAGCCTGTAGCGCTGCCTGGGGTTGTTGTGACCCAAGTGCAGGACCCGGCACTTGGCCTTGTTGAACCTCATGCAATTGTCCTCAGCCCAATGACCCGGACAGTCCAGATCCTTCTGTATGACTTTCCTACCCTCCAGCAGATCAAGACTCCCACCCAACTTGGTGTCATCTGCAAACTTACTAAGGGTGCACTCAATCCCCTCATCCATATCATTGACAAAGAGATTAAACAGAACTGGCTTAAATACTGAGCCCAGGGAACACCACTCGTGACCAGCCATCAACTGGAGTTAACTCCATTCATCACAACTCTTTGGGCCTGGCCATCCAGCCAGTTGTTTACCCAGTGAAAAGTACACCCGTTCAAGCCATGAACTGCCAGCTTCTCCAGAAGAACGCTGTGGGAAATGGTGTCAAAGGCTTTACTAAAGTCTAGGTAGACAACATCCACTGCCTTTCCTTCATCCACTAATCAGGTCACTTTGTCATAGAAGATCAGGTTAGTCAAGCAGGACCTGCCTTTCATAAACTCATGCTGACCAGAATGATTTAATAAGAAATACGATTCAATATGAAAAATATCCACTTAGTAAATGGCTTTGGGTAGTCTAAGTCATGGACATCCTTGTACATTCAGTAAATAGCAACAGAACAACTTGTATACGGAAGAAAACTACCATAAAATCCAAGACTGAGAAAATAGGTTTCTAAGTCACCAGCAGACATTCAGCAGAAATGGGCCTTTCATCAAGTTTATGAGAAACTGTGAGCTCTCCAGACTAAAAGAAGCAGACAAGTTGGCCCTAGCTGACTCACTTATTTAGAATCTGAGCAACAAGGAGAGTCCCTGGAATCAATGTGTATCAGAGATCAGATGATACAACGGAAACAAGACCCTCCTATGCAAAAGCAGACCTGTATTCTTTACTCATCCCTTTGCCCTCGCACCCTTTGGCTGTTTATTTTCTGCCATGATTAGAATCCTTGATAATTACTTTTTAAAGCAACATAATACATACATAAACCAAACATATTTGACCTAATTTGTAATTAACAAAAGACCTTTCTGATTATCAGTGTTCAAATGGTGTGCACAATTTTCTGCTTGCTGTTGGTGAGATTCTCACTCTTCAAAACACCATTTAATTCTCTATTTTAAAAGGAAAAAGTGTTGCCTCATAACTTTGCGTGGAATAGGAGTAGCACAGACAGCTTTCACGTTAATGTTAGAACTGATGGCAGCTGAATGCGTTGCTCACTTTTGCATAGGCAGGTACTATCCAGTTTACATCACAAAGTTGTGCCACAACGGGTCTGTACTTCTATTAGCTCACATGAAAACCTGAACACCACAACTAACTGCTCTAGGATGGCAAAGCCCTTGATGCAGACGTGGTTGCTTCAGCAGATAAGAGGCATCTTAGCTAAGCTTATATATATAAAGAGGCGGTGCAACAGCCCACAACAAAAAAATCCTGTTGGCATATGTCCCATCTACGCCAAAAGCCCTTATAATGAAGCTGTGCCAATATGGCTAAGACTGCAGCCTGCAATTTAGACAAACCCTCAGCAATGTATACCACAACAATATCTGCATGTTCCAGGGTCTTTATTACGTGATCTTTATATGCAATATAATGTTGCAAGTCCTTTTGAGTTTTTCTTTATCTTGTGCACATTTCCTTTCCGACATTTCTGAAATCAGAGTCAGAAGCGGCCACAAGGGATCATCTGCCTCAAGACAGAATTAACTGTATAAACAATATATTATTGATCAAACATTCCTGTAACAGAATCCCCAATCCCCAATAAATGCATCATTTGTAAAGATGGAACAGTGTTTAACCATAAAATATCTATAGTTTGCAAGCAAAAATAATTCCTGAATGAGGCAGGAGAGGGAGAAATGTGCACTGTCCAAACCAGAATCATAATCCTTTTTCCAGGAAATTCAGTGAGAAAAAGCAGGATAATCAAGCCAAAGCTTTCTTCACCTGCTTAAGTGGAGAAGTGCATCTGTATCTGAAAACACCATTAAAGCTGTTCAGGTTTTGCCTTTGTTCTTGATATTCCCATTGCTGCAGTTCTTACCACTCCTTGAGATAAGAGCTGAAATGATGTGTATTTCAAAAATCTTGTATTATATTTTTAGAAAAAGTGTCCATTTATTATGGTTTCTCACTTTCTACCAATACTTTAGCATGATGCTGTGGGATGCATTGGTTCCAGCCCTGAGCTGCAGGCTTGGTTGACAGCTCTTCCCTTCTCCTGAATTGTGAAGAACACACAAATAATGTGACTCTCCTGACACAAGTAAGTTTCTATCTTTTCAAGTAAGAGTGCTAAATGCAAAGAGTTCTGTTAATGCAATGTTATGGTTGAGATTTTCAATAAATCACAGTTAGGGTAGCCTAAATTTTGCTTCTCACAACATTTCTGATTAAGTGGCCTTAAGTGTCTGAAAAAAAGAAAATGAAAAATATATTGCAGAAAACTATGCGCAGGGCTGACAACAAAACCTGAAATCAGTGAGATCTGTTCCACTGATTTCCAATAAGTTTTAGGTCACAGCTTTAGTTGTTTTTATTTCAGTACTAGTATTCAAAGCAAAACATTGAAACATGAGGAAATGGCAGTTTCTCCCTTCCACCCCTCATAGGTTTCCATTATGAATTCATGGGTTTGCACCAGAATCTGGACTCACAGAATACAAATTCTGGAAATGAATCAAAGGAGACTGTTACAAACTGAGGTCTCTGAAACCTCTTTGACATGTCCTGAAAGGACTGTTGGGTATTCTCACCGAATAGGTGGAAATGACAGAAAGAACTGATAAATAGCTAAATCATGTCTCCATGGATGCCAGCAATAGGTTATGTTTATAAAGCTGAAACTGTCACAAATTGCATAGTTTCTTCTTTTCTCCCATACTAAAAAATGTGTAATAAAGACAAAAATTACAACAGAAAGGCCAAAGCATCCACAATTACAGACTTGTACTCTTGACAAAACCAGTGTTGCAGCTTGTCCTTAATCTTTCCTAAACATATTCAAACACAACTCAGTCCCAATAGTACATAAATACTTAATGCTATATAAAGACAAATATATTAAAACATACTGAGTGACTGACTTACTCTGGTCCATTCATGCCTCTTGATCTTATGTATAATTAAAGCAAAGTACCATAGACAGGTCTTGCTTTGAAAGGTGTGCGATGGTCATCTGAACAAGCAGAATCATTAACCATGGTGGCTTCTCACACACGCACAAAGGAAAGTGATGGTGAATGTATTTGTTTCTGCTGGTCACACCTTCAACTCTCTTACCATCATCTCTCTGTGCTTCTCCAGAGACATAAAAACACTTTCTGGAAAGGTCAGAAGTTACAGGACTATTCCGACTCCTCCTTGTAACAGCAATCTTCTGCTAAAAACTGTGAGGGTCCTGCTGCATTAAGGATATTTACACTCTCCAAAGTAGGGCAAGGATGAAGGAGGCAGAGTGGGCAGAGTGACAAACTCCCTAACAGAGATAGCTATATGAGAAACTACTGAAATATACGTATTTCAAACCAGTGACACCATTATAAACTCAAATCCTATTAAGGAATTTATTAAAATCCGGAGGCAAAAAATATTTTTAAATATACATTAATTGTCAGAACAATTATTTCAAATATGTGAAGGACACTTACTATCAAGTATTCAGCAGTCATCTCTTAAAACTGATACTCAGCCAGTATAAATTACCATAACTCCATTGATGTTAATGGATTTACAGAGGCTAGAGAGTCACAGAAAGTAAGTTTTGAATGATCTAATAATAAAAAAAGCAAGTGATAATGATCTCAGTTGTATCACCACACACCTTGCTGCTCATCAGCGGACAAGCGTGACGTGACCCAACTTTCCCAAGGAAAAATCTATCATTGTGCTACCAAAAAGCATGAATGCTTCAATCTCAGGGCCAACTTTTCTGAGAATTTGAAACCACAAACAAGAAAAGCTTATACAAGACGAATGGTGATCTTGTGCTTAAGACATGAGCCTGGGAGTCATGAGCCTGGCTTTTTGCCTGGCTTTGTCCCAACTTGCCTACGGCCTCAAGCAAGGTCTACTAGCAGCAATGACAGTAAAAGGCTACAAATTCACTCTTGAGCATGGCTGTGGGAAACAGTTCAGAGTTCCCAAAAGATTAAAAATAACTTGCAAAGAAGACAGAAAAAATAGATCAACTAAGCAGGAAGGGTTATTGTTAAAATTCAATGTCTCTGTTATGCTTATGAATGGTAAGCTAAGAATGAAACTAGAAATTAACAGAGCAAAAGTGGTACCCTTAAAAATAGGCCCACATCAGCTAAATAATAAGGGGAAAGTTTATTCCACCAATAACTCCTGTGTAGAGTTTTAGAGTTCAAAGAAACATATTTGGTATAACCTTTCAGTTCTACTACACTTAGAATTTCTTTCTCACTCTTTTTTTTTCCCTCTTATTCTTTTTTTTTCTTCCCTCTTCTGTATGATAATCATTAACTTTCCAGTCTCTGATTTGGTTGGTTTAATCATCCTCATGGGTGATCTAGAGCAGACAGAAATCACTGAAGTCCAGACTTTTTTTAAGGTTGTTCAGTGACAACATCATCTCAACACCTTTGGCTCTCTGGTAGTGATTCCTCAATCACAATTAACATGAAATACCTCAATGTCAGGAGCTGAGAAACTCAGATAACATCTGTTTAGAGAATAAGTATATATTGAAGAGTATTAACCTGAGGTGTGTGTCTTTTCCAGAGCGGGTTTGACTGCTCTGCCTACACTCCAGCCTGTCCAGATTACAGAGCAGCTTCTGTCCAGAGGCCTTGTGGATTCCTGCTCTACTCTGCACTGGTGCGGCCTCACCTGGAGCACTGGGTGCAGTTCTGGGCGCCACAGGATAAAAAGGATATTAAGCTACTGGAGAGTGTCCAGAAGAGGGCTATGAGTTGGTGAAGGGTTTGGAAAGGAAGCCGTATGAGGAGCAGCTAAAGTCACTTGGTTTGTTCAGCCTGGAGAAGAGGAGACTGAGGGGAGACCTCATCATGGTCTACGGCTTCCTCACAAGGGGAGGAGGAAGGGCAGATTCTGATCTCTTTGGCGACCGATGACAGAACCCAAGGGAATGGCAGGAAGATGTGCCAGGGGAGGTTTAGTTTGGGCATCAGGAAAAGGTTCTTCACCCAGAGGGTGGTGGAGCACTGGAACAGGCTCCCCAGGGAGGTGTCACAGCCCCAAGCCTGACAGTGTTCAAGAAGAGACTGGACAATGTCCTCAGACACATGGTGTGAACTGTGGGATTGTCCTATGCAGGGACAGGAGTTTGACTTGATGATCCTTGTGGGTCCCTTCCAACTCAGGACATTCTATGATTCTAAAGGATGCACAAGCACAGAACTGCCTGAGCTACAATATTCTCCGCAGGCTCATTAACCAAGGTGCAGCACCACGCGAACTCCATGGTTCCCAGATGCAAACTGGCTTGCCTCTGGCCATCTCAAAGCAGCATGAACATGCGACTGTCTCCATCAATCTGTGTAAGCAAACGCTACATTACTTCTCTAACTTAAGAGTTGTTTGAATTCTGTACATGTGCCAAAGAGTAACTGGTTATGACAACAGGACAAAGTCTCACCTTGCCAAACAGCCGGTATTTCTAATGCAAAACTGTAATTATGTATAGATATGCACTGAAATAGCACAAATGAAATATTTTATAAAAACTGCATATGAGGCTCACACATCATTATATAATAAAATGGCCTCAAAATCTGAGGTATTTTCTTGCTTATCCACAAATCAGCATATATTAACTTCAGACATTTGAAAAGCCTTTGTTCCCAACTAATAAAATGAGAGCAGAACAGACCTTGAAAGCATCTTGAAGTAATGGAAGATTCAATAAGAAAATGGATAATAAGATACTTTTAGCCTAGCAAAAAAATGTGAGCATATTAATAATAGATGACCAGCACTACTCAGCATGGATGTAGAGATCCGTGAAATGTTACAAAGCCAAGTCTCATGCCAGTGAAATGCTGGCTGGTAACGCTGACCGAGTCAGTATGTGTGAAAGAAATCTTCCCTTGAGGATGTCCGATGAGTATATTCTCAACCACAACACTTTTCAGATTAGGAGAGGGTACTCATTTTTTGCAGGCTTCCTAATGGTTCAATGACTTCATCTAATGGCAGCCCCTAATAGTGCCAGCACTTACCAGTCAGTGGCACAGCTGCCTCGGTGCCAGCTCCATCCCTCCAGGTGGTGATGCCTGAAAGGAAGGACACGAGTGTCCCTAAATCCTGCTGTTCTCAGTGGGAGATGAGGTTACTCACTCCAGTAGAGGAGGTGCTCAACACTTAGCACAGTCAGACTAGTGTGCTTCTGATAGCTTATGTTCTTTAAAGCCACAGAGATTACACCTTAAACACCAGCATAATTTACTGCTTTGTTTTTAGAGGAAAAGAATTGAGTGTGAATGGACTGCCTTGGAAATTACTCTTCTGCCTAGATAGGTGGGATTCACTGTCAGATATGCTTTTGTCATTCGGACAAAAAGGTACATGTAACAAGGAAAGTTTGCTTCCCAAGAGATTAGGATTCTTCTTCCTATTTCAGTAAAACTGCTGTAATTTCTTAGCCAATTCCATTTACTAAAAATTGAATAACTGGGTTAACAAAGGTAATATGCCATGAACTCACAGCTCTTTCAGTGCAAATTAAGCAGTGCTTACACCTATCAGCAGAAAGAAAACAAAACCTTCCTGACTCAAAATTGTCCCTTCCCTGTACACAGATGGTCAGTTGCAGCATTTTGAGTACACTTACTTTTATAATACCCTTAAGTGACTGATGCCTGTCTTCTCCAAGACATGTCTACTCCTTTCCACTGTGGCTTGTGCTGAGCTTCAGCTGCATGCTCAGAAGCTCCAGAAGCACTTTGCTCACATGAGGTTCTGGAACAGCCGACAGGACAGTGAAGCTGCAGCATTCCCAGAACAGCACAGTGTGTTCAAGGCTCCACCAAAGACAAAAGCTAAAGTTGGATGAGAAAGACTGCCATTCATTCCAATCTTCCCAGAAAATATCATCATAGTACGTTTTTGCTTCCTTGGCTCTTTTTATTCAAAATATCTGACGCTAACACAGTAACTTTACAATAGAATAGTGAGAAACCGGCTTAGCAGTAGCAGCATGTTAGAAAAGATAGAGTTTTGGGTTTTTTTTCTTAAGGTCTTGTTTTCAGTGAAACCTTGGACAGGAATTCCTCCCACACACAGAGCTAACCTTCTTCTGTCTGCCGAAGAAGGCTTCCATGTCCCATTTTCCTTGTGCTCATCTAAAAGCACCTTTCTACACATCTCATCCATGCTCCCACATAATCTCCCTCACTATAAAAGCATTTCAGGATCTTTCTGCTCATGGTTCATCTCCTAATTATTCTTCTTGCTTTGCTTTATCTGTAGCTTCTTTGGTATGTGTCAAAACCCTCCTTGGGGGAGTTCCATTTGGCTCGTTGTCAAACATATGCTCTTTATATATATTTACACATACTCTCAGCCAAAACTTCTGTACTGATGAAATAGCAAAACCTTTTCTCTCAACTTTTTTTGGAGAGATCTATGAAAAAATTTGTGATTACTCAAGAGAGTCACTCTCAACATAAATAATTGTCTTACAATTATCTTACTTTTCCATTTCATAAAATTTTCAATTTTACTACCTCATGATGTTAATTTCTGTAAGGGATATTTGCCTGGAAGAAACTGGTTGTTGAATTAAGTACAAAACTTTTCTTTTTCCTGTTACTATAATGCTGCATGCATTAGGTGGAAGGGGTTCACTGCTTCTTTTGCTTGAACCTGTCATTATAAAGCACCTATAGGTAAAAGAATGACTTTCAGCAACTTTAATGAGAGCTGGAGGGCATTCAGCAACTCGTAAGAACAAGTCCCAAATCACCACAGCATTAAAAAATCCATTTGAGCTGAGATTACATGCGAGGTATGGCTGTGTTTGAAGAAGACAGGATGATAAGGAAGTATAGTAAAAAGTGAAAAGACTAAAATAAAATCTTCTACTACCTTTTTATTACCAGAGTGTTAAGCACTCTGTATGTTCCTGTGCTCAGAGAACAGTGATTAAATCCATCTTATCACTGTCTTTTACAGACCTAGCAAAGGCACAGATCCATGGCGAGATTACAAAGTTTTCACTGGCCACACATGAGGACAAAAAAAAAAAGAAAAAAAAAGCCTGTGACATACTAAAACCTCTCATGTGCTGCTGACACGGCTCTGTCGAGGAATCATGGGTCTTGCCAAGTGCAGCAGCGTATGATCCGAAACCTGCTGGCCTGCCCTACGGGAAGGTACGCACCAACTGCTCGGGAGAGATGAGGAGAAAACTGTTTCATCTTAGACAAATCTGAGCTGCTTCAAGATTCAAAGTGAGACGTTTTCCATTTGTTATTGCCCGCATTCTGTTTTCAAGGCAAAAAGCACTAAATAAAAAGAAGTAGGAAATTTTCTTCTTTCCAAGCAATTAAAAAGATTAAATTTACACAAAATCAACACAATGAGCATTATTTTTCATTGTGATTTAATGTCACTCACAAAGCTAACAAACGCCTCCCTACACGGACATCCCCAGCAAAGATACCCGTCCAGCATGAGCAACGGCAGCACAAACTTCATTACGCTGTCCTGCTCGCACCACTGAAAAGAAGACCTGAAGAAAACATGGGCGAAAAGATCGCTTTGGTCTTCACAACAGCGTGGCCACCAACCTTGACCCTCCTAGTACAACATAAAAGGTGGAAATTAGGACTAATATGGAGATGATATATTTATATTGATGCTATATCAAGATCACTAAATTTTCATATAAACCATAATGACATTTGCCCTCATCTAACTTGCAGTACATTTCAAAATGTGACCTTGAGGTGAAAAACTCTGTGTCGTCATATCAGTCTCTTGAATCACACAGTCACTTATTTCTGCTCCTTTACGTTACTCATCTAGAACCAAGAATGTGCAGTTAATTTTCCTGTACACATAGAAATAACAGGCTCTTTGACCCAAAATGACTGCAGTCTTGCTTAGCAATTAATTACAGAACTGAATGAATAAAATATATTTTGCTTCAATACTAATTAGTCCAAAATATCTGACATACTATATTGTATCACAGAATTATTATTTGTGAAATAATAAGTGATAAGGCCATCACAGGTACTTCTCCTTTAATTTAACACTGAAGTTTGATACCAAGCAATACAACTGAATACTTGGACTGTTTTTGCCATTTCAAGCCTACTTCCACAGTATTATGCCCACAACAAATTAAGAAACTAATTATTTCAAAACAACCCAAATTACCTTGACTTGGTATAAACATTGCTTGGCAACAACAAAAACATGAGTGTTTTATCAACATTCTTCTGCTAAATCCAAAACACCACAATATACCAGCTACTGGGAAGAAAAATAACTCTATCCCAGCTGAAACCAGGACATCCTTTAATAAATAACTAGGGTCTTATTCCTTATGCTCTAGTAAGATCACATAATCATGGGATAAACTAAGTTGAAAGGAATCTCTGGAGCTCATCTGGTGAAACCTTTACTCATAGCAGGGCCAAATTCAACATCAGATGCACTTCAGTCAGATCAGGTTTTTCAGAGCTGTGTTCAGCTGGGTTTTGAATTTAATCAAGGATGAAGTTTCCACAGCTTCTCCGGAAAACATGAACCAATGTATGACTGCTCTCACTGTGAACTTTTTTTTTCCCAATATTTAATCAGAATTTCCCCGTTGTTGTATCCAAGGCCCATTGCCTCTCCTCTTTTCACTGTGCACAGCCCAAAAGAGACCATCTTACCAATATCTGTACTGAAGGTACAAATTGATTCCAGTCCTATTTAAGTGAAGTACAAAACCTTCACTCACTTTTCCTGTGCAATACCAGGGCAAATGATTCTGTCTTTGTTCATCTAATCAATTGAATTCATTTATTTATGTGCAAAGTAATTTGGACATGATAGAGGAGCCAAAATGCAATGCATTTACCTGAAAAATAAAATCATTATTTTGTTACTTATTTGACAACATACCAGACTGACCCCAAAACTAAAAGGATCCACTTTATACCTCTAAGATAGATGTAAGACATATACATATTGGAAGACATGACCTAAGAATACCTAGTCTTACAAGTTTCTATTTCAGATCCAAATCTCACAAAATCAGTAAAATTTAAACACCACTTAATCAACTGCCAGTGCAGTTGATCTCACTTCATCTCTAAGCACAAACCCGTTCCATGTTCAAGGTGCAAGTCCAACCCAAATCCCATTTGGATCCAACAATGCTATCCGTCTGAATTTCAATGATTTCCAAAAACGCAATCTGTGTTTCCTGGTCCCAAGAATTGTGTCCTGGCAGAATGTAGCGGACCCTGAAACAGAAGTAGATCAGCAACATATTCCAATATCCTTTAAATAATTATTTGCAAAACTTCCTGATCTTATGAACAGAATGATAGCTATATGACTCCCAATTTTCAGTAATTGCCATTACTATAGTTGAACTCTTAATTCTTCCACTTCATCACTGTAAAAATTCTCATTATAGTTTCAGATGACAACTGACTGTCAGTCATGGGGCAGCAAGGAATTGTAGAAAAACAGGCTGCTGTGGTGAACAGAACCTAGCATCAAGCATGAGCTTCACGGCTTCTTTAAGAAATTCATCCAGTTCAGAAATTTCAGAGAGCTCTGCAAGTTCAGGGTTCCTCAAGTTCTGAATATCCAACTTTCGATCACCAAACTGAAAGAAGTATTATGTGCAACTTTGGTGGGAGGCGATTTCACTCCTGAGGCTGAACTTCTGGTGCACAGAATGGTGAAACACTGTGGCGCTGATGCACTGTGAATGTGTGTTCTACTAACAGGTTCCACTCAACAATTTTGTAAAATAAACCAAAAGCATAAAGTGAAAACCACTTGTTGCTATTAATAGTTGTTACTCTTTTATCCCTGACGATAGAGATCCTAAAAATGATATAGTCTCATATATTTTTTGGATCGCAAAGATTTAACTCAAGTAGATCTATCTGATACAGTGTACTACTTCCAATCTTAATGTTAAATGCAATTATACACCTGTGCAACAAACATATCAGATTCTTAGAGACGGCCACCAGCAGCAGTTACATGTCTTGGGGAATGTCATTTGAGTTTTTGGAGAAAAACACTGTTCCCACATCAGCAGAAGGAGAAACATCCTGCAACCAGCAC
This sequence comes from Caloenas nicobarica, assembly GCF_036013445.1. NCBI lineage: Eukaryota > Metazoa > Chordata > Aves > Columbiformes > Columbidae > Caloenas > Caloenas nicobarica. The sequence goes on along the minus strand of NC_088246.1, from coordinate 127,153,579 downwards.
TTGTTTGGAGCTAAAATCCCAAATCTCCTCCACCCTGTTAGTACAGTAGGCAGCCCCTCATACTTCCTCCTGTTTTATCAGTGGACAGATGCTTCATCTCCAGATCAATGGGCCAGTGATTCTTTTACGAACATAAAAAGATGCAGCAATTTACCAGTTCAAGGATTTTACTTTCTCAAATTTATCAAATCCCTTGAAACCCTGAGCTGTTAACTGAATGACTGTTGTCTGTCAGTTCTAACATAAAACCACAGAGTGCCAAAATACTAAGCTAGAGTTTCCAGCTTTATAAAGCATTTTAAAATGCGATGAAAATCTATGCACAGCATATATCACTTCCCCACATAACTGCTGAAACTCCAGTATGTACAGTAATAAATGGTGAAATGCCATCATTCAGCATAATGGATATAGTCTCATCTCCAAGTATAAGGATTTACATACATCAGTGTAATCAGTGTAATTCATGTTAATGGCAATCACAAACAGAAATCTTTTAAATGCTAAGAGAAGAATTAGTTTTTTAAAATGACCAACTATACTCAAACAATCACTAGTCAGAGCATTAAAACACAGAAGCTGTGTTCCACTAAAACTATTTCCCAGCGTGGTCTGCTGATACTTAAATTATTTGGAAAGTAACAGGTTAAATAGAGAACAGCCTATTTTCCACTAGCTATACATTTCTGAATCAAGACCTACACAGTGTCACAGTGCAGGGAAGTCAGAGGATAAACACATGAAATGAGATTGTCAAAGCAATGAAGAGGACTTAGCCATGTGATTTCCATTAATCTTTCCTTCTTCGCTTTGAAAATTTCATTCACAATCTCTGTTATTTAGAGTTCTATGTGTGTGTATACCCATATACTTCTAGGTACCAAAAACTTCCACTTACTGTAAACCTTGAAACAAAATTATCCCGCAATGGTAGTTCCTCAGAAACACATTTTCAAAGCAGCACAAAGGTTTTCACTGTGTGACACATATTAATATCAATTGGATTCACACAGCTAAATCTCTCCACAATTCAATGTCAATTTACCCCTTTCAGAATTTAATTTTTTTTTAATTTGTTTTATTTTCCAAACATTTTCTTGTTGCAATACATTATGGCATGGCGGCTACAGTAGCACAGACACCATCTCTGGCAGCTGCTTTAATGTTCTAGTACAAGACGAGAATTTTAGTGGCACCTGTAAGACTTATGGCTATAATCTAAAGGATTCATATATCTTTGTGATACACTTTCCTCAGGTATACATAGTTCCTAATAGTCTTAAGGACAGATTTATGCAGAAAAAGATACACATGTACTTCTGAGTTCTTAGCTTGACAGCTTCGGAAATGGCATATGACAATGCTTCAGTCAGGAAGAGCTGTTTTGCTCTTTGCGGGGCGGGGGGGACAATACAGTTCTCCTTATGCAAAATTCCCTTGGCTTTCAGAAGCAGAATCCACCTGTAGAGGTACAAGGAAACCACGCTGCTAACAGCTTTTCCTGAACTGGTGCCACCTAGCCTCCCGCCTCAGCGATTTTTTTCAGGGTTCTGTATTACACATCATGATACGAATTCACGCTAAAGCATGAGGTTTTCACTAAACGATAGAACACTAACTACAGACTGTCCTTGGCACTACTGAATCCAACATTAAACTGTGTTTCTTATAAAATGTAAAAGCTGTCAGAAATACACACTTTCATCGATCAAAACATAATGGAAAACTGGTATTATCATTTTTATGTCAAAATCCTCCAACTGTCAAACAGCAATGAAAATTACAAACAAATCTTCTCGAATCTAACACACTTAATGTATTACCATTAGAGAAAGGGTATTTTATCAACTGTCATGTAATAACTGTTGTTCTCTTCACCTTGTAATTCTTCATCCCAGCAACATATAAACATGCAGCCTAGGAAAAAGTTGGAGAAGACGACAGTTTTAAGGAATCAATAAATGGCACTTTGAGGCCACTAAATACTGCATCTTTCTTTAGAACAAGAACCAAATCTTTGGTATGTACATGTTTCCAGAAATGTTGCTTTTTTACTTCACATCATCTTATATCAAAGAGAATCCACACAGTACATATATGCTATAAAAGGTGTTGCCAACTGTGTTTTATAAGGTATCTCTTTCTCGGGTGATATCTAAAGGTTAAGTCTGAACTGTTCCCAGACCCTTTTCTGACATGACCAGAATATGACCAAGGTGAACAACTTCCTTTTATAAAATTCACGCCCATTTGTCTCCTTTTCTAAAGTTTTTTCCTCATGTCTTATAAATCATCTGCACTTCTGAAATGCTACAAAGTTGCACTACAAGTGCTTTGGGGTTTGTAACATTTAATCTAAATCTTGTCCACAGTCACTAATACCTCTTTCACCCTCCATAAACGGATGCGAGGTAAAATAAACCTTACTTGATGACAGTAATGTCCAGGGATGCAGTTTTGCTGTGCATGCCTTATACTCATGCACTCTGAAATGTTAGGAAAAGATCTAAAAACACCTGTGGCAACAACTTTTCCAGCCATAAACTGAACACAACTACCACTGAGATCATGGAGAGTACCTGAACTTTAAGTTCATGCCTACTAGATCACTTCTCAGATCTAAAACATGACTTTTATTTTTAAATGAAATTAAATGAAAATGAAAGCATTTTTTCCATACAGACATTTATCAGTGCCCAAAAGACATGGATATGACAGTAAAACTTTATCATAAAACAGGTAGGTACAGTAAAAATACTACACATTAAAGTCATTTTTGAAAGTTGTTATATCATTTGATAGGTCTTTTATAAAACACGAATCTTTCTCTGAAAGACTTTATAGACTCTGTAGATTATGGTGGCTATTCACACTTCACTTCAACTTTTATAGCCTCCAAGTAATTCTACAGAATAGTAAATAGAGTTATTATAACCTTCAAACTGGCAGAGAGATATATTTGAAGAAAAATGGTTTGTTTTCCCTCCCACATGCACTGAAGTAAATCAGGAGTGATTCTGCTGCAGTCAATAGAACAGTATCTGCAAAACTGATGCAAAACAAGGCAAAAAAAGGCCAGAAATGTCTAAACAAAGCTTTCCTCACACTAAAAGTACCAATCCCACGTCTTCTCTGCTTTTTGGCAAGGTTGTGCTACTGAAATACTTATACCACACTTAGCTCCATCACACTAAAGCACATCTGAATAAAGTCCAGACTCACACAGGGAACAATGGAGATGATACACCAGTTTACACAGGCTGCGAATCTGGCATAAAGCCTTGAAAATGAATGAGGCTCTTCAAATGCAGTAAGTGTACTTATTGCATTTAAGTGTATTACCCCTGAAACAGAAGCTATTTCAAAGTGCTGAAACAGAAAACTAGAAAGATTAGCAAAGGATCAGGAAAAAAAAAATAAAAACACAACAGTGAATGCATCCGACTTCGCTTCTTTACAGACACACACGGAAAGAACAGCACTCATCTTAAGAAAGATCATGTGGCAAAATGATGACTCTGAGTCGCTAGAAAAGAGAAAAATCTTTTAAAACACTCTTGGGACTCCTGGGACTACTGTTAAAGGAAGAGCACTATTTTATCATCCAGCTAATGAGCCAGAGAGGAAGGATTATTATTGTTTGGCAGTGTTTTGTCTCGACAACTCTTTTCTCTGAAACAAACACGCCAACTTCAGCAAACAAAGAGAAGATGCACCCTTCTGTGGGTTCAGTCGCACGCTGAGGAATATTTAATCGGAGGAAAGGAACCTCAGGAAAAGTCACAGCAGAGGGACGGCAGGTGCCGCTTTTGCAAAGGTTAAGAAGAACAGAAAAAGGCGAGAGGCGGCGATGACGGTTCCCTTCCCGCACGCCTCCCCACCGCGCTGACGCGGGCGGCCCGCGGCGGCAGCGCCCAGCAGCGCCCGGCCCCGAACCGCCCCAGGGCAGCGGCTGCCGGCCGGGCGGGGGCGGCGTCCTCCCCTTTCTTCTCCTCAGCGTCCGCTCGCAGCAGCCGAGGGAAGCCCCTGCCTGGCACCAGCGGGGAGCGAGGACGCCTCCGAGCGATGCCGGGGCGGGGGAGTGTCTCTCCCTCAGGCCGGGAGCGCTGACAGCCGCCCGGGCTGAGGCGCCGCGGCCCCCGCCCCGATCCGCCGCTTCCCCCCTCCCCGGCCACGGGGCCGCTCTCGCCCACGCCGCGTCCTCCTCGCCTCCCACCGCAAAACTTACGGGCCGGGGGTCGGGGGCGAGGAGCGGACGGGCCGGCGGGGCGGCGGGAGCGCGGCCGGCCGCCCGCACTCGCGCACGGCGGGGACAGCTCCGCGGCCGGGGCGCGGGGGGAGAGCGCCCGTCCCTTCCCACCCCTCGCGAAGCCGAAGCGTGCCCCGGGGCGCTCGGGCGGGCACTCACCAGCTGCAGCGAGCAGAGGAAGATCAGCGTGCAGCGCCCCGTGCAGCAGCCCATGGTGGTGGCGGCTGCCCGCGCAGCACCGCCGGAGAGCCGCCGCTCCTCCGCCGCTTCCCTCCCGCGCTGCCGCGGCCCCGGAGGCGAAGCGGGGGTCTCACCGCATGCGGACGGAGCGCCCGTGCGTGCGTGTGTGTGTGCGTGTGTCCCGCCTTCTGCTGCTCCCCCTCCTTTGTTGAGGGGGTTTCTCCTCGGCGGCGGGAAGGAGCGCGGCCCCGCGGAGAGGAGCCGGCGGCAGCGGGGGGCTCTGCCCGGCACAGCGCGGGTCTGGCTCTGGGGAAGGGGCAGGGGACGCGAGTGGGCGTGTGCGGGGCGGGGGTGGGCAGAGGCAACGCGTGCGGGAGGCGGGGGGCTGGCGGGTGGAGTGGGGGGTGCCGCGGGTGGGCGTGCTGGTGAGGGCGGGCGAGCCGGGGGCTGTGGGAGGTGTGAGGGGGAGAGGAGCGGGGGCGGCGGGCTCTCCTCAGGGCGCCGTGCCGGGGGAAGGGGCACGGAGGGGTCGTTTGCGGAGATTTTGGAGGCTCCGAGGGCAGGCGCTGCTTGAGGGGGACTAACCGGGAGCGGCGCGGGGCCGTGCGGGCAGCGGCGGCCGAGGCAGCCGGGCGCTGGCAGCTTGTTGCGAGCGCCCGGGGAAAGTTCAAGCGACTTGGGCGGGGAGGGGCGGGGGAGCGACGGCCGCCGAGCGGCGGGGCGGGACGGGACCGGTCCCGGAGCAGCGTTGGCCCCGGAGCAGCTCGCCCGTGCGGCGGCCGGGGAAGCCCGGGGGCGGCCGGTGGGCCATTGTTCGCGGCCAGCGCTGTGGCTGGGGCGCAGGGTGGGCAGGAGGCGGCGCGGGAGGCTGCCGGGCCCCTGCTCCCCAAGGAGTGCCGGAGGCAGCGGCTGGGTGGCCGCCTTGGGGAGCCCGTGTCCTTCCCGCCCCCCTGCGCGGCGCCTCCGCGGGCAGGGCGAGCGGGCTTCACCGGGGGCGGTGAGTGGCCGGGGGGTCCGAGGCTGGCGCTCGGGTTGTTTAATCCCCTCCTGGGCCGCTGACGGGCGGTGCTGGGGGAGAGGGTTCCCCTCCCGCCGGGTCCTGCTGTCCCTCGCCGGTGTGAACTGGGAAGGGCCTCCGGAGAGAGGGGCTGGGCCCCGGCAAGAATCCCTCTTGGCAAAGGTAAATGGACTCCAGGAGTTGCAAAGAAGAACTCCTGCGTGCAAGGGGGAGGATGAATAACCACTGCCCTGCTTGAGCCTCTCCATGGGCAGCTCAGAGAAACAGGATCAGTTCGGTCCCTGCATCCATACGTTCACTTTGGTCGTAGAAAGTAATGTTTTAGGAAGGAAAAGCAGATACAAATGTGCACACTGTTTCTTAAAAATGGTTTTACACATGGATGAAGCACCAACTACCTTTTTTTTCCCTCTCCAACAAAGTATGGATAAATCAGATTATTTTTTACAGGCATCAAGGCAGAAGTGCCATGTTCTGCTCACCAGACAGTGCTTTCCTGCCGCCTGCTACCAGCTGCTGTTCCATGATACACAGAGTTCTGCCAAAGAACACTGAAGCCTGCCCTGAGGAAAAAAAAAATCTTCTGTGAGGCATTTTAGCAAGGTATCTGATCAATGTTTCTATGAAATACACCATATTGTATCCCCAAACTACATACAATTTTCATATATTAAATAGTAGTGACAATGGTCAAATAATTACAAAACTACCACAAAACAGTATTATGGCGCTTTTCTGCCACTTCCCTTTAAGTAGGAAAACATTAAGATAGTTTTGTATACCAAACCGAAGGAACAAAAGAAAGACAAGTAAGAACCAGATTCTGCTCATCCAGGATATGTATTTGGCTACGTATGGCTGTGAGGCATGCAAAATATAACCCATGTTGCACAATATACAAAACCCTAATAAAACAGCCTGAGATTTATATTTCTGTGTATGGCTTTGAAGATAAAATTCTACCTGGCGCTAAACTTTACTAAAGTTACATGTTCTGAGAACATATTTATTTTGAAGGATGAATACTTGAAGATACGAAGTGAATTGAAAAGGTGATAGTTGCCAAAAACCCATTGTGCCAGCCTGAACTGGTAAATTTTATGGATAATTGGTTTTCTATATGGAAGGCTTAGAGCAGGCATCACCTCTCTGGACTTCACTGAAGTATTTAATAAACTACAAGATCTTTTTAGTTAAACTCAGTACTACAGAGTTTAATAATAAGAATTGCAGGGTGGGAAAGGAACTAGATAAACGAAATGACAAGATCTAGTGCTGAAGAGATTTTACTTGTACTCACTGTATTCAGCCCCTGCTTTTACATCAGTGGGATGAGGTCCATAACTCTTCCCTCTCTTTCTCTCCCCAGGGGTAGTGCTCTTCTGAGAAGCAGCTAAATCCTTACCTTTCCCTCTTGCAAGAAAGTAGATACCTTCCGGTACTGGGATAGGAGCTGACATTAACCCATGTTCTTTGTTAATTCAGAACTGTCTGAAGACCTGGATAAGCTACACAAGGCACTTTTCACCTGTCCAAGCTATTGTTTTAGCAGCCTGCAGAGCCAAGCAGGTATTGCTGTTTCAGAGACAAGAAGTGTTCAAGCTGTCTTCCAGACTATAAGAAGCAGAAAATTCCTCAAAAGAAGACATAACAAACAAAACAAAACAAGAGAGAGAAAGCCAACAGTTGTTTCTGTATAGACAATTTAACTCACCCATCTTCACAATTTCTAACCTGTGTATTACTGAACTTGAATTCCAGAGCTGATAACTTTCAGAGCATATAAAAGTCTCAGAAGTGACTTCTAAAAAGAAAAAAAAAAAAATTCCGAACCACTTGCATCCTTGTCTATGCTTATAAATGATGGAAATTCTCATATTCACTGGGAGAAGTTTTGTAGAGCTCTAGGAATCTCTAACGTTTTGATTTTTGGTTTCTCATGTTCCTGAAGTATTTTGCAATTATTTCTGTCCTCTAGCTAGCCAAAACTGATCGCAAAATGAAAAGGACAGTGGTCTAAAGCAGATTTATTCCTGAGTTTAAGGTTCCACAAACAAAAAAAACATGTTATCTGGTCAGGGAAGCAGGAAAAAATGTTAATTAAAAAGAAAATGCTGTAGAACATGACTTCCACTGGAACACAAGGAACTAAGCTATTAGAGTGCCATTGCCCTACAGCTGAAAGCGCTGGGCATAGGACAGACACAGGAGAGAGAACCTGGGTCAGGAGGATGTTAAAAATGAAGTACAATTATGAGAAGGCATAAGATTTCTAGAACATATCAGACAATACAATATAAGAATAATTTAATGTCCAAAGCAAAAAGGATGGACTGTATTGTATAAGATTTCTCTACCCATGAATTGGGTAGAGAAGCCGGTAGTCAAATAACCATAGAAATTCATCATGAAGACAGCCTTAATATAGCTCTGTTCATGCTAAGTAGGTAAAAAAATGGTGTAAGCACCAAAAAGCCCTGTGGACGACCTTAATGTCTAACAACATGTGCTGTATGGATGAAATTTAGTGCACTTGAAAAGAAAGCATGTACTCAAAAGCTTTATGATATGTTCATGTAGATGTGGCCATACCCTGACATGATTCTTTATACTAAAGCCATAACTGTAGGCCATCAAAGCTTGTGCTTTTAATCTCACTATTAATCTCACAAAGAAGGAAATGGAGGGTGTTCACATTTGTAGAAAAACAGCATCACAAGTATCTATAAGAGATATTACAACTATGTAGTGTAGTGGAGACTTCAGTTTCCTATAGGTTTATTCCTTGGTAGGTTATATTCTTCAGAATCGAAGATATGAAAATTTTAGTTTTTAAGAACTAAAACCATCAGTAAAAGATCTCATATCAAGAGGACGAAATGAAATTCATAATATTTGTCTGTTCTTGTAGTTCTTTTAATAGTGTATACCATTCACCTAGTAAGCCATTTACTTGTCTGCCTGTGTGGGAGTTTTCCTCAACCTGCATCAAACTTATCTGGTCACTGACCTGGGCTTAAGGTGGTGCATTTTGTTACCTGTGCACATTGAACTACAGTAATAATCACAGATGACAGCAGAAACACTCCCTTCATAGTCTGACTTTGCCATCTTTGATCATGAATATTATTCAGAGGAAATTATTGATAAAAATGAAAAAGAGTGTCAGAGGATAACCCTAATCCTGGAAAGATTTGTGTATTTACTTTATTTTAAACACAGAGAGTAGCCCTAGATAGTGTGCAGAGATTAGGCAAGTACATCCAAGGTCTGCAGAATCGGAGGTTAAGAACAGATTTCAACGTCCTCAGCTTTCACCTTTAATTTTGGCATTTAATGCAGAAAGGCTGGGAATCAGAAGCTGTGTAATTACTTTCTGAGCTTTCCCAGAATGAGAGAGGATACAGGGATCAAAATACACCTCCATATAGCTATCAACAGGTCACACTTTAGGCAGACTTACAGTTGTAATAGCTTAGAAAAACATTCCACTGTGTATTCCCCAAGCAGTCTTGAAATACTTCAAGCAAACTAGAAACCCCATGAAATTTAATATGCCTTTAAAGACAAATGAGGGTTTCAAGATATTATCAATGCTTTTGGTAAATCTTATTTTCAGTTTATCCTTCTGAAGGCAGATACACAATATAATGATCTAATTTTTCATTTCAGTGTTAACACCTGCTGCTAGGAAACTGTATTCTTCATTAAAATGCAAGTACTTTATGGAATGGAAATATATGTTCACTGTGAATTATGTTTTTTATTTTTAAAATAGTGTTTTAAATCATCAGGCCCAATGTGGGGAACCAGGGTCAGGCACAGCCCCTTCATGGCCAGGCAGGTCCATGGGGACGGGGATGGGTCAACGCCAAGACAAGACATGAGTCCATGGGTCAGGCTCATGGCTAGGCAGGGCTGTGGGGAGCTGGAGACCAGTGCTGCCCCTTGGGGCACTGAACTGGGGTCCTGGGCTGTGGGCAGGGTGGGGGGACCCCTGGGGAGGTGGGCAGGGACAGGCAGGGCTGGTGGTGCCCTTGGGGCCCTGGTGATACTAAAACAGCCTTGAAAACATGAGTGCTTGAAGCATACAGACTGACTTCCTATAAATCATTCTGGTTTGTGAGCAGTAGACTCTAGCTCAGCTTCTGGTTTGTTTTTTTCTGTGTTTACCTCTTTTTTTTTTTTTTTTTTTTGTGGTATAATGCATGCTACCATGTCCCTATAGCCAGGAACAGCCGGACTAGAATAAAGCACAAGATCTTTACAACTGTCCCTCACACTAACCACAGAAACAAAAAACTGACAAATAATAAGGCTTTCTTCCTGTTTGCAGGTCAGTAAGTGGTTCGTTTTGAACCATTCAGTGTAAATAAACATTGCTACAATCCTCAATTTTGATATGGAAAACCCTGAGTGGAGGTACAGTGGAGTCTACAAGAACGGAGTTTACAACAAAGCTTGTTGTAAACATCCGTTGAAAGACGGATAAAGAGTGTTTACACAAGAAACCAAGCTTTTTCTGTCCTCAGAGTATTTCTTGGTAATAAAAGATACTTTTTGGTAAAGCGTTTCTTTAGGTGGATTCAGATACACTGAGAATGTTTTTACTGACATTTCCCTGATGAGAATAAAGGCAAAGGAGAATATGCATTTTCTTCCCACTGAAACCATGAACAGTTTATCAGGTGTCCAGCTGCAGATGTATGATGACAAATATTTTCAAAGATCCATTCATAATTGTTTAAAGAAGTTTCAGCTCTCTCACCATGTACATGTTTAGATAGAAAAGTCCTTCAAAATGCAAAGCTGAACTTATATAATCTGAAGTGGAGTATAAAATGGATTGTTTTCCTTTGCTTGTTGAGGCTCTCCTGTTAGGTTTTTAAAATATGGCACAGGTACCAGCTGTGTTATTCACAACCAAAGGGGTTTAGATGCCAGGATGCTCTGCAATATTCTCGTTACATGTTACACTCATGCTCTGCTCAGCTTCTGTGACCTGGTGAATGAGATTTTTGAATCTGGGGATCGGTGATAAACCATCGCACATCACGGCACAGGTTTTGGCACAGCAGGAAATGTAGGCAGCACCTCCTGTTCTGGATACGTTCAGAACTCTCACTGAAATCAACGGGAGTTTGGGAAGCAATGAACACATTGCTAAGGCCTGAATAGGGCTTGTAGGCAGAGATGACAGGTTGCTCCACACAATTGTTTTAAAGTTTCTGTTGTTGGTTTTAGTAGAGGCAATATTTTTCTCTGAGTAATTCACACTCATTTTCCAGCTATTTTCAGGAATTAAATGTCAGCTTTTTATAAGAAAGACAAAACTGACTTGGCCACTTGAGGCCAAATAACAAAATTTACTTAAATTACAGTTATTATATTTGCAGTTTAAAAAACCTTCTTTTGTTACGTCTACAAAGCTGAAATATTTGAACTCGAGTTTTCTTTTTCCAGAGAGTGCAATGTTGCCATTTGGATAAAGCCTGTGAACAGCATCCAGCCAAAGAGATGCACTGGGGGAATTTTGGTTCAGGGAAACTGTACACTGTCTGACTGAATTTTTAACCCTCTGGAGCCAGCTGCATCCTTCAAAAGAAGGGTTAGGGAACGAGATCTGCATCTGATGCAAACTGCCCTAACTCCCTCACTGTCAGGTGAAATGCAGTGATGTATGCAAGTGGAAGATTTGACTACATGAAGCTGCCTTGCCATTACACAGCCCATACACATGGTAAACATCTCATGTCTTTTCATGCAAAGCCATCAGATTAGATTCTGGGAGCAACAAATTCCTACTTATATGACTTAGTTGGTGGTTTTTTATAAAGGTATTTTTTGCCATGTTAATTTTTTTCCTTTCAGTGAGCTCATAGTACAAACAATAACTTTCTAGGAAGTAATTGTCTCTCAGTTTTTCATCAGAACAAATTTCTGCTTGCTAAATCAACCTGATTTACTAATTAACATCTGGATCTTATGTGCATACTATGCACACACACAATAATTCCACAATTATATTATATTAGCTATTTGAGGGCTCATATAATTTTACTCTATACATAATCCTTGAAAATGAGATTTGCATAAAATAATTTAAAATAGACAGGGCAAACTAGAAGTATATAATTATGTGTCAATCTGAAATAAATACATTTCCAGTTTTCAATTTCCATAGCTGAGTTCACTGGAACATAATTTAGCCTCCGAATATCTGAATTAATAATAAAATGACAGTATTTCACTGTCATATATGTACTTGCATGGAATTTACAGGCAGGGTCTCCTTTGTTTTACTTACTGAATTACCTGTGGGGCGAGTAAACCTTGGTAACATTGAAAAGATCCTTCTGTAGGAGCTGGGGGAAAGGAGGGAGGTGGGAAGCCCTCTCCACTCTAGTCTATTAAACAACTAAAGAGACCTTTTCCCATCAAGATTTCTACCGCTTCTAATGTGGGAAACTTAGGCTTCTAACCTTGGTTCTCTAAATCATGCTGAAATGTGATGCTTGTAATAACCTAAAGTCTGCAACGTAAGTAGCTCCCTAACCTTCAAAGCAAACCTCTTCTTCAGACTCACTGTTTATCTGACACTAGCCTATGTTGTTATTTTTTAGAGATTTTAACAATTCTTGGCAGGCAATTCAGAGTTTATGAGTTTGCATGATAGCGATGCACGCATTGTGAGGTAAATACACTCCTTTGTTTTCTCTATCAATTTCCTACACATGGCAGATATTCTGTAACCTACTAATTCCTTTGTAGACTTTGAATTGCCAGTAGGTAAGCACACCGTTCAATGTCCATATGTACTGGCAAAGCATGTCACCAAGTATGATGATTTTATCATGTTTGCCAGTACTTGTTAGTTGTGTAAGACCAACTCCAGGAGCCAAGTGATTACATAGGTAGTTTAGTTTGCATAAAGAACAATAAATCGAGTCTTCTCCATAACAAAGTAGAGCTGTTAATCATGTAAGGATAACAGTAATACATCAGTTGAAGGAAAGCTCAATCAGTTCCAGAATCTGATAGCACACACACTGTCTGTTAAACATGATCATGCCTACTATATACTGATCAAGCAGGTAGTGCTGAGGAATTTTCTGCTTGGATGACCAACACTATCTGAGAGGTTTGGTACTAGTTACTTATTTTAATACAGATAATGTTGCCATGTAGTTTTGCATTCATTTGACATTCCTGAAAGTTATAGTGCTATGCTAAAGTTAAATATGTTGTTGGCAATTTTCACTACCGCGTCAAGCTCTGTACTTGCTTTAAAAGGGCTCTTAAAGCAAAAAAAACACCAAACCCTCAGTCCCAGGATTCAAAGATGAATGTAGCAGGCAGTATTTTGATGATGACTTTATGCTGGGAATTAGGAGGACTCCAGCCAACAAAGGAATGAGATTCTAGAAGAGCTTTCCCAAGGTTATTAGGAGAAACAAATTAAGCCAATTAATTTTGATATGGAGTTGACAAATTAATGAAGGGAAGTGGATGACATGTAGACACTTGCAATACCAGGAACCTATAGGATACCAGGAAGACCCTTTGAATTATAGAAAGCCATCTAAAATTCTAACACAAAGACGTTATGAGGAGTGAAGGGAAGAAGCTGCGTCAGAGACAGAAAGCCATTGTGTCACCAGTTACAAAGGCTCTGGACAGCACAGATGCCTCTAAGCAACAGATCCTGCCCCAAGTTAGGCAGCCCTCCAGGATGCTTGGCAGAAAATGACAGACACATTAGGAAACTTATTTCAATGTCCCTCTGAACAAACAGTGAATTATGACTGGCTCACACTTGAGAAAAATGGCCAGAGTGAGCAATTGAGGAGCAGTGCATAAACTCTAATACAGCTGCCTAAAGAATTCACTGAATAACTCTGAATAATAGGCCAGCACATAAAAATTCGACTGTTTGCAGATAAATTTCAATAGGAAAAAAGCAGAAAATAAAAGGCTAAATTCTCTGAATAAATGCTTTACTGCAAATACTTTTCCCAGCTCTAATGAAGGGAGTTTGCTCTAGCAGCAGACAGAATAGGGCTGTGATGATAGATGATATCTTGGTCATTTAAAGCTGCAAAGATATTCTCTTCAGTACCTGATTTTTACCCACTGCTAAATGAAAATGGTACCCCTAAGTCATTTATGATTATATGAAATGTGAAGTCTGGACAAAAGCCGGGTCAAGCAGACCTTCAGTCAGCACTCAGGGAGGAGAGGACCAGGCCAACAGCTAAGGGGGGCAGCAGGAGAGGGAGGGTGCAACCCCAACCTCCCTGCCCCCATTGCTGCTGCAGCTGCAGCTCGGCCTAAGCCCTTAAGTGTAATTCCAATTTGACAGCTTGCATGGGTGTGAATACATTTAAGTGAAAAAGAAACCCTGCCAACCTTAGATGAATTAAACAACTGTGACACACATCGGGCCAGATTCTCTAATGCACCACAACAAATTTACAGTGCTGTGACTGTTAACTGGCGTCCCAGTTCATTTTTATTACCATAGTTAACAAAGCTGTATACAGATGCAGTGATTGCTATAGATGCTAAAATGTTTAAGTGCTTTTGTCCGAGATTGCCTTTTGTGGTGGATTTTCATTTAACATTTCAAAACGGATAATCTGAAATGAGGGCCATGTGTGCATTTGCATGTCTAGCATCAGAGTCTACTCTTTATCCTTAAGCAACTTTTCTGATATGTCTTGATGCAGTCATATAAAACTTCAAGGCAGAGACTGTGTTCCACTAACTAGTGCCTGTTTGGCTCTTAATTAATGTCTCAAAGAATGCTTTAATGGTGAACATAAAAAACTGAAAACTAAAAACTAAAACCAGCTCATACTTCTGCCTTTTCATCCACTTGCCTATGTAAAGGAAAAAAGGGGTTAAAACTTGAGAGCAAATGACAATTTGTATAACGTTTCTGCAAAAACAAATGAAACCAGAAGTATGTGTCTGTCACTTGTTCACTGAATCAAATATTTCAGAAGAAAGGTAATATGTTAGCTTTATATTTTGAAATGTCACTATTCAACAGGAAATGTCATCTTTTCAGCAAGAACATGAAACTTAACAATATCATAATGAAGCTGCAGTGAACCGCTGGATATGAATTTGACCTACCTGTGGTTCATTTTTCCATGCCTGCGAGGAGTTTTGTTAGCACCAAGGAACAGAAAGCTAATATGAGCCAGGCTGCGGACACACAGGGACTCAGCACATGCAGCTCCACTGTTTTTTGGCTGTGAGGGAACTCTTGTGGTTCAAACGTTACAGTAAATATTGAAATCTGAAATAAAACTATAATTTAAGATGAAATGTTTTCTGTTATGTAAGCATGCTACCAGGTTTGATCAGCTCTTTACTGGCAGAAATAAGAAGTATTAATAAAGTGGTAAGAGAGGAGCATGCCATCTTTTCATTCAACAAGTTACCTTCCTCTGGCTGAGGGACTATGCTTATTAAGTCTTTCTTTTGGAATAGGATTTGAAGCAAAGTACCTCAAATCTGGGTGGTAGAAAGATGCAGATTTTTTTCCATGTCTGCACATCCACATTCTTCTTGGTTCCAGCAACAGCATGCTCTTTTTGACTAAGTGCATCTCTGGGAGCCAAAAAAAAGAGGAGTGGTCCTTCCTTTTTGGTTAAGTAGGCACTTACCAGTATTACTGCACATGCAACAAATGTTCTGTTCATGTGTAAAAGGAGCTTACACTATGTTTATTCCTCTGAAAAGACAGACTCATGCAAAGTATGTTTTCTGTGTTATGTGTTGTCAATTAACATGTTTCAGTTGTTAAATGTCGATGTGATCAAACCAGGAGGAATAGAGCTTTGTATTCCAGGTCAAAATTCAGATGACAAGGGCCAAGAAAAACACCTTAATGAATGCTTTTAATAAGACCTCAAGCGAGGGTTGAGAGATGAGGAGTGATCAGAACAGAAGTGTCATTTTTAGGGCATTTGGGAACAGGATCACTTTTATACCACATTTGTGTGAAAAGTGTAAGCCAAGAATAGCAGCTTTGCCCTTCATCTGCCTCTAAATACAGACTGCTGCCCTTCCAGTTGCCCCTTTCTTTAGGCTGACAAAGGCATTGTCGTTGCTGAACAGCAAAACAGTTTGAATTAATCTGGATTAAAATTAATCATTACTACTTTTTCTTTAACTTTGAAGTGGACGCATTCTTCCATTTAGTTCATTGCTTGGCAAGGCAGATACTTATACTGGCAGCAGGCAGGGAGCAACACAGGGACAAGAACAAGAGCTTGGGAACAGGGCAAGGGCAGGGCTGTTCCTTTTGGCAGAAATGCTCTACTGCTTGCAGAGCTGCCATGTTAAAGCATCTCACCCCGGCTGTGCTGGGTTATTTCTGCTCATGTCAACAGAACCCAAGCAGACAAAGCTACACCGAGTGGCAGGCTTGGACAAGGCAATCGAAAAATGCACTGTTATAGTGGCTGGAGCGTTCACTGGTAATGAGGTCTTGAGTAGTAAACAGACAGTTTAAAAGCCAATATTGGTGCAATCAGTAGCGCAGCTTTTGTGAGGAGATGTGCAGACCAAATCCAGATTTGTGCTGCAGCTGGTTTGCTGTCACAAAGCAGCTCTAAAGCTGGGGTAGCCAATTAATGCAGAGAACCAGCACAGCATGTCTTGTGCCAGTGCTCTCCTGGCAGCTGGTAATTTCTTTGCCAGGAAAGAGAATGTAGTCGCATCATCCCCGCTCTGTGACTCTCTTGACCGTCCCAGGGGCCCTTATTTGTTGGTGCAATCCTGAGTCTGTGTATCTCATTTAAAACTGCCGTAAGAACAAAATGGGAACATATGCATACAGCTCCAGGCTGCTTCTGCTCTGAGCGAGCTGTGCACTGTTCGGTGGCGCGACTGCTCTTGTTTCACAAATAGGCCCGCTAACAAAGAAACTAAGAAAAGTAAAAACTTTTCAGTAAAAGAAAATTATTCTCTTTATTGTTTATGGATACAGGAACGCTTGCTAAATTATAGCATTAAAACATTTATTGGATGGGAATGAGAAATCTTTTGTGACTTGGAATGTGCAAAGTATTTGACACCTATCTGACAAAATGCATAGGAAGTTACTTCCTAGGGCTCTCTGGGCAGGACAAGCCACATAGCTTGTTAGGGAGGCATTTATAGCACATAATTACCTATATGTTTCAGGAAGATAAAGCATCTTTCACATGATCAGAAAGTCACCCCCATTATGTGACAGTTGCCTTTTTGGCCAAGATCACGGGAATTGCACAATTGATGGTTCCTTGTGTGGTCAGTGATGGGACGAGAGGCAGTTCAGCTGAGCCAGTGCCCTGGCAGAAAGGCCACCGCATTGATGAGAGGAACGCTGCCGGGGTGACATGAGGGGACAGTCACAGGGCTGCAAGAGGGCTTGCCAAGGGACTCCCTGGACGGTGCAGTGGCCTGCAGCCTGCTCACACCACTGCGGCTTCAGAAGAGGGGAAAACAGGGAGAAGGCCTGAGGCTGGTGAACTGTTCCCTGTGCTTCTGCAGGTGACCAGCACGAGGGAAAAGTGAGATTTCATAATGGAAGGTGACCTGGCTGTCTTGATTACCATTGCATGATATTAAGATGATATTTCTTGGAGGCAGCTAAACACTGTCACCTGTAGATCATAAGGACGCAGCATGTGAGCAATTCCTAGAGTTGAGCCACATTTTCACACTTGTACAATCATATTATTGAACTGCCACATTTGGCCAAAAGAATTTACTGACAAGAACTGCTGAAGAGATGTGTTCTGTATGAGTTTATTCATACTGATGGTGATTCCGGGTTCATGAAATACACAGAAAGTGCTCTTGCTGTAATCAACATGCTGCAGGGAACAATGAAATGAAAAAGTTCTGCTCATCCTCTGTTCCAGCCTTAGAACAAAATTCTGCACTCAGGAAGAAAAATGTGCAGTTTCCTTTGTTTGTACAACTTTTAATCATATCTGTGTACATGAGAAGTGTTTGAACTTATTCCAAACTTCTACCTCTTGATTTCCTCAGATCTGTATTTGCAAGGAAGTCTATTTTAAGGCTATAGACCCACATTTCTACCAAAATCCTTTATATTTCAAATTTACAAATGGCTTTATATAGCATTCTTTTTACATGTTTCTAGTCCTTCAGCTTTCCTACTCATCTGTCACAAACAATTAAATCACTGGATTTTTCATTGTTTGAAATAACTGGTTGCATTACCATCTGGAAACAATACATTTTAAGTGCATAATTATGGAAGTTTGAAATCCCAGGAACCCAACTTTATATGCGCAGGACCAGGAGGCAGCATGCTCGGAAATGTATTGTCAGCTGCGTGATGAACAGCTAAGAGGAAAGGAGGAGCAATTCTCAACCGCTTCTCTGCTGCCTTCCCACCGCTCGCCTGGGAAAGCTGAAGTCAGATTTGACTGCAGAGCAGATGAGAACATTTTAGCCTGCTCACACTTGCATTGAATTTTAACAGTTGCAGTGGCACAAGGGGACCCTACTTGAGCTGTGGCCTCTAAGGCCTCAACCTTCTCAGAGCTCACTTCTCGGATGAAGCTGAAAAATCCACTTTGCATTAGTTTCCAGGAAGTGCCAAGAAATGAAGCACACTACACAACGGGACTGTTGAGGATAACAGTGATGTGCTGGTTTAGCTAAAACAGAGTTAATTTTCTTCATGCAGTTAGAATATTTTCTTTTAGTAGTTAGTGCAGTCTTTTGTTTTGGATTTAGTGTGAGAATAATGTGATAACATGCTTTTTCTCTGGGATAGAGTTAATGTTTTTGGTAGCTAGTGTTTTGGAGTTAGTATGAAAAGAATGTGAGAACTCTCTGATATTTTGGTGTTGCCAAGGAGACCAAGGACTTTTTCAACTCTCCAGCTGCAAGTGCACATAGCAGATGGGAGGGAGAATAACAGGACAGCACCTAGATTGACTTCCAGGCTGGTCAGTGAAATATTTCCTACCAATAGTGTCATGCTCCGTATACAGCTGGAGCCATCTTTTCCAGCTCAAGAGTTCTGTTTGGTTTTTCCAGCTCATCAGTTTAGCCTTTTGCTATTCTGCTGTTTCACAGTTGGCTTTTTTGCCTTTTTGCTCTCCTACTGGGATCGTCTGATCAGGACTAGTGTGTTCTCTTTACTGGGACTGGCTGTTCAACACAAAATGGGCTGGGTACTGGTCACCGGTTTGTGAGAGCAATTGTGTTCAGTACCACTTATTATATATATATTTTGTTATTATTAGTAGTAGAATTATATTATTAGTAGTAGTATTTTTGCTGTCTTATCAAACTGTTCTTATCTCAACCCACAAGTTTCTCCCTTCCCTTTCAATTCTTTCCCCATTCCTCTTGGGGAGGAGGGAGGGTGAGTGAGCAGCTACTGTGGTCCTAGTTGCTGACTGGGAAGAAAACCATGACAAGTGTGCGTGTAACTTCACAGTGGAAAATGTTTTGAGATTCTGCAACAGAAGCTGCAATATAGGATATTGAATTTCTACAAAACCAGCACATCTCAAAGATTTGACAGTCAAAACATGGTTGAAACACTAGCTATTAGCTAAACTTTGACTAGCCCAAATGGCTGACTCCATTCCCTTTTCTACCCTTTCTTTCCTTACACATGACCTATTTCACAGTATATTCATTTGCCACTATATATTCCAACTGAAAAGAATCAGACAGGCCCTCCAGCTTCACTAATGACAGCTGCAGGTCGAGATCAGCCTCAGAAATCATATCAGAGCATGTCCTCTATACAGCCAAAAAAGGTATAAGCAACTAAAAAAAGCAGAAGCAGTTCACTACATAGAGGCCCAAACGCGTCATCGAATGTAAACTTTATTTAGCTTTGATTTCATAGTGTCCGTATTCCCTCTTCCCCATTATCTTTCTGATTTTTTTTTTTCCTAGGATCACTTGGTACTGAAAGACATCTAGTTTCTTGTCCTTTCAAGTCACTGTGTGCCAGGACACCCACCAGTCAGTTCCCCTTCTTCTGACATGGTCCATATTTATGCAAGGCGGGAGGGGGGATATTCTCAACCATACACACTTCAGGAGATGTCAGGAATTTGGTCTCTGCACCTTCTAACCACCAAAGCTTTTCACCTGACTGACCTGATGGTACAACAGCTTACTATACAAACTAATAACTAACTCTTAGAGAACTCTTTGGTAACAGACAGTACACTGGATTTGTGGTCTCGGTAGGGGGCTATAGTCAACTAAGAAGCATGGGGAGAAAAGAACGACCAGAAGTAAATTGGATACTACATAAAGTGGTCGACTGTAAAATCTGGGGGGAGAAAAAAAAAACCAACAAACCTACAAAAAAACCAGGTTCTTTCTGGAAACCAAACTGCAGCTGCAGCCACAATGGAGCAAACCCTCTGCTGGATATACAACCTGACCATGCGGTCGGTGTCTCACTTAAGAGATGTCCGGGGAACAAGTTGTTATTTTTTATTTGCATCATGCTTGTGTATTACAAAGCTCCCAGTTTCAAGACCCAGTGTGCTAAATAGTGATCACACATGTCTAGAAAAGTTTCTTGCCTCAAAACTTTTTCTATTTTACAAATGCACCAATATCTGTAAACTTAGCTAGCTTACCTGTTATCCAGAGGACAGTTTTCTAGAGGCATCATAAAAAAAAAAAAAAAAAAGGTGTCTCTAGTGGAGAATAACAATATGGCCTAATGAGTTTTAACCAGAGAAGACTCCTGTCACTTCCTCACCCAGACAAGAGGCAATGGGATTAAAGGGGGAAGGAGGTATTTGGTCAGTTAATAACCACTGAAATTCCAAATGCACAAAAAAAGCACAAAACCTAAATTTCAGAGACTCCACATCCTCTTTGTCTTGGGAGGGACAATAAAGATGAATGATCAGATGTTACCAGCTTTGCAAACTCCATTGAAGCTCTTTCCCATACTATTCAGGGTTGACATACGATTACCTTTCTTTCCAAGATATGAAAGAAATAAATCGAACCTTGATGGCTGCATCCTGCTATCAAACTTTTTTGCAGATTCAGTGCTAGTTGGCTGAGGAGAAAAGCTTGAACCTCTGACCTGCATACCAGTCAATGCCTGCTTAATTAAAAGTGCTTTTCCTAAAGCAACAAGTTAAAATCCACACAACCATGTTTACCTCTGTGAAATTAATTTCTCCGTTTTCAAGTCAGTTTATTTCAGGACAATAAATCATGTCTTTTCTGTGCATTTTTGTAATGCAGAAGTAATTTTTATTTGAATTACTATATGAAATGCACATGCAAAAATCAATATATTAAATTTCCTAAAAATCACCCATGGAATAGCATTTCACTTCAGTAATTCCCCCTCACACCTCTGTTCTGCATCACCAGCAGCCTTGCACAGGCATGGAAAACTATGCAAGCTGAGGACAGTTTATTGAAGAACAGCATAAGACACATTACCAGAGAGCCTTGACATAGCTAATGTAAAGGCACTAACATATAGCATTAAAAAAATACAAATACCATTTTAAAGTAGCAGTCAAAAGGAATTCCTGTTGCGACCAAAAAGAACAAGGAACAGGCCCAAGCACCCACAGGAAGGACTAACCAGTTGCAGCTCCTGGTCACTGAGGAAGAGCATTTCAAACTCCCCGGGACTCTCTCTGTGTCACTGTATGAAGACAGATGCCCTGCATGGCACTAAGCCTAATTAAGATACTGCTAAAACTCATACACAATCCCAGACATTTTTAAACATTTTAAAATATTTTAATACATTTTCTTAAATAAAGAATCGCCAAAGAAAATCAAGTGCCTCTGAAGTGGGAGAGATGGTCAAACTGAATGAATACATTTCTTTTCCTTTTTTGAATAAATGGCATTTATTGGCTCATGATATACTGACTAAGACACACACAGGAATGTGTGATTAAATAGCTTTTCATTTGGTGCATTGTTTATGTATTCAGCCTGATGATAATGTTCCCAAAGACAATCAATCATTGATTTTTAATTTACTTTATTGTGCTAGAGAAAAGAGTGAATTAAATGTAGAAATTGTTTAGCCTTTCTCTTGTATTCTGTAATAATCCAAATGGAGCATATACATTTTCTATTTAGTGACATTAGCATGATTAAGCATTAAGACTTAATGAGCAATGCATTTTTTAGGGCTCATTAATAAAAGTTAGAGATAGAAGAGATCTATTGGCCATCAAGTTTACCTCTGTGCTGCATTTGTGGATTTACTAGATAGTAAATAATAAAGCATTATTACTCATTTATGTAGAATTGCTTTTGTGAGAGGAACCTTAACTGTGGAAGCTTAACTAACTTTACACTGAGATCTTTCTATCCCTAAATGGCTCAAAATCTAAGATGCAAACATCCTTGCAGGATACACAGACTGGATCTGGTGCAGATGGATGAAGAAAGATGACAGTCGAGAAGAGCAAGGCAGGAATAATTCATAGAAGAAATAGGTTTGACAAAAGAAAGAAGTATATGTGAAAGAGGCAAAAGATAATGCTGCAACGAGAAAGAGGAGACTGACTTTAAACCAAAGAAATATACAACAGAAGGCACACAGAGAAGAGTGAAGGGTCTGGGGAAGGAATTGCAATGACTCAACTGGATTATTAATGTCTTTTGATGCGAGCATGACAAATTACAGCAAGCTTTAGACCTGAACACTGTCTAGCAAAAAACAGACAATGGCTAAATTACAGTTGTAACACAGGTACAAGTGTTTTCTGGGAGTGCGTTTTGAAACGAAAAAAATCCAAACCTAATAGGTGATACATGTCTCTTAAAATTACATCTCAATACAGCAGAGTGTCTTATAAGAAAGGAGGATATTCCAGAAAACCCCATCTAGATAATCTGATTTCAAAGGGAAATACATGACGTCTATAGCTACTCCACATCTCTGCTTCTTTTCTAAAGACAAATAAAAAAAAGACATCATCAGAAACATCATGTGGTAGCATAATAATATACTGAATGGTAACACAAAACAGACAAGCAGCAGCAAGGAAGGGCTGTAAATTGCACCCAGCCTATAATTTCTAATAATATGTTTCTGGTTTTAATGATTAAATGAATTCACATTACCTTTTTTTGCATATTTCCATATTTACCTCCTAACATACATACTCTGAAGCCTGAGTATGCTGAGCATGGGCACGGCAGGGGACACGCCATGGTGTGCTCTAGCGATTGTTATTGTATCTCCTGAAAACTAAACACTCTCAAATATTCTGGAGTTTATTATGGTAGTACCAAGGGGCCCCAATCATGTATCAGAGGTCCATTATGAGAGCTGATACACAAACACATTTAATTAAAAGTTGTCAAGACCTGTATGGCCAAACAAGGGGGAATTCTTACACTCACAGCTGTTCAAATTTGCCAAGCCACATTCTGACAGAAACTCAGTCAGTATGAGGGAGCAACTGAGAATTAAAAAATATTTCCTGATAAAAATAAGCAGTTCCTCAACATGAAATAGGAAAACAAGTCTATATTTAAGTTAATGCAGTGATCTAACTCACATGACTTAAAAATACAAAACTTTTGTATGATCCCTGAAAAATCATGTTTATGTAGTTTATTAGCAGATTAACAAATTTAATATTTGTATAGTTAGTTTCTTATCTTCTCCCCATGCGAACCATTTTTAGTTTCAGGAAAACGATTTTCTGTACAACATTCTCAATTCTTCATTCTCCTGTTTTCAACAGCTTCCTTAAAAGCCAGTTATTTACTTATTCAATTTCCTTTCGCTTTTGCACATGCAGCATCTTGAGTAATGACTCACCGTTTTCTCTTGGGCAGGTAACAAAATCCTTCTATAGATTATGAGAGCAATGAAAATCATGACAAGCTGCAGTAACTGCATGATAGTTATTGTTCCATGTTTGATGGTAGAATTTCAGTACATATTGGCTCTGAAACTGGCAACTGATGGGAAAATTCTTCCCATTTAGGTAAATGTACTAGTATTTCACTAGCAAAAAATTCTGTTGATGTGGGACTCTGTTCTCAAATAGTAAGGAGGATCATTTTTCACTCCTGTCCCCTGCCACCTATCAAGAGAATAAGCAGGTGCAGAGAAGAAAAATCAAATTAGGCTATACTTAGGTGTGCAGTAGTGTTGTGGGAATGTAGAAGACTTCAGGAAACCAGAACGTGGATTTCTGTTGCTGGTAGCAGCAGTGAGCTGTAACGGTGCTAGTTTATTTGTATCACCACTGCCAATTTAGAGAGCTAGTAGAATTTGCCATACATAATCCTTGGTGCCTTTCAAGGTGAATTGAAAGATGAGTGAAGTGAAATGGGAGAGAGGGAATGTTATAGCCAGTGGCAAAACAGCTGTGATGAGAGGGCATGGAGTACTCTCACTTACTATCCTTAACCTGTAGGTGAGCTTGCAAACTTACTGTTTTTTGTAGTTATCACAAGAAGGAGAAATTATACAAGCTGTTGTGAATGCTCCCTGCCATAGTTCCTGCTACAATAAATTTTTCATATAATTATTTAGCCTACAACAGTACCTAACAATGTCAGCCACAAATCAGTACACTACTATGCCAGATGCTGTACACACACACAGAGTAAAAGTAAATCCCTCTCCCAGTGTGTTTGCACCTGAGGTAAAATATAAGAGCACCGGAGTATTGTCTCAAGTGGAAGCGTGAGTAGACAAAGTTTTGGGTGAAAGCAACATAATGGATAGCAACAAAACTCCGGGACTGGTGCTAAAGGAGCTTACTTATGAAACAATTGAAATAAGCATTGCAGGGTGTAACCTCTCGCTTAAAATTGCCTCAGTGTCAGCAAACGTGATACGCTTCCAGGAGGTATCCAGGGAACATCAGAGGAATAAAACACCGTACTATGCAAAATGCTGTAATGGTGAATAGAATTAGTGGGCATCTGGATAAACCCCAAGAAACTTTCAGTAGTACCTGGGAACTCTGCTCAGAGACCACGACCCCATTATGCCAAGTACCGCAGAAGCACAGAGCAGATTGCTCCTAGCCCAAACATGTAGGAAAAGTCCATAAAGGCTGCTCAAGGAGATGCAATAGCACAGAAAGACTTTGTAGACCTTTCAGTTGGATTTCTGAATGCTGCTATTATGGCTTATAAGTTAAGTGTTTAACATCCATAGGCAACAATAGAAATGCCAGGGGAAGAAGTATCAAAGGAGACAGGCACTGGCAAGAAATGTAGCTAACTACAGGACGTTGCATCTTTTTGCCTAATTTTTATTACACTAGTCTTACACTGGTGATTAGATGCCCCAGGCGGCATTCCTCTGGCCCCGCTCCATACTGAGGTGCCTGTCTGTAGATATGACAGCCTCGTTTCTTTGCAACTTGCATCCGACTCTTAAATAATATTTAGTAATCACCACATGTTAGGGTTTCTAAAAATTTTAAAACATGCTAAAAAATTAATTTTAAGATTTCTTCCCTTCTGTTAAGTTTTAAAACATTACATTGTGTATATAGTATCATGACATCATCATTACACTGTTTTCAGCACATTGTCTTTGGAGTCCTTTGGTACTCAGGACCTGGTTCGCTGCACATGGTTGGG
This sequence comes from Caloenas nicobarica, assembly GCF_036013445.1. NCBI lineage: Eukaryota > Metazoa > Chordata > Aves > Columbiformes > Columbidae > Caloenas > Caloenas nicobarica. Next base: position 127,128,503 of record NC_088246.1, on the reverse strand, counting down.
AGTCAATTCTATGACAGATTTGGGAAGAGCTGATACGACTTTCATGAGAGGAAATAATGTTTCACGTATCCCCGCCAGTTCTATGAAGGAGTCAAGGACATTGTTAAGCAGAGGTATGTGAATCTTGTGGATGTAACTACTTAGATCTCCAGAAGCCATTCATAAATATCCCCTTGAAGAGCTGCCTTGGGATAAGAGGAAAAGTCTTCATATAGCTGACTGACTAAAGGGAACAGCAAATGGTTAATTTTCACAAAAGAGGAGTTACCAATGCAGTCCCCATAGAAGACGTATCCTCAAGCTTTATATGATTTGGCATATTCATAAATGATCATGAATATCAAAGTGACAAAGTTTAAATCATTCACAGAAGTGACAATGAAGGTTAAGAGGAGTTGCAGAAGGACTTCACAATACTATGGAATAAAATGCATAATGAAATTCAATAAAGAGAAATGTGAAGTAATGCCAGGGAAAAAATGAACAATTCTGACTTTATAAAGTGAATGAGAAGCTCTCACCTAGCTATAACCACTCAGAAACGGAATCTCAGAGATATAGTAAATAGTTCTATAAAAATGTCAGCTCAGTGCCCCACAGTGTTAAAAACAGAAACAAGCAAAAATGACCAATGTTTTGGAAAGAAATAGGAAAGAAAACAAAAAGATGTAGTGACACGCTAATATGGTAGGCAGTAATCCCAAACCCAAAGAGAGCATCATGGAACTGGAAAAGTGGCATCATTGGCAGCAGTGATGATGAAAAGTAGGCAACGGCTGTCAGGCAAGGACAATTAAGTCAACCTGGATTCCTCAAACTGGAAAGAAGATAACTGAGGGGACTATGACAGGGTTCTATAAAATCGTAAGAGGTATTGAGAAGGTGCAAACACCCCACCCCAACCCAAGGGGAGAGACTTTTGGACATTACATGTAGCTGAAATTCTTGTTGTAGGACATCAAGGATACCGAAAGTTTCCATGGTCTCAAAAAGATTTGAGTAGTTTGAGGAAAACAAATACATGAAACACAAAGATACTTCTGAGTGTGAAAATCCCCATGATCCATTTTGGAGGTTGGGAGATCACATCCACAACAAATAGATTATCAGTTACTAATGGAAAACCAATGAATGCAATGTTCATCAGATCCATAAGCTGGAAGATGCAAAAGAAAATACAAACTTCATTTACCTTTAGCTTGAGCCATATACAAATTTATTGTATTCACCCATGCATATAAACTGATAGCACAGCAACCTAATTGTTGAAATCCAAATTGAAACTAATGTAATTTCAATAAGGCAATTTTAGTTTTGAAGTTGCTTTTAACACACTTCTGTGTTAGTGCAAAATTATATGTAAGTGGGAAGAACTACTTCCATTGGAAACTTAAGCATCTGGAATCATTCAAAGTAAAAACAAGTAAGGCTGACACTGGTGCATTGCGTGTAACACACGTACTCAGACAACTGCTGAAGAGCTGGATGTGCATTCAGTTTTGCTTCACCTGTGACAACAGCCATTGCCCCTGTACTAGACACAGAACTATACGTAATTAAGCAGCTGAAAAGAAGAAAACCGCAGTGTGCCAATCCGTTAGCAGGCAATTGCAAAGACACTGTGAGTAAACTACCCTACTGAGTCTAGAGATGGTCCCTCCAGCTGCAGATCATTTCAACAATTATAAGAATATGCATTTATGTTCTACCGATTAGCCAAGTAAACAGCATTTCAATCTTCATGTCTGCCAGTAACTAAACTCATACATGTGAGCTCCAGCTCAGGTGTGGAGTATCTCTGAATGACTTTTAAAGCGTAGATGAGAACAAAGATGTAGATACAGGATCAGGTAGAGAAAGGTGCTTATATTGCTTTAGAAAGCCAAGGGTCTGGAGAAGCATTGGTTCAGTGCTGGCCTATGAAGGAGATGAAACCAGCTCTTCAGCAAGAGTTGCAGGTGGAATTGTTCTGTGGGACAGAGAAAAATTCTCCTGCCTGGCACACTGTTTCTGTGTGGCTGTTCAGTCAACCTAAAACTGAGGGAAGTTATGTGCTCCAACCCATATCGTGGAAGAAGAGATGCACTGGTGCTGGCTTTGCCATGCTCCATTCCAGGGAGGTTCTGGGTACTCCCAAAGGAGGGTCATCCAGAGAGCCCAACAGGGCAGAGCAGAGGGTTCTGTGAAGATCAGGTTGTCCTCTGTTTTTCTTCTGGCTTTCCAGATACATCAGTGTGTAGAAAGATCAGAAAAGGCGGCCTCGAGACAGCAAAGTAGGTGTGCTTATAGGGCAGAGCAGGTGCCACTTTCAAAATTTTTCTCCTCTTTTCTTTCAGAAATATCGTCAGAATACAACTACAACAACACATAATAGAAAGTTGTGTCTTTCTTTGAAATGCCTGTGTTCCTGTTACCTGTGCAATAGGATTGGTGTGCAGAAGCCTTGCCACAGCAGAACTGGACACAAAAATGTAGTGAGGCATCCACAGATTCCTACTGAGTATGTGTAGAAGTGGCATCTGGAAGCCTCTGAAATGCCAGATTTCAAGGTCAAAGCAACAGAACAGCTACACAAGACACACAGTGCCAGCAAAGAAACAACATTATGCCAACCAATAAGTAATAGGTACAGAGAGACATGATCAGCATTCATCCTAAGCATCCTAAGCTAAGTTAATGGAAGCATCTGTGGAAAAATTATAATCAGAGAAAATTTCACTCCAAAGAGCAAAATGTTATCTTTTAAGTCAATAAGTCTCATGTTCAAGTAAGACAGTGCCAAAATGATCAGTCAGAGGAGATGAGTGGGGGCAGGAGCTGGCAGCTTGTCATCCAGCAGTGGGGTTACATTAAAGTGCTGCTCTGTGCTTTGGGTTTTCTACAAGGTTTTTATGGACACTTATGTACCTAATTAAAAAAGATTGTGAAAGACGTCAAAATGGGAACACTCTTCTAGGCACACTCAAGTAGGGGAGGAGAAATAGTAAAAAAAAACAAATGCAGATTACAGTTGATGTCTTCTTAAGCCACAATCCTGAGTCTCTAAAATGGATGCAATCTATTCTCCTGTTTCTACACGTCCTTTTCATTGATGGCAACTCTGTCAAATCACAGAAGAAAGGTAATGGCAAAAAACATCATCTGTTTCTTCCAGCTGGTTTGTTGAGTACTTTAAAAATTGGCAGCCTGGAAACGTTTCAAGCCAGAAGGGAAAATATTCATGTACCCACAAATCAAAGTGTTTCTAAAGACAGAGCATACATAGTTCTAAACATTTCTCAGGTGATGAAAACAGAAATACATTTCTAAGATGCTCCTTGCAGTATTACAGGCAGTAGGTCAGGGACCACAAAACTGGTTGATCAAACTGAAGCATTAACTCTACAGCTAAATGAGAAGCAAAAATGGTTCTCTGGGGGGCAGAGAACAGAATGAAATATTAGGTGGGGAAATTACTGATACGTAAGCAGCAGAAAGAGGATTCTGCTAAAAGAGAATAATTATAGTAAGAAACAGAGCTATATAGGAAAAGCAAACAAACAAACAAACAAAAAACCAACAAAGCAACAACAAACAAACAAAAACCATCTAGGGAGGATTAAATAGCAACCTGCAAGATATAATTTTTGCTGTTCTTTTAAACTCAAGGCATTGTAAGGTATCTGCAGATAGAATTAATCAATATTTGGGAAAGGATGTTTACATATGGAAAATTTGCCCTGCTTTTTGCCCTTGTGTTCTAATTAGAAAATTGAGCCCCAAATTAATTTGAATGTTTAATTTTAATCCAGGATTGCAAACCTGCTAACTATCAAATTTTCTTGTATTTGGAATTCTGTGCCTGGTCTGTCTTTCACATACTGCTTGCTGTGCTCTGCACTGAGGGGAATCTCACCCACATGTTTTCTTAGGGAGACAACAGTTGGTTTCATAGTTAGTGGTGAATTAAAATTTAATGTGTTCTGAGAAGGTTCTTTTACCTCTCCTTTCTCTAGCTTTCATTTCCATTATAAAGCTGTAAGTTATGGTGCCACAACAGTATCCAGCCTCCTGTACATACAGATGCCCTTTTGGAGTCCTCCCCTTCCTGGAATCTGCGTGCAGATCAGCCTGTAGTGAAATAATACAGTATTATGTGAGGTAATATTTATAGGTCTGTCCTGTGCAGCCACCCAGGGAAACAGACATGATAGGATTGTATTTATTATCGGATTATTCTGTTCATATAATAGAAATAGTCTGGAAGTGTGATAAAAGACAGAAGCCTGATTGACTCAATCTCCTATATAAGAGCCATGGAGCACATTTGCATTGCTCCTGAGTGTTCTGCAGAGACACTTTAATTCATGAGTTTGAATGGTTTCACAATGCGAATGTTGAGTTCCAAAATGAGCAAAGCGAAACCAGTCCTAAGGACCTGCAATGTCAGCCACCAAAAACATAACTGACACTGGAACAACGGTGCCGATAGATGAAGAAACGCACAGAGAAACCAAGTTGAGAGTCAGCTCTGCTGAGAACCACATGAGAGCAGACCATGTTTAGCCTTCATCGCCTGCTGCACCGCTGATTTAAATTGTTGGTAAACGTTGTTTTCAGAACTCAGAGCAGCTCCCAGGCACTACTCCTTAGATAACATCTAATTTTGCTGCCTTTCTAACATAAGGAGAATTTAACACCTCGGAAAACAGTCTAAATGCTGTCAGAATGGATCAGCAGAAAGAAGCTGACCAGCTTAGCTTGGGTTTCCATTCAGCACTGGTAATGATGCAACAAGTATCAAACATTTTCTTAGGGCTTTTGTCCAGGAGAGAGTAGGTACCAGAAGTGGCACAAGGAAAATATTACAGCTAATGCACTACTAATGAAGAAGGGCTCTAGAGTGAAATACAGAAATGGATCCAAGCCAAACATTTTGAATCCAAATTGCTCCAAATGTTGTAGACTTTTTGTTCAGACTCAGTGGTTTGAGAAGCATTTGCCCCTAGATGGCTACTAGAAGGAAACAAAATCATCAAGAAGAAACCGATCTGTGATGAATTTGGTGCAGCTGCCCAGGGGTAGACAGTGCTCACACACATGAAAGAAACAGACTGAATCAGGAAGCAAGTTCTTGGACATACACAAAACATTGTTTCCTTTAATGAGACTCTTCTTTTTCCAAAGGCAGATGATCAGGTGTGTAATAATGATCTCCCACTCCATCACAACAGGGCTTGAGTGGATTTCAGAAGATTTGAAATTTGGTATGAATAACTGTGATGGTCAGTAAAGTCCCAGTAAGTGCACAACAGGTATAGGAGAGATGAGAACACATCTGACATCTCCTAAAGCACATTATGGCCTGTACAGTTATTGAAACTACAGAGCTGAAATGGAAACAGATGAACAATACAATTGTGTATATTTTTTATTTTCAGTTCTTCATTCAGACTAGAAAATAGCATAAGGCAGGAGAAGAAGCAGGCATCAGATATCCCAGCTCATATCCTGCCCTGGCAACTCCATCACAATTTCCTCCAGCTGAACCATGGTCTCAAACACACAGATGTCCTGCAGAATTGCTGTCCTCACCTGCCAAGGGTGGTGTGATCTGCTGAGGAGAAAAAACACGTTTCCTGTTTCCCATCTCATGGTTGATGGGTCTGCACTGGGGGAAAAAAAAAAGCAACCTCCATCCCCAACCCAAAGGCACCGAGCAGCCTGTGTGGTGACACCAACAGCCAGTAACAGCAGAAGTATCAGTACTAAGGCTGCCCTCTGGCTCTCCTTGGACCATCCTCTCCCTCACTTCAGGCTCCAGTTACATTTTATGCAGATTCCTGCATTTCTCCTACATAATCTGAAGCAGAATGTTGAACATGCAGCAATTTATGATATCCACATTAACTGCAAGCATGCAAAGAAGCCTGTTGTATAGATTCATATGTCTTACATGGAGAAGGACAAAACTGGACAGTGAAAGTTTTCTTATTGCTTTAATATTTGTGAGATTCTCACTCTTAAGCATTATATTTCAATGTTTAGGATGCAGAGCACTGCAAACCAATCTTCTAAGACTAATTCAGTGTCAGCAAGTGGCAGAATAACTAATACATGCAGGCAGAGCCAGGGTCCAGAACACTAGCCTGACTCTTTCTCCACAACTTTATCTTTTTATTATACATACAACCAAAGTTTGGTCCAATAGGCATAACAGTGAGGCTTGATCCCAGAACATGAGATGTGCCACCATGTTGTACTTGTTAACAGGAAGGCTTTGCTCCACAGAATCTGTTTATCTAATCTGTGCTACTATAAACAGAATTCACAGACCAAATTCATGTCAACTGACAGGAGGGCAAGACAAGCATCAGGAATTTCAGATGTCTTTAACCTGCCTTGGAGCATTTTTTAACATCAACAGCTCTTTCAGGTTTTCCATGTATCAGAGTGGTACAAGATAAAGAAATTGGTAGCAGGGCCCCACGATATTAATAGACGTATGAGATCCGTCTCCCTGTCTTTGCTACCTGTCTTACCTCAGGAGGAGGAACATGGGATATATCTCTGTCTGTCTCACCATTGTTCTTACCATCGAGACAGACAGTGATGGGATAAAAACAAGAGCAGACCTTCCTTTGCGATGTTTAAGCCACAAAGCTCAGGAAGAAGCAGTTGAATGGAATGGAAATAGTATTGTCCATTGCCTTGTATCCCTCTTGTGCTACCTGGCTCACATGTGTACAGCTGGTGTAAGGGTTTTCTGAGGTGACAGGAATGTCGACACCGGTCCATTATCCCTGCTGTGAGACAGGAAAAAAATCAGGCTCTAGAGCTGTCAGATCCTACTTCCTCTGCAGAATTTTAAATGAAACAATTTTTCACTCTGTAAGTCCTTGTAAACAAGTTTTACAGTGCTTTCAACTTGAGTATATCGCATGTTGCTGGAGAATTGCAAGTGTTTAGGATTTAAACCCTTTTCTCAGAACATCAGGCTGGAAGAACAAATAAAGGCTTTATCTCTAAAAGCTTTCAGAACCTTCCAAAACAAAGTTCTTGCACTTATCAGTACAAGCTGGCACAAGACACTTGGTGAACAAATTGCTCACTCAAATGAGAAAACCTCAAATGAAAAATACAGAGTTTTAAAGCTCTCTGTTGCATCCATCTTTCCATCTACATCCTGCGTTCATAATTGCAAACACTTCAGGCACAGACCCATCTCTTCACATCTGTGCTAAGTGCCTAATCCAAAGTACACCACCATCAATGCACAGGCTTCTGTACTTCAACAAGCTTTAGATTAGACCTTATATAAATAGCTACATACAGAGAAGCTCCTGGCAAAATAGTTGGAAGCTTTGATTTTCCAAACTTTGTACAATTGTTGCACAATAATCCTTTCTGCTACCACTGGGCTAGTTCTTCCACCTCTCTCACTGCCCTCTTATGCACGTATGTGCCAAAGATGTGTCCCCATGGAACTCATTGCAAAGGAAAGAGACAGCAACTGTAGGTTCACAGGCGGGTTAAGGGCTCAGCATGAGGTATGGAATAATGTGTGCTCTCCGGCCAAAGTCCAAGAACCAGTTCACAGAATCATAGAATAGTTTGGGTTGGAAGGGACCTTCAAAGCTCATCTAGTCCAACCTCCCTGCAATGAGCAGGGACATCTTCAACTAGACCAGGTCGCTCAGAGCCCCATCCAGCCTGGCCTTGAATGTCTCCAGGCATGGGGCATCTACCACCTCTCTGGGCAACCTGGGCCAGCATTTTGCCACCCTCACTGTAAAACATTTCTTCCTCGTGTCTGGCCTGAATCTCCCCTCTTTTATTTTAAAACAGTTACCCCTTGTCCTGTAATAACAGGCCCTGCTAAAAAGTCTGTCCCCATCTTTCTCATAGGCCCCTTTTAAGTACAAAAAGGCTGCAATAAGGTCTCCTTGGAGCCTTCTCCAGGCTGAACAGCCCCAACTCTCTCAGCCTGTCCTCACAGCAGAGGTGTTCCAGCCCTCTGATCATTTCTGTGGCCTCCTCTGGACCCTCTCCAAAAGGTCTGAATCCAAGTAGCTGCCAAACTGGCAGTTTGTGTCCATATCCTGCAATTCTACAAGGAGTGAATCAAGGTGAGCATGAAGAGCACAAACTCAACTGCACAAAAATCAATGCAAAAACTCCTACTGACTTCCAGCATTCGGGCTGAGGGAAGGAAAGCCTGGGAAGAGGGTACTCTCCTTCACTGGCAAAGGTTTTTGTTCCTTTCCAGAAACAGAAACATTCTTAGTGTGACACCTAGTGTCAGCAACGAATGTTACAGACCCATCAAATGCAACAGACCAAGGTGTGAGAGTCGGTCCGAAGAACAGTTAACAACTAAGTTAACCGTACTGAAAATTCAAATAACAAAATTTACAACAAAGCATTTTAAATATGAGCTAACATCTAAAATGCATAAAATTCGAGGGGGAGGGGGCAGGGATTTTGTTTCTATAAATAAATCAATTAAAATATATACTGGCCAACCTCTCTACTCAAACCCAACTGTGACCTTATTATTTCTCTGGTCACCTCAGTGTATCTAGTTCTCAGGACTCTGCTTATACAGCACATACCATAAGACAGTCCAGTTTTATGGAGTATTTCAGGTGTCGTTGTGGGATGCAAACCCATTCCTGCTGATTTGAAAGGGCACTACAGTGAAGCAGACTTCAGAGGTTAACACACTGACTTCAGCTATTACTGCATTTGTTTAGGTCCTCATGAAACAAATTAAAAAAGGTTGTAAAGATAAAACAAGGATTATGAGATGGTGTCCAAACTGTTCAATTCTCTTCAAAATCAAGTTAGCAGCACTTCAAGAAAGGTGTGGGAAAATGCCTCGGGATCATTTTTCAAGTCAGCAATTCAGGAAAGCCATTCATTCCAAACATTAATTACAATTGATTATTAATCAAGGTCTGGCACTTTTAGGCCTGTATATACTATAAATATGATTTGTTACCATAATTATGCTGACAGGTAACTGTAACCTACTCTCTTTTAGCCTACTCTCTCTGCTTTAGGTTCCACAGCTTTACTGATGTTAAAACTGAGAATATAACACTATCTGAAAGTGGACTTCATCACTGCTGGTGTCTTATGACCAAGTTTTGGTAAAAGCTGATGAAATACAAAGGGCAGTGTAAGTTGTGTGCCAAGTTTTTGAAAACTGAAGGCTAATCTGGAAGTCAGGCTTCTGGAAGTTGTCTTACAGCTGGATTTCTTGACTTAGCAAACTGCGAACATTTATTCTAAGGAGCAAACTTCTAACATTTTCCGCAGAGAGGATTTCTGTTTTGAGCAGGCACAGTGACATCGACTGTCATCTCCTGGAAATGCCTCTGAGTACCCATGCTGAAGGTATTGGGAGCACTGTCAATGAGTTAGTAAAGCATTAAAACCACAGGGGAATCACTGATGTGATGTCAGTTCTCTTACAGAACCAAAACTTCCTTCCAAAGTAAGAAATTTCCCAAAATTTTCACTTTTATAGAATAAACTTTCCCACAGAAATGACTGCAATGACAAGTTCCTGTGTACTTAAAACGTAGCGGCTCAATTGCTGAGCAACTGTGTAGAAAGCTCTTGCAGCAGCAAACTTAATCCCATTAATAAAAGCTCTATTGATAAAGGTACCTTTACACAAGCTCATTGCTGTGGTTATATTGATCTAAACATTTCATTTCATGAACAAATATAGTTAGAATGCAGCAAAATGCTACAAGTATTATATATAGGGAAAGAAGCAAAATATACTGTCAAATTTCGAGGTTACATATACTAAATACATATATATATATATATATATATATATATATATATGAAAGTGGATATTTTGTTTTTAGCTGCCTCTTTCTCGGGTCATTATTTCCTGACAGCTGGCTATGTTCATGATGCAAAAAAGCCTGGAAGAATAAGTTCAAGGAAACACAGAATTCAAGGCTGTTATTAAAATGTCCCAGAGCCTGTGGAGATAAAATCTATCTGCCCAATATTTTATGGTGACAATATTAAATATGGTGAGAGCAAAAGAAAATCTCATGTCCTAGAATTGCATCGAGCTCATAACTTTTGCACTAAGACAAACAGGTACCACGTGTGGTCATGGTCCGCTTCTTGCCAGGATCCCTCCTATGTCACATAACACACAGATCCTCCTCATGGATCTGGCTTGCTACAGCTAAGAAGAGCAAATCAAAATCAGGATGAAAAATGTCCCCACCATCTACTGCTCTCAGCCTGTGAGGAGTCCACCAGAATCTATGGCTTTTCAACATACCTTGGCATGAAATCGTGCTTTCCTGCTGCAGGAACTGCATGGGTCAGGCAAGCCACGCTGGTAGCATGACCCAGGAGTCTTATTATCCAAGGGCTGGAGAGAACATCAAGTGCTGGGAGGAATGCTGTGTATCCTCACAAATAATGCTGATCCCTCAATACTGACAGAGCTTTCCATCGCTATGTCAAGGTGTGGGCATGAGAACTTTTGCCTCCTTCAGTGTCCTCATCACTTCAGTGTTAAACAGGTCAGGAAACCTGTAAAGCACAAACATAAAGAGGATTTTTTTTTTACTGGTTGTTCCCAATGGGTCTCACTTCAGGAGGCTGTGATTCCAGGCAAAACCTTTTATTTAGCTGTAAGAGAGATACACATATTCAGTTGTGGAAATGGATTTTTTCAAGGCTATTTTAATTGGAAGCGACTTTGAAAAAGACCATAGCCAAAAAGCACTTTGAAAATGTTAACAATAGAAGCTAACAATTTCTTATGAACTCTAAAAATATTTTTACCAGGTTTAAAGTTACATCTGTATGCAAGATGCTCAGGAGAAATTAATTATCTCAATTATTAGAGAACTGCTGGTAATCAATAAGGTGTCTGCTTCCTCTGTGTAACACATTTAATGCCTACTGCATGGGCAGTGTGGAACACATTTTTTCTTTAATTATGGTTACAACAGATTTATTCTGCTGCATCACGGAGGAATCAGTCATCTGTTACCCTCATGAATTTGAAAGACTACTATGACTACTCATGAAAACACAGAGAAGAAAAATAAGATCGTAAAAGGGTTTGTATTTTCTCTATAAGTTTATTATGAAGATTGTGAAAGGTAAATGAATGCTGACTTGACAGTTTCCTCTCTCTTAGCTATTTTTGTAGGTGTCTTCTAACAGAAAGCACAGCTGATGCAGTTTTTGAATGCTTGGACGCAAACCTAGAGCCCAAACAAAGAAACAGCTCAAATTTCACTTCAAAATCTATTTCGCAATAGATAGGATAGTATTTTAACACAGAATATTTCTCTTAAGAGCACTTCTTCTCGGTGAAAATAAGGGGATTCCCAAAGGGAGGGTTCAGTCAAAGAAATACGATGTCAGTGACATGAGGGAAGAAGTTACTTAGAAAGCATACATACACTGGTAGTAACCATTTACACCGCTTAGTATACACGATGATACACATTGAAACCTTTATTCATGAACTCAGTCTAGCAGAGGCTGAAGTATTTTCTTCATGTGTTTCTCAATAAAAAGATCTCATTGATCTCATAGTTTTAAGTTACTTTAGCACTGCTATGATGTGTTCTTACCTCCTACTTATGATCCTGGGACACTGTCATCATCCACGATCCAACGTATTTTCCCTCCAAAGGGTGGAATTTTGCGTTTGTGAAATATTCCTCTGATAGCACCACTTCTTTCTTCCTCAATCTTAGAAAAATCCTTTTCTAGCAACTCTGTGAAGCCCCAAGACTAGAAGGATCAGCTTAAATGGAAATGGGCAAGAATATTAGCATTCTTTAATTTCTGGCTTTCTCAAACACATGGAGTTACACTGCCTGTCACTGTCCCACAGATAATTGAACAACACTTCAAGAGGAAAACCTCAAAGGACTTCCAACTGTTGCATTTCATATATGGGTCCTTGTTGCTGGGTGCTCCAGTACATCAGGGTTAATATCATAGTTCATTAGTAATATGATTTTAGTCTATCCCTGCTGGATGAGCCCAATGCTGTTTCTTTTAATGCGGTTGAAACAATGATATCACCCAACAATTACATTCCCCCAGGACAGACGAGAAACTACCCATCTGGCTTGCTGGTTAACACTTGGGTTCTGCAGCCTGGAACAAGCTACGTTAAAAAAATCCACTTAGATGTAGATGCCAATTCTTGATCTGGGTGAGGATTCAGCCAGAGCTGTCCTGCTCCAGTATTCATTGCAGGACAGTGTACCTGACGCATCTGCACTACTCTATAGGAAGCAGTCTTTGCTTTGCTCACCAAAATGCCATCCAACCTTTGCTGCATGGCCTGTCAATCAGTGCTTTGCAGCACTTTGTCCTCTGCATCTCTTCTACAGCTTCTTTCTTTGAGGCAAGAATGAATAAGTAATTTTTGAGCTTTCAGGGGTCATGCAACAGCCGTAGCAGAGACAATCTCTACATATGATGGACCTGTGAAAGGACTGTCCACAGTTTAGCCCACAATAACTTAATATTGATTACTTGGAATTTTCAAGCTTTTATTTAATATACTAATTTTGCCCCGCTTTTGTACAACCTGTCCCTACCACAGACCAGAATACGCAAAACATCTTTAATCCTTTTACTAGAAGCTTAAATGGAGATGGAGCATCCCCCTCAGACTTGTGTCAAGGAGAGCCAGCCACCTGTCCTTCACAGAAACAATTATTCATGACAGAAAAATTAAATTGATGTTGACCAAGAGTTTGCTTAAGCTAATGGTGCGATAGGACATTAGTGTGACTAATGGTAATGGGCCCTGCAGATGAGTTATGTAGTAATAGCGCTCCAGCTGCTTGGGCTCTGCAGAAACCAGTCAGATGGCTAAGAATCACTTTTCTGGTCCTTCTACAATTTATCTATGTGGAATGAAATAACAAATGGAAATTAAGAGCAGTTCTGAAACTATGGGGGTGGTTGTTACTATCTGTGTTAGGCATTAAAGTGCATTTACAATCACCTTGGGTGTTAAGAATTCAAATAAGCACTTACCAGCTTCTCAAGACTTACACTTCAGGTTGCATTCACCTGAAACAAAGGCCTGATCTGGCAATCCTCATACCGCAAAAGGCCACTGTCACAAAAAGGTTGTATCATGAACATGTCAACAAAAAATAACTATGCCCCTTTGCAGTTATTAGCAATATAAATGTTACAAATATAACCTGCAAGGCTATTAAATTACAATGCCATTATATTATACTTCTAGCATGCTCTTGATCATTTTCTAATGAAGGATTTTGAACCAAAACTGCCTATTACTTTTCACTGCCCCATATTTCTGACCAGCGTGTAGGTCCTCAACACCCCACAGTTTCATTTTCAAAAAGCTGTTGTCCCCAAACCCCTGAGTAAAGATTCCAGGAGTAGAACTTCTTTTCAGAGATGTATGAAACAATGACATTCAGTCTAAATCCAAGGTATGATCATTAAGTAATACTATGTTACAAGATGCTGATGATTGATACAGGTGAACAAGATAAATACTCTGTTTCGCAGGTAACATACGTCCAAACAAAACTTTTCAGGGCTAAAGTGTAGGTGACTGACAAGTAATGGTGTGAAGTCAGTATCTTTTGAAATAAAAATACTGAATTTTTCAAGAATTACTGAAATAATTAGAAGAACAAATTCCACTGTAGTTTGACAAAAGCATCTTATTCCCCAATGTGCTCTTACTGAGCATAAGCCTGAGTATAGTCTGATTATATGTACAAAGGAAATGCTACCTGCATGTTCAGTTGAGTGGTTTTGAAAGGAGAGAGCTCACATAATGACCATTTTATCACCTACCCAGAACTGTTCATTTGTATTATATCCTGACTCCCTTCCTTCCTGAAAACAGATGAAAAAGTAGCAATGGAATTAGGACAGATCTGGGCAGGTTTTTAGAAATATAACTGGAGACAGAAACAATATTTGACAAACCTGTAGTGTCTTACAACACTTGAAGTGTTGAGGTTTCCAGTTTTCACATAAATGCTGAAAAGATAAAAATATTCATGCAAGAATGTAGAATGGGAAAAAAAAATGTTGAATGGTCTGTTATTCAGACATCTTATCTGACCATAGATAGTTACGTGATAATGCAAATAGGAACATACTTAAATAGACTTCCTGGTTTCTTTCCATTCCTGTTTTGCATGAGGTTTGTTTTGCCTCTGAGTTGGGTCTTACATTGTGAAATCATTTGGGAAAAATTAAACTTTCATTGGTGCAGAGGGTTTTCAGATCAGGATTTTCAACACGTGGCACATTTTACATCATTTTACATAGATGAAAGTGCCAGCAAAATACAAGGCAAGGATGAATAAGGTCCGCAACACACTTGCTATGTTAGACGATTGCTCTGGAACATTTCCTGCAGAGGACAGCAGGACAATTGCTCTGAGCCAAACGCAGACTCCCTGGGAAGCCAGAGTGGTTTTTTAGTGTGACCTGCAGCAGTACCTCAGAGTTAAAATTCTCTGGCAGACAAGCATGTTTTCCCTGCTGCTTCTCTAAAAAAGAAATAAGGATAAAGATAAAATGATATTGTAATATGCTGAAAGTTGAAATCTAGCATAGAAAAATTTTCCCCATGCTTCAAACTGGGAAATAAGGGTAGATACAGAATATATGTCCTCCACAATTTAAATGAATGAAGCTCCATGCTGCTATGGCCAAGTGCTAGGACTGCCCTTGTTAACTAGATTAAAGCAATATTGGAAATCAATACACTACACTGTAGTCACTTCTTTTGCATGTGCAACAGAAGCATGGCATGATAAATACTGGAGAATGAAATTAAACTATCTTTGTGCCTTTCTGCTCCTTTTTCTAAGTACTAAGAAAAAAAAAAAAAACACAAAAGAAAGAAAACCAGCCTAATTCAAGGAGACTGACAAGCAGAATGAAACACCTCTCCTGCTATACCTGCTGTTCTTCCTTTTCCTCACAGCAGCCTTGGACAAGGGCAGCACAAATGCCAATTCGAACCAATTTAACTCTAGCTGGCTATGCAGGTCACATCTAGTGGTGCAGAAAATGTGGCCTTGTAGTTGCTGAGTTATCATAGAATCACAGAATGGTTTGGGTTGGAAGGGACCATAAAGATCCTCTAGTTCCAACCCCCTGCCATGGGCAGGGACGTCTTCCACTAGACCAGGTTGCTCAAAGCCCCATCCGGCCTGGCCTTGAACACTTCTGGGGATGAGGCATCCACAACTTCCTTGGGCAGGCTGTTCCAGTGCCTCACCACCTTCATAGTGAAGAATTTCTTCCTTACGTCCAATCTAAATCTACCGTCTTTCAGTTCAAAGCCATCACCCCTTGTCCAATCACTACATGCCCTTGTAACCTAAAACCAGTTAAGACTGCACAGCCAAAGCAGCCTGGAATCAGAACATGATTCTACATCATTCCTCCCCATGTGCTGCATAGAGGTTCTGCCTCTCCATCATTCCTCTCCATGTGCTGCATAGAGGTTCTGCCCACAAAATTGGAAACATTCTGGGGACAATCAGGACCTCTACAACATTGTGCCCAAATGTACTGACAGGCTGATTAGAAGAGCAGAGATTAAGCGCTCTGATTATCTAAGTGAACTTCATGTATGTCATGTAGTTCAGGAATGACCAGCTAGGCCAAGTCTATAAAGTCTCACAATTATGCCATTACCCACCTGAAAGGAAGACAGGACAGGAGGAAAGATAGAATCGCATGAAAATTAAACAATTTTATTCTAGCTATTTTTCCTGGGAAGGGGGAGTCTCTACTTCCCTAGAAACATATACACTTATTTACCACCATTGAGACCCATCTATTGGGTCAAATCCCAAACAATTTTCTCTGCTCTCTCTTCCCTGCTAGGATGCTTCCACAATTCAACCTCAATCTGCTTCCACAATTAAACCTTCATGTTGAGCTGTCTTCCACTGAGCAGGACCAACTCCAGCATCTGAATAGACATAGACAGTCCCTGAGATTCTTTTGAAAAAGCAGTTGATGTTGACTTACCTCATTGACATTTATCACTTCACTGTAAAAATGTTGATGTCCCTGAGACTGGTAAACAAAACCATCTCCTATGAGAATAGTAAACAATATGCTAATGGATTTTTTGGTACTTTAATATAAAGTTAACTCTGTCCTGCCCATCAGAGCAAGATTCAGTTTTGAATGCCTGATTTCTTTATGTGTTTTATGTACCATGTTTAACACAAGCCATACTTTTCTCAAAACCAAAAATGACAATAAGGTATTCCATTCACTTTACTCTTGAGATTAATGTGACACAGCCAAATAGCTTGGAAAGGACAATGGATGGAGATGGGTATATATGCCTGATACTGACTGAAGGAATATTCCCTTTTTAGAGGTAATTCTAACTTCCAGAAAAAGCCATCAAGAAGGATTTGTTTGATTTCAATAGGAAAGAGCCCAGTTCATTAGCTGGATTTTTGGATTCTTAAGGGCATTGTTTCTGTCTTTACCTCAAAGCTCATAGAAACTTTTCAAAAAATAAAATAAGTCCCTGAACTTTCATAAGAGAGAGGCATGTATTTGTTCTCACTGACTGTGATTTTTCTTCTTATATGTAAAGGCCGAAATGTTCAGCTGAAGCTTTGGGTAAAACCTAAAGGAGCCAGGGGGGAAGGAGGATGTTCAACTGCAGAGGCCTCTGGGAGCAGTTTACGAGGAACTGCCTTGGCAGCCTTTCACAGTATCCTGAGTACTGAAAAACTGGTTTATGAAAAACTGTCTCACACCTTGTCCAGAAAGCACCAGAATGTAGTAAATGCTTCTATTGATTTTGCATTATTAAATCCTGAAAAATAACTCAGCTTTGCATGATATCTAATTTACTTGATTTAGTATGTTAATAATTCTGTCCTTGAGACCGAAATGAAAACCGCAGTGATTCTTCACTCTGGAATTAGATGTCTGCAAAGGAATTCATTTTTTTTTCAGATTATGTGAATTATTCAAGAATGTTAAAAAGCACTGTTTTTAAACTGTTAAACTACTTCACCGTTTCCACTGCTATGAACTGCGAGTCTCTTGGGGACCACTATTTCAGGGTCCTGAGAAAAAGTCAGTAAGAGGCAGTGGAGTCTTAATGATGGTGAGGTTTGGACTGGGGCCATAATGGGCCTTGGAGGAGAAAGGTCTTAATGATGCATATTGAAACTGGAAAATCAGATGTGCATTTGGGACACTGATGACCTAGTGAGTGTCATATTGCATGCATTTACACATTGGGCATCCACGTTAAAACAGAACTGAGGTAATAAAATCTAAAACTTTTAGATTGTACTCACCATATCTCTGTAGCGGTGGTTTGTCAGAACTGAAGACACAGTCATGTACTCTGTCCTTAAGGCAGTAATGTGACTTTCTCTCATGTAGTCTATCGCTGTTTTGAGGCATGCTGAGATAATTATTACACCTTTAATGTGTAATTTAAATCTGCTGGTTTTGCTGGCAAAACCATCTGGCTTGCATTCAAGTGATGGATACTCTACTATAACATAAAATAAATATTACCAAGGCATTAATGACTTTCATGTTGAATCCAGTGTACATAAACTATATTCTCATGCATTTTAACCTGAAATCTCTTTTAAGAGAATATATTTAAATTCCACATCTGGAAACCAGATTTTTTTTTCCCTGTCTCAAATACTGTAAAATAACTTTTGAACAAAAGAGAACCGAGTTCTTCAAATAACTGCTGAACTCTTCCTTTCTGTCATGCTTCACTACTGACCTCTAATGAGCAATAAGCATATTGCCTGACTTTGTTACCCCTTTACAGAGAAGAAATGTGACATTAACACAAGTTTTTCCTCATACGGGCTTATTCTTTCAGAGTAAGTAGGAACACTTGCAAGAGCTGCTGGGTTAGATTCCTGTATTATTCTTACTAAGAAGCTGCTTTCCAGAGGAACATATAATACAACCAGGATATGGTATTTTTTAACCACTGTTAACCAGTAAAATTTCAAAGAAAACTTGTAGATTAAAACCAAATGTGCAAACATAGGACATGACACTCAAAAGTCCAGAGTGCTCCTAGAAGCAGGTTTGCAAACCTCCTGTGAATAGAGTGAAACCTGAGTGTTTGTGAGAAGCAGCTTTGTAGTATATTGCAAAAATAGCACACCATTGAAATAGTCTCACACATCTTTCCTTTGGTATGTACGTGACTGGTCAGGAATTTTGCTCCTGAAGAATACTGTATACTGTGTCAAGCACATGACGTTGAAAACCATATTACATTTTCAAAGTATTACACAGACTTCAGATGGTTAGCATATTTTGAGTTTTACTATTTATTTTGAATGCATGTCAAGTGTCTTAATGTTTTAGCTATTTACTTATCCTAGTTCATAACATACTTTTTATTGTATAATTTGGCGGTCTTATAAAAATGTCAAGGGTAACCAGTCCTTACAATCACAGTCCTTCAAACAGTCTATCAAGGTTATCATATTTTTGCACTACACAACTATCTTTACATGATATTGAAAGAACCTCCATTCAAGGGTAAGAATAAAGGAGAAATGTTTCCATGCCCCAAACAACTTCAAACATCCAGTGACCAAAATGTTGTCTAATTGTGGGCATTTTTCCAGGACTCTCAAATGCTTTTCTTCTAGGGAGCCAGGAGAAATTCACTACCTCTAGTCCTTTGTAATCAGTCTAACACAAAATTTCTATTGCTAGTGACTGAACAATTCAATCCCCAGGAAAAATACTGTATACCTGAAAGTTGCTACATGGTATTTCCTAGATTGCTGTCTTCCTCTGTGACAATAATGAAATTTACAAGATAAAAAAAAAAAAGAAGAAAATTTTAACAGTTTCAGCTGCCATCAAAAAATTGAAGAAGGATGTAATATTTCCCAAAATAGACCAGTAATAATTAGGAGAACAAGAAGCTCTTTTTAAGAAGGGGCAAGTGAATACCTGCTCAAGTGGATGACAGGGTCAGCTGGGTGCTACGAATATCCAAAGAAAATATTGTGAAACAAGGGTAAAGCTGCGCTCCCTCCCAGAGGGCTGCAGCCACAGTCCCTTTGGACCAGCAACACACAGCAAGCTTGACCAAAACCAGATGCTGCATTCAAAGCCCTTTTGCAAAAGCTTGCACAGAACAGCTCTGTGTGCCCTTTTCTGAAGTAACGAAACACTGAACTGGGGAATGTATTTGTATTCTGGAGTAAGCAGTCCCAACACGGTGTTATTCCAGAAGTGCTCTTGAGTTTTAATTTCACTATGTCACTGCATAATAATTTCCCCCCATTGAGGAGGCTGTAGGCAGTTTTAAACTTCGGCGTAGACTGAGGATTGGTAAAAGTCATGGAAGCAGCAGCACGTTACTTACACCACTGGGAAAAGGACAAACAACACTACAAAAAGACATATTAATGAGGTCTCTGCCTACACAGCACTGAAGACAGACACTGAAAAAAGCAGGGGCTGGGAACACTTTTCCCTTAGTGCTGCCTGTTTAGGAGAGGCAGAAAGACATGGACAGAGATTTTTGACAGAATTATCACTGAAATTATTGCTTTCCAATTTATGCTGCAGTGCTGCACTACACGACTCCAGCAGTACGGTGCTGTTATGGTCACGGTGTTACAGTCTCTGGGCTTCACCAGCACTTCACTCAGTGTTTGCTTCAGAGAAACTTCAGGAAGCTTTCTAACCTCTACTCTGGAATAGTTTGGATAGAAAACAAATGAGTGGGTTTATGGAATTATAATTGCAAATGTACAACTTTTAAAATTTGAATTAATTTCTCTTCCTTAGAGACCAAAGAACGTATTCACAGCAGAAAACCAGCATGGTTATAATTACTTTCAAAAACTTCAAAATCAAGGAACTAGTATAAACCGAAAACACCACAAAAAGTGTTGGATATATGCAACATAATTTTGAAAATAACAAAAAATAATTCTACCTTTACTACAAATAACAACTCTGTATGGAGAAAAGATATGAGGTGCATTACAGTGTTTTAACATCTTTCTAAATAGACTGTGAAAAACAAAACAGTTAATTCCCATTTTGTTTTCAGAGGCTGTTTGATAGCAATATAATGTTTTTATGTATTTCTCTAAAGCTCCACATTTTGTCAGCAGTAAAGGTGAATATTTTATTTTAACCAATCCTAAAGGCATTCATATTAATATATCAAAAAAGCTCTCGATCAACAGTCTTCAGCAAGATACTTTTCTTTTGCCAAAATAAATAACATTTCAATCCTACACTTATTAAAAATGTAAGTAGTCCTATGTAGGTGTCCTAAAATGTAAACGCATGCTCAGCTAGAATAAACAGGACTTATTTGTTGCCATATAGTCAAAAGATAGAGTAATTCACTGGGTACTGTCTCAGGTCTCAGTGTGATGCTTGAGAGTAGATAAGATGTTAAATTCCTTGGAGGGAAAAAGAAACACGTGATAGATTAACACTGTTTTATATCACATATAGATTTTTATTGCAGAATGACAGAGAATGTACCTGTGAATGCAAACGCGATTTATGGATTTCAGTGCCTGGCCCATGAAGAATACATGTGGTCTGTTAAAGCTCTTAGTTAAATACATCAGATCTAAGCTCAAACTTACACATCATTAGTTTTGGGAACTGCAACCAGTAATCACATAAAGGAGAGTTTCACCCCATGACAGAGGGTGCAACCTGGCACTGTCAGCAGTCTCCTCTACAGTGGGGTGGTCTATCAGTCCCTAGAGAGGCTGTTGCAAAACCCACTCTGCTCTCACCCTGCTATAGATACAACTTCGTTTCCATTTCTAAGGTACGAAAGCTGGCTTTTTTGGTTCAAACTTTTCCCTTTAGTAGTCCCTAGTACAAATCCCAAAACACTGCCCAAAAGCACTGCCATTATACAAAACAGAAATAAACCTGGAAACATTACTTCGGGAAAAAGAGGTGAGTTAATGTTTAATTAACAGCAGTGACAGAACATTCTTAGGATCAGACAGAAATGTAAGACATCCTCTAACTTTGAGAGCCAAAAGCGGTCACACAGACTGGCAAATACATCCCTCTACCAGAGCCTCCCCCTTGCAAGTTCAAGGGGGCAGGCAGCTCCACTCTTCACCGTCTCAGATAAAACCTGCTGCCAAGACTCTTTTTCTGATCTTCAAATGTAAGCAGCCCAGATCACCAAAGTCAGGCAAAATGAATCCAAGCATCCTCCTTTTTGTAATCCCCAGAAAGTCCAAGAACATTTTCCATGTTTCTTGAGAGAACCATAGAGATTATTCTCAAGGAGAAACCTGAAGATATCAGCATAACATCTTTACAAGTCCTCAGGACTCTCTGCTGTGGATCAAGTTGTGCACACCAGGATTCAGGCATCTGAACATTGGGGTTATGAGTCCCAGAGGGGAGACAACGTGGCCACTCCTAGCAAAGAAGCCATTGTCAAAATCTGGACTGAAGCAAAACAGAAGTCTCTATTAAATCTTCATTTATCCCATCACAATTTCCTTTTCTTGCAAAAGTGTTACTAACAGTGACAACTGGAAAGAAGAAAGAACATATCTAACATGAACATTCAGTACATGATAATTTATTCATCTCAGTATTTTATTTTGTCTCACTTAACATTATGTTATAGCATAAGGGTAATTTCTTGAGAGATGAATTACATAAACATTGATTTTTAAAATTTTGTTTGTCTCATTAAATTACACTTATCCAATTACCCACTAAAGCCGCTTGTAATGCGAATGCACATTTCTCACATGGCATTCCAAAGCAATGAACTGCAAAATGACATCTTGTCAAAATGGCACATTCACACATTTGACAATAAAGTTGAAAGACCAAAAAAAACTACCCCAAAACCAACCCACAACAAACCAATCAACCCCCAAATTAACCCCAGTAGTTTAAAACAGCTTTTTTCACTGTTTCAGAATCCAGTAAGGTGTCTTCAACTCAGCTTTCTCTAGAACAAAACCATTCCATTCTTTACCAAAAACACTGAACTATCACAAGCCTGGAGAACAGCCCACTTATTGTCCAAAAAGCTACCAGAGGAGCTCTAAAGAGCAGAACAACCAGACACATCTGGGACTCTTTCAAATGGCACTGAAAATAGCCTCCCAAATCGCTGTGCCCTGATGGGTGCAGACAGGCCCCCATGGGCTCTGGCTGTGCTGACCAGTCGCTGCCCAGAAATCCAAGAGCAATGAGGCAGCTCCAGGCCACAGAGCAACAAAGCCGCATTAGTGCAGCTCTGTGCCCCGGTTATTGTGCAGCAGCAAGAGTCAGAGCTCATTAGCTCAGGAACTGTGCTAAGCTCGTTTATACACCCACTGTCTTCAAAACTGAGCTGCTAAGTCTGTGAAATGCTGAACTGTATTTGTGAATGTAGTAGGTGAGACTGCATCTCTGCACTTTATGCTGCTTCTCAGCAAGCAGATGTTCCCCTCCCCGATCTCAGCCAAGGTCTGAGGAAGCGCAAAATGACTCTCCAATCCAAGCATCACATAGTGATGTGCTTATACCTCAGAAAAGAACCTGATGTCTTATCCCCATGCATGCAACAGCCCCATTTAAAACTTTTCTACTAGTACAAAATATGTGACCATAACAGTAGTCTTTTTGGAGGGTTTTTGGAGGGGGGCGGTATAGGTACTCAAAATAGCCTCTCAAAAAAGACTGCCAGACTGAAGTATAGTCTCTCAAAAAAGATGGGACATTTTAAATTTAATGCCTGTGTGCAGGGATATGTGCAGGTATTACTGTAGAGGTCTTCTATGATGAGTGTCTTTTATAGATTTTTCAAATTCCTTTGTGTGATCTAAATCCATATCTGCTTTATTCTGGCACAAAGAGAGAGATCACTCTTTGGCGCTTAGTTACACAGTCAGCTAGGAACTGTTCTCATTTACAACAGCCTTCTGAGTGTTGCCTACGGGCTGCTTTTACAGGTCTGAGCAGCCCCAAATCTCCATGTTGCTGCAATAACCGTCTCCCTGGAACGACTCTTTGCTTATATAAGTGCTACGGTCACACAAGACTTAAGAAAGTCTCTCCTATCCCAATCCTGTTGGGATTGCATCTTCTCTATAACAATACTGTGGCACATCTTACACAATGATCTGCCTTGTACCTTCAAGGGGAAGAAACACAAGACATACCAGAAGCTCAGTGAAAGTCTGTGCCCATCATTATCAGGACAGATTATAAAACTTTTTCCCAGAAATTCCTTCATCTATCCCAGTCACACAACAGCAATTAAAAATACAAACAAGATACTTGGGTGAACAAAACATACAGCACATAAATACTGTTCATACAAGTGCTAGAACAATAAAGATGAGGTGCAATCTGCTAGAGGTTCTCTTCTAAAGGAAAAAAGACTGGAGTCCCCTCTCAAAGTTGTTCTTCTGGATTTGAGAAGCTAAATCATCTCCCTGTTCACCTTTTCTTTACTCACATACCCTGAGAATCTTTGTGAGCATGGACCCACACATTTGCTTGACAGTCAGCTGTTCAGAATCTCTCTGGTGACTTTAGGTTGTGGGTCGACCACATTGTTGGAGGCAAAGTCATCTGAAGTGTCCTGGGCAGGCCAGCTTTGGTGTAAAAGCAGCACAGCCACACCTTCGCTATCCACACCTACCAGTTTGGGTCAGCTAGAGGATCTCTGTTTTCTAGAGCCAATGAGTTTTCTCCTTTTCCCAATTGTATTTTTCATTACATTTTGTTAGGTTAGCTTGTCTATTAATCACATTTACCATGTTTCTGCCTTACCCAGCCTCTGGAAAATTGAGAACTGGTAGTAGTTAAGGAAAAAAAGGAGTGAGGAAAGAAGGCACACAATAATATTACTTTTAAATGTGCATATTTATGAGCCATACACTCAATAAAAGGAGCAAAACACACCATGTAACAGAAGTATGGTCGTAACAGCATTCCTAATGCTATCTGGTTCACTGAGCTACAATTTCGCCACAAAAGAATTGCGCCCATAGGTCTACTGATCCATTATCTCAAGTTGGCTCTTTTTCCACACCTGTTTCAGCCCAGCAACACATGTATCACACAGTTCTGCTCCAGTGTGCTCTGACATGATTAATTTCTGTGACATTAACTCTGCCATTGCTGCCTGGTCTGTGGTGTTCAGGTTTGTACAGACTCTTTGGGTAAGAGGAAGCGTTAACTCTCTGCACTGCAGCACAATGAATCTTCTTGAGCCTGACAGTAAAAGTCCCTTTTGTGCTGCCATAACCACCACTAGTCCACCCTGTCCCCATGCCTGTCCAAGCCCATAGGATCCCACTGTGCAAAACGGATCCTCCAGACCCACAGACCACAACTTCTGTCCTCTAGATGAAGGATTCGGAACAAGAATGCTAGACTAGACCATTGGGTTGTTCTTGTTTATTCAGAGAGGCTTGCATGGTTTCTTGAACCAAAATCTGTATCCTTCACTCAAAAATGACACAAAAATTTTGGCTAGAAGGGAACTTCGGAGGTCATCCTGTCAAACTTAAATACCAATCTCAGTTCACTACTGCCTGTTAAGTCAGGATGACACTCTAACCCTGAAACTAAGCACCAAATTTATATTTGTCAGGTCATTAGTACAAAATATTAACCTGGACAGAGCATCTAAAGCAGCAAGAAAACAGTACTGTGTGGAACTAGGAATAAATAACAACGATTTATGTAAATTATATTGTTCCCCTTTGCCTTCGGTGCCAAACAGCTAATCTTCTCTCCCAGCTCTGATGCTTCTGTCCAGAAGGATTAAACATATTAATATACAAGCCTATTGAAAACATTTAGAGTTCTCTCCATTATTTCAGTTTAACATAAGTAAATGTTCAACAGGAACAAAGACCAAAAATAAAGCCAGTGGAATACCAAGATTTTCCTACAGTAAAAAATAATGAACAGTACAATCTCTCAGTCTGGGGAAAAAAAAGTTACATTTCCAGAAAATTATTAAGTTCCTAATGAAAACAGACTGCTGTTTTGTGGAATTAGAAGCAATGAATCATCTTTCAAACTAAAGGACACACAATTTAACAGAGGGATTTAGATTAGTAACATTACATTTCCTACAACATGAGTTTTCCACATATGAATTGCAAGAATTTTTTAAGGGGCTGGATCGTTAGTTGGCAACTCAAGAACAGTGACTTGCTGAGCCAGCTTAAGGTAATATGAGCACCCCAGGGTCCCACGTCAGGGCACAACCTGATCACCTACAAAGATTGGAAAGGAATGTTCCTCACTCACAGTCCTGAGCAGCTGGCTTCATGTATCACAGATCTTGAGTCTTGTTTTTTAACCTTTTCCTTGAGTAGAAGTTTATCAGCATTTCTAGATTAGCTACACAACAGAACTGATTCTGTATAGCAAATCCTATTCTCTTACCTTTTTACTATTATATGCTACTTTGGTGTAAAAGAAAATAGTCCTATTATACACTTCAATATGCAGATGCCTTCCAAGGTCATTTCATTTACATTAAATATTTGCTTCCAATTTATTTTCATGGTCCAGACACTCTAAATGAGTACATTACACAAAATAAAAATGCATAGCTTTACACTCAAGCAATTGATCTCAGCATCATAAAGCTATTCAAATATATTAATATAAAAAGATGAAAGACTTTCTTGATTATAACTTGTGTGTATGTAACTTACATAACTTACATAACTTAATTGGATTTTACTTAATAGATAATATGATTTAAAAGCTACCCTTCAAAGCTGTAGGTATCATTTATAATCTTTTAAAAGCTACCCATAATGCATAAACAAGGTAATAAATACTCATCAGACCAAATCAGATAATGCAGCAACAACATAAAGTAAACAAACGCTCCTACTCCCTGTAAATTCCCTATTGCCACTGACAACGCCCACTAAAAATCCAGCTATTCACAGTCATGAGGCTGAGCAGCAACCCAGCTTTGCAATCAGTCCAGGATGCTCAGATATTTTACAGATCTTGGTAGGGCGAAGAAAAAAACAATGAAAATACTTCACCTACCACTTTCTCTTCTTACCTCATGATGCCTTAAGTCAAGTTCCTCCTTTGGCAGTATATGCCAGCATGGGATGGGAAACATTCCCAGGCACACCTTGGGATATGTATTTATCTGTAGGTCAAAATGAATACTTTCCCATCAGTTTAAAAACCTGTGAAGTATGAGAATGTATGAGAATATCTTTATCCATAGTCTATTTATAGAAAGACTTTAATACAAAAAAATATATATGCAGCTTTTTGAATTATGTGAACAAAATAGCTGTAGACAGCCAGAGAAAGAAAGGACAATATTTTTTTAAGACTATGCTCTGAACAATGTTGTGCACTACTGACAACAAACAGACATATCAGTGACAAGTTTTCCCTCCTTTTCCTTTTTCCTCAATAGGGTATTTAAACCATATTACAAAGAGAACCTGTAATAAACACACGCCCTGTTTTGGAAACAGAAAGTGATCACAACTAACAGGCAAATCAATTTTGGTAGTGAAAGAAGATCATTCTTACAGTCAAGGAAACATTAAAATAGGGAGGAGCAGAACTGAAGAGGCACACTCCCAGATTCCTCCCAACAGGTACAGTGCTACTCATATAACAGAACTAAAACCCACTGGAAATGGTTCCTTATCAGTAACAACAGGTGTACAAAGGAAAGCTCACATCTGCTGAAAAG
The DNA here is from genome assembly GCF_036013445.1 of Caloenas nicobarica. Taxonomy (NCBI): domain Eukaryota; kingdom Metazoa; phylum Chordata; class Aves; order Columbiformes; family Columbidae; genus Caloenas; species Caloenas nicobarica. The sequence continues at coordinate 127,101,736 of NC_088246.1, read as the reverse complement.
GCAAATAAAAGGTGGTTGATACAGTTTAAATGTACCAGCTTTTTTGACAATTAACCTGTGCCAGCTCAGTGTCAGCCAGGCAGGTTAAGTGTCAAACAGGCTGATTCATTTAAACTGTACCAGCCAGCTTTTCTCTGCATATTTAGCAGAAGAGTAACTGCATTCTGTAATAAGAGAAAAAATTGATAAAACTCAGGCAAGAGAGCAGGGGAGGACTAAAGTGAGAGCCTGGAGTGGGCTGCATTGAAAGATGTGAAGGTGGCAGCAGAGAGATTCACTTTCAAACTACTGGGAATCATAAAGCATTTGATCACTGAAGGCAAAGTCTGCTATGTATTAAGATACCCCTCCTTCACCACAGGATCCTGGGATGAAACAAAGCTAAAAATGGGCAGACCTATCTCAAGAAAGACACTCCAAGCATGCAAAGGAGTTTTTTGGTTTGACTTGACCTCTGTGCAGTCTTCCCCTATGAGGCAAGGATGGAATGTCCTTCCAGGTAGAGATGCAAACATCATTTCGCCTCTCACAGAAATAAAACTTCAGAGCCTTAGCTGCTTTCACAGAGACCGAGACCCTACACCTTCCCTGATGGGGTTGTTCAGCCTACTTCTGTCACTGCGTTACAGTTATGCTGCTCTATCCTCTTCTGCTCTTCAGTAACCCAAGTGGGAATGGCAGCCTACTGCGGAGAAGACAAACAGCCTTAGCTGGTCTATACTTGGATACTACAAGTGGAGGACCTGCATCAAGAGGGATGCAAAACATGGACTCAGGTCTGCTTGTAGGGCTGTCCCACCACCTCTAGGCTGCTCTAATTTGTGACATGAAGTTATGATAAGAAACACCACGGACTTCTGGAGCAGGCAGACAAGTACCTGTTTTACCTTTTTGTCATGGCAACACCCTCCAGCCAGGTCACTGATGGGCCTGACGGGACTATTTGTCTAATGGAATATTAAATGCTCATTAGCACTTTTGTTTGGATTAACTAAGCACAGTGCCATCAATCTAAGTTCCTCCTCAGCCTCACTGCATGTGAACTCATCAAATGCCATTTCTTTGGCTTCCACACTTCCTTTAACATTTCAGTATTTTCTTCCTAAAAATAACAGCCAACTCTCTCCTGAGATTCTGTTGGGCAGACTGTGTTTGCCAGCATCACATTAATCTTGGGTGGGAGTATGGTCTGCTTTTCTTAGTTCTTACTGCCTGCCCTCCCCATGCAGAGCAAGTTCTTGGAGTTAGGAACTTTCTGCTATCTTGTATTCTTCTGGTAACTTCCACAGAATGGCCACATTGCAACTTAGCCTTAGATTTTGTAAAAATGTAATTAAAAATAAATACATTTAGTAATGTATTTTTGGGCTTGATATGGGCTTGAACACACGAAACTTTGTTTGGATCACATTCACCGTGTAAGCACATAAAATTCCCCAACTCTATTCTTACCGCTTTTCCTTGCCTATTCATTCCCTGCATCCTTCTCAACTCCATCCCAAAGTCCAAGTACCTTCCCATTAATAACATATTTTGTTTCAAATGTACCAGCATGAAAAAGGTTCACAGGCTGTTTTTCTAAATTAAGATTCATGCCATTTTAGTACCCAGTCATGAGTAAAGCAAACAGGTTCTTGAAATAAGATATCTTCTTTTCAACATTGGGCTTAGCACTTGACTAGTTCAGTTAATGTGTTGTGATAGGTGTTGTAGGTTCATATTACCATCTTCCTGTACATCTGCATTTAAGTCTCACAGCACAGTGTAATTGGACCTTCACAATATCACCTTCCACCTGTTGGCAAAACATAATGGCACAATTTGTAAAACAGCTAATTTACAAAGAAAGTAATGACCTGATAACATCAGAAATATAAAGAACAACTTTGCAAATGGAAGTCAGTGGAAATTTTACCACTAACAAATGAGTTTGAGTTTGCATTAGAGAAACTCATGGTAAGAACTTTGAGGAAAAAAGCATTAGAATTGTAATTCTTTACCCTAAAGGAAGATTTAATGGTAGTTTTTTTCTTAGACTTCACAGGAGAGTACATTCCAAAACAGCTAACGTAATTGAGAGCTAAAACCCTATGGCCCGAGACTTTACAGAAATCAATCAGTGAGGTTTTACTGAAACCAAGGAAGTTACAGTTGGTATGATCCAGCTCTACATGCCACTCGCTACTATCTTGGAATCATTACAGGAACTATGCTTATAAATTTCATGCAGGAAACAGAGAAGCAACAACATAGGCCAGATTCTGTTGCGGGTGCTACTCCACTCATATTTCTATAGCAGCCAAGAACAACAGGAACAAAACAATCACAATAAGAGACAGGCTCCCCTCCACTCATACTGTAAGGTGGCATAAGGGACCAAATATAGACGGTCAAGGACTACCAGAAAACAGAACCACCCTGTTAACTACAGCACACCAGTCCTCACCATGGGCTGAATTTTTTGTGTGTGTGTGTGTGTGTGTGTTGTTTTTTTTTTTGTGGGTGAAAGAGTTTTAAGATGGAATGTGAAGAAGAAAGGGGAGCATGGAAGAATTACGCCAGTGCTTATTATAAAATTTAACATATGGACAAATGAAGTCAGCATCTTAATTGATGAGGAACAATAACTTTAATCCTGATCTGGAAAGTCAGATATCAGACAAATGACAGGCATCTGTCAGCTTGTGGAGCTGGGACTGGCTCACGCTCTGAATGCCAGTCTTCTGTTCTTGAGTGTATAATGAACAGAACTTGGCACCCTGCCTCCATTCCACAAAAAAACAAGGGAAGGGAAGCTGAAGGCCCTCAAAAATGCAGTAACTTTAGCACGTGTAATGTTGGTAGCTTTTGCTTGAAGTCCTTCTCATTTATTTCTTAACTTGCTATTTTAAGCATCAGTCTTCCTGGATTTAGTCTTAAACTTGATCAGCTCAACTAATTGGATGAAAAAAGGAGCAAACTTAAAGTTCACAGTCATATGAATTATTAAGAGTGAATGACAACCCTTCAATACAACTGATTTTCTTTATCCACATAACAGCAAACTTTTCATCAGGATGATGGCGCACTTCCACTGCAAAGAAAGTCTCTCCTCACAATCTACAGGGCACACTACCACCACCCCTACAGGATACTCAAATTATAAGGCGATTACTACCTGCTCCCCAGAGGAAGGCACTTGCTTATACCTGCCGGACGGAACTGGCATCTGGCAACTCAACACCCCACAAATACCCTCTGCAAACACGCTCTTAACAAACACGTGTACCCTGCCTTCCTGTTCCCATTCCATTCCAAACAAACACCTCTTGCTCCCACACCCCACCTCAGTCAGCTTTTGGACGTAGCCTTTATTCCTGCCCAGTTCAGACTGCTTAATACACACACCCATAATATTTTATATTTACATATTTCATCATAACAAATATTAATTACATATATTTAGTCAAAGGCATTCCTTCCAGTTTGTTTGCAGACTTCAAGAGGAGCAATAAACACACTATTAGAGAATAACAGATACGTAAAAGACTTCTTTTTCCCTGGAAAAAATTATGCCTGCTCCACTTGCTTTTGCTGTGTCACATCAAGCAAAAGAAATCATACATTTCTATGTCACAGACTTTACTCTTTTGACTACCAAATACATATTCCCCTCCCCTCACTAAGGGATGGCAAGATTAATAATATAGTAAGTGTAAATATCGCTGCACTGAATGTTCAGTACAGCCAAGTGTTTTCTTAAGTTAGGCTGCACCTAAACAAGAGTTAGCATGCCAAGCTGCTTCAAATAAATGAAGCAATTGCTCTTTCAATGTGAAGCGTTTCGCAAGAAATTGGGTTTTACTTATAAGTGCAACCAAGTATAAATCTTATCAGTCCAGTATAATTTTTTAAATAGAAATTTCTGAAACTATTACAGTGAAATACACATAATAATTAAAACAAACAAAGCCACAAAAAAAATCAAAACACAAACAAACAAAACAAAACCCTACATTTTATTTAAACAAATGGTAAAACGAACAACTCTTGAAAGCGTTCTGCTCCAGCAGGAGGGAAAGACTTACCTGTGGGAAATCTGAGCAGAGGTCATGGAAACATACAGCTGGCAGAAAATGCTTGTTGCAGAACACTTTAAAAATCCACAACTGAAAAAAAAAGAAGTATTCAAATACACTATTTACAGTCCTGCACTAAAAGCTAGGCAGATGAAAAACATGCAGTTCATTATCTGCCTCAAAGAAGTAATGAAATACAGTGAGTTTTAGGCCAATTTTTAAAAGGGGAAAAGGGAAGACTCAGGGAACTACAGGCCAGTCAGTCTCATCTCTGTGCCCAGCAAGATCACAGAGCAGATCCTCCTGGAAACTATGCTAGGGCATACAGAAAATAAAGAGGTGATTGGTGACAGCCAACCTTGCTTCGCTAAAGGCAAATCATGCTTGAAAAACTTGGTTGCCTTATACGATGACATTACAGCATTGGTGGATAAGGGAAGAGCAACTGATGTCATCTACCTGGACTTGTGCAAAGCATTTGATACTGTCCCACATGACATCCTTGTCCTAAATTGAAGAGACATGGATTTGACAGCAGATTTAATGGATTTGATCCACACACTGGATTGGTATTAAGACCTGTGCTGTTTAACATCTTTGCCGACAACATGGACAATGGGATTGATTACACAAGCCCTCAGCAAATTTGCTGACGACACCAAGCTGTGCGCTGCAGTCAACAAGCTGAAGGGAAGGGATACCATCCAGAGGGACCTTGACAGGCTTGATAGGTAGCCCCATGTGAACCTCATGGAATTCAACAAGGCCAAGTGCAAGGTCCTGCACATGGGTTGGGGCAATCCCAAGTATGGCAGGGGGATTGGAACTCAACGATCACTAAGGTCCTTTCCAATCTAGCCCATTCTATGATTCTAGGAACTCCACTCAGGCCTGTCCATGTCCCACTCACATCATCAGGCTCCAAAGATCAATGAAAAAACCACAGCACGTTTCAACTCTGAAATTCACTTGCAAATGGATAAAGGGTAGTGAACATGCCAAGATCCTGTGATTAAGCTGCATTTCTCCTGCTGCTACATGTATCACTGAAAGTGAAATAGGCTTAGAGAGAAATGGAACTAAAGTTTGCTTCATGAAAAGAGCAACCTTAAGTTACATTATTTCACCTTGTAAAATGAAGGGGCTGGTGAGGTCCTGCAAATGCTAGCACTGACTGATAAATGTAAAAATCTGTCTATATACTAAGAAGTCACATCTCTTTGTGTGTGTGTCTGTGTGTTTATCCTTGGCAGAAGTAGCCTCCAGAAAACGTTGAGGAAAAAGTTTCAGGTGTGCAAGCTTGTGTTGCAGGATATACCCCCAGAACAACTTGCAGACTCACAGGCATGAGTAAGTTCTGGCTATCTGATCAGTTCTGATTACCAGAATTTCTAATTTTGAAGAGAATACTACTCATCTTATTTGCTGCCTTGCCCCTATACTACAGTCAATCTGAAATTGGCTGCAAGGGATCCCTGAGCAAATGCTCCGTACTGAAAACACCATGTACAGGGAAAGCTCTAGCAATTATAGTTGCTGGGGTGTTGGTGGTGGTTCTTTTTTTTCTTTAACAATACAAGCTATTGTTCACCAATTTCCTGCAGGTGTTTTCAGTTTTTCAGTTATTTTGAATACAGCTAGATGAAGCTTCTCTATTTTATTTCTAGAATGACTGAGTATGTAAAAGCCTCTGAAGGCTGCAGTACATTTCATATGTTAAACAAACCTGAGAGGTAATTATTTCTAACTGAAGATACAAAGTTCATCAAGAGAGGACTCGGTTTAATTTGCCAACAGGATGACTAATCAGCAAGCACGTGCTGGCCAGCCATGCCAGAACACGCCAGCCTCACCGCTCTGCGTTACCCGGACAGTACATGTGATCTGAACATCCCATGGGGTTGATCACAATATTCAGTGGAAAGTGGGAGGGTGTTAAAGCAGACGTGAGAGAGACTTTTGGGAGACAAAGGAAATAAATCTCCAGGAATTCAGGCATCACGTATTCTGCTACTCCTTGGACAATTTGTTTTCTAATGTGGAAAATTCACAAAATTATTATATTAGAAAGTGTGAAGGCTAAACAGGGCTTACTCAGATGTGGCATTCACAGTAAGCAGGCTGAATTGACGAGAATATTCCAGGCTGATTCTGGAAAGCTGCTAAGTCACAGTAAAGGACAACCTATTAAGCACATTGCTATTTCTGTACATATCTGCACATTCTCCAAACTTAAGAACATCCCAATTCATGATCAACACACGTTTTTCTTTTTCAAACAAACAAAACTCTAGAACTTCTGATCAATATTTTTTGCAATTCAGAGAGCTCATTTAATATCACTACTTTTTCTGCAGCCTGTACATCAGTTCTAGCAAATGCAATTGTCGGCTAGAGATCATTTTGATGTTTTTCCTCCTTTTGCTAAAAAAATCAAATCTTTGGAAAAGAGCACGCAGTACACTGACAGGAAAGTACCTTCTCCTTCTTGTCTTACTAATTTCAGTAGCAGGTATGATGGCATGTGCTGGGTATGGCTAAGCCTCATGTTCTTGCTGCCACTCTACTGAAGATTTTATTTCTATCCAAGAAAATTGAAATAATACTGACCTTGGTCTGTTGTAGTCTTTCTCTGTAGCCAATCTGTGTTTTGCACTATTTGAGCTTCATCAGTTGCTCTCAATCCATCTGGAGGGTATGACTTCCAGTTTTAAGATCTTTCAAGGCTAGTTTCTGATTGTTCTTCCAAGAATAAACATTACAAGTAACTGTTACAGGTGCGTGGAGAAATGTTTACTTTTCACTTCTGTGCCTCTCGTGCTGCAGGACACAAATCTAAACATTTCTGTGCTGGTGCATAGTGACATGACAAAAGGCCTCACTTAAATTCTAAATAATCTTCACAATTTATGCAAAATCACCAGATGCAAAATCTTGCTCTGAGAAATTTGCTACCTTCTCAGCTGTAATTACACTCACAGGGATCAATTTAGCCAAATCAGACCTGGCAAAATCTGCAGTAAGACCTGCAGAATCCAAGCAATGCTGTAACAAATTCCAGACTACTGGGCCATGCTACTGATCCAAAGGCCAAATGCTATTTGAGTTACTCATTGGGGAGGTCGACACAAATCAACTGAGAGCAAGAACAAGCTTTTGACCTGGACTTTATAATAGATAGCCTACATTTTACCTCTGCAATTTTATACCTAACTTCTCTTCAACTTTAGCTTTACCTGAACTAGACATGAGTCACCTGGCTCAAGTTCTTTTTGTCCCTTATATTCCAGATAATTGCATCCTTCTGAATGCCTCTCCAACAAACAGCTGCTTTCCATTTGTCACTATCACCTAGTATTTAGAAAATGTTCTAAGTTTATACAAGAATGCACAAATCTAATAACAGGTGTCTACTGCCATAAAAGTATTGTTAAAATAAATAAATAGAGAGAATTCCTTCTTAAGAGTAACCAACTCAGGTATACTTTTCTTTGCTGCAGATTCAACGAGCTGTAAGTGGAACACCACCACAGTCGACGTGGTTGTTTAGGTTTGGATAACTGAGACACTCTTTACCTTCTCTTTTCTCCCTCTTTCTCCAAAAAACATCCAATCTCTTTTTCCTTAAGTGGTTAGTGAATTTTGTGTGACAAATGGAAATAGCTGGATGTTGATTCTCTGTGCTGCCTGTAACCCCCTTAGAAAGCAGAAAGCTGATCAGCAGTTCAAGTGTCAACTTGATAATCCGGAAAACAAACAGCAAAACCTGCTCATCACTCTCTTTGCCCTAAGCTCACCCCTGGCACATTTTTGAACACAAAGTCTGCTGGTGGAAACATCTTTTCTGACTGGCTAGCAAGGTGCTTAGTTCACTCACCATGCCTGAAATATAATCTGGATAATCAAAAACCTTAACATTCTAAATGCAAATGTTTTCTATTGAAAATCTTCAGATTATCTCAGAGAGATTTTAACGTATTATTTTCTAACATATCCTGATAATTCCCTACCTCTTCTCATTGCAATGTACTAAGTGACAAAAATACTTGTCTCCTCCAGTTGGAGAATGAACTTTACCTTAATAATGAACTGAAACTCACTTATTTATGAGAAATGTACATAACCTAATGGACAGCTGTAATTCAGTTAGAACAATGAATATATGAATAACAAAGCTCAGAAACACCAACAGAATAAAGTTGAGCCCTCTAAGGCTTCAGTTATTCTTTATACTTTTTCATACAAGCAATATCAGGGCCTATTAGCAGCATGACAGATGGCTTTATGACAAATTCAGATTAAAAAAAACTGGAAATAAATTTGTCAATAGAACACACAGCTTAAACTCAGAAAACCATAGCACTGAATTTGGCACAGGTGAAAGGAGATTTAAAATGGCTTATTCAGCTATGACATAGGAAGTGAAAAATATAGGGCTATATTAACGGTTGCTTTAAGTAGGTGTCACTCATTCTTTCATATTAATAATGCCTCTTTTACTCAGCATCTCTTCTCCCTGCTACATACAGGTCATATATTTACAGTTCTTTTAGAATTCAGGAGTCTAGAGACTGTATCCCCTTCTTCTCTAATTATTTCACTGCTGGTTTTGCTTATCACCTTGGACGTGTTTCTTTCTGTCAAATAGCAGAGTCACTGTGTTACTGAATGAATCAGGCCAGTGCAATAGCTGTGACTGCATTAAAGCAAACCTATTTATGGAAACAAAATGCACAGTAAAAACATGCATTTATTGTCCAAGTGGGGCTCATTAATCGGTGACATTCTTCTAATACAATGATTTATGATATGCAGCATAATTTAAATTTAGTTTAGCTGTAGTCTAAACAAGCAGTCAGAATAGTTTGGAGTGGGGGCAAATGTGACTCTTGCCAAGAGGGAGGATTTTTTATTTTCTGTTTTAAATAAGCCTGATCCAAGTGGAAAGACTCTGACTGACTGCTGTGGGCTCTGTCTCATACCTCTTGCTTCTGTTGCATAACTTCTGATTTTTATTCCTTCTGATTTTTCTGGATTTACTTCTTTGCCTTTGCCTTACAAACTTGCTCCTTTCTCATTGCTAGATTCTTTTTCTGCCCTGTTTCTTTTCCTCCTACAAACAAAAACTATGATATTTATCTTCTTGTGGATTACTGCACATCCTGCAATGTACCAAACATTTAGCTCTAAAACAACTGAGTAGATTAAAAAATGATAAGCCATTCCCATGTACACTCACATACCCACATTATTTGCTTTTCTCTCCATCATTTTCCCCAAATGACATTTTAAAAATTTCCTTCAATTTTCATTACATTTCAGATCAGAGGGGATTGTCATATCATTTGCTGCAACAGTCACCCTGACAAACTTAAATCAAATTAAGCTTTACTGTCTCTAGAGTAAGTCACACCAAGCTGACCAAAGCTGCTTCTATCGCACAACATGGATCACACAGGCTGTACCTGAATTGTCTTTAGGTGATCTCAGTAGGAAAACCAGGCCTATTGCTTTCTGCTAAGTTTATCTGAAAAACTGCTTAGTCCAAAATAACATGTAATGATCAGATTTTAAGTACATGATCAGAGATATCAGGCAGGAACATAAGAAAAAGATTAATCACTAGAAGACAACGGCCCCTGTTATCCAACATTCTTCTTCAGTTTGGATTTATCTGTGGACTAGGAGGAAAAGGTCTCTCTGATGCTACAGGAGATCAACAGAAACCTCTGAATAACAAGATCATGCAGAAGGCTAGTGATCAGCGCAAAGACACAATACTGCTGTGAGCATTTGCACCTCTGTGTGTATATTTTAATCTTGCAAGAGAGTCTTCTTGGACAGAAGAGCATACAAGCAGGTACTAGATATACCAAACATTAAATGCTGGCAGCTGTGTGCCAATGCAAACAGAAGTAAGGAATTTTACAATACATTTACCGTCAAAAATTTTATTCACAGTAGATCATCGCCAATATCATTCTAAGTATCACTGCTCACCCAGTTGCTTCAATGTTCTTACTACCTCTTTTCTTAATCAAACTGCCACTTCCCATAGTATAGCTTCAGGAAACTGCATCCCACGTTATCCACAAAACGCTGTTGTCTTACCTGACAGTAATTATTACTCGCAAGAATATAGTCGCATAGGCAGTTATTTTCTTCTAATTATTATATTTGCAGTAATGCCCATTACAGATTATACACTTTTTCTTGCTTTCTTTAGGACAATTTGTTCCTTACACGGTACATTCAAATTCGCTGAAATGTTAATAATTCATCCAGTAAGCTTTTCTCTGATAAATTGCATATGGTCATGAGCATGTCTGCACATCCCTAGCAGCTTTTGAACTTGTTTGGCAGTTTCAACCTCACTAGAAAAAGGGAGAACATCTAAAAAATATTAAGTACTTACACATTGTGTGAAAATAAGACTTTGGTAGAGTGGCATAACCAAGTGAAAAGTTCAGATACTCAGCTGTATCAGATACCAATTAATTAAAATAAGAGACACCAAGAAATAGGCTTCATTAGTTTTGATGTTCACAAAACTTGTTGTTTGTATTTCTACTAGCTCAAGTACCCACACTGCCATCCTGTTACTTGACTAAGCACTTAAATTCAAATCTCATTCAAAATTAGCATTAATGCTCTTCAGTAAATTATTTCTAGTTAGCTTCATAGCATTACTTGGTTGAAAACACAGTGCCAACCTTTGTTTGGTGAAAAGCCTTCTCTCCCCATACATCCATTTGTAAAGGCTCTAATTTCCAAAATTGTTTATTTTGACCCGAAACGCCGTATTTATGGTCAGAACTCAAAGGTGGGTTTTGCTTTTTGGTTTCAGAGGTTAACCGTTATGCCAAACTGCTACTTAAGTAAGTCTCAATCCAAATCATTGAGCAACAAGAGCCATCCTGAATTCCTGTGAAAAAGAGGCTTATTTATCACAAGCTATTTTAAGTATCCTTAAAGCCTCAAAACTTGTTTTGAAAATTCATCCATCCATGTAATCTACTTCAAACTCTTTCACCGTGTTGGTTGAAAAGGCGTTCTCCGAAAGGCTAAACGAGCTATTTCCCATAATTTGCGCATTTAATTGGATGAGGTTTCGAGGCAGCGGAAGAAGGCCTGAGCCACAGGACAGGATGCTTTAGGCAGCGTCTCCGTGGAAACACCCAACCTCCGCTCCGGCAGCTTTACTTTCCGAGCTTTCCACCCCGGGCGCGGTGCGGGCGGCGGGGAGGCCCCTGCCCCGCGGGGCGCCCCGGGGGCCCGGCCTCGCCCACCGGCATCACCGGCAGCTCCTCCGCGGCCGCCGGGTCGGACGCTGGCCGGGCACGGAGCGCGGACGGGAGGGTGGCCCAGCCAGCCTGAGCACACGGACGCCCCGGCACCCGCCCCGCTTCCCGCTCTCGTCTTCCTCGCCGAGCCGGAAGAACCCCGGAGTCACACAACCCCCCACCGGCAGCCGCCGCCTTGCCCACCTCCGCTCCCCTCTCTCCCGCTCAGGGCCCGCGCCCGTTCCCCTGTGAGCAGGGGAAGAAAGGAGGCGGGTCTCTCCCGCTGCAGCCGCAGCCGAGGGGCCCCCACCGCCCGCCACGACACGTCCCCTCAGCGGCGCCGCTGTCGCTGTCACCGCCCCCTCCCGGCGCGCGCGCCCGCCCGGCCCGTCCCCGCGGCCAAACCCTCGCGAGAAGCCGCCGCTCGCTCCCGCGTTGCCACGTTCAAAGGCGCCGGCGGCGGGGAGCGCCTCGGACACGCGCGCCCGGCGAGCCGCCGCCGCCCCGCCCTCCTCGCCCCGCCGCCAATCGGAGCCGAGAAGCGCCCGCCTCGTTCCCGTGGACGCCCCGCGATTGGCTGGCTGGCTGGCGGGCGGGACGGGCCGCGGTGCGCTCGGTGCTGCGCTGCTGTGGCCGAAGGGCGCTCCCGCACGCGGGGCTCAGGTGGTGGCGGCGGTGCCTGACTCGTTGTCGCTGCAGCGCCGCCGGCCCGCCCCGCCCCCGCCGCGCGCAGCCGCCGCCCCTGCCCCTCGCTGCCTGACAGGACGTGCCATGGCCTCACGCAAGAGCACCAGAGGCGCCGGCAGCAGCCCCAGCCCCGGCTCCAAGAGAGGTGAGTGGCGCCGCTGCGGGAGCGCGAATGAGGCCGCAGCTCTGAGGGGAAGGGGCGGGCGTTCCCGCAGCCCCGTGAGGGGCAGCCCGCCGGGACGGAGCGGGGCGGTCGCCGGGCCCCCGGGGCTGGGGGAGGGGCGGGGGCCGATGCCGCCCCTCACCGCGGCGGGAGAGTCCCCGGGCGAGGCGAGCGGGTGCTGCGCCTTCCCCTCCGCCCGCGCCTCCCGGCGGGCTGAGGTGCCGCCTCCCCCGCCCGCCCCCTCCCCTGCTGCCGGCCCTGGGCCGCGCTCCGCCGGCGCCGCGGGAGCTGGGGGGGGCGGGGGGAGGTGGCCGCGTTGTCCCTCGCGTTTCCGCCCTTCTCGGGAGTTAGCGTGGAGGAGAAACTTGCGTGGCCGGGCCTGGGCGGTGGGGACGCCCCTCGAAAGCTCCCCAAAAGGGTTGGGGTGAGCGACGGGCAGGTCGTCTGCCCGGGGTGGGTCTCGACATCTGCGGTTGTCCCGGGAAAGTGCGCTCGGACCTTTTGCTCTGAAAACCGGGGGTAGAATCGGGATGCCCGATATCTGCTGCGAGCAGAGTCGTTGTTATGCTTGTGTTTAAACCTGGGTGTTGGAATATCTCCTCAGGCTGACCTGTTTAATAAGACTGGTCTAAAGTTTTAAATCTACAGTAAATGTAGCATCTAATCCGATGATTTCTCTAAGTATAGAAGCAAGGAGGAATAACGTTCGAAAAATGCAAGCAGGTTTTTTGAGACAGCTATCCCTGCACCCCTCCCCTGCAATAAAGAACACCTTAGCAAACCTCACTAATCATAAACTACTGTGTGCAGACACTTTAGGTAGGGAAGCTTTATGTGCAGTAGCATTTTTCAGCATAGCAGAACATGCTTGAAAGAGGAAAATATGTATACTGCTGGAGTCACTATGCAGCCATGCACACTGCATTAAAGAAAGGAAATACTTTTATCAGAGCTTGAATGTTCCCTTGTGGTAAATTATTTGGTTTTGAGCTTGACATGCACTGAGTTCCAGTGATGAAATGTGGTGACGACACTGAAATAAGATCTGTTTTTCCTCTTTGAATATAGAAATAATATGGAGAATAATGTTAATTAAAGGATGAACCATGTAGGATTAATTTGCCTATCACATGATGAATTAAGAGAAAAAGATTTCAAGCATACCAAAGCATAAAAGAATTTAGAGGTGATATCACAATGTTCATAGAAGTATGTGGTTTTTTGTTTGGTTGGTTGGTTTAGAATCACAGAATGGTTTGGGTTGGAAGGGACCTTAAAGATCATCTAGTTCCAAGCCCCCTGCCATGGGCAGAGACACTTTCTACTGGATCAGGTTGCTCAAAGTCGCATTGAACCTGGCCTTAAATACTTCCAAGGATGGGGCATCCACAGCTTCTCTGGGCAGCCTTTTCCAGTGCTTCACCACCCTCCTGGTGAAGAACTTATTCCTTATACCTAATCTAAATCTACCCTATTTCATTTTAAAGTCCTTATGCCTTGTCCTGTCACTACATGCCCTTCTAAAAAGTCCCTGCCCAGCTTTCTTGTAGGCCACTTCAGCTACTGGAAAGCTGCTATAAAGTCTCCCCAGAGTCTTTGCTTCTCCAGGCTGAACAACCCCAACTCTCTCAGCCTGTCTCCGTAGGAGAAGTGTTCCAGCCCTCTGATAGTTTTTGTGGCCTCCTCTGGACCTGCTCCAGCAGGTCCATGTCCTTATGTTGGAGGCCCTGGAGCTGAACAAAGTGGTGTCTCACCAGAGCAGAGATGAGGGGCAGAGTCATGTCCCTTGACCTGCTGGTCAAGCTTCTTTTGATGCAGCCCAAGATATGCTTGGCTTTCTGAGTTGTGAGTGCACATTGCTGGGTCATGTTTATCTTCTCATTGACACCCCTGAGTCCTCCTAGGGCTGCTCTCAATCCATTCTCTGCCCAGCCTGTATTTGTGCTTGGGACTGCCCTGACCCACATGCAGGACCTTGCACTTGGCCTTGTTGAACTCCATGAGGTTCATATGGGGCCACCTTTGAAGCCTGTCAAGGTCCCTGTGGATGGCATCACTTCTCTCCAGCTTGTTGACCACACTGCACAGCTTGGTGTCATCGGCAAATTGCTGAGGGTGCACTCAATCCCACTTTCTGTGTTGCTGATGAAGATGTTAAACAGCACAGGTCCCAACACTGACCCCTGATTGATGCCACTCATCACTGGTCTCCACTTGGACATTAAGCCATTGACTGCAACTCTTTGAGTGTGGCTGTCCAGCCAATTCTGTATCACCCGAGTGGTCTTCTGTCCATCAAACTATTTTTTTTTCAAATCTTTGTTTTTCAATTGCTCGCCTATGCTGTAGAGCAGGGGTGTCAAACTCATTTTCAATGGGGGCCACATCCACCTTGTGGTTGCCTTACATTTGGCCCTTTGAAGGCAACTGCAAGGCTGATGTGGCCCCCGGTGAAAATGAGTTTGGCACTCCTGCCATAGACTCTGTTGTGCACTCTTTGCTTGGACTGGAGGTGCTCTGGCTATCATGCAGTATTAAGCATGATGAATAAAGATTTTTAATGATAAAGCATTAAGAACATGCATCTCTGGTATAATTTCAAAACTGAACATGGTTCTGTTAATATTTTAAATATGACTTAAAAGGTTCATCACCATTTCAAAAGTGTATTTGTCAGGAAAATAAATCTTTAAGTAAACAAGTATTCCGTAGGTTTTTTATTTTCAGTCTGAGTAAAATTTATTTCTTTGTATTAAAAGATATCTGGTTTGTGTAATTGCACTGAGGACTCTTTATTTGCTGTTATCTATTAGGGGATGATGCAGTATGAGTAATGTCTTAGGCACTCCCCTAAGATGTCACCTCTTAAATTTAGGCCAATATTTTGTTAGTTTCGGCAACTCCTAGTTAGAATCCCTTGGACAAGCATAGAAACTACAGCATGAAGCTGATGCTGTTTTCATAGTTGCAGCTGTAGAAAGAGGTAGTGGATTATTACTCCTGTGCAAATGAAGGAACAGCTAGAGGAGCAGAGTCCTCACAGCAGCCAGTAAGCCTTTCACAGCTGAGAGATGTGAAAACGAGATGAGATAATTTTGAAATGGCTAGTAATTGAGACTGTGAGGTATGGAAACCTCAAGTTTGAGGCAGTTCTCGATAATATTGTAGTAGTCACTCTCACAGTGGTTCGTGGGAGAGGATGTGGCTTCTTGCCAAGGCATTGCTCATAGCTCTGAAACCACTGAAGTTGACAGTACATCTAAAATCTGTGTACTGAAGACAGTGCCTGCATCTCAATGTAGTGATCTGCTTTTAGGTTTCCCCATCAGAAAATATTGACAGTAATCTTACAAATAAATCAAGTCTGAAATAGTTCTTAATGTAGTGGGTGTTTTCAGATTCATTGGAATGTCAGAAGTGGAACTAAATATTTTTTAGAAATAGATCTCCCCCTTTTACTTTCAAAAGTCATACTAGAAGCTGTCAAATCAGTGCTAATGAAAAAAATCTTTTTATTTAAGCTTTGTACTGCTACTGATGGATGCTTCTTTGAAAGTGATATTTACAGAATTGTACGAATATGGCAGTGATTTTATTTGGAGTACAGGAGTGAAAAATGGGTCAAAATTTGACAGCTTGGGGATACTTAGCGAAACGTGTTTGTTATTATCTTTACTGGAAAGTTTGGCTTCTTGTCTCTGGCCTACAGAATCCATTGTAAAATCTGTGGCCTCTTAAATGGAAGAAAATTATTTTTAAACAGCTAGATGAAGTAATACATACTTGCTGGAATATTACTTAAAGCTTCATTAGATGAGGGATGGTTTTGCTACAGGAACAAATGTATATCACCTGGTCATGAATTAACTCCCTCAAATTTCATGAGATGGGAAATTTGCAAATATCTTGGGCATTAGCAGGAGCAGGTGTTTGTGGATAAGCCTTCCAGTGAGAGTGAGGATCAGCAGCCCGGCTACTTATGAAATACAGATGGCTGAAAATATATGAATTACTTTGCAAGATATGCTTACTTGTAGAAGTAAGAGTAATAATGCTAAGGTATCTATCATTATGTTGCTGTGTGGATGTCTTTTGTCTTACAGTATGTAAGCAAGTACTTAAACATAGTTCTCACTGATCATATAGTTGTGCAATAATTGCTTTCTGTTTTCTTTGTATTTCTGGCTTCAAGTGAGAAAGTAGTTCTACAGTAAGCTGGGCAGTAGACAAAAACCACATTTCCAACACAAGGCATTGTCTGTATTTACAGACAACTGTATTTTATATATATATACACTATATATATATAAATCCTACCTCTGCTAGTTCTGAGGCTGCATTTTTGTTGCACAGATTGAAGTCAAAGAACTCTGCTATTGCTTTGATACGTTTTCTTTAATCTCCATATTAATGATTGAGATTATTTTCTGACTACCCTTACTTTTATCTGCAAGATCTCACAAGCTGTTTCATTTCACTTTTTCCTGTTTTAACTGTTTTAACTGTTTTAACTTTTTTTAACTTTTCCTGTTTTAACAAAAGTTCCCTTTTATATCCAAATGCAAATGTATTGCCAAACTCTCAACTCCTTTTACTCATCTTTGGACCTTCTAAGCTCCTCTGTTCTAATCCTTTAATTTCTGTTTTTATATCGGTACATTTTCTCCTTAAGAATTGTGGAGCACTGGGAGATTCTGCTCCCCACTTCTGGAGGTTCTGGCACTTGATAAAGACATGAAGGAAAGTTCTCCTGCCCCTTTTGACCCAGCGTGGGCTGAAATCTTGGGCCTGCTGTGTGTTGCCTAATGTATCTTACCTGCACACAGAAGTCATTGTGGGCTAAAAGATGGAATTCACAGTGCTTCAAATGTGGAGGAGCTTTGCACTTGACATCTGCAAGATGTCAGCATTCATACACTTCCTGAGCATTTTGCTAATAGTTTAAATGGTATGTAAGAGAGGAAACCTTTTCAAAAGCCTTTTGAGATAGAGCTTGTTTAAAAGGTTAGGTGGTAAAACCTGAAGTATCACTAATAATCTCAGGGAGACAGAACATTGGAGTATATTTTCTCAGATTTTGGCATTTACTCTGAGAATGCACATGAAAATTCCCCATCGGAGGTGGTGGCTAGTCTACATTCAGATTCCAGGGCTGTTTACTATATTGGGCGATTAAGGAGTTAAATCTTTCAACAGTTCAATGCTATAGGTCTGCAGTCAGCTTGATCCAGTCTGAGATTGCTCTAGAGTCTTCCTCTTTTCAATGCCCCTTCCTTGCACCTGAATCAGTAGCTGTGCAGGTGCTAGGTGAACCATGCCAGGGAACTGATAAGCCAAAAGCTGATGCATTTTTCCCCAGAACGGCTCAGTGCACGGCTTTATGGAAAGTCATCTGGGTAGAAGGTAGGAGATGACAAAGAGTGGCTGGGCATCAGGAGAGGGTGAGGTTGAATCTAGAGTTTTGTGTTAGATGCTGTCATCATGGAGCCATCCCGTGAACATAGAAAGTGAATGGTGTGGTTGGGTATGCTAAGGTAATGGCTGGATATTTAAGGGCTTCAGTAGAGACAACAACATTCACTAGCAGTAAAAGGCATCTTTGTTAAGATTATTTCTAGTTACGCAGTGCATAAAGAGGTGAGATTGCTGTTTCTTTAAACAGAAAACCCCTTTACTGATCACCTGTATGAAAAGAAAAAATGTTCCTTTTCAGCTGGACCTTTCTGAATCACTTTGAAAGATGTAAAAAAGTGTTCCTGTGCTAACTGTTACGTTGAATTCTTCATTGTAGAGAGCTTGAGCAGTGGAGTTCTGATTTACCCCAAGTGGTTCTTTCCTGATGAAGATCACAAACTGGTAATCTGTGTGTTAGCCTGCAGCAACCTTTTTCCTAACTGCATCCTACGGGCTAGCTCTTTGCATGGAAATGTTTTGAGCTATGCTTTGAAGTGGAAATCATAACTCTGTGTCTTTAAACACACTGTAAATTAAGTATGCAGATAAGCATATACTGAGTTGAACAGGCTGTAGTATGTGTGGTTTAGCTTTGTTGGAACTTTTAAAATTAAACAAATTTTAGTTTCCTTCATATGGAGTTGTATTATTACTATGCATGTACTTAGCCAGTGTAACAAATGCTAACAAGTTATTTGTTTGAAGACTTTCTTTATAAAATATTTAATAGCAAGGGTTTCTGTAACTCTTGAGTAGTTGTTTTTTTGTTCTACAATGTTTGAATGATAATTGACAATTAATGACTAATATAACATATCTCACTTTCTTGCTTTTTACATGGGTGTGTTTTAAGTTCGGGGTTTTTTTAGTATTAAAGAAAGTGGAACTGTTTCTTTCTGCAGTAACTGGAAGACACAGCTGTATCTTCTGAAGCAAAAAAGTTGTGAAACGAGCAATACTTTCTTAACTGATGTCTCCTGACAACATATTTTTAAAACTTTTGAACCTGTAGTAGTTACAGATGAAGAGCACTTCTATGAACTAACACCTAATTAAATTGGCTTAGTATCAGGCTTGAAACTTTGATAAGTTTTAGGCATTAAATAAAGGATTTTTAAAAGTTCTTTTTTCCATGAGTAGAAATTCTTGAATAGCAGAGTTGTAGGTAATTGCCTGGCAACTAGAGTTTTATTAGCTTCTATTTGAAACTCCTTCAAACCATAAGAAAAATTGAAAAAACTGAAACTACATAATCTGTTTTCTTTCTTGTGTGGCTTAATTAGGACCTGTTGCTGAAACAAATTGATGTGACCCACATCACAGGATAGGAAAATGGAACAAGGAAAAAATACCCTAAAATTAATGCCAGCATGCTATACACAGAGGTGAAGATTTTCAGCCTTATGTAACAGAAACTTTTTTAAAGGTCACCACCAGCAGAATTTGCATGTTCTGGGCTTAAGTATTTCTTGTATTTCCTTTCCACGTTTACCTTTCCTGAACTCTGCTCTGACCTAAATACGACCAAATATTTAATTAACCTAGTAATTATGTAGGACTATTTGCTACATAAAATCAAATACAAGATAGGTAGATTGTATAATTTTAAATCTTCTTATTTCCAAATGTTCTGTGAGAGAGAGCTGGTTAACCAAAACAGCAGCTATTAAAAATCTAAGTCATCTGCACAGGTAAAATAAAAGTTGATTTTCTCTCCTCATCAGTTGTATATCTGGTACATATATGTTGATCCTGGAGCAGGAGACAAACTAAAATTTCTTTACAAGCTTGTAGTCTTAGCCTTGAATTTCTTGGCTTGATGTTTAAGTCAAGTAAGTTTACAAGAGGCAAGTTCTACATTCAGTTTTGGACATTATTCTAGTTTGTTTATATACACATAAAACCAAAACGTGACAAAATTGACTAAAGTGTTTGGGAAAAGAAGCAGATGCAGATTCAGGATATTCTCGTACTAACATATATCTCTGTATTCATTTTTACCTCCTCTGACTTCAGCAGTTGTGCTTAGATTAACAACTTTCCTCTGGAGTTCTGTTGACAGCAGCAGCTCTTAGGGTGGCAAACATCTGGTCTCTCCAAACCTCACTGAAAAGTGCGGAGTGAGCACTGCAAGTGAAATTTACTGTTGTGCTGGATAAAGTGCCTCTGACAAGTCTTACAAAACTGTGCAGCCTACTAGGACAGAGTTTCTTATTATGTTTCTTTTTGTCTTTATTTTGTGACTGCTTTTCTCTTAGAGA
This sequence comes from Caloenas nicobarica, assembly GCF_036013445.1. Lineage (NCBI taxonomy): Eukaryota > Metazoa > Chordata > Aves > Columbiformes > Columbidae > Caloenas > Caloenas nicobarica. The sequence continues at coordinate 127,081,830 of NC_088246.1, read as the reverse complement.
TAAAAACTTCTGTTTCTTTTTTTTAAAAAAGAAGCTAATCACTGTTATGATGTTTCTTTTATAAGTAGATTTCTTCTGAATGAATTTTATGATTTCTGTTGTGCATGTAGGTCTTACAAAAATAATTTAAATGGAAGGCAATCAGGATTTCATCGCTATTCATAAATATAGTCAGAATAAGTGTAACTACATAAGAATAAAAACTTAAACCCTTGGGAAAGAGGCTTGACATCAGCCAAATGATAGTCTTGTTTTGTGTTGGAATTTTTTCTGAAGAATAATTAATTCTCACTTCTTAGCAACAAATCACCTTAGCTTGCAACTCAAAAAATCTTCTAAATATTGTGTTGCTTCCTTGTGAACCAGAAGGTTTCTTTGGCTTCAAAGTATTTTGAACTGTAACAGCTTATCTTCAGAAATATGTTGACTTCTTAAAAGTATTGACCATCTCTCTTTATAAACTGAATATGAAAAAGGAAAAGACCTGGATCTATTTTACTTGAAGCGTATTTTCAGATAATACGATTGCAGACCTGCTCCTGTGTGGAACAGGACTGGAAAGAGTGGTTTCTTACTTCTGTGCGATACTTTGGTAATTGGAACTGTCACCCAGGGTAGGGGAGAAAAAAATTAATTTCATTTTCTTGAAGAAGTTTGGTTAACTTCCAGTGTTGCAGCTGCTGTTTATGGAGTATACTTGAATGAGAGTGCGAGTGTGTATTTTAAATTCTTCTTGTTGAAACTGTTCCAATGCAATGTGAAACAGAGATTCAGCCTGCCGAGAAGAAGCGTGATGAAAGGCCAGTTCTGCCCAGAGTCCCCTTTCCTACACAGAAAAAAGGGGAAAAACTGGGCTTTAGTCTCTATTCTGTAGAGCTCCGTTTTTACAAGTTTATGATTAGTTATGATTTAACTGTGCACAAATGAACAGCTTCATCTTGAGGGACTTAAATACTTTGTTCTTACACCCTTGGGTATCCTTAAAAATGTGGTTTAGACCTCTGAAGAAATTCAAACATGTCCTGGGTGCAGAGGAGAGAACTGAATCTCTGATCTTTCACATCCTGTTTAAGTGTTGAGTTCCAGGAGATGGTTCTATGGAAACACTTCATCCAGTGGAGGGTGGAGCTTCCATTCACTTGGGAAGTTCAGCAGAATGCTTGTGAGGCTATAGTTTTTTTTAAATAGTTCACTATGCATATATTTTTTTAATTATTATATTTTTCTCCAGTTGGCCATCCTCAGCATATTTGTGATCAGCCTGCTTAGTTGTTGAATTCTGAATTTATGACTTTGTTCTTGTTTTCAATATTTATGTTCTTCTTTGATTGTTTATATAGTAGGATGCTTTACTATGAGAACTCTTGTAGGGATTGAAAGTTAAGGACCTTAAAAGTTTATATGAGGCTTGATTTTATGTGGAATATGGAAAAATTCCTCAAACACTAGAGTAAAAAGCTGTGAAGTAGCAGCAGGAGAGTGAAAATTGCCTTCCATTTGGCTAATTTATTGTTTCAACTTTAGGGTCTATTCTTGGCGTTTTCTTTGAGCTTATAGCTATTTCTTTTCCATCCATTTCTCTGTTCGTAACCAGTAAGTTTCTGATTTTGTTTATTAAAGTCCTTTCATAATATGTACAGCTATCTTGTAACCATGTAGACTAGATTATATATGAGGTGCAGAGCAGGAATCTAGCTTTTGATGAGAACAATAATAAAAAAGACACTTTTTTTTGTAATTTTGCTGAAGATAATGAAAGGAAGAATCAATTTAGCATTGCAAAGAATTTATATTGAATTTATTAAAATAAACCTTTACCTTAACATTTAGATCTTATTTCTAAAGACCCTGCTGCCATGATTGTAAAACAAACAGAAATTTCTGGGTAGGGATATTTTTGAAAATTTAACATTGGACTATTTTACATGTGATGTCATAAGTATTTTAGTAAAAATCTCCCTTCCATCTGTAAAGGAAGCAGAGACAAAACAGTAACCCTCTCTCCCTTACAAAATGAAATAAAGTTTATGAAAGGACATCAGAAGCTTAAGTGTATTATTCCATCTTTGGTACACTGAGTGAAAATTAAAGATGAAAATCTGTTTTACTTCAGGATAGCACTTGCAATCGTTGTGGTGTGTGGGCTTCTTAGAATGGAACAGTTCAACACACATGCTTATTGAGTCTAGATTTTAAAAATACAGATAATAGAAGTATATGTGTATGCATGTGTATATATATACACCCAGATATGACCTCTCACCGTAGTGAGAGGAAAAAAAGTGGCTCATATTTATTAATAGGGTGGGGGAAAATAGTGTCAACAGAGAATGCTGTAAACTTCCCTTTGATATGTATTTTATCTGAAAGACTTGTTACTGACCCCCCCACAAAAAACCTTTCTGTCAAAACTGTTTAAAAAAATAACCGCAGTTTTATTACTGAGAATGTCCTGCCACTCTTGTTTTATCATTAATCATAACTGGAAAAGATCATTCAGCAAAAATGTCAAGCAGTAATAGGCCATATTCATACAGGAGAGGTTGCTTTCTGTCTTTGCACACCTACTAGTTCAGCTTTATTCATGGCAGGATGGTTCTATTGTAACTTATTTAATTTTTTTTCTCTCTCATATCTGTTTTATATCATTCTACATTTTGCTTTTAAAACAAGCTTGTTCTGAAGTCTCCCTATGATCTAGCTGATTGGTAACTTTTATTTCTGAAATGCTACTTTTAGATGTTTCTCTGAGGTTAGTGCTTTGTTTTTCCTTTTACTATGTTTTTCTAATTTCTGGTAACTGCTTGCTTGTGTGCACCCTTTTTTTCATGTGATAATCCATAATTGCTTCCATATTACTTCATGATGTAGCTTTGTGAGAAATAATTGTACGCATTACAGCAGCTTGATGCTTTGAAACCTACTTTTATTTTTGTGTTTGGAATTGATTTTTTGTTTTTCTCTAATCTTCTTTGCTTGCACTTCTGTAATGGTATACAGGTGGAATTCTTACTGCTAGTCTGGATTGTCAATAATGCTTTTCCAGAATTAATTAAAATAGCACAGAGTGCATAGTTGTAGCAAAACTAACTTGAAGATAATTTTCAAATTTGAAACAGTTATACAAGTGAGTTGAATAATCCTAATTGTGAGCATTAGTGAAGCAATTTGAGTTTCTTCGAATAAGAACCAACAGAGAAACCAGTAATCACAGCATTTGAATGCAGTAGAATGAGACCTCATGAGAGGTCTGTGCTGTTGACTTAGCTATCTTGAATTGTATTTTAAATATCTATCTAGTCAATTTAACCTTTATCTTGCACAAAACTGATAAAAATTATGTTGTTTGGTATTTTGAACTATAGCATCCAGAGACACATTTGTAAGCTATATTTTTCAAGGTGTGTCTTAATGTATGTTGTTCATGGGATATGTATATGATTGTTTCAGTTTTGTGGACCTTTGGTCCATCTTCCTTTTGGTTCATTTTCCTTTTGATGAGTCTGAAGTTTCCCCATTTTAACTGTAGCTTCCACCTACAGAAAGGAAGATGTTTATCATTTATTGGAAATAACATGTTTTTGTAATCAACTGCTTTTTAAAGGGCACAAGATAAGACAGTGGATACCTGGTTAAAGGTCAATATATGTGTATTAGTTCAGACTAGGAATGTGCATTTTAAATTAATTTCTTGACTAGCTCCATTCACATTGCTTTTATTCTTTATGCTGTTGTCCCTGAATATTGTTACTTAGATTTGAGTAAGATGAAACAGAAAGGTATGCTGCAACTGCTTATGGGCATTCAACCAGGTCAGATCCAGTTTGGAGCAATCCCCTCAAAATACGCATAATATGAACTTCAGGTTCTGGGTATCGGTTGTATACTCCATGAATTCACTTGTAATAAGATCTGTTATCTGCAGACGCAGGTGCAGTGGAAGTGAAGTTGCACCAAATTGCCTAATCTAATGCCTGTCAAAACAACATACGATTTATATGCAATAGGCTACATATAATTGCATGTAAAATTATTTCCCGTAATAAGCTGTTGATTTCTCTGCATATTTGATGACTTTTACCCTTTGTTTAAATTTTCCTCCTATTTTGCTCCAAACCCCTTGTGTATCACACATGTTGCTGAAGTGTACCAGTCAGGAGGTCTTTCTTAAAGCATCTGTTCTGTTTGATGTATTCAAGTGTCTTTAAAAATAGTTAAAAGAGACACTAATTACAGCATCCATTTGAAAAGTCTTAAACTCAGTTGGGTGTTATTTCTCACTTTTTTTCTCCCTTGAGCTATTGGGAGTTACATTTGGGAATTAGTTGCTGAATGTTAAAACCACAGGAGGTGTATGTTGTTTTTCAAAGGAGCCGCAATATTCTGCTGTTCTCTCTCTCTACCTGGTGGCAATGTTATTTAAAGAAGTGTGGGGGAAGAAAGGCAGAGTGCTACATCCTGAAGTTTTTATTTAGGGTTGCTGCTAATGAGACATGAGTTTGTCTTTGTCATCCTTCCACCCAAAAATAACTGGCTTTTGTTTGAAATGCAGTGGGGAAAATAATAGTATGCTAAAATTGAAGATGTAAATTAGTTGAGTAGTGTATTAGTGGTTTGGGGTTTTTTTCCCCCCTTTTCCTGGTCCTTAAGAAGAGAGTGTGTTGATCATTGCTCACTTGTGTCAGCTTTAAGCTGTACAGGTAGTGTGCATATTGTCAGAATTTAAAAGAGGGGTGAATGAGATCAGTTAGTGTTAGTCCTTTCTGGAAAGGGAAGGCAACAAAGCAAAATCAACACCTCTGCTACTTTTAACAAATATGCAATAGAAAATTTGCCTCCAGGGAAACAGCCTTTGCTTTGGCAAAACAATCTGCTAGAAGCAAATATGAAGTGTACCAGGGGAACAGCTCTGATCTGAAAACTCTACATTTTAGAAGTTAACTGTCTTTTATTCTTAAAGTAGTTAGCAAGTTTTAAATGAGCAGTCTCTACAGGATACCAGGGAAGCCTGGCAGAAGAGTTGCCAACATGGAGAAAGTTTCCTGGGCAAGGGCCAACTTAACAAATGCAAGCAGGCAAGCTTTGTGTCCAGACTTGTGTTTCGGTTTATGCTGGTGGATTTAATGTCCTGAGAGCTCAGGCACCAAGGCATACATTGCAGCAAAAATACCTCAGTACGGCATTCTCGGTTTCATTCGCTGCCGTGTTTGATGTTGGAGGATTAAGGGGAGGGGAAAGGATCAGCTACCCAGGATGCTCTGTTAGGAGGAGTAAGTGAATTTGATTGTCGTCAGAACTAGATTGCCATATGAGTTCTGAAAAGCATTTGGCTCCTGAGGATAACTGCTCTAAAAATAGATTTGGAGGAGAGGTTTCTCTTGGGTCCAGTTTCGGGCTCCAGCTGAGCTGGCTTTAGGAAACTTGTTTGCTCCTGTTGCAGGACTACAGTGAGGATATATCGTTTCTTATTCTGCTTCCAACATTAATTTTTGGAGATATCGACACATTCACTCTGTCTGTGGAGATCGAACACTAATGTAATGGCTGATGACACAGGTATAATCCTAACCTTTTTGTGAACAAACGGAAAAGGCGTAATTGCAAATACTGGCTATGTCTGATTTTGTAATCAGCAAAAAAATAACTAGCTTACTGTGGTATGTTGGTGTTTTCTGGCCAGTTTGCTGTTCTAGTCTGCGTTACAGGCTGCCTCTGTTCTCTTTGATTAAGTGTTCTCTGGAGTAGCGGTATTGCATGAGTTTATGGCAGGTGGTTAATTTTAACTTAGTTTTTGCTTGAGTAAAGTACACGCTAATGTAAGAGACATCGTTTTGTCTTCAAATATATGACTTTAAAGTTATTTTTGGAGTATGTGAAATTACTACGTCTTTAACGTAAACTAAAGTAAAGGGATCAACTTTTTCATACATTTTAATCTAGGCATGACTCTTAATGTGGGGTGGGTGAGGTATGGGTCTCTTACAGATTTGCCGTGGAGGAACAGAGCATGCTTTAAGACTTTCTGATGTCTGCACAAAGACATCTGGTGGTGTAAGCACAGGCTTACCAGATATGGCAAGTGACCTACTTCTGACATGGTTGGCAGCATGTGCAGGGAAAGGGCTTGAATTGGGAATTAACTGTCTGGAATGAGCTCTGAGCCAGCGTCAGTCCTTGCAATTGTTTTGTTCTGACCCTCTGTGTAGGGTTAGCTGCACAGATCATAGGTAAATTTTATGTTATAAAACTTCTATTGTTATGATAGTATTGCCTGATCAAGCTGCTGCATGGTTGAAGTCTCAGTAGAATTTTTCAAGAGTTTTGAAAAAAGTTTTCCTATTAGATAGGAAACCACAGCATAAAAATGTCTCTGTGACTGTTGTGAATGATATTTTAAAAAGAGAATTGTTTTTTGAGGTATTTGCATGAAACAGTCTTTTAGACTGGAAAAAATATGAACAGCTGTGCATGATTTCTTAAGCCGTCTTTTCTTTTTCATTTTCCTGTTTTTCTAATAAGTAAAGCCCTTTCTTCAAAAGCAACTAGCAGTAAACAGTAGAAAACAGTAAGATGAAAAAGTGTGAAATGATACAGTAAGATTTTCTTTCCTGTTTGCCTCTTCTAATAACTATTTTGCTCTGTAACAAAGTTGCAACCTGGAAAATTTAATATTTTTTTTTTGGCCTGAGGGTTTCATTTTAAATAAATACAAAGCTTCAATTGACTGCATTGGAACACAGGAGTAATGAAGTTCTGCTGTTACATAGTATAATTGAGTATTTCTGAATATTAAAATTTCCAGCTGAAGTGTACATTAAATAATTTTCATATACAGTTGGTCATATTCCTGAATGTGCTGGCACACATGGCTTGTCTTTGCCTCTGTTTTTGGGCTACTTGTACATTTTTCCCAACAGAGAGATGTTGTGATGTTATGTATATGGACCTTGCACGTATATAATTAGAGTACTGTGCAACAGCAAGCGATACATGCCTGGCATGAGGCCAGGTTGTCCCGGTTTCTCTCTGTACCAAGGCAACTTTGTGTTTAATGTAGAAGAGAAATTGTTGGTATTTGATCTTTGTACAGAGTGGTCTTGATAAAAGATTTTTGTTTCAATAAAATGCTGACCTGAATAAGAACTGACGAGTCAGCTATTTTTTAGTGGTCTGAACTCTGTATATAGCACAATGAATGTAATAAAAGTTTATTTTATTACAGCTGTGAACCTGATGGCAAGCAGGATATGAAAGTACTTCTATATAATATCTATTACAGAAATGAGTCAGTCACCAGTCTCTCATTATTCATCTTTCAGAGCTACTCCACTTTATTCTAAAACCCAGTTATGTTGACAGCCGTTCAGAGTACTTTTTATCTTTTTCTGTGGTCAGTGTTGATAAATACATCAGACATTACTGCAGCTAGTGTGGTAAAGTTAACTCCCCCCCTTATTATATTATCATAATATTCCTGACAAAGTTCCTCGAGTGTTTCAGAATGTGTGAGAAAATAGTTTTACTTCAAGAACTAGGATTGACTGGGACTGAATGGGCAAAGGTTGGTGCTTAGAAGGGAATGAAATGGAATAGGCTGGTAGACATGGAACTGCAGCCAATTGCCAGCCTGTCAGCAGTAGTATCAGGAGGCAGAAGAGCAGAACTTGAACTTTGGAGACAGGCCACAGGCATCTTTTTGGGTGCACATTTATTTACTACATGTATCCCTCTTTCTCTAAAATGATTCTAAAGCAATAGACCAAGCAATTTATTTGTTCTCTAGTAGTGAATGCCCATTTGAACCCCCCTACCCATATGCTAGTTTGAGGTCTTTCTTTTCCCAGTAGTTTGTTTGTAGCTACTGTATTTTTTCTATACACTTGCCCTGTGTGTGGTTATAAATGAAGCTGTGGTTTGCATTAAGTCTCTTCATCATCCTTCTACTTTTATGTTTCATGGGACTGAAAGTCTAAAAGTACTCAGCATGTAGTGAATCTCTGCCTGACTCTAAGCAATAGCGAAGATATTTTTAGTTGGTAGAGTGTCCGAACTTGGAATCTGACCCTTAATATGGCTTAGATTTTAGAGCCTTCTTAGGCTATTTGAATTTTCTTGTTTATTCTGTGAACTAATTCAGCTAGCTTTGAAATTTGCTTCAGAAGGAACGCTTTTCTTCCAAACTGTTTCTGCTGATTGTATTGCCCTCTGGTGGCGGTTCGAGAACTGTTGGCACAAATGCAAAGCATCTAAAAAATGTTAAGCTCTATATAAATATACACTAAAGGGGAGGAAGGGGGGATTTCCAACAAAGTTTTTAAGGCAAATTACATGTGGATATTTGGTGTTTGGTTCAGTATAGAGCTTTTACTTAGGTAATCATTGAGCTTTCCAGCACTTTACAGTGGTATGAAAAGCAAGTAACAGTGGTGAGGTTTAAAAAAAGTGTTACTCAAATGTCTTATATTCTGTGCAGTCATAAGAAACAAGATTTATGATTATATCCTTAATCATAATTTTCTAACTTTTATACAAATCCATTTTTCCTACTTGTTTGCCTTATTTTAACAGAGACTAAACATGGAGGAAGCAAGAATGGAAAGAAAGACGGCCTCTCTGGAAGCTCATTTTTCACCTGGTTTATGGTAATTGCTCTGTTGGGAGTTTGGACATCAGTAGCAGTTGTCTGGTTTGAACTTGTAGATTATGAAGAAGTTCTAGGTAAGAATTTTAAATTTTAAGACACTTCTAATAATTATTATGATTTACGTTAAATGGAGGCCATTTTAAATTTCTAGATAGCTGAATTTACTACTTTGGTGTTTGCAAATGACCTACATGATAAGACTAGGCAAGGTAGTTCAAAAAGTACATTTTAGTGCTGAACTGTATTATGATGTTAAAATGAGATTCTCAGAAGACTGGAAAAGGTCATTAACATGCTGCATTTATTAAAGAATTGAAGAAATCTCCAAGGATAGATATGGATGTCTTTGTAACGTGTACTGTAGTTCATTTGAAAGGTCAGCTGAAAATGCTTTGTTTCTGTTTAAGCTCTCAGAAACTTGCAGCAGTGGTTGAAAGTGGGCAGCTAATGTTACCACTTCTGTGATGGACCATGTTGCCTATAGAGTCAGGACAACTGATAAATCATTATCTCATGAATGAACTTCAGTTTTAAGCTTACAACGGTGATAATTGTATCTTGGTATGGCAGTGTTAAGATAGTATTGCTAATATAACATCTACGGGTGAAAATTAATGTCTCAAATTTCAAGATGTATGCCCATGGGTTATAGTATGTCCCTGATCATGTAGACTTCAACATGCACTTCTGCAAGCTTTACGAGTCTGTCGGTACATGCATTTTTGATTGTGCCTGATTTTAAGAGAAGCGTCTGCTTTGAAACTTAATTGGGTCTTGTAATGCAAATAATGGTTTCTATATTTTTACCATGCATGCAGCCAGAGCAAAGGATTTCCGTTATAACTTGTCAGAGGTCTTACAAGGTAGGATATTAGAGAAATAAGATTGCTTTACAGTCCCCTGGCTCAAAATTTGTGTTTACTTTTTCATGTTTTTAATTTTTTAGAGAATTAATATTCTTTTACAATGACATGAAATTCTGTCATTTCTCATCTGTCTCATTCTTTATGGTTTTGAAGACGACCCAATTCTTATTTTTAGAGAATTACATTTATTCTACCAGTCTCTTGTGTTTAACCATAAACCAATAAAGATGCTTTCTAATTGATTTCTTCCATACAACGGTGATGGCCTTATTTTGGTCTGTTCTAGACCCGAGTCTGAACTTTTTCTTCCACAAAATTGTTTTATAATTTTCTGAGTACCATATTAAGAACTATATTTCATTTATTTTAGTGGCAATCAAGTTGTGCTTCCATTTAGAGAATGTCAAATGTAATAATAAACTGGGAAACTATAAGGACTTAGAGTTCTTCTGCAAATAGTGTGCAGAATTTCAGTCTTTTAAAAGTTATGTCTGAATTTTACCAAAACTAATTAGATAGCTGTCTATTCACTTGGTGATCCCAGAACACTTCTAATCCTGGAAACCATGATTCTACAATGAAAATTCTTTTTGAACAGAAACTAGGTTCTCCTTTTGCATATACTTAGGGCTCGTGGTGCTGCAGTTTCAAAAATAAAAGTAAGTCCGATGTATTCACCTATAGTCACTAGTAAAAAGATGGGCAACTTGTGGATGTTATACAGTTGTTGATAAAATTATGAATGTTTCTCTTTTGTCCAGGAAGTGAGTTGCTTACATTCTATGAACTTGGCACTAAAAATGATACACCTATCTTTTTTTCTGAGAATCTAGAATAGCAAGAAGCATTTAATAAGAAAACAAATGGTGATTATTTAATTCCTGTTTTATTATTTCTTTTCCCTCAAACATGTTGAGTGCTCCTTGTGAACTTAAATTTCATTCTGAGCAAAGCACATTCACATAAAATGCATCACTTAATTGCAGATTTGTTTCAAAACTTTAAGCACCAAAATAAATATGTGGGAAAAAACCTAACTTGTGTTCAGTCTGAAGTCTAGTAAGTGCAGAAAGGAACTTAAAATATTTGTAATATTTTCCAGGAAATTTAAAATATGGTTAAGAAGAGTATGGCTAAATCATTAAAAAATATGGTAACAACCTAGCATTGACAGTCAGCCATTGCACATTGAAAGCACTGTGCTAGAAACAAACTGCTGAATCTCTAATTCTTTCTTCTTCCTCTGTTTGCATTTCTAGGCAAGCTTGGGATATATGATGCTGATGGAGATGGAGATTTTGATGTGGAAGATGCTAAAGTATTGCTAGGCAAGTACAAATGCAGGTGGAATGATTATGTAATTCACTTGTCATATTCGTGTTTGGTTTTGGTTTAATGTCAAAACAATAATTCTGTTTTTTCCTAATTGAAGAACTTAATCTGATTTAATTGTTTTGGATTTTTTTCTTAATGCAAGTGGTAGGGTTGTGTGTCCAACTTGTTGTAGCAAGCTGATACAGCAATGTGAGTGGAAAGCATTTAGTTACTCATAGGATGGTTTTGAAGTTAGGTGGTTGATGCTGCTGTATCGGCTGTTGAAAATATGGATCTGATTAATAGATTTATCAGATGTAGGGCTTAAGATGCTTCAAGAGTTAAAACATTGTTTATGTTAACATGTTAAGCCAGGTCCAGTTTCAAATTTCTTCCAACAGGCCTTTGTACTTCTTAAATGACTATTTGTCTAGCATATTTTTGTACTGTCTTTCCTCTACTCTGAGTTCTCCACAAGTCTGTTCATTTTCTTTGCCCTTGAGAAATCCTACATGACATGGATTTTTCTTCTTTGATGTTGAAACGCTGGGTTTAGGCTTCTGTTCCTTGTAAGTTGGGAGAATGTCTTTCTGCTCACTATAGACCTTCAAAAAGAAATTTCTATCACTAGATATGTTTCGTGATATTGCCCTGCTACCTACGTCTTCAGCAGTTAAAGCACTACCGTCTTCAGCTTCATGAACAATTGGATAGACACTTCTTGCATACCAGATGCTAGAAAGTTTACTTTTCTTTAATTGATTTGTTCAAATGTAAACCTATTCTGAGCAAAGAAGCCTAGCAAGTTAAACAAATCAACAAAAAAACTCAGCATGCTAAATAATAGCTTGAGCTGAGGGCAAAGTAGAATGTCTCCAACTAGTCAAAGTTATCAGAAGTATATCTATAGTGTATTAGGATGTTATGGCTTGCTATTTGAAACTTGTACTCCCTAAAAATCAGTTTATCATCAGTTTACTTTTCCCCACTTATGTTTGCAGAAATAAGCAGGTCTTTTTAAGGGGTTCGTTTGTTTAATCCCTTTATGAGTAAAGAAAACCCACACAATCAAAATTACTGAACCAGTTTGCAGTGGTGTGAATGTGAGAGGCGCTCCGAATAATCTCCAGTGCCCTGAATGTCTTTAGAGCTACAAATTGTGCGTTAATTATAAGTGGTGTATGAGAACACTTTATATATAGTTATAATCCCAATCTTTCTCTGTCTGTTGTGTATAGAAAGTGGATAATCTGTCTCTTGTGAGTCATGTTAGCTGGATTCAGATTGCCAAGGTGGTAGCCAGAAACATGCTGCTGCATTGTTACATCTCTATTTTATGCAACTTGATATAGCTGGGAATTCTGCCAGTACATGACAGTGTTTCTATTATAAGCTTGTCTCATCACGCATTTAAACCATGTACTTCGAGTGTGACATTAAAAGGTCATGGATCAGAAGTTATTTTTATTGTTTTTGAATACTTTCTTAGAAATATGATTTATTCTCAGTTAAGTTTATTTTCTGTAGTACAAAGGAAATGTTAAATTTTGAAAAGTTACATGATAAAACTTATGAATATAAAAATATATTTTTTCTAATAACTAGCATATAATATTAGTAACTAAAGTTCCCAGTAAGTTATTATTCTTGTTTGCATTTGACATTTAATATGAACTAAAAAATGAACACCAGTATGCAGACTAAGTGTATTTCATTGATGCAGAAAGTGGAAGACTAGATTCTCTCTTGAGCAATTTGTCTTCCGGAATTAAATCTTTGTAGTAAAGAAAACCAGATAGTAAGCCTGTGTTCAACTGCTTTAGAGTAACTTTCTAAATACTGAATACCTAGCTCCCTTTATATTTTATTTGTGAGGTTTTTGTTAGTATATATGCTGTGTTTGACGATTTGTTACTTTCTGGAATTTTTCTCTGGGTCAGACCACCATAAAAGCAAGTGGTTTCTCTGCTAATGTAATATTGACTTTAAAAGGAGATACTGCTGTTTGATGTTTAATGCTATGAAGTCATATGCTTTTATCTTTTCTCTTATTTATTTTCTCTTGTTTCAACTACTGCGTATTGAAATTGTGGTGTGTATAGTGATTTAATGTTGCTCACTTACATAATCTTTAGTTTTCACTACAAATTTAAAGATTTAATTTACGTATTAATGCTAAGTATATTTTAAAGTTAATTTATTTTTGAGCAATGCTCCTACAAGCATGAGTTTATTTTATATTTCAAAGAATGGTTTAGTAGCTGTAACTTAGTTTTCTGTACTGCTTGGGCACATCTAAATAGAATAATTTTTTTTTTCTTGTACGTATAAGATATGATAGGTTCTGTTCTTTTTATTTGTTGCAATCGAAGGAGGTTTGGTTAAGTTCTCTTGAGATATTTGTGTAATTTTAAAAACAGTGTGCAAGAAGTGTGTTCATTCCTTCTTCCCTGTCCCAAGTAAAAGACTTGGGGGGCGGGGGTGGTGGTGACAGGACACATAAAACAAAACAAAAAAACCACAGCCAACCAACCCTAAATATTTGTTGAGTTAGTTTCATATTCATTTATAAAAAAATATCCAGTGTGGAAATGCAAACTTGCTGAAGCTAGTCTGCAGTTCTCTTGCAGATTCTTTCTTTTTCACAGCTATTTGTGAAGTTCTGTTTACTGAATTCATTTTGGTTATGGGAAGAGAGGCCTCTTAATCTGGTCCTTTGAGGGCTGCTGTTATCAGTAATTCTCTTCCCACTTTTTGTCCACCAGACTCTGGTTGTTCTTTGAAGGAAGTTGTTCTCAGGAGGGATGTTGAACCTCTGTACTTGAGAACCAAGTATAGAGAAACAGTGGCTTTAGTAGTATTACAAAAAAATGCATGTATAGGGAGTACCAATGTCTGTTGTAATAGAATCTTTGGAGCCGAAATTTTTTTTTGTTTTCAGTCCTTTGTAACAAGCATCAGTATCCTGAGAAGTTCTATGTAAATGGCTACAGTAGTTACTACAATTGTGGAACTGCAGCTGCAGGAAGTCATCCATATATTGTGCATTTGGTTCAGGGTAGTCTGTCTATGTAGAAAACGGAAAAAACCCCCAAACCCTAGTGTACAGCAAACAAAGGGTAGTAAACAGAATCCAAGGTTCTGTAAACTAACTTTTTTTTTTTTTTTAATCCCCGCCCCCCTCCCCAACCTGGTTCGCCTGTAATAGAAAAAGCTGTTTGCAAGCAGTCAAACAAAGATTGCACATTCAGGAAAGAATGCTTTTGGACGATTCAGCTGTTTAGGATAAGTTTCATACTCTATTTTTCTCACGTTCCATTGTGGCACCTTCAAATATTAAAAGCTTGCGTATGCTCATTGTCATAAAAGAGATGTTTGCAGGAGCAGAAAGGCTTTACCATGTTAAATGAATGTAGGCAAGCCCTCTGCCCCACTGGTTGCGGTAACGCTGCTCAATAGGTAAAGATTTTTACTCCCTCATCACTGTTTGGTTTAGATTGCAATGTTTAGACTTCTCTTGAAATACAGTAGCAATTTCCTGTGGATCACTGATTTACCGCAGTGCAGCTGCCTCATTGGGCAGTTTCCATTTTGTCACCATTTTTGGGCACTTCTTACCATGCTTATGTGTGCTTATCAGGACTTGAGTTTTACTTTGAGAAGCAGTTCTCAATTATGGGGATGAATGAAGACCAAAAATAATTTACTTTTATTTATTTTTTTTTCCCTTGGATTCAAAGGCCATTATGTTCATCTTGGATCATTTTTGTAGAGAATTGTAAAGAAAGGGTTTGGCGTTTTGTTGTTCGGTGGTTTTTATGATAAAGACTATAAGGCATATTCTTCCAGTTTCTATGGTTCTCTTTGGTGTCACAATATTTTCAAAGGAAATGTGCTGCTGTACTCCATGTTATTGTTTATAAGGATAGTTGCCCAAGAGTCTTATTCTTGACTTAGTGCAAGAACAGGGGCAATTATATGGTTCTTCACGTGCTTACAGAAATGCTATTTAAAGCCTGGGGTCTTTTGTGAGTGTTTTTTAGGTTTTTTTAATGTCAGATTCCAATAGAATAGAATGATACAAATATTTATAATTCTGTGTTCATAACTTAGATTTCTTTTTAAATTTTTTTTAGATTCAGGTTTCCATACTTAAGATTTCATTCAGTAAATATACTTTGGTTTATGTCTTTACATCTTGCTTGGTCCAAATTTTGAAAACAAATTAGAATGATGACTGACTACCATGCATAAATTTAAGTCTATAAAATTTAATTTTTATAGAACTAAGCCATGGAAGAAGTTGGAGAGGGATATTTATAATACCTTGATTGCCTCCTGGATTCAGTCTGTCATTTTAAAACCTTTGGGCTATCCAGTGAAAAATTAAAGAGAATGGCTGGTCACTCAAGTAGAGGTTCTGGACATCCAGGTACAAGGATGTGGAACATCATGGACTTGGAAGTTTCCTCAGAATTATCATTGATACTTTCACTATGTGCTGTAAGAAAAACATATTGAAATCTGTTAAATGTCTCTGCCATTAACTTCTTTATCTTGAATGTTTCATTAACCTGCACCTAATATTGCTTTCTAGTCTGCATGTGCAATGTGTTCACTTAATTTTATGTCTCAACAATCTGTCTTCACCCTTAGCCCACTTTTCTGCTTCTCCTTCCAACACAACTGAAGGTTTGTTCTGGTTAAAAGTGGGGGAAATTCCTCTTCTCCCACACTAAAGCTTACCAATAATTTACATTTGTCACTGCTTGGTCATTCTGTTTCAACTTTTCCATTCTGGGGAAAGTACAATGTTATTTAGTAATAACTGTAAACCTCTGAATTTTAATACACGCACAAAAAAACACATTAATCATGACTGATTTGTATTTTACAAACACCAGTTAGATAAGTAGGACTCGTAACCCGAGATCGCAACTGATATCAAAGAGTTTAGAAGTGATGAGCTCTTTCTTGACTGCTTTAGCATTTCTACTTTAGCTGTCTTTAGCCTGCTTTAGATTTTCTGTGTAACGATACATACACCCTTTATATTGGCTATCTATTCATTTTTACATAGTGTTGGATGGATTTTTACGTAGGATGGATTTCTCAAGATGAGGCTAATACAGGCAAGACTTGCTTGTTGGTTTCTTATATATATTCTCAGGCACGATGCAACGTACACATCTGTGACTTCAGAAAAGAAAATGCTTTCTGCCGGGTGTCTCAGATTTGAAGTTTTCTTCTAATATATCCTCAGGTTTGGAATTAATTCCTGATGATCAAGTATATAATGTAGAATATATAGCATAGAAAAAAAATATTGAGAAGCATGTTTAAAAAACCAAACAAAACAAAACCAGAAAAAACCAACAGGCGAACAAACTGCAAAGCAACCCCCTCAGCAGTGAGAGTCCTCACTTCTAAACAGAATCAAAACTCTGCATGGTAGAATAAATGTTATCCTTAACAGTACGTGAGAAGTTTAAATAGTGTTTGCTTTTAAGTGTTATTCTCAGCTTTTAATCACAAACTCTCAAATTTGAACATGATGGGTTTTTTTAAAAAAAGGCAAATCGCATTGTTTTAGGTAGTGGAGGATTGTTGTTAAAAAGACTGTTTAAAGGTAAATGATGCAGCAAGAAAATTGTATGTAAATGGATTTGGTTTTAGGACTAGGAAGAAGAGAAAGTAAAGATGCTGCCTTTTTAAGATTTTGACATAATATCGTGCATGTTTATCATCCAAATTGCAGTCTATACTTTGAAAGATTCAACTTTCTTAACATCTTTCTATTTCCTAATTAGCATTCCTGTAAAGACTGCTATCTGTGACATGAGATGTCTTTCACAGATCCTCCTCTTACAGTTTCCTCTTTCCACCTAACTGCTGTCTCTTTTTTTCCCTTCTCCCTCTCTCTCTTTCCTCTATTCTTGTATAGGCTTGACCAAAGATGGCAGTAATGAAAATATTGATTCCCTTGAGGAAGTCCTTAATATTTTAGCAGAGGAAAGCTCTGATTGGTTTTATGGCTTTCTCTCATTTCTCTATGATGTATTGACTCCTTTTGAAATACTAGAAGAAGAAGAGAGCGAAGCTGCAGATGATGTTGATGGTACGTCACAGAATGAAGGGGTTCAGGGAAAAAAGACTTGTGTTATTTTGGATTTACAGAACCAGTGACTGAGAGACTAATTTGATTTGCTCTCAAAAATATCCATGAAATCATCAGTCTTAATATAACAGGAATTTATGGCATTGAGGTGAAACTCCCAAATGGACGCTATAAAGATTGAACTAAAGTCAGCCATGCAATGTAGTTTTGCTAGTTCAAAGCCTTTCAATGTCCATTTTTGTGAGAGGACAAAAATACTACGCAGTTGTGTAAATATGTAGAATAAAGCGTGTATCTGCAGTTCTGTAGTTGGTTTCTGTGTATGCTTCAATTTGTGCATTTTGTGCACAAAGCTTACAAAGCTGGGTGTAATAACCTCTACTGTTAACACTATAACATTTGTCTTCCTAGCAAACATTAACTAAGGCATTTTGTAACAGCTTTGACTGTAAAGTATTCTGGCATGACTGCATTATGTAAATACATATTTATATGTTAATCCTTAATATAGACATGACAATGATAATTCTTTTGTGAAATATAATTTTAATAAATAGTTTATTTTGTGATTCACCGATTTCTCAGATTATTTTTACCTATTCAAATAAAAGCACTTTATTTGAAAGTGCATGAAAATTTTACAGAAACATTTATTTCTAAGTTAGCTAACATCTGTTTTATTCAGAAGATATTATGTCACCATGTAGTTTATTCCCACTGATTTGTTTGTTTTCAGACTAAGTTTCCAGTCATTTTTATTTAATATAACAACCATACCACAAGGGCTGTTCTAAATTTGTTTGAGTTTTTTTTTAAGGTGGGCCTTTTATGGAAGTGGGAAGCTGTGATTATGTATTTCTAATGTAATACTGAATATATTAAAGACTAATTGGAAATTAGAATGTAATGTCTTCTATTCCTTGATAAAATCAAGAACTGAATAGAGTTTTGCAAATTTTAATCCTTTTGCTGTGAAACTGTTTTATGACAGTTGTTAAAAATACGTTTCATGTACGCGAATTCTGTCTGCTATCATAAAGCTATTGGTATGGAAAGGGGAGTTTATAATTGTGTCCTGGAGTTTGTATCAGGTACTAAAAGCTGAAAGTGAGCTGTCATATGAGTACACTATCCATGTATAAAAAAAGATTATTATTAAAATTATATTAAATTGTTTATTGTGATGCCTGCTTAAGTTTGTATCTGTTTCCCTTATAAAGTTGATACTCATGCTTTAACACTAGTGGCTGCAGGCTGAATGTTCAACCTGTTTTTAAATTAAATGAATTTTCGCTTGCTTTGGCACGGCCATTTTAAAGCAATTCAACATGCCTGTTTCAGAAAAACTTGAAGTCATCCAACTCAGGGTTCTACTCAATCTTTGAAAAGTAATGAAAAAGAAAAAGTGTTAGTGTTAAGCAAGTAGAGTGTTTAAAAAAAAAAGTGTGAAGTGTTCATACTGCTGCTTAAGGCTTACAAAATAAATAGATCTACATAAATACTGGTCACATTTTTCTTCCAAATGTTTGAGGATTATGATATAAGTTAATAACATGTAAATTTAATGTTTTTTAGTTTGAGATACCTGAAGTATAAGGCAAAGAAAATAAAAAACCCCACGTATAATGAAAAAAAAGCTAGTAGATCTGTGGGATATTACCGAGAACTTTCTCAGCAAGCAGAAGAAATTTGCAAAGTACTTGAGAGACAGGAAATAAGTAAGCACGGTTTGTTTTATTTTGTGGGGTTTTTTTTCATATTTTAATTTTAGAAGCAGATTTGAATTAGAAATAAGAGTTCCATCACTATTGTGGGGTAATATCTCCCAGTATGAATTAGAAGAGTTGTCATGGAACATTGAATTCTCTTGTAGATGCTTTAGTAATGGAACTAGGTAGCCAAAAAGAGGAGGGAAACATCTACTATGAGAATCCTCTGTTGTGAAATTTATTCTAAGTAGTTAAAATTCATATTGATAATCTGATGAAGTGTCAAGTGAAATAGAGATAGATTGCTTCAACCCTGAGAAAGCTGCAGGCATTGAGACAGGTGATGGTGACATCAGTGAACAGTAAATTAGTCTAACTTGGTATGAGGAGATGAAATGCAGGCCAAGAAAGGTCTGATTTGACATCGTGGAATTTCCTCATTGATTTTTATTAAGTGTGTGGAAGTCTGCTTAAAAACAATTATAGTGGGAAGAAAGAATTTGTAGGAGGAGAAAAATGGGTGGGGGAGAAGACTTAGGGGAAATATTAGCAGTAAATAACTTTTTAGAGTGTTTAGTTTCCAGAATGTAGCTTTTTTTTCAGAAGGGTTCACTCTTGCCTGGTGTTGTTCCTGTTAACAATTAAACCCTCAGCAGTGGTGAGCAGAGCTGTCAAAGCTCTCCTAAAGTTTGAGACAGAAGCATTTGGTTTTAATGAATTACATCAGTTGTTGTGATTGCAAGCAGGACTTGGCTAATAAGGGATGTAATAGGAGTTAGAAGAGTCTTGAGTTATACAGCATGGCAGCTTTCAAAAAGAAATAAAACAAAACATTTTAGCAGCAAAAAGATTAACCTGAGTATGGTCTGCAAATAAGCAAGGGAAGTTGAACTGTCTCAACTCCTGCTTCTGATTCCACACAAAGTGTTTGAAATTAGCTGAGGAAATTGAAACTTAAATTTTTAGTTTGATTTGTGGTGACTATCAGTTGTATAAAATACAGTCAGCATATTGATGTTTTAAAAGAAGTCCAGAAAACTTTTAAAGTGGTTTTAAACTGTAGGTGTAAAGCTGTAGCAGCTTTGCCTTCAGATATTATTTTAGAATAATTATTTAGCAGGCAAAGCTGCTGCTTTCTAGCTGCAGTTTTTGGTTTGAGAATTTTAAATAGGAACACATTAGTAGCAAACAATGTCTTTAATGAGGAAAATATATTGTTTAAGTGATAGGACCATGCTAGCTTTTGTAGTTAGTAAAGAATGAAAATTTAGTGATTTTTATGTTAAATTGGACACAGAGCTCTCATTAGCTACCTTTGTATTCCTTACAAGTCATTTATATTAAATTTTACAGAGCTCTAGAAGTAAATGTCTGTGACAGAAGTTGTAATCTTCCAGTTTGCCAGCATTTTTAGAAGTATGTGGGATGTTTTGCTTTGCTGTTTTCTCATGTTGGTAAATGTTTGATATTTTAACTATCAGTCTTCAGCAGAAGTTTACAACTGCATTAACCTTTGTAGCATAACCTCTTGCTTGCTTTGTTGTCATACTAATTTAAAGAAATTATGGCAGGTGGGGAATCTTAGTACCTATATGTCTGAAATGGCTGAGAACTTATGGAAGGTTTGAACCCCAGATTTCTGTGACCACCTTCAACAATATTTATTTTGAAAACAAAACTGTTTTGGGGGGAGGGGGGCGAGAATCACAGTGCTCATAGTTTATAGAATAAATAAAATTGGATAGAATAAACAGAAAATTGTTTACTTATCTGTTGAAATTCTTATTGTAACAACATTTTGCCAGTACTTTTTTTTCTTTCTCATAAATGAGCTTTTTTGAGAGCATTCAGTCTTTCACTCTTGAAATTTATTTCAAGGTCAGTGAATAAGACTTAGCAACTGTAAGTTTCATTTTATGATAATTTTGCATTATTGCTTAGATCCCATTGACTGACCTTAGAAATTGGGTTTTTTATGACAGTTATTCATATAGATTACAGCTGGATGGAGGGGTGGAAGAAGAATGCGTTGAAGCATTAGAAATATTTTAATTTAATTTCATGGTCAGATATAGGGGGAAAAAATCTACTTATACTGTAAACATGATTTGATTAGTCTTTGAGAGCTGGGGAAAGCTGTTGCATACAGTCCAGTCATTTTGGACAGATGCATCCTATTTTCTCTATGCAGTTGCCATCAGTTAAGCAACTATCATAATGACAGCATGAAACAGATTAAATACTGTCTGTCTTATGGTCAGTTAGGATGGATTTCTCAAGATGAGGCTAATACAGGCAAGACTTGCTTGTTGGTTTCTTATATATATTCTCAGGCACGATGCAACGTACACATCTGTGACTTCAGAAAAGAAAATGCTTTCTGCCCGGTGTCTCAGATTTGAAGTTTTCTTCTAATATTATGCAATTAAATAATCAAGAGATATTACAGCAACTTACTGAGAAAGTATTGGAAGTATTTTTTTTAATGCTAGTTATATGAATTTAAAAAGCTCTTTTGCCTGTGGGAGGGTTACAGGCTTTGCTATGCCCAGCAATATGCACACAGGTAATGAGCTCATTTTAAGGTAAGTGGGTACTAGCTGTTTATCAGTAAGCTGTTCTGTTTAGCAGAAGACCTTGTATATCCAATGTTGAGTATTATAAATGTAAAATAATAGTAATAATTATGTGCAAGTGCATATGCAAACAATCATAGCTTTTTCTGGCTTGTAGTCTTTGTAGAGAAGGATAATAAAAAAAGAGACAAAAAAGCTTGATCACTGTTTTCTTACAAATTTCTTTTTTTGGTTCTGCCATTTTAACATCTTTTGCTAATTTTTTGTGTGGTGAAGGAGGTTCTTGATGAGACCTTGTGAATTAAGGCAAGAGTCTGAACACAAGCCCCAGTGTTTAAAGCTTGACACTTTCTATTCTATCCAGGCTTTGCACAAATTGCAGGTGGTTTAGCAAGTTCTGTCTGTCAGCTGCTTACTGCTAACCATGGCCATATGCTTTCTGTGGTAAATGTGAAGTGGTGTCTTCCTTTTTCACGTGTCAGTGGATAAGCCACCTTAATTAGCTTACATTTGGTGCGTGATCCTGCAGGTTAAAAGAGTTTATGTGAGTAGATGTTGTGGTGAAATTGATTCAAAGGAATATTTTCATGTGGCAAAGACTTTTGTATAGCAAGGATGTTAAAGTTTTCAGTATTATTAAATAAATAATAATAAAGTGCATATGCAAGAATAAGCATCAGATTTCTCAATGTATTGTTAAATATGAGTCTGTCATTTATCAACATCTGTGAAACTGCTCAAAAAGAAAGTGCTTAGTGTTATCTATTATTTCTGTTTTGCAATGCTTATCTTTCTGAATAATAATAGTATGTGTATATTTTTCTTTTGATGCTGAAATTCTAAAGCTGTGCTCTCATGTGGGTGTTCCTTTTGTGGAGGTTGTTCTTGAAGATCTTTATGAGAAAAAATAGAGGAATCAACTGGATTTTGTTGCAGAATTGGTATACTTTGTAATATTCTAAGTTTCAAAGAATCAGTTCAGATACTAGGTTACCTACCATTAAGCATTATGTAAAAATAACCACTATTACATGAATATCTAATTTTTACTATGACTGTTTAAAGCAGTTCTTTGGAAAATATCAGAAACCTTTCCAGCTATGTTAAGTTTGAAGTCTGCTTTTTAATCCGCTGACTGCAATAGTAGCCATTTCTGACATTCCATTATAACCACATATGTGGTTATAAATTCTGTATTTCTTTTTGTATTGCCAGCACTGGACACTCATAATGTAGGACTGAGTGGAAAAAAACAAAACAAAACAAACCCCCAAAAAACCAACCAAACAAAAAAAAACAACCACCAAAAAACCACCACCACCAGCAACCAAAAAAACCTTAAAATTTAACTCTAAAAAAGTCTGAAGATCCTTGAACTAGAACTTGGAGTGAGGCTCCACAAGTTCCAGTTACTTGATTCGTAAAATTCTGGACACTGGTTTCTCTGCCCCAAGGCTGTAAGACCCAAAGTCTTTGTCAATGGGTTTACTTAGATGCCGGATTTTATCACATGCCCCAGGACATTGCTGTCTTGGAAAAGCGAAGTATTTTGCACCCATGTCTTGCTTCAGCCTATCGGGGGTTCACAAATGAGACTTCCCTGTCCCATAGCCATTGTAGGGACCCAGTCCAGGTGGAAATCAAGGTGCAGCAGGATTTTCGTCTTGTGATTATGACATAATATTAAGATTTTGAAATATATTATTCTGCATAGTTTTTATTTAAATGAGTCTATTCACAATATGTTAAACTATACACAATTTATGTAATTATGCCATGCAGTGATAATTTGCTGAGAATCTTAAAACTATTCATTGTATAAAAGGAAACTGGAACAAATTACTGCTTGCCTGAAAATTTTACAAGTGAAACATCAACAATCAGTGGACAAGGTGCTTTGTAATCTTTCAATGTAGTGCATGTACTTTTATTTAAAAATAATTTCAAAGATCTGTAAGGTATTTTTTGTGTATACAAGTCTTTGTAAAATTTTTTGTTTTCACTGTCAAGACATGCTTTTAAGAGTGTATCTTGAAATATCCAGGAAGACTTAATTTTACTATGAAAAGAGGGGAAGAGCCAGAAATTCATACATGGCTTTGTGCAAGTTTGCTGAGTACATTTTATTATTTTTATTTTCATTGATGCTGTAGTATGACAAATTTGGAGTCTGTTCTTCATTTTATTTGAGAAAATTGTTTGCTTGTTGTTCCACACACTGCTTAGAATTTTTAAGATTGAATAATGACCTAAGTCAAATTAGAACTTTGAACTTCAGCAGTGATGGTAAACCGTGAGGGCAAAACTTAAAAAGGCTTTCATATCCCAGGTATAAGCTTGTAAATTGATCTAAAAATTGTATTTTTACCTGGCTAACCCATTTTCAAGAAATTTTGGCCATATTGTCACTACTTGATACTTTGAAAACATCTAAGAGAGGAATCAGATACATGTTGATTACAATTACTTTAATGGCTACATTATTCAAATTTATGGGTGTTTTTTTTTTTAGTGTAGAATATGAGAGATTTGCTTGATTTGTTTTTTAAGAATAATTGTTGAGGTTTATTGACTCAAATTGAGTGGTTATTAATTGTTCTCTGGAAACCTAAGCTTGAAGTTCAGGTGTCCAACGTAGGTTCTTTATACGTCTGAATGAAAAGCGTAATGTTGAGACACGGGAATATCTCTTTTAGTTTAATAAGATTATGTATTGTTCTAAAAGTATACTTACCATAACTGTTCTTAATTTTATAGTTGTTTTTTGGGTAGTAATGCACATGATTGTTGTGGTTAAGGTAGTTATGTTTATGGTATTTAGATCTTAATCCACAGCAGCATGATGGTGATAATCCAATCTCTTTTTACGGTATTAGAAAGATGAGGTTAATTACTATCGTTATTTTGGGGAAGGCTTTTACCTTCATGCCTCTTGTGGAACTGTGTATAAAGCACAATCAAGGTATTGAATGACCTCAGTTTCTTTGGCTACAATGGGGACAGAGGGCAGCACCTGACTTTGGACAGTAATGTTTCTTTTTTTAATAAAAGTCTTAACAGTCTTAAATAGTCTTAAGCAAAGCAGTAAGTGTTTAAACTGAAATGAAATGGCAACTGCTTTTTAGAATAGGAGCAATACCTTTGCCAAAACACGTATTTTTCCATTGGCTAAAGAAACATAGGTTGTAATTCATTGTAAAAAAAAAAATATTGAATTTATATAATCTACACAACATAGGTGCTTGCAGATCTTTTGGGTTAATATGTTTATTAAATAGTTAGGAAATTGTATAGAAATATAAGTTAGTGGATTTGAGAGAGAACTTGTACAATACCTAGCAGAGAAACAAGCTGGACTATTGGTCATAATTACATGGCGTCATGCTGGCAGCAGAGACCTGAGCCACCTCTAAGATGTTCAAAAGCATCTCCAGTAGCATGCATCTGGTAATGTGGTACTTCGCTTGGGTTAATTAGTCTTCCACTTCAGTACTCGTGGTGGTCTTGCTACTGAAGATGCTTTATTCTTAATGAGTTAACGTTTGATATCTCTCCATAGCATTGCAGCATGCTATGTAAGGATAACTTTTTACATGGTATGGCAGATTGGAAAATTTTATATCAAGTTTGTTGAACATCACAGATATGTTCATAACCTATTTCCATTTTGCAACAAATCAGGTGAGGAGCCAGGAGGGGTAGCCAAGAAAAAAACTAAAGTCAAAGGTATTTTTAATGTTCTTTTTCTTGTGGAACTTGATGCAGATGATGATGTCTGAAATGCATGTGCATTACAAATACAGATTGCAGGTTATAATAATGTTTACTAATACTGGCTATGGTGGCAAAGTGTTGTCTAATGGTGCAGCAAACAATTATCCTCCCCATTTTTCAGTAAGGTTTTCTTTTACTACTGATTGTAATTTAATGGCAATGTGAGTGCTTTCCTAACGAGACATTATATTTTGTTTGTGCGTATTTTTTTTACATCAGCTGTCTTGTTTGGATTAAGTAGTTTATGTTAACTTCATATTCTGCATGTTTAAAATAAAAGTTCTGATGTATATGCAGATTTTGTTCCGTGTGAAAGCCTCCTTTAGTTATATGAATCAGTTATACTATAACAATATCGTAATTGGCCTTGAGCACCTTAATTTCTGTGTAAGCCTCTACTTCAATAGTTCTACCTGTTTCTTTCTTGTGGGACAAAACATTTAGGTAAAGTTCAATAAGTTCCCCTTTAATATTATTTATGGGATTGATTGGAGTGCTGATGCTTATAAATTTTCCAAAAGCTTGAAGTAGGATAGCTTGCAACTGATTTATGCCATGGATTTATTTATAATTACATTGCTGTATGAACAAGAAATAATGGTCTAAATGTGTTTGGTGCAACAGAGAGACAAAAAAAGCTGATCAGCCTCAACAAAATACCAAACTACCAGCTGTACTTCAGGTGCATAACTTTTTAGATGTGCTCAGGTATCTCCACACAGCATGGTGCTGTATAAAGAACACAGTGTCTTTGTTGCATTAAAGCCACTTAGACTTTAATGTGTTTTTTCTAGCAGTATGTGAAAAATGCCCGCTGTTTGTAATAGAAAGTCTCATCAGGATAAAAGTGCATTTGCTGAGGGAAGCTCTCATGCTCAGATGAATGTGACTTTTCTTAGCGTCTTGCATGCAAGTGGAGATTTTTTGCATTTGTTCCACATTGTGCTTGGTATGACTTGGTTGCAAATTGTGTGTTTTTGATAATGTAGTAAACATCATTTAACAATTCATTCCCAAGTTTTGGATTATTTTTCAATGTTTGATATGAGAATGAAGAAATGGTATGATATCTTTCAAATGCTCTATACCAGAAAACGATTGGAAGGAACCATAATGTTATTCCTTTTAGACTGAGCTGTGTGATTGGCTTGTTCACTCCACAGAAATGTTATACAGAAATAGAGGAGGATGTTACAGGAGAAATGTCACTTGCCTGCTTTTTACCTTAGGAGACTGCAGTTTCTCTTAAAAGACCGAATAATAATAGCGCTGTTGTATTTTATATAAAAATATTTTAATATGAATAATCTGAGAGTATTAATTTTAACGTTAAATACAAATACTGCATACAGAGATTTAATGGAAAAAAATCAAATTTTTAATTGAGTTAAAATCCCTTATTCTGAAGAATGCTGCTGGTACTGACAATGCTTTTCAAAACTGTGGGCAAAGTGGAAGTAAATATTGAACATTTACATTTCAAGGATACTGTTATATCAGAAGAACAGTCAGATTATTTAGATACCTTGTCACAGCCACATGTGGATTGAAACAGAGAAAATAAGCACAAGAGATACAACTCTGAAAGTAAAATAAAAGGATATTACTAACAAAAATATATTATTAGTAATGCTACACGGAAACACAAAGATGTAACAATTAATTTACAATTGTTACTTTGATTTCACTGAACATGGTCAAACCAAGTAAGCTTTTTTGAGTTGATTTAATTCACCAGGACATTGCCGTTTCTTCTTAATTATTGCATACTTCTTACTTTTGTTAAATCTATACCTAAGACATATTTTTAAGTCTTGACCTAATCTGAAGTAAAAATGCCAGTAACTTGTTGTAGTATACATTAGTGTTGTTATAATGCTTTTGTTTGTAGTTTTAGCAAGTGGAGAAAATAGTGGAAAAAAAAATTTGGTGATATTCTTGACATTTCTAGTTCCTACAATGGTCATTCTGTTGTCAAAGATTTATTGTGATTTTCATACTTAGACGAAACTGTTTTTAGCGTTCTGTAGAAGTTAGCTAACAGCAGGATCATAGAGGCATGGTTTTCACTAGATTAACGCTTTATTTGGATGCAGTAGCAGTAAGCTAAGATTACTGGCAGAACTAATTTGAATGGCTTAAAGCTTAAATAGTTAATCATATGAGTTTAAATTGGCATCTAACAAATATTAAGCAAGAATTCAATGAAAGCTCTTAGATAGTTGCTCTCGTTTTCTGATCTAAGAATGGTTCTCTTATTGAACATTTCCTCTTTTTTAAATGAAAAACTAAAAAGTAAAAGAAGCAATTAAAGAACCGCTCAAGAAATTAAAGGAGAAGCAGGAATCCAAGAAGGAGGAAATCAAAGATGAGGAAGAAAAAAAGAAAACCAGGAAAGGAAAAGATGCTACTGATCGAAAGGACAAGAAAGCTGTTGATACGAATAAATTAAAGAAAGATTCTGACAAGGCTAAAAGAGACAGAGGAAAGGAAAAGGAAAAGGAAAAAGGCCTAGACAAAAATGTGAAATCCAAGGAGGCTACAAAAAAATCAGCCAGTGAAAAGGAAGGTAATATTCAGGTAGGAAAAGACAAAGAAACAAAAAAGGTAGTTAAAAACCCATCCAAGGAAGACAAGAAAGAAAAGAAATAAACAACATTCTGTATGTGCTAATGAGGAACAGATCTCCAGAGTGAGAAATTCAGCATACTTATATGAATGTCATAAATATGGCCATAAGAAGATACAGTTTTCTGGAAATATGTGTGAACAAAGGCTATATATGATCATTATTTGCAAACTGTTAAGTGTGTACTGGCATTGTAAACACAAAGCAAAAACATCTGCTGTGAAACTCAAATATGTACATATGTTAATATGCCTGGCTAACAATGTGTATTGAAAACAAAAATATCTAATTGATGCCAGTTACTTAAGCCATACTCTAAATCTCGTGGGTTGGTTTTGGAGTTTGGGGTTTGTTTTTTGTTTTTCTTTGTTCCCTTGTGTTAAAAGGCTATTTTTTGATGTGGGGATGGAAGTTTAATATTGTATATCAAATTCAAGTTTAAAAGCATTATTAAGAGGTTTGTCTGGACATATATAGTGGAAACTCACAAAAAATTATTTCTGTTTCATAAAAATATCTAAGAGGAGCATTAATGGAATGTACTGTCATAGGAGCTTAGCAGGTAAATGTAAATTATTCTCTGCTAAACTTCTTTTTTAGTAGGCTGAGAGAACTATTTCATACACAAACACTCACAGCAACTTCAGTGTTGCACTTATTTATGAGACTTAGTTGTATACTCAACCAGTGTTGCAATGCTTCTGTTTATTGATCCCGTGACAATATGTTCTCCCCTTCCTCTCTCCCCTTAGGTCTGAAAATTTGATTCTCTGTCACTTTTCAGTTTACTGTGTCCTGATTTTTTTTTTTTCCTGAGTTTTCAAAGCTTTTGGTAAAGTATACTTCTCAAAATTAGGCCACCTATTTCACCATTGATGGGTATTGTTGGACTCCAGTCACGTTTTAAGAAGTGATATGCTACTGGTTGAACTTGATTAGAGAACAGCTTATGTATTTTTGCAGCTCTTGTTTTCTTCAAACAGCACTTTTCAAGTATATGATACTTTAGTAAGCAAACTCCCGTGTCAGTTTGCTCTTATAGCTTCTGTATTTTTAGCACCGAGGAATGATTTATTCAGCAGTCTCATTAGAATAAACAAAGTTACAAAAACATTTCTTTGAAGATATTTCTGTATGTTGTTAAATCTATACTTGCTCTCAAGTTTATATGGGAAAGGAATATTTTCTAATTTTACTGGACAATATTTCTTAATATGCTGTAATATTAATTGCACAATAAAATTGCACAAGATTCGGAACAAAATTTGTAATGAAAGTTGAAGATTTATCGTTGTAATACTGCGGTATCATTTTAAAGAAAAAAAGCCTAATGAGTGAAATTGTGCATGAGTATATGCATGTGGCTGGTGGTGCAAGACTGAAGTCCTGAAGGTTCTTTCTGTTTGTGGTTTTGCTTAAATTTTTTATACAACAGTTGGCAATACAATTATCTCAGACTTTTGATACATCACATACATATCTCTGTAAAATGTATTGATCCTTACAGAGATGTGATGTGATAATAGGGTAAAATATAGTTTGATTTTTTTTTTTTAGAGGAAAATGACAGAAAATAGTTCAAAAGAAAGCTGTAGAAAATAGCACAGTAGCTTAAGATTCTAGCTGTGATGATTAACAGAGATTATATACTGAGCTATTTTCTAAAAACTTACATGTGTGAAGGAGGAGGGAAAAGATATGTGTCTTATGAACATTACAGTGCTTAGTAAAACACTTGACAGAATTAAGATCTAATAAATGCAATTTCATAATTAGCATTACCTTTTAGGTTTCAGTGATGATAGATGTGTTTATTCATCTTTGCTCTGATAGGTGTAAGATACATATTTGATAGAGGGGCACTCAAATCACCCTCCTCAAGAATGGTGGCACAGTGGTATAGGGTACATCACTTTTTATTTTCTACTCTAACGTGACAGAAGTTGTAACTGTCTGGGAGTGAAATTTGGAATGAGTTGCCTTTCTGATTCACATGCTATTTTATCTTAAACTCCAAAGTTGATCTGGTTCTAAAAGAGTTCTTTTTTTTTTCTTTTTTTTTTTTTACAAATAACATTTTGTTTGAGCACACTCCCAGCTATATACAGATAGCCACACAATAAAATGAGATTTTTGCCCCACAGATCTGTTGTGCTGTTATGTATATTTCTATGAAATATTATTGTCATTCGCCTTAACACAGCAAGTTACCACATAGGCTCAAAAAATGGACCACACAAGTAAAAACTGTGTGCAATTTATTTTGATAAAAACAAGAGAGTAAATAGTATGTTGCAAAAAGTAAATGACCTAACACATTACATACTCAACAGGATTGAATATGAATCAGTGATAAACACGTGGCTGTTTCGACACTTCCAACTTCTGAAGTGTGAGACAGTAGCGAACAGAAGTAACTGGATTTGTCTCCATATGTAGTTAACGATGATTGTAGAAGGAAGTAACTTCTTACTCTTGTAGTCATTAATATTACTGCAGCAAAAGATGAGTGTAAGTCTTAATAATATTTTTGAATATTTCAGGGGGTTTTTATGACACAGAAGAAAATTGGCAAAAAATGAAGTGTAAATGTGGCCTTTTTCCTCTAGCTTTTGATTTTGATTCTGTAGTAGTGGACTCCTAGTTATAGGACTTTAAGATATAGCCTAACTACTTATCTACATGTGATTTAAATAATATAAAAAGGTATAAATATGATTAATTCTGTTTTTCCTGTTCCCATTCCTGTTCCATATAGGGTAATGGAATGAGTATATGCTTTTCTCACAATGCATAAAATAATGAAATCTGTTGTTTTGAGGCATACTAGTCCTATTTGTATTGAGATATGTTTGACTCCAGTAGAAACCTGGTAATTTTTTTTTTTTTTAACTTTACTGACTCGATATCTAATACTTACATTGTTCCACTTAAAGTTACTTTTACAAGGTACAGGAGCGTTCATTCTAGTGTAGCCTCTGCTTTCCTAAGTATTATTTTTCTGTTGATTTCTGTGCATACAATTCTTGAGAAATTAGTTTGTCTTGGGCAGCATGTGTGTTTATTTAAGATGGTAGTTTCTTCTTAATTGACCTTGGAACTCAAATATGTCATATGATTACAGGAGAATTCTGTTTGGAAGGGACTTAAGAAATCCTTATTCCAACATCCTGCTCAAAACAAGGGTCATCTCAGAGTTGTGAGCTGGTTTTGCTGCCGTTGTCCAGTGTGGTCTTTAAAACCTCCATGGGTGGGAAGGCACAACCCCTCTGGGCAGCCTTTCCCACTGATTTGACTGTCCTCATGGCCAGGGGGGTGTGTGGAACTTTTATCCTGTACCCAGTCTGAACCTCTCTTTTTTAAGTCTTGCTTGAATCCTTCTTGAAGTACAGTTGAGAGGAGGATTAGGCTAATCCCAATGTATCCTTTCTTAAGGATGTGGTGTATTAAAATGTGGCATAATTTTTCAAGGCTATGAATTATCCTAATCCTTTACCATGGTGTTGATCTTTGCTGTTATTTGTTGCTTTCACTTCATTGTGTTTTGATCTAGAAGGATTCTGTGGTATAGAGATATAGATTCCATCAGTCAGACTTTTTTAGGAGTAATCTAGTTGTCTAAAGAAACTGAAGATTGAGATTACCTAATTTTGAAGAAACTACAGTTCTCTTCATCAGATTTAACACGTGAATTTAAAATACCTCTTCTCATTCTCGGCAACCTGTTATAAAGTTCAAATTATTTCTTAATAAAACCTATAAAACTGATCAAATGAAGCACTCTCTGCCCAAAGAGAAAATCCTGCTGCCTGTTTTGTTCTGGATACTGACTAGATGTTGAGAATAGCATAGTGATTTCTTTTCAGTTACTTTGAAGTAAAGTCAAGTGCTTACATTTCTGTCCCTTTTTTTCCCCTCGTATGTTTGTCTTCAAAATATATTTGTTTACTATCTGAATATGCTTTAGTCTTTGTATATATCACTGTATACCAGGACAGGCCTGTAATTGTGATTAATTGTTTGAATACATTTTGGAGAGTTTAATGTCCATTGATTTAATTGGAACAATTTTCTTAGTTTATAATTGAATCAGATCAAAAAGAGCATTAAGTTAACTTTATAACTGAAAAATGCAGGCCTTAAAGAAAGATCTGTCCCAGCACAGCCACCATCACCAGAATCTGAGACCATCCCAGCTGCTGAGAAGTCGTATGTCGAATCAGGTAAGGCCACTCATATACCAGAGTTGAAACAAAAGACATGATGCTTCGTTTGAATTATAATTCTGTTTCCTCAGCATACAAACTTATTGTTATTTCTTCGGGTAGAAAAATAAATCTTTCATTGCTTTTGTGTTGCTTACCCACTACAGTTTATATAATGGGAATTACTGTTCATAACTTTATATAAATCACTGACTATGAAACGTTTGTAATTTAAATGTACAGAAGAAACTCTTGTCAGCTCTCATGGTTACCATTGGAACCATATCGTATCAGAATAACTTTCTGCTGATGTACAGTTATAGTTTTGATATGTATGCAACAGTATACCCAGTCAGAATAACAGCAGATTCTCCACCTTAAAAAAACAAACAAATGACAAAAAAAGCCACAAACAAAAAACCCCACCAAAACAAAACAAACCCACCAACAACCAACTTTATAAGATTAATCGAATATCCACTTTTCTACTAAAACCAATAGTATATCATAAATACAATAAATACATCTTTTTGTGTTAAAAAATAATTTAAACATTTTAAAAGCCCCATAAATATTAGTAAAATGTATTAAGTTCAAGAGGAATTCAAGAAAAAATAGTTTACACGCCAGATTTCAGATCTGTGATTTGCATTTTGGTGTTATTCGGAGAGTACGTATTTTTTTTTCTGTTCCTTTGCGAGGTTTATCTTACTTGGTGTTTATGTGAACTTAACACAATAACCCACAGAAGTGAAGCATATGGTCAATAAAATGGAAAATAGAATTTGTTTTAAGACTTGCATAACTTTTCTTAAGTTATCATTAACAAAATGTATCAAGTTAAGATGCCATTTACTTCCCTCCTGCCCCCTCCCCGCCCTCCCCCCCCCCAAACTAGTACCATTTTGGATCTTTATTTTAAAAAATGCAACTGTGATTTTGTTTTGTGCTGTTGAATTTTTCAATGTTAATTTCAGGACATTTATATGAAGTCAACACTTCATACATATTCCTGTTATGTCCTGGGCTCATGTGTTAGATGACAATTACTTATTCCTGAAATGGGTTTGTGATTTATTCTGCTGTGAATTTCCAGGAGAAGACCTTGATATTGTAATGTTACTATCAGTTTTCCCTGTTTATAAATCCAACAAAACCCTACTTGTGCAAGTGGCATTTTGTTGTCAAATATGACATGCTAGTGCTGCTGCCCTAATTGTAGGAAAATAATGGATGAAAGTGTTATTAAAATAATTACTTAGAAGGTAATTTGGTTTGAATAGTTACCTGAAGTTATTAATGTTACTGGCGCTGAGAAAAAGATACATGCAGAAATCTAGTGTAGATAAATTCTTCCAATTCATCTTCAGAATGAATTTGATGTGATTGATGCAATACAAGATTGTTTTTGTAATTGCGTGAGTTGCAGATGTTCCCCAAGTCAATCTCTATGGAACTTTTTGGAATAGAATAAGAACTTTGTGGATGCTACTTAAAGCTGCAAGCCTTTAGCTAATATTTTGACTTTGCCTTTTGCACTTAATTTCACTGCTATTTATAATCCTTTTAGAGCACAAGGACGCTGATGTAGAATTGGAAGAGGAAATTCAGTCTGTTCTTCATGAAGGTCTCCATTCCCAGCCTGGTAATGCATTAACACTTAAAAATCACTGAAGAACTTAAAAATACTGCCGTGGGCTAGATGAATCTCAGAGTTTGGTTTTGGTATGCAAAACGTCCCTGCTCATTGCAGGAGGTTGGTCTAGATGACCTTTGAAAATCTCTTCCAAATCAAACTGTTCTATGATCCTATGATTCTACTTTTGCCCACATAAAACATTTTAATCAGTTCATTTGTTATTTTCAAGAAAATTCAGAAGGTTCAGTTACCAAATCCTGAAACTGTGGCCTCTTACCCAGATGCGTTTCGCAGCAATAGCTCAGATCAGTCAGTTGAGGAAAAACTTGTTCAAAATACTTTGTAGAGAGCAAGAATGGGTAATCAGAGATGGTTTTACTGTGGTTTTCTCCATGAGCAAAGGTGGCATTGGCAAGTCAGTGCAGGTACTTTGAGGTTATACTTCTGGAAGGTGCGGACAAGTCATCTGTGTCCCTCTCCATCTCCTTTGGGGGGACTAGTTGAAAAACACAAAGAGCGTACTGAAGACTGAATATTTGCTGGTAATAGAATTTACCAGAAAGTATGTATTCTCTAACAATCTGTGTGATTTTTTTTTTAGGAGAAAGACATGAAGATGTAGATGAAAGTATGCATGACCAGTGGCAAGTGAAAGAAGAAAAACATGGAGAAACTTTCGAAGCTCCTACAACAGATGACTTGCTCAGAGAATTAGAGAATGAAATTCCAGAAGCATATGAGACACCAGACTCTGTTCCGAAAGGTATCTGAATGACTAAATATGTTGAAAATTAAATTTTGCTAAAAATAAGAACAGACAAATAGAAATATGCTGCATTAAAAACTTGATTCTTAATTTCTACTTACAATAGAGACCTAGCTAATGTCAACAACAAAAAGTATTATTTAGCAAATAAATATTTTTAAAGCCAAAATGTGATATTTTAATGCCATGTGTTTTGGAATGTGGGAAACCATATATTATTGTTTACAACCAAACAAATTAATCTGTGCTTCAGCTATGTATATCTCCCCCAATATCTGTATGGAGTTTGCTTCTGGGCTTCATAGTTTATTAAACTAAGTTTTAAGAGTTTATTAGCACAGCCTTTTGTACTCAGACTTATTCTCACTCTACTTTGCTTCTGATGTGGTTCTCTAAGAGAATGTTACACATGGCTATATTGCAAATCCTGCTCAAAACATAACATCTTACTAGGAAGTTGCTCATATCCTGCTGCCTTGAGCCATTGACAGGATGATAAAAATTGTTTGTAATCAAAATATTAAAGCAGAATCCTATGATCTAAATCCAACTTAGGGAAAAATATTTCTCTAAAGAGACCTCGTTTCCGCATCTTTTCTATTCATCCACAGTGCAAGGTAAAGTAGGGGAATAGATGAGATATTGAAATTCTAGATACTTTAGATCTTTAAAATTACTTTGAAGAAGGCAAAGCGAATATTTTCTACATTCTTTACATTTATACAGAAATTTCTGTGGAGAATTTTTTTTTCCTTTTAGCAAATGTGTATAAAGTTTGTGTGTATACAAATTCTTAGTATTATATACAAGAATAAAATTATAAATATTATTCTTTCAATCTATATACATATTTTGCTGGCATTAGAAGAAATTTGCTTAGAATTTCTGCTTAGAAATTTGACTCTATTCTTACATAATATTCTGTTATAGGGTTTGCGTTATCATGTATTGATTTTAAAAATTTAAAATTTGTAAATACATTGTTGTTTCTCAGATGCTGATGTTTTGGCAGATGATCTTGGAGCAATGGAGCCTGAACCATATGAAGCTCCAGGTATAATTTTTTTTTTCAAACTGGGTAATATTGGTTTTCTGCCTAAATGTAGCAAATTATATGAGAAAGCAAAATAGAAAATGTTAGACTGGTTTAGTAACTGTTCTTGATTGTTTTGGGTATTTTTACTCTGAGATTACTGTATCATACTTACTATTGAAAAAGGTTGTTAAAAAAGGGCGGATGATAGGTATGAAAACTTTGCTTTTGTTTGTGCAAAGACTTCATTTTTACTTTTTTATGCGCTTCTGGCTGTTGTGTATGATTTGGATCTGGATAGGCAAGAGACCTGTGGTTGTACAGTCTGAGAAAGTGAGAACGAGATTTATTAGTTATATTATGGTATTCTTACAGTCTACAATGCTGCGGTTCTGTTTTCCTGTTATTCTTGGCATTAGTCAGAAGGTTGTGTTCTCACATGGAACCTGTCACCTTTCAGAAGCACTAAGTTTATAACCTTTCCTTCAGGACTATTTGTTTTTTTGAGGCCCATTATACTATCGGAGAGTGAATCGGCACCAAGGATTTAATTCTGAACTGTCTTTGCACAGTCCTTCTGCACACGCTAATTCATCTTCAAAGCATTTGTGCAATTTCGCCTGGACTAAACCAATTAGCTTATAGTCATCTTCATATTGTGCTTGATACCACATACAATGGCGTCAGCTGATCTTTCCCATTATGAAGAAACATTAGGTGGATATTACAGTTTCCCTCCTATCTGATAAGAAT
This sequence comes from Caloenas nicobarica, assembly GCF_036013445.1. Classification (NCBI taxonomy): domain Eukaryota; kingdom Metazoa; phylum Chordata; class Aves; order Columbiformes; family Columbidae; genus Caloenas; species Caloenas nicobarica. The sequence goes on along the minus strand of NC_088246.1, from coordinate 127,045,804 downwards.
TTCCTTGTGGATGCTAATAATGCTTCTTTATAGTATGGGCAGCCTCTTCCATTTGCTGATTTCTGTTTGGACTAGGCTTCTAATCTTTGGTTCAGTATTAGTTCTGGACTTTACAGTCTTGCTTGGTGTCAAATACGACAGAAGAATAATTTTATTTGTTTGATATAGCTAAAACTGCTTATTCGTGTCATGAGAGATTTGCAGGAGTATCATATTGAGTATATTAATAACATGGTAAGGAATTGTAGTCGCAGAGGAAAATAATCCATAAATTTAGCTATGCAATGAAAAAAAGTAAATTGCTCTAAATCTGTGATGCCAGAAGCAAATGTACATTTTTCTCAAGGTCTGATTTCTGGCTCCTCTCTAGATCATCACCAGTGATCCTCATGCACATTAGTAAAGAAGCTACTTCAGAACTTTGAAGATAGGGGAAGATTACATTCTTTTTGTTATTCATGTTAGAAGAATCATTAAAATATTCATGGAGACTCATGGCTCTTGTGGGTCTAGTTTTCATACTGAGGGTATAACAGAAGACTAAAAGAGAGGGTGGCCCAACACCTTCCATTAGAATCCCATGTATCAAGTTGTAAGTGTCTGTCTGTAAGGTTTGAATTTGTCAGTTTTCAACTAGGGAGCTACACTTAGCTATTGATAGACATATTGTGGATGTAAGCAAAAATAATGGAGCATTAAAAATACTTCATATTTTTAATTTTAAAAATATTTATTTTTCATACTTAATTTACAGTTTCATATGAATATGATATGGATGTGGAAAAGATAGTAAGTGAACCAGAAGCTCCAGGTTTGTAAATTTTCATGACTTTAGATTATAATCTAAACACTTACACTTTTTTAAACGTGCTTCAAAATAATGTGTCATGTTGAATGTGTAGTCACAGTTTTATTTTCAAACAGTTTTTCAGGTAGTCTCAAATAAGCCTGATATTTGCAGCTGTGTTGCTGTTACAGTTGTGAACACAATGGTCCACAAATCTGACCCACAAATGCTTACATAAGTATCTTTTTCTATCAGGAGTCTTGCAATGTAATCAGTGGATTGTCAAAGATCTACTTGTATTCTGATTTTAAACCTAAATACAAATATGCATGAACATATTGTATTGTATGGCTTACAGTGTAGCTCCTGGATATGTTTTACAATCTAGCTGTCACTTTCAAATAAAACATTGTAGTATTAACTCAGTATGTTTAGTTCTGTTATTCTTGAGCTAAATATGTGACCTTTTTGACTTCTCTTGTGCTATTTAGCTGTTGCATGAAAATTTGATTAGAATATAAAATATTAAATATTTGTATTTTAAGGTGACTCTGAGCTAATGCCAGAAGATGCTATTGAACGTGACACAGGTACAGTCCAAAATCATATTTCTTTTTATTGAGTTCCACTGAATTTTGGCCGCAAACCAAGACAAAAAAACCTCAAAACATTGGAGCTTATAGATAGCATCAGTTCCTTAGTAAGTTATTAGATCTGTATTTTTATTTACATTCTGAAAAAATGCAAAGACCTACATGAATACTACTTTTCCATAATATCAGTGAAATGGGCAGAATAATATTTTGAGAGTTAAATTTCCAGGAGAATGGATGTTTGTATTTTAAATTGCATAGAAATGTTTCTGTGGATAAAAATAACGCAAATTTACCAAAGTTGTTGAAGTTAGTGGTAATATCTTCAATTGTGTGGGGTGGTTTTTTTGTTGTTTGTTTGTTTTTGGTTTTTTTTAATGGAAGCAAGCAATAACAAGCCGATTCCAAAATTCCGCTGTAGAAGTTTGCTGTATATAGAAACAATTCACAAGTATTTCCATTATGAATTGTAGGTAATTTGCAGATGAGTTCATGAACTGTGTAAGAAAAGCCAACTGATAGTGCTTTATCTTTTTGAAGTCTGTCTTGTGATACCAGAAAATGATTCAGTTCTTTTCACAGGATCTTTTAGAAATCTTCACCTTTGAACTCATATTAAGTTTAATACAGTATAGAATAGTGTAGTTTTGTATCTTTTTTGTTCTGAATAAACACTGTATTGTGTATATTTATTGTCTTAAAATTCCATGAATAATTTTTTTTTTCTTTAAACAGAGGATAGGGTGCATGGCGATTATAACGAAGACCATGGTATGACAACTGCTACATTTAGTGAATACGAAAGCGAAATTACTTTGTCTTAAAATTTTCCATGGTGTCTCATTACTTTGCAAGTTCTCAATTATGGGTGGTGTTGGTTTTTTGTTTGTTTCTTTGTTTTATGTTCAAACCCCCTTTGTAGGTAAGCAATCAATCAGTCTTTAACACTGCAACAAATGTAGACTGTGTGTATAGGTTGTATTCCCATATTGATCATCTTTGTCATACTTGGTGCTTATGTGGCACAAGAATGTCAAAGACTTTGCACGCCCTTTTTTTAGGGCACCCTGGCCAAGTCAGCTGAGGTTCATCGCATCTGTATAGCTCAGTGTTAACTTGTCAGCTGGTCCATAACTACCAGTTGTTTTAGTTTAATTTGATGAATAATTCACTAATGATTGCTGAGACCAAATCAAAGAGGAGACAAGAAGACTAGTGGTCACAGGCTTGAAACAAAGGTTTGTGGTTGTGATTCTTTCTGTGAGGTTCCTCTGAGGACTACCATACTTCAGAAAAGTTAAGCACATCTTTGTTTCTTGGCCGTGTTTAAGTAACCTGAGCAAAGGACAGAGGTTCTTCAAAATATTTGAGACAGAAAACCTTGAGGTTCATTCTTTATCACCAGGAAGGAAATTCTGACATCTGCCTTTGAGACAGAAGTCAAAATCCCATTGAAGGACTTTCAGTGGCCCAAAGATGTATTCAGCCCTTAGTCCATGTCTTTCTCAGCCTGCAGAAATTATCTGCTTCAGCTCTGATGCTCTTGACAAAATGTAACTCAGAATACAGGAGCTCGGTTATTGTACACAACTTTCAGTAGTCCTATGAAGTGTTTTGTACAGTTTGTAGTAGTGCAACTACAGAAACAAGGCAAGTTCGAGATTTTAATTACAAATGTAGAGTTCTGAAGATTTCTTTAAAAGAATATACTGTATGAACTTTTTTGTTAAAGGAACTGAGTTGGAGCCAAGTGACTATTAGTGCCTTTTAAGATAAAACACTTAAAAGCAGAAAGATTTTATTTTTTAAAAATCTTATGGAAATAACCTTTTTTGGATGAGGGTTAGCACTTGTTAAGGTAATGAAATTATCCAAAACACTGGATAAAAACTGAACTTCTTTAGTTCTAAAATTCACAATAAATGTGTATTGAAAATTCAGACAATTAATGGATAGCATTTTGTCTTTTCAGACATTACCTAAAGTAAAATGATGAATATTCTTAACTTACTTCTTCTGCGGAGTTACAAAAATTAGAGTGGCTCTTCACTCAAAGATTAGGAGTGTAGGTGAATTCTATGGAATGATAGCTTTATTGTCATAGTTTTCGTTATTTCATCTGTGTAGACAGAAATGCTTGAAATGTCAGCATTATGTTCACATTTTGTATTAATTTTATGTGTAGAATTTCTACTGCAAGCCCCAGTAAGGATTCATACGTCTATTCAGGCCTCAAACTACAGAAAGTCTTTGAGAGCTTTGTATTTATCAATAAAGGAATTATCTGGATGCTTAACAACCACATTTTTAGGATACGGCATGCATACCAACTACCCATGAACTTTATTTTTTTTTTTCTTTGCAGAACCAAAACATGAAGAACTGACTGAGACTCAAGATGCAGGTATATACACACATTTCTGTGTGGGTGGGCTGTGTGTACACTCCCTTACACCTCCCCCCATGTATATATATTTATACATTTGGAACATATTAAAGAATCTTTTGTTTCAAATGTAATTGAAGTAAAAATACCTCTAAAGTAAATGTTATTGGAATATAAACAATATTCAAAATCAGAGAAATAGCTTAGTAAAGTTAGCGTAAAAATCTTGCTTTTTATATATTTAAATATGTAATTTGTGTGCTCTTCAGTCACAAAATATTGGCAATTATGGAAAATGTACATGGCAGTCTGTGTAGTTATAAAGTTAAGGTTTTGACCTATTTTTTGCCATATTCAAAGAAAAAAAAAATTTCCATGGAATCCATAATTTAAGTTGAACTTGGTTGTTGTCCTTTAGGAAGGAAAGTAGGACCCACCAGGGAATTGCATGTTTATCCAAACAAAAAGACTTTTAAAGTGGAAATGTATAGGCTTTTTTAGTTTGATTTTTAATATGTCTAGCAGATGTAGTTAATGCTGCAGAAGATGAAAGTGGGTTACTGATTATGCTTAGACAGGTTAAAGAGTGTTTTTAAAATTTCAATTTTTAAAGTTACAGTGTCTTAATCAAAACAGTTATTCAGAAGGTACAATTTTCAAATGTTTACCCAATGAACAGAGCAGTTCTTAAGTGAAACAGGGAAGAAAATTCAAGGAGTAATTTATTTTTTTCCCCTCAAATTCCTCAAAGTTCCTGTTCGTTTATAGCAATGTAGTGTTTACAGGGAAACATGTCTGTGTGCTATCTTCTTTTGTCTTGTATCTAAGTTTCATCAGTTGAGAGCTTGACTTTATTATTGCTCTGTATTAAATGTTTTCATAGCTGTTGAGGACCTTCTGGAGGAGATGAATGAAGCCACAGAACCAGGTATATATGTTGTAATTGTGATCTTAAAGTGTTTTGATAAAATAAATGCATTTTGAAATCCAATGTAAAAAAACCACAAAAAACCCCAAAACAAAACAAAAACCCCAAAAACCCCACAAAACCAACCAAACAAACAAACATAAAAAACAACAAACAAAAAAACCCCACAACCCAACACCTAAAAAACCCAAACCAAAACAGCAACAACAAAAAACAACCACCAAACAAACAAAACGCAAAACCAGACTATATACTTCTTTCTTTTTGTATTTTGTCTTATAGATGATATTATTGAAGATTTTGATAACAAAAAAGTATGAGTTTTTATAGTTTGTGAAATTTTTTTTTTCTTCCATTTATATTTGTTGATATAAATAAAAAACAAAAAATGAAGCAGAGAAATATGCTATATAGAATCTTCTAATTCCAACCCCCCTGCCACGGGCAGGAACACCTTCCACTAGACCAGGTTTTGCAAAGCCCCATCCAGCCTGGCCTTGAACACTTCCAGGGACATGGCATCCACAAATTCTCTTTGCAACATGTTCCAGTGCCTCACCACCCCCACTGTAAAAAAATTTCTTCCTTATGTCCAATCTAAATCTACCTTCTCTTGCTTTAAAACCATTGCTCGTTGTCCTGTCACTACAGGCCTTGGTAAAATGTCTCTCTTCAACTTTCTTATAAGCCCTCTCGATATACCTGAAGGTTGCTCTAAGGTCTCCCTGGAGCCTTCTCTTCTCCAGACTGAACCACCCCAGCTCTCTCAGCCCTTCTTCACAGGAGAGGTGTTCCAGCCCTACGGTAATTTTTGTTGCCTTCTTCTGGTCCTGCTCTAACAGGAGCTGAGGACCTCAGAGGTGGACGCAGGGCTCCAGGTGGAGTTTCACCAGAGCAGAGAGGGGCAGAATCACCTCCCTAGACCTGCTGGTCACCCTTCTTGTGATGCAGCCCAGGGTACGGTTGGCTTTCTGGGCTGCGAGCTCACACTGTCAGCTCATGGTCCTTCTCCACAGGGCTGATCTCAACCCCTTCATCTTCCAGTCTGTATTGATATTGGGGGTTTCCCTAACTCAGGTGCAGGACTTTGCACTTGGCCTTGTTGAACTCCGCAATGTTCTTATGAAATGCTTAGAGCTTCAATTTGAAGAAAGGAGTATGTTAATTTATCACATTACTATTCAAAAAGATTAAATTGTAAATTTTTGTTTGTTTTGCTGGTGTCAGGGAATTTTAAATGAGTCAAATGTAATGTGAAGATTTGCTCTAAGAAGCTGAAAATATCAGAAAGGTTTTTTTTCAACTGTTAATTCGGTTGGCTAGAGCAAAGTGATCGAAGCAGTTTAGTCTGAGCACAGTGTATAGGATTTGATCCTGTATGTATTTAGGTTTTCCATTTTAAAAGTATTTCTAATATAATTAAATGGGGAAACAAACATTGGTTCACACAAATAAAAATTGTAACCAAAATCACTTTGAGTGGGGACATAATAGCAATGCAAGTCAATAACAAAGAGGAGCTCAACTTTTGGACATAAAATACATTCAATACCTTTTTTCTACTCTTAAGAGCAGAAACCTGATTGATTGTTTTATAGTTCAAGTGTTCTTTTTTCTTTGATACTAATTCGATTGATTTGCTGGTGGGGAATAAAAGCAAACTTATTAACATTCTGTGTGTAACTTTAAACATTTATTTTCTTTGTAACAGTAGAAAGTAAGCATGCAGAAGATGTGGCCACTGAACCAGAGGAATCAGGTTTGTATGTTATCTTTGCATGAGTTTGCTACTTAAAAAAATTTAAAAAAAAAAAATTAATAGAATTCTGTGCTGCAGTGAAAATACATTTGTAACTTTTTCTGCAGCTTTTTTCTTTTAAGGACAAACATTGTGTTGTTGGAATATGGCATCTCAGCTTTTTTAATGATAATATTTTGATGACTTACAGAGCACTCTTCCATTTTAGAAGCTGAATATGCTCTCAGTTCCGAAAAACTTACAGCAATAAAAATGACCGTATTAGGTCATGTGAAGCTCAAGATTTCTTTGCTATGCTCTGGTTCCCACCAGCCAGTCATTAGTGTGTACTCAGGAAAGAGGATTATATATAAGAAATAAAGTGGAATGTCTCCCCAGCGTTGAGCACTTCATTGATGGGCTTCCCGAGTCAGAAAATATGTTTCCCTCTCTTTGATTCTTCTTATTGTCTACATGGTTATTATGAATTCTTTTCTGGTGAGCCGGACTCCCTCCACGCATGAATAGGGAGTGATGTGCAACCTTCAGTCTGTTAGCAGTAACAGCACTTGGTGACATGTGACGTGTCTAGTTTGAACATACAGATGGAATTAAAAAGAACTGAATTTTGAAGTCAAATATTTCATGGTTACAGCTGGGAACATAATAAATATTTGAATGTTTTCCAAGCCCATACCATAGTAGCATGTGAAACTGTGGGAAATTGGTCATTCAGACAGTATAGTTTCAGAATTTTGAAATATAACTTTGAAACTATGCAATCCTGCAATTTACTCATTGGCCTACTTAAGTATTAATCTCTCCCCTGGAAAATTTCAGCTGAGGAAAATTTGCATCCCACTTCTGCAAAAGTAGTATTACGGAGTAGTCTTGGCAGGTTACTGTTTTGAGCATAAGGGGAAAAATGCAGCTTTTTGTAAATATTTAGAGAACTGTCCAGTTTCAATTGTTTGTACACTTTTGACTTACAGAAATGCCTGTTCAAGCTGAGGATTATTCAAATGATGATCTAGTGGGTAAGTTAATCTTAAGTGTTTGTTTATTTCCCCCCCAAATGAAGCTATAGCTACATGGAAGTTTGCGAACAAATTACTTTGTGGAGAGGAGTGAAGGGATATCATTATTGTTACTTAAAGTTGCTTCCTAGTTTTGAAGCAACATTTTTTATCTTGTAGTTGATAAATGCTAGTAATAGTTACTGGGTTATACAGAAGCGTTCCAAATAAAATTGAGCAGTTTTAATTTACAACTTCATTTTTAATGATTTTAGGCAGAGCTGAATACTTTTGCTGCAAAGGGAAATATAAAAATTTCAGGTCTCAAAATATGTGCGTACTTCCTTTCCAGAGTATGTGGTGATGGGTGGTGATGCTGTCAGTTCCGTGTGCATCAGTCAGATCTGTTGGAGTCTGACTGTGACATGTTCTTTGGCCACCGATCTGGGAACAGGACTGTTTGTCATGCCAGCTCATTTTTATTGACATAATTGATTTTAAGAACCTGAGTGCTTCCAGCTCTTCCATTTGTTGCCTGACAGAAGTTAACATCGAGTTTAGCCAAACCATTTTTAGAGTAGCTACAGGGGTTCTGAAGACCGTGTATTCTTACATTTCATCTGCTTTTGGCGTTAATTATTGCAAGTCCCTAGTTTGTTCTTGTAATAAAGTAGTTCTGTTGAGTGAAACACTGAGCTATGTCTCTGGGCAGTAAATCCCAGAAGCTGCAGTCCCGGAGACATGTTTTGGTCTGAGCAGCCCGATCACCTTTCTGGGTTAGTTGATCTTTGTGATCTATGGAAGCTCTTAAGTTGTGTGTTGCCCAGGTAGTTCTGTAGGGTTTTGCTTTTCCTTGTGGGAAATGAAAACTTGTATTTAATTCTTGGGCATACCAGAAGTAGCCAGAGAAGTGAAAAAACATAGGAGGCCTTTGTGGTTGCCCGGTATGGATTGGAGGCATGGTTTAGTTCATGTTTTACATGCTGAATCTTAACTGAGGTGATTTGAAATGCTCACATCAACATGTAACTGTGCTGTCTGTGAGGTCTTTCTAAACTGCTTATCTTAACAGCCACATGGTGTATTGAAATGTTTGAAGCCAATACGTGTTCATTAATAGATGCTGTATCTAAAAATGTTTTGTTTCATAATGAATATGAAATATTTTCAACCAAAGCTTATAATCAGTGTAAGGACAAGCAGTGGTTACCTTTGACAGCACAGGCAAGAAGTTCAGCAAAGGTCATGTTCAGTTGGTTTGCTGTTCTTTAGGTTGGAACTGTAGAGCAAGAAAAGATGTTTTCTCTCAGAAGAATGTTGCTCCTTAAAGTTAAAATAACAAAAAGGCCTTTACAGGGCTACTGCAAAATTTCAACAGTAGATAATTCAACTGCACAGTGTCAGTTGTATTGATATGAGGATATTGAGACAATCTCTTGACTTAAATATATTATTTTAAAACTAAATTCAGAATCCAAGTACCAACTTGAAATACTTAATTTTTGTTTTCATGGACCATATTTCTATTGCTTTTTGTGCTGTAATTTATGGCTCAGTCCTGCAGCAGTAAATAAATTTTCTACCTTCTCAAAAATAAAAATATCTTTGTATTGTACAGTAGTGGATGTTTTTCCTAATATTACATTTAAAATTATAGAATCATTTGAGTTGGAAAAAAATCTTTAAGATCATCAAGTCCAACTGTAAACTTAGCACTGCCAAGTCCACCACTAATCTATGGCCTTAAGCGCCACATCTACATGTCGTTTAAACACCTCCAGGGATGGTGACTCCACCACTTCCCTGGGCAGCCTGTTCCAATGCCTGACAATCTGTTCCATGAATAAACTTTTCCTAATATCCAATCTAGACCTCCCCTGGTGCAACTTGAGGCCATTTCCTCTTGTCCTATCACTTGCTACTTGGGAGAAGAGACCAACACTCTCCATGCTACAACCTCCTTTCAAGTAGTTGTAGACAGTGATAAGGTCTCCCCTCAGCCTCCTTTTCTCCAGGCTAAACAGCCCCAGTTCCCTCAGCTGCTCCTCATCAGACTTGTGCTCCAGACCCCTCACCAGCTTTGTTGCCCTCCTCTGAACTCTCTCCAGCACCTCAATGTCTTTCCTGTAGTGAGGGGCCCAAAACTGAACACAGGATTTGAGGTGGGGCCTCACCAGTGCTGATTGCTCCTTTAATTGCAGGTGGACTTACAAATAAGGTGACAGAATTGAACTTACTTGTCCACTCTCCTTTTATTGTATTGTGCTGTGAAGAGAGTCCTTACTGTTTTCAAACAGTTAGAATAAAAAATAACTTGTTTTACCCTGAAATAATATGTATTTCTGATCCTTTTAATAGTTTTGTTAGATTTTTTTTTTTCTTCAGTTGTTTGCAAAACTAGTGCAACACGCTTTTTAAACCTCAAGATTAGCCTTCAGGGTGTGTTAGCTCTGTCCTGATATGTCTTGTGGAAACAGACAATGATACAGCACTGGAAGGAGTATTTTGCTTTTCCCCCTCCCAGGAAAAAGTGAGAGAATCAATCAAAATCTACTCAGTTCTTAAACACACAAGTAACTTTTAGAAGTAGTACCATGTATGTGATTCTTCCTGTAGGAAGCAGAAAATGAAAAGAATTTGATCAGCACAAAATCTGCAACAATATACCAACATACTCAAGAATCTTCAGTAATTTATGTGGTTGTGCAGGAACCACTTTGAAGGCAGATGAATCATTGTTTATCACTTTTGTTAAGAAGCTTATTGTGCCAGCACATAAAGTAGAATTCAAATAGTTTCTCTGAAAATTGAGAAAAGAAACGGGACATAAGTAAATTACTGACCAGGAATAAAAATAATATTGCTATTAAGTTACTGTTTTTTCCCTACTATTAAGTATTTTTACCTGCTTTTTTTTGGATGTGAAAATTTCAGTTTGAAGGCAACATTATTCTCACATTTTCCTCTTGAAATATGAATTTAATATTTTCCAGGAATATTTTTTAATTCATGATGGAGGATTCAGTATGGTTTTTTTGTTGTTGTCAGAAGTCTTTTTGCCTTTGTCCGTGTGATTTCATTCCATCAGGTTTTAAAAACTGTTGTTTTCTGTTATTTCAGCAATAATAATATTAAAGTTCATTGTACTAGAGATAGTCAAGAGCTCTATTTTGAATGAAGAACATCTATATACACATGTGCACTCTTGACACGTATGAAAGGTGTATGTATGTAGTAAACATAACTCCAAGTAGTGTAAAACATATTCAGAAATATCACTAGTGAGTCCTTATTCTCAGGTAGTATAAATTCATGCAGCTTCATTTGAAGCATGGTGGCACCAGTTTGTATCAGGTTAGGAGCAGTTGTTTGATTTTTATCTGAAACACAGGAACTTATTTGTTTTGGAAAGAAAAGAGGAGATAGTTGAGAGGATGAATTTAGCTGCGAGGAACATTCTGATGTTGCTAGTGAAGAGATCAGGTGTGGGATCTGAATGTGTTGGAGTGCAAGTCAAAAGTTTTTTGCTGACGTCAGGGCGCATCACACAAAAAAAAATACTAGACAACTGCATCTTTAGGTATCTGTATGTACTGTTTTCCAGTTTACTGGAAAATACAAGTTTACTTGTAAAATCATACCAATATTACTTTCCAGCAGTAAGCTATTTTAATTAGTTATAGTCTCTGTTTTTGTAAACTAGTGCACTTGGGTGGTATGATAGGCCAGCTTGAAATATTAATAATTTAGGATTTTTGGCTAATCCTGTTTTACAGTGGCACCTAAATTGCAGTGGTTGTGATTGAGTAGTACTTGTCAGAGAATTATTTTAAGAGAGACATACTGGAGTTTTTTTGGGATGTCTTTACTCTCTGTATTTGAATTTTGATCCCTCTTGTAATGTTCAAATTTAAAATATTTAAGGGTTGTTGCCCCCGCCTCCCCTTTTAATCTTGTATCCTTGACATTTTTATAACCCTGCATTTATTTTACCAACTGCTGAAATCCCTTACGTGTAGAGAAGTTTCCACTTTACAACTTAGACCCTTCCTCATTCCCTGACTCCTCTTTTCCAATTGTATGTGCCCTTGACTTTAAAAAAAAAAAAAAAAAGTTTTAATGTATTTGTGACAGGGCCTAGATTTCCTTTACAAAGAAAATGAAGTGCCATATGCTAAGAAAAAAGTTACTGCTTAGATAAATATTTAAAAGTTTACGTTTCCCACCTTATACAGCAACTTTGTGTATATTCATTATGATAGCTCCTAGAAGTGCTAGCTTTGCAAAATTAACTAGTCTGAAACAAAGTTGCATTTTTTTAGCCTTTAAGATTTTTTTGTTTTATTTTAGAGTAAGTTGTGTTTTGGTTGGTCCTTTAATATAGATTTCCCCTTATTTTTTCAGATACTTAAAGCTTCAAAAGAAAAGTCCCTACATCAGGAGGACCAGCCCTAACCATACGCTACAAAAGGGGAGCAGATGGTTGTAATAAATCTTATGATGTAATTACCAAGCAGTTCAGGGTTTGGGGAGTGAACACTAAAATATTGTAACTGGGTTGTAGCCAACTGTCATTTTAGTAAGCTTTTTTAACACTTGGATGTTTAATTTACATTCCTGTCTGAATTTTTTTTTTCAGTCAAGTTTAGCGAATTCATTATTTTTCTTCTGTGTTTGTGGCAGAGTTGCAACTTCGAGCTGCGTTTCATATGTGCTGTTCAAGCAATTGTTAATATTCTATTTATAATGTAGCAGCAAGTACATTTTTTCAGATTTTAATATATATCTTTTGTTGTGGATTCATACAGTATGTACAGAGCAGTTTGGTCAAACAGGACATATAATATTATGAATTTCTAAATGTTTTATAACTGCAGATATAGCATACAGCCTAACTGCGTTTTATTGAAAACACTAATCAGGCGCACACTCTGCTGTGAAGTTTGACTTATATGTCTTTGCACTGATGTTATGTCAACAGTTACACTACATGAATTTCAGGTGATTTTTAAAATAGTCTAACAAAGATACAAGATGTGTACGTTTAATTCATACTAGTAAAAGGGCAGATTTCTAAATTACTTTTTTTCAGAAACCCTTTATGTGTGAATTCGAACTTTTTATTTATGCGCATTTGGTTTTTAAAGCAAAAATGTCTAGAAAGTACATAATAGCCTGGCAAGGTGTTAGTGTAGATTGCAACAAAACTGAGTTGCTGGAATCGAGTTGAGTAAAATTCTTCTAGTTTACCTACCATTGTAATAATCTCAAAGCTGGATTTAGTAAGCTTTATATTCAGTGAATTATTTTAAAAGTCACATTTACGTAAATATGTGACTTGTAAATTTTTTAAAGGCTTTGGAAATTCAACCTTAAGAAAAATAGGGTATCAGAATTTAAGACCTACAATCATAAATGCTCTCGTAAATGGTACGTCTGAATTTAGACTTTGAATGATTTAGAATTTTAATATAACAGGTGTACTTTTTACCTGTTCTGTGCTGCTGTTCCACAATTACGAATACGGAATTTATTCTTTGCTGTTTTGCATGTGTTCCTTCTTGGCTCAGGAATAATTGCTGAAATTTTAGGAAATTGCCAAGCCTGATATGGGAGCTTAGAAGACATAAAATAAGATACATTTTTAAGAAGAAAAATCAATTTGGTAACCCTAACAGTAGTTGCCTTTTGATTGACAGGGAGATTGAAAATTTCTGTAACACTCTTTTGAAGTCAGGTTTTTAGTTGCTTATGTTTATAGTGAAAGGGGCATCATAAGTGCTTGCCTTTTTTGTTTGGGTTTTCAGTAAGACTTCACATCAGTGAGTGTTACATCTGATCAACAAAATAGATGTCCCAAAGTGATTTCTTTAGACTTTTCAGGAAAGCAATAATTCTCTTAGACTGTGATGCGCTTTGGGATGGGGTATTCTAGTAAAATTACCTGTGATTGTGCATTCCAGAGCAATAATTTTTAAAAAGCCATATTTTGTGAGGAGGCTTGGGAATAACTTTAGAATGGTGAATGGAGGACTTTTTATATAACAGTGGCAGCCTATTTGTAGAATTATGGGACTGTGAGAGTATATTATGCTGTGATCAAATTTTAAGTGTTTTGTAACTGGTTATGTGATTTGACGTGCTTCATGTTTACAAAAATACGCCAAGCTGAGCAAGGTCAAGAGGACTATTAAAAAAATGTATATTTAATCTGTTTTAATGTTTGACTGCAATAAAACACAGAAGAATCTCTTTGTCTTTCTAGCGTCATTATTTTTTCAAAAATGTGGTAGATATTAAATATGGGGATAACTATTTGCCTCAGCCACTAATTAATATTGTTATTTTTTAAACTAATAATTTTGAATGTTTAAAATATATTTGAAAGTATTATTTACAAAGAGCTAGAAATATAGCAAATAGAAGTAATTTTTTGTTCTGGGTGGCATTATGTGAAGGAAGTAGGCATTACTCTACAGTCTGTGTCTTCCATAATTGTATTATGCTGGTTCTTTTGGAGTATTTGCTATTCGGCAACCAATTTGGCCTGAATTTTGCCCATGATATGTAATTTTGATTTGTAATTTAAAATGGATGTTACTCTTTTTAACAAAGGTAAATGTGTGAAGGAAGTACAATACCTAACTTTTGTAGAGAAATAATCTAGGTTATGGTCCATAGTTTAAATCAGAAGTCTAGCAAGAGCGTTGTGTCTGTGCAGTTCTGTGTTTGAGAACAAAAATCTTCTTTGACCTTTTCAGTTTTCAAACACCTCCATATTTTTATGATGAAATACTACTGAATAAATAACCATAGTTTAAGAAAAATTCAAAAGATTACATCTTTCCTTCTATTTTTACATTGCTACATTGCTTCTTCCTATATCTTAGTGAATCTATGAAATCTTGGATTCAGTTGCGTTTTTGGAAATCACAGGAAGAAATACCAATAAAGCAAAATTTAAATAAGAGTAGAATACTAAAGGTTTATTTCAGTACTGAAAATTTAGTACAATTTTAAGTTACTTTTTCACGTGCTCAGTAATGGAAAAGATATCGTAATCATGAACTGTTCTTTCTAAGAAGTAAAGAAAATGGATAAGATTTGGTATTGGAAAGACACTGGAAAATGTCGCGTTTTTACTGAACAAAATTTTTTAATTTTACATGTTTCAAAAATTACGTATATGTAAATAACAAATTGTATTGTACATTTATGTTGTTGATTGGGACTGATGTAAAATCTACAAGGTATGAATGACATTTCAGTTGTGACTCGGGTCATTGTCGCAAGAACTCACAAATATTTAGACAGATTGTAATATGCAAAATAAATATTCTTTATAGTAGAAACCTTCTTGGGAATACTTGGTGCACACATTACGCAGCGATATCAGTCCTAGCCTATAGAGATTGGTTAAAACAGTTTTGTCTGTGATTTTGGTGTAGATTTGTCTTGCTGGAAACAAGAGAAATTCAGTAAAGGAGGCGAGTAATTTGAAGAACTAAGAAAATGTTTTTGTTTGAGCTATGATTGGTTTAAGGTGATGATAAAATAGTCTCAAGATTTACTATCATATCCCTGTCTTTGAGACAGCAGGCTTTTAAACCTTTGTCACAAATAGCATAATTACAATCATTTGCACCAAAAAAAGAAGGTGACGATCAGTGTGGAGGGAACGAAGTGATATGTGCTGAATATGAGTCTGAAGCGAATTCCGAATTGATTATGGTGAGAGCTGAGAGGAACAAGGTCTTTGGAGCTAACAAGGTCAAGTTGTGATGAATTTCAAAAGTGGCAGCCTAGAAGGAGAAGCTGAAGTATCTGAAGATCATTAGAGGGGCTTTGGTGACATCACTGGTAGCTAATTTACAGAATACAGGTTGAAAAATATCTGACAGAGAATTTGGAGAGTTGATCCTAGTACATAAATAGCTATAGGGAACTGTAGGTTGTATGTTGCATGAGCCATAAAGGACTGTGGAGCTGGACAAGAAGAGAGAGACAGGAGAAGGCTTTGGAGTCATGAGCTTGTACGTTGTTCTTCCTGCGATGGAAAAGAAGTTGCGGAAATAACACAGGTGTCCAAGATGGGTGGAAGAGGGTCACGGAGTGACCTGAGGGTATTAGAGAGAAGAGGTCGGGTGAGAATATCAGTGTTGCTGATAAAGGAAAAGATACAGGGAAAATGAGTGGCTTGGTAGCGTGCTGTACCATGGTTTACTATCCTGTAACTGTTCATTTACCAGCTTTGAGCTGGTAAAAATAAAAGAAATATGAGTATATAACTATTCTGTGTCTCATCTGTAGCTGCATTGTTGCTTTTTTTAAAATATAGTATTTCTGGTGACATACAGATGGATATAACCATCTTGTTTATTGTATAGTAGGAGCAAAAAAAAAAATAAAAAGGCCAGTATTTTAGCACATACTGAACAATGCTTTCATTAATATACTATTATGGTAATAATACTCCTTTTCCAAGTTATGCAATAGTACGTAACTGATTCTCTATAGATCTTTTTTGTAATTTCTTTCAGTTTAATTGACAATCTGGATTTTATGATGTAAATGAAGAGGTGAAGGACTTTAAATGTAACCATATTTATTTAATTTACCATATCATAATCAAGTTAACACACGTTCTGTCTTCTGCTGAATAGAAAAATTGGAGCTGTACTGTCTGTACTTTCGCTAGCATAGTAGCAGTAGTCAGCTTGTAGTAAAGGGTGAAATTAGAATGTGAAATAGTTTGATTTCATGTGTGTGCATAACCCAATTTCTCCATGAAAAAATAAATGTTTTTCAGTATTGTTGCATGGTTTATTTTATTGACAATATAATGCTTCTGAGCAGTCAGTTTAAAAAATTGTAAAGACTGAGTATTCTTACAAGATGTCTCTGACTTAGAAATTAAATAAAATCTTTTATTTATATATATATATATATATATATATATATATAAAAGAATACATCAAAATTAAAGAGCTTATGTTAGAGAGGAAAATAACTGTAACTAAAAAGCCAACCAACCTCTTTTAAGTATTCTCTATTAAGTTTATTGGGAGGAAATATTGGAAGCTTATTGCGGTGAAATTGGAAACAGAAAGATGATTTAGGATTGTGAGGCAAGATGCTTTAAATATTATAGAGTAGGGCAGGATCAAAAAGTGTTTAGAGAGGAGAAAATGGGGAGAAGGCAAGCCTATTTCTGTATTTACCACCTTCATGATATACATTATTTTGGTACAGTATGTCATCTGAATTTTGCTACAGGCCCTTTTGTACTTCTTTAACATTTACCTGTTCATTTAGATGTTTACAAAACAGCTGGGTTAAATTATTTAAAAAGCTGAAGTAAGACAAAAGCTTCCAAGTGCTTGAGTCGCTTCTGAAAATGAGACAAATCCCAACTAATTTTTCAATTTTATTACACTTTAATCAACTATGTATGTTAAGCAAGTGTTCCCAAGAGTTTTTAATTAGTGAACATTTTTTTTTTTCTTGCAAAATAGCTTGCATCATAAGTAGATCACTAAAATCTACCAAATATCTAAAGGGGAAAGCTTATTAAATGTTTTGTGTCAGAACCAATTATGTAATATTTGAAGCACCTGCAGAGAGGACCTTTTATGTAACTACAGTTCAGATAGCAATCTGTAGTTCCTTTAAAAAATAAAAATGAAACATAAAAGTCCTGTTGGCCCAATTATATTCTGAGTATAAGCTGTAATTTTATTGTATCTCTTTCTAATCATATGTTTTTAACAAGTTTATTTCATCGAAATTATATTTTTAATATTTTAGGGAAAAGTGAAAAAGAAATTGAAGAAGACAAAACAGAAAAAGGTAAGTCTGAAAGTAACGTTCTGTTCTTCTGGAATTCAAAAGTGTACTTTCTGGGAGGACTGATTTAAATCAGATTAAATAGTATTGAATTTTAGCTCCTGCATATCCTATATAGATAAACTAGAGCTGAATAATCATCTAGAGTGCATCTGCTTTTGTAAGTAAACACACAGGCGTTCCCAAAGCTGACAAATATATTCCCCTCTTTTGTGGTCACAGATTGCTGTTAAAAACTTCTGCTGTCTAGGAGCAGAATGCTCAGTGTTGTACCCCGAGTCCAGGACGCTGGAGGTCACGGCTTCACCGGACTCCTCCAATGTTTGTAGTCAAGAAGCACCCTGGCCTGCCCAGCCCCAGAACCCGGGTTCGGCACTGCCCCAAAAGCGGGGCTGGGCACAGCCTGCTGCGGTGAGCTTGCGGAGAAGGTGTCACTAAAATCAGTCCTTGTCAACTACAGTGTTTACCCAGTAAGGATTTGTCTGGCTTAGTTTGGGTAGAATTATAGAACAGTTTGGGTCAAAAGGGGCCTTCAAAGGTCATCTAGTCCAACCTCCCTGCAATGAGCAGGGACATCTTCAGCTGGATCAGGTTGCTCAGAGCCCCGTCCAGCCTGGCCTTGGATGTCTCCAGGGATGGGGCATCTACCACCTCTCTGGGCAACCTGGGCCAGTGTTTCACAACCCTCACTGTAAAAAATTTCTTCCTCATGTCTAGCCTGAATCTCCCTCCTTTAGTTTAAAACCATTACCCCTTGTCCTATCACAACAGGCCCTGCTAAAAAGTCTGTTCCCGTCTTTCTTACAGGCCCCTTTTAAGTACAAAAAGGCTGCAATAAGGTCTCCTTGGAGCCTTCTCCAGGCTGAACAGCCCCAACTCTCTCAGCCTGTCCTCACAGGAGAGGTGTTCCAGCCCTCTGATCATTTTTGTGGCCTCCTCTGGACCCTCTCCAACAGGAACACACAGAGGCAGGTTTGGTGGAAAAGAAGGGAGGTTTCGTGAAGAGCACAGTGAGTCTCTCCTCCCTGGGCTGACATTGGTGCTGGCCCCGTGCATTCCCTGGCACTGGACGGAGGTTGCCCAGCCTCCTTCTCTGGCACCCCGGTTTGTACCTGCCCCAGACACATCACTCCAGTGGTCAGTACACAAACCCCTCCGTACCTGGGCCTGCATTCTTCTCACTTGGGTATGGCCTACAGAATAGTGCCTGCCCGAGGTAGCTCCATCACAACTTCCAGATGGAGGAAAAGGGATTCGGTGACTCTGCTGGTGACTTCTGCTCCTTTTTCATTCTTTGTTCCCATTTTTCTATGTGGCTATTATTTTATATTTGAGTACTTAGCAATGCTAATGTTATGATCTTTCGATAAGGTTTATTGGTTATTTATATTTGCATCTTAAATATAAGTTTCTACAACTGACAAACTTTTAAAATATTTTATTTGAGTATTAAACATGTCAAATGTAAGCATTACATTTAAAAAAGTAAATATATCGTTGGCTAGTTTCTGTGGAATGCAAGGCAATTATATCCATATTGCTATTTATGAAAAGGATAGATTTGGCAGGAAATACCTTACTGTACTGGGCTTACATACTTGATAGTAGAAAAAAAATACCATTATGCTAGTTTTAGTGACATGTTTGAACAACAAAATAAAATGAGATGATACAATAGCGATCCAGTATGGGCAAAAAGCATTCATAGGTAAAAATACTAGCTTGTTTAAGAAAACAAAAATGTACAGATTTACTATTGTGCAACTTTATTAACCAGAACTGTTAAGACAACTTTAGGACTTGAAAGTATGACAAGGTGGAGCCAATTTCCTTTTGCACCCTAAGTGATGTGTGTTTTTTGTTCCTTTTTAATCACTGAGCAATTAAACAAATGCTTCTGCTGCATCCTGCCATTGCAGATTACAGGACTTCTATAAATTGGAAAAAGGGCAGGTTTTGTGTTCCAGGTTAAAATGATAAAATTTTGCATCCTATATGGAAAAAAACCCTGCATTTTTTATGAAACTTGTTTATAGCTAAACTGCTTGTGTGGTTTTCATACAAGTTGCATTTTGCTGAACTGTTTGTTTTCATCATTGGAACTGTTCAAGTTTTCACTTTCAATAAAAGTGTCCAGCTATAGATATTGAAGTCATAGAAGGTGACTTACAGTGCTATTGAATTGGTTTATTTTAAATTACCCTGACAAGATGCAGCAATAAATTGTTGCGAGATGTATTTTTAAAAAATACTGTACTGGGACTGTCTGGTATATGTAGAAAACTCAGAAATCTGAGGAGCTGGGAGTTTGAAAAGCCATGTTTGCCTTGGATTTAGGGATTGCTTATGATTCTCACAGTACACAGAGGTGTATGTGCAAGTCTGTGTTTTTTAGACATTTGGACATAAAAGCTCCGAAAGGCCTCTGTGCAGCAACTGTTTACAGTTTCGAGTGGATCTTAACAACATTCACATTTTTCACTGCTGTAGTCTTCATAGTACTTTGTTAGCAAAATGTCTCAAATTCTGTAAATTTCAGTTTTTAGTAGTATTTAGTTAAGTTTATTAAAAGTTCCACCAAAACCTCTCCTGTATTAACAAACTCCTCTGGAAACTCTCTAAAGAAACAAAAACCAAACTAAACTAGTTTGGAATGTACTGTTACTTCAAGTTTTCTTTGTTATATTTAATTGAAAAGGATTTTTTGTCTTCTATACAAGAACGTGATCAGACTTTATACTTAAACAAGTAATTTAAATAGGATGGATGTTTCAGGTGACAGCTGAGAAATAATTCTTCAAAATTTTTCACAGTTAGTACAATCCAGGTCATACACACCACATCCATAAGATGTCTTTCTGTATGAGGTGTTTTTAGTTGTTTTTGATCACATCGGCTAACAAATTTTAAATTTAAGTAAGGAGCTTTATTTTTCTACTTTGGCTTATATTAGCACATATTGAATATTCATTTATGTTGGTGAAGAATGCATATAAAAACTGGAACAATTAATATGCTGTAATTAACATTTTTCTTTCATAGAGTGGACATCAGCATAGGTAATTACGATAATAATTTTTACTTTTCAAAACTGGTAAAACACGAAACTGAAAATGAATGCCATTTGGTTGGAGCACTCAGTTCTGTTGCACCAGGGACAGAGGTATTCATAAGCCAGGCTTAGGACAATGTCATTCCACTAGTGGCCCTGCAAGTGTCACTCTGATACCAGGGTCAACATTCGCCTCAGTTTACTCTTGGTATTTACTGTTGAGCAAGATATGTAGGATTCCAGTGTGGTACTAGTAGAGATCTAACCTGTATAACCTGTGGAAGCTAAATGTAGTTTTTTGCTGTAGATGAGGTGTCACCTAAACTCCATTGAGAACCTTGACCAGAGTTCCACTGGCTGTAGAAGGAGCTTCCACGCTTAGCTCACCTCCAGCATTGTCACCTCAAGTTGGGTGGTCTGAGTTCCATCCTTGCAAGCTCGACTTTTAATGATATATATACTACTTATTGATTTACTTCTATATTTAATTGTAGCCTGAATCAAATATGAGCTGTGGGCAGAATGACCAATGTTATACTTCATAGAAGTGTAGTTCTCAAAGTCTAAAACTGCTGCATAACACCATGCAGAGTGAAATGTGTCGGGCATTAGAATATCAGTGTGTATTTTTTTACAGAAAGTCAATTAAGACATTTATTTTTGGTCTTATCAAAGGGTTGCTTGGTTCTAGCCTTTGAATGAAGCCAAAAGTGTTAATGATGAGAGGAAGAGGTGAATGATGGAAATAACATGCCAAAAATAAAATTATCATTCTGCAGTTGTTTCTTATGATCAACATCTTACCAGCCAATAGTAATTTCAGACAGAAAACCCTGTAGAATACTTTTTTACTGCAAGGAAAATTGTTCAGGGATTACTGCAGCTAAAGATTTATTACAGTCATTAGATACCACAGCTTTATTAGTCCCTAAAATGCCTCAGTTTTTATTATCTGATTGCTTCCCCAGATAAGTTGATTATAGAGGTTTTGTCAGTTCTAACAGTACAGTGTAGAAAGATCTTTTAATTATTGTAGTGCTACTGGGTTTAAATTGCCTAGATGCAGTTTGTTGTTTTTAAACCTTCTAAGTTATCATTTATAGAAGCCCATAAAACAAGTGGATCACTTTTGCTCTCAGTATCTCACCTAACGAGCTTCCCAAGCAACAGGACGATGACAGGAGGTTTTCATCATCATCAAATTCCCATTCAGGTGCCCACTGAGAGACAGCACAATTTCAAAAACTAATTTGGGTAGTGATATGGGCTAGTATGAGGAGGAAGGAGAATTATTTGAGCAAATTTTGAATTCCAGGTAAAAGTAGTTGGTCTGCTAAGGTATAGGGATGTTTTTCAGCCCATAACTGGAACTTGGAAAATGAAGCTGGGAAGGCTGCAGTGAGGGAGGGGACAGGGGGAATTAGTAAAACAGAAGGTCACAAAATTCACTGGAAAACTTCTACAGACCTTGATCATCAGTATCTACTTATTATTGTCTTTCAAGGTGCCCATCCATAAGTTGCCAAGAACATTATTACTGAATTTGTATCACAGCAGGGCTAGAAGGGTGTTTAGAAGACAAAGCCTATGGCTCCCTGGAAATTGCTTCCTTAGATTTTGACAGTTTAAGATGGAGAAGTGGGAGGAGGAACCTTCGCTGTGAGTAACTATGAGACTGCATCACATGAGGAGGTTTTTATTTCCAATTAGGCTTAGAGATGGCACCCCTCATTTGTATATTTTTGTCAACAAGGGAGATAAATAAGGAGACATCATTATATAGTTATAAGCTCTACAGTTATATAGTTATAGCTTCTATTTAAAACTTAAATAAAACTTCTCTGCTAGCAGTAAGCATAACATACAGTCACTGCAGCTGGATTGTTCCAGTGTAGTTTTCTGTTCAAAAACATGGGACCATGTGTTCTCAAGGCAGCTGTGAAGACCACCGTTTATCTTGCATCCTTATGCCTTAGGAAGTAATTAACTAAAAGGCAGAGTCCTCACTGCTTTCTGTTTTGTGTGCCAGTAGCAGCAGATGCAAGGTAGAGAATCATAGAATGATAGAATGTCCTGAGTTGGAAGGGATCCACAAGGATCATCGAGTCCAACTCCTGTCCCTGCACGGGACAACCCCACAGGTCACACCATGTGTCTGAGGGCCTTGTCCAGTCTCTTCTCGAACACTGTCAGGGTTGGGGCCGTGACACCTCCCTGGGGAGCCTGTTCCAGTGCTCCAGCACCCTCTGGGTGAAGAACCTCTTCCTCATGTCTGTGATTCTTGTGATCACAGAGGAGGCTACTGCCCCTCTTCATTGACAATGAATCCTACAGCATTAGGCTAAACTGTCTTGCTTTAATGTTTGGAAACTATGTGGAAGGCACCCTTCCTCCCAGTCAGACCAAGCAGGAGGTCAGTCACAGAATCACAGAATGTTAGGGATTGGAAGGGACCTCAAAAATCTTTTCCAATCCCCCAGCCGGAGCAGGAACACCCAGGTGAGGTTACACAGGAAGGCGTCCAGATGGGGTTTGAATGTCTCCAGAGAAGGAGACTCCACAGCCTCCCTGGGCAGCCTGTTCCAGTGCTCTGTCAGTCATCACTACTGGTGCACAGGAGAGGTCCGAGGTGCCAGCTCCAGTGCCGCAGGTAGGCCTGCCCTCCCGCTCCACCGCTGCTCCCAGGCTCTGGACGTAACAGAGGGAGCAGAGGGCCTAGGAAAGGGAATAGTTAATACTGAGAGCAAAAGATGGAGGAAGAGGAGAAAAGGGTGGGAAGAACGGGTGAAAAACTTCCTGAGCTAGTCCCAGTTGAGGTTTCTTCCTGGCCACAGTTGCACATAAGCTGACAAGCTCACTGTTTGTGGTGTCCTTCTTCCTCACATCTATCCTGTCAGAATGAAATCACAGAATTGTAGAATGGTCTACTCCCAACTTTTTATCGGGCACAGGATTGGGACATGATTTGTGTTAAATATATGAAAGTGCCTACTGGTTTTTAGAGACTAACACTAATTGTTCTGGGATTTTTAATAAGCATGGTATTATCTGCCACTTACTTTGCTCAAGAACGAAACTACATGTGTCCTCTGATCAGAGATCAGGGTATGTTAGCAAGGACAGAACAATTAATGCTGTGTGATGTGCTAAAGGTACCTCATACTTGAAATGATCTTTTCAGAACACTAGTTGAAACCTTTACAGTGTAGACCATGGGTGTCAAACTCGTTTTCTCTGGGGCCACATCAGCCTCCCGGTTGTCTTCAAAGGGCTGAATGTAATTTTGGGACTGGATAAATGTAACAACTCCTTCATTTATGCTGCTGTAGACAATATCAGAGACCCACTTAAAAGTAATTTGCTATCTGTTAAAATGCCAAGTGCATGGTGTATCTTTAGGATAAAAAAAACCCCTGTATTAATCATGAAAGATAATTATGATAGTAGTCAATATTTTTGTACATTTCTGGCTATGGAAGTAGTAACTGTTTTGAGATATCAGGCTGATGTCTAATCAGTCGGGTCAGCAGTGTTCACTCTTGTGAGAGAATGAGGTTTTCCTTAGCATGGCTCATTGTTTTGTATTTCAGATTAAAATGTAAAACGAAGAGCTGACTTTGTTGGTTTGTTTTTCCTCCCCTTCTGTGGAGGCTAGAGAAGATTCATTTACTCCATTACAGAAGTATTATTACTAATAATTTCTGAGATAATATTTCCACCAATTTGTTCTCTGTTGCTTTGGACTTATGGTCAGATGTAATTTTTTTTTTTTTTTGCCATACATTAGTCATCACTTTTTTTTAATATGTTTTTTTCATTGTTACTTCATGTAATTGGTTTGGATGCACTTACCACATTAACATAATTGGTTTACTTGGCCTTTTACACCAATTTCAAGCCTTGTGTTCTGCTCAGTTGTAGAGCACCATAGACATTTCATCATTTGAGGACATTAGTCTAGAAATTCTAGAAAAGTTTCATTCCTTGATTATTATTTCTTTAGGCAGCTTTTTGCATTAGAAGTGGTAAAGTATCAAGAAATTATACTTGTATTGTAATTCTGTGAATAAAATCAACACAGAAGTTGCAAAATTATTTGCACGATGCTGTTTGTCTGGACAGTTACTTAGAAAAAGATAGACCTGCTTCAAATGAAGATTTACAGAACTGATTTTTTTTTAGTTTTATTAGCCTTTTGTTTTTACAGAAAAAGCTAATAATAGTACCAGTAATTGAGACTACTTTTTAACACAAGGCACTGTTTTCAGTCACTTGTAGCTTTTCTGAAATTGTACCGAAATAAAATTTTGCATTGGGAAAACTCATTTTGTAAATGCCTTTCTGTAAACTGACTTTGGAAGGCTTCAAGGAAGAGATTCAGTAGCCTCACAAGATGTACTTTGCACTGATTTCTTCAATTCTTCCCAGTGTTTAAATGAAAAAAAAAGAAAAAGCTTTTATTGCAAACTTAGTGTATTTTTTTTGTCTGCAAGAGCATGCAGTATTAACAGCTACAAAACATTAGTTCACCCATGCACATGGTGGCTAATAATCAGTGAAGAAACATTTGAGTTTGGCCACTAAATTTCATTATCCATTCCCTGTCCAGTCCCTGTTTGCTCCTGTATCTCCACTTGTCTCAAAGCAGGTGGCATATTCTGCACTAGACCTTTAGACCTGAGCAGGGTTTCCTCTGATGCTATTCCTTCACAGCTCTGAAACTTTCTGTGAGATCAGGTCCTGAAAGGAAGGAATGGACCGTTTCCCGAGTCTTTCGAATTGATGGTTCCAAACAGCCTGTGGGAATAAGAGTTATCATCTAAGAGTAATGTAAACAAGTGAGGAGAACAGCCTAGGTGGGACTTGGTTCCAGATAAGACACGTGCACGTGGCTGCACGTGCTGGTGTGGTGTCCAAACTGCATTATATACAGTGGTCACATATACAGTCAGTGGAGCCTTTAGCTGACCACCTAGGAGGTGTTTACTTCATGCTGAACTCGCTTTTTAGGCTTCAATGACTGTAGTGATTAGATTTCTAAGGATTACAGCAGGGTTTAAGTGTCTACATAGAAAAAACTAAATTTAGTTGCCTTAATTTTAAGTTGTCACTGCACGGGTGACATTCTCAATTGATGACTAAATGAATGGACTTTTAGTTACAGAGCAAAAAGCTGTGCTGTCAGGTATTGCTGCTGAGCCAAGCAGTTATATTGCCTCTTGTTCAGCCTGTGATAATTTGCAAGTAATTAACACAGCACTGCATCACGTGTAGAAAGAGGTGAAGTGTTTCACAGAAAGTGATACTTATGCTCTGTTAGCACCATTTGGTATGGGGCACATGTAAATCTGTGACAGCAGAGAGGGTTTGTTGCTTGCTTTTATCTTTCCTTGAGTCGCTCTCCTGACTCCTTGCAGCCCTAAATCATTTTCTGAAGTAAGCAGCTGAGATGGAGAGTAGCAGTAGATGGTCAGTAACAGGGATTTGGGGCAAGGGAGCTTAGGGGAAAAGACCCTTGAGGAAGGGCATGAGCACAGGTGTGTGGAAGATGATGGATACCTAAGAACCCAACAGAAAGAAGTAGCATGGAGTTTCTTACAAGACTTCTTCCTAGCTTGCTGCTTTGACAGTGGAAACTTTTCTTTGGGGCAGTCTTCAGAAATCCTCTGGCAGCAATCCTAGATAGAAATCCTATCCTTATATCCAACACCATTACTGAAAATCTTCAGTATTATTGCTGCAAGACCATAGTATGATATATAAAAGAATTATTACCGTTTTAATGCTCAAATAGGTTTGGACTAACAATCACCCTAGCAGTTGTGTGATCAGGCATTACTTCAGCTACGTGGTGAAATCTGTAAGTCATTGACAAAAATTACATGTTTTTTTCCTGTGAAAACAGATAAATTAACTGCTTTGTAACATTGAATGTAATATATTGGGTCACATCTGCTAAAAGATTATTACACTAGAAAGATGCAATGGGTGATTTATTAAAATACCACTACAGGGAGATAGCAGGCTACCTGGTTAATACAAAGGAATGCTTGGTGGTTACAGTGAAAGCTCTCTGGTGAATCCTTTAACAAAGGAGTAGAATGGGAGATGAAAATGTTTGCTCGTTATATAATGTTTACTGCGTTATATTGGTGCCTAGCAGCTGAATAATATTTGTTAACAGCTCCTTTCCAGCTTTTCTTATTGATCTCCTGCTGGTCTAGAGCTGATATACAATTGTACTGAAAATGAGAAGATAATACTTATTTCATAATGGAGAGTGGCAAAAAGGTTTTTCCAACACATCACCGGAGTCAGATATGAGGGGAAAGGTGTCACCTCTTTGTGCCCCAGACTTGTAAGATTTTTCATTCACTATTTCTTCTGAGCTGTTTCTGTCTCATCCCCTTATAAAGTCAAAGGAATTAGTGAAACAGTGTCCCACAGGCAGTAAGAGTTCCCTGATGGGTGGGAAAGCTTCTTTCCTTTGCCTTACCAAGTTTGAGAAAGACAAATGACTGTATGTCTTTCCATGAACACTGAAAGTTAGAAAGCTGACAAATACCTGTCCTCTCTTACTCAATACACAGTTTCTTTGTAACTGGCCAGGCTTAAACAGATTTTCATTCATGCTGTAAGAACTGAGAATTGACATTTTAGTTGTGATTTACATCGTTTCTTGTATGTACAGCCTCCTACTTAGAGAACAGGAAGAAACCAAATGTGTGGTGGTGATGTCCAGCTGGAAGCTCCCCAGATCATGTACCCAGAGGAACTTATATGCCTCAGTTTTCCTGTTAACAACAAATGACAGTTTCAAGTAGCAGCTGTGAGCTCAACCAACCTAAAAAGTCCTCAGGGACACTTGATTTTATTGGTTGCTTGGGCTGATGAACTTCTGGGTTCATCCATACCTAACATGGAGGAAGCCAGGCCTTGGAAATAGCAATGGTTTCTTGAAAAACTGAGCTGGTGTATTTTTAGAAAAAAAAAAAAAAAATAACCCACAAATCCCACCAAACCTTTTGCATGTTATGGATTGTTCTTTTCAGGCCCAGTGATGCTATGTCAGAAACTTCTGACCATACCTGTCAGTCACTGTGGACTCAAGGTCTGGGGTGGAGGAACCCTTGCTATGATGATGAGAGCTGGTTCTGTGAGTGTTGCTGGATTCAAGGGGTATGAACACTTGGAACAGAGCCAGTGCTGTGCTCCTTAATCATTATCATCATTAACTGCATGAAAATGCCATAAATATATCAGTTTCCTATGAAATGGATAATATTAAAGTGAGAAATAGCAAGACTGGAATTGGCCACAGATTGCAATGCATTTCTACTATATTAGCTATAGGGAATGAAGAAAAGACATGAAAACCATCTATATTATTACACTAAAAAAATAAATAAATCAGTTCAGTTCCGTGATAACTACATTCCTTAAGTGCATTATTGTGTGCTTCAGTATAAATGCTTGGTTTCAAGTCATAGGGTACAACGAAAACCTGAAGTGTTTAGAGAAACAAACCCAATATTTTAAAGAGTGCTATTTAGAGTCATAGAATCATTTTGATTGGAAGAGACCTTTAAGATCAAGTCCAAGCATAACCTGAATCTAGCACTAAACCATGTCCCTAAGAGCCTTGTCTTTTAAACACCTCCAGGGATGGTGACTCCACCACTTCCCTGGGCAGCCTGTTCCAATGCCTGACAACCCTTTCCGTGAAGTTTTTCCTGATATCCAATCTAAACCTCCCCTGGTGCAACTTGAGGCCATTTCCTCTGGTCCTATCACTTGTTACTTGGGAGAAGAGACCAACACCCTCCATGCTACAACCTCCTTTCAGGTAGTTGTAGACAGCGATAAGGTCTCCCCTCAGCCTCCTTTTCTCCAGGCTAAACAGCCCCAGTTCCCTCAGCTGCTCCTCATCAAACTTGTGCTCCAGACCCCTCACCAGCCTCATTGCCCATCTCTGAACTCTCTCCAGCACCTCAATGGCTTTCCTGTAGCAAGTGGTGGTTTATCGTGAAAAAGGAGTAAGCTCCTGTATGTCAGACAGTTTCTTCCTTGTTAACTTCTTGGTAGCTAATGCCTTAGAAAATTACAGTCACTTCTTTGAAGGATCAACAGGGATATATAATAATGCTAATACATTGCTTCTTTAGTACCTTTCCTTTATAGATCTTAATACGTTTGTGTATTTAAAGCTTCATACGGCCTTTGTGAATAAGTAAATGGAATTTAGTAGGATAGCTTCAATCCTCCTTACATTGTATTTTCCCTCTGCCCCTGAAAGCAATAGCATCTATTTAACTGTTTATACCAATGCTACAGGATAGTTTATAAAGGTAATGTAAGAAAAACTGTCTTCATGCAGATCTGTCTGAGTCTAGTGTTGAACATGACAGTAAGTCTTACACAGAAAGAAGCAAAGTTAGTCAAGGGTTTTTAAAATCTCATACAGCAGCAGTTCAGACTCATGAGATCCTCTGATGCTTGGGTGGGGTTAGTATTGGTTTAGCATTAACTAAGTCATTGGTCTTTCTCTGAGGTTTAACGTAGACAAAGTGATTTGTCTGCCTAAAGCTCTGTGTAGGATCAGAGTCTCTGAGACAAAGTGTCCTTTAATGAGTCATGAGCTCAGCTTCCAGTAGCATCTGGTGGCTCCTGTCATTCCTGAACAGGGCACCTGAGAACTTGAGCAGCAGAATAAAGCATGGCTGGTTACAATACCTTGTTATCCAAAATGCTTGCTACAGCATTGCAGCAGTCTTGTGATGTTGTATGGTGTTTGGATTCAGCTTTACACGTAGCAGTTACAGTATTCCCTGTTTAAACTTCTATAAAGATAAAAATAATTTTACTGCTTTTCATGCTATTCATGACTTATTGTCCACAGAGGGGAAAAAATGGCAATGCATAATTTAAGCAAAAATATGTGCCACTAATTACAGAGATACATAGCTAGTAGTTACTTGTATAAGCCAATATATATCTCCCTTACTTGTGTCAGAAAAAGTGGGGTTTTTTTCTCATGAAGTGCAAAAGCAAAGTTTAGCTATAGCAAATGTGGAGAAAAGCAGTTATGTGCTGTCATATTTTTCAGTAGTGCATTTGCATTTTTTAAACATCTAGTATACTTAATGCGACCAAACAGACATTGTTTAAGAGTGAACTGCTATGAAGTAAATAGCTGTTTAAATTGACACAATTTACTCCAATTTGCTTCAAATGCAATTTACTTTACACAATTTATTTCAAGACTGCTTTGCTACATACTGCTGCGGCTCTGCTACATGTGATAGCTTGTGAAGCTGTGGAAACTTGATCACCTAAAGAAGGTCTTGATCAGACATTTGCATGTGGAACTTGTTTTCAGCAGGAAGCTGGACTACAAGACTTTTTGTGTCCCTCTTACCCTGAGTAACTATGATTTCTATCAAGTCTTTTAATTGTTTTTGACAAAGAAGTAAACATATACACACACAACTTTAGAAATTACTAACATCTCCTGGTAATGATATTTTTTGTAATACCACGTAAATGTGGAAAAATAACAATTCCCTTTGTTCTGCCTTGGCAGTTGAACCATTTGGAAAAAATTCTTTGACTATACGAGATGAAAAATGCTTTATCAAAAAGCTGGTTGCAAAGTTTGAATGGCTGAAGATTGCTTTTTCATACAGGAGCCTGTGATTGTAATAAGTTAGAAATTGATTTATTTTCAGAATATTTTGAAACTACCTTATTTGAAAATCATTCACTTTACCAGCACAGCACCTGTCACTAGTTAAAGGTTAGTCCAAACAATTGCTGTGAAATACGAAAGAAGTAATGAACTGTGTGTTTTTTGTATCTTCTAGCTAAAAAGAAGAAGAAGCCAAAGCTCTTAAACAGGTTTGATAAGACCATTAAAGCTGAACTAGATGCTGCAGAAAAGCTACGTAAAAAAGTATGTTTCACATGTTTCGCTCAGGACTGTAGGCAGTGGATAAAAATGAATTAATAAAAAATAATTTAGAAAAAGGGAGAGTTACTTTTAGATTACTTCCTGTGAAATTAGCTTTTTTAAATTAAGTATTCAGTGCATGTTTGTCCTTCAAGTTTCATTTCTGCTGGATAGTTTATCTTAAATTTTTTGAAGTCATAAGTGTAAGTCTGTTCCTTTGTGTTTGCTCACCTTTAACCTTGAAAATATTTAGCTTGACTGTTGAATTCCTATCATCAAAACACTGCTTAAATTAATCACGTGGAACAGGGTTAGTTCTGTCCTATCACTGTTGTCCATTTGAGTATTGAAGTCAGCTGTTATCACAGAACTTAAATAATATAAGCATGTTAATATGGATCTCTCAGTAAGTGTTGATATGCTTTGTAAGCATTAGGTGCAAATCTTTGCAGCAGGCATTGTTTCCGTTGGGATTCTATGTGCGTCCTGTGAGTGCCTGTGCTCCTCTTCAGCTGCTTAGAGCATCAAACAGATTTTCCTGCTTCTCACCAATGGCAGCAAAACCTTAACATCAATCAGTCGATTTTGGTAGTTCTGAATTTTAAAACTTGACTGTAAAAAAAAAAAAACAAAAAACAAAAAAACAAAAAAACAAAAAAAACCCCACAACAACAACACACACACACACCAAAAAAACCAACAAAAAACCAAAAAAACAAAAAACAAACAACCACCCCAGCAATAAACAAAATCTCTTCTGATAACTTCTAATTTTATTCTTTTATTCGAGTGTTTCAGAAAACAAGACCTCTGCAGAGATGTCCCTTTTCCAGATGTGAGATTAAATAGTGAAGCAAGACTGTGTGACTGTTAGACATGAGACAGACCTTAAGTCTTTTGAGTGTAAATCTTGTAAAAACTGATATGCCTCACAGGCAGTCCCAGCATGTGGAGAACAACTGCAGGTCTTCATTTTACACTGGATTTGGGATGACCAAGTAGTGAGATACAGTATTTTCAGTACAGTAAAATAAAAGCCATTTTAGTCATTGCATGTGTAGGATTATTCTTGATTTTCAGAAGACTGGCTGTGCAGATTTAGCTTTACATTGCCATCCATACAGCCCTGGAGTTCCCGTAGGTCCGTGACAGGGCTGGAGGGCTACTACAAAGAAAGCACTAACCTCAGGCTGCCTCTGCTGCTGATCTTCACCAGGAGCCTTGTTTACATGTTAGAATACAAAAATAAAAAGCATTTTCATGCTTCATGTTACTTAAACTATTGGTTGATCAGAGAAAGGTGTGACAGAAGCTTTTGATGAGCCCACAGGGTCAGCTGGCTGACTCTTTTTTTCCTGCCTGTGTCTCTTGGTTAGTTGCAGATAATCATGCTTGTCTTGTAGGAAGCAGGATAAGTTTAGTAACAACTCAGGCAGATGTAATATTTGAAGATAGCAAGACAATTGTGTATAGTAGACCACTCGTATTTATAAGTCCGTAAGAGTTGGAAGTGGCAGCAAGATCTGACGCCAGATTTTGCCACGCAGTGCTTCCTCCTAACTAATGGTGCAGCTGGTTCTTCTCAACCTCCATCCTTATTGCTAATCAGCATCAGTCATGAAAATACTATAGTTACATTTGAGGTTTGTATGCATCAGGGAAGAGACACAGAGCACATGTGAGGTGTCCTGAGGGACATGGTTTCACAAAACATTGGAGGAAACAGCCATATGCTGTGGATGAGTCTACAGTATTTCCCCTAGAAGAACTGTAGTTAAGATACTGTTTGTCATGTGAAGTACACAGAGAGGAAATTTCCACATATGTCTAGAACTTCCTTTCTGTTCTCTGTTATATTCAGTTTAGATTTTGCTATTAGCAGTAGAATCTTTACATTCTTATATAGGCAGGTTGTTGCTATTCCAGCATTTTTGCCGGTCCACAAGGAAAAAGTGAGTCGAATAAAAGCAAAGCTATTAATTTTAACCATGGAAGATGGATAATATTGTTTCATAAAAATGACAGCAAATTTTTCTTAAACAAGCATGCAATCCTAACAAAAATATGAATGAAAACTGTTGATTCAGTCTGTATTTGTTTTGGTTTTGTTTTTTTCATTGGGGAGCCTAATGTGTTATTAGGTCAGCATTTTTATTAGGTAGAATTGCTGATAAATATCTCTGCTTTCCAGGGAAAAGTTGAAGAAGCTCTAAGGGCCTTTGAAGCATTAGTGAATCAATATCCACAGAGTCCTCGAGCAAGATATGGGAAAGCACAGGTACTAAAAAAAAGCCATAAATGTTAAAAAATATAAAATAAACCTTTTTTTAACAAAACAGTTCTAAACCCCAGTCAGGCTTCATTTGTAATTTTATGGATGTTTCCTAAGGAAAAAAAGAATTATGTGATCTGTCATATTGTATGTTTCAGTCCTCTATCCTTCTCCAGTTACTTTGGGAGCTTTTGTCTAACTTTAGTCTAGAGGGAAGTATTGTAAATAACACAAAAATAAGATACATCCTGTAGATCTTGTGAAAACCGTCTGATCAATGGTAAGAGATAAATCCCGACTAAAGTCTCAGTGCAGGAACAACTGGCAGAACTTAGCTGTTAAATACTACTTGCTGCAGCTGGCGAATCAACGTGTCAGTCAGCTCTGGGCTAAATACTGCTTTTTGCTTAGTGGGAATAGGGAAGGGGATTTGGATTTTTTTTTTATAGAGAGAGTGTTAAAGGATAAAGAACACAAATTCTTAGGCAAGGAGACTTAATTAGGTTTTTCTTGTGGAGTGAGTTCTGTTTCAGGTGTTTCCCTCACACACACACAAAAAAAGGGGGGCATCAGAAAATAAGCTCTGCATTCGTAATACTTTTGAGCTGTGTTGGGAGAAGAGAATAATCCTTGTGTTTTCATAAATAGTAGAATAATCCCACTGCACTAGGTTTAATAAAAGTCTGCTTGAACTCATGTTAATCAAGATGAGCAAAATGAAGTGCTCACCATAGAAGGGAATTGTGCTGTTATACAATTAATGAGGCACTTGAATTGGAGTCACAGCCAGTTTTCACGTGGTTATTAGGAGTCATGCTAAAACCAAAGCCATGATGATCCAAACAACTATCACACAAACGATACACAGCAGACTGAGTACTTCAGTGCTCTATGTGAGCGGATAGTCTGCTGAACTATTTGCCTTCTTACAGTAGGAGACTGCTTTGGTTCATATAGGCGATGGACTTAATTCTGTTAAATTACACTTTTAATATTTACCTTTTTAAATTATTCTGCTATCTAAGAAAATGTGCTTTCTGCCTCCTCATTAGCTCACTGCTTTTAGGGAGGAGGACAGATGATTGAGGCCAGCTGTGAAGCTTATTCTCATTCAGAATTCCCCCCTCAGTGATACAACTTAATTTGTCCCTTTACAACAATTTGTAGTCACCACCTACTACTTCAGTGGTGCTTAAAAGGTCATATAGACCAAGATCTGAAGTCATAATTAGCACATACTTTCTGGGAATGTATAAAAAGAACTACAAATTCATTTCCATTTTCAGTAGCCTTTGTAAGCTAATACTAGTCTTTTTACTGAATGCTCATTAGTGTGACGGATGACAATTTTATTGAATCCAGTACGTGTAAACGGAAGCTTTTTGGAGGAATGTGAAAATCATGGCCTTCGCTGACAGATGGATTATTCTTAGGATTTACATTGTAACACAGTGTTACTTTTAAATGGGTATTTATACCAACACAGTGCATTCAAATTTGTTCTCTTTCATCGCTAACTGAAGGTAAAACTGCAGAGAAGAGCAAGGGTAAAGGCCAGGAATTCACCAGAAGAGTGTGCTGCTCCATTTCTGTGAACCATGAGCCAACATTACCTGCTAATTTTGTAGATTTGGTTTCTAATAAGACATGAGGATTAATTTTTCTGGATCTTTTAATAGGCTTAAAAGGCAACTGTTTTCCCCAAAAATCTGCAAAAGATTTCATAGTTAAAGTGTTTTTCAGAAATTTGAGCAATTCTTGATTTGATTTCTGGAGCTACGCTTAGGCCAGATTAAAAATATTCTACAGAAGTCATTAACATCTTTAAGGGTGAAAAGAACAGTATGTTGGTCTTAAACCTCCTTATATGATTTATAGCACCTATACTGGTGAATTTATGCAGATTTTATGCTGAACAATTTTTGCTTCTTCCTTATGTATCTTTTACTATTCTTTGCCCTGCAATTCCCTCAAAAAAAAAAAAAAAAAAAAAATTTTGTAGTGAATGTACATCAGAAAAATAAATTATCACTTAAAACTGATTTCTGAAGTTAACTCTGAAAACCATCTGATTAGCTGTTTGCCTGAGTAACAGTATTGTTTGTTATTTCTCATACTCAATTCCCAAGTAGCTCAAGGAAAGAAAGGACAGAAGTACCAAGAGATTCCAGATACTTCCTGCAGCATGTACAGCTAACACAGTTGAAGCTGTTTCATTAATGTGTATGACTGATACAACAGTGAATTTAGATAGACCAATAAGAGCTTCTGCACCTGTGGTGTTTGTGATTCATCTACACCTTGCTCTGCTAATTGACTTAAAAAGAACATAAGCCAATACAAATAAAAGTATATGGAAAGAATGCATTAAACACATGAAAATGCATGTATTTCTGTAAACAATTCAGAGTAACTCTTTAAAAATTCAGCATTTGAGATATAGTCTTATTTTTTTCAGCTGTGGAAACAGATTATGAAAATGCCATACCAGAGATGAAATCAGTCGTAGCTTCCATTAGCTTCATTGAAGCTGTAATTTCACAGTAGAGATCTCATATATCCTCTGGTCTGCTCCTGAACTTGCTGAACAAATTTAAGTTCTGAAAGAGTTGTAGGGTAGATACTCTACCAACATATGCAGGAATAAAGCCAATTCCTAATTTGTTCTCTAAAAAGAATGTAAATAAATTTATGTCAGAATCAATGAAAGAAATATTTGTTGATGTGTTTTGATCTGTGTATTGCTGGCAGTGTGAGACTTAGCATACAAATAATCCATAGGCAACAATTTACATTTCTTCCGTATTGTTAAAACTGATTGCTTCTTTTAGTTTTGAAAGCAGAAATTAATGATTTATACAAATATTAACCGAAAAATTTTGTTAATGCATGTTTTAGGTGAAAATTTTCTAGTACTTACACTTTCAAACAGTTTGCAGAAACAAGAATGAACAGTAATTCTAATCTGCCTTACCATAAAGCACAACCAAATCAGTCTTCCATTGTTATGCCAAATTTGTATAGCTTAAAGATAGTTCTAAAATTATTCCCATAGTCTAACATTTGCATACTTTGCCTTTTAAGAAAACAAAGTTATTTTTAAGACTAATGGATTATTATGTGTTCTAATAACGGGTTTGTGATTCTTTCTAGTCTGAAGATGACTTAGCTGAGAAAATGAGAAGTAATGAGATGCTGCAAAAAGCTATCAACACCTATGATGAGGTGGCTAGTCTGCCAAATGTCCCTTCAGATCTGATAAAACTGAGCTTGAAACGAGAAGCAGACAGGCAGCAGTTTCTTGGTAAGATATGAAGGATGGCGTAAGAATTATGGAAGTGTAAGCAAGACTTTCAAAAGATCACTAAGGACTTAAAAGTGCCAATTCCATTGAATTTTTGGTAGGATTTGTGTTCCTAATCTCTTAAATGCTTATGAAAAATATTTTAAAATTTTTAAAATTTTACTGGGGAAGTAGTATATATAATTGCTTGTATGATAATAGTGCCCGTAGACAACAGTGCACTAGGTGCTATGGCAAGCTGTGATGGGAGGTGGTGAAAAATTTTTATTGACACAGAAAGAAGAAATGTTTGTCTTTTTCTACTCAAGATGAGGGAAAGGGTGAGGGAATTAATGACATATGCAGAGTAAACATACCTAGAATAAACCTTCACTAAGCACAGAGAAGAACAGAACTGAACTCACAGATAACATCTGAAAGTTTAGATCTCAATTCTGTGATGTATGAGGCACAATCAACTTCGGTGGAGAAAAGAGTTCTGTTCTCATGGGTTGGATTTTAATATCAACTTGTTTTGATCTTACTGTTCCTAAGCAAGACCTCACCTAGGAAATCAAGGAACATACTTAATTTTAAGCATATAAAGCGTGATTAATTTCATAGTAGGAATATAATAAACTATTGCTCTTAATGCATTTAATTACTTAATCGGTTAAGACTAAGTTTATTTTGATATCTACCTAGTTTTGTTGAGCTCTTGGACAGCTGTGTATGAAAGAGCAAATAAAGCTTAAATACTGTTGTTAGTGCTACACTATGAACAATTCTCCACTAGAGGCTACCATAACACTGCGTGATGGGCATCCGCAGTGATTTCCTGAAATAGTCCTTCTATGGTCACACCCCCAGTGACAACCAAGCAGCTGAACACACTCCTGTCTGCACAAGTGTTTTCCAAGTTCTGCTTCTTGATTGTTAGTGAAAGTGGAACACCTGGCTCTGATTTGTATTTTCTCAGGTGTTGTATAAGCGTCTTACTGCTGTTACTCATACCTGTAGTTGTAATCAAGTCTCGTTCAATCGAATTAGGTCGTATGAGGGGTTCCCTGGTTACTCTACAGAAATTAGTTCAGCTGTTTCCCAGTGATACTTCAATCAAGAATGACCTTGGTGTTGGTTACCTCTTGATAGGAGATAACAGCAATGCCAAGAAAGTGTATGAAGAGGTGAGTTTTCATCCAAGGAAAAATATTATTTACATGCATATGTTCATTCTAAAGATTGCTTGCTTTTTACTTTTTTAGTTGTTAAAGAGTTTGCATATCAGGTTTTGAAGGGTTAAGATATGTATGATTTTTTCTTGTGCAGTTCTTAATTGTCTTCTAATTTTAATTCAGATTTCCTGATACTGTCATGCTAAGTGGTTTTGCTCATAGAGAAATGCAAATGTTTTTCATATGCTCAATAATATTTGATTTCCTATACCTTCTGTAGCCAGATTTGGAATATACTTGAAAACACATCTAGATGTAATCCATAGTATATAAAAGACATCTTATCTGCAAGACATGGAAAGCAGAAGTAAGCTTGTTTCTTTACAGGAACACTGTCTCTAACCATGTGATGAAGCAATTCAGTGCTCACACAGCTATTTAACCTTTTGTTTTTTTCATGATTTTTGTAGGCAGCCTAAATTCTGTTTTTCTTTCATGGGGCTTGTGGTGTGGACAGTCCATTGGATTCATATTCCTGTCTTATACTATGGTTATCAGGCTGGGGAAACTTCAGTGCCAGGAAGGGCCACTCTGCTCCTGTGATCTAGAAACCCTGTTAACATCTGGAAACTCTCTGACAGATGTGGAGCTTGATGTCACGGGCAGAGCACAAGCTGTCAGAACCTGACTTAGTCCAACCCACCTGCTAAAGCAGGTACACCTGAAGTAAGTTCCACAGGAATGTGTCCAGGTGGGTCTTGAATGTCTCCAGAGAAGGAGACTCCACAACCTCTCTGGGCAGCCTGTTCCAGTGCTCTGGCACCCTCAAAGTAAAGAAGTTTCCCCTCATATTCAGATGGAACCTCCTGTGCTTTGGTCTGTGCCCGCTGCCCCTCATCTTATCCTTGGGCACCACTGAAAGGAGTCTGGTCCATCCTCTTGACACCCACCCTGGAGATATTTATAAACATTGATGAGATCCTCTCTCAGCCTTCTCCTCTCCAGGCTGAACAGACCCAGCTCTCTCAGTCTCTCTTCTGACAGTGAGGCTGACTGGCCTGTAGTTTCCTGGATCGTCCTTCTTGCCCTTTTTGAAGACTGGAGTAACATTGTGTAGACAATCTCTAACGTGTTCTTCCTTAACCAAGGGAAAGTCTTCCTTTTGCCAGACTTTGTCTTCTGTCTCTAGGGTCTGGGATACCTGAGGGCTGGTCTTAGCAGTAAAGAAGCAAAG
The DNA here is from genome assembly GCF_036013445.1 of Caloenas nicobarica. Classification (NCBI taxonomy): domain Eukaryota; kingdom Metazoa; phylum Chordata; class Aves; order Columbiformes; family Columbidae; genus Caloenas; species Caloenas nicobarica. Next base: position 127,007,545 of record NC_088246.1, on the reverse strand, counting down.
AAGGCAGTCAGTAACTCTGCCTTCTCTGTATCATCTGTCACTAGGGCACCCTCCTTATTCAGCAGTGGACCTGATGATCTTGTTGATGTTGGCACACTTGTTGCAGTGCTTGTTTAGTACAGATGTGGTACGGTAATTAGCTGGGTATTTAGACTGAAGAACAGTCGGCATGATTAGTGCCATCTCCTGAGAACAACAGTCCAGTTTTCCATCCCCCATATCTGGGAGTCTGAGTGGATTCTCATCCCAGGTGGTTTCTCAAAGAGAGATCCCGTAATCGTGGGATTTTGTATAAATATGAGAAGGTAATGAGTTTGCTATGTGATTACTTTGATATGTAGTTTGATATACTTCAGAAGAAATGTATACTGCTCTGATTAAGAATGGATATGCAAACTAAGAACTGGTCCACCTTAAATACATTGTTTTCTATGCTTCCATGGACTTTATCCAGTGTAATTACTCTGTTTTGCAGTTCACTAACCGCTGAAATAGGATAGATCATAGTGATGTTCTGTCCTTGTAAAAGAGCAACAAATAAACACCTTTTTAAAGGAGCTGGATTTATTATTTTTAGAAATCATTTGGGTTTTGTCCATATTCTGGCTATTCCTCAGGCTGAATTCCAACACAGTATTTTTTTTTCTTTGTTGTAATTCAGGATAAATTTACATGAAGAATTTTAAGAAAGGAAACACAGCCAAAGAAACAGGAAGAAGCTCATGTGTACCTGCTTTTATTCCTGGTTATACTGAAGGCTTCTTCCATGATTTTGGGCAGATTGCTTAGGGGCCATGTGGTCTGCTCCTGAGAGCTTTCCTCAGCTGTTGCAATGCATATTGAGAAAGTGACTGGCATATGGTTTGGAGCTTCTACCATAGGTGCTCACTCATGTTCTGTGTATGGTCAATAAAGAGAGGGGCAAACTGTGAAGAGTGGTTCTGGGGGCCTCCAGGAGACATCTTTCTCTTCCCATGATTTTTGAAAAAAATGCGAAACTTCTGTAGTGTGACTGAATCCATCATCTCACTATTGTAGGGTAAATCAGTCATTTGATGGTAAAACATAAGAGAACACAGACAAGAGCATGAACTCAGTACTGCACAGTAGATGCCTCCAATATTTATGATTCCTGGGTTCTGGTTCCCACTGTAAGGATGTTCATACATTTTATTGAAGTGTTCTTTAATGAATCAAGCATGGACATCTAGGAAGAGAGAGCAGACCTCTGGACGCATTTTCAAGAGAACATAGCCCTTGTTCAACTAAAGGCTCAGCTTTTTGCCGAATCCCTCTGGTCCTATTCTTTTCTTCATGGTTTTCAAAGTTCTTGTGTATGTGGTACTTGTTTCTGCACCTCAGGCAAGTTCCCAAGTAGTTGAACACTCTTCTGTGCAGGAGAATCTAGACTCTGAATTTCCCATTTCCTAGGAATCTGCTAGATTCTTGGGCAAAAGGTACAAATGTCCTCCTTTGATTCCTGCTGTAACATTTCTGTCTTAATTCACAGTTTCCAGTCTGTGTTAAGTGTGGGCTGAGCACACGCAACCAGCTGCACCCTTCACAGGCACTGTCCCCTACATTGGCATTACAGTATATACCATTTCAGACCAGACTAACTCGAGCTTGCATCATCTCCAAGGAACTGAATTGGTGCCCAAGGAGTTCTGGTGACTGAAAACTTTCTGCTTTACATTAGATAGCAAATTTACTTATTTACATTTGATTCTTATTTTCCTTTCCAAACTTGTTATGTCTTAGCAGTTGTTTGAAGTATTGCAGTCACATCTTTATTTCAGAAGTCTTAAATATGTGCTCCTTCTTTTAGCTACAGAAGCAATGTGCGTATGAACTTCAGATCAAGAGAGTTTTGTACTTACAAAGTGTACAGGTGTAGTGTGGTATAGTCTGACACAAAATACACTTTTCTAGTATGCCTTTTCCAGAATTTATGCTGAACAACAGATCGAAAATGGTGTCCAACTGGAAAGGATTTCAGTTTTGCCTCTAATATTAAAGCGTTATCTCTTTAACATTACACTTAAGGACACAGAAACATGATGTTAAAAGTAGTACTAGTAGAATTCAGAGCTATTTTAAAATTAAACATAATGTTAGAAGCAGTCCCAGTAGAATTTAGAGCTGGTTTTGTTTTCAAATATCTGCAGATTATGATAAAATACAGTGGAAGTGAACTTTATAAGACCAGTTATTGTGCCAGTAGCACTGTTTCTGCCTGCCATGCTGAGACGTGTCTGCATGGCTCTGTGCAGCATCATAGAGATGCGCATAAGCCAGCTCTGATTGAGCTATCTCAGGTACCAAAAGCAGAATATCCACATTAACACAGTATTCTACCTTGGCTAATTAACCACTGATAGCCCCAGAGGTTAATTTCTATGTTCATTATTAATATTTAATGGGCTATGAGCAGTTTAGTAAAACTTATTTCTAAACATAATTAATATTGCATGCAGCAACAGCAACAGAGTAATACAATTTACATTAAATACTTCCAGTGTAATTTCTGCTGATTGTATCTCTTCACTTCTCTTTAGGGGCTCTGAATGTAGATCATTCCTTAATGCAACTCGGCATAGTTTAAATGAACCGTAATACAGAAAATTCTATCCTGTCTTAATTAATCAGATAGCTTTATCCTATAGTTAAAGGGACTGTAATCAAATTATATGACTAATAAATATTTCTGTCAGTCATTTCAGTTCACCCTGCAGGTACAGATTCTTGGATCAAAATTATACACAGAATGCTGTAGTCAAAAGGTATAAGATGCATAAGGTGGTAGTGTATTCTTATACTAGGAATCAAGCTCATCCTTACTATGACTTGCTGAGTTCACTTTTTGCTAATCATGTATCTTATTATGTACTTCAGATAGATTCTCAAATTGATTATTCCTTCATAGCAGCTGTTTTCTGCAAAAAGAAGTGAAATGCTGCTATTTTTAACTCATAACGTTTTATAGACACATTGCACTGATTTTGGTTTTGCTTGGATGTAGTTTGTATGTAATAAGTTTTGAGAAAGCAGAGAAATTGGCCCGAAGAACTTACAGTTTTGCTTGTAATTATTTTGATTGAAAAATTAGTTTAGACAGTGATTGGAAAAGGCAGAGGGAAATGACTATAATGTATGCAGACATTTCATCGTTGGCATAAGTTTAGTAGCTTCAGAAATGGATTTAGGCAAAAGAAATTACTCATCTGTCCATTGTTTTGTAGACACTCAGCAGGTATCAGCCTCTGTAATTCCACTGACTGACAGGCTCTTGTGATGATCCTCAGAGACTGAGGATCTGTCCTGTTCACCTTTATTTTAAGGAGAGAAGGAAGTGTAACAACAGATTAATTTGACCATGTAATTGATATTGTAAAGAGGTACAAACGATATTGAATATATACATCACAGAAATGTGGAACTGGAAAGTAAATCAAGATATTTTTTAATTTTCCCCTTGGCTGAGACAGACCAAACACACTTAAACTATCTCAGTGATGTTGGGGTACACATTTCAGAACTCAGACCAGCCAGCTTTCACATCTCCTTTCCCTGAAACACTCCCCCATACACTGATCCTTGCCTACAGCTGTCCTCATACTCACAAATCTTTGTCTTGCACAGTCCCCATGAAATATCCATCTCTGGATATTTGCCTCTGCGTTTTCCTTTCCTGCAAAATTAAGCCAGGTTGTAACTCAGACATTACATGAATCTTGTTCAGGGTACAAAACCTTTTAGCTTTATGTAGCATGCTAGGTCTTGGTCTTTGACAAAGGGTGCAGCACACAACTATACAAGAATAATTTATCCCTCACCTTATAGTGTGAAAGTACATTGAATCACTGCTGCACTAGACCTTGCATTACCTTCTTTCTCTTGGCCAGGAAAGTGTAAGATCTTCCAAAGAGTGCTCAAGTTGACCTTTGTGCTGAGAATGCCCTTTGTGTTCTAGGATTTGCACAGTCCCATCATGTGATGCAGGTGTTATTTTACAGCATCTTTCCAAATTGTAGTCACTATGCTTCACAGCATAGTATATTTTCTCTTGCCAAGGCTAGTTTGGCTCTGGTAGAAACCTATCTAATTTTAAACTGTTTGTAGTATATTTCTGTGCTACACTTCCCGTGACTGTGATATAGACTTTTTCAAGAGCAGCTGCTTTCGATCGGATTAGTCAAACCTGGGATAGGTAACTTAAGTGTTAATGAAGAGTATTAATTCTTTAATGTAGCACGCTGTACTTCAAGAGAGGGTGGAGAAGGACAGACAAATAGAAAAATAAAGTAATATAGAGATTCCAGCTGGAATAATTTTACTTCTGAGATTTTAAAGTTTGGCCTGTAACAAATTTTTCTGAAGAAGCACAAAAGTGAATGAGAAAAAGAAAGTATGGCCCAGCCAAGAATTTAACTCTGAGTCAGCAGTGGAAGAAAATGCCATTGCATCACTAAATAGTAATATGTACACTGGTTTGTTAATTTGCATAGATCCATACACGAGTGTTTAATTTGTTTGCTCTCAAACAGGTTCTAAGCCTGGCTCCAAATGATGGCTTTGCCAAAGTACATTATGGCTTCATCCTGAAGGCAGAAAACAAGATAGCAGAAAGCATACCCTATCTAAAGGTAATTTTTTTTTATCACCCCCAGTAAATGTTTTACCAGTAAAAAATACATTAGAATGTATGAAACATGTCAAGCTAGAGGCATTCTAATTACAAATCACAGTTTAAGCTAGTTGTTGGAGTTATATTGCTATATCACTGCCTATGAACTGGAACAAGCCAGTATGTTGAGACTCATCAATTCTAAAACATCAAGTATTTGTTTTATGAGTGGTTATCTAACAGCTGTGAGCCTCAAATTGTTTTGAGGTCGGCAGTATGCTGCAAACTTAAGGTTCTTGAAAGATCCAGAGGAGGCTTGTGTGTACTTCTGAGTGTTTGAGAAGAAATACTACAAAATAAAACCTTAATCCAGCTTTCTAAAATGCTTGCGTATGTGTTTATAGGGTCAGGGGCAAATGTCCATCTCTGAATACACCTTTGTCTTAGAGGGACTGAGGAGAGGGTCCATGGGATTTGGAAAACCCGATAACATTTCACAATGGCTTTTTACTGAAGTATTGTATTCATTCAGCCTAAGTTCGAGGTTACCATGGTGGTTATATTTTATAGCCAATTTCATAGCCTTTCTCTTGCATAGTATTGACAGCCTATATACGGCAATCAAGTGAAGTCCTATTGAAGTTTCTCTTATACTTTTTTTTTTAAGGAAGGACTGGAGTCTGGTGACCCTGGCACAGATGATGGACGCTTTTATTTTCATCTAGGTGATGCCTTGCAGAGAATGGGAGACAAAGATGTACGTGTTTAACATGTTCTTGCTTTAAAGTCTAAACCACTGAGGGACTGCAGAATCCCAGAAAAAACTGTAACGATGGGCTTAATATTGAAAGCATGAGTAGTCCCATTGCGGCAACAACCCAGCATATGTTTGTAGAGGTCAAGACGAGCAAGAGAAAAAATCTGCTCTTGGCGTTACAATAGTGTCTCTTATCATCCCTTGTTTTAGAACTAATGTAAGCTTGCATGGGGCAGTTTGAACCAAAGGACCAAAAGTTTTTCAAAAATTTAATGAAGTTGTTTTTTTAGAGTCAGGGTGTTCGCTCAGTAATTAAATTAGCAAACAGATCAGAAAAGCAGAAATTTGTGCAAGAAATCTGTTGCATGCCAAAGAAAGACAAACTTATGCCAGTGGAAGCCATAAGAGTTTCTAATCTGTTAATTTAAAACCAAATTTAATTTAAAAACCAAATTTAAATGTGTGAATTAGCACTACTGTCATGGTAGGAGGGAGCAAAGGGCTTTTACTGAAGGCTGTTATTAGTAATGAACTTTACTATGGGCATGAATTTAAAAACAAACAAACAGAAACCCACTCGGGTTACTAGGTGGGAAATGTGAGAAGAGTAAGCATAAAAAAGCATAGTGTAAATAGCCATGAAAAGCTTTTTAATTAGTTATCTAGTAATATGTATGAAATATAGATACCTAAAATTCTGTAAAGAATGCTTACCTCTTGAATATCTTGATGCAGTCAGCAGGCAGTTCTCCAATATGAGCTATAAACAGGTGAACTATAATGGAGCCTATGTATGGGATCTCTCTCCAGCCTAGTCCCTCACGTTAACTTGCTTTTTTTTATAAATCATGGAACTTATACATGTTATACATACAGTAGATCTAGAACACTGAATTGTAATAATGTCTGAATTTTTAAAGTAAGGTTGCTTTTCTGAAAATACAATAAAATATTCTTCCAGTTAAGTTTTTTTTAATTTAAAAGTTCATTTACAAATGAGAATTAGTTGGCCTCATTTTGCACTTAAACACCTGTATGCATGCATACACACACAGTCTGCTTGCACGCTTGCTCTCTATCTGTCTGTCCTTCTCTCAACAGAAAACCAAAAAGGAAAACCCTGTATGCTTTCATGGGATATTCTGGGTTGAATGGTTGAGCCTAGAGAGTGTCCCATTGCAACATTTGACTAAAGATACCACACAGATGTACTTAACATACATGATCCGAATCCCCAGGATAATTGTGTGTTGATGTTCATGGAGTTAATGGTCAAATCTGTTGTAGAAAAAGTTTTAATCAATGACAAATTAACTTCTTGAGACAGAGGAGACTTTTAAATTTATCACTTGAAAGTCCACTGTTAATCTAAATTTTTCCTACTGACCTTGCTAGATTTGCTGAACTTTAAGATTTAATCAAGGAAACAGATCAATATTTAAGGAACATGTGAAATTGCTATCACTGAAGGTTTGTGGAAGGTAGATATTCATCTATTAGAGCTAAATTAGGAATTATGAGTGTGGTCTCAGTAAGTGTTAGGGGAACAGTGTTAAGTATGCTCTTTCCAACTATAATTTGATAAAATGCCAAATTGACTTTTAAAAATATAAATTAAAACTGTGGAAGGTATTATAGAACAAAGTACTGTTCACACAGAATATATAAACTGAGTACATCTCAAACAATTTCTTTCCTGGAAAAGAAGATACACTGTTGTAGCTCTCCTAAATGGTACAGCGGTCATTATTTCCTCTTTCCACTGCCAAGATCTGCATGTGAAAAGAAAGGTTTTTCATGGAAACTGGAGACTGGAGAGTATGCACGAGGCACCCTAAACCTACTCCACTCTGTCAAAGGCAGCCTCATAGCACAATTCTTCTAATAGATAAGGATTAACAGTATTATACATCGTGATTATAGCTGATGGATCTTAAAGAACAGCAACATTCATACTCATCAGTCAGTGGCTGGAACAAGTAATTCATCCCCCTTATCATTTGAGCCAACTCCAGACATTGCAAATGAATGTGGGCAGTCAGCAGGAACAATCTATTGATATCCCACTGCTATTACAACTTACATCTCGGGGAACAGATGTTATAAATCATAACGCTTCCATTTCAGAGACAACCAAGATGACATCGAAATTTAAAGATATACTGTGTATTACCCCAAGATAATACTTTTTCTTTTTCCTCTCCTCTCCTCTCCTCTCCTCTCCTCTCCTCTCCTCTCCTCTCCTCTCCTCTCCTCTCCTCTCCTCTCCTCTCCTCTCCTCTCCTCTCCTCTCCTCTCCTCTCCTCTCCTCTCCTCTCCTCTCCTCTCCTCTCCTCTCCTCTCCAGAATTTTACAAAGCTTCTCTATGGAAAAAAAGGATGAAAGCTTATATATGGTCTGCTGTTATTCTGTTCATCCACACTGCCTTTCCTCCGTACTTCAAGAGGGTTATAAATATCAGAGTACCACATGTTTTTAAAAGCTAAAAGAAAATTTCAAAATATAATCTATGATTACAATATTGCGGCTTATGTAAAAATTTGAAAACAAACCCACCCAAAGTAATTTCTTACCTTATATCTGAAGCAAAAGATCTCTGAGATGACACCTTGAAATTTTTAGAAATAATCCATGAAGAATTTCCAATAGCTTTTTGTAAGTCTTAGTAAATCACACACTGTTCTCATGGCTGATTTGTGTCTAAAATGTTTTGGGTTTCCTTCTAGTTTACTGGCTTCAAGAAAAACGTAAATAATAAGCTGACATGAATTGTTCTAGAGATGTGTTTATCTGATTGTACCTTTTGCTTTTCCATTAGACCCCCTCCGTAAAATGATTCCTCTTTACCTTAAGAGTTAGTACTGTGGGTTTTGTCTCAATAAGTCTTTTGGTTTAGCCTCCATGTCAAATGTGTGGCAGATTAATGGACAACTGTCATATGCATGAGTTAAAATAGGAGAAATGTCACTCTTTGAAAAACAAGTAACAATTTAAATAGTTAGTCATGCAGGGAAACTACCATGCCAGAATGCTGCTGGGGACAGTGTTCATCTTGCCCAGGTTTTCCATACTCCTGATGGAAAGAAAAGTGGAGGTTTTGCTGTTTTTGAGGAGAACTTGGCAAGGAGGTGGGTACAGCCAGGGAAGGCGGCTAGTGGTAAAGTGTGGAGGGAGTATTGTTACCTGAAAGCACAAGGGTGAAATTATAGGCTGGTTTCTGTAGAGTGAGATATGAATAAACTTCAGGTTGGGTGAAGGAGTGTGAGAATGTGTTCCTAATTTGGATGAGTGATGCTTAGGTGGAGGTGAGTTAGATAGGTTGCAGACTTGGGAGGGAGCGAATTTCAAGTATTGTATCTAGAGAGGGACTCTGTGCATGACTCCAAGTAAAAAGGATTTTGGATGGTTTCTGTTCCAGGCAGGGATTGCTGCCTGCTTCAGTCCCTCTGCTCAGGACTTCTTATCCTCATATTTCCCTGCTTAGCTGTCCTGTCATATCTTGTTGTCGTCTAAAATATTGCATCTGTAGCAGCAATGCTTGACAGGAAGGAGGCAGCTATATCTAACCTTCTCTGTACACAGTTTATCACAGTGCTACTCATGCTGGATCTTTTCTTTCCAAGCATCCCATTTTCTTTCTTTGCAGGACCTTGTGTTGCTGCTATACCAGAGTAAAGCAAGTTGTGGAAAGGGACAATAAGGCAGGCAAAGGTCTAGTATTAACCTCATTAGGTTTCTACCACGTGGTCAGTTCCAGCGTGGCAACAAATATTTGAAGAAACTGAAGTACATATAAATATTAGATAATTAAGTAACGATTTAGATCCACAAAGTCAGCAGTGTTTTCATCATCACAGCATCTCCACTGGCAGCAGAAGGCAGTCATCTTTAATTCATAGATAGAGAATCAAAACAGAGAAAACAAGGATGACCAAGATGGGAAGCAGATGGATGTCCCAAGGACAGCGTGTAGGTTACCAACCCATATTTGGTGTGAATGGTTGTGAGAAGATTATCTTATTTTGCTAATGTTGGATTGGACAGCCTTGGCCGACTGATGCACTTTGGGACTGTTGGTTGGGGATTTGTTTGTTTGTGGTTTTTGTTTGTTTCCTTGAAGTGTTTTTTACTACATTACATTAAAAGAATAACCCCAGCATCCAAAGAAACAGTCTGTTACCTTACCAAAAAAGTGTGGTGGTACTTTTCTGTGGGAGCTTGACTGATATGAATTTGGTTGTTAACAACTGCAATCTTTTAGGCATACAAGTGGTATGAACTTGGTTACCAAAGAGGTCACTTTGCATCAGTTTGGCAGCGCTCCCTCTACAATGTCAAGGGACTGAAAGCTCAGCCTTGGTGGACAGCAAGGGAAACTGGTTATACAGAACTGGTGAAGGTAAGGCAGTTTGTTTCTGTACGCTTTGATTTTTTTCTTTTTCTTTTAATATCAACTACAAGGTATTAAGCAAAGAAAACGCTAATTTGTAGGGTAAGTACCAGACACCAATCTTGGACTGAGCATAAGGTTTGACTAAGATACTATAAAATGGGCTCAGGCATTTTCAAAATTGAGAATGGGGACAGGATGGCCTAAATGATTAAAAAATATAAAGTTATTATGGTAGACAACTGTAATGTCTCAAGCGCAAAACAACAGCAAACTTGGTAATGTCTGGGACACCCATTGTGAATTTTTAACCAGTCAGGAAAGGCTGTGTCTTTCATCCCTTGTGTAATATTCGGTGACTTCTTTGGAAGCTTTTAATTGCGTAAGAGAAACATCTGTAGATTCCCAGTGATGGATTTAACAAAAGGCAACAACACTGAATTTAGGTTCTTTAAATTTCTTTTCTCTATTTAATGTAAGACAAGTAGTCTGATTACTATTCATAATAATTTAATAGTTTGTGTTTCCAAATTTGCATAATTGTATTATTTTATTTTCATTTTAGCAATTTTAATAAGAGTAAAAAATAAAAAAGCGGGAAAGAACCCTTTTTTTCCCCTTTATGTTTTAATTATTTGTATGTGAATTAGCAAGATTATTCTGCACAAATAATTTAAAAACATACATGTTAATTTGCAAGAGACAAGTTCCTTCAGAGTAGTTGTTTCTTTATACTTAGTTACATAACATGTTAAAAAACCTACTATGAAAGTATGATTTTATTTATTCTTTTTTTTAAAGAAGGAAATTTTAAAAGGAAGATGGCTATTTATTTTGGTTTTGATGGAAGCATAAATAAGTCTAAGAAAAAAAAAAGTGTGATAGTCACACAAAAAACCAATTAGCTTTATGAACTAGCATTTGGGAAGATCTGAAATGTGCACGTATTGAACTCATTCTTGAGGTATGTGTGGAAATAGATACTTCCTGCCATAAACCAGATAGAGAAACTGGGAACTTCTTGTCATACTTTTGCCAAACAAAAAGGAAATAATATATATTATTTTATTGATGTTTTAGAGCTATCTGCGGTGATGTTTTACAGTCTGAATTCTCAGGGAGTAGAAAATATAAACCTTTAGATTAGGAAAGGTGTGTCGAATGATTTATGTAGAAATATTCTACTAATGTTTCTGATGAATAGTATTTCAGGCCTTTGGATCTGGAGATTCAAGAAACTAACTTTCTTGTTTGAGCTCAGCTAAAAGGAAAGCTTACTCTTATGTTTGAAACCCTTGGGACAATTAACTTTCCTTGGCCAGTCTTACTGAGTCATTGCATCATTCTCTGGTACCTTTTGCAGAACCTCAGTATAGCATTATTCCTCTATTCTGGTACTCATTTAAAAATAATAAAAGAGGTGCAATGCGATCTCAGGGACTTTTCATCGGTCTGAAATGAACACATAGGTAATGACCAAGGGAACTTTGTCCTTTCCTCATGTTGTGTCCTTCGACTTTTCGATAGGACCCAGAGGATGCTCTGCCAATAATGTTGCACAGTGAATAGCTGATTGATTAAACTAGATCTTGTATTGTCAGTTTTCTCTGATGGCTTAGATTTTATTAATTAAAAGTTCCAAGTGCAGAAAAAAAAAAGCACAGAAAAAGAGTGAAAGTACTAGCCACAGCACATGTCCATAACGTTTTCTGTAGAGTGACAGCTAGGGCATAGTGGCTTATCTTATGATAGCTAAACATTCATATTTAATGGAGAAATTAAATTGAAATGTGCATTTAAAGTGTAGCTGGATGCTTCAAGTGGAGCCTTGTGTTGAAAAGAGCAGAGGTGGTGCATACAAGTGCTAATGTTTAAGCAGTGTGAGTGATCAAATGGGTGCAAGGAATCTATCTCGAAAGGTTTAAAATCCAGCCTCTTACCCGGAGGTCGTCAACATTCCCCGGTGGAGAACCAGTAACTGATTGTGAATACCCTCCTACTCTGTTTCAGTAATAAATTGAAATAGATTAAAGTCTTCACCATGGCTTTATTTTATAGTCCAGTGGATTAAAATGGATGTGTGGTCAGTAGTTATGCCTCACATGAGTAGTAACCTCTTAATCTCTGCCTGTTTCATTTATGACCATGCATTCAAAGGGTTTAACAGTACAGGGTAGGGATTCTTTCAGTATAATAGTCACACATAAAAATAAACTGATATTAAGAAATCCCTATTTAAATATAGTAATGTCTTTGCCAGTAAAATCTACACTATGGCCAGATGTAAAACAACTGTAAACTTCCACTGCTGGTAGGAACTGTATTTAAAAAGCCATATGGAGGTTTATGGGAATAGGCTGCTGGGAAAAATGACATATGCTCCTAATGCTGGTCGCTACCTGATTCTTTACTTGGAATTCAGGATATTGCACCAGTACAATATGAATTATTTGCTATAACCTGAGGCTTGAATCCCTACATATCATGGAGCATAAGCATATTTAACACTTCTTTAGATACCAGCTCTTGGATCAAGAACTGTGGGTCCAAATCCTGGACTTAGTAATTGTATTTTAATGATGGTTTGCATTCTTACCATTCAAGGTATGCCCAAGAGTCTGTAAAATCAGGGAGGTCGAGCCTGAGCTGTGTTTGAATTCCCCACTTCATTTCTACCTACGAGTTACCTGTTATTCATAGTAAAGCACTATCAGTGTGTTTTGTAGATGGGGTCCAGGTTTTCAGGAGTACAGAGACGCTGTTGATTTCAGGGCAAATTATATCTAAGCCCATTGAGGAGTTAGTTGAAAATCAGTGATATGTATTCAAATCACTTTTGTATCCAACATGTTGGGGAAGGAGCCTTAAAAGGCAAAGACAAACACCTTTGCAGGACAACTTTCAGCCTGTGGCACTTGTGAGGGATTAGAGGTGACAAAGCAGCCGTTGCCTGCAACTCCTTGGACCACCATGCTTCGTCTTGTCTTCATGGGCGAATGTTCCCCTTACGTCTTTCCAGACAAGGAAGTAGGAGGTGTTTGAGGAAACAGAGAAGCACTTGTAATGTCTTGTAACATGTCTCAGTTTTGTTGATCTGTATCACTTTAAAGTGAGGCCAGCGTAAATGTGATTCTTTTCTTTCTCTTCTCCAACCAGTGCAAAATCAGGTACTCAAGATGGTGTTTCCTTTTGTAGATAAGGTAGCACTGAATCAATGCCAGCACTGTGCCCATATTCATCTCTGATTAGGTGGAAATTTTCAGTCTGTTTTGTACCCTGTGTTTTGGAAAAGTTAGTTTTTCAAAGATCTTCTAAAAACAAACAAACAATTGTCTAGAAGAAGAGATTACTGTAATAACAGAAGCGCAATCCTAATTTTCATAGGTCTTAGCCTACCACAAAATGTTCTAGTGGGAGGAAGTCACTGTAGCATAGACAGCATGTTCTAGCCATGCCTTGCTTTGCTGAGCCTTTTGTAATATATCAATGTACAACCTGTTCTGTGGGATCAGTTTGTGTTTGAACTGAAAAAACTCAAGTGGAAAATGCAACTGTTTAATTTAAATGAGGATGGCTAATAACCATCGGGAGTTTTAAGGCTAAAAATGGGCAATTATATCACCTAGTCTGATCTCTGTTATACAGAATTTTGAGTTTTACACAGCTTTACACATCATGTAAAAAGGTAGTGTGGGAACACACCTTAGCCTATTTTCAGTGTGAAATTGATTGAAAATGTCTTACAGAAACACTTTGTTCAAGAGCACAAAGGAAAAATGAAAACTATTCACCCAAAATAAGGTTTAGTGAGCAAAGTAAGTGGCTGGGAAATGGAAATTACTTTTATCCAGATCCATTGTTACACAATGGGTTTTTCATTTATATTGATATAGCATTAAAATGAATTATTATTCGTCGAATAAAAGGTTTTCTAATCTACCTTATTTTTGCAAATAGAATGTCCTAAGGCAGCAGAGAACAGAAATTTTTATTCTATTTTGTGGTTTTGGGTTGTATGAAGTACAAGGCACGTTACACATTTTTAATGGTTGTGTCCATAAAGCATGACCCAGCATTTCGAGTCGTATTTGATCTTCTTCGATAGCATCAGCATGTGTGAGTGAATCTCTGCAAATCTTTTTGAAGTTATAACTTTCAACTTCAGTGGTGTGTTTATGTTTGTCCTCTTTGAACCGTCATGTTCTGTCAGTGCCTGGATTTCCAGGTAATGCGAGTGGTTTTCTAGCTGCAGGAGTGCTTCCAGGTAATATGTGCAGTGTTTAAGGAGATCAATACACTTCTTAGCTTGTGATACAAAATGATCTGTTAAAGAGCCCTTAGGCTAATCAAAAAGCAAGTCAAAGTGAGACCTAGTCTGCAAAGAGATTATTGAAATTTTATAATCCCAATGTAATTGTAGCTGAGGAATGCTATGAAAGTTGTTTTTCCTCCCTTAATATGTCAGAGGGGAATTGAATATAAAAAAGCCTTGATAATGATGATGAACACTTTTTTAAGTGCTTTTAAATTACAAAAAAAAGGTTAATAATGGAAGAGAAAAATAAAATTGTTGCTGAAACCAAACGCAGTAAGTTCTCAGTGCAGTAACATGGCTCTTACAACAGTCCTTAGAAAAGAACTGGAAGCTCATTCGGGATGAGGGGCTTGCTGTGATGGACAAAAAAAGAAACCTCTTCCTGCCTGAAGATGAGAATCTAAGAGAAAAAGGAGACTGGAGCCAGTTTACCTTATGGCAACAAGGTAAAACATTTTGTATTCCTTCTCTTTCCCAATTTCAACTTCTCAGATTACTATAGCGTAATAAAGAGTAGCAACACATTTTTTTTCAGAACTGTTTTTGTAATCCCTGAATCTGCAGAAGAAGGGAACGAATAAAATAGTGTCTGGCACCCCTGTGACAGTGAACAAGAGTTCTTCATTCTAAACCATGTTGTCCCCTAGCACTTCTAACAATCCCTTGAGGGCAATACTGCTCTTCTGGCATGGCTGCCAACCTTTTGCATGGTAATGCATAGTACAGATCAACCTGAGGGAAGATGGGAATGTCAGAGCAGGCACATCCTCAATATTGTGTTGTCAGCTGGGTGATATCTGTCATTCAGAAATGGTATGAGCAAAAGAATATGACTTTAATAAGCCTGCTTCCCTGTCCCTGAGCTGTGCAGTGGGAGGCCCAGCTGTTGGAATGGCCTTAAATTCTTACAAGACTTCGCATATGGGAAAGCATTGTAAAATAAAATATTAAAAGCAATTTATATCAAAACATAATCTGGTGTTGAAATGGGATGATGTTGGTGGCATTTCAATCTGTTTTTTCTATGCAGCCTCATTAATTATTATACTTTTAGAATCACATTTTAAAACTGGTACGAAGACTTGCCTTCACATATAATTTAGAAGTAAAGTTGTGCAGGCTGCTCTGATGTTACAATGTGTAAGTACTTCTGTTTCACAACCTGTAAGATGGGAATAATAATATTTACCTATCCTTCAGTGTCCGCTCTTTGACAGCTTTGTTGTTCTTCTGCAATGCAGAAAACAAGGAAATGTTCGTTCGTTGCTCTTACCGGTGCTCTATGCATTTTCACCAGGAAGAAAAAATGAGAATGCTTGTAAAAGTGTTCCGAAAACATGCGCTTTATTGGAAAGATTCCCAGAAGCTACTGGCTGCAGAAGAGGGCAGGTACTTGTCAAGCTACTTTTTTGCAAAGTCTCAATAGTGGCAGCAGGTGATTTTGAGGAATGTGGATAGAGGGATGCATGACCTTGGTGTATTTGATGATGCCTCAAGCACACAATAAAGTTAACACTAAAAATATGCCAAATTTTAGCACTCAGCAAATACAAGGTAAAATACATTAGCTGAAGCCTTTCTATGGTATCTTTAGTTTAAGCCATTTTGCCTTGTGTTCACTGGGAGCTCGTAGTAGGTGATAAATTACTTGCCATGGGTCAACCAATAAGTAATAATTTACTAAGCCTCAGCCCTAGGTGACCTGGTCTGAGTCACAGCTAACCCTGAGTTCATCAGGAGGATGGATTAGGTCCTTTCTAACCTGACTTCTCCTGTAATTACTCTTGTCTGAAGTTAACTTGACAAGACTACTTCAGTGAGCTCACTGTGATAAACTTCACGCATCTACCCCAGCATGACTGCATTAGACAGGAGGCGAATCACCTCATGGAAGCCAAACAACAGTATTGCTGTCACATGCTTCATTCTTACAGGTTAAGGAAAGAAATTTTGCATCCATCAGCTGTGGCCTTGGGTGCCAACAAAGTTTGTTTCAAGTGTCTGGTCTATACTGACTACTCAGCTACAAATTAGCCTCATTAAATCAGGCAGTAGACTTATATGCTATGGATCAATACATGCGCAGCTGAATGAATGGCCCAGCACAGAAATCATGTCATTCTGTAGCACAGAATTTTTCATTATTCTTTTTAAGTTTAAAGTTATTATATTTTATCTGTAATGACTACATGAGAATAACCTTCGTGTTACAAAATTCAGGATGCAAAAGTTGGAAAACACAGTGCTAGCATAATCCTAAATCAGAGCCTTGAGCGTAGGTGTTCAGCTTTTTCAAAAGACTCTTGCTTTGGAAGTGCAGAAGCACACTAGATGGCTACTGTTACGGGAATGAACAAAGCTATTGCTTCATTGATTTGTTGCAAAAGCTGGTTGTACTGAATATAACTGATGAGAAAGGTAAAGAAAACTGCTTTCTGTGGCGTCCACAGTCAAAACAGATCTGTCCCAGAGAGCAAGTTTTCTTTAAGAGCTACAGTTTTGTTTGTCATTTTTTGGCACCCCACATGTTATCACCAGCACGTTGTATGCAGAAGCATTTGGTATTCATAGCTAGAGCTATAGTCATGTGTTTTGAACTTGTAAAATGTAAAATAGTGTGAAAAATGGTACTACAGAAACCTAAGTCTTACGTCCGGTATTAGGGGATACCTAGGACAATTTTGGTCTTATGCTAGCCATGCCTCAGATTCTCACTGGTAAATTAAATTTAAAATGTCACCTAATCTCTATTCATATATTGAAGCACTTGGAAGCAATGGAAACAAACGTAATCAGGAAATTTGGAATTCTGTGGTAGATAGACCCTTTAGATGCTTTGGGCATCTTGTGTATTGACAAAGATAAAAAGAAATGTAAAGTAATTCACAACCTTCTCAGTGTGGCTGAGAGACTGTATATAACAATAGCAAGTGATTGTATTGCTAAAAATCATATCTTTCTTCTTAAAAATAACAGTAAACTAAAAGCAGCACAGCAGGTTTAATTTTGGCCATTTCTCAACTCTTTGGCATTTGACTTTACAGCCATAGTTCAACTCATGAAGTTCAACTCATGTAGTTCATGAATCTTTATATAGTACTTGAGTACAGCACATACATATAATTCACAGACACATCTAGACTGATTTGTGTGGGCAGATAAAATACACTACAGTAATCATTCTGCAGTGCTGGTATATTAGCATTAAAGAAGTTGTCTCTCTGGGATATTAGTAACTATCCTGCACAGCCAGTTATTTGCATTGCATTCGGGTCTGACAGGGCCATCAAGTTAACACATCTCAGTGTCTCAGAGGTCGTGGGCTGGAGCATCTGTGTTCACCATGGCCACTGGAACTTATCACTTGCTGTCTTAAGAACCTGCTGGTAAGCTGACACCTCAGATGGTGGGAACGGCTAAGGCATTAGGTACAGACTGTCTTCTGCTGATTTTGTTACAGTTGGAGAGCAAGTTAACACCTTAAACCCTAAGATTTATCAAAGTTACCCTATCCTAGACAGATGTGCCTATTCTCAGTTGAAAAGACGCTTCTCACCACTGTCATGCGTTATTCACACTTTCTGTTCATTGAGTTGTTGTAGAATCACAGAAAGGTTGAGCTGGGAAGGGGTGTCTAGAGATGACCTAGTCTGACCCATTGCTCAAAGCAGGTTGAGCTACAGCAGGTTGCTCAGAACTGTGTCCAGTCAAGTTTTGAATACCTCTAAGAACCAACACTCTACAGCCTCTCTGGGCAACCTGTTCCAGTGTACAGTAAAAAAGTGCTTTATGTTTAAATAGAGTTTCCTGTATTTCAATCTGTGTCCATTGCCTCTTTGCCTTTCACTGGATACCACTGGGAAGAGCCCGCCTCTGTCTTCTTCACTCCTCCCATCAGGTATTTATATACATCGATAAGATCCCCTTGTATGTCAGATGCTCCAATTCCTTAATCACCTTTATAGCCCTTCACTAGACTTTCTCCACTATGTCCATGTCTCTCTCATAGTAGGTAGTACAGAACTGGACCCAGCACTTGAAATGTCTCACCAGCTCTGAGTAGACGGGAAGGATAACCTCCTTCAACCTCCTGCCAAAGCTCTCCCTAATGCAGCCCTGGAGGCTGTTGGTCGTCTTTGCTCCAGGGGCACATTGCTGGCTCATGTTCAAATTGTTGTCTATGAGGACCCTACAGTCTTTTTCTTGGAAGTTGCTTTCCAGGCAGTTGTCCACCAGCTTGTATTGGTACATGGGCTTACTCCTTCCCAGTGCAGTACTTTACACTTCTCTTTGTTGAACATCATAAGATTCCTGTTTGCTCCTCTCTCCAGCCTGCCAAGGTCACTGTGAATGGCAGAAAAAAAAAAAAAAAAAAAAAAAAAAACGGAAAGAAAAAAAAAAGTGTATTGGCCACTCCTCTCCAATTTTCAATCCACTGCAAACTTGCTGAGGGGGAGGCACTCTATCCCATCATCTGAGTCATTTGTGAAGCAATTAAACAGTGACCCAGTACTGAGCCCTGGGGTACACCTCTGATGATCCTGGCTGAACTGCCAGGTTTCAATCCACCTCACTGTCAGCCTACCTTGTTTCTATTTCATCAGTTTGTCAATGAGGATGTTTATGGCAGACAGTGTTGAAAGTCTTACTGAAGTTGAGATAAACAATACTCACTAATCTCCCCTCATCTCACCATAGAAAGCTGGTAAAGTACAATTTCCCCTTCATGAATCCATGCTGACTGCTCCCAGTCACCTTCTTTTCCTTCACGTGTTTGGAAATGGTTTCTAGGATTAGTTGTTCCATCACCCTCCAGGGATCATGGTGAGGCTGACTAGCTTGTAGTCCCTCAGATCCTCCCCCTTCCCCTTCTTGAAGATAGGAACAACACTTGCTTTCTACCAGTCCACAATAACTTCTGCTGCTTGCCATGACCTTTCAAAGATTATTGAGTGTGGATTCACAAGACCATCCAACTTCATTAGCACTCATGGGTGGATCCCATCAGGGCCCATGGACCAGTTTGTTGAGTTTTTTTAGATGTTCCCTAACCTGATCCTTCTCCACTGAAGGTAAGTTTTCTTTGCTCCAGTCTTTTTCCACTGGTCTCAGATGCCTGGAATTCCTGAAGGTCAGTCATACTAATAAAGATTGCGGCAAAGAAAGTCTGTAGTGTTTCAGCCTTTTCCATGCCCGTTGTCATCAGATCTCCTGCGGCGTTTAGCAGCAGGTCCATGTTTTCCCTTGATTTCCTTTTACTGCTGTTCTATTTGTAGAAACCTTTCTTGTTGCCCTTCACTTCCACCTCCAGATTCAACACCAGGAGTGCTTTGACTTTCCTAACTTCATCCCTGCATGCTCAGAGACTGTCTCTGGAGTCTTCCTGGGTGACCTGGTGCTGCTTCCACCTCTTGTATGCTTCCTTTTTGTGTTTCAGCTTTGTCCAGGTCGCCATGCTTCCTGCACGTGGGGTTGAACCATTCTTGAGCCTGGATGAGGTGATACTTAAAAGTCAGCCAGCTGTCCTAGACCCCTTTTGTCACCAGCAGTGTATCTCATGGAATTTTTCCCAACAGATCCATGAATAAACCCAAGTGTGCTCACCTGAAGCTGTGGGTAGTAATCCTGCTTTTTGCCTTTCTCCCACGATCCTGAACTCCACCATCTCATGGTTGCTCCAGCTAAGGCTGACAGTGACCTTCACAGCCATGTTGTCATCTGAGAGAGACCGATCGGTCTGGCTAACACAGGCCTTGTGTCTCCTGTGGTTTGTCCATTTAAATGACGAGTGTCTGTAAGTCTTCCTATAGGAAAGAAGGTATTTTTCTTGTTGTAGATAGGAGATAAGAATTTTCAAGTTGAAATATGAATACTGGTTATTTTAAGCAAAATGAGAAATATGCACTTCTACACACACATAACACAGCTCCCTACACAACTTGATTTTTTGTAGTATTGAATGCATTTAGGATGTGAAAATGTGTAAATGTTGCTGAGATTCTAACAAAAGGTGCCATTGCACTTTTGGCCCACCATCAAGGATGAGACGTAATGAAGCCCTGAACTCCCAGCAGTGTGTTTGTGAAGCTGAACGTGTTGAAGGCCCTGCCTTTCTCTTCTTGCAGGTCAAATACTCTATCATGCACCCGGGTACTCATGTCTGGCCCCACACAGGGCCCACCAATTGTCGGCTAAGGATGCATTTGGGCTTGGTGATACCTAAGGAAGGCTGCAGAATTCGGTGTGCCCAAGAAAACAGGTACAGTTGAGTTTTGGTTGTGTTTGGTTTTTTGTTTTTCCCACCTTCCTCAAGGCTGAAAAAGAGGTGAGACTGTGTGTAATTAAAAAAAATGGGGTGTTTTACTGATCAGGAGGTGTAATATATTTTGTTAAACAGGTGATTTGCACCCTAACTCTTGGTACAAATGTATAAATATCAGTTTGTAAACAATGCCGGAAGAATCTTTGGAGACAAAGCTGCTCTTCTTTGTTATGGTATGGAAATAACAGTGGGTTTAGTCCACAGAGTTTGTGTTTATTTCTACAATGCCAGTCTAATACAGTTGCCAGCAGAGTTCCTCTATTTGCTTTGTTTTTGAAGGGACTTAGAATTCACTGCTCATTCAGCAAAAGCTGAGACTAAGCTGTACCTCTGTTTTCACCACTGTGACGCCTCCTTCCTAGCTGGTAGTATTTGTTATAATTCAATTAAAAATATTCCAGTTGAAGTTGATTTCAAGATGAAGACATCTATGAAGTGTTTGACCCAATGAGTTACGCAGGTGGCAAATTTCTTTAGAGTGCACTCTAAGTAAGAATTCTTGTCCTTTAGGGAAAAATTATGATGAAGATCAGTTTTGTCTCTGCTTGATGCAAAAACCAAAATAAAATGCAATAGCTTATGTATTTACGGTCAGGGCATATACTCCTTTGGGAAATATGAGAAAATGTGATAAGTTTTTGCATTATATTATTACACACAACAGAAAATGTAGTATTAACTATATTGCTTTTTGCTTACAGACAATTTTCTGAGACTTATGTGAAATCTTAATGATACTTAATGTCTATATGTATATTTTTGGAAGATTCTGTGTCTTGTCAGCAGCATCTGAGTGCAACAAGTGTTAATTTTCAATTCATCTCATGGTAGTAATGTACAGGTATCTTTGATGTTGAGAAATGAAATGCCACTCCTGTCTGTATGACTACAATATGTAGCAAAGATTTTTTTTCATGACATTTGAAAACAACTATAACAACAACAGTTTAGAATTTTGAGGACAGAAGTATCCAACTCTTAATAACCGAAAACATTGTTACTATAGACTCCTGCCAACATATATCTTATTTAATAATCTGTCACAGTCAGTGTTGCAATCTACGCTACCTACATCTAGGTAGTGATAGACATTTGCTTCCAGCATTCAATCTAATATCCAAAATAAGTTGGATGGAGGGAGAGGTAGCTAACAGGCTTAGGGGACTAACACAGAGACAGGGAGTCTTTTCACTTTAGGACATTATTGTGAATTCAGATTGGTGGTGACCTAATGGCATTACCATTAGGTGACTGTTTAGTAGCTTGTGTGAACTGAGTGATGGTTTTGTTCTGCTGCTAAGAGAGCAGGTGTCCACAGCTCACCACCCATCATTATGGCTGGCACCCTTCTTTGTCTTCACCCAAGGAGAAGGGATAGTCCTGTGAAAAATGAACTTAAATACCACCTTGGTAGCAACACTCCCTCAAAGTCAAGAGTGGAGACAGAGAACTAGAGTGTCCAGGCTCCTGAACCTGGCTCAGCCATATGCATCAGACTCTCTCATTTGAAATGTAAAACATTCAAGACCTGACTGCAGCCTGTGCTGGTGTGTTAACTGTAGTTGCTTTTGGCAAGAGCTATGCATTCAGGATCAGAGACAGAGGGGTTTTTTTTACAACCCTTCTCCCATGAAAGAGGAGGTGGATGAACTAATATGGAAGGGAATGGTGCCAGGAGGAAATGCTACCTTGGGCACTTTCTGTTCCTCCCCTCCTGGTGGTCCAGAGCAGTGATAAACTGGTAGTTTCAAACAGGAGAGCTGGCTCAAACGTGAAGTTTAGTGTAGGTCAGGCCTCTTCTGACCTCCTGTCCCACTGAGTGTATGAGATGGAGAACAGAAACAATGAGAATTTTGTGTTCGGTTACCTCTGTGCCACCCAATGTTGGTGTTTAGAGGGGCAATGTTACAACGCAACTCATCCTCTGATAGACAACTCAGCTCTGTTTAGTACTGTATTTTACTCCTTCACTTGCAGCTTCATTGTTACTCTGTACAGCTCTGGTAATTTTAGGTTGTTGGGCTATTTTGAAGTACCAGCTCTGTAAAGTGTAGGGTACAATGCACAAAAATGGTAGGTAAATAATTCCTAGTTATCAAAATCAAACATCTCTGTCAGACAACGTAACCAGGTTTTGAAATGAAGGTGCAGAATTACAGCCTTCTGCAGAAGCCAGTCCCAGATCTCACCTGTAACAGGTGACTCTAGAGCCACGCAGGTGATACAGAAATTACTCCAAAGTGGCTCAGCACCAGAGCAGAATAATATCATCCCTGTGGTCCCACTGTGAAGTGTTTCTCACACCACAGAAGCCTCCTAGAAAATATTTATTTGCATGCCAATGTTGGGGTTTGTAATCTGTTCAAAAGGGGCTAATAGCTCTGTCAACTTTATGACTTTTTCTTTGTTGTGCAAAACAGCCCAACCTATTATGATGCAAACGATAGACCCCAGGTTTTAACCTCTGAAGCTACTTCATCTGGATGTTTGGAGTTTTTATTGTCCTCAACTGAGCTGCACTTTCAGGCTATTTAGTGCAGGATTTTTCAGGCTTGGTGTAATCAAAAAAAAAAAAAAGCCAACTGTCCAAACAACAGAAAAAAACATCAAAACAAAATATCCCTAAACAAACAAAAACAAATCCTGCAAATATCCTCAAAACAACAACAAAGAAAACACACTCCCCAAAAAACCCTCAAAGTCGGCTTTGTTTTTTTACCACATTGTAACATCGCAAGTGATTGACTCCCATTGACTTGAATAATACCAATTTAGTGCGGTAGCAGAGACTCAGGGTCTGTATGACATAAAACATTTTTGTATCAGATAACTGATGTGGTAGCAGAAAAAAACACATGATCAGAGCTGAAACCTGCAAAAGGTTCATTATCTGGGCCTTCAAGGCTGATGTCTGTGTGCAAGCCAGTGTGCATTTTTTACTATGTTATGCTTTCTGGTTTATCTACTCTCCCTTAAAATAGGTTTAGATGATCATTTCAGTTAAAATGATCCCATTTCAATTTCCATTTCTCTTCAGAACACTGCAGCACAACCCCATAAATTTTGATGGTTAATTTTTGCTTTTGTTCAATCGAAAATGTAAATAACAAGATGACTTGAGAGTCTAAATCTCATTCTCACCCTGCTTTCAAAAAAAAAAAAAAAATTGTTTTCTCTGTGAATGAACACAATTGAATGAGCTAAGCAATGCATTTCCATCTTTGATGGCAAGAGCTTTGTTTCTTTATCATCACTACTATCCACAGTTCCTAATTCCCTTTAAGGGCACCCATCCTCATGGACTGCCTCAGCTCCTAAGGGATCTTGTTAAAAAACTTGATTATGTGGTCATTGTAGAGGGGCTTTAGGAGGTAGCACTTTGACGAATATTGTCTTGACTGACTGGTATTCATCCAGTCTCACCTGAAGGGTTATAATCAGGCCCATGCTTTTTTCCTGCTGCAATGCAAAATAAGTTTGCTTTGCTCATGCCATTGCCTGACTTTACAACAGACAAACCATGTAACACATCATCAGCTGCTTTGTCTAAATGTGGTAGGTGAGACTGAGATCTGAAGGGCAGTGACAAATGACTGGCACAGTTACTTTTTGACAAGTTGTGACACTATCACTAATGGTCACCAATCAGTAGCTAACTTTTTGCAGTATCAGAACTACATTTAACTAGGCGTTAAGCCTCAATTTGAAATTATGAACCCAGATCTCAGCAGGCTGGAGAAGTGTGCCTGCTGAAACTTCAAGAAGTTCAAGAAAGCAAATGCGAAACCCTTGCAGCTGATAACAGATTAACACCTTGCAACAGTACAGACTGGGTGATGAAAGCAGCTTTGAAGAAAAGGACTTAAAGGGTCCTGGGCAACAAGTTCAACATGAGTCATCATGTGCTCTTGTCTTGAAGGCTGAGTGCCTGCTGGACTGTGTTACTAAGTGTGTAGGAAGCAGTTTGAGGAGAGCAATTTTTTCCCTCTCTTCTGCACTCAAGACACGGCCTCTGGAGTTCTGTGTCCAGTTTAGGGCTCTTTAGTGTGTATATATATATATATATATAAAATAATTGATAAACTAGAGGAACTTCAGTGGAGGATGAAAAAGATGATTAGGAGACTGGAGCATGAGACACACAAGGAGACACTCAGAGTGTTGTTCTGGAGTCTGAAAAAGAGATGGCTAAAGGGAAGCCCAGTTACTGTTTTCACCTACTAATGGGTGACTGTGCGGAAGACAGAGCCAGACTCTTTTCAGAGGTGTGCAGTTATAGAATGAGAGGTAATGGACACAAGTGACATTGAAAGAAATTCCCTCTAGATAGAAGGAAATTTTCACAATGAAGTTGATGAAACACAGGAAGAAATGGTGGAATGCCTGTGGTTGTAGATACTAAAAAATCTACTGGTTGAGAACCTGAGATATCTCATCTAACCTCAAAGCTGGATCTAACTTTGCAGTAAGTCCTGCTCTGAGCAGGGGCTTGGAGCAGAGGCCCTTCCAAGGTTTCTTCTGATCTAAATTATCCTGTGATTCTATACGTCATAAAATTGACGGCAACACTGATTCTTCCAACAGCTGATATGTCCCTTCTACGTTGCCTCTTGCCATGGCTTTTAAATATGGTAATTTTATTAATTTTTCAAGTGATGCTCATGCGCAAAGCCAAGCCACTTTGAATAAATTGTGAGCATCCCTTTTTGTGCCTAACAAAGGTACAAATCTTGAAAAAATACAACTGTTAAAATTTGACTCTTCCACGCCATAATGAATACTCAGGGCTTATGTCTGTTCAGTGATCTTCTCTGCCTAAGAAGCGCTTGGCAAGCAGAAGGGCTTTAAGTTATGTGGTCTCATCCTTTCAGTTCAGCTTTAACAGTATAGTTAACCCAGTGCACCCTATGGCATTGTAACCTCTCTGTGAAGAAAAATCTTTAGACTCTGTGCTTTGCATGGATTTATGGACAAGACTGTTAATATCTCCGACATTTTGGGCATGATCAGGGCCTAATTCTGTCATTCTGATCTTTAGAAAAAGCAGATTAATTTAATGTAATTTGTTTTCAAACTATATGACCATATTACTGGTCATTCCCTCCGTGTCCATCACTCATTATATATGTACCTGATTAGAAAAGGAGAAAAGTTGATTATTGCACTAGTATTATACCTATTCCCTGCTTACTGGACTCAACTTAAAAGTATATAAATAACAAATTATGAATGTCTGAATGTGTATGTGGGCATAACTGTGTAGAGTGAGGGGAAACAATCCCTCAGCAATATGAAGGTCCATTAGACTTGTCCTTCTGTAGTTTATTTCACTTAAAACTCTGATACTGCAATCTCTTTATATTAGGTAATAAAATCCTGACTGTGAAATATATACTGTTTAAATCATTCTCGTATGTCAAAGACCATCTTCAGGAATGATCTATAGCTTGCCTTCTCCACAGCACTTCAAGTACTACACTAAAACATGTTCTTTTTTTGTGTTGCAGAACCTGGGAAGAAGGGAAAGTTCTTATTTTTGATGACTCTTTTGAACATGAGGTATGGCAGGATGCTGAAAATTATCGCCTGATATTCATTGTGGATGTGTGGCACCCTGAGTTAACAGCACAACAGAGGCGTACCCTTCCTGCTATTTAAGGGATTCCTTCTGATGTGTGGAGCAGAGGAGCTTTAACCCCTTTGGAGTACGCCAATAGGATTAATTTATCCAGCATACAAAGAATACTACTATTTTAAAGGTTAGAAAAGATAAAGATGACACTCTACAATCACAGAGGACTTGATTTAAAAAAGGAAAATAAGAAGAAAAAGAAAAAAAAAGCACCATGTTTTGTTTCATACTGATACAGCACTGATGTATTGTTTTTTATGGCTGCAAGTTTGAAAATACAAGTCTTGTCAGCCAAAGAGCAAAGAGCAATAGGTCTGGATTTTCAAACTGAGGAATGTGCAGATGTTTTTGCCATGCCTGTATTATGTGTACAAAAACAGTCACCTGCCTGGCCTTGTTCAGGCACAAGATTTGCGTTTCTATATCCAGGAAATGCTTCCTAGGATTTTACCTGGGAAGCAACATGTCAGATGTTTATAAACATCTGCACACAACCAACTTTGAAAATCATTATGCAGTTGTAACATTAGCTGCTTTAGGCATTGAACATGTCCCTATGTTATCACCTGTAGATAATGTGAATGGGTTCTGTGTGTTTTGTACTTTTTTCTACCTGAGTAACTGTATTTTTCTAGCATAATTATGAACAAGCCTTCTTCAGTCAACCACTATTTTTAAAAAAATAGTATGTATGTAACTGCATGTCTAGCTATCAGCAGAAGGAAAACACTATATATGAGCAGATTTCATTTTTGCCAAGTGCGGCCTTTTCTTGCCTTCCTGGAAATGCAAACAGAAACTTGCGTAATCGGCTGCTTAGAGAAGCTTTATTCTTCTAAACCAAAATAGTTCTCTTAGTTAGCAGGCAACCTTCAGTTTGATAATGTGATTCTGGAACATGTTGAGCAAATGTGACATCTCTAGGCTCAGATCTTAAAGTACTTGACAGTTCTTAGGATTATGTGGTGAACTGCTGCTTTTCCTATCATTACAAAAGCTTATGTTGTGATATCCATTTTCTACTCAGCAAGAGTCTGGCGCACCTTCTCCCAGGGGCTTCTTCTGGGCTGTCCCTGGTTGGTCATTCAGCAGAAAAAATATATGAAGAATTTCTTGTCCTTTGGGCAGAAGGACAAGGTCTAACTTGGTTTCCTGCCAAGCTTCAGGTTATTAACTTGTATTAACTTCTGCTGCAAGCATCCTACAGAGTGCTAGAACGATCCCTTAATTGTCGTTAATGGTGTTTTCCTTGTCTCGAAATATATGACATAATGCTGAAGGGGTCTTTTCCCAGTACTGTTTACAGTATGCTCTGTATTTGCCATATCGAATTTATGTATGTGGTAAAAAGGCCAATTTTCAAGAAAGCAAGCTGGTTGGATATTTAAGCAGTCGGCAAGTCTTTTGGCTCTGTACTGTTTAATGGGAGATGGAGGGTGCAGGACCCTTCACTGTCAACTTCTAAGAACGCTAACAGGAAAGAGAGACGGGAGGTTGTGCTGATGGAGATGGGTGTCATAGGATGCTCAGGGCTTGTGAAGAGCTGTGGCATCATCACCAAAGGCTGTGAGAGACAAACACTAAGCAGGGAGACATGGAGGTTCCTTAGTCTCCACATCTTTGTCTGTTCCACACTGAACAGTCATTTGTTTAATGCTCAGTGGTTTTGTACTGCAGAGACCACATCACGGTACCCAAGTGTCATGACCAGAATGCCATGTTTGCTGTAGTAAAATACAGACAGGAGTTTTAATTCCCATAAACTGAATGCTTTTCAGATCTTGTATTTTACTAGGTAATTAAATCTTGTAATGCCATGTAACACATGGGGATTGCACCATACTTTAGTGTAACCAGTTTCTGGAGCTGTGCACTTTAATTTCCTTTTTGACTATTAAACTGCTAAACCCTCTCTGATCAAGAGTCAGTTTTAGACAGCTATGATAATTGGGCTTTAATGTGTTGTCCATATCAAAAACAACACTGGGACCATACACAATATACAAGAAAGTAAGGGTTCTCAGTTAATCATCATGAAAACTGAGATTTATAAGATTCACACTTAAGAAAATATAAAAATACTTTTGGAGATCTTTAGGAGAATCATGTGCAAAACTGGAAAAAAAAGGTACTTGTTATTGTGGGGGCTCATAGTAAAATAGTTGTTTAGTCAGAAGCTATATTTTGCATCTCTGTAAAATGATCAAGCAGTACAAATTATAAGCTATTTTGTAATTCTCTAAAATAAAGACATCGTTTGTAAAGGAGGAATCAAGAACGGTTTAAACAAAAATTTGGTTTAGGAATATTTTTATTAATGTTGCATTTTAGTTTCTATAGCTCAGAGTAAATACTAAAGGATCGATAAAAGCTTTGGAGCTTTCTTTATAAAAATCCATGCCATTCTTCAGATTTTTTCATTTTTCCTTTAAAGTCTCATACTTTATCTTTTCTGATTGCAATTGGCAAACAGATAAAAGTAATCTACCCAAGATGTGTGTATGCCAGAGTAGCGCTGTTTATTAAATTCTGTAGTGACATATTGCCCATTTAAAGTCTTAAGTGCCTTGACTATGACAAGGTGTATTATAAACAGCTCCTGCAACAGTGAATCTACTGAAGTGAATCTACTCAGTGCCTCCCTCTCAAGGAGCTGAGAGCATGTATTTTTGTTAGGTACAGTTATTGGATTAGCAATATACATGGGGAGGATATATATAGCAATCTACTGAAATTATGCAGTGAATAAGTAATATACTATTTTAGGTATTCCTGTTTGCCAGCCGGTACTTCATCTTGAAAAAGCTTTTCAACATTGAAAATGCCAATGGAAGAAGTGAATGGAAATGTTTTTAAATGGAGAACCATTGCAATTTAAGTATTTTTGTCTTTAGATTTATTTACAGAGGGGAATGACAGAGGAGAGCAATATGGTCCCCTGTTTGTAAGGGAGTACATACTCAGCACAATGTTGGAGGTTGATTCCTCCCAGCCTGTAGTTACCTTGCTTGTCTGTATAAAGAGTCTACACTTAAATACAGGCATCATGCAGTTAAATACAAGACATCGTATGTATTTATTAATGTCACAGCTAAAGAAAATAAATAATTCTAATCTTCTGTGAGATTTAATCCTCAAGGACTGTATTTCAGTGATATTTGCACTTCTTGGGCAGAACAAGTCCCACTTGAACGAACAGTGATTGTAACAGGTCATCACAAAGATGCAGTGGAGGTAAGTGTATTAACAGAGAAAAATCGTAAACCAAAGTATTTCTTCATTAATGCTGCAGTATAATAGCCAGTGTCTGCCTCTTTTTGGTTTTGTTTTGTTCTTGTTTTTGTTTTTTTACTTTCTGCTTTAAGCAAGTTCTCTGTGACAAATCCAAATGTCTGTGAGTCATCATGCGTGCAAGGAAGGGAAGGGAGCTGTGTCCCATTACCAGGAGTTGACATCCTGGTTTTCTGTAATAGGTGGTAATGCCAGGGGAGGGGCAATGCAAGAAATCCCAAAGACAAACAGCCTTGGTTGTCTTATTTGTTTAATGTTCCTGTAAGCTTCTGCTGCTTTTTCTGACTCCTTTGTTGCCTTGCTGGGATCATCCACTGCCTTAAAGCCTTGTTCTCTATCATGGAGACCAGGCTTTGTATCAATGAGATGCTGCTGCAGGAGAAGGTTAGTCTGAGTGAGACCGTTCTGTACAAAGACCAGCGGGTAAGACCCCGGTGCGTCGATATGATCTGGATAGGATCTGGCAGAATGTCCTTTCTTTCTACCCTGTGCATCCATAAAATATTGTTGTAGGTAAAAGCAGTATTTTGTTACTCCACCTGTTAGGGCTGACCACGTCCAGCTGAACTATATCATCCCTTCAGTGTACCACTTCTGAATTCAGTGGATGTTCCAGAGGCACGTTAAAAGCTCTTGTGCCCATCGTCATCTCATTTTATATATATGGTTTACACTGCTACCTTTGATATGTTGTTGCCAACTGCTTGTTCTAGTAATTGTCAACGTATGGCAGTTTAACTGAAGACTAAAGGTGTGTACAGTGGTTGTAACAGTTTTAGGAAATAAAGTCACTGCACATGCAATTTGATAACGATTTTTGTTTTATTTCCTTAATTCATTTTCCATTTCCATGAAGGGATGGGACTCTCTTTGCAGCTAGAGCAAATAGAGAAATAACAAACTGATCTTTGGCATTTCAGTTCTTCTATTCTTCCACATTTCCTTCTATCAGAAGCTTGTACTGAATAATTAATTCTAAGTTTTCCTTTTTCATGTGAAACATGGCGCACGTCTGCAATTGGCATACAGTTCTGGCTACACCTTTCACTGACTGCAGGAGGGAAGGGGATAAATGGCTCTGCAGAGCTTTAATTCGCTGTTGTGACCTAAATGAAACAAACTGGATTGAACCATTAATCACTAGTGAATGTGTCCAGTGGGTCTTCCTAGCACCCCTCCGTCACACACGCACACACACACCTAACAGGCTCCAGAGATGCCTGTGGAAAAAAAATACATCATTAAAATTAAGTAATTGCATTTCAAATTGTGTGCATCTGCTGCCCACACAGCTCATTCCGCTTAGCTGACAGTTTTATAAGGGCTTCAAAAGTCAAGAATAATTTTTGCTAGATACTGAAACAAGTGACCCCCTATAAGCAGCATGGATGAGGCAGTCACAGTGTCATGACAAATGGCATTATGCTGGCACTGATTTTTTTTTTTCTCTTTTTTTAATGCAAATTCCTTCTGTAAAACTTGAGCACTAGATGCTGCTATTTCTGCCCTCTGAGCCACATTAAACTACTAATAACAGTGCAAAGTTCAAATTTGAGATGCATTTCTTTAAAACACATTTATCCTTCACTACTACAAAATCAAGCATCCTTACTGGAGGCTTCAGGAAAACTTCTACTGACACACCCTGGTTTCTTTAAACAGAGAATGCAGTCCCATCATTTCCAATATTTTAATGTCATAAGTCAAAAAAAAAAAAAAAAACAAACTAGGAAAGAAATTCTTCGTATATGGACAGACTCCTGTGTCAATAGAAGTCTCTCAGTTTTTGTTCAGAGTTGGCCACACAGACAGATGGCTGGTGACAGTTGTGACTTGGTCAAGAGACATGAAGGACTTGTTTTCAAGCAAAACGCGTGTGTGTGTGTGGTGTGCTCTGTAGGTTTCTGGTACGGTGGAAGTCTGTTTATGTGTGTTGTGTGTGTGGGAGCTCAGTCCAGGGCCAGCAGTGGTTGGGTGTTCTCGCCTTCCCCCTGGTCTTCGTGTTTCAGCGTGCCGGGCTCCACCACGGACTGGGATCTGAAAGCAAGAACACACACATGCTAACAGAGGCTGCTGCAGAGGCACTCACCTTCGTGGAGACTTTTTGCCTCATTTCATGATTTTTCTTTTGTCCATTTTCACCTTTATGTTTTTTTATTTCTTTTCTGTGGAACATGTAAGGAATTTGAGAAGCATTCCTTTGAATATGAACAGGGACGTGACTCACTGCAGATCTCAAATGCTTTCAAAATATTTAGTACTTAGCTACTACCCATAATGCTGATCGACCTCAGCAACTTAAAGGCCTGATCCTGAAATACCATGAAATCTGTTGGTGCTTAATGTCTTCCTAGGCAAAACTGCTTGTGCAACTGCTTCCTGCAAAGCAAAGTCATTTGTACAACTGCTTCCAGGAATGAGTCTCAGCTCATACGTGTTGCAAATGTCAAGAAAAACAAGTAGATAAATCACATTTTACTAATGTAGGAGTTTAAGGGGCAGAAGTTCCATGAGCTACCCAAGATCAATGAAGAAGCCAGAATTAATATGACAATGAAGCACCTTCTTTCTGGTTTGCCCAGTCCTGCAATTTATTTCCTTGTGTACATCCTTGAACGAGAACTTTATACAGGGCTAGTCCATTTTAAATTCATTTCAGTCTTCAAAGTGGGAAGCCTAGTTTATCCTTTGCTGCTAATGGACAAAAAACTACAACACATAAAAAATGAGTAAACACTAGAGAAAGTGGACCATCATGATTTCTTGCAATGACGAAAGCTAAATGGGCTTAAATTAGTGGGAAAATTCAAGACTCTTTCATTTTCTGAAGTCTGTGTGCTCCAGTGTTTGATCACTGAGCTGTGGAAAGAGGAACTGATGAGTTCATTGTTACAGAGATTTGTTATCCTCCATTTTCCCTGTTTTGAGACACGAGATTTTTTTTTTAGAGCAAAATCACTTTGAAAAAGTTCCCATTTTAAACGTTTCCAATTCACAAAGGTAGAGGTAGAATCAGCCAGCCTGGGCATTTGGATAGTGCATAGCATCTTTCTAAAGAGCCAGTTTCCTCATGGGCAGCTTTTAGAATTAGGGGTCACTCCCATTCCTTACAGGATGTGTTTGTAATTCCCAGCTGTTCATTATGGCAACCTCATTTTAAGCCTTAGCTGCTTCATGAGATTAGATATCACTTCTCTTTCGATAAGAATCATTAATAAATTGCATTCTTTGGAACTGCAGCACTTGATCAGGACAGAATACCATGACTGTGAATAACTTGTATGATTATTTTCGTATTCTTATGCCTGGAGTTTTCATTAAAGCATAAAAATTTTTTTTCATTAAAAAAAAAAAAATCTCCAAAGAGGTATAACAAAAACTGGATGCTCAATGGGAAGATTTTTATGCCAAAATTTTCAAATAAAATATGTTTGCCCAAATGTTTTCGCTGTGTGTTTTTTACAGTAATGTGACACATGTAATGTTTATGACTGCATTTTAATATAGCAAAGCAGCTGATTCAGGAGATTATGCAAAATGGCAATTTACATAATTCTAGTATATGGCAGCAAAAGCTAATCATGTGGCTTTGAAACTGGTATGAAATGGATTCAAATGACAACAGCAAGTTTTTTTTAATTTTATTTTCTTGACTACCAGATTAAATTATTTTTAGATAATATCTAATTAATACTTGTCACCAATGTTTTGTTTTCTGTCTGACCTACTGGCCTAAAATGCATACAAAAAGTTGAAAATCCAGTGCAGCATTTACCAGCATACAGCTGAAAGTTTCTGCTCTAAGTCAAATGTGAAAAATGTCACGATTTTGCCTTTTGTCTCTTTTGGGATCACTGCTGATTATCTCTGCCCTCATCTCACTACAGAAAAAAAAATGTCTTGCATTTTTAACAGCGAGATACCAGTTCCTCTCCCATACCGGTACTCAGATGCACACTGGCTTGGGAGCAACTTAATCCCAGCCTCTGTATGCAGGTCCCACGCTGCTCTTCTTCACGCAGAGCCAGAGCACGGAGTAAAGGCATTGCAGCCCACTCCCACCGCTGAATTCAGGATGCCAAATGATTCAAATGCTTTTCCCAGCCCTTCTGAATAACATCAAGAGGGATCCAACTGAGATTTTAGTATCTGCCAAACTCTATAGCAACAGTAATCTCTCTCTCTTCTCTTTTTCGTCTAGAAGCTGCTGAGGCCTTATTATAAAATAAGCAGTTCCGACATCTATCTGAAGGGCACAGTAATGATTTGAATGATCATCATCACTATTTTCTAAGACACCACGTTAAAGGACTTGCTATTGTGTTTGGATTTCCATTTTCCAAAGGCATCAGCTTTTCATTTGCTGAAAAATGTTTCCAGTTTTGTTTTTAACCTAAATTCCATGTAGAAAAAAAAAAAAAAGAAAATTACTCAGTATCTCAACAGGATTTTAAAGTACTTTTTTCATATTCTTCATTTATGCTATATATTAAGAATTTAAATGCTCAGAAAGGCATTTTGGCGGTATATATCAATGCAGCTCACAAACTAATGTAATAACTCAGCATAAGAGGTAAGTTTTGCTGGTCTAGAACATCCTAGAATATGTATTCTATAGCCATATTTTATTTAATGATAGAGAAAAGATTATTTGCAGTAGGCCACCATTGCAGAAAGCATTTTCAGCGGACCACTAACTATATTTCGTGGCTGTAGCAATTAATATATTAAAGACAGAGTATAAATATGGTGGCTGCTGTTCTGTCAGTACCCTATGGCAAGCAGAACTTCATGCCACCAGACAAAAGCATTTTCATGTTGCTGCCTTTCCATGTCAATGTGTACAAATACCTGATGAGATGGAATACAGAACATGAAGCCAGACTCTTTTCAGTGATACCCAGTGACAGGAGGAGAGGCAACAGGCACAAACTGAAATACAGGAACTTCCATTTTAACATAGAAACAAATGTTTTTACTATGGGAGTGTACAAACACTGGAACAAGTTGCCCTGTGGAGTCTTCATCCTTAGAGATACTCAAAATCCAGCTGGACACAGTCCTGAGCAACCTGCTCTAGCTGACCCTACTTTGAGCAAGAGGATGGGTAGATCTCCAGAGGTCCCTTCCTCAACCTTTTTGTGATTCTGTGCCCACAGAAATACCAGCTTCTATGAAACATGCCAATTCATGTTTATCTATCCTGACAGGGCAATGATTTTCTCTCCCAGCTCATTGTGCCTTTGGGATGTCAACTTTGACAGTGTGCATGACATTCGGCTGCTAAACGTAGATACCTACTGCCATTTGAGGTACCCAAGACAACCTTCCATGGCTGTTATGACCCAGTATTTATAGAAGACATAGAGGGCTCATGTCCTTCTGGAGTAACACATGGAGGCCAAGAGGACACCACGGAGCCTAAAATCATACAAGATGCCCAGACTTAAGCAGCAGAACCTCACCTGTGCTGTTGTTTCTGCAAGATGAATGCAACTACTTTTTAATGTTCAAGACACATCTAAGTTGTTTTGACTTGAGCCAGGTATGAACTAATCATCTAAGCAGGAAATAGTAATTGCATTGGCCTTCTCCTTGTATCACTTCCTTTTAGTCACTTGTGTTGTGTTTTGTCTCACCATCAGACATCTATGGTCACTTTGTGCTGTAAATGGCAGAGAGAAATAGGTGTTCTCAGGGTGCAATTCATGTGACCTGTTCTAAACATTTGATCATATAAAATAATTCATGGGTTACCTGCATTTGGGTCCCTGTTCTAAAGAGTTCTTATATATTCACACCAGAGGCAAAAGGTTCCATGATTTCTGCGGCAATGTTTCTTCTGTGTCACAGCCACAACTGCCTCGCACTATGTTACTTTCAATACTCACCTGAAATGTGGCACGTGTCCTCTGTGTGCTGAAACTCTGCAATTATAAATTAGTATATTTGAATTCAAAACCTTCTGACTCTATTCTCAGCTAATAATTCTTGATAACCTATTTGGAAGATTCTTGGGTGTGGAGTCTGCTTGAATTAAATTTTAACACAAGTAACCAAGTATTTGTCTCTCACAGATAAGGTCACTGTGTAAGGCCCTGAGCAGGCAGACCCTAAGCCCGTCTCTCTTTAAAATGATACATACATGCAGGAGACTTAGCTCTTGTAAAAGTACAACATGATCATCATGGGCTGTGAGCTACATCTGAAGTAATTAACAAAGTCAATGCCCATAGACTTTCCTAGCCTAGTTTCCCAGGCTAGGTAGCCTTGCTTAGGAGAGCAAAATGAAAATGGAAAGAGAAATGAATTCTCGGTCTCGCTTCTGAAGCGAAGGTACTATTTGAGTGTGCTCCATTTAAAGCGTCAATCAACCCCCACATGATTGTTTTACTGTTCAGCAGGAATATTTGGAAGTCTGGAAAATCAACACTATCCAGCTGTTTCTCCAGCAGGTCAGCCATATATTTCAAGTGACAGCACTGCATAGGTATGTAAACCAATAACAGAGCATATGGCTTTATGTGTGTGTGGTCATTTTAGCGCAACTATCTCAAATTCAGTCAGACCATGTAAGAAGACTGGATGCAGGCCTTCTAGCTGCACTGATTTCAGAAGGCTCTTGTCGGAGCACAGCTGGAGTGAATCAGTGCACAGGAATCGATGTCTGTTTGAAATCAGTTTTGTTTCCCATAAAATATAAAATACCAAAATCCTGCACAGTACCTACCAGTGTATCATGGCACGCTTATCTTAAAAGACATCTTCCAGTTCTCTGATCCCTCATTTTATGCTTTTATCACAGCAACGCTGATGAGTTGCAGCTCACAGGAGCACATTACGTTTGTGCTGGGCTTCATTTGTGGGGTTTTGTGGAGGAAGGAGGAGGGTGGCATGTTTTTTTCCCCAAGTGCAGGAGGCTTCAGGCTCTCAGCATGACATACTACAGCCGATCAATCAGATCGCATCGTGTGGCTCTATCCATCTACCTCTCACCTCCCATCTGCTCATTTCCCTCTAATTCCTTTCCTGTTTCACCAGCGCTTCAGGGCTGTTCATCTCGCAATTATCCACTCCCTTTACAGAACATAATAAGCAGCGAAAACTTTTTTTTTTTTTAAATCACATCTGTGACTTTCTGTATTGACAAGGTCTGAGGGGCAATTTCTCTCTCCACCTTGCCTCCTCCCCATCAGACTGCAGAGGAGGGTGCGGCACACCGGAGCATGCTCTGCAACACACCTCAAGAGTAGGTCTTCGTCAGGTGGGAAAACGAAGGATTTTTTGCCCCGTATTACAGAAGAAATGCACATGTGCAGGTATGAAGTAATTGTGGTAAAAGGTACCCTTTTAATATTTTCAAGTGCTTTAACTTGGAAATAAAATGCATGGGCAAGGCACCTTGAGAGGCGTGTGCTCCTGCCGGTGATGCAGGCAGATGCAGGCAAGCTCTGCACAGGCAGCAGGACACAGCTTCAGCGCAGAAGCCACGAAGGGCAGCTCTGCCCAGGCTCACAGCCCTGCTGAAATCTCTTGTTTGTGCAACTCTGCAGCTCCTGCACTTGCGCTGGCTCACTGCCCTGCGTTAACACAGCGCGGCCTTGTGCTGCAGGGACCTGCCCGGAGGGGCAGCTTGGATACACGAACCGCGCTTTTCCAAGAGGTGAAGCAGCATCTGTGTCTAGGGGAACAGCTGAGCTGGTTGAGTGACCCACCAACATAGTGAGACGGGGCAAAGCACCGTTAAAACTCTGGCTTAAGTTTACTGCCAGCCCAGTGCTTAGCCCACAGGACAATAGTGACAAGCTGCTGCACTTCCCAAGAGGGAGCTGGCCTTGTGGCCGCCGTGGCAGCAGTGACCGTCTTTCCCCCTGATGGTTGGCACATCGTAGGGAGAGGCCTCTTAGTAGCGCCTTGGCACATCAAAGCCAAGGACAATCATGGCCTGGATCTGTGCTTCACCACACGAGTGAAGAAGTCTCTGTGAGAGAATCTGCACTGCTGAAGAGGCGACTGCTGCAGCGTGAACCCCAGCACACGGCCCCTCGTCCTCCCTGTGCCCGCCAGCTCTCTCCGGGCCCCTCCTTCCCCAACAGCTGCTTCTCCTCACTGCAAGTCCTGGGCACAGCTCACTGCAGGGTCTGCAGCAAAGAGCAGCAGAGATGACACTGTGCCACATCCAGATGTAACCGTGGCCTGGCCAGCTGTGCACCCTGTCCCGTCCCATCCTTTAGCCCATGCCACACCCAGGGGCTGCAGCACATACCCTTTGGCACTTGCTGTAAAACCAGTTCTCTGGTGGGCTATGACACAGCTCTCAGCTTACTGCAGACACTCTGAACTGTG
The DNA here is from genome assembly GCF_036013445.1 of Caloenas nicobarica. NCBI lineage: Eukaryota > Metazoa > Chordata > Aves > Columbiformes > Columbidae > Caloenas > Caloenas nicobarica. The sequence goes on along the minus strand of NC_088246.1, from coordinate 126,969,865 downwards.
AAAACATATGGAAATCCTTAAGTATTTGGCATAGCACATACAGTTTTCTGCCTTAAGGCCACTGGGACCCAGAGGACAGTAAAAGCCAGGCGCTATGCAGGGCAGATGCAGCCAGACTCCTATGGCAGAGGCTGCCCCTGAGCAATACAGACAGGAGTCAGTCTGTGCCACCAAACTTGGAACTAAGGTGCACACCCTGGTCTTTTTTCATCAGTGTGGATGTCCCTGATATCTGCTGCTCCTAAGTGCTCAGAGCTTCTATGTCAAGATCTTGCCTTGGTCGTATCCCAAGTCCAGGGTAGGGGAAAGGCATGGGTGGGAGCTTTCCCTCTCCATTTTCTTTCTCTGCTATAGACTGACTCCTCCACATTTTTTTTTCCTGTTTCTTTTTTTTTCACATATAAGGTATAGAAGTATCTGCTTCAGACAGGAATTTCTGAAAGACCCTTACTCCCCTGGGTGCAATATGTCACCTATGAAAAGGTAAAGCCTAGTCATGGAGTCAAATAAAAACAACACTGCAGGAGCAGTCAACACCAGTTTACAGGAGATTCAGCAAAAGCTGCTAAAAATTGTGCAGAATATGATATCCAAACAAAAGACATTCAGGCTAAGTAGTGAAGAAAGTTTTCTTCCCCCACTTTATGAATATTACACACACACACACACACACGTGCATTTCTCATCACCATTCATGTTTTTCCTGCTCATCCCCATTTCCTTGCCCACCAAGTGCTCTTTCTAGCCCAACAGCTTCCAGTCCCTTTGCTCAGACACTCCAGTCCTTTACACCTACCCCATCTTTCAGTCTGCCTTTCTTGCTCCCATTCCAGTGACTCCAGTTCCCAACATCTTAACCAGATTTGCTACTGAATCACAGTCTCTTCACTTCTGTGTGGCAGTAACAGGGAAGATGGAGCCCCAAAAGCAAAGGGTAACAGTCTTCTTACTCTCCCATCCTACATCAGAAGTTTCCTGTCCTTAACAAGAACAACACTGCAGCATGAAAGCATCCCTGCCGATGTACTATTTAGGATGGAAAGTCAAGCACTGGCTCAGCAGGAAAAGCCAAAATGTAGGCTGTGGGAGCAGCAGTGGCTTGGTGGGGTGCATGAGGGCATTGCAACCCAGCATTGCACCAGGAGCACACACTGTTCTTTCTTGGAGGGCTCTTTCTTCTCTCAGTGCTCAGGGTAGACGGTGCTGAGCTAGTAAGTAGCTATTTATTTTGCTTTCTTCTAGCGGTTCAGTGTGTGGCTTTGTGACACATTTGCTGCATATTATTCCAAGCCTGCTCTGAAGATAGCCTTTGTTAATTCCCTCCTGAGCTTTTCTGTGGAGTTCATCAACGCAGTACTTGTGTGCTTCTTAAATGCTAATTCATTTACTGCCATATTACAACTGTCAGGATTTTTTTAAATTTCCATTTTGCGTGTCAAGAGCTGAAGTGCAGTGAGATTAGGGTCCGATTGTTCCTCTAATATGGGGTGCCCATTTCCCAGCACTGAGGGTCTGATTTGGCACAGGTCTCAGCATTATGTGGCAGCTTGTGTGTTCAAAGCACATGTCCCCTTCATTTCTGTTGCAGGTGAGTGCTGAGTATTTCTGGAAATTAGACCCCAGGGTCTACAGCTTGGCAGGCTGAAAATAAACAACGTGCAGTCTCACCATCTGTGTGAAATTTGGTTTAACCCAAAGCAGGAGCTCCAGGAGAGAGAGAGGGATCCACTTCTCCAGAGCTGCATCCAACAGGCTTAACCAAAGGATCATTCCTGACCTCCATCAGTCCTCCCCCAACCATTCGCATTTGTTTGCTCACACAGTGTGCTTCCTGGCACAGCTGCTTCTAGTCCTGTATGCCTGCCACATCTTTCAATCCACCCTGGGGCTCCCATCCCAGTGACCCCAGTTCCCAGTATCCCATCTGGGTTCACTGCTGAATCTTCATCTCTCTAACTCTCCTGCCAAGAGCAGGGAGCAGGCAGCCCTGAGAGCACGGGGTGTCAGTCTGACAAATGGCAGCTCCACGTCTTGCCACAGCCTGGCCTAGCGCAGCAAAAGTTGCCGTGATCACAAGTAAAAGCTGTAATTACAAAAGCTCTCTGCACCCCATGGCCTAGACAGGACATGCACATTGTGGGCATTGAACCATCAACCCAAGCTGAGCAAGTTTGTTTATTCTGGAAGGTCAAGCTAAAGCATGAGGCAAACCTTGGGGTCATTAAATGCTAAAATCAAATATGTTTCTACAGAGTGTGTGTGAATTGCCTTTTCAAAGGCTTGTAACTCAGCTCGATGTAGGTGGGTTTTTCACAGGGCAGCAAAAAATATAAGCAGTGTAAAACCATTTGTTTTATAAAGTGTCATGTCTCTAATCTAAACTACTAAACTTTTGGCAAATTTATAGCCAGCTGAAGACATAATTTACAGTGCAATATTTTAGGCAGCCTGAACAGCACGGGTTCTGCCATTCCCACCGCCAGCCTGTGTTTGTGTACCCGTGCACTGGTGAGTGAGTGCTGTAGACAGATGAAAACCTCACTGTCGATGCCCTCAGGGAACAACTGGTTTCCTGCCCTGCCCCAGGGGACCTCCAGCACCAAGCTACTGTCCCTCCTGTACTTGGTCAGCTGTGGCTGGTTTGCAACTCTTATCTCCTCCTCAGCTTATCTCACTCCTGGCCCTGAAGGTATTCTGCACCATCTCCCCTGCGGCCTCCCTGGGACCTGCTGACATGTCGGATCCACCGGCTCCTTTCCATTTATCTCCGATGTATTAGCAGAATTCCGGTCAAAAACTATAAAGCTGTTCAACAGCTAATAATCTATGTTACGAGATACTTCATACATGATATGCACGCCCCTTGGACACGCGCTTTACTATCAAGACGTATCTCATTCATAATCTTCATATGGGGGAAGCATTTCCACAGGAATATTCAGAAATTCTCCATTGTTCGAAATAATTCACGATAAAATAGTGAATATAAGACTTGCACCAAAATCTCACATAATATAGAGCTATTTTAACTGAAAGCTCATGAGTATCTCCCTTCTGCCCCAGCCCATGTGGAAATGCACCCCAGTCCATGTGGAAATGCACCCCAGCTACAAGCAGAGCAACCCAGGTGCCATCCATGGACAGTGAGAAGTTTTCACACATTTTCATTCTGATTTTTATTTGCTGGTATTTTACTACTTCTGCAGTAAATTGGTGCTGACTGTGGGCAGGCATAAAACATGACCCGTAAAAGCAGAAACATATGGCGAAGGAACACTAAGGTCACACCAAGGATAACAACTAGAAAGGTCTGCCTTGCACAGCCCAGCTGGGCATATGGAAGAACCAGTCTGAATAAACAAAAACCTTACACAAGTCACCCCCATGGATGGTCCCTTTTGGATCTAAAACTATTCCAGTCAGCGTTTTTGTATACCAGTTGTGATACCCTTCCTTCTGGGATCCTGTTTCTGAGAACCAACAGTTACCTTCAGCAACAAGTTCATTTGAAGATCAGTCCTTTCGAAAACATACACATCAGGAGGCAATAATGGCAAACCCTTATCTGTACTTTTAAATCCTCTAATCTAGGACATAAAAATCCACAGGCTCTGACTCAACAACGTGGGGCAACACATTCCAACGGGTTTTTATGCTGCATTTTCAAAATGCCTGATACAGGAGCTTTTGATGAATCACTAGGCAGGTCATTGCATCTTTAGGTGCTCAAGGCCTTTAGGACGAGAGGAAATGGCCTCAAGTTGCACCAGGGGAGGTTCAGATTGGATATTAGGAAAAAATTCTTCACAGAAAGGGTTGTCAGGCACTGGAACAGGCTGCCCAGGGAAGTGGTGGAGTCACCATCCTTGGAGGTATTTGAAATATGTTCAAATGTGGCACTTAGGGCTATGGTTTAGAAGTGGACTTAGCAGTCTTAGGTTAACAGCTGGTCTTGATCATCTTAAGGTCTTTTCCAACCTAAATGATTCTATGATTCTGTAAGTTTCTGCTTCACAGCAGGAAAAGGAAATGTTCTCTTGATGCATAAATAGTACATTTTCACAATTAGCATGCTTGGCTCTTCTTTAAAAGTTTTACCCTAACTCTGAATTTCCTGAGTCTCTAATGAGCTTGACTTGGTGATAGTAATGCTCTTGCAATTACATAACACTATCCTAAGAAGAATTTTTAACCCCAAATTTGATTAAAGTTATCCTTAAATAAACTTTGATTAAATGAATTTGATTAAACATCACACGCTGTTTGGCCAGATTATAAACGTAGCTATTAGGTAAAATTTTCTTTCTCTGCAGGGCAATTTTAAATTACACTAGGTTTTCAGACCTGTTTGCACTGGCAGCAGGTTAAGAGGGAGGGCTCTTTTGGTGCCTGGGAGGGCAGAGGAGGAACATCCAGCTCCCAGGCTGTGCTTGGTGACTGCACAGGGAACAAGCAAGGGCAGAGAACAGTCTTTGGACTGAAGATCAAGTTCAGACATCAAGAAGTGACCCAGGTGCACCTGCAGAAGGGCAGATCTTGTAAAGAAAAGCGAGTCTCAGGGAGGCAATGTGCTACTGCAGGTTACTTGCCGTTGCTGGACCTGAGTGTAAGAGCAGAGTGACACCGTGGAAATAGGAAACTTCAAAGAACTGAGCTCTTTCACATCTTCCCCAATCACTGAATTCTTCTCTCCAACTGGCGATGTTTGCTCACTGCAGTTAGGTACCCAGATAGATACAGGTATGCTTCTACCACTGTGGCTGGCCAGAAGGCTACGGGCTGTTGTTACAGTGGTATGTCGAGAGCAGTCTCTGGCTCTTTAACTGCTCAGCTTAACCATCCACCATAACAATTCATTACACTGCACACCCAGATAAAACTGCCAGCTGTTCCCAAAAACAACAGCTCACCAACCAAAGCTAGCATGAGTGCCTGAGGCAAATGTTTTGCTTTTGTGCTGGCTCCCTGTTGACTACGGCAACCCAAGGCCCCTTTCTGACCATCAGGGCTCACAGAAGGTTTGGCCACAGCTGAAAGGGAGGTGATTTTCTTCCCCGTGCTCCAAATTTTCACACCATTTACATTACTCTCAAATCCCACAACTTGTAAGTGACAGGCTCCCTGTGTGGATGTAGAGGGTTCAGAAGAGATGGCCCAAGACAGGGGAAGTGTCTGTTGCCATTGCTGCTCCCGTGATTACCAAACAGTTGCGGCCAAGCTCTCATATTGAACTGACTTTGCCATTACTATATTCGTGCTGGTTTGCATGTTTATTACCTTTCCCATTTCAAACATCACTGAGCTGAATCTTAATAAATAGATTTATTCTGAATGGATTTTTGTTATTGTTGCCTTCCTCCTCCACCCCACCCCCTGGCCATTAAGACTCATTATGTGGAGTCATCAGCTGTTTTGCTGCGTTTCCCATCTGTTCATAGAGCACTTGGGTTCTGGGATTTTTCCCAGGGTGTGAGATAATACTGCAGATGGGAGTGCAATTTCCACTGTTTTGATTTTGACCCAGTGGGGCTTCATGTGGCCTCTGGTAGAAAAAAGACAATTGCAATGGTTTTGATTAAAAATTCTCCATATTATAGAAACTTGTCAAATCTCAAGATTTTCAAGATCCTGTTACTACCTAGAGTCAGTGGCAGGTTTTTTCTAAGAGGATTTTCAGTTCTTTCGCTGTCTACAATGCCTCCATTCTCTTAAGTAAACAAGGACTCTTTCTTGAGAACAAACCTTGTGCGATTTCAAGTCACAGGAAAAAACTACCCCTGCTTGTGGCTGGGGAGAAGATGAAGTTCTGGTTCCACTGCTGTTAAGGGGAGCAGAAACTGGAACCTAATTAGACTTTAATGAGCAAGTCTAGTCTCCCGTGACCACTGGTAGCCACCTCATTTCAGACCTTTCAGTCTTATGTATCGGTTAGGTTGTCATACTGACAAGGTGTTTCAGTAACTCACTCCTCTGATGGCTTGCAAACCTCCTCTAATTTGTAGCTGTGGTACATTTTGGTCAGCTTATATCCATTTGATCTCATGCCTGTGTTGTCCTTTTTCTCAAATACTTTTTCTCTCTCCACAGCGTTTATTCCTCCTGCATTTGTAGAGAACAATCACATCCATTTCAACTTTTGCTCTGCAAGGCTGAACAAACCACTCTCTTCTATAGCTTCTTCCTGGAAAAATACACTCTCCGCTCTCCTTACCTTCCTCACAACTCTCAGGTGAACTTGTTTCAATTTATATTCATCTGTCCTGGTGACAGGAGCCGAAGCACTGCCGCCACTCCTCAAGCCAACGTATGGGCACGTACCTGCTCCAGTTTTGCTTCCTTGCACTGCTGCTTTGTGCTGCATTTTCTCTTGGTCTGCATTTTGAGACTTATTTTAATTTTCAGGTGTCGACGACTTCAGTTAGGTTTCAGTCTCATCATGAAAATGCCCTCCTTCTCCCCCTCTGTATTAATTTTCTAACATAGATTAAGTGGCTACGAAAGTATTTTGGTCCGTTGTTCTCTAATTCGATCTCCTGGCGTTTTCTTTCATATCTGTAATTCCTATCTCGATTTCTCAGCATCTCTGCTACTAAAATTGGTATTTGGAGTAGGTTATGGCCAGGGTGAGCTTCTCTCTAGGTGCAGGATGGCAGCCTCTGAAAGAGACCTCTCTTCCCAGCTTTGCCAGGTCAGCAATTTTCTGACTCAGAATTACTGTTATTTGTACTACATTTCACAGCCTTCGACTTTCACCGTGCTCACAGTGCAAGACTCCAGGCTATTGTAGCAGCGCTGAGCTCCCAGATTAAGAAAGCTTTAACACAGCACTGGCCCAGTGGCAGCTGTAATGAAGACTTGCTTGTGTGGCTTTATAAGTGGCCACAGAGCCAGGAGGGGCAACCTGCAACCTTGCACCTTGTCATGAAGCAGGACAGTGCTCTGGGGGCAAACAAGCTCGGGGTAAATCCACCTCTCATAAACATTGCCCTCCCCTGCAGCTAATTACTGAGCAGGTAAATCTGCAGCAATATCTGGCAAGTCAGAGAGGATAAGACCCATAATTGTTCAGCAAGGCTTTTCATCCTGAAATTACAGAAACCCAAGAAGGTTCAGTCTTCATATAGAATCGTAGAATCACAGGATATCTCAAGTTGGAAGTGACCCATAAGGATAATTGAGTCCAACACATGACTCCTAAACAACACTGCTCCTCACATGACTACCTAAAACTAAACCAAATGACCAACGGTGTTGTCCAGATGCTCCTTGAACTTTGACAAACTTGATGCCATGACTACTTCCCCGGGTAGCCCGTTTCAGTGACCGACCACCTTTTCCTAATGTCCAACCTGAACTTCCCCTGAAGCAGTTTCATTCCAGTTCCTCATGTCCTATCACTGGTCACCAGAGAGAGGAGATGAGCACCTCCCCCTCCACTGTCCCCCTTGAAGAAGTTGTAAACTGTGATGAGATCACCCCTCAGCCTTCTCTTCTCCAAGCTGAACAAGCCAAGTGACCTTAGCTGCTCCTTGGAAGTCTTACCATGGAGACCCTTCACCATCTTGGTCACTCTCTAATAGTCTGATGTCCTTCTTGTATTGAGGCACCCGAAACTGCACACAGTACTTGAGGCAGGGCCACACGAGTGCAGTATATACTTACTCCCGTTGGGGGAACATATGTGCTAAAGAAAGGGCCAGTAGTATTTTTATTAAACTCAACATTCATAAGCATAGAAATGCTTACAAAATGACCATGTCTACTCAAGAATTTAAAGATTTTTGTCCTACGAGTGGACGAGGGAAGGAGACATTTTTAATGAAACTGCAAAATTGCTTAATAAGGGAAAAAGTGATAAGGAAGTTGTGAGGGAATCGTATTTAAGACGATGACTAATGCTAGGAGATCACCTATGCCTAGTGTAAACCTCCCTGGAGTATCCAGGAGCTTCAGGCATGGCCTGGGACTCTTGTTGTGTTGGAGAGGTATGAACCTAAAGAGGGGACGAGGGGGGATATATGAAGACAGGTAACACTGGTAGAAATCTGTAGGTTATTTAATAGGCCTCAGATATAAATCTGGTCTAATAAATCTAATAAAGCACAAAATTATGCTTCCTAAGCATAGGATTTTACCTCAAGTTAGGCCAAAATGCAATTTCAGGGAAAAAAATACAAAAAAATACTCATAGGAGAAAATCTGTCGAAGCAGTGAACTTTTCACCTCTAACAGCTCCTAATGACGACAGGGTACAAGTTTAGATGGTTCACTTAACCGCCAAGTAACGAAATTAGGCTAAAAGTTAGATCTAGTCTGCCCTGAGGCAACATGACAAATTAGATTCATCCACTCACCGTATTTGTATTAATGCAGTTTTGTACTAGTGAACATATTATAAAAGAAGCCTTTGCCTCGAGGCAGGGTTTTCTGGCACTGAACTCATTTTCAAGCTGAGGTTCTCCCTTGAGGACACAGACCCTCCCTTCTTTGCAGCTGAGAATCTGATCCTCAGCAAAGATTTACCTGTAAGCAGGTCTTAACACTTCAGAGCTTTAAAAACTACAGATTTCTTTCTATAAAGCCACATAAATTGTGCACTCTCCATATATAAATTTTAATAATTATGGAATATTTACTTAACATCTTTCTGAAACTGTTAATATTAAAAAATAAAAAAAGTTGCTTTAAAACCAGCTCTCTGGGACAGGATCTATAAATTCATCCTAGGTTTCAGCCTTGGCTGGCAGTCAGTAGTGAGAACTGCTGACTATGCAGATGGCCACCTCTTTTCATGCCATGGCTGCAAGCCTGCAAAGGGTTGTAGCCTTGCAGTCTTGTGTCCATGTAAGTCATGGGACTCATAGGACTTAACAGCAGCTGTACGTGTTTCCAGCATGAGGCTTCGCTTTGCAGCTGCAGCAGCGCGGCATCCCTCTGACCTAAGAGAATGCATCTCTTTTTCTTCTGAAGATGAAAGACTTTTAAAATTAATTGCATGACATTATGGCTTGTCTGTATTGTCAGCTTTGATTTTGCTGTGACAAAATGATGGCCGCTCCCTGTCACACAGAGTGATGCTGTGTCTGTGAGAGCCGCACTCGTCAAGTGGCATCAGCGAGCTAAAGCATCGCTGCAATCTGCATGGAAGGCAGTTTTGAGGAGTGTGGCACGGCGGGTGAGGCAAGCGCAGATGTTACATTCTCGCAGGGTTTCCAACCTGGCCATTGCTCGCTGCAGCTGGTCTTGGCTCCGCTGTACCACCCAAAAACCCGTGCCAGGTGTCCAACCCTCCTCGCCCCATCCCCACAACCAGTGCAAATTACTGAGGGTGATACCCTTGAGAATTTTAATTCGAAGCATTCAGAGCCGAATGCACAACCACTACATCTAAAATCAAAGGTGTTAAAGGAGCAGCTCTGCTGCCTAAGCAGGGCTGGATGGAGAAAGCAGACGCAGAAGCAGCCAGAGTAGACTAACCCATTTTCCCTTTAGAGGGCAGTGGTGTTCATCGTACAAAAGCTTCATTTCCGAGGACGTAAAACCCTTCTCGTTAACAGCTGGGGTCAGCAGCAGTGAAGCAGCAGCAAGTAGCAGGGACTAGCACTGAAGTGGTGCTGCTGGCCGCAGCGTGCTGTACAGAATAGTGTCTCACTCTGATATACTTTCTCAAATGCTCTGTGCAGGGGCTCATTAATTTCCCCTTGTTTTCTTTCACAGTAATCAGAGGAGTAATTACAGTTCCACAGAGAGTTTTCCTTTTTGCCGCTATACCAAGAGCACAGTCCAGGATGAAGCACTTCTTATCATCAGCATTTGCCAAATTACAGCCTCTCTCAGAGCCAGATGAGCCAGCCCTTCCTGCTAGTTTTATGCCAAACCAGTTTGAAAAGCCAAATAAGACATGATTTCAAAGGCAGCACTAACCTTTTCATGGGTTTGGGCGAAGCCTCTCGCTCCAGGTTGGAGGATGCATGCTTCACATGCATGGCGTTGTAGGAGGTGTGGGTGTACTCGTTTTCGTCGCTGTAGTCGGGACCGAGTAACGTTCGAGCCCACGTCCCCATGTCATATGGAGGAAGAGTCCCCCCAAATTCAGAGGGCAGGCATTCAGGGTGTATTAGCTGGTGAAGGCTGTTCAGGTTGTTACCATGAAGAAAGATCTTTAACAGATTAAAAGAAAGTTCAAAGTCATCATCGATTCCTTACTTCATGAAGTACAATAATAACAACACTAATGAGGTGTGGACTGTCATTAGTTGACACTGCAGTTTCAGGTGGGAATTTCTGAAGCGCTCAGGGCTGGTGTGGGTGGGCAGGAGGAGGGGGATTAGCTTTGGGGTATGCAGCTGAAGAATTAGGCTGGCACCATAAACACTTCTGAAAATCCTGATTTGCTTAGTTTTGGCACATGACACTTTCACTTTCTTAAGAACTAGATCAGGGAAAGCGCAAGTCAGGAATAATGACTGATTATTACTACTGTAAGAGGATAAAGACTTGTATAAAGAGCAGTGAGAAGAAAAGGGAGATTGTGGAGCTCACTGAAAGAAGACGTGAAGAGTGGGTCCTCAGTGTCTGAGAGGGCAACCCAGCCCTGCACCCCAGGACTGATGTTTCCCAGGGGTGCAGGTCTGTGTCCCCACTTTGCACTGCTTCAGTGACATTTGTCTCTCGATTCCCTCTTTCTTTTCAGGCTGGTACTACCCTTGTCCTGCCTGCTCAGACACCCCCCAGGGTGGGCTCTAGGGCCTTCTGAGGGCTGACCCCATGGTTGATAGACTGCAGAGGACAAATGGCCAAGATGACCGCAGGACCTCAGTTCACATGGCTTTCAGTGAGGGAGACTTGCCTCTTCTGCACTGTGAGCAAACAGCCTTCAGACGTGGGCATTTTTTGTGTGGAAACAAGTGAGTTACCACCATGTGAAAACAGCCTGCTTGCTGAAGGAATGAAATAGGAAGTTTTACTCCCACAAAAAGAGTTGAGCTGAAGTTTCCCTCACTGCAGGTGACTTCAGCCAGGCCTGATAATCCCTCCACATTGACAATTCTCTCTGTCCCTGAGCATGTCCCGTTAAAATGTATCCACACTTTATTAGTGATAACAACTTTCAAGTCCCTGGCTGAGTTATTGATTCAATTCAGATGGTTGCAAACTCCAAATTTTAACAACAGCAGCAATTCTCTGAGGCCATATGAAAAATGCAGAAAGAAAAAGAAGGAAGAAAGCAGGCAGCTACTCAGTTACTCCAGCTCTGGAGCTTCCTATCCTCCCCAGCCCCGTCTAATTACCCTTTTCCTTGTCTTGTCTTTGAGGAACGGTTTGATTAGTGTGTACAGGGCATGGATGTACCAGGGCTGGTTGACAAAATGGACTCCTCCAAAACGGGCAGGAAAGCTGTCCTACAGAAAGAAAGAAAAGGAAAGGAGTTAATAGATGCAGTGCTTTAGCCCAGCAGACAATAGGATGAAAGTCAGAGGAAGAAGTCTGCCTCTTTCTATCTGCAAATGAGCACTGGGCTCGCTGGGAGGGGGGGCAAGAGGGAGATGGAAAAAGAAAGATGCCTGGAAATGTTTGCATTGGTTTATTCTGTTAGCAGGTGCATTCCCCTCTCCCCTCCGCACGCTAACGCATCACTTGCTGATGATTTAAAGCAGGGTCTCCAGACGCTTCTCTAGGACATTTTTTAACTCCATCAGGGCATCTGACTCGTCTGGGGTGGGAAGAGAGAGGGGGACGATGAGCACTGCTCCCTCGAGGGGAAGCTTTCTAATTTCTCATTGTGCAGCACAAGGCAAACCCCCCGGTTCCCACGCACATGGCTGCACACATCTCACCTTTTCACCCTTCGGCCTCCCTGCCTCCCCCTTGCTAAAATCATCATTACAATAGCTGACCTTTCAGGGTGAGCGAACAGCATATTATGGGGAGGAGGATGGGTGGGAAATGCTGATAATTGAAGGTGTAGGGCAAGCGCACTACGACGGCACCATGGAAACTGCCGGAGCCCGGTGCTGGCTGCCAGGCTGTGCACAAACACCCTCGGCATTAGCATGCAGGTAGCGTCCCGCCGGGGAGGTGTTTGCAATGGCATCCTGCTCCGCTCAGCCAGCGCGGCACGCTTCATAAAAGAGGAGGTTGCTGGCACGTCTTTAAAGGTGGTTGTATATTGTGATGGGTATTTTGTACCTACACCCTCATCTAACAAATGTCAATCAGGGAAGAGCCTAGGATTTTTTTTGTGTTGCATAAATAGTGGGACGACCGGTGCTCCCGCGTGCAAATACTCTTCCAGAGAGAGGAGAGGTTCCTGTCTCTCCCCCATGAAGGGAGATCCTGATGAAGCCGTCCTCATCCTGCCCGTGCTCCTAACCCCTGCAGCTCAGCATATAAAGACAGAGCATAATCAGGTCTCTTCCTTCAGGGCTTTGGCTTCCGGACTCAGGCAGGTTCATTCCTCCCACAATTAGCACGGGGTATCCTGGGGCTTTCTCTCACCTTCCTCCAGAGTATCAGAGATTGAGCACAGCTGGTGATGATATGTGGTGGATTTGTGAGATGATACGGAAAATCCCTTTATACACCTGCTTGGTATAGCTTCTGTGCCATGTCAAGGTCTAATTGTTTCCCAGATTTAGCACTACATAGGTGTCCCACCACCTCCTGCCACTCAGGACAGACTGGCAGGACTCTCTATGCTCTTCAGCTCTGGCTGTGGATTGCCCTGGCAGTCATCTTAAACCATACTTGAATAATGTTTGTAAGCCGCCACAAGCATTAAGTGATACCTTTTTCTTTTGCTTTATAGCAGTATGATCTGCTTAAACCTCGGACATATCGGTTTACACAAAATCATTACAAATCTCAATATTTGATACTCTGTGCAAGAGTAGTGTGTAGTCAGACCAGCACGCAGGAGGCCAAACAGTGTAACATAACAGGTGATCCCATTTTAAATCCCAGAAAACTATGAACTGAGCTTTTTAAGGGTAGCACACGCTCTGTTAAGCTGTTCATTCACTGTAAAGGAGACTGTATTTCCATTTCTGCTGGAATAATCATTAGAGTTCAGGGACACAGCTGACTGATACAAACTACTGCAGTGCTGCAGGTTGCAGTGACTTCAACTGGGCTGTGCTGAGAAACAGCTGCAGAGAATCTGAGCCCACCTAGAAAAAGCATTGATGAACAGAAGTGCAAAATGAAGAACAAAGTGATTTTCTACCCTACCTAAAATCGGGGTTTACAGCAGACCAAAGCAAAAAATGCCCGTCATCCAAAATTCACATGTTCCGTTACTTTCCTCCCATGTGAGAATGAAAATGTGAAACTTTTCACAGAACATTCTAAAAAAGAAATTAAGAAATATTGCAAAGTTCCATTTTTGTCTTTTTTTTTTAAAAAAATCTGTATTTGTCAAGGTGGCTGCCATCACACAAGCTGTATCTCTAAGGCAGAAGTATCTGGATTCCTTTGCTTTTTAGGGCTAAGCCACCACAGCCATCCCAGGTTGTACCATAGCAGTGTAGGTCAGTGTAGAAGACACAGTCTGAGTTTGAAGCAAAGGACAGTAAAGAAATGAGAGATGAGAGGCAGGGAAATAACTTTAAGAAACAAAGATTTATACTGACCCAAAAAAGAAAAATCGTTCTGCCTTCTCACTAGGACAAACAGATGATATTAATCACAATCTTCGGTGAGAAATATCAGTCAGATTTCATTTCCAAGGGAGAACGTGGATTTTTTAGAACATGTTGAGCAACCTTAATGATATCACATTACTTAGAAAGGTCTGAACACTGGGAATTATAGGAACCAGCCAGAGATTTAAACAGGCAGACCGCCCCTGGAAAAGGTCGACTAACGAGAAGGATGTAGTTTCCTATACAGAAAATGAGTTTTATGTTCACCCAACATAGATTGTTGAGTCCATAAACTAGATCTTGTCTGGTACATCAGTAGATTAAGTGTTACAGGAAAGCCCTTCATGTAACAGTTTTATTTAAAGGCAATTGCTTTCTTTTCATTCTGAAGGTACACTCGAAAATGCACAAAGACCTTTGAAAAGGCAGCATGATGGCGAGGAGAAAAACAACAACCAAACAACATTTTTTTGGTGTGTAACTTTTTGCTAATCTATGTTCCTTATCCTATTAAGCACAATAAGTTCAAATTGACCTTCATCCCTCAGTCCACCTGCATTTGTAATGCTGTCAATTAGAATAAGGACAAAGACATAATTTTTTTAAAACCAAAGAAATTTGATATGGGAACCATCCAGACACTGTTTGGAACCGCAACATACCAATTTTGCAGAAGTCCCTAATTAGAGCAGAGCTGTCTTGGAAAGAAAAGCTCCTGTCTGGAGGTCTGCCTGCACAGTTCCAGGAAGATGTGTGAGACCTTTCCCATACCCCACTTAGTGTCTCTGCTGCTTTCCCTGGGGCAAGGTGAAAGTAGCTGAAATTGATTTTCTGCTAGAGAGCTTTTGCTTTTAGGAATTCTCTTTTAATTTCTCATGTCTTATGATTCCTTGGGAAGGTGTATTTTATAATGAGGTACATTTTTTGGAGCCTACTGTGAAAAGGACCCTGGCATCATGGAGCTTTTCTTAACCTGATGAAAAAAAACCAAAAACCATACCAACAAAAACAATCCTGAGGATATATTTACATTTTATTCTAATGGCATAAATTAAATATAACACACAGGAATTAGCCTACTTATTAGCGGGCACTACTGCCATTTTACCTGGAAACCAGGCTGAACATATTAGCATGATGCTCAGAGATGAAAGTTCAGCATGAACAAATACATCCAAGCTGGTGCTGATCTAGTTAACTTGCAACTCAGCAATAGCCAGGAAGAAACAGCATAAGGGCTCCAGATACCTGCTTGGGCAGCTTGCTCACTCACCAGTTCAGACCAGGTCCTCTTCATTGGGACCTGAACTGAACTAAAATAAGGGATACATTTAACCATGCTGCAGTAGCATCTTTCTCAAACTGTAAAGGCAAACCTAGAGACAGAACAGGGTTTTAGTTGTTCCTGTTGCTAGAACAAAACCGATGCCAGAGATGGGACTTTTTTTTTGCCTGATTTGTCTTTTTTAAGCTGTATATATGTTTTTCTTTGCTGTTTTCAGTTATTCCCAGCCACGTCATCCCTAAAGAAGAGAAAGAAATGAACACTTGAGTGCCACAGTGGAGCTGCCACAGACACCCCAAAATCCCTACAGGCCTCAATATGTCTTTCATTTCAGATTGGAGAAGTGTCTCCAAGACCGCAGATCAGAAGAAAACGTTACAGACATCATTGTTTCCCTTCTGTTCTCAGACCTCCTATGCAGGGAAATTTCTGAACTGAAATAAGCCTGGGACTGAAAACCCTCAGTACATAATGTTCCACTAAATAGCTTGGGAGCGATAGCTATGAAGTGAATGTGAGACAATTTTTCACTATTTCTGCCTGTTCTTGCCTTCACAACATCTACTGCTTTTGGCATGAGTATGCATCAGAAAGCTTTTACTGTGTTGTTTTTCTGAAATGCCTGAAAGCTAAAAATCAAGCTGAACTTCCAGCATCTCCTCACACCAAAGCATGGCAGAAAAGCAAAACAATTTTTGGAATACCAAGACTGGGAATGAATCCAACCTGATGCTCAGGGCCAATCTTTCTGAACTGTGTGAATTGGCTTCACAGACCAATGACCTGAGCTCAAAAAATTAATTACAGCATATTTCTAGGTTACAGGACATCTGAATTTTGTGAAACAAACATTTTTTAAATGAGTTCGTAAGTTCTACCCTTTGCAATCAGAAAAGCAAATACACATCTGGCCATCCAAATGCACTTTAATCTAGATCATACTTGTCAGTTTACGGTAAGTCAAAATATAATCTCATTTGAAAGAAAATAATTTCCCATAGATTCAGGAAGATGTCAATCATAAACAAAACTGTTTAAACCGAAAGGTCGTTTAAACTGAGGATAAAAACAGAATCTTCATGCCTATGCACTTACGTAATCAGTCCCCGTGGTGGATTAAAGCTCCCACAGACCATATTAATAGTTCAGGGAGATTTTATTAACAGTTCTGTGATAGCTCCTCCACAAAGAGTTTCTGCGAGTGTGTAATTTTAACGGACTGGCACGATAAGGGAAGGAGGCTTTCCATTCTCCAGCTTCGGATCCAAATTCAGCCTCTGAAACAGTGACAGTGGCTGAAAGTTGCTATCCCCTGATTTTATGACTTTTTCAGATATTGGATAGGTTGTGTCTATAGAAAACACCTTCCTGAGCGAGTTGGAATGGATGCCACGTAACGCACTTTGTGCGGACAGAGCAGGCTGCCCTACAGCACGTGCCAGGGGAGAAGGCAAAGTGTTACCCCCATCACTACAGCTTCAGCTTCTAATTTTAACACAGCTCCTAAGAGGCCAATGCTTAGTTCCAGGAAACCTCGTGGGCAGGAGGCGATGGGAGGCAGCGGCAGTGCTGGGGGGCTGTGGGGACCCCGAATTCGGGCTGCTCCCGCACCTCTCCGAGTGGTCCCTGGGGCTGCAGGAGCCAGGGATGCTCCACTCGCTTGCTGTGGTGCCTGCTCTGAGCCTGGGCACGTTTCAAACCTCCGTCTGGACAAGTCGCTCATCTTTCCGTTATCTCTTTTCCTCCCCTGTGTTTTTGAAGAGATGGGAATGCAAAATTAATGTTGCCGGCGGCAATAATTGCAAACTCGTTTGCTCCTACCTTGGCATGCCCTCAGAGTACACAGGGTTTGGAAATAGCTGCAGAGTAGGGGAAAACCACTTAAAAAAATACATTAGTGCTAGCAGTATGTCAATCTGGACCTGCTCAAATGTGACTGTAAAAGGAATTTTAGCAATCAGGAAACAAACATTGATTTGGGGTAAGCTGTGACTGCAGCTGCTCACACCAAAACACTCTCATTTTTTTGAAGGACACAATAGCAAAGGACTGGAGAAGAATCACAGGAAAATATGAGTGCTTGGTTTATTTTTATACCACATACCCACATATGTAGATGAGTACAGTCTGAAGTACTGCTGTCAGGGAAATGGAAATGAAAAATGAACATAGGGATGCATTCTTCTAGACATTTTTTGTTATGTTTGTTATCTCTACTGCTACACTTGATAACTTTTAAAATTCAGTCATTTGCAGTGGGTTTCTCCCAGTAATTTTTGCACATTAGTGAGGTCCTGCAGAGCATCTGTTCATGGGTGTTGGCAGATGGCACCAGTAAATCAGGTTACAGAACATGGATTTGCTCAGTAATCTTTGATTTGTCATGATAGAATCATGTTGTCATATCATCTGGTCTAACAAAATAACTTGTAACCTTGGGGCAAAAGGTGGATTTCTTCACTAGATTTTTAGAAGGAACCTTTTGCTGAACCAGCTCAGAATAATTTAGGAACATAAAATTTCCCAGAAGTGGTGGCTCTGCTGGACTGACGCCATAGTCTGGCGCTGCCATTTTGCTTGGCATGTACTCCTGTTGATTTCAATGCATTTCACGCACTTAAGGTGCGTGACTGAGGCTCCCTCCAGGAAAAAAAAAAAAAAAAAGATGCATAAATTATATCTCAAGAGAAACAGCAGGTTCATTCAGAGGCTGGACTGAGGAGGTACACAGAGAAGAATTCAAAAGGTCATTAAAAAATAATAACACGAAGAGCACTGACAGAGTGATTTGGAAGTAGCCCACGCATGCGTGCGACTGGAGTACCACAGTTTGCTCTAGATTAGGTGAGATTAGGCAATGCCAGACCAGGGAGCTTCTGGCGGAGCAGGAAGAGTGACAGCCACACGCTAAGCTAAGGACGGGTAGATTGGGTCACAGGAGCAGGTGGCACATGGGAAGGGATGTGAATTTGCCAGAGGCTATTTTTAGGCTAAGTTTAGGAACTTGCTATGATCTTTGCAGCCATTTCCAGCAAACCAGGCTAAATTGTCTCCAGTGTCCTGATTTTTGTTCTAAACTGTAGCTCAGAACACTTTCATACCCAGCTCTCTTTAAGTGAGGGCGACTGCAAGCTGAGTCGCTTCTATTCCTGTATCTCACTGCACATGAACGTCTGAAATTTGTTGTGGGGGAAGGAAAAAACAGCAGGAAGATCATCAAAGCCGAAAGTCGCTTAGGGCTTAATTAGAAACTGCACAAATGTGCTGGGCGCAGTGCAAGCCTGGCCTGGAGGCTTGCTGGACGAAGGTGGTGCTGGCTGGAGTGCGTGACCACAAGTCAGCTGCGACGCTTCGCTCTGCCTGGGCTACCAACCCCAAGCTGGCTGTGACCTACGAGCTTTGATTGCTCACTCAAAATCATCAGGACTTTCTGGGCTGGACTAGATGACCTCCAGAGGTCCATTCCAACCCCAACCATTCTGTGATTCTGTGTGAAGCAAAATGGCCACCAGCAGAATAAGTACATCCAACAAAGAAAGAAAAAGTCAGCATTAAGACATCTTTAAGGAAAGACAACTCTAATTTCCTTCCATCTGGAAGAGAATCCACCCAGGAGCACTGGGGTTAAAAAGTTTGGCACGAAAAACTCGCCCCCCCACTATTTTTAATATACACTTTTTGAAAAAGAATAACTTACAGATTTTTTTAAAGTAATTTTCAGAAGTTAAGCTCTAAACAAAATTAATTAGTGCTACTAACCACTGTAGCCAAAAATCTACAATTTTCCTTAGCTGACCTGATTTAAATCTTTCTCCCTGGCTATTTGTATTTCCATAAACAGGCCTTGCACCCAACCTGAAGGGCAGTAGATCTGTGGGACATTAGTTGAAAACAGGGAGTGAAGGAGTTTCGGCAGAGAAGAAGATGATACCAAGGCAAGTCCACTAGGATTTAAAAAGCTGTTGAAAGGAGATAGTCAAGTGCATGCCAGCCCTGAAAAGGACAAAGTACAGTACCTTAATTCTCTTCCATCACTGGGATTTTAAACAAAAAGCCCTGTACAAAGACTGCCTCTTTAGATAGACATTGTTATGCTGAAAATTTACATCATATATGTAAAACATTTATTTTATATTTTTTTCACATCACCACTTGCTCTATCTACTCATCTATGCCCTGCCAAAATAGCCCTGTGTCAGAGTGACGGGGCAATGAAGGCCAGACTGTCATGGTGAGGACAAACGCTCACAGCATTAGTTAAAGTCAGTCAAAGAAAAGCAATTAAAAAAGGTCTTGTGGCACTTGCTTTTCTTCTTCTGAGACCTATTGACTTTGCAGAAAAGCTTTCCATCTTGCCTACGAAAGTGCCGAGGTGTTACACAGGAATCATACAGTCCTGTTACACTTGTGTTGTGATTGAAAGCTGATGATGGAGAAAAGGGGATTTTGTTATTTATAGTGCTAGGCAACGTATTTGGTGCTGAACAGAAGTCTGCTGTAGCTTGGCTTGAATAAAGCCTGGAATCATCTTAAAGCTTTTACATGCGTATTCACATATAGAGCGGCATGTAAAGAAGATTATAAACTATCATTGTGATGAGATTATAACCTAGCACGGGTCAGTAAAAATGATGAAGCAGGTTTTTTATTGGTGTTTGTTTACTGACTGAAATGAAATATTCAATGGAGATCATTCCTTTTGCAGTAAATTTTTCTGCATCTTGCAAGAAGTTAGGAAAATCCTTCACGTTGACTTCTTCATAGAGCTCCTTGAAAGTACCACAGGCTTCTAGCACCCATTTTCTTAAGGCTATGTGCTAAGCACAAGCTAGATTCCAATCTTATTTCACTAAGAATCTTGGGGTTTGCCCTAATTCGTTTGGCATTGGAACCTCATTTTAAAATTGAAGGTTTCCCTTCACCTAGCCCTTGTACAAACCCCTTTTAAAACAATTTTTGTGGCCTCTGTCATTATCAACAAATGTCCCCGGATGAGTGTTCTTGTGTTAAAGATATTTTTTTCAATTTTTTTCTTTTTCACAGAGGGGA
Source organism: Caloenas nicobarica (assembly GCF_036013445.1). Classification (NCBI taxonomy): domain Eukaryota; kingdom Metazoa; phylum Chordata; class Aves; order Columbiformes; family Columbidae; genus Caloenas; species Caloenas nicobarica. The sequence goes on along the minus strand of NC_088246.1, from coordinate 126,949,888 downwards.
GAGAGAGAAAGAGAGAGAGGCTGGGTGGGTAAGAGAACCCTGTGACCTACTAATATTTTGTTTTAAAGGCAGTCAAAATGCTAAATGTCTGTGCAATAGTGGAAACCCAGCTCCAGGGGGATTCAATAAGAGGCAACTGATGCTGCATTGAATAAACACCAGACAGCTGTAGCACCTTTGCGTCATGTACAAGCTCTTGTTCTTCAAAACAATAGAAGCTTAGGGAAAAAAATCTTGTGTGATCTGCATGATTCAATCTCTGTCCTTCTTCTAATATCTTAGTGAGATTGCTTAGCTTTCTTAGCCCTCCATGCTGAAGGGAAACTTGTTTCATGTATCTGTTTTTCACAAAGTCCCACATGGTCACAGTGCTGATTTGACAGGAGCAGACTAACGTGTCAAGTCTGCAATAAAACATAATCTGTGTCTGCCTTTTTGTGATCTCTTTCTCTTTTTTTTAAATAATGGATCAGCGTCTTGGTAATGAGAAACCTGACCATAATTGAAAGTCCTTGAAATAAGTTTGGAGAACAAAAAAAATACAAGTAATACTAAAAGTACATGTGGAAAGATGTAAACATATGTTGTGGAAAACATATTTTTAGGAAAGTTGTTTTTACAGTGACAGACAGCAATTTAAGTTTCATGACATTTTCTACACCCTGCATTTAAGAAACAAGTTACAAAGACCATTTTGCAGTGAAGAGCCTTGTGCTATGCAGCACAGGGAACACACTGATGTTTTTCCCGTGGTTGTAAAAGTAGGCATTGCTCATGGCACCACCAATAGCTAAGATTGTGATGCTCCATTTGCTATTTGTTATAACTTTGCCAGAGTTCTATATCTTGGGCCCGAAAGTTTCAACAGGGAGACAGACATATTTTTATGGGGACAGTTTTGGGGGTTGAAGGGTGGGGGTGAGGAAGTGATTTGACTGTTTCTCAACGGGCTTAGGGGGAAAAAAAATATTGTATTCTGCACTTCAAAAATATTTCTATGATTACTGGAGGGTGGAGATTGAAAGCTCAAAGCCTTTGGGGCATAGACGCAACATTTCACATAAGGTTTTCCAAGTGCACATGGTTTTACTGGCACAACGAGAATTACAGCTCCATGTGTGCATACGCCAGAACTCATATAGGACAGTCTGGAGGTTGAGATGTTTCGTAACCTGGACTGGTCATTGTGATACCCTCTTGCCTTAAAAGCTGTGATCAGTTAAAATCGTTAGTGTTCATTAGCTGTGTTCTCCCAACAGAGCAGCTGCAGCCCTGGCCGGTGGGTGGGAGGCAGAGCTCTCCCTGCAGTGGTTGCTCCTGGAGGTGTCATGAAACACAGGTGGAGTGAGGGCCCCCTGAAGCTGTGCTTTGATACTGGGATTTTGCCTTTTTTAAGTACGTGACTTTGCCATTTTAATGTTCTTTTTGTGCTGTGTTCACCACCTAAAGCAATGCTAGGCAACAGCCAGTGCTGCTCGTCACATAATCACTCAGAATTAGGGCTTTTATCACTCTGGTAGTGTTAAATGCCGCATCAACTTCATACTCTTTTCTTACACAAAATACATGCTTATACTCTCTGCAACAGCTCTTCCATTTCCACAACACAGCTTCCCTTCAGTTCACACTTCTTATTCACTACCTTGCTTTACTGTATGTAGCCTTAACTCTGACTTCAAAACAACTTTAAAAGATAACGGCAGGAAAATTATTTCTGCTCTCTGTGTAGGTGCAAGGAAAGCAGGACATTAATCAGTGCAGCTTCTCAGCCTTTTCATTATCATGAGCCAAGCACAGATATTAGACTGCAGGGATAATTCCAGGACACATTTTCAGGCCTTTGACCTCTTCTGTATTATCAGCTGCTCCCACTACAGTATCTGAACAAGAGGAGTCTGAGGGTCACCAGTAAAGGTTGCTGCCCGTGTAGCACTTGCACTTCCTACCCCAAAAGGTTATTCTTAATTGTGTTTTCAGGCAGCACACAGTCTGCAAGCTAATGACTCCTCCATTCTCCTGTTCTACTGTTAAAAGTTTGTTCTGATTCTTTTTTTTTAAGGCCAAGAGCAGAAAAAGAAAGGACTTCTCCAAATTTGCTAAAACTACAGCTAGCAGGAAGGTGTGACCCCACTTCTCACCCATCTCAGATTAAAAAGCGATACAAAATTTCCTCCTTCCCTCTCTTCTCATATTGGATTAAAGTCACACATTAAGTACTGCTACCTGAAGTCTTAAGTGAATTGGGCTTTTTCCACCCAGAGGCTTGGACTAAGCTGTGTCATATCCCTGGAGGTCATTGAATTTGCTCGGTAGATACAGGGCAGTCAGTCTGTACCTTCTCCTTTGAAGACTTCCCATCGAGAACTCTTTCCACCTGAAGGCATTCAGCAGTGTATCCTCCTTGTTAAACTCCAAGCATTTTATTACTGCTCCCTGCCTGAGTATCAGCATTTGCAAATTAGTGGGTGTCATTTACCTTGAGTTTAGCAGGCATTAGGCATGGTGGCTCACACTGTCCCTCTAGCAGATTGGAGAGATTTTGTTTGAAAAGGTGGAATAGAATGTGACTGAAAAATTGATCAGATTGCTGAGATTCAAGTGTTCAGATCAGAGGTACAAAGTCTGCCTCATAGTAATTTACTAATGCTTTTTTTCTCTGTGGTTGATACTGAAGCCAGCTTAATGTCTTTATAAGTGACCTGAGCGATTGTAGGGAGTAACTAATACTCAGAAGCTTTGCCGATAGTACCAGGCTGTGGAGTACAGCTGATATGCTGGAGGTTAAGGCAGAAAGTCCCTATTCAGAAGGATCTTGACAGGCTGGAGATGAGTTGCTGGGAAACACATCAACAAATGCAAAGTGTTTTATGTTAAACAGAATATCTGCATGCAGCAGGACAGGTCAAGGCACTGAATGACTAGAAAGCAGCTTTGCAGAAGAGTACATGGGCGTCCTGGTGAGCAAATTGACCATGAATCAGCAGCGTATTTGTATGGCAAAGGTGGCTAACCTAGGCTGCACTAACAAGTGCATAAACAGTGTGTGAGGGAGGTGATCCTTCCCCTCAGCACCTGTGAGGCCACGTCTGGAGTGCTGTGTCCATTTCTGGGCTCCCTACTGCAGGAGAGGCTGATGTACAGGAGTGAGCCCATCAGAAGCTCCTGAGATGGTCGGGGACTAGAACGTGTGGCATATAAGGAGATGCTCAGATACAAGGGTCTGTTCAGCCCACAGAAGAGGAGGCTAAGGGAGAATCTTACTGCTCCCTGCAACTAATTGATGGGCACCTACAGGGCCAGCCAGACTTTTGTCAGGGAGAAAAGACAGGTAATTGACACGAGCTGCAGTTGTGGTGGAAAGTCAAACCACGTATTAGGAAAAAGTTTCATCACAACAGTCAAATACAGGAACACATTTCCTGGAGAGGCTGTGAGAACCCCAGCTTAGGAGATGCTCATATCTCAGCTGGAAAAGACCTTGAGCGACCTTATCAAAACTCAAAGCTGGATCTCACTTCAGAATTTGCCTTGCTTTAAGCCATGAATGGGATCAGATGACTTTTGGAGATACCTTCCAACCTTAACTATCCCATGATTCTGTGGTATTTTATATGTGTGGGCACGTGTGCATCCAAAATTGTCAGATCGTTTCTGCTGTGTAATTTACTTTGTCATGTTCTACACTTATTCCTGACTTATCTCTGGTTACTCAGGGCTTTGATTTGCAGTTTCCATTGAAAGCTGAAGCTTTTATCATCTTTAAAATATGCCACAGAATTTATTATAGACTAATGGATGGGAAGGTAAGGCTTATTTATGATATGCTTTGCCGCAAAACCTATATTATGAGCATAAATGACAGCAATAAACAAAATAAAATGATCTGTTCAAACCAGAGGAAAATCTATATCACTAACTCCCTGCATTGAACTGTTGTTCCAAGGATGAAGGATTTACCTGTTGTCAGGAATGCGCTGGGTGAACAGAAGTCATCAGAAAAGCTGCATTCCCTATTAACTAGCACAGTATTTCACACATGCCCCAATGCATATTAATCCCACTTGAGTCCATCAACTTAATTAGAACCCCTCCATTATTGAAATCTATAACTGGCACAGAAAGGTATCCGAGCTTAGAAAAGAGTGTTCGTTTGTGTTCACTGGACAGCTTTTCAGTAGTGCTAGGTTGTTTCTGGTAGGAACTATATTATTTCAATTTGCATTATGAAACAAACCTTAGGCACCCTACTGGTTGATTCGTGAAGGGGTTCAGGTTATGAAAACCTGCTCAGTGTGAAGTCTGTCACTGAGCACAGCAAATTCTTCAGTCAAGGTGATTATTGAACAACAAATTTTCCCAAGAATAAACAGCAAGGAAATATCCTAAACAGAAAAATAGAGAAGTTAAATGCCTTGCGAATACCAAAATGCTTTCAGACTACAGAAGATAACTGGAGTTGCTTGCTAGTACTTCCATCTGTATTCATAAGCCAGAAGTGCCACTGGAAAGGTAGCTTAATTTCTGACAGAGTAGATCTGAAGCACCTTGATTGTTAAAAATATTTTCCCATTAACTCAGGCAAAGGAGGCTGGTTATGAAAAATTATTATGGCAATCTGAGGACTACTCTCCAGGTAAAGTGAAACATGTCAGAGGTAGGTTTTTAAACAGATGTTACAAAGAAGGTGGTAAAAATAAAACTATGTTTGTGATTGATAGAAAGTTAAAGAAAAGTTATTCAATTTTTGGAATCAAATTCAGTTTGTGATAAGATCACAGTTAGATTCTGAGAAAAATAATTAAAGGAAGTGTCTACTGAAATACGCAGAATCAATTTATGGCAAAGCAATGAGCCATTTCTAAGGCAAGAACTTGCCTGGAGTTTGAGGAGGTTAGATGTTGCTTTGATGCTGAGAGTGTGAAAAGAAACCCACAATGTTTCTGTAAATGAGACTTAGGCAGGAAAGCATAATGCTGTCAGTGTGGGAGTCCAAATAATCCAAGACTCTGAGAAACTCAGAGAGGACAAACAACTCATACAAGAAAATACCTGCCATTTGTAAAAGGATCACAACATTATACAGGCATTTACAAGCATCAGCACAGATCTATAGAGGAAGGAAGCAGGCTTCTTCATGGTAGTGGTGGAAAACAGAATGGTAGAAGGTAAATAGACTGTCCATCTGAAGGCCAATGGGACATGGAGTGATTTTCTGTCATGTTTAGGTGCACCAAAGACACCAATATCAGCGAAGACAAGTCACTGATAGTAGGAGTCAACAAAACTCTGGTCTTATAAAGGTAAACTTTATTCCATTAAAGAATTATGTCAGTGTTTGGATAAAGAAAAATATTGAATAATATGGGAAAGCTAAAATTTGTAGTAGTTTCAGAAGAAAAAAGTATGCTTATTATTGAGATAAAAAGATGCCAACTTCTGGATCTCAGAGAGTGAATTCATTCAATGGATGGACAATCATTGAGAGCAACTGCAGAGGAAACTAAGGATGTCTTCAGGAAATATAGGAACTCTCAACAGAGTATGGAATAGAAGTGAAAGTCTCAAGATAGTCCATGGCTCATCCACCCAGGAAAGATTCCCTTGCCATAATTCAGGCTACAATAAGAGAAGCTTGTTGATCTAGGGAGAAAAATATAACTAAGAAGTACAAGTGAAGATAGTGCTCTTACAGATCATGTAAAAAAGCAAGGAAACACATTAAAATGTTTCACTTGCATACAAATGACCTAAAAATGGCATCTATTGCAATGTCTCTAATGAGAAACCGAAAGGGCAGTAACACTCCAGGAGGTGACCTTATGAAACTGGGGCATCCATTTGTGCGTGATCATTATCTCTTTAGGAAACCATTTTCTCAGAATGCCATTGAGTTGCCCTCAGAGCCAGAAGACTTCTGCTTGGAAATATAACATATTTGACAGTGTAAACAGTACTAAGTTATGCATAAATTGTGTTAGATATAGAGGAAAGTGTAGAAAACCCTGCCTGGAGGCTTCATGCAACTCAGAAAGCACAACAAATTCTGACATAAACTAAGCAAATAAAGATGTAAAGCGTACAGATATATTCCAGAGAACCCCATGGGAGTGCCTCCTCCAACAGACCCCTCAGATGGGGGAGGCGTAAGGACATTTACACCTAATCAAGTTGCCCGTGTGAGACGGCTACTGAGAAGATACATTGCAGGAGAGTTAGGTCACAAACAGGTCTGTAGGTAATATTGCGAGATTCCAGTGGCACCAGTGATGCATGGGAGGTCACATGAACTCTGCAAAGAAGACGCCTGTGCTTGTCAGCCAGCTGTCAGAGTCACTTTGGCCTCAGAGGTGTCTTGCGACAGATAGAGCAAAGCAGCAAGTCCAGTATGTTTTGTGAAATGATCTTAGCAGCGATAAAAGTGGGAGGCAGTCATGCCAATGTGCAGTGGACTCATCCCAGATGCAAGCGACACTGCTGCACCAGATGGACATAGGCAGAGGAGAAGTAGGTGGAGTAGATATTCTCAGTTGAGGCAGCTGAGCCCCAGCACATGTGACAGCAGGAACTGAAGGACCCAGCCATGGCAGAAATGGTAGCATGGATGTTAGAGTTGAGATCCAAGGTCCATGTGACAGAACAGGTCACCTCAGGAGTTAACAGAGCATTGGTAACTGATAGTCTTTGAGATTCTTAAGTGCATTAAATATCAGTGACTGTGTGCCTGGGAAGGGAAGTTGTGGGAAAATAAAGAACTTATAGGAGGACCTTAAAATAGTCGCTTGGTAATAAATGATTACCGATCCCTTCCTCTCCACCATCAGCCTAACCATGGTCATTTTATTACCATCACTGCTGCTGTGCTCATAACTTGGATTGGAAATGGGAAATAGCACTTTCTTTGTATCTTTTTTAAAAGTGGCAGGAGCAGCCTCTTCTCCCTTTCAGGGTATAGGATAAGGTGTCCCATACTGCTTACAGAGAGCGGATTGGTAAGAAGCAGCAGTACAGAAGAGAAGACAAGTATGAGGAAGAAGAAGGTAGGAAATGTGTTCTCTCCAATGGCATTCTCACAAGTGGATAATTTCTCTGGCTTCAAATCCCCTCATCATAATAGCAAACCATATACTCATGGAAAGAGAGCACTTCAAGAAAGGATAGCTGGCTTAGTCATCCAGTCACATCACAGCTCTGCAGGGTTTCTCTTTAGTAAGCAGGGTTTCATTTTTAATCCTGTTTCTCCATTCTTTAAAAACCATTTTTATGTCATTTTTATACTTTATCCTGTCCATTCTTCTAAAAAAAAAAAGACATTCAAGACAAATAATCAAGCATCCTACAAAAGTATGAAGTTAGTAATACCAGCAATTGATGTAACAATAAAACACAGCTGCAGTTAAAATATTCTGGAATCAGATACTCTACAAGAGACTTCAAAACACTCACAGAGTCTTTACTATAAGAGTATCAGCCATATTTGATACCAGTGACAGCAAGGGATACACACAACCCTGATGTTTACAGCAGGGATGCAGGACTCAGCTCCCAGTGGCAGGTCTGACCCCTCTCCAGGATGCACCCCAGCTTATGGACCTGAGTGGGCTGAGTACCTAAGGCCACCTCCACCCCGTGGGGCTGGACCTCTCCTGTGCTCACGGATGTGTACACGTGCATGTTGCACAGTCCTACAGTTTCCCTCTGACCTTCCCTCTGGCCTCTTCTGGCCTCTTCTCTCTGAGCTGCCAGAGTGATGTGAATGAGCTGCAGGCAGAGGTGCAGGTTAGTGGGACACTAATGTGTCATTGCTCTGCCTTCTGCTGCCTTTTCCTGCTACTCCAAGAAAACCGCTGTCTAACAGAAAAGGAATATTTATTTCTGTTATGCTGCAAGGCTTGTCGCAAGTTTCACATCCAGACTGCAAAAGGTGACCTGATGCTAATGGTCTTGAAGTGCCTTTTTTGTGCCTTTTTCCCCTTCATTGTTGTCATTCCTTCACCCTTCCCATCATCCATAATCCTCTCCCAGCTCAGCTAAGTTTGTTGAAGCAAAATCCTAGACAATATATTTCAGTGTATGTTTTGTTGTTCATTTTGATTGGCTTCCCATGTGTTTTTAAAGCCACATGTCAAAAGCTTCATTGCTCCCAGCTGCTTTATAAAGTATTCTTCTAAACAAATAGTACATACCACAGAAATAGCTGATCGTCCTAGCAAAACGTGAAGCTAGCAGGGGCAGTTGTTAGCTGAAGAAAACAATATCTGCCTTTGTACAGCAATTCTGTGTGATTCTAAAGACACAGAGACAAAATGAAAAGCCTTACCTCTGCTGAGACACAGGAAAATTTACTGTGAACTGAAACTCAACACATGAAAACAGGGGTGTGATTCTGAAAAATTGAGAGAGGTTGTTGTCTCATCACTGCTAATAACCTCCTTGAAGCTGCTGACTACCATTCCTCATAGTACCTGGCCTTGCGAGGGTCCCTATAGCATTACAAATAAAACCTTCCAGGATGGCTTAGGTGAACCTGACATAATTGCCCCGAGATATCAAAGAGTATTTCTGGTCCAGAGCTATGGAAAACTACAAGATGAAGGGTGGATACTACTATGTGCCCATCTCTGGTACTCCTCCAAGTGTATACATGTCCTGTGTGAGTTTCCTAAACTGATCACTGCAGAATAGTGGTGGATTAACAACAGGTACACTATCATTTTTCAATTCCACCAAATAAAATATGGTAACATGAAAAGTCCTATTAATTTATATCCATTCAATTATACATTTACCCTCTAAATTGTCTAGAATGTATCTTTTCATGGGTTTAAGTTTTTTAAAAGCCAGATAATTGTAAAAAAGGTTAAAATCTAGCACTTGTGCAGTTTGCATACAGAACGTATGGACAAAGCTTTTTCTATTTAGAAGAGGAGTCGAATACGACACTTGTCAGTGCCTGTAGGAGTGAAATTTGCTGTGTGTTGTTTTCTTCTGCCTGATGAGTGTCATAGTTTTATGGCAGATTTTAATGTCAGTGGAAGCTGTAGCTCCAAGATACAGTTCCAGCTCCAATGGCTTCAGGTTACAGAATTGTTTGTCAAAATGACAAACTTTTGAATGACTTTGGCCTCAAGGCTCTGACTCCACTGAGGAGAATTAGGAACTTCTGCATCTAATTCTAATTTCCATCCAATTTTCCACCCTAAGTGTGGATCAGCCTTGTATCGCATACACTTATTTTGCAATACTTAATACAACCCAGGTATGCTTTTGCTGGAACTGGCAGCATAACGAGAGGGGAGACTTCAGCCACACATTTTTGCTGTGCTATCCAGCATCATGTGCCTTGACTCCAGACCTGCTGACATATGCAGCAAGCAAGCAGATGGAGTTGCAATGGTGAGCCAGGGAGGTGGAGAGATGGCAGATATTACTTTGAATTTAGACGTATTGCAGTGGCTGTGTCTGTAAGAGCTTCGCACACACCCCTAAAGAACATGACGTTTCTTTTTTTACTTTGTGGTATCCAACTGAGGAGATAACTGCAATGTCTTGGAAGTGTATTTTGAAAGCTGCCTTCGCTGTCATGGGTTAGGGTTGATGAAATAATCTGACATTTAAATAGAAATTATACTGAATGCTGATTGTGTGTTATCTTGAAGGACTGAGTTTATTGGTAGAAGCCCACAAAGGAGAGCTGGCAGTTCACCTTAATGTGAGACCACCAGGGGGAATATTCATCAGACACTGTGAAAGGGCATCAAACATGCCTGACAGGAGAATCTCATTGTGGCTTGACAGCTTAGACATTTACATGAGATTCTGCTCATCCTTTGCTTTACTTTTCATTGAATAACACTGTACATTGAAAACTCTGTCTTGCCATCTTTGCAATCTCCTCTCCATTGCACTCCTCAGATATTAGTGAATCCTGTGAGAGCTCTGCTCTCGCATGCAGTGCTTAAGCAACAAGGCTTAAAAACTTATTTTAAAAAAAAGCAGGATCTTTATGATCACATTGGTTACGTTGCTTTATATCATAGGTAACTTTGCAAGTCATACCTGGAACTGAGAGCAGCTGAGCATATTTTGAAGCGTGTTGATGACCTCAGGACCCATACAGTACCAGATCTCCATGGTCTACCTGAGAACCTGACCTTGCTCAGCACTCTGGTGTTGAACACTTACGAGTACAAACTTGGGACTTTCCAAAACACTTGCTTAGTTTTCATTAAGTTGACATTTACTTTTTAGCTTCGCCTCCAAGCTTGAGGCACGTGGGCTTTCTGAGGTGAAAAAGGGTTGCATAAAAGGTGATGACTGATTTTAAGAAAACAATTTGCAAAGAAGGCAGAAACAACAGCACTTCATCCAGAAGCACTTGCCATTTGAGAGCTCACCACTTGCCGTTCTGTGACATTCTGCCATAGTACTTCTGGTTCTCCTGATATTGCCAAGGGTTTAGTTGGACTCAGTGTAGAGTAAAAGGGATTAAAAGGGTATTAAAACTCAGTTCACCAAAATATGACATATTTAAGAATCCCTTAAAATTCATTACACCTAACTGTCTAGTTGCTAGGAGTGAAATGCTGACTCTGAAGATGTCACGAGGACTACAGTGTCTCCTAGAAGATATAATACAACCCTTATTCTGGTACTCTTTGTTTTTTTAACTGTGTTTACAGCCACTGAAAATATTTTCTGTACAGTACCAAAACAGATGAAGATAGAAACAAACAGTCATTAAAAAATATCTGTTCTTGTAAAACAGAATGGCTCATCCATAAGGCGCTTTTGTTTTAGGAAAAAAAATAGCAACCCACAAAATCCATAAAGTCTAATGTAGCCTCTAAGTGGAAGCAATTCGCTGCAGCTATTCAGAATGCTAGAGGGTTGCAGTGTTTGTAAAAGTCCCTGGCTAAAAAAAAAAAAAAAAAAAAAAAAAAGGTTAAAAGCAGCAAAGAGATACAGTCTCTTCTGCTTGCATAGGGCATACGGACCTCTGCACAGCCTTCCTCAGGATGTGAATATCCTCACCATAGACCGAACCCCTGCCCTGGGATTTCTCGCTGTTGCAGGGCCCGCAGGGAGCACTGAAATACTCATCTCCCTTGCCCCTGGGAACACCATCTGTTCTGTGAAGTAAACAAGCTCCAGACAGGGAAACCACAGAAAGCCTTTTATAAAAACTTAAGCATTCTTACATTTTCATCTAATTGTTTAGATAGGTAAACAAAAAATGGTCTTGCTGACAACATGACCAAATTGAGACCTTACATCCTTCAGCAAAGGACATCTGCTCTTCCATCCAGTACTATCTAGTTTTTAACACTGCAAGGTGATAGATTTTGGTATCAATTTATTTCAGGTATTAACAGCTGGATCACTACAAAAAAGATATTACTTTTGAAGGACAATTTCTGGTAAAGTAAAGCATTACTGTCTGAGTCAGAAGTTGTTTAGGAAAGCTGCACAGCTACAGTAACATGGTGACATGCCTGAAGTAAAGTATATACTCACATCTCTTAGCTCAGCTGCTTGTCACCAGAGTGGCCACCAAATTTTCAGGTTAACACTAGCAAAACTGAGTGGTGCAACATCTGTCTGCCTCAACAGTAGAAACAAGGCCCAGGTGGCCAAAATTTGTTAAGAAAGCAATTTATTCACTGAAGAAAGGAAAGATTCACTGAAATTCCTTGTATTTATCTGATTGTCTTGCCAAAAAGAATGAGGAAAAAAAATCAAGGAAATTCACAAGTCGAAGTATTTTCAACATTTATTTTGAACTCTGATTTCTTTTTGATGTGTAGCTTCAGTGTGATGTGAAAAGCGAGAAAGAAACATTCCAAAATGACACAAAGCCTTTTTGTAAATCAAAGAATAAATCTGATGTTTTCTGTTTTGGTTTGACCCACAACAATTACTCTTCCAACTTTAATACTGGGACAATGAATCAGAAAATCAATTTGTCTCTTGTCATTAATTGGGTAACGAGGCATTCAGTGTGGTTCATGGCCACATTGAATAGACAACTTATTCAATGTCATTAAGATTTTCAGCCTATGAACTCTTGAACATGCAATAAGGTTCCTCATTGTGCAGTGTGAGTAAGACGTCCTCGGTGTTTCACAAATAATTTTCAGAATTCAAGACATATTCTACTTTTATCAAGTATTTTGAATATTTCTTTATGGCAAAATCTTATCAAAACAGTCTGGAAAAAGTGGTCTGATTATTTACATAGCTTTTTGGCCAGTGGAGCATTTGCTGGATTGTGTTGAATTGGCCGTTAAAGTAATAAGGAAAAATCAGATATACCAGGAGAGGGTGTGTGCATCATCCTGTCAGTTGTGTGATTTTGCAGCATTATGTAGATATGTCCCATATTAAAATGTTGCAGGCATCTTATTGTCACCTTGAGTATGAATTTTAATTAGACACAGCATAGAATAATATGTCTATAATTAAACTCATGAGCATATATTTTACATGAAAAAGGTGCTATGTACTGCATAAAATTATCATTCAATTTCCAGATCACCTTCTCCACAATAGCACAGATTGGGCCTGCGATCTATCTAGTCTGGTATTCTGTGATAAGCTCTCTCAATTACTGATTTGAGTAATGATACAGAAAATACGGCTATTATTCACACCTGCATAGCTGATATATATACAGAGTCTGGCCAGAAACCAGAAAGCCTCAGCATGGTTCAGGCATATGACTTGAACACATGTCAAAGCATACATGTTGCTCTACTGTTTAACGCAGAGGAGCTGCGGGCTGTGAGTGCCTGGTGCTAAGCAGTCATGCCCAGCCAAACACATCAGAAAATGGACAGCAATCCTATTCCTTCCTTTGTTTTCAGAGTTGTAAAAGAAAGCATTAAACAAGAGCTGGCCCATATGAAGTGAGTGTGAATAGAAATTGAACAGAAAACACTTCGCTGGTTCAAAAAACAGTCTGGAAACAGGTGAAAAAGCAGCCTGAGTGTGTCTGAGATGGCCGAGCCAGGATCAGGTGACAGTCATTGACCCAAATCTTTTGGCTGAGGTTGAAATAAATAATATTTCCAAATTATTTCCCACTCTCTCACATGACAAGGCTAAAGTCCTTCAAGCCTATTTGTAAATCACTACTGGTAACTACTGGTATTTTCTTGTCCAAGAAGTGGAACCAAATCCTCCTACCTAAATAAAAACTATAACAGTTCCTTTATGCCATACATCCAGGCAGAGAGAGGCCATGAGGAAATTTGGGAAGACTGTAAGGCTGGAGAAGACTCAGCACTCAAATGATGCATTTATCTTAAGATATCACTTGCTAACCACGAGACCTACTGGGGAATCCACTATCATGTGAGTTCCAAATTATTGGAAGAAAAACATACGTTTTACTTCTTTCCCAAAGTGGCAAGCTAAATAATTTTCAAAATTATGTACACCTGAAGGACAGATGGATATAATTATTATTTGTATTTGATTACCTTTGCTATTAAACAAGAGTCAACCATGTTTCCTCATCACAAACAAATTTTGCAAGAGACATGAGTATTTTTAAAATGTGGTCTAATAGTAAATAAATTTTGAATCAGGAGAATTGACACGTTTTTAGATAGAGAGATGTTGAAGCTTCTAATTAGCTTCTAAGCCAAAGGTTCTACTGTCACACACAGCTTTCCAGGAAGTTTGCAAAGAGTTTGTAGAACAGCTGGAATTCCACAGAGATTAGAACAGCTTCAAAACTGCCACTTGCATGGTTCCTTTTGGCAGCTATTTGATCAAGATGTGTTGTGTAACTTCCATAGAGATCCCAGAAGACAATAAGACCCATCCTTGTACTTGTTCTGCAGCTGGAAGCACAGTCTTTATATGACCAAACATCACATTCCCTTCTCATTCAGAAATGTAATAAAGGTGGCTTCATTTTGTTCATGTGACAGGGACATATTGAGTCACACAAGGGGAGAAGGAAACATAAGGACCCAGGCAACTGGGACTTCAGAGAAGAAATTGTCAGGAGATTTTTATCACTGTTTCACTCATTTCTCTGAGGGGGCTATAGCATGTTTTGGTCTGAAGTTGGAGTTGTTCCTGGTCGGATGGTCCCACTTTTGTTTTAATGTGCAGTAGTCCTATGTGTAGAAGCAGCAAGGCTTTCTTGTGTTACCTGGACAAACTAACTTTGAAAAGAACTGAGATTCTTAAATTCATCTAAATTTCTAAACAGTTATTTTAGAGTTGCTTCATTGAACTGAGTTGAGCAATCTCATAATCCTATAGGCAAATAACCTTGATAGGAAATAAATGCAAACCTACTCTTAAAAATCCGTCATTCTCTGTTGATACCAGAAACACCTACCCAGACATTTGCAGACATGGGGTAAAATTTTGCTTTTACTGACACTATTGTCATAAGACCTCGAATTAATTGAGCTGGTTGTTATCACTTGAAAATTACACCATCTCGTGTTGAGTTCAATTTCTTGTAAAATGAACACATATCTAAACATCTTTGGTTTCCTTCTTGTCATAGCTGCTTTGCTTTAAAAACCGTTTTGCCTGGGAGACTTAATACATTCACAATAATTTTCCAGTCTGTATTTTACTTAAGACACAAAGATATAAAAACCCTGAGAAAAATCTAACAGAGTTACTGGTTAAACAAATTATTTGAGTACGGGCATATTATAACTCATCATTCTCAAAGACAGCTCAACAAGAAAGTTTTTCCTCAAGCCTCACTAGGAAAAGGATGACACATGCCCAGGACAGTACCATGTACTTGATATTTACAAAAATATTTTGGCTTGTAAAAGGAAAGTAAGTGAGTCAACAAGACAAATCTAAGGGTACAAAAGCCATGCCTACACCTCACCACAGAGTGCAGCCCTTGACTATGGACTACCTGAATTAATAAGTCCACTTGATGCAGCATGGATGTGCCACATCACACCTGAAGCAGTATTACTACCCTCACGTCTCCCTCATTTAGGTCCCTACTAGTTCTTAAGTTGATTATCTCAGACACCTTCTGCCCCTTCTCTTGCAGTATAGATAAGCTATACTGTGCACCTCCTCTGGCTTAGTCTTCAATTTTAAATGACTTGTTTGTCCCTCGCAGCATCTGAAGTTCCTTTAGCTGTGTCCTGTGCAGGCATGGGAAGACCTCTGGATGAAAGAAGTGTTGAGCGCTTTCACTCTGCATCATTATTTTCTGAATTAGTAGGCATAGTTTGCTCTGTGTCAGTTCAGTCACCTTCATGCTAGAATAATGGAGATTTTAATTACATGATGTTAAATCTCTCACTCTGGTGTAACCATGTATTGGAAGGCTCATCATCAATTCAGCAGTCGATTGAGGAAACCTTGGATAATGAGAGTTTATTAACCCAGGTTAATGAGCCTCAGGCAAAAATGAGGGATTTTGTCCAACTGAAGAGAAGCACTGGAAACAAATGTGGCTACGTGAGCAGAACTTTTAGCCCTCGTGAGAACTGCCCAGGAAATGACAGAGCATTTGGTAGAAATACCAGCAACTGGATGCTGAAAGTGGAACATCTGTGTTCTCAGGAGTTACATTTTTTAATCATGTCCTCCAGATCTCCAAGGAGAGGTAGATATACCAGCAAGTGCACTGGAAGATGGAGAAAATGGCTCAGAGAGGCAGTGAGCATGATGGGTGTCTCTCAAGAAGTCCCCTAAACTCTTCCTTCAGGATGTCCCCGAGAGGGGTCCTTCTGTTGCCCACCCTGGAACTGACAACACCTCTGCTCCCAGCAACATACTCCCAGTCCTCCTTGGACCTCACACCCTGTCCTAGGTGCAGAGAGCTGCCAAAAATCTGTGATGCTGAACATAAGCAACAAGCTATTTATCTTCCTCCCCTGGAAGACAGCCCTCCAATAAAACACTGGCCCGGTCACATAAATTCACACAGGTATGTGTTCCCATAGAATGACTCAACAGGGATAGGGAAAAATCCCATGACATCTGAAATACCTATTTACAGCTGTACAGCTCTTCCTTCACTGTGGTCTCTCAAGCACATCTCCACTCTTGCTGTTCTGCACTGCCCAGGCAAGACATCAGTAGATAAGGAGGTGAGAAGCAAAACATCATCGCAGCAGAAAGGGCATCTATTTAATTAGAGCTTCTTATTCTTATTTTATATAAAAGTTTGGCTATGGAATTGCTCGAGTTTGGTTTTGGTTTGGTTGGTTGGTTGGTTGGTTTTTCCGCACCTTTTTGAATAGCTGTAAATGGATCTGTTTGCTTATTTGCAGCTTTCAAGTAATTGTCATTCACAGCTAGAAAGAAAGATGGGTATTAGCCAATAGAGGAGAAGTGCATGAACTTCATGAACTTCAGTGATGCAAAATACTGCTCTTTCCTGTAATAAATACATTACCCAATGAAATGATAAATGAGTATATGCAGTTCAAAAACAAGGTAGCAGTAGTTTTGTGGATTCCAACTTTTGTGTCCAATCCTGTATGATTACAAACTCTGAGAAGAGCAAATAGTTCAAAAAGACTCACTAGGCTGAAATTCTTGGTTCTGAAGTCAGCAAAAGATTTGCCCTTGTTGTCAGTTCTGGGAATTCGTTTAAGTGGTACATTTGTTTGTCAGATCTTGCTGTTGGCAAAATTCAAATAGATACAAAATCTTTAAGCCAATGGGTGGAAGAGAAAATGGCCCAAGAGAAAATGACCCTTGATTTTCTGAACTAAAAAATAAGAAGTTTCTATTTATTATTTCTGCATCTATTGCAAAATGTATCTCGTTAATTAAAGTATCTTACCTCCTTCCTTATAGGGCATCTTATTAACATTCACAGAAGGAAAAAAGGACTGCCTAAAATATCAAGTGCTATGAAGTACCTGTAACTTTTGAAATGAAAACAGCTGGGAAATGACTGAATGAATTGTATATGGCCTGAAGAAAGTTGGGTGCATATTATTCTTAGTTTCAATATACGTAAAATTGTAAAGCTGCAATTCAATGAAAATAATGGCAACTATTCCAAAAATGTAACAGAGAGATTTGAGTAAGTTTATTGCAAAGTCCATTCTAAAATTTCCATTGTGCTGCTTCTTCAGAAGGCAAAATCTTGCAGTTCTTATTAAAGTAAGAGCTCTAGTAAGCAAAGCATACATACATACAGAGAAATGGTCTGCAGTTTTGTTCCCAAATTAGAATCTTATTCAGCTGGGAAAAGAAACCTTTTATAGTTGATGACAAGCAGAAACTCTGCAGAGCAACGGGCGAAACCTTGCCTGCACAGCAAAGTCCTCCTTGTGTAATTTTCCCCATCACATCTATGTAAATATTAGTCTGACAAAAATGCATTGATGTATTTGTGAGGATGTGCCACTTTCAAACGACAGCAGACTCCACAGGGCCTTGGGCTCCTGGTGAGCGTGAACTGAGGGGCTGATCCACAGCTCCTGCCAGTCAAGCAGCAATCCCGGTAACACTGGGACCTGTGAAGAGCATCCTGGAGTTGCAGCAAGACATTGGTGCTGGAAAAGACCTTCATTGAGCCACCATCACCTTACAGTCTACATATACATGTATAGAGGCCTATATTAATAAAAATTTCTAAAGAGACTGGTATTTGTAGCTCAATTACTACTGTCAGGAATGTGGCTACTGCCATAGTGTCATTTCATCAGTCAAGTGGGAAGGTGTAGAAATGCTTGGGAAATTAATATTAGATTTGCAGTTTAGGACTCCTGCAGTAGGACTTCACAGAATGGTTGAGGTTGGAAGGGATCTCTGGAGAGACTGCAAAAGGTGTCTTGCTTTTTACCCCTCACACTACTAATCTACAGGTGGAAAATGAGATTGCTCCCCTGTGTTGTAAAGCATCTCAAAAGCTTCATAAGCCTATGTGGTGACCATCTTTTCAGCAGTCTGGGGTATGTGTGCAGGTTATAAAGTCATTTCCCAGCTCCCTGTGAAGGACCCTGCAGTGAGTGCTGCTGGGAAGGAGGGAAGGAGAGAGAGAGAGAGGGACTTGAGAGGTTTGAGCTGGAGGATACGAGGAGCAAAATAAATACAGTACTTGTTTGTAACACAAAGAGTATTATCTATGTCTAGACTAAAATAGCCACTCATGGCTTCAAATCTTCTGATGAACTTTAAAAAATGTACCTGCACCAGACTACTGACCACTCAATTTATAAAATCTGAAGGTAGATAAAGAATTAAATGTATTGATTAAACTATGAACCAGTATACCGTTTCTGCTTTTTGTAGTTGCAGCTACAAGAAACGTATGCCAGATTAAAGTTTTAACTTGTTTGTTACCACCACCTGGAGAAGGCTTCAGACAAGGAGGTGAGGAAAACTAATAATTTAGGAATAAAGAATATATGGCCAACGATTGTGGAGTTTGAGATTTCGACAAGGGAATTCTTTAAATCTCAATAAGCAAAAGGGAAAATATAAAGAAATACCAGTTCTTTAGTGTCTACATTATGTTAAGTGGCTTATGAAGTTCTGGGCTTTTCAGCTGTACAAGACTGACTGGCAGACAGCAGGGTGCTGCAGTGGAGGGGCACGCACAGAGTTATCCTTGGAACTTACTCTGGAGCTGACACTGCTTTCAACTCCAATTAGCTAACTCAAAAGCATAGCCCTGACATTTTTCTTAAAAAAAGAACTGTCATGCATGAATACACACAAACTGTACTGGGGAAAAAAAAAAAAAAAAAAAAAAAGATGATTCAGTAAAATAAAGTTCTGTGAGCTTTTGGTACTAGAAAGACACTCCCAGGAGTGACCAAGGTCAACCTGTGCTAAGCCCTCTTGCCAGAACAAGATCTAAGGAGTGAGAAGACCTGTTTTTTCATATGGGTGCTGTCTACTTAAAATATGTACAGCCGGTGTTCTCCTATGGGTGTAGTGATAAGATCCTTTTGGCTTTGCATGATAATTGAGAGAGCGAAAAAGGGATGCTACACCCTCAACCCCCCCCGCCCCTTTTAAAAAACTCTATTTTCCATATTTAGGCCTATTAAAAAAGCATAGATATAGGCCTTGTATAGTATTATGAATTATTAAAGCTGACCAAATGCTAATTGCTCTCGCAGGCTACTTGACAGGCCCCGGTGGCCCTGGTGGTATGGAAAATAGCAAGTTTCTTTCCTGAAGGGTAATAGCAAGTTTCTTTGCTGAAGGGTGCAGGGTGGTATAGTAGACCTGTGTGTGGGCTCTCGATCCCAAACTGGGATCACCACAAGAATGCCTGAGTGATGCTCCAAAGTTATCACCACAAATGTCTTAAGCTTTCTCTGCCGTTTTTGGTATAATAATCTTGGAGATCCCTTGTCCCATCTCCAACTGCACTGCAGCCTGTAGCTCTTATCACTCCAAAAATCCCATTCATGTTTATTTCTAATTCCACATATCCATCCCAGATCAGAACTTCCCAAAAATCCGTAGTGTGTACCAGACCACCTGCTGCTTTTGCCCTAAAAAGCCGTCCAGATCACCAACCAACTCCAAATCTCCTCAGTTCTTCCAGCCTTCTGCCCAAACTCTCCAACTTCCCTGCTTTTCCATCTCTGGTTCTCCTCGCTGCTCTGTGGTCAGGACCTCAAAACTCTGATTTGCCAGCAGTGATGTCTGCTCAGCTCTTCATCTCTGGACCCATTACCTTTGCTTGAACCAGCTGCCAACACCCACTGCAATGACCTGTTAGGGTTGTCTGAGCTCACCTTCCTCCATCACATCACCTCTACCTTCACTGTCACACCCCACAGGAGGAAAGACCCAGCTCCTGCCTCTTATGGGGATTTCTAAAATACAGATACAAGCTGCAGTTCACAGAAATGTACTTTAAAAGGATGCAAAGAACAAAAAAAAAAAAAAACAAACCACAACAAAACCAAAAACCAAAACCCTATTTCAGGAAAAAAAATGTATTTAGACCCTTTATTTCTTTACTTCTACTCTACAATTAGATCTGGAACTTCTCTTTTTATAGGATTTGGAAAACCAGAGAAAATGCACACATGATTTTTTCCTCTTTCTTTTTTTCCCTGTTATCTATGTTTGACAAAGAGATTAACCTCAAAGAGAGCATTTTTACCTTTATCTCACTCTCTTTAGCCCTGTATTTGAAAGGAACATGGGGGGAGGTGAAAGGAGACTAAGATCCAAAGAATTAGAGGTTACTTGATCTTCTTTGTAAATAATTGCAGCACCATTGACTGAGTGCTCTGAAGCCCAGCTGCCTGCTGACAGATTGCCAGGTCAGCAAAAATTTCTCTTGTTTTGCAGGAGTCTTTAAAATCATCGTGGGTTGAATATAAGGCAAAGTAGAAAACAAACTCACTACCAAACCTTGATGACACACTGTCACTTTCCACCAAATTTGAACAAATCTTTTTTCCTTTCCACTCACACCAGGGGTATTACCTCTGTGGTGCTCATCAGTTCTTCCTTTCTCAGGGACAGTGGAGTATTGTTTGCTTCATTCTCACTGAACCATTTTTTCCCCATTGAGATTTCTCATTGCAATCAAAATGCAGGAGGTTATTTCATTAATCACTATATTAGCCCTGTTTTCACCTTTGAAAAAACACTTCATTCTCCTCCATTTATAGTGCACTAATTCCTACAAGGCACCGTGAAGACACAGCTATGGGTCAATACTCTTTATTAATCCATTTTTTATGATAAAATACCTGAGTGAGGAGGCACAAGGGCAACCTGGATAACAAAACCCTGTTAGGTGCCTCATTTAGACCTTTTCCTGTTCAAAACCTCCTTGTTCTAGTACACAGACACATGTGTTTCCTTGTGAGTTGTACATGTTAATTTGCCTCTCAGTCTCATACTGCTGCCAGTGTTAAAAAGCTGGACAAAAAACAGGGTACAAAGGAACTTACAGCATTAAAATTAAGTTGTGAGTTTGAAAAGTTACTGAGTGGAACTGGACAAGTAGGAGACCTTTTTCAGCCATGCAGAGCTTTGAAGGGCAGAATGAAGCAAGGTGGAAATCTGATCTAGACTATTGCTCAGCAAAAGCCACAAAATTTTCCCCGAGTGATTGCTGCAAACTACCCAGTAAATGCAGCTAGGGATAGCACACATCTACAAGGAAACCTTCAAGCATTCACTAGCATAGCTCAGATGGTGGAGGATCTATTGCACTTCTAGATAAGATGCTGTAGCAGTTGAGAGCACACATCACGAAATAGAGACCTATTTTGTGGACTGAACTGGTCTTTCAACAGCTTGATTAAGGGCTCTCTAATGTCACTGGAACAATTAATTTATGGTCTCCAAATCAAACTGTGTTCATTTTGCAAAGGACAAGATGAGGGTTTTTTTTCCAGGTAAAGCCTGGAATCAGCGATGATGTCAGGGTCTTCCCTTCTCACTCATTCCCATTTCATGGGAGTTCAGTGGGTGTGCAAATGGCAGTAAAATCAAGCTTGCTATCTCCTTTCTGGCTCAATTCTTCAGTGCTAGTAAGAGCAAAGGGCAACACAGCACTTCCTTCTCAAGGTAAGCCTCGTTACTCTGGCTTCAAGAGGAAGAATATGATTTCTTGAATATTAACTCTTCACTCTGAGCAAAAAAACACCCCAAATTGTCACTGTGCAGAAGTAAGCAATGAAGATCTCTGTACATCTTGTACAACACAAGGAATTCTTTTGACTGTATCCAAACGAGGAGGGTGATGGTCTTCAGTAATTAACTGTTTTAGCTGCAAATAAACAACGTTTCCATGGAAAATGCTTAGATGTGGGCTTGCTGAGGAGACAAGTGTTGCAGCTTCTCACAAAACCTTGCTTAGTGCAACAGATGCTATGTGGTGTTTGATTGAGAGACGTTGTACTTCTCCATCCATTTCTTCTCTTCCATCCAACCTAACCATCCCATTGCCATCACTACCATATCCAACACAGCTGCCTCTTCTGTAAAGCCAGCAGCATCAGCCAGGTCACAAGTAAGCCTTGCAAGGGAGCGAAGGCATATATAAGCCTCCTATTCTGTGGAGATATAGAAGCAGCACTAACAATCAATCTTGTGATTTTCAAATGTTCCCTTAAAGCCTGAGCTTCTATTCCTGTGATATTGCATTAAATCTTGACTTTCATTAAAATGGGAAGAAAATGGTTCCAGTCTTCATGGCAGCGAACAAGATCTTGAAGACATTAACCGAACGCACCTCGGGGACCCAAAACCTAGACTGCAAATGCAAAGCAAACGTCTTAAATTTTCTTTCTGTATTTCCATCTCTATTAAAAAAAAAAAAAAAAAAAAGTCTCCGAGAATAAAAGAGAGGAGGACTGTAGTTTTTTTGGATGTTTTCAGATGGAGGCTGTAACAACACTATGGAGCAGCTGCCCTGACTGATGGTCTTGCCCACCCAGAGGAGAGGACTTGCTGTGAGGTTTCTATGAGCTCCTCAAAGAGAGCCAGATGGAGAGCAGTGGCAGCAGCAGGGTTTTGGATTAAATCCTCTGCCTTTTGAGTCCTGTGGTTTGTGCAGAACTCCTGCAAAGAAGCTGAAAAGCATTGGGAAACACCATGTGGTTTTCTGCCAGAGCACAGCTAGGGAATTCAGGGGTCTTTTGCTCTTCCAGTCCTTTGGGCGCTCTGTGGGACACTGGAGTTATAGTGCTACAATCCAGCTTTCATCTCATGATCATGGTCATTGCTTCATATGGCCCAAGGACAGGGCGTGTATGTGTGGTTGCTCGAAAGAGTGGAGGAAAAGGCTCTGCAGTTCCTCCTTCTTTGATCTTCCCATCAGCAGTATTCACTCCAGCATTACAAGAGTTAGACCTTCAGCTAAGCAGCTCCTGTCCCCATCCACCTTTGTTGGACCAGCCACCCGCCAGACTTTCATGTTGTCCTCTGCAAAAGAGGCCATCAGGATGACAACAGTGCCATTTAGGAGCAGGCGATGAATCAGTGGGAATGACTGAATGTTCTGTGCTTTTGATCCACCAGGCTCTGCTGTGGTCATACTTAGATAAGCACAGGGAAAAATACAATCAGCTTTCCACTAAATTTCGGAATTTACTACATTTTTACTAGCATCTTGTTTGCTTGAATATGTTTATTTTTATCCTTCAGGCAAATATTTCTACCTCCTGTGAACATTTTATGTAAATCAACTGAGGCATTTGGCAAGCCATATCAAAACTGCAGCTTTACATATCACTGAAGCGGAAAATAAATGGAAATAATTACTGATGCCTCCAAGTACAGATTTGTTTCAAAACATGTAGCTCAGAGGGGGTGGGCAGTATCTATCTAATGATTTCCTTTTAGCTTACAGAGCATTGGCTCAGACATTTTTATTTCATTCCGGGATGTGTTTTTTCCCTTCTTTTAGGGGAGATCATAGAGAGATTGTGATGGGGGTTTTGCTCATTGTAAACATATTGAACAGAATCAGGTCCGTCCTTACTTAGGAAACCCAAAAGATGATATTTGTAAATACCTCCCTCATGCTAGAAATTGGAAATAACTGATGCTGGAAGGGAAAAGGTACACACTGCCACGCCAGTAACATCACTAACAGAGTGATTGACTGAGCAAATTGTAGTTTCTCTATGATGAGTTCGATCAATATTCGTAAGGGTCAATACCAATCTGTTTTTATGTATTTCAGTAGAAACCGGTAATGCATGTCCTGACGCCACTGAGTTGCAGTGACAAGAGGAGAGCCGAGTCCCGCAGTGCCAAAGGCTGCCCCTGAGCCACCTCTGCAGTCCACCATCCTGACATTGGTTGCATCCCAGGGGAAAATTTAGGAACACATCTGCTTACTGTCTTCGGACTCTTGGAAACAAATGTTTTATAACTGTTACCATGACTAGGCAGCACTTGAAGGAATTGCCGAGGACAGATGCAAATTTTGCTCCTTCTGGAGCAGAAGGAGGCCATGAAAGCCAGACCAAAGTCCTGTCTGGCCCTGTATTCTCTCTCTAGACCAGCTGCCCTATGTAGCTGTCAAGCAAAGAGGAGGAACAGGTGCGCATGTCTTCACCCAGCACGGTCTCAGGTTTCAGTTATTCTCAGCTTTTAGAGACAGGCATGATTCCTGTCTCCTTAGTCACCCTCACTCGATTTCCCTTGTGTTAACCTGTCCGGTGTCTCTTGATGTTGTGTGGAATCCACATATCCTTCTAGACAAGGACGTTCAGGTCTACAGCTCACTGCAGGAAGAGCTGCCTCCTTTCATTTGTTGCAAACCTGGTTCCCAGTAGCTTCATTTGTTACCTCCTCATCCTTGTACTAGTGACTAGTAACAGGTGCCACTAGTGACAGTGGCAAAGTATCAGCTCTGTGCTCCTTTCATCTTTCAGAGCAATGGTTCCCAGACCTCAGTTATTACAGCCCCACTGTCATAATCAAGCCCACAGAGAAGGGGGTTGTCCTGAATAGTGTTTCAAAGCTTTGCTTCCGCTAGATCTAGATTTTAAACACACCATCAACAACTGGACTTCCATGGGAGTCACATCCCACTTGGAATTGCTATGGTTTCACAAGCCCAAATTTGTTTATTGCTCCCCCATCTGCAACGCTAGGATATAAAAATATACAGACAGTTGTATTTTAAAGGCTAACTACAGTTTTACTTAATTTGTTCCCATTTTTATTTTATCTTTTGCTGCAGAATGAAAATGAATGTTTGTTTGTTTGGAACACCACTTCTGTTGCATTCCTATAGCGTCTCAGCATGTGCTGATAGTATATAAGTTCTGGAAAAGTGTGTAGCATGAAAAAATGACCATCCCTTCTACCCCTCCACACGTTACAACTCTTTTAAAGTTTTAAGGATACTAAAAATATTAAAAACCATCTGAGCTTTGCTTACTTTAGATAGAAAATCTCCAAAGAGGCATTACCTTGAAGCTCAGGCAGAAATTATCTGAGAAAGGGCAGAACACCAAGAACGTGGGAGATGCAGCAACAAAAGAAAAAGTGAGACAGCATGTTTTCTGGTGTATTTAGCAAAGCAAACTACTGTAAATATTTTTCCAGTACTACCTCCTGACAGGAAGCTTACCAATGTATTGATGTGTTGCTGCTGAGCTCATTTACATAATTCTAACACAGAACAAAAAAGGAAAAAAAAAAGAAATGGCATTAGCTGTTCTGCTTCATAAAACCTCCCATCATGGCAGTGTAACAATACTTCAGCTTGTAAAGCTCTGTTGCACATTAGCAACTGGAGAAATGCAGGGGCGAAAGTGAGCTCATGACTCAGGGAAGAAAGGTAGACAAAAAGAAAAAGATACATTATTTTAAAATTGGTGGTTTGCTGCATTTAGTATGTACAAACAGTATTTTCAAATGTTTAAAGCATGCAAGATCAGCTTCACATGAGACAACAGGTGAATGGCAAAGAAATCAGAAGGGTTCAAAGTCTTCACCTGTGTCATGTGTTCCAAGGTTGTCACTACTGAGGTGACAGGTTATTCAAAAGCATGCAATATACACAAAAATCAACAGAAGTTCGTGTCAAGAGTTATTCCCCGTCTTCTTTTAGCGTGCTAACCAGCCCAGATTCAAAGACATCCACCTTAAAAACACAGCCTCCAGGTTCTGGGGAGTGGTGGCACGAAGTATTCTCTGGGCTTGGACACAGCTTCCCAAATACACAAAATAGGGACATGTCGACTTTTGGCTGTGGTTACCGCAGTCATGTTAGTAATGCTGGTGGCACGCCTGGGGATTCACTGTGCTGAAATTCCTGATCACTTACACCTGTTCATGCTGGTGGCCTGGATACTTACTGACTGGTCAGGACAAGTTGTGCAGAGCCAGCATCTGAGATACTGCTGCTGAGGGAAAACTGCAGCCTGACAGCTCACTGCGTGGAAGTACCTTTCAGTCAGTTATTTATTTTCAATACTGTGCATGCCCAGCAAAGCACTCTGCTGTTAAAGGCAAATTTCTGAAAATCATGTTCTGATGCTGTTACAGAATTTGTACTATGTAAAATTTCCAATTAAAAAAAATCAAAGAGGACTAATTTGCAAAACCTCCTATAAGCACGCAAGATTATTTCCTGATTTTTTTTTTTCTTCTGCTCTAAACTTGTAATCCTACAGATGTACTGTCTGCATTAACTTCAAAGAGAAAGAACGTGCTACTACAAAGGGTTGTGGTTTTTTTTCTATTTTCTTTTTTTTTTCCTCCCATATACACACAAAGCTGGGCATTCCTTAGAGCTAGATCCAAATAAGTTTACTCAAGCTAATAGCAGCATTCGCTTACTTTGTTAGTTTAACAGGCATTCCTGAGCTAATTTGCCTATAATGTCTTTGTGAAACAACCAACCTCAAAATGGTGTCAGCAGTTTAAGTAAAATACTTCAAATACAGAGTGTATTTTATCACAGGTGGCAGGAATTTGCTAGTAAGGTTATTTGTTCATTCTCAGCCACAAGTTACCTCTGGAACAGAGGCAAATCTAAGTTATTTTACATTGTCTTTTTAAGACAGCTGAAATGGAATTTTTTTGCCCTCTTTACTCAGCAAACTGGATAAGGGGTCTAGCCCTTTAAATGCTGTTGTTCCAGTTTTAGAAGAGAGAGGCTATAAAACGGGGGTGCTTCATTAAAATACCATAGCTGACACCTCTCAGAGGCACAGGAAAAGAATATTCACTGAGTAAGTAACACATTATAAATTATAATTGAGATTCAATTCTCCCAGGGAGAAGAGAAGGTAACTTGTCATTTAAAATGTTGTGAGTTTCTGAGAGTGGACTAGGAGTTTAAAGGGTATAATGATATCATTAAGAAATGCCCTTGCAAAGCAAGCAAAATTATACTGTGGTGTTTCTTGAAAACCACAGGAACTCTTTATTGTTCTGTCAGCAGCAGTTCAAAGAACTATGTGACCCCATTAACATTCATTCAGGCATATATAACAAATTGGAAGGGAGAAATTTCTTGAATAGTTAATTATATTTGGTGTGTTTGAATACCTGATGCTGTTAACCATGTGGGCTCAGCCCCACAAAATGCACACCTTGACACCTGCTTTACCTAACAACTTTATTCATCTTATAATATTTAGAGGAGAAAGCAATAACAAAGGTAGAGAAAGAGCAGGGAAGAGGGAAAAAGCTAGATAATGGCCAGCTGATTTGTTGGCTATGGCTGAATTGATCTAGTATTCGCAGTAGTTCTGCTATAAGAAGAAATTTTTATTGGATGACCAGAAGTCCCTTTGAATCAACATGTCAATGGCAGGGACTGGGTAGGAATATGTAGGGTGATACACTATACGCTTAAACTAGAATCTTGCAGAGAAACAGAGTTTCTCTCAGTTTCAAAAAGAGGTAGCTCTTCTGGCCTAATTATGTATTTATTTCTATGTGAAAAGCTGTGGCCTTCTTCCTGAAAATGTTGACTTTTCATAGAAAAGCTTAATTGCAGAGATTCTCCTACAGTATCTGTCCAGGACTATAGCTCAGCTGTTTTCTGCTTCTTTAGTTCTTTGTGAGTCCCATTGTCCAACTGGATCTTCTACACATGATGCCAAATGACTACAGACAGTCTCTATGCTGCAGTGATCACGAACTCAGCTTCTGCAAGCAAGAGAAACTGAGGTTTGCCTTGTTAGTTTTAAGTGCAAATATTTTCCTTTTGATAAAAAAATGCTTGGAAATTGTCTGAAAATATGGAAGATTTTTTTTTTGCATAGTAAATGATTAACTTTTTTTTTTTAATTTCAGAGAGTCTGAGTAGTAAATACTGTCTCCAGTGTCAGCAGAAAACCCACTCATGGATTAATTAAGTCCAAAGCTTTATCTGCACCAATTAATTAATTTCAGTTACAGTACAGATACAGGAATCCTTATCTCTTTAGGACTGTCCCCTCGCAGCTTTCTTCACACTTAGCAATAAGTTTGACAAATTATTTCAAATGATACAATAAAGGAAAACACCGTGGTTAATGCTGTCTGTGCTATACTGAGGAGATACTATTTCCTGACAAACTTTTAAATTCAGGTTCTCCGTACTTGTTAAAGGCGGCAAACAAAGTTAGGATTGCCAGTGGGACTCGCTGTGAAACATCACACAGAAATAGAGTAGGATGCTTTGTAACTACTGCAGATGTCCATTCATATGAGCCTTCTCACCAACCCACCAGAAACCATCTCTTCCAGACATAGAGTACATCTGGTACTGAGCACACTTCTACTCATTCAAAGCTGCTTTTAAATTCTCTTGGAAAATATAAGAGTAAGATTTAGATAACCCTATAAGCCTAGGCAAGCTTTAATTTTATTTTCAGTTTATTAAAAGTTCTGCTGTTATCCTCTGTAATTCTTAAACGGCAATAAGTATTTTGCTCCACACACATTTATTAATGTTTCTTCCTTTTTTCTGGAAAAATGTCAATTTATGACATTCTAAATGTATCTACTATTTGAAGAATATTTGCATTGTAATTGTATTTGTGTTAGCTGTGCTTTTTCTTAGCTGCATTTTCATGTCTAGCAGAGAGGGATGCAAAACACATCCTGAAAGAACTGTAGGAAGGTTTGAATTACAGGGCAGTACAGCTACTGAAGGAATTTCTACTGAAATCCTTTTTTCCCAGAAAATTCCCATTTCTCAAAAGCAAATCTTAGAGGGGGGCAAGGGGTACAGAGGAAGGGAATTTTTCACTTGAAGTTTTCACCTTTCCTCAGAAGACTGTGAAGTTTGAGATGTTTCAGGTTGACATTTTTGCATCAAGGAATCCCTGCTATTCAGGAATGTACGTTTCAAGTGTTAAACTCTACACAGTTAAGAAGAGACATAAGAATGTTTGAGAACAAAACTGAGCATTTCAAGATCACCAGACAAAAGTTCTAACTGATGTGCAAGATTTCCAAGAAGTGCTCTGCTCTTGAGGGACATTTTCTGCAAGCAGGGAAAACTCCTATGAACTGGAAAATCACCTCCTGCCAAGGTGTGACAGGGGGGTAATTACAGTCTCCATCAAGGCAATGGCAAAAAGTCCCATTTGCATCAGTTGGGACTTCACCTCAAACTTACCGAACGCACTGCAGTATCTTTTGACCATATTGGTCCCTCGCCTTGTAAGGAAACTGTAGGCTGTGATGAGGTCTCCCCTCATGTCACTACTCCTACGTCTTTCTGGTCTAGTCTTGTGTGTGCAATCCCTTTGATACTTTCGCATAACTGCTTTATATATTTCTCATAGCAAGAAGGTATCTGTAGTAAATACTCTCTTCAGGAAGCTTTCACTCAGTTTCCATGCTAAAAAGGAAAAGGTTTTTGGGGTTGTAAAAGAAGTGAAATGGTTATTACAGATGCATCACTCCTGAAGTTCTGTGAAATTAATGAGGACAGGGATAACGTAAATTAATGCAAGTACATTTGGCCACATTCACATTTTATAAGAGAAAGAAATGTCCATGGCACAACATGAGCTACTTATGCATATGCTGGTGGGAAGGTTCAAGCATGACTGGTGTCAGCTCTAGCTGCTGCTTTACTGGCTACCAGTAAGAAACAGCTACTTGCTGCTGCTGTAACCAGCGTTATTGCAATAAACTTTCCTGTTTTCTTGGCAGGGCTGAAAGAGTAATTGCTTTCTGTCTGACTCTTACTGGCAGTTTGATATGACCTTTACTAAAATGTAATAACTGGCATTAGAAAAAGGCTTTCCACTTAACATGTCCAGCCTCTTGGGCTGTCCACATTGCAGCTTATCCTTTACTCACAGCCAAGAGCAACTAACAAACATGGCTGGGCTAATCAATTCTGCTAAGAAGTTAATTTAAATTTTCAAGTGACAAATGTGAGTCTACAGACTACTATGCTATTCTTTTCCCTTGTTCCAGTTAACTCCCTAGAGATGACAGGCACACAATGAGCACAGACCTTCCCTTGAAGAGAGCAAAGTCTGTTTATCTACCTTTATTTTCCATATAATGAGTGAATTACTTTTCTCGTTTCCTAAAATTTCAAAGGTACTTTCACTGACATCTCAGAGAGTACTCACTCTATAGATCAAAACAGCTGCTGGAGACAGATAGCATGACTGCTTCTGAAATGATTCAAGCTGACCTTCTTTCAACAGATACTAAGTGCTCATCATTAGCTGTGACATCATGTTCAGCAGTTCAGCACAGATGTCTAACATGGAGCACATTCTAATACTGAAGAAAAGTAGCTAGAGAAGAGATCTGGGAACTTTTGAGGCAGCATTTAATGGAAAACTTGGTATGCTTTCTATGTGAATATATTGGAAATGGTTTCATCTAAATATCTGTAATTACGCAAACTTACATTTCATACAAATAGTGGATTTGAAATTAACAAAGTTTTTTTGCTACAGATGTTTGAGAAAGCCCACTGCATCTTATAGCATCTGCTAAATTGTGATCTGTAGCCATTTTCCAGATGCTGAATGTCATTAAATCTTGAAGTTGTCACTTTTCAGAAACAGTTAAGTAATTCTTACTGAAGGACTTCTCTGTTGTCTTCACAGTGCAGATTTGTCCCCCTCTGTAGGTAAACCATGTTTATCTTGTTTATTCTTGTCTCTATGAACATAAGCTTCAGTTATTAGCAGGTTTTCTGGAGTAATTCACAGGGACTCTAGTCTGGGAAGCTACTACATGCCTTTAGGACATATCAACAAGCTATGATTATGACACAGGATCATCCTGGTATTATACTCTGAGGAAATTGTCTGCCTTCTGGTAGGCCACTACTAAAGAAGTGGTTGTCCATCCTCAAGAGCATAGTCTAAAATATCCACTTCTGTTCAGTTTCTCTCTCCTAAGAAAGGTAATGAGAAGGCTTCTGCACAAAATGAAAATATCTAAATATGCCCTTAATTTTTCACAAGTCTTTAAATCCTGGACATAAAACTAAACAAAGCACCAAAGCCTTAAAGTAGATTTCTTTCTAACAGCAGAAAAGCAAGAGGACTGATTGATTCTCAGCTGCCATAAATCAGTATTACCCTGCAGATGTGCACAGAGCCCTACACAGTTATACTATTCCAGCAACTGGCCTCAGCTGTCTGCTGATTTTGGCTTTTAGATTTTGAACTTGAAACAGTAAGAACAGCAGAGCAGATGAATGAGTTTTGAGTCTGCGTTTAGTCTCCCAGAAATAAATACTATGTGCTAAGGTTTTTTTTACTTGTCCTTGTCCAGGTCAGTGTATACATGTGTCTATATATGGTTTTACTTGCCTAGTTTCTATTACTGAGGATTTGATCTGTTCTGCCTTCAGTAGGCAATGACAGAGAGCTCTCTGTCTTTCTGTTATATGAGCTGTTATAAATACCTGATGAGACATAAAAACATCATAGGATATTTCTAGCACAGACAGACTTCTCCCTCCACTACAGATTTCTACAGAAAGGCCGAGTTAGATCAAGTCTCTCCAGAATGCTCTGCATGTGTTATGGTCCCGATTCTCACTCACTTGAAACTTTCAAGTAACAGCAGTATTATGTTCAGAAACCCTATAGAAAGACTAGTAGTATCTTATACTCACTGTGTAAGGAATCTCAAAGCCTGCATCCTTAGTGTGACTCTCAAAGAGTTCAACTGGAAGTACTAAGTCAAAGAGATCACACCTGCTACGGGTTTCAGAGTATAGATGTGTTTAAACAAGGAGAGAAGAGTCAGTTCCTTGCTCCAGGGTCTGGGCTGGTGAAGGAAAGACCAAGCTTGCAGGGCAAAGGGTTTGGGAAAATTTCCAGATGCACGAGGATAGCTCAGGCTCTGTTTAGATCCCCAGTTTGGCCATAACAAAGATTCAGTCACAGCCATAAACCCAGATCATGCTGATCTGAAATGTTGTTCCATTATCTCAGCTTGATTTCAACTCGGAAAAAGCAAGAACTGATAACAATTAAGAAAGGAATCAAGTGCTTTTTACTGCTCATAATAAAATGGAATGTTAAATATTTTGATTTTCCAGATGAACAATTTTGAAACAAACATATTTCCAGAGTTTTCCAGAGAATTTAGGAAACATATATCACTGTAATACTTCTATTCTGAAAAAAATGACATTGTTCCAGAAAAAATGTTTTTCTCTGGAAAACTCTTATCAGCTCTAAAAGCTCATATTTCTTGCTAAGATTTTTAAAAACAAATACAAAATCAAATCACACTTTTGCCATAATATTGGACTACACTTTTTTTTCTACAAGCTCTGGATTCTGGTCTGCACTTTGAACATATTTTATGTTTTAGCTCTCCCTGCTGAAGCACAACAGGAAAAATATTTGATTGTATAAGCTAGTGTCAAGAGACAAGTAATCTGCTGCTATAATTTAACTGACATTAAGTTTCTCAATCCCACATAATTACAGTAGGAGGGAATTTTTAAAATAATTTAAAAATCTATTTTAAGTTATTTAAAACAATTGTCCATATTAAAGATAAAACACTTCACATAATTCTGAGCAGGCTGAGTTTTCCCTAACATGATATTTCATTCCAGATTTCAAAGTGGGATAATCTCCAATAGTGTCCAAACCAACCCCTTAGCTTGATTACTTGACCTGATCTCAGCATTGATGCTATTCTGGACAAATGTACCTTAAATACTTTTCTAATAGAAGCTTATACAAGTTTCCCGTATTTGAATAATTTTTTTCAGAATAATTTTACCAGTATTGGTATCTGATTAAGATGTTCTTCAGTCAAACAACATTGATTTCCTTTCATTGCCCTCTCCTCCTGTGAACACCAGTTTCCAAATTCACTAGGTGATGATAAACTGAAGATAATTTTTAAAAATAAAACAGCTTTAATGGATATCCTAATGGACCTTATTGGTCATAACTTCTCCCAGGCTATTACCAATGAAAATCTGGGGAATAATCCCTGTTTGTTGATCTTGGTTGTTCCCTGTTGTTACTGCTATTTGCTGCAAGGATTGTGAAATTTGAATCAAAGCCCTTTTGAACTTTAAACATCATCCCTGAAGTGATTCATCATTGTCATAAAGTAGCCATAGCGATTTTTTAAGTAGTCACTGTCCTCACAAATATGAGTAGAATTGCATGTTACAGAATAATTAAAGAAAAAAAAAAAAGAATATGGCCACGATATGGCCAGGCACGGTCAGACCTCGTGCTGTTTTGAAAGTTTTGGAAGATTGCTGGATGCTGTTGGAGAAGCTGCTGCACTTCAATTCAGAGTACTTGCTGGGGGAATTTCTAAATTGGTATGTGCATGCATATGCACAAACTGCAATATGTAGCTCTGGTGTTGAATAAGGTTGAAGCAAATAGTGGTTCTCTGTATTCATTGGTAGGAGCACCCTGAAATCAAAAGTCATGTCTGGAGACAAAGCAACTACCTCCTCTGAGCAAAAACCAACAAGCATTTAAAAAAAAAAAAAAAAAAAAAGTCTAGGCTTCACTGTACACCAGGCTATGTTCACTGTAACACACTTCAGCCCTGATTCCCATGTTTATTAGAGGTCAGTAGCAAACATCTCACATACTAAGAAGTGACCATTTTTTACATGTTTTACCCTCTTCACAATTGCAACATGGGTTTCTTACCTTTGCCATTAAACTCTGATGCTTCTAAGCTGTTATGCAAAATGCCAAAAGATCAGTCTCCGGTTAACTTAAGCCACAATTAAGTTTTGTCTACCATTATAAGATAATTATAAGATCAGCATGACACACAACTTCACAGAGGAAGAGAACAGAGGGGAGAAATATGCTGTGGAGGGGAAAAGCTGTACTCATTAAAAGAATAAGGATCAGAAGTCAAAACTCACCAAGTTATTGGCAAAATAGATTGGTTTTATATACATCTCTTTCCCCACCTTTCCATCCACATGATAATCTTCTCTTTAGTGTGTTAAAACTCAAAAGATCAGTGAAGTCTAGGAAGGAGTATGGTTCAAGCTCAAAGAATACGTTAGCAATTGGCTTGTGATAAAAGAGCAGAGCTCCTTAAACAGAGATGGTTTAGGCACTAAAACCACATTCGTCCTGGTGCTGCTATGACATGATGAGAGTCACCGTACTGTACAAGTAGCTGTTTAGTGTCCGAACAACTGTTATTTAAAGTGGAGTCGTAAAGCTCCTTTTAGGTCATTAAATAACTGAGAAACAGAGTAGGTGCCCTGTTGAATTATAATGAACTGTTTTGCGTGATGCAGTATATACAGAAATCCAAACAGAAAGAAGAGTAGTATTGGGCAAAGTGTGCTTTCAGCCATGTGGTGATATAACTCATACTTCACCTCCCTGAGTGTTTACAGACTTTACAGTATTTGGAAATGAGCATCCTATGTAATAGCAGCATACTAATCTCTGCAGCTAAGTCTATTAGATTTGACTAGTGCAGGCCTTCCAACACAGGATAAATTCACATATGCACCTGTGAAATGTTTGTTCTATGAACTTAGTCACAATGCACTGCAGCAGCAATTTGAGGAAAAAAAAATTGAACACAAATGTAAAAAAAAAATCTGCCAATATTTTAATTGGCTTAAAGCAATTTGAAACTAAGAAAAAAATTACCCAATGCAGAAATTTAGATTATTAAGTACACTACTGTTTATTTTTTATTTCAGAATGTATTTCAGAAAGTGATGGTCTGAGATACTGAATCAGATAAGAGCCTAACAAAGCTATTGGCAAATGGTTCAGCTATGGCATTAGAATTACTATTACACAGAGGCTAGAAGTTCCTGGTTCAGACACCAACAGGTGAACATATGAGTTCAACACCACTTGAAATTGTAAGAGACAATTATTTTCCTTCCTTCCACTTCACTATACTTACACAGGACTTAAAATGACCCAAAATCTCTTATTAAAAAGGAGGACTGGAAAATCTATGTAATCTTCCTGCCTGACCATCTGTACATGCCTAATGCCTTGGCTGTGAGAAATAACAAGGAACTAAAACAATCTTGATTTTTTTCAGACATCATCATCTCCTAAGAGTAGAACCTGACTTTTTCACTTTCAGTGAGCTCTAATGCAACTCATATTGTGGCTTATCTTTTTCTGTACGTAGGTCTTGCCTTCATTTCCATTACATTTTACATAAAATTTACATTAGGATTACGGTAGTTGTTTTAAAATAATAATAGAACAAAGTCTTAATGAAGGTACTTCAACAGCAATGATGAGAGCCAAAAAAAACCCACCTCTAAAAAAACCCTACCAACATTGCTTGCTAAATATGTGCTTTGTAAGCATGAATGACTTGTTCTATTCCTAGTAGATCAGAGTGCAGCATTCACAACTCTTACAACTCATCAAGCCTGCCAGCGGTTAGAAAAGTCTGGGACACATTGTCCCAATTTGTACTTTTTAGAGAGACAGTTATATTTCTACTTATCATGAAGAAGACAACAGTAATGTGACTTTCAATGCCCACCCACCAACAAGAGAGGCAACCTCCTTAAATTGTCCAGCACAGGATGTCAGGCTAATGACACCGTCATAAGACCACCTTTGGTACTTCCATGTTTTCATACTTCCAGAAATACACTGTTGCCAACAACTGCGAATAAACTGGGGGCTCCCTCCAGGTAATGGAGATGTTGAAGAAGAGCCTGTGAACAGGCACAGTAGGGGAAAATGTCTTTGAAGGGAATAACTTCCTTTTCCACCACTCAAAGCTGGACCTGCTGTAAGGTGGACGAGTTCCCTCATTCCCATGCGGTGCTGTGGCCAGAAACCAGATGGGATGAACGCTGGACTGGCCTCTTACTGGAGAGGTGGAAGAGTAAAATTTAGACAGGCACAAGGACACCTTGCTGGAGTTTGATTTCCTTATAAATGTCACTTGGCTTTCTCTTCCTTCTGACTGTAGGGTATTTTTGAACCATAGAATGTTATTCTGTGAAGGAAGGCAGACAAAGTGATAGTAGCAGCAGGAGAAGATAAGGTATTGGCCTAGGAACTAATTGCGCAGCTTGACTTTCTAATTTGTCAGAACAGATGAAACCCTCCACAAAGGGGAACTACTGGCAGATTTTTCTACCTCATTTTTGAATAATAACATAAAATAGAGATAATCATGATTTAATTGTAGACAATTTGTTAGTCAAAAATTAGTTGAACAAATTGTTCTTTCTAGTATATGAGATGAAGTTAAAACACTCCCCCCCCAGGGAAGGTTATTCCTGAGATATTTATGACTGCAGGATACCTGAAAAGTACTAAAAATAAAATGGAAAAACAAGAACTTATAGAATCTCTCCTATGGAGTTACATGAAACATGCTGCTTGAGCAACCTGCTCTAAGATTAAGTCAGTTCTGCTTTGAGTAGGGGTTTGGACAAGGAGATCTCCAGAGGTTTTTTCACCTAAATAGTCCCTGGGTTCTGTCAAATGCCCACATTAATAAGGTTGTGCCAGGCTACTTCAAACCTAAAAATCCATCTCAGGTCTAGCAGGAGAGATGGGCTCAGACTCTAGTGGAAATAGCTGAAGTTCTCTTTGAGCACAACAGCCTACCTTCATCATCGGGCCGCCTCATCAGGCCCAAGCCACCTTGGCCTCACTTTCCACCTATCTCCCTAACAGCAGGCAGTTTTATCTTGCTCCTATTTATTTGAAAGCACCAACTGGATTTGCAGCCCCTGAACAACCTGAACCATAATGTAACAGGATCCTGTGTGACAAATTAAGGCAGTCAGAATGAGGGCACGACAGGGAGCCCATCCTGCCTCTTCCTCATTTCCCTCTGACTCAAATGCATCCGCCTGAGCACAACAGCACATTTCCATCTGCTGAGGGAACTGGTCTCTTCTCCTGCCACCCTCCCTGTGCGTACAGATGTGCTTGCATGTGGACTGTGCACTCCAGAAGGCAGACACCACCGGATTTTAATCCCTTTGAATTCTCTGATGGATTAAACCTCAAATCTCTAACTGTCCTTCTTAATGCTGCAGTAAGTAACACATATACTGGTTACGCCGATTTACAGCTGAAATAAAAGTGAAAGACTTTCGAAATGAAACATATGAAAATCAATCCATGCTGCAAGAAAGTGGGACACTAAAGCATTCTGGATTATTTTCTCTTACCACCTTTCACCCTGCCTGATGCCTGATGAGGCAAAAATCACTGTCTGCAGCAATAAAAACTGCAGGTGCATGTATTACCCTTCACCTACCTGTAACCCTTCAATGGCCAGTTTGAGGATAGATGGTGTAAGCTTGGAGGCTTGCTTGAAGGAGAAGTTGCTCCAATCTATAATTAGAATGAAGCCATTTATCTGAAGCTCTTGATCTTCGATGAGCACTTCCAAGGACAGTAGGATAGCCCGAAGGATGTCTATGAAGGAGTTCCTAACGCCAAAGCAGGAAAAAAAAAAAAAAACAACAGTGGTTGCAGTTATCTTCAGACCTCAAGATACTCAGCTTTGCTGTGGATGGGGCATGAACAAGGGACAGGGATTTATTCTGGTAGAATTCTTTTGAAAAGAAAGTTGTTTCAGAGGTGTCACTAAAGTGCTCCTGCTCTGAAACTCACATTACTCTTTTTGATGTGGTAAGTCCTGCTCACTGGTGGATAAAATAAGCCCTGAATTTTGATTCTTCTGGCATTGCTTACAATAGACTTTAGTTAAGCTACTTTGGGAAAATATTATTCTGTGGTGAAGTGAAACACATTTAGTCTATCAGTTTAAATCCCTGCTCCTTTGGATATATGTTGCCATTTTTTCTCCTTCTTTTCTTTCTATTATAAAGAGGAAAATCAGAAAAGGAAATAAATCTGTACGATATTAATACAACTGGTATGGTTACAACTAGGCTTTCTGGCTTCCTGCTTGAGTGGAGGGAATTATCCAAGGCTTTGCACAATGAAGTCTGACTGTTGCCTTATTTCAGTGAAGCAAATGCAACATGGAAAATAGCTGCATCCACTCAAAATAGGAACCCTTTATTAATTAGCAGCTACCAATAGGCTAGCTGCAAGGCTTCCCTCAGCTCTGGGAGAATAATTAGAAACCTTGGGGGCCCTGAAGGAAATAGCAAGTGACAGAGAAGAAAATGTTGAAATGTTTTCCTTAATGTGAAAGTCTGTACTGAGAAGCCTGGGCTTCTCTCTACTTCCATCTCATGCATTTTACAAAAGCAAGAGTTAGATACTTTAATGACATTCCATATTTACACCTGAGTAAGGTGAATCAGGCCATCTCATCAGCTGTCTTTCCCATTAGGATGATCTACCAATAACAGATTATTTTAGAGAGCAACAAACAAGGAAAGATTCTGAAAGTACAGCTGGAACTTTTGTAAAATGAAGTTGTAACATATTGTTGTTGCAGTCTGCTTTATCTCTGCATAATTCTCAGATTTTGATGAGGCCTGAAGTCTATTACAGGGGAGGCTCAGACCGTGTTCTGCTGCAGAGATTTTCATTTAATCCTTTTCTGCTGTTTAATTTAAAACAAGTCATCTAAGCCTACGAGAGTGTTGTTTCAAATTCTGCCTGAGAGAAAAAAACTATGTGTAGTCAAAACAAACTGCTCTACAATCAAGACCTCTGCCCCTGAAAGGCAGCAATACATGATAAATTTCTCTTAGAAGTTAATGGTGAAATGTTTTCTTATTCTTTCTCTTTTCTCTCAGCAGGTTTTGAGTGGAAATGCACTTTCCTTCTCTAAAGACACAGTCCCTTGAAAAAGCTATTTCTGAACTGTGCCTCTCTGCTTAAGTTAGAAGCTTCTCTGGAGTATAATTGCTGAGGCAACTTGCAAGACATAGAGCTTATAAAGATGTTTAACTTTGTTGCTGGTGGGTACCAAACCACTCCTCTCTCATTTGCAGTAACAGGGCAACCTTGACCTTTCCAGATCGTGTGGGGAAGCTGTGCTAAACAGACAAACTGAAGGAGTACTTTCCTTAGCAACGTAAGGTGAAGGCATACCAGTTGGATTGGCAACTGGCATTTATTTTCAGTCTAAATTTATTTCAAAAAACTGTGATATGAATATACTACCCACTGCCCAGCTGAAACGGGTGACTACTTTCAAGCAGCAACATGAAATTACTACATTTTCAGTGGCAAAAAAAGCAATTGCACCCCTAGACCAGATCTACAGATCTATCCTACATTGGTCTAACCCAGCATCCCTATTCAAGGGGGTCAGCCTTCCATAAGAACTGTGCCATGGAAGGTCTGAGGTGTGCAGTGTCTCCAAAAGTGTCCTCAGACACATGCCAGCCTTCTCTGCTCTCTGGTCGGTGTCAACACAAAATGGTGTCATCATTCATAGATAGGCTTTCTGGTTAGATTGGGAAAGATGGATTTAACCCCGTATTTGCAAATCTTAAAATGAACTGAAAATTTGTTATTGCTGAAGGTGTGAAAATAAGGTTACATTGTGATCAGAAAAGGTTTCACCCTTTATTTTTTGGAATAAGTTTTCTTAATAGAAGATGCAAACTCATATTATTGATCCTGCTACCTCTGGTGCTTTTAAAGGTTGTGTAATGATTCAGTAGGGCTGTATGGAAATGGTGTATATAAGGCATCTTCTATAATCCACTGAAACTCTAAATTACAACTGACTGAGCAAAACCTTCCTCTCAGACTCTATCCTTAGGAATTCCAATCTTTGTTTAGGTGTCTATATAAACTACCAGATTATCAAGCAATTTCTTACCTGTGCTTCCCATAGAAATGATTTGTCTTGGAGATAAGGCACACAGATTTTCTAGTGTGTAACTAATTTGGCTGTCCCCTGTCCAGATCCCTTCTCCCCTCTATGTACTTGCAGTTTTGAGACATGGTGTAGGAAATAACTCCAAGTGAACACAAAGACATTTTTCAGACGAGTACAAGGAGACATGTAAGCAGCGCACAAGTCCTTCAGGTGGGCTGTTTGGAGGCACGTTGTTTTGTGAATGCAGGGTCTGGAGAGAAATCAAAGAGAGTGCCACTTCAGGCTGAAGCCCTCTGCTCCCTAATCTTGAGGATTTGAGAAAAATCATTCAGCTCTGTGACTGATTTGCATCCAAATCATTTTCTATGCATGAACACAGAGCCACTTTCTATTAGTCCATCTCTTTTGTTCCTTTGCTTAATGTTCCCTGCCCTCCTCCAACTCCCCTCCACACCAGTTTAAACCCCTCACAAAGGAAAATGTGAAATAAATTACTATTATACAAAGGGAAATGTGTAAGATGCTGTAAGGATTCAGCGTGGAGTCTACTGAAGTGAGCCACTAATGAGTTATAAAAGATTTGCAC
The DNA here is from genome assembly GCF_036013445.1 of Caloenas nicobarica. NCBI lineage: Eukaryota > Metazoa > Chordata > Aves > Columbiformes > Columbidae > Caloenas > Caloenas nicobarica. Next base: position 126,909,666 of record NC_088246.1, on the reverse strand, counting down.
AAGGCCCAGAAACACAAAAACGAGGAGGCGGAGTGCCTATCATCTGCCTTGGCTGAATGGATAGGTACCACAAAAGAGACTCTCCAAATATCCTTTGGAAAATGGAAAGTTAGCCCAACAGAAGCTAGTGGTAAGGAACAATAAGGTAAAAAAAATGAAGACTGTTTAGCTGAGGGATTTGATGAGGAGATTAGCCAAAGGCATAACATGAAAATAAATAAGAAGAAATTACTTAATTATAAGAGGCGTAAGCAGGATGTGGGAGAATCAAAAGGCTCAGTGGACTACCAGGGTGCAATGGGAACAATCAAAGGGGATAGAGACATTGCAGGGAAATTAAATTATCTATTTGCATGTCTCTGCCACCAGTCGCTTTGAAGAGACACATGGATAATAAAGCTGAGGGACTGTTGGAAAATAAGGGGTCAAATAAGATATGCTGCAAGAAAGTGACACATTTTGGAGAAGATAGCATCAGTAAAGGCTTTTGACATTGCTGTCTCTGAACAGTTGAGCACAGGCTCTGTTTTAGGCATGCTAGTGAAATTAATTGGATTATTCAGACAGTTAGAAGTATGAATGTACAGAAGTACTGGCAGCTGAAGCCATTAAGATTGTCTGGTAGCATCAAAAACAAGTTGTCACCAAAAATCCTGACTGTCTTGCAAGGCAGCAGGCTAACAAAGTTTGGACCAGTGTCATTATCTTGGCAGTTGCAGACCACTCAGTTTAAGCTCCCTGAGTTAGTATGTGGTAAGAGCCTCTCTCCAGTAATACTTAAAGGGTGGCTTAGTTAAATGCAAATACAGATTAGAGGGATTTCTTTACTTGTTAAAAAACAGCTCGGGATACAAAATCAATGAATTTATCACTTTTTAAATGTAACAAAGAAGTGAACTTACAATACCATCGTATTTAACATAAGCTAACAAAAGACTGAGAAATATAAATGCGGTTTCGCTGAGTCTGTTTGAACACCTTAGACCAGAAGAGAGTATAGTACATCTCACAAAAAAGCTATGGCCAAGGCTGAATAACATTTAGCAAGCTGCAAACATGACATAGATACAAATCAGGTAGGAGACCACATCTCACTTTTTCCCTCCCCACACAGTAAATCACCAACGGAGATCAGAAGCCCATGCTTAGCTTCTAGCGGAGGGAGAGCTGGCACTGCCCTGCGAGGTTTCCCACTGGGAGTAACGTGCAATAGAGGAAGCAGAAAGAAGAAGCACCAGAAAAACACGCTCAGGTTGCCCCACATTATTTGAGCTATTCAAAGCTGAAGAAGCTGTAAGAAAAGGCTTAGAAAGGGAGACGTGAACAACGAGGAGATCGACACTGGTGAAGGAGCAAGAACCAAGGAAGGAGCATTTTTAACTGCTCCCACACGCAGCCAGGGAAGTGTTAATGGAAAAGCCCCTGGAATCCAGTCAGCATTGTGTTTTGAACACGTATTCATAAATCATACTAAGTCATTTATTTCAGCAGATTAAATTGTCCTTTCTGCTCATGAAGTATTGATAAGAAAGCCCCAACTTCTGATAATGGTTCTTAGAAAACATCTGGGGTTTTAAAATGCATGTGTTTATTTTAGAAATTCAAACCTCACCTCTGCTGAAAAAAGTACAGGAAATTACTGACATACAGTTCTTGGGCATTCATGTCTTGATTCAAACTCAGGGTCATGAGTAGCTACTCTGCCTCTCATGCATCAGAGGGTAATGGGAGTCAATCCAACCACTGCAAGATCTGATCTTCACATTCTACGACCTTTTGGTGAGGAAAGCCCCTCGTATGAATGCCGAACAATGCCAGACAGCCTTTGGATGAAGAATAACCAGGAAGAATAACAAGAAAATGAAGAATTGTGAAAAAAACCATGGTAACTCACTTGACTCACCATGCATCAGAGAAGATGAACAATCAAACAGGGGAGCTCACAGCTGACTCATGCACTGAAAAGAGCTTGTTTGTCTCATCTGTCTGAGACCCGAATAGTACATATGTGCTCAGAAATTAGCAAGGCTTGTCTATGATTCACAAAGAAAATGGGTTGCATTCACAGCAAATGTTCACAACAAATATTTCGACCAGCCGTGGGTAACTTTCTTTGTAGAAAAATTCAAAGCTATTTAAACTTGTTAGCGGCAAAAATATGAATAATTCACTAGCATGCAAACTGGAGAAATTCTTATACAACAATCTGAGTTTTTTTCCTATTTTTTAGGGTACCAAGTTACAGATTTTTTTTATTTCTCTGTAGAAACAATATATGCAGATAAAACTCCTACTGAGTAAAACATAGGTTGCATTAAGTTGATACCATAGCTTCAAATTATTCTTCTTTCACATCCGGTGTAGCTACATTAGGCTGTTCCAGTATGTCAGGTTCAGACAGGCATCACTCCTGTTTTGTAATGAAAAAACAGCAAGATTTTCTCCGCAGCAAGACAATGCAAGTCTATAAATAGAATTCCAAACTAACTTTACATCCAGGATAACAGAATGGTAGATAAGTGTACTGATTTTTTTTTTTCCTTTGGAAATAGTTAGTCCAACAGAGCACTGGGTACAAATAATAAAACAGACTAAGCTGAGACCTGACTGTATTCAACAAGATCAGAAATCCACTGCTTAGTTTATAACTGAATGGAGGCCCGACACCCACAGATATCTGGCTGGCTTTGAATTTCTGCTTGGAGTGAGCTGGAAGCCTCTGTCATTGCCAGTGGGGGAGAGATGTACTGGCCAGCAGAAAGAAACTACATTGGTTTATTCTTTTAACATGCAAAAATTGCCTCTCAGTGGCTTTCTTAAAGGTATAAAAATATTCCTCATGTTATGTTTCTACTCGACGTTCTTCATTATACAAGTATTATGAGGTTTTTTGCTGTTACTTTCCACTTCAATTGAACTCCATAGCAACCAATAGTCCCTGAATTACACGCTCCGCATTCAAGTCTGTGTTAGGAATCTCCTCCTACATACTCTCATTCATATTGTGGGCACCCTTACCAAACGAATACTTTGTCCCTGATGTTAAACGTGCAAGAAGTCTTTCTTATGTGTAATTTGGCTGAAAAACAGGGACCTTCACAGCCCCTGTGCTTGGGGAGGGCAAGTGCAGGTGGGGGGGCCTTTGGATCCCTGGTGGGACCAGCTTCCACCTGAGACCTATACAGGGGAGCAGGAAAGTGACATCTGATCTTCCCTTTGCCTCAGCTCAGGGACACATTACACCATCTAGCAGGGAATCAGTCCACGATAAAGCTCCTGAGAGCTCAAAGAATCCCTTCCTGAGGTCTCCAGAAACTTGATCCCAAACGGAGCTGGCAATCGATTGCAACCTGGCACGGCACAAGCCCATGAGACCTGTGAGGAGTCCCCTCAGGTGCAACAGGGCAGCTAGCATTGGGCTGAAGGTTCAGCTGGGCTCCAGGCAGAGCCCTCAGCATCACAGAAGGTGAAGCCTCCCAGGAACAGCATGCAGTTCTGCTTTGCAGCCCACTGCTGAAAGGAAATGCCAGAACTGAATCTCAGGTGCAACACGACTGTTCCTCTAGCTGTGGATTTGTTTTATTCCTTCAGGAGGCAGTATTTCTGAGCTACACACTGATGGTTTTCTTCCCTTTTTAGTACCCGGAGAAATGTCATGCTTGCACACTGCAAATTTCTCTGTTGAGAAGGAATAAGTGACAATCACAAGCAGTGTGTTATGATAGTGTGGAAATTACTAGAAGTCCTATGGTACAACCCCTAAATGCAATCAATAAACCAATATTACACAGCTACTGCAGTAATTTGCCTGGATGGTCTCAAATACAATGTCCCGTGAGAGGAGAATGGGGAAGATGGGCAAAGAGCACATTCCAGCATGACGATGGTCAAGGAGTCTGTGGTGGTTTCAGGTTAGTGGTCTCCACTGTTAGTAATTTAGGACATGACATGTGGGAACAGACTGATGGTCACAGCTCAGGATACTGTTTAAGAGGTAGTTTTTAATCTATCATGATCTCACTGATACTGTTCCATCAAAGCCCAGCTGTAGTAATAATGAACAAAACGAATGCTGGTACATGAATGGTTTTTGGTTAGCAGCATTAGGATTGATGACCTCTGTTGTTTTATTCTATTCTGTGTGATTGTATAGCCTTTTCTCATTCCCTCTTGGCAATGCAATCCATCCTTATATCACACTAAGCTATTTGCTCAATTTCTTGCATCATTGCATTCCATAAGTAAGTTTTTCATTACAGAAAGGGAAAGGATTTTCTTATGAACATTGCAAAGCTACTGTTTAATCACAGAAAGCAATTATATAGGTCCTTTGTTCTGTTATTAGAGGAAGGTACAAACGACATCACCAGTTTAGTCTCCCTGCTATCATGTTTTCTCTGTATGATTCCACTATATCTCCTCTAGCTATATCTCTGCTGCATCTTCACCATCTTTCCATTTGAAATAGCCCTAGACTTTTTGCTCCCTTCTGATGCAATTACCTCGCTTGTTCAGAATGTTAATGAATTCCCTTCATTGCTCTTTTTCTTTTGGACAGTTATATTTTTTTACATCCCCTTCTTTTTCAAATAATACAATGTAAAGTGAATTCAGTATTCAAGGTGGGTTTGGAATATTAGCATACGTAAAAGAATATGCTATCTTTTCCTATTTATTCTCCATCTCATTTTTAATGCAGCCTAACATCTAATTAACTTTTCTGACCACCATTGCACAATAAGTACACTTCTTAATTGTGCTGTCCATAATGACCTGATGTTTTGCTTAAAAGGTTAAAAGTAATTGAAAACCCAGAAGAAACTGGATAGAGTTAAGAGAGGATAAAGGATCTGCATACAAGATGTGGCCACATACTAAAATCCAGCATGTTCTGGCAATGCACTTCAACTTCTTTGCATAATAAATGCTGCTTTTCTAGGTCATTCTAGAGTTTTCCAAAATTTTTGCTAATCTTCACTAACCTACACAACTTTCCATTTACTTTTTGTCACATCACCACTTACCTCACCTGCTCTGCCAAAAGAATATTATTGGTGGGCATTATGATAACATGGAAAGTACATTTGATTCTACAGGCTGAAAAAAAATCACAACAAATCATAGGAAAACTGGAAAATCAGGTGAGGCCAGATGGTCAGGAGCAGATTGCATCAGGCTCAAGAAATCATGATCTATCCAGCAGGAAGATCAGAACTAAGGCACTTGTGGTGAAAAGCCACAGTAAACTGAGACCGTGAAGGTGACAGCTGTGCAGTATTATGTCCCTAACAAAAGTGTAACATGAAGAAGAAAATGAAAAATACAATATCCTAGTGGACTTTATTAAGTCAGTGTGACATCCCCCTTGGCTTGTGTGAAATGAATTTACACACAGAGACAGACTGCTGCAGACTCCACAGCAGCAGCATGACTGGAAATATTTCCCATGAAGATGGTGGAAAATGGCCTGTGTATCTTCATTGGTAAGATCACCCTGTGGTAGTAATGTATATCTCCACATAAAGACTTATAAAGTGTATTTGGTATCACCAGATGGTATAATGGAGAACTGAAGAGACCATGTTTTACTTCTTTCAGGAGGAATGAAAGAGAAAAGGAGAGCAGGTATGGGCAGTGAGCAGCAACGCCACCAAAGAAAACAAAGAAATAATTTGCAAAGAAAGCAATCAGAAACATCACAGTCTCTAGACTTACAACCTCTCTCCAGCAAAAGCGGCACTTTAACTGCCAGAATATAGATGAAGATATAAAAATGATGATGCTTTTGAAGAGCTTGGAGAAGCTCATTGGCCCCTATGTCTATCTGGTGGAGACCATATTAGGGTTTTGCTAGAACAGCAACAAGAGTCTGATGAAGCCATGTGGGATGTCATTACCTGTTTTGCGTCTGGCTGAGATGGAGTTAATCTTCCCCACAGCAGCCCTCACAGTGCTGTGCTCTGTATCAGTAGCTAGAAAGGTGTTGATAACACAGCAGTGTTTTGGCTGCTGCTCAGCAGTGTTCGCACAGCGTCAAGGCTGCCTCTCCAACATTCCCCCCTCTCCAGCAGACTGGGAGTGAGCAAGATCTTGGGAGGGAATGCAGTTGGGACTGCTGACCCAAACTGACCAAAGGGATATTCCATACCATATGATGCCTGTTCAGCAATAAAAGCTAAAAAAGAGGGGTGGGTGGGTATTTGTCATTACGACGTTTGTCTTCTGGAGCAACCACAATGCATATTGAAGCCCTACTTCCCAGAAAGTGGCTGGACATTGCCTGGTGATGGGAAGCAGAGAAAAAGTCATTCGTTTTATTTCGCTTCCACGTGCGACCTTTGCTTTTGCTTTATTAAACTGCCTTTATCCTGATTCACAGTTTTTTCCATCTTATTTCCTTCCTCTCCTGTCCTGCAGAGGAGGGGAGGGATGGGGTGGCCTTTGTGGGCACCTGGTATCCAGCCAAGGTCAACCCACCACATTACCAAAGGCAAATAGTCAAAGCTGAATCTCTCAGGAGTATTGGGTAAGAGGTTATCAAGATATGAGAAAAATAAGTGGCAAAAAACAGAAATTCAAGTATATCTTAGTAAACACCTAAAATAGCTATTTAATCAATCAAATAAGCATACGCCTATGCTTTTGCTTGTACTTGAGTCTAGGCAGTGAAAGTGACAGATGATAAAAAATGTACAAAATGATGTCAATCATAAAAAGAGTTATAAATTATTTTAGTTGGAAACCTTCAGGACCAATAAAAGACAAACACAAAAATATTCTAACTCTTTATTATAAGCAAATGAAAAGGTGTGTCAAGCATTATATATCAAAGAGGTTTCACACTGGAAAAACAGGCAACTTTGATATAGCTGACAAGATGGAGGAACTTGATATTATTGATGTAGAAATGATCACTGGGGAACTCAAAACAGATGCTATGAAGATTCATAAGACAGTAGTCTATGAAAATCAACTTCAGATCTCTTCAGAAACAATGACGAAGAAAATTTTCTGTAATGATTCAACTGAGCAGGGGAGAAGGACCAGAAAAAAAAACGAACCCGTGTAATTTTATGAAATAGAGAAGATGGTTAAAAGCATATGGGATCATGATGCTGCCAGCCACAAAGAAATGGCTTTGCCCAGTTATGCTGAAAAGGATATGCCATGCTCAAGAATGCTCAAGAAAAATAAGCAGTTTTCACCCTATCCACTTCTAACTGGATCATATTTCATGCAACATTGCTGAAGAAAGTGAAGAAACGAATAGCAACACCCATTCCCCCAAAGAGAGCAGATTTTTTCCCCCAGAAATCCATTAAAAGTGTATATGAGAGATATCTGTAGACTTTACATAATCCTTAATGAGAAGAAAACCATGATACAATCAAACCAACAATGAGGAGTCTGGTCAAATGATACCAGTGGAATTAGAAAAAGATATGTCTTCTTACTCACATTTTCCAGGTTTGTCTCAGACTTCATTAGCTATCAGACCTCCTGTGTGGAAAACTGTTGACAGAAGTTGCTTTGGGAGAGCTGGATTCCACTGACACACGACTCCTCAATATGTCAATCAACCAAACACTGATAAACAAATTAATTTTATAGGTAGCTAGTAGTAAACAAAGGTATGGAAGACACCATTGGTCAGAATCATACCACACTGTAGGAGAAACCTTGGGAACCAGGGTTGAATTTTCTTCTATAGGCAGTATGAATGACAACTACTTCTGTAATAACTCCAGTGAGTGAGGTGGTTGCTCCTTTCGAAGGGGAATTATTGAATACAGAAATCGAGTATCATCAGCTCTATACTATGTGTCATTGCTAGCCTTTTACTAAGTGTATTTTTGTATGGATGATAGGAATGATCTGCCTAAAGGAAGACAAAAATATTTTTCTGTGGATTTTACTACTCCTTATGCAGAACAAGTCGGGTAAGAGGAACCAAAACTGTTCAGATCTAGAGACAGCTACAACCACCTGATGCTTTTCAAGTGAGGAAGTGAGCTTTCCTCAGATACATGGATTTGTTTTTGTTTGGTTTCTCGTTGTTGTTGTTGTTGTTTTTCCCCTGTGAAGTCACAAAATACAGTTTTCTGAGAGAACTGCAAGACAAAGGGAAAGGAGGTGAGCCTCAAAGGACTCTTTGTAACAAAATAAGTCAAGAGGAAATTCTTCCAAAGCAGCAACCCAAACAAATTAATGGGACTGGTACAGCCCATTTAGAAATATAATAGTGTTTCGACTGGCTTTCTTGAAAAAGATGAAGTAATTATGGAACAAAAATACTAAAATATAGGTTGCAAATTGAAAATTAGAAAAAGTCAGCACTACGGTTGTTCTCAAAATGTCCCCTGTGCAGTATCAGTGGACAAAATAGGCTATAATAAATGTTTAAGTATGATTTCTTATACAATAATCACCAAGGGAAAAGTTAAACATATTTTAAATTGCAAGGCCAGTACTTCATAATTTTTGAGTACTTCATTTTCTGTGAATGCAGTGGCTCGGTACATAATTTTCCTGTTTAAAAACCAAAACCAAAACCAAAACAACAACAACAACAAAAAACAAACCAAACCAAACCAAAAAAAACCCAGGCAATCTACCTGAAGCATTTAATCAATGCTTTATTTGTATTTCATTGTCAGGATTTGAAACCCTAAATTTCTGTAATAAACTCTGCCTTTTAACCGAGATTAGTAATTTCATGATCTAGCAGCAGTAAGGCTTTTTCCTGGATGGGACGGGATGTATCTTCATTGTCATATTGACAGCAGTGGTGTGTAGTAACTGCTTAAGTTGAGATCTTGAAGAAGGCAGAAATAGGATTCTTGAGCCTTGTATTGAACACATAGTAATGGTGAAAGGAAGCCAGCCCATTTTCCTCCAATCCTCTGAAGCCAATACAATTTTTTAGCACATGTCAATTCCCAATAGGGTACAGATTGGTGTTGCAGCTGCAGTGTGGTCCTTGCCTTGGAATATTAAAGTTACATTATCATTTTGGCAGATCATCGGATTTTCTCAGGAATTGCCAGTGAAAAGCAATTTAAGTGGTTTATAAATTATTACAATTCAGTTGAGTTGAAAACTCTATTTCATGTGAATTGCAATGTTAGGAATTCTGAAAGAAAAGTTTCGTGAATTTATTATCACACAAGTTATCAGCAACTTCCTAAATCACTCTAACCTCTGTACAGTAGAGTATACCTATAGGTGTGGATATTTAATCTCTGCCTTCTGGCAACCACTGTTTCAGGGTTCGTTGTTTCTGGGGGAAAGGGCTGTGTTTTAGGTTTCCTAAAGAACTGAAAACTGTACATTGATGATTTGATGTTTTATACTCTTTTATTTCTGTTTGTATTGCTTTTTATTGTGAAGCTTATATAATTAATTCAATTTTTTTCACACTAATAATAATAATTCTCACATAGTCAATACAGAGAATTACTGAAGAAGTTTGGTTAATTGAAGTCACTACTCACTCAATTATAAATTATTGCTCATGAAGAAACACATGTAACAAGTAAGTACAGAAAATAATAGTCAAAATTTTTGTGCTTTTGAACTCAGTGCACAATGACATCCTGCCAGACCCCGCATTGTTATTTGAAGGAGGCAGCTCTGGAACCAGTTAGCTGGAACAACCAGGATCTTTACTCCAAACGCAAGCAATACTGATCACTTCAATGAAGATAGAGACAGCAGGGAGGCCCTGTCTGTCAAAAGTCAGCAAAAAAAGAGGCAGAAAAAGCATCAGCAGACATCACCACAGCAAGTCTAGTTACAAGGTCTTGAGAAAAATGCCAAAAGGAAAACTTCAGTATGTGAAGGTCTTGAACAAATAAATCATGCCTTGTTTTTTACTTCCTTGTGTTGCCTAGAGAACAGTTGCATGCAGTCATTAATAGAAGCTTGTTCACAATGAAACACCTGATGTTTTCATCTATTCCTTAGCAAAAAAAAAAACTTTATAAAAACAGGAAGTCAAAGTTAATTTTCCTTGAGATCTAATTGGTTTGATGTTAGGAAAGTAAGGGATTGGGTGTTACCATGAACACATTATGGTTTACTGGAATAACTGCCCCTTGAAGTCTTTTTTAAAAGTAGCAAAGATTACTTTTCAGGACATGGCACTGAAGATGTTGGCACTATAACAGGGAAGATATGGTCTTTGAAAGATTTAATACATAAAAGCTGTGATTTGGTATACTGGGATGGCTTGTTAAAATTGCAGAGTTTGTTAATACTACATTGGATATCCTTTTTTTTTTTCTCTGATATTTTCTCACAGTTGAGAGTGTATTAAAAGCAGATAATTAGGTAGTGAGAGTCCATTCCTATAAATCTAAGCACAATCTTACAACATTTTTTGCAACAGCAGAATTCATTTGCTTAAAAGCAAATAATTCTCTTTATTCCAGCCAATGCTTTGACTTCCCAAAACTGTTACTAAAAAGGCTTTATGACAATATCAGAGAAAAACTACAAGTGATAAAGTCTTTGCAAAACAAATCCCAATATGTAGTATTTAGTTTCACTCCACAAAACCACACAAAAAGCAGAGTGCTTCCAGCCTCTCTGTGTTGTTTTTTCCCATGATCTGCCAGAACTCTTCATGTTTCCATTCCCTTGCATTCAGTTGATTTAGCTTTGGTTAATATTTTGCAATTTTAATATTAATCAACAGTGCTTAATAGTCAAGTAAATGCACTGGTTTCATTTCTGCATGAGAAGTATATTAAGCCATAAGGTACTTAAGCAAATATTTAATGTAAAGTGTATCAATAGTCTTATTACTGGATTTTGTATCTATAGTTGAATATGTTGGGGTTGCTCACATGCATGTAAGTATACGTGTTACTGAATCAGATATTATCTAAAAAACTTTGTCTTCTTGCTCTTTGGTAATGCATGAACCCTTTAATAAGTAAGCTTTTGAAAGAATTAGATAAGGAAGTGCCCTGGCTTCAGCCATGTGATCTTCTAACTCATAGTTTCATGGAAGTTGGTAAACAGACTTTTAGTTCACCAATTCTGACCTAGTCATGTGCACTAGTTCTATTAAGGGCCCCACAACATGACCAAAGGCAGGAATTAGCCCATTTTTCATTCCAGAAATAAGAAACTACATGATATAGTACAGCACTGGAAGACCAAGGCACAGTGGGACCATATGTGAGCAGCACATTGATGAACACCTTCCTCCCCTCTGCCTGGCCGGGGTACTTCACCTCTCCACTCTGCCACTTCCCTAATCCCAACCACAGCCTTTCGTGAGAGGATACAGCTACTTGAGGTGCTGAGCTATAAGTCACACCTGTTTCTTGATGCTGGGGACTTCTTCCAGCATAATGATTTCCACCTTTTTCTTTTGCTTTGTTTCCTATTACGCTGTCATGCTGTCCTGGTCTTGTTAAAAAACAAGTTTCTCTTTTAGTGAATTTCCCTGTCAGCTAAAGCCTTCTAAATAACTGCAGTTTCCCTGAAAGTTAGATACATGTTTTGGTAGATGTAGCAATGGAATGCAAGGTCATTGATAAGGATGCATCTCACAAGATGTGCAAGCAGGAGGTGAACTGAAAATTGACCAGCTAAAGTATTCCATCCCATTCACGTCATACTTCATATGAAAGTGGGGGATCACGAGGATCTCGTCCCTTTTTCTTATGGCCGACATCGGGAGAGGACCTTGCGAGTTGTTCCTGCGAACTGAGGTCTAGTGACAGACTGAATCCAGCTCCGGTTGGCTGTAGGGTCCAGTCCAGGACTTCGGGTGCCGGCCCTACATCTGCCGGAGCAGTTGCCGGGACTTTCAAGATTGGTTTTGTATATTTTGTATTATTTTCTCTGTTTTTATTGGTAGCATTAGTAAAACATTTTTAATTTTTCCAACTCTCTTCTCTGTCCTTCTTTCTCTCCCAATTGCCTGTCGTTAGTGGAAGGGGGGAGAGTGAGGGGGGAACGGGGGAGAGGGGGGAGAGAGAGGGTTAACAATATGTCTGCCATGGTTTTATTGTCACCCTGCAATCAAACCACGACACATGCTCACACTGGAACAATTCACCATATGCAGAAATTAATCTTATCCATGGTTTGCATGCCCTCCTTATTTTTTTGGCACTACCAGCCTGGCAAATGGTTCTTTTCTTGATATACCCTTAGCATGGTAAAAATTCTTATTTCTCTTGGTACTTCAGGATAAGAAAATAACCATTGTTTTATTGAAGATACATTTGTAGACATTTATAGTGAGTCATAAACTTGGCCAGGCTTAGATGGCAGCCAAGTGATTTATCTTCAACCACACCTTCAGGAGATGTAGAGATTCTTCAGGGCACAAAAAAGTAGAGAAGGGGTTTGTCCAGTCCACCATAGTGTAAGAGCTGGACCAGGACTGAAATCTGTCTGTGGGTCAGGGTGGGATCCGCTTCAGGTTTCCTTTTGTATTTTTCAGGAAGCAGGATTAAAGAAGACTTTGTCTTCAAGGCACTGGTATGACAAGTAGGAAACACTGAGTTATTTCTTCCCTCTGTCACTGATTTACTATCTGACCATGTTCAGTCCCTGCGAGACTCTCCATCAGGCCTGGGATGCACTCCTGCCCTGGGATGCAGACAGCCGCGAGCTGCCCGGCCCTGTCCCACCGGTCCAGGGACCCACCAGCACTCTCAGCCCCCAGGGAACCCCCTACCCCTGACACACTCTTCTTCATTTAGGGAAGGTACTCAATACTTCTTTTGTCCTTTAGATTGCAGTTTCTCTGGAGTAGGGATTAAGCCTTGCTTTATTATTTTCATCCTGGTGTCCCAGGACCTGGGTGAGGGCTGATGCAAAAAATGGACAAATTCACATGAAAAATTGGTTTGGTTGTTGGTGAGTACAAACTAACCAGTATTGGCGCAATGTCCTTTGAAATACATCGTGCAATAAGCAGCTGCCCAACTCAACAGCCGTGGTCTGGATTGACTGGGCAAGAGTTTGGTGCAGCTGCATTTAAAGGCTGTGGATGTAACTGCTTGCATTTTATTACATTTGACAACTGCCTGTAGGTTACCTCCCTGCATTATATGATAAGATAACCTTTGCTATTCAGTATCTTTCTCTGGCTCTAGTGTAGTCGAATGAGACAGCACATCAAACTCCTTAAACTTGCTCTTGTTCAGTTTCATATGACTGGTGATTGTTCAGCTCTCTAGTTTTTTTCAGATCTCTCTGTAAGGCGCCTCTGCCCTCAAAGGAGTCCACAGCTTCTCCTAGTTTAGTATCATTGGCAAACTTAATTAATGTACATTCAATTCCTGCATCCAGATCATTTATAAAAACATTAAAGAGCACTGGCCCTGAAACTGAGCCCGGGGGAACCCTCCTGGTGGCTGACCATCAGCCTGAGGTAACCTCATTTACTATAACTCCTTGAGCCCAATCCATCAGCCAATTGTTCACCCAATGTATTATGGACTAGTCTATCTGCATGCTGGACACTTTATCCAGAAGGATACTGTGAGAGTCAGTATCAAAAGCTTTGCTAAAGTCCCAAAACCGTCACGTCTACTGGCTTTGCTTGGTCAACCAGATGGATGACTTTTTCGTAAAAGGAAATTAAGTTGGTTAAGCAGGAGTTTATATTTATATTCTTAAATTTCAAGATAGCTTAAAGCAGTTTCTGAGTTTATCCTCTTCAAAGGATTTTGACAAAGCTGAATTAATCCTATAAACAGAGGGTAGGAAGTGACTGGACAGTATCTCATACATGTCTTGCAATGCATCACCATAAGTACTCCTAGTTTGTCTCTGACTTCTTCAGTAAAAAGTCCAATGATGAGGAGACCACAGAGTGCCTCCGTTACCTGTTCAGGTCCTAAACAAGCTTAATCATTGCAAAATTATTTCTAATTTTCATCAATCTAATTCTACTTAATATTACTTAATTTACTTTTATACTCTATTTCCATCCCCAGAGAAATTGGAAACTTTTCACTAGCATCTTTCATTAAGGTAAATTTTTATATATAGGAAGGTTCCTGTCTCATCTCCTGTTGTCCTAAACTTTTATTACATTGTTATATTTTCCAGACTTCATGTTTTACTATTCTTTTCTAGACTTAGCTCAGATTCGCCTCTCATACTAATACTTCAGTTACAGGTCAGCTGAGGTGAGTAAAAGTGAATAACTACTGGTGTCCTGTAGACAGCATTCTTGTAACACAGCTCACAGACACTGCTTCCTCAATGCTATCACCTTACTGTATCATTCCCTTTGTAGTCCACCACTGACTCCCAAACCCTTTTGTGCTCAATCAGTATTTTCTCTGTTAACTAACCATGAATATTGAACAAAACAAGGGGTGAGAAAATCCTGGTAGAGCCAAATGTGTCAGCCATGACTAAACCAGTAATGGCAGGTGTGCCCGGTGCCTTACAAGGCTGTCTGGCTTTTAACATGGAGTCTATACTTGATATGCCTCTTTTTGAAGTAAACCCCCAAATGATCATGAATTACTTTTAAATGAATCATATAAAATGTTCTGTGAGAGGAGGTGAATGTACAGGTACCTGTGTATACATTTCAGCAGAGAATAATAATAAGATACTGTAAAAAGGAAAGGCATTCATTGGCAGCTATGACATATACAAATTGTCATTTTCCCCAGACTTGCAAAGATCTTTTATTCAACAGAATTGAAGGTTTTATCAGAGTGGAAATGAATTTATATTGCAATAGCTAGGTAAAGTGGCTTACATGTAAATGAGAACCTAAGAAATGGAAAGATTTCCTGCCGTTTCTCCCTAGGTCAGAGTTTATTCCTCCTCCTTTTTTAATCTTGGTTTTCAAATGAATATTGCAGTTTATTTGGAAGCAGGATTTTTCTCTTTCAATATAAATCACATTTCTCCTTTTATACTTACACAACAGACGGGTAGGATTATCCCTGGGAAAACAAGGCAATGCATTCTTATTCAGAAACCTCACAAAGCGAGAACAGCTTAGGGGATCACAGCTCCAAGATAATACGAGAGGATGGAGATGCCTTAGATAAGGTTATCGCACTCCGATGTGGATTTTCCTGGTCAGAAATACCTATACAAAAGAAATTCTGTGTCCTTACACATACCCTAGCACTCCAAAGGGGTACAGGCACCATATATACTCTGCAGATTGGTCTGTGCGTATTTAATATCCATAATTGGCATCTCTTGGATTTGCTGTGAAAGGAAGCCAGAAGGGAGGAAAAAGCGAAAGGTTCAGCACTGGCAAGAGAAGCACATGTCTGTGGTCACACCGTGGCAGTGACCTTGTGCTTGTTCGCTCTTTTTTTCATCTTTATTAATTCATTCATATTTGAGCATATGGAATTCAGTTCCTCTATTGACATGATATAAAACCAGAAGAGCTGAAATTATGGCTTTTTGGAAGGGAGCACAGGACTATCTATGGGAAAGAATGAGGAATGTGTAGGGATGGCTTGTAGCTGGAACTTAATGAAGAAATCCATATTGATCTAAAAAGGTTAAAAAAAAAGTCTTGAGCTCCTTCTTTGCCCATTTGGATCATCAGCTGCATGTCTTGTGAAATACGTGAGAGTACACGTCTTGTAAAGTACACATGAGAGTGGTTCTACTGGATCAGTCCAAAGGTTCCCCTGGTCCCAAACCCTTCTTGTGACAGTGAGCAGCAGCAGGTCCCTAACGAGGTGTTCGATATGCAGCACATCGTTAAGGTTAAAATAGAAAACATATTAATTTAACTCAGGAAAGCAAATATTTCTTCTTATGTATATTGATAACTTAACTTTAAAGTCCTTTCACTTGTCACCACTGATAGACATCAAGGAGTTATTTTTCATCACCTCTTGGATTTCTATTTTATAAAATCTAATTCATGTTACATTCAAAGAAGAACATCTAAAATAAATACGATGGTTTTGGATTAATTTTGTCTATATAAAGCAATAGCTTGGAATCTTACGGTTTCAAACAAATCCTGAATTTCCACCCTCTAAGGGTGTATTATGGGATATTATAGAAATAATCCACATTCATTTTTGAAATAATTAGTACTGATCATATAGCATCATAACATTACTTGGTGCTGTGATTTATACTGCCTATATGAAAGACAACTGGCACCACGTGTGTTAATGCATGCACAGACACGCACCATCCACTGTGTCTGCAATGGAAAAGTGATACCATGTTTCTGTAACAAAAAAGCACCAGAGAAGATATTTGCATATTACCTTTCCCTTAAAAATTAATCTTTACTGATGCAAGTTTGCTCAGCATGAGCAGAAAATAGGCATTTACATAGGAAGTAGTTCCAGCAGGAGGCTAACTGGCTGGCTTTGCCCTCTGTCCCCTGCTACAAATGGACCCTCCAGGAAGTTTCCAGGGCTGAGATTATTATGGTCTGGGAGCAAGGAATAGTTGTTTTTTATTGCTCCTGTGGTTGCTGTGCTTATTAAAATTAAAAACTGTGAGAGTACAGTCAGAATTTAAGACAAAAATTTCTTCTTCCTCAAGGAGTGATTCCATTTCCTTCTTTTTAGGAATCAGTTCTCCAGTCATGGCACATTAATTATGATGCTCCACCTGTTTTATTGGCTTACCCATGACAAAAGAGGCAAAATGTCTTGTATGAGAAAGCTTTAAGAATTCAATTTTTAGGCTGGTTTACTGAAATGTTTCTACTCCTCCATCATTTCCCTTGTCCTCCACCTCTGCCTGGTCTGTTTAAGTTTTTAGGTGCATGTGGCAGACGGGTGCTTCTACTGTTTCCTTCCTTGTATTATCAAGACTGTCCCAGAGATACATGGTTGGGGCACTTTCATCAGTGCAAACATAAGATCCAATGTCTCCCTCATCCTCCAACCTCACTATGGTAGACAAGCACCCTGAAGCAGAGTGACCATGGTGGCATGGTAGTATTTACTCCAACACGCTGTTCAGCTGCTTCGATGGAGCTCAGCACCTCCCACACCATGCACATCCTGACCAAATTCATGCTATCTGCTGCAACACCTCTGGGATCACCCAGCCTGCTAATGGCAGCTGTTCCCAAGCATCCATCATGCTGCTCTGAGTGTGCTGGTAGTGAAAGATGCTCATCAACTACCAGGGTGTGGTGAAAAAAGCAATTATTTTTATGTAAAATGCAGTTGATACAGAGTCTCAGAGTCCATAGGGAAGAGTCTAAAATAGATTACAGCCTGGAGAAATAATATATCAAGAAATTGTTAAAATTAAAAAATTTCCAATGTATTTAAGAATTTCAGCTCAGAATCTCCACTCTTTTCTGATGATTCTACTGCATGTAGCCTATTAAACAGCTAGTCAGAGAATTATGGGTTTTTCCTCCCCTGACTCTTTGCAGTCTGTTCCTGCTGCAATGCATGAATTTGCCTTAGCTCCTTTTAATTTTGTTGGCAGTTAAAAACTGATCAGAATATCAGATATTTAGAAAACTTGATTTAGGAAAAGCTCTGACAAAAAAATTATATTCTGATGTCTTCCTACTGAGTCTCTCATAAAAAACCCTCCTATTTCTAAGAGCATTCATTCATGGTTACCAGCTGTTCCCAAGAGTCAAAGGGACAAAAAACTAAGTGGGATGGTTCGTGCTATTCTGCTGCTATAGCTCTGTCATATTGTTCTTCAGCAGAACCCAGCTGCGAGGATAACATGCATGGCCCACCTAGGAGTACGGGTCACTTTCTGGGGACAAGTGCTATTACAACTATATGCAGTTTCTCTTTTCTGATACTCAGACATAAACCCTCACACAAAATTTGGGTCTTTTGAGACAGTCTGGGAAGAAAAGGGATGTGCGTACATGTGTGTGTGTTTGTTGTGTATGTGTGTGTGATTGTGTGTATTTTTCTTAATCAACTGTCCTTCTCTCCAGTTTATAAAGCTTGGGGGTTGGATTTGGTTTCTTTTCTCCATAGGAGGGAGGTGGCATGGAGCCAGTTTCCCATCTGCCCTTCATTTTCCTTTGTTATCCTGCAGTCCAGCTCCAGCAATCGCCTGTCTCACCCACGGGCACTGTCCTTCACAGCTCTTCAGTCAGCCCTCAGCGCCACACCATCCATTTACCTTCCCTTCCCTCTCACTATGTTTTTGATTGCCCTCCTCCCTCCCCCTTCTTGATGTTTTTTTTGCCTTTCAGTCAGGCTTGTCTTGTTCTTCAACATATGCTTCATAGCTTTGCCAGCTGTTGTTTTTCTTTCTCTTTTTCAGATTTTTTCTCTCTCTTCTTTGATTCCCTTCTCATCCCTATCCAGGAATGTCATTTGTGTATGTCATCCTTCTGTCATTCATATGGACTACAACAGCATTCCCAAACTCAGCTTCCATTCTAAATGGTACTAACTGAATTAAGTTGCCTCCTCCAAGCAAATGAAAACATTTCAAGACAGAGCTCCTTTTCATCCTCTTTGTCCAACATTTAATTTGCACATCTGTTACTCCCCAAAATGAGTATTCTGCTTCTGCTACACTTTCTTCTTCTGCTACCCTGAATTATGCTACCATTTCAGACTACCTCAGCTATATAATAATGTAATATGAATGATTTTTAATACAATATACTTCTAGGCTATTTATTGGTCAATGCAACGCTTGGACCACAACTTCAATCTACATTACTGTAAGCATCCCCCGACACAGACCAAAACCAAACCCAAAGCCTTGCTGTGTAAAAATCATTCTGGTATTCAGACTGGCCATATTTCAGATGCAATCTCTCGTAATAAATAGCTATAAGGCTGAGTTATTGCCACAGTTTGCCTGTGACTATAAATTAGTCTCAACAGATGTTTATTTCTTCATATTCTATTAAGCATCTGAGATCATCCTTGAAATGTATTGGAATAATCAGCATTTGGGACATATTAATTTATACCAACAGGATCTGCTGATGATAATATCCTTGTAATTACACCACTATGAGCATTCTCAGCAAGGACATCATTTTTTCTGTCATGATCCTTTAAAATATTTATAGCTGTCAATTTGCCATTATGTCAGAGTATTTCCTTGTCCTTTAGTCTATCTCAATATGCTTTCCTACCAAATGGTAAGTATCTGAAATTTGAGGCTCCTGGGTTAATAAAAGAGAATTTATGGCTAGCAGTTGACTTGGGAATGTATGTTGTAAACAAAGTAGTAGTTTTTTCCTTCTGATTACTTACAGAATTTTTAGAGCTATGTGACAGTTTCTAAGACACAACAGTCCAGACACAAAGACAGAAATTAATTACTATATTGCTGCAAGAAACAACATGCAACCTTCTGCCTCTCTACCCTAAGACCCTGTTCGCAGAGGATCATGATTAGAAATAGCTGGCTGTCTACACAGAAATAAATTTTACTCTGTCTGAACAACCTTGAAGGAAATATCTTCACTTGGGAGATTAATGAACACCTTCTGCTGAATTACTTGTTCACCCAAACCCCATCTCCCAGATGTACAAGCAGGATATATTAGAAGGCAGTAGCAGACCTAGGAACAGCTGTGGTAGTTAGTGAAGGTTTTCTTCAATCCAACAGCTGAAATGGCACTCTTATCTGACTTCTTTAAAAGCTTCGGACTCACTAGAGGTGCATCAGAGGACTGAGGGCTTAGGTTTGGTGAGAATTATGAAATAACAAAGTGTGTGAAGGAGTATTCAGAACCCAGCACATGGCACATTTGTTTTTATGTGAAATCCTGATTCAAGCCTTATCAAAACTGTGCATGTGTATGTATGCATGTATTTGTTTTACAAACTGGGATTTTTTTATGATGCAAATTATTTTGTCAAAAAAATTCCTGACAAGATCAGTTTGACATCCTTCTCTGTTGTTATTACTCTACAATTTCCATTTAAAAATAAGGTGCTCTGTAAGCAGTGGTATATGTGAGGCCTTTGTATGTTTTGGAGAGGTAACACCTTGTGGTTGGATTATTCTGCACCTCTGAGGACTGAGTTCTGATCAAAGTGAATGATGGTCCTTCCAACCATGGACTCTCTGGGGTATGGTAATATAGCTCAACATTTTTCCTCTCCCTCAGCGTGGAACTAATCTGATCTCTTACTTTTCTATCTATCTGCTCAATTTCCCATATTCAATACCGCTGAAGTTTTCTGTTCTATATCATATGTGATTAATACTAACTAACAGATCCAAAATATACTATGCAGGACCTAAAGAAAAAGTGGTGACATTATCTCTAAGAAACCTGCCTAAAAATGAATATAAACTGGGCATCATGATCCATCTTAGCTAGTGACTTGGAGATAAAAGATATGATTCCTTGTGGTTTTTTTCCTAGTCATCAAGGAGGTTTTGGTCAAAACAATAACCACCATCTTTTCCAGTGATGTGGGAGCAAAAATAAAATTCTTTCCAGTGAACTTTTCAGATGTCACAAAACCCATGCAATGATAATTGATGAGGAGGACAGGTTTAGCTCCGCAGAAGAGCATGAATCACATGCTAGACTGTGACTACATTATGGATGAGAATGTATGACGCATCTACCAGTGGTGTTTGTATTTTAGGAAACAGTGATTTTGAAGTAGATTTGAGCTGAACATGAGCTCAAAATGTGACAGAGTAGCTAAGAAAACAGTGATAATCTTACATCTAAAAGGAGGAAACTACTGAGCAGAAGATATGGTGTTACCACATGATGGTTTATAAGTGAAAGTTTGTGTTCAGTTCATCCATCTGCACATTAGCAAGAATGTTAAAATGATAGGAAAGGTCCAGAAAAGAATGATGAAGAGTATTAGCAACCAGGAAAACCTCCTTAATTCTGAGACTAAAGTTCAATCTATTTAAACTTTGGCAGCATAAATATATTGCAAGACATCAAGCTAGTGCAATACTTTGCATAACATTATGTTTGCTGTGCTGGCTGCCCACAAGTATGTTATTTACCTTGTGGACAAGGTTGTTTTGCCCTAAGAAATAGAGGGCTAGCTGTTTTACACTCACTGTGGTTAAAAGCGAACACAAGAAGCTCTGCTGTAGACTAGCTAATGTACTGTCTTCTTGTTGCCTGACAGTGACTTACCCTAGAGTGCCGTGTCCTCAGTGAATTCAAAAGTACATGAAAAGATGACAAGGTCAGGACACAAAAGTACAAACATGGGAAGCTGTCATATTTTGTTGTCCCTTTAAACTAACACAACCCGGTAGCTGAAGCTGGAAACTTTGAGACTGGAAATAGAAACCTAGTTTTCTAGAGATGCTAGACATACCAATTACATTCCTGAAGCCAAAATTACAAATATTTCTAAAAGATCACATCGAAGTTTTATCTTTGATACAAGGAATCCCTTAAGAATACTTTGGATCTGATTTGTCCAAACAGTCACATTACACAAATAATGAAATCTCCTTTTAAAAATCAATATATTTGTAAGATTGTAAAGCTATGGAGCTGCTTGTCCCTCCTTGACATGTAAGCCATAGAGTCACCATATAAATGGTAAGAATGTCTGGACTGAAAATCGGTTTATGGATTATAGCCATGCTGACTTTAAATGACCCATTATAAATTATGATTTCTTTATAAATGACCCCTTATCATTATATTTTAATGATAAAGAAAGGGAAGACACAGCCAGTTGCAAATGAGATTAAAGTTAGGAAAGGCATGCTAAAGGCTGAGCTCTTACTCTTGCATATCAGTGTCACGGCATCATATGAATAGATTGCACTAACATTCAGCTAAACTGTAAGCTTGTAAAAATCTTGCCATCACTGAAGGTATGTCTATAGAAAAGTTGCCCAAGGTATATGTTTGTAAGATATACACAATGCTTGTTTGTTTGGAGGTTTTTTGTGAAATACATATGAAATCTATATTTCTTCTTGTCAGTAGCCTGCTTCCACTCTCCTTAAAAGGACATTGCACTCTTTTTTTGTTCCTTAACAACTTTTGTTCTTGTTGATGCTTTTAGACAGTAAAAAAGGAGATTATTCCTCTATTTACTTACAGTACAAATCCTGATCCAAATCCTTGAAGCACTTGCCGTGCTACAAAAGCTCACAGAAATGACACATCTTGTCATTTGCATCCATAGAGGAGTTGAGCTTCAGTTGCTGAAGAGAGGTAAAATTTCTGTGTGATTTTTAGTTTCACTTAGCCTTAAGAAAGTATATCATATCCTACTTGCCTCAGCCTTTCTTCTTCGAAGGTTAGAATTACACTTTCAGAAACAAGGTATCTTGCATACAGGATCATTTCAGGTTTTGCACATGCACATATACACATATACGTGGATGCATATTAAAGGGCTTGCAAAAAAAAAAAAAAAAAGAGTGAAAATCTAACAGGAATCAATGATCTACCAAAGTCTCAGTGCAGGAGCCTTAGACAGCAGCACTCTCAGCTTTCCCAGAGCAGGACCTGATCTATGAGGTTAAGCACAAGGATTCATTTTGTTGAGGGATCACAAAGCCAAAGCTGGCTCTACATAATACCTAAATCCTTTAATGCAACCAACAGAGCCACAGTCCTTCTGTCCTCTAAAGCTAATACTTTTTATTAATTCAAGGTACCTGTTCATTCATCTTTCTTTCAAAGCCAACTGCCAGAGGAAGGGTTTTGTGGTTGGAGGAAAGGCAAGCTCACAGTTCAGAAAGATGGGAGAAAAACTGCTGACCCCTTTGTAGTCAATAGGACTTTTATCACTGGCTTCAGTTCTGGATTTCACCAAATACTTTTGTATATAGAATCATAGAATAGTTTGGGTCAGAAGGAACCTTCAAAGGTCATCTAGTCCAAACCCCCTGCCATGAGCAGAGACATCTTCAACCGGATCAGGTTGCTCAGAGCCCCATTCACCTGGCCTTGAATGTCTCCAGGGATGGGGCACCTACCACCTCTCTGGGCAACCTGGGCCAGTGTTTCACAACCCTCGCTGTAAAAAATTTCTTCCTCATGTCTAGCCTGCATCTCCCCTCTTCTAGTTTAAAACCATTACCCCTTGTCCTACTGCAACAGGACCTGCTAAAAAGTTTGTCTACACCTTTCTCATAGGCTCCTTTTAAGTACTGAAAGGCCAATATAAGGTCTCCCCGGAGCCTTCTCTTCTCCAGGCTGAACAACACCAACTCTCTCAGCCTGTCCTCATAGGAGAGGTGTTCCAGCCCTCTGATCATCTTGGTGGCCTCCTCTGGACCCTCTCCAACAGGTCCATGTCTTTCCTGTACTGAGGGCTCCAGAGCTGGGTACAAGTATGTTTCTATAACACATATTCGAAGTTCCAATCTATAGACTCCTAAGGATGAGACATTTTCATGGACAACTTTACACCATGCCAAGACAAAATCCTACCTGGAACTCATCAGAGTTTATCATACTCAAAACCTGAATCTGAATTTTTTTCTTTGGTCTGATTTTTATCAAAAATCAGCAGAACACATGGCAATCCTACAGCTGATTACATTTCTCCATCTCACTGTGAAGGCAGGGAAAATGGAATGGAAGGACATCTGATGAACAGGACAATGTGAACATGATACTCCTGGACTAGCCCCTTTTCTCTGCATCACTTCAAATAGGTAGTGAAAGCTGACTAATCACATTAACATTTGAGGACATCACTTTATAATAAAGGCTGGGAGATAACTTTGTTCGTATCATTCTGTAAAGAAATGACCTGAACAGAAAATAGGCTTTGGTTGAATCTCCTATTTATCAGACTAACAAGCATACAGTAACCAGAGAGCGTAGAAACTGCAATGCAGTTTGTGGAAATCTCATAACACAGCCTGTACTTCCCCAAATGGTTAAAAAAAAAAATCTGTTAAGAAGTCTGGAGAGAGAATAAATATTGTCAGTTCCTTCTGCACCAGAAAAGCTATGAGAACTCCTGTATGTTTTGAGACATTTGCTTTCTGCCAACCTGTTTGGCTAGTCTTTGATATTACGGAAGGAATTGTATAATAGATGTTAACATATTTATAGCAAACAGACACTATCTGGCTGAAAACTGGAAATATTTATGGAGAAAAACATGAGCTACTTATTTGACACACTGATATAGCTTTGTCTCGTAATGGTGTTATGTCTGATGAATGAGAGGTGTCCAGGTAAGATGAAAGTTTTAGTGGACTCATAGCTACAAAATATACCAAAAATGGCTTTGCTGCTTCAAGTATGGTCACAAACATTCTATTGCAAGTTCAGTGTATATAAAGAGATAAGGACACTATCTACATTTACCTACTCTGATCCCAGTTGGCTGCAAAAAGCAGAAGAATCTTCCTGCCACAGTGGTCGCGATTTTCCAGTACTCCCGGGAATCCATCTGTCAGAGCCCGTTTGATTCCTGGATCATCAGCCTTGAAGTTTTTGAACATATCCAGGTTTAGTTGACGGTACTGAAAGTACTGAGCCAGCAGTCTGAAGGCCTCAGTTTGGTGAAACTTTCTGGCTCGGAGAAACCTCAAGATGAAGGCATCATCTGTACGTAAAAATCCAATGTCAGGCCTCGTGATGATCATGTCCCTGACTTGCTGGATATCCTGGTGCAAAATGTCTGGGTTTTCATTCAGTTCCAGGCGGGCTTTCTCTATAGTCTCTGGACTAAGTCCAGCTTGTAAATGGGTCATCTCTGCAAAAACTTCTTTTCCAAATCCTTAACTTCAAATATTTTAGTAGGAGAAGTGCTAATCCCATTCAACTGATGGTCTACTGTGAGCATGAGCCATTCAGAAGCTTTTTGCTATCAAGCTGATATTTAACAAATGAAAGCAAACGGCTTTTCTTATTCTTGCAGAAGGAGTAGCAGGCGGTTCACATGTGGTACGATCCATCCAAAGTAAAGTGTTGTTTATTCCATTACTTACTAAAGAAAAAGCAAATATAAAAGAATGATTAAATACTTATATAAAGCTTACAGGAATGCATTTCTGAACTTCATATAGCAATAAAATTGCTTTGTGTGCTTCATACTTAAGAGGATACTGGTCATATAATTTCAGAATTATAATTTCACCCATTTTCAGAATGTGTGCATATATAATAAAGCAGTCATTGACATCTGAATTTATGTATTCAAGCTTTCAGAAAGGCAACTTGATTGACAATTAATACTAAACTGTATCAATTTACTACTGGAATACACTTGGCAAAGTTGTCTTACAGAAATGTGAGAGTTCCAGCATCCCATAACTTCAAGCCCAGGACAACAAAAGCAAAAACAATAGTCATTTTTCCCACCCCTAAGAGGAGCTACATTTCAGCTTCCTAATTACGAAGATTTACACTTATCAGATTAAGTAAAACAACTGTTTAATTTGGTTTTATCACCTGTACTATCAGCTTGTTGCTTTCCTTGAATTAGCCCCCAAGCTGGTTTTAAAACTGATTTAAAAAAACCCCAAACTCCACCAACATCAAGGGTATTTTCTACTTGATAAAACCTCACTGAAAATATTTCCAATTGAGACTTAATACATCTTCATGGGAAACTTCCCATGAATGAAGTGTTTGATTAATCTAATCTGTCAGAGCTGGTGTTATGGTTGGAGAGATGCATTTTATTCCAAATTATTTTTTCAGTATCTTGTAGCTTTCCTGAATATCCAGTTCTGAATTTCATTGTCATTCCTGTACTTTACCTAGAATTTATTTTTACAAGTGTTAGAAGAAAAGCTGCTTAAGCTGCTATGTATGAACAAAATGGTAGAGTGAATCTCTTACATCTCAGTGACATAATTAGCAAGAGACTGTCATCGAAGCCTGTGTAGCTACACTTTTGTGAAATAAGATCAAGGCCTGTTCCAATGTGAAATGTGTGTGAAGAAAGATCAAGATCCATCCAATTTTTCAGCCATCACAAAAACAGACAAGCAAACAAAAATCTCCACCGCTTAACCGATCTTCCTTTCTAATTTCTGGAAAAAAAAAAAAGAAAAAAGGTTTTAAAAATTAAAAGGGAATCCCTCAGTGCAAGACATACTTTATTGTATTTGAAGAAAGCTGTTTGGAAAGTTATGAATTATTTATAGCAAAACAACCATTTCACTCAGCTACTCCCCTGCATTCAACATTCTCATATCAAACAAAGGGGACAGCAGCAGCCAGAGCACTTCTTCATTCAGGGGACTGCTCAAAGTAATGTTACAGGACCTGGAAGTCAATCAGTACAAGGGATGCCCAAGTTCCCTGTTTTGTCAGTTTGCATGTCACTGATAAAAACTACATTTTAGATGCCATGGCTGGAGCCCCAGGATGAGATCCCAAAACTTGAATACAGAGAGTTTCTGCATATTTGCTTAGAGGACAATTGTGGTGTGAGATAAGCTTTTCATTCACCAGCAATGTGCATCAGACTTCTCTGTGGGTGATACAAAAGAGAGTTTGTTGAGCAGCCTCTCTCTGTATTCAGTGTGGAGCTGGAGTTGAGAAGAGATACCTGCAGGGCAGTGTATCCGTGATTCATTAGCCTGGGAAAATGTGGGAAGAGGTAGAGCCAGGAGGAAAGAAGGCTGGTTGCCTTTGTCAAGTCACTATGGAGTGCAAATGATTCCAGAAAAACAGGCTCTGAAGTTCGAGGGGGTAATCTATGGTTGTAGGTTATTCAATTCTTAAAGAAATATGAGTTGTATTAAAGGCGGATAGCACACATTAAGATAAAGTAACAGTTATTTGCTTTCCTCTTTCCTTTATTAAATCTAATTAGGATAACCCTGATGGTATCAACTGAATTCCATTGATGTAAAACTGATGTAGGCCATGGGAAAATCAGGCCACTATTTTGTACTTAAGATCTCAAATTAATGGTGGCATTAGCATTTTCTTGCATAAATCATGTTTTTAGTTACAAATGCCTTCATGAGCTAGTTAGGAGACCTCAGTGTGTTTAAGCATGACACTGTCACTGGAGGAATGTGGAGTAAGGAACTGTGCTTTCCCTAGTCTTAACAGCAAGTCAACCCTAAGGAGGGTGCTCACAGATGCTTGGTATTGGGGTAGAAGCAAGGAGCTTCTCTGGGGTCTGTGCCAGCTCTGGCTCAGGGCTCAGCATAAATTAGAACTCCTTTGGAGCTTCTGTGACTTAGAGTTACAGAATCGTAAAGTGACAGAATGGCTTGGGTTGGAGGAGGCCTTTAAAGATCATATAGTCCAACCCCTTGGCCATGGGCAGCAACATCTTTCACTAGACCAGGTTGCTCAAAGCCCCATCCAGCCTGGCCTTGAACACTGCCAGAGATGGGGTATCTACTACTTCTCTGGGAAACCTATTCCGGTGTCTCATGACCACCATAATAAAGAATTTCTTCTCTATATCCAAACTAAACCTACCCTCTTTCACTTTAAAACGGTTAGCCATTGACCTATTACTTCAGGCCCTAGTAAAAAGTCTCTCTCCATCTTTCTTATAAGCCTCTTTTAAGTACTGAAAGCTGCTGTAAGGTCTCCCTGGAGCCTTGTCCAGGCTGAACAACCTCAGCTTGCTCAGTCTTTCTTCATAAGAGAGGTGTTCCAGCCCTCTGATAATTTTTGTGGCCTCCTCTGGACCTGTTCTAACAAGTCCAAGGACTTGTGGAAGTTAAGTGTGACTCCAGTTTTCTGAGAGTTTATGGGAGTAGAACTGGCCCGTCCTCTGCTCCTCTTCTGACTCCCATCTCCGGCAAGATGCATCTTTGGAAATAAGGCAAATTCTTTAAAGCTCAACTGTAGTCTTCTCCAGAAGAATATGGGGTTAGACCAAGGAGAGAAAGTCTGACCCTTCAGATTTCCTTGTAGGATCCACAAACATTTAGTGTTGAAAATGAATATTTCCTACTACCTTTACTCTGTTTAAATGGATTAGCACCCTTGATGCCCTGAGTGATCCCAAGGTGAGGGAAACACGGTCCTCCGCTGTCAGACATTGTTGCCAAAAAGCAATTTACAAGTACCCAGTCTAACAAAAGATATATTTTTAGATGCATTTCATAGTTTTCTCATAGCGAACAGTGCTATAGCCATGGGTTACATCTCACAGGAGAGCCTCTATAGATTATCCTGATTATCAGCCATAATAGACTTTGCACTGAAATACTTTATTGATATGATGTTATGTATTGTAAAGTAATCCAAAATAAGTATGAACTATGCTGTCACTATCTGAATCATAACACGAATCTTGGGGTTAGTAATCCACTCTAGAACCACTGACTTCAAGGAGTCTGATTTATATCAGCGGATGATTTGGTTCTCCCACTGCTTACCTTGATAATAAATTTAATGTTCCATAGCTACCCAGTTTGTCATTGTACTTTCTCAAATGGTACTGATTTATTCTGATTCCCAAAGGTATAACAGAAGCACCTTCTCCATTTTCACCCCCTCCAACACATGGCAATTTCTCCTTCTCTTCTGGTGTTATGTACAGCTCTGATCCATCTGCCAATTTTTTCAGATGTTTACATCTTTGTTGTGCCTTTTTTCCTTTTTTTTTCTTTTTTTCTTTTTTTCTTCTTTTTTTTTTTTCTATTTTTCTCCAAAATGAAGATGCTGACCTTTTTTCCCCTATCTTGAATATTGATGCTGCATGTTGGCACACTAGACTCTTTGTTATAGTCTCAACAGCTGTTTTTCTGAGTTGTGACCTTTCGTTCCCAGAGGACTATTTGCTCTCCTAATGTCTTTTCACAGTCACTTACAATAAATCATTCTTCCAAAGGAACAAAACCCAGCTTTAAACAAGGAAAAATAATTAACAGAGGTTTGAAACACAACATATTAATACAGAAAAAAGAAAAGAAAATTTCCACCAAAATTGTGGTGTCCCATACCATTTCAGTTTATTAATTTTCATTCCCAAGAAAAGAATTACAAGGGAAAGAGAGCAGCTTTAGGACGGGTGAAATACTGAAAGTGGGTACAGTCTTCCGACAAAGAGCTTATGTTTTTGCCTGATTCTCAAAAATAAAATTTAATAAATAATAAAATCTATAGTAATAGTTAATAATGAACTAAAATGAAAATAATATCTTAACAAAGTATATATAGCACTTTCCATACAAAGATCTTTTCCATACAAAGAGCTTTACTGCTCTCTCTTCAATCACAGCTTCTGGATCAACATTCAACCCCTATTTGCTCTACATCCCCTGGAAAACTGGCCAAAACCTGCTCTCAGTGATTCTGATGCTCATCTGGATCATTTTGTTCCTTCTCACTAAGCTGTCCTTGCAACACCATTTCCCTCTTGCAACCTTGTCCTCATGTCCATTTGGCCCTATCCACTTCAGATCCGGAAAGATTTTAGTTACCTCTGTCTACTGAGTGTTTTGCATTCAGTCCAAAGCTATATGTCATGTGAAATTTCATTACCACAGCCTTCAAATAGGAAGGCACCAGGGTTTTATCCTCACCTGGTGTTAATAAGCATCACTGTTACGATTTGTCTCATTATAACATTCCTAATTCTGAGCATTCATACAGATATTAGCTGCTAAAAATCATGTCAGAAAAGAAGGTAGTGGGCAAGGAGGGAGAGAATATGGTAATCTAGAACGATTTCATCTCAGACTGTGGGTGTCATCTCATTAAATTGCTTTTTAAGAAATATTTTGATGTTAACTGTGGAAAGCATCTTGGGCCTATGTTGTGCTTAGCAGAGATTGCTCCATAAAGGCAGGGGAAGATGAATCCATAGCTGTACTTATAGCAATGGCTGCTATGGCACTTTGTGACCTTGTGGTACCTTAGTAGTAACTCCCACCGGGAGTGGAGCACTCAGTCATTGGAAGTGACATACCCCAGCTCCGTGAGCTAATTTCAAAAGAGTGATGAGAGAAACTAACTC
Organism: Caloenas nicobarica; assembly: GCF_036013445.1. NCBI lineage: Eukaryota > Metazoa > Chordata > Aves > Columbiformes > Columbidae > Caloenas > Caloenas nicobarica. Next base: position 126,879,850 of record NC_088246.1, on the reverse strand, counting down.
TCTCTTGTCCTTGACTGCTGGATCCTGGCATCCTCCACAGAGAGTGGGGAGAAGTACAGCCCTGAGAGGTTTGCCTGAGGTCACAGAGGACACATTTCACAGAGCTGAGAACAGACCATATGTCTCCTGATCCACAAGCTTACACATTAACATCTGGGCAATCTTTCCCGCCTATACATAATCCTCTGCATCATGAGAAAAATATGAAGCCGTGTTGCACACAAGGAAATGGAGAGGTAGACTGCAATGTTCCCAGTGTCCTAAACGTAATCCCTCTAGGCTTCAATGACACAACAGGACTTCAAAAATGTACCGTTTCTTTACATTTTTACCAACAGCAAATACCCCATGGGAGATCCCAACAGGTCTGTCTCACATCCCAAGCCCATAGCCTGACTGCTGCTCAGATTATCACAGAATCGCAGAATGGCTGAGATTAGAGGGCATCTGGTCCAACCCCCCTGCTCAAACAGGGCCAGTCAGAGCAGATTGCTCAAGACTCTGTTCAGATGGCTTTTGGACGCCCTCAAGGAAGGAGACTCCATCACCTCTGTGGGCAACCTGTGCCAGTGCTTGGTCACTCTCACAGTAAAAAAGTGTTTCCTGATGTTCAGAGGGAACCTCCTGTGTTCCAGTTTGTGCCCACTGCCTCTGGTCCTGCCACTGGGTACCACTAAAAAGAGCCTGGCTCCATCTTCTTTGCACCCTCCCCTCAGGTATTTGTATCCATTGATGAGATCCCCCTGAGCCTTCTTTTCTCCAGGCTGAACAGTGCCATCTCTCTCAGCCTCTCCTCATGTGAGAGATGCTCCAGTCCCTTCGTCATTCTTGTGGCCCTTCACTGGACTTTCTCCAGTGTGTCCATGACTTCCTTGTACTGGGGAGTCCAGAACTAGACCCAGTACTCCAGATGTGGCCTCACCAGTGCTGACTATTATGAGCATGTCCTGCTTCCCTGTAGCTCTTCCCTAACGGATAAGATTCTCCTAGTCAACATAAACAAGTTAAATATTGCAGGTCTTTCTCCTGCAGGTCATGGTGGTCCTGTAAACCTTCACTAGGGAATTGTTTTTCTTCAATATGAAAATAGGAAATGTTTGTGACTGTAACAGCTGCGTGGGTAATTTGATAGTTTCTCACACTTTCCTGGGATGCAATCTCCTGGCTCAGGTACAAAAACTAACATTTCTTCCAGTTCAGTAAAAAAAAAGCATCACAGATTCCTATTTCCCTCACATTACAGTTTCCTAGTCAGTTTAAGCCAGTTACAGGTTACCCTCAGGCCACATCTAGCTGTCCTGCAGTGGTAATTTAGCCACGGCAAAGCACAAAACATGGCAGCATCTCGACTGATCTTTGTAGCTCTCTGCACAGTACGCAGGGCAGGCACATCTGCAACACTGACCTGCAGTTGTCCTGCTGTTGCTACAAGCTGATGGGCGTGAGGAGAGACTGACAAGGTTGCCTAAGAGACATGAAATGAAAAAATTGCCTCATTATCTTCTAACCTGGAATGTGCAAAACTTATTGCCCATCTGAATATTAAGGAACATGACCCCATAGCAAGGAGGGGAACTCAAACATCTTGTAAATAAAAACAAAACACCTGTGAACTTAATGAGAATGCCTCAATATTTCTCCAAATCATAGTTTTAAAGTTTTAAGTATACACCGAGCACAGATAAACTGCAAATCCCTATGGGAACATGAGCTTTGGCCTGTTGCATGTCAAAGGAGCAGCAGGCTATGAGGGACTTCCATGTCAGTCATTAACTACTCCAAGTGTCACCATGTAAAAAGCATCCTGGCCACTACTGGACAAAGAGGTCACTTTCTCCAACAATAAACTCCTCGCAGCAGAAATTTTTAGTGGTATGCAAAACATGAATTCTGACCCCCAAGCCTGATAATTAAGCTATATGTAGCATTCTGATAGCATAACGTTGGTGCCTGAAAATCCCTAAATGCACTGTAGGAGTTGTGTTACAACATCTGCACAAAGATATACAGAAGAAGGAACAAAACAAATTATTGAGATCTTTAGTCCTACATCCTTATTAACATGAAGTTTATCTAATTTTACAGTTCTTTTGCTCCACATTTTAAAAATTAAGTTCTTTTAAAAAAATGAAATGTATGGTGATGTATTAGTGCCCTGTTAGTGGCTGACTTAGATCTGCTTTATACATTGTGCCACAGAAAGGCAACCATCACCCTGTGGAGTGGCAGTGGGGGGATGAAGGGAAGGAGGAGAAGGCAAGGGCAGAGAGGAAGGAATGAGGGAAGGAAGGCAGGAAGGCAGGAGGGAGGCAAGCAAGGAAGGAAGGAAAGGAGAGAAGAAAGAAGGAAGGGGATAAAGGAAAGAGAGAGGGATTTCTGCACTCAGGAATTAATACAATTCTCCTAGTTTGTTTGGTTTTTTGTTGTTTGGTTTTTTTTTCTCTCACTCCTGTTGAAGTCTGAGCATGAAGATCTGCACACAGATACTTCTCCCAAAATTGTAGAAATAAAGTTTAATAGAATTTGATAATACCTTGTGGGTTTGTTTTCTCAGTGAAGGAACATGGCAGACTTAATGAATTTTTTTCTACAAATTCCATGAAAGGAAAAAACAAAACAACAAGAAACCCAATGCCAACAACAAAAACAAAAACACAAACACACACACACAAACCAATGTTTTGGTAATTCTCAAACTAAATCCTAAGAGCAGTGTCAATATCAAGATGGAAAGGACTTATAACTCATCTGCCAAAAACTATGTGAACTTCTTCTTACTGAACTTCCCACTCCATAAAAGACTGATGTTGCTTCTTTTTTTTTTTACTAGTAAGACAGACTGTCATATCTTGTTTGTGTATGTGCCAGACACCACAGCAAAGGGCTGTGAGAGGAGATAATACTCACTTACCAAACAATAGCACAACTGCTTTAGTAACTGCACACTTAAATTAACACTTGCATTAGTTTATACTCTTAGTTTGAAGAAAATATTCTCCATCCTTTTATGAAGGTGATTATTTGTATTTTAGCTGACATGGTCATCTTTTGGCAGATGAGGAGGCTGCTGTTACATGTTTCAAAGAAACGTTCTCTGTCTTCAAAGCACATAGAGTTTAAGGAATTATGACTCAGTGCTATGGGGTGGATGCTGCAGTTCCTTCATTGCCAAACTCAATTACATTGCTTACACTACTACTCAGCAACACTCAGTGCTACTCATTGTAAGAGTATCTGGTCTCTGCACCAGATTTTAAATTATAAATGATTAAATAATAAGCAAAATGTTGGAAAAGGATATAATACCTTTCCTAGTTTTGCATATGACTTACAAGAGTCTAATTTTTAGAAAATACTCAATAGCTTTCAAAGCTGGATGAGTCAACAGAATTCTTAAGATAATCAGCAACGTTTGGTAACAGACACAGATCAGACCTGACTATGCTGACAACACAAGCTGCCCCTGTAAAACTTCAAGCTGAGATACAGACCGCAAAGCAGGGAAAGCCCTGTAAGGTTATCTGACTTATCATTGTACAGAAAAGAAAACCCTTACCTTTGCTATGCAGTGTATGGCATAATACTGTTACATAATATGTCATTTAGATGTTGGCATTGCATTAACTTTTAGTACTGGAGAAAATCCATGTTATCATCTGATTACTCAGAAAGCACATGAAAGCAGCCTTCCTGTAATTTAATTTTTCCTTCCAAATATGATCCAGTCACCATTTAGTGATGGACAACAAGTAGCCATCTGCTCCTTAACTTCATTATTTCTGGAGCTTGTTTAGACTGAGGAATCAGCATTTTGAAAAGGGAAAGCCCCCTTTCTTCTGTGACCTTCCCCACCCTCCCAGGATTAAACCATTGCAAATAGAATTAAAGCCAGGCCAGTAGCACACATGAGGTTTCTCCAGCTGTTATTTGCTTTGTGCTTATTTTCTGTATGAAGCCCTCTCTGAACACCCTCACTGCTTGCAGACACCACAACTTAATTCTTGACTTCCTGCAGCAATGGATCCACAGAGTAGGAGTGATTCACTCCACTTCTTCCCTGCACCCATTATTCATCACTGTTTGTCACTGGGAAAGCAGAACCTTTGACGGACCCAATAGATTTCCTTCTCCCTTTAATCCCTCAGCGCCCTTAGAGCTGAATATACCTGGTCAAAACAGGCATTAATTTGCTGAGGAGCAAACAGGTATCTGCTGCTGTTTGACAAGCTCCTATCTGTTGCTAGAGTTCTTACTTGGTCCCTTAACTCCCAGTTTTAACCCTTCTCCCCACTCCATCTCTCCCACCTCTCCCCAGCTTTCAAACTGGATCTGGACTTTCCCTTCCAACTTGTGCTCTTTCCCCTGCTTGCCCAGCTCCTGGCTGCTGAGCTGATTTTTCCAGCCCACATGCCCTCTTTCAGGAAGGACTGAGTCTGGCGATGGAGAAAGGAAAACAGGAGGGCAACAAGGGACAGGGAAGTGAGGAATGGGGGCAAGCAGGGGCAGGAAGGAAGGAGGCAAGGAAGCAGGGCAGGGTGAAGAGTAGACAAAGAAAGCAGAAAACAGGAAGGCAAGAGGTAGAGAAGCAGGGTGAGGACGGCTGGAGGCAGAAGAGGCAGGGTAGAGAGGAGGTAGAGAAGCAGCAAGGTGTGTAGGAAGGAGAGGCAGGGGAAGTAGATGAGGAAGGAGAGGTAAGGAAAGTAGGGCAGGCAGGGGAAGTAGGACAAAAAGGAAAGGCAGGGATCAGGGCATGGAAGAGAGGGAGGGCAGACAGGAGCAGGAGAAGGAGGCAGGGAGGCAGAGAGCAGTGAGGCAGGACAGGTGAGAGTCAGCCAGGGGAGGCAGGGAGCAGGATAAGAAGGCAGGAATGGAACAGGCCAGCTGAGAGGCAGAGGAGGCAGAGAGCAGGGCAGGCAGGGGAGGGAAGCAGTGGAGGCAGGGGGTATGGAGACAGGGGAGGCAGCAAGAGGGGAAGGAGGCAAGCAGGGCAAGCAGGAGACAGAGAAACAGAGGCAGGGCTGGCAAGAGGCAGGGCAGGCAGCAAGCAGGGAGCAGGGCAGGCAGCGTGCAGGGCAGGCAGCGTGCAGGAGGAAGGCAGCTGGGCAGGCAGCGGGCAGCAGGAGGCAGGCAGGCAGCGGGCAGCAGGAGGCAGGCAGGCAGGGCAGGCAGCCGGCAGGGAGCAGGCAGTAGCAGGCAGGGCAGGCAAGGCAGGCAGTAGGCAGGAGGCAGGGAGCAGGGCAGGCAGGGCAGGCAGGGCAGGCAGGGCAGGAGGCAGGCAGGGCAGGCAGGGCAGGCAGGGCAGGCAGGGCAGGCAGGAGGCAGCGGATGGGCAGGGAGCGGCCCCTGTCCGCAGCGCGGCGGGGAAGCGGCCGGAGCTGTCCGCCCGGCGGTGCTGAAACGCCGCAGCCCGGGCCCGGCGGCGCGGAGGGGTGGGGGAGCGCGGAGAGCCGCCCTGCTGTAAACCGAGAAAAGACAAATCCAAATACCTGCACAGCGCCAAGCAGCCTGCCATGGGGCGCCGGGGGGCTGCGTGGGATGATTTTTTTTCCCCCCCCTGTAGGTGTCCTTGCTGTTGAGCTAGGTGAGTGAGAAAGATCTCCCGGCTCCCGGGTTCAGGCTCGGATCTCTCTAGAAAACTGTGAATGAGCGAGCGCCAGCTCCACGGGGCTAGGATTTTTTTTTTTTTTTTTTTTTTGGTAGGAGGCGTGTGCACCAAAGCCTGGGTCCTTCCACTCGGCGGCTGCCGTCCCCCTGGGTCCTAAGCCCTCCTGCCCGGCTGCCTCCCGGCGATGCCGGCGCTCCCCGGCTGCGGGCTCGGCGCACGCCAGGGGAGTGGTGACAAAGGAGCTGCGGACTGCTGACAGCCGGGAAAGCAGCAGCACAGCCGGTCACTGCGAGCTTTGCAGCGCGGGCTTTCACCTGATGACATGGTCTTCACCGCCTTTTTTCTCGCGTAGCCCCTCTCTCAGCAAAACTCGGGGGGAGCACAACCTCCTGCGGCATTTACAGCAGCCACAGAAAGGGTGATCTTCACGGGCCATGTGTTATATACGGGCTGCCTAAATGAACATGGCAGCCTGGGCTTATAAGAGAAGTTCATCTGGATTGGACTACAGGTATATCTAGCTCAGGATGCTGTCACCAGCAGCAGTCACAGCAAATGTCTAGTGAAGAACATAAAAACAGGACAAACTTGACCCCTGCACTCTCCCAGCCCCTTTCTCAAGCATTTTAAGTTCAGGGATTTCCCCTGAAATGTGGTGCCTATGTTTTTAGGATGAATTTGTCCTCCTTGAACTTTCACACTATTTCCTAGAACACCTGTAAATTTCTGAAACATCCTTTTGTAATGTCCTTTGACAAGGAGCTCCACAGGCCATCTGCGTACTTTACAAGCTATCACCTCTTTTTCATTACAGGGATCTGTAAGCTTTAGCTGGCATCATAGAAAGGACAGGATAGTGGAGATTCTCTCATTAAATTAGGTCCCGAAAATCATCTTCCATATGAGCCTCATAAGACCTGTGTGAGGCTGTACCATGAAAGGCATTGGGTGAGCTAGTGGCTTTGGCAACTAAATTCATACTCAGCTGCTCTTATTGATACAGTAAGCCTGATTAAATGTATCAGCAAAGTTCATTTCTTCTTCTGCTACCCCTGTACATTGTGGAGTATAATTTCTGGGAAGTGGTGGATTAAAGTCTTGGTGTCTTTGGTTTGGACATCTCTCTTGTACCAGTTACTGAAGGATCTTGTATAGCAAAGAACTGGGTGATAAATGAAAAAGATATGGAACAACTTCTGAATAAGGAATAGCTAAACAGAGTAGGATTCTTCAGCATGAAAAAGAGATGAGTATGTGTAGATAAATAGTGGTGTGGTTTTTTCATAATTTCACAGAATCACAGAATGTTAGGGATTGGAAGGGACCTCAAAAGATCATCTAGTCCAATCCCCTCGCCGGAGCACCTAGATGAGGTTACACAGGAAGGCGTCCAGGTGGGTTTTGAACGTCTCCAGAGAATTAAAATATTTCATAATAATTAACAGTATGAGGAAGACAAATTGGAACAATATCTCAATATCATTTCCAGTTCAAGGAATAGGAGAAATGAAACCCACTAGGGGCTAGCTTTGAATCAAACTAAAGGACATACTTCTTCACAAAATATTTAGTGAAGCTGTAGAACCCATTTCCACAGGAATTCAGGCTTCAGAAAATTGTTGGACATATCCATGGAAGAAAAATCCATTAAGGGCTTTTAAACATGAAGTCATGACCTCTGACTGAGAAAGTCTGTATTTCACAAATTATTGAAGACTAGGGTAATATTTGGGAAAGAATAATGATATCCTCGCCCTATTCTTACTCTTTGCCTTAGCTATTCACTGCAGATCACTGCTGGAGATAGGCACTGGGCTAGATGAACCTGTATTCTGACCCAGTACTGACTGCTCTTATATTCTTATATACAAAGTAGACTTTCAGAACATGAACACAACAGGAGCACTTTCAGCTTTGTTTTCCCTTGAACATGGAAGAGACAGTAGTTTTGTTCTGTTTGAAAGAGTGTACATCCAGACAGTCACCTACTTTTTAGAGGAAACCCCACAATATTCATGAGCAAAGGCAAAAGGAATCTGTGGGGAAGATGCCTTCTACTTTTAGAATGATTTCCATGCACAGCCATTAATTTAATCCACAGCATGTTTAAAACTGGAATATGAGGCATTTACATCCTGTGACCCAATTGCATTGACTGGGAAAGATGAAGCAATAGCTCAAAAGAAGAGAGCTCCAAACTCTCACATGAACATTTGTCCCAGCACTTGACGGGAAATTATTTCTAGCAGTACATAGTCTTATTAGATCATTATTTTCTACATAGAGATCAGTTCGGAAATAAAAAAATAGGCACCCTATTTTCATAATCCTGTTGCAAGCTTCCATTCTTGCACATATGATAAAGATTAATATACTAGCTACTGTAACTATGCAGTACTTCCCTGGGAATTGTTAATAACATTAAGTGAAATGAACATGACTGTATGAACTAAATGCCTTAGGCAGTCAAATGATATGCTGAATTTGACATACATTTAATATTTAGAGATTTAATATTTTTATTTGGTTTGTTAATTGAGGTTGTTTAGTGTTGCTGTTATGTGACTAGTGCCTGCTGATCCACTCAATGATTGACATGTAGCACAATACTATGGTGGAAGCAAGTCTTTACATATATCACAGCAGGGCCTTATATTGATCCCACTGCAAATATTCTCAGGTTCCTTTCTCATCACCACTTCATCACTTCCTCATCGCTTGCTTTCTGCAAAGTCTAATCTGTACTCTGAGAGCATGTTTCAGGTCTTCTAATTCTTTGCATTATCCCAGTTATTATGCTTCACCTGAAGGTATGGCCTCAGAAACAGCATTGTTGAAGGTATAAAGGCTTCAGTTTCATAAAGGTATGTCTGGGACATAAGGAACTACCTTGCTGATGTGCACAGGCTGAAGCTGCATCCGTTTCTCATTTGCAGTGTTGAATATGCAGAGCTAAGGGGAGAAAAGTGTGCCATTAATCATAGTTTGTCACTGAAGCATGAGAACTGACTGAACTCATGGAGGAAACATCAGTTTGGAAGGGGATGGATATTTTACGAAGCCTCTTCTGAGAGTAAAACAGAATTTTGATGTTAATTTTGATAGTAAGTTTATTCTAACTTGGCCTTCCCTATCATCACACATATTGACTTTCTTTTTTAATGAAGAGCAGTGAAATCAACTTGGAAAGAGAATTTAGATTTTCATGACCAGTGGAAAGAGTCCCTGTACATGAACTAAAAAGGAAGCCATGGAAAGGTAGAGTGGCTGGTTGCTCTGTGATCTGGATATGATAAAGAGTTTCTACTGAATCTACTCTCTTTGCAGCAAAACATTTTGTCTTCACTCGGTAACATTGAACACATGGCCTCTTGCTGTATCTTTAAGTCCCAAGAAGTGCCATGAAGCTAGAAACTGGTTTGCACATTTATGCAGCTCTGATATTGCATTCTCATTCATACAAAGCCCCAAACCATTGAAATATTTTAATTTATCACAGTAAGAAATTGATTATTTTTAATTCTAAAAAAAAAAAAATCCAAATAACTGGAAAACTGCTTTCACTATGCTTTCAAATTGAAACACAGACATATATCTACATTACACAAAAACATATTGATATTCAGCATTTTATAGGGTTAGTGTTTGTGAATGGTGTGCATATATAAGGAGAGGAATGGATATTTGATGTAATTCAGTATACATCTAGTGTCATTTATCTTTTTAGTATGATTTTAAAATGTTCTTTAAGGCTTGTGAATAGGGAATTTGATAAAAAAACAATAGAGGATGTCCTTGTATCTTTAGATTTTCTTTTATGAACAATTTGATGCAAGTTTCCAAAATTAACAGTTAATTTTAATAATTAGTTGGGAGCTCATTCTTTTTCCTTAATCTACAGTTACCATCTGGTTGTATTTCCTTTGAAAGTAACTGCATTGAAAACCCCAGTAGATTAAAAAATAATAATGGTAAAACTGCTTAGATCCAATAAATCATTATTCTTAAGAGAGAAGTAACTCTTAGATCACAGTTCAGTGGGATCCATGTTATAAATCCTCCCAGGTTTCCTGAACCTTTAAAATATTTTAAAATTTATACCCAAGAACGCTGAACATATGCAAATAGGTTGTTCACATGATTTATTTAATGAGAAGGGTCCAGTTTTTGCCATTTTTACTCTTGATGGAGAAAATTCACTCTTTTGCTGAGTCCACATGCAATTGCCACTTTTGCCACTCTCAGAACAGAGTGTAACTGAGACACCAGCAAAGTTTTGGCCTCGAGCACATGAAGCAAGGCAGCTGGAATGTTCCTCACTTCATGGAAAGTTTGAGAGCTGGCAAGGAGATTCTGCACAGAGCTGGATGGCAGCAGCAGAAGTCAGGTAAAGTCAAGCTCTCATAGTTGCCATCCAGAATTTCCCCTCTTAGGTTTTGCCTAACTCTGAACCTGTCTAAATCCCATAGCTGGCTTATTTTGGGGTTTTAGACATCCAGGCTGAGTAACTTAGTACCAAAGATCAATCAACACTCAAAAAAACCTACAAGTATCTCTCTGATGGCCCAATCATGTGAGTGTTGGAAATGTTGACTTTAGGTCCAGATGTCCAGTCAAGTCAAATGTGGACTTGGCCTCATGTTTTTAGTCCAGGGGTGTCAAACTCTTTTTCAGCGGGGGCCACATTAGCCTCATGGTTACCTTCAAAGGGCTGAATGTAATTTTAGGACTGTATAAATGTAGGAATAGTTCAATTAACTATGTAACCCCCACTGAAAATGAGTTCGACACCCCTGCTTTAGTCGGTTTAACTTGGCAGCACTGACTGTGCTGACTTAGTGAGATGCCCGTGACTTAAATCACCTGGAGACCTGTCCCTAATTGAGTTCAATTACTCACAAAGTCAGTGCTACTCTGTCTAAACAATAATGGCACCGTCTTGCTAAAGCATTAAGTGTCCTTTTGCAGAGGGAAATAAATTATGAGATGTCATGTTTTGTACAGCTAGTACCTAAATGATGTAAATATAGCATGGAAAAACTTAGCCTTACTGCCTAAGAAAGTGAATATTGGAGCTAATGTTCTTCCTGATCCAGGACTAAGACAACCTAAGTTAGGCAGGTATGACAGAAAAAGCTCAGAGGCAGGCAAACAGTCCAGAAAGTAGCTGAGTCCAGCAAGAAGGTTTAGGATGGCTGTTACAGGATTAATTCAGAAAAACGCTCTTGGGAAAAACTTGTCTGCTTTCTGGTACCTTACTACGTTGGGAACAGTTTGCACATAAACAACACTTCAGTCTGAATTCTAACATTCTGATCTCAGATATAATTTGTTAAAGGCTTGAAATATGTGTACTGTTTAATGCTAATTCTTCAATGTGTTAACTTCAGGGTTCCTTAACTTCCCAAAGTCGGTCGTATATTTTCCTCAAATTGCAAATTGCTCCTATGCATTCGTCCGAAAAAACTTGAACTGTTGAGCTTGAAGTGCAAGAATATATCTTTTAACATGATAAAAAAGGATTGGAAGGTGGGTAGTTTGACTAGAATAGTTAGACTTGAGGGGAATAATAGGATATTCATCTGATTGCTTAGTTTGTTATGTGATGATTTATTTCTGAAATCTTTTTAAATGAATGGTGTACATAAATGCATGCAGCTTTGGATGGCAATAACATAAATCAGGAACAGTAATAATGACTGTGAGCTCTTGAATGTGTAAACAAGCATATGTGCAATATAAATTCAATTATCTCAATGTCACTGAGGGTGTAAAATAATTTCATGTTTGTGACTGAATTACTGCAGAGATTTTTGTTGGAAATAAAAACAGGTGGATGACACAATCTTATTCTGGATAGCTGAAGTCTGTCTTTTGGAAACTGAACTATATGAATGTAGATGTATACATGTACAAAAATAGAGGCAAGCACTATGACTGCAGTCCTCAGGGGATATAAATCAACATAACTCCACTGACTGTGATGGAGGTGTGCTAATTTGCACTAATCAATGCTGGGCTAAGCGCATGCATATAAAACAACTACTACACCTGTCAGCAGTCTGACGTTTTACAATGCCACTTCATACAGGAATTTAAAGGATGTGACAATCTGCTGAAGCCACTCCGCAGCATGGTTTTATACCTCCTGGGATGCAGCACTGGAATTGGGGTCTAAATAGCATCAACATCATCTTGCAAACATTGGGTATGCTTTAATGTCATCGGGGAGCCCTGGCACAATCCAACTAGAATATATATCAAGCAGAGGGGCATAAAGCAATCATGTACTTTTAACAGGCGGGAGACTTTTTGCTTGTCATAGCTGGTAGGGCCTCAGGGAGGTGAGGCTGCTGCCATTCTGGTTCCCAATATATGCTGATTCAGTCATTAAAATGTGCATTTGTCCTCCTTCTCCCAAGACCTAGCTGTGCACAGCAGGTTTAACTAAATTGCCAATAAGAAATCCTCTTAAATCATCCACAGTCCTGACTGGCAACCTCACAAGTGGATGCAGCAACTGATCCCGAGGCAAACGGAGTCTGTTCAGCAGTAGCTTCGCGCTTCTGTATGCACCATCTAGGTGTTTTTGTAATCACTAATGAGCAAGTCCATTGAAGATGGAGGGAGGAGAGGCAGGGGAAGAGTGAGAAAAACAGTTGGGAAGGGGAAGGTGAGACTATTGGAAAATTCTCATCACCTTGTCTGCGATGATACCCTCTCTGCAGCTGCAGGAACAACCGCTTCCCTTAAGTGCCCCTGGCTTCAGGGTGCGGAACACTGTTAATCAGCTTGTTCTCATGCAGCAACGACCTGCGGGAGGGCTGGCTGGAGAAGTGCCAGGGACTGTCACTTCACATATCCTGAGAAATCTCCCGCTTTCGGCTGAGATTTTAATGGATTTGGGGTATGTCTGTGTGTGTGTGTGTGTGTGTAAGAGAGAGAGAAAATTTACTGTCTTGTCACTCTTCCGTGTTTAACATACACTACTGCAAATACCTACTTTTTCCTATGTGTACACATGGAAAGTGGTTTCAGTAACTCTTTGCAGAAGTGCTGGAAAGGAGACTTGATTCTGGCAGCAAGCCGTCTCTGTCAGGTGTTATTGGAGTCTATCACAGCTGCCAGATCATCTCTGGAGAGGCATAAAATCCCAGAAACTCTTTAACCAGGTGTTCCAAGCTCAGTTATTGCCTAACTAGCTGGGCACAATTAGCCTTGTTTTCCCTTTAGTCAAAGGTCAAGATTTACCTTAGGGCTGTGATTTCCCAGAGGGACTGTGCCTGGCCCTTCCTGATGCAGGAGTTGTGATCAATACCCTGGAAGTGTACAGCAGTTTGCTTCACACTGGAGCTCAAGTTAAAATCCAGTCTGTCGCTCTTCCTATTATGTGCTGCAAATCATGTCTGCATTGGACAAAAGTTTGGAAAGTGTCATTAAATCAAATTGGCTGTCTCCACACATTGGATATCTCATTGCAGAACAGAGGCTATCCAAGACCTGCAGCATCCTTCAGGAGGTGTCAAGTGCTCTGCATGGGTGAATAACGAGATGATGGAGTGGCTCAACATGGACACTTGCGTGCGACAGAGTTGCAGTTTCTCTCCTCTTGCTTCTATATTTTTTTCCTATGGAACTGCAGTATAATATGAAGAGATGGCAAGTATCTACTTGTACTAGACATTACTGAAAACCACGTGTTTCTCAGCATCTCTTGAAAAATTACAGACAAATGTAAAACCCAGGGAAAAACAGCTGGGCATGTAGGACTCAAAATATATTTTTTTTAAAAATCACTCATTGAATTCCAAACTAATCTCCATAATCACATATGATTGTGAGAGCTGGAAAACATTAGGGAAAAAAAAAAGTTGTTAAATATCTTCAAATAAAGTGCTCAGGGACTGTAGAGGGTCTCTGCTAGCAGAGAGTTATAAATTGCCAGCAACTTGTCTTTTGCAGGATCAGAAGGAAGACAAGTCCTTTAGATCTCCAAAGAAACAACTCCACTTTAAGGAGCAGAGAGGGAGACAACTGGTGAAATATAAGTGTCCAAAAGAGATCTCATGAAGAACATTTGTCAGTGTAATTGGTGTCCTAGTGACAAAAGCATCAATAGTCGGCAGCAGTTAGTGGAAAAAATTATATTTCCTCTTTTGCACCATCTTTAGTGTGGAAAGACTAGTCCATTTTGGGAGAAAATATTTCCATGCACACTCAAAATGCCCATTTCAGTCTGCTGACTTCTCTTCCTATAGACAAATGTTCACCAAATACGACGACAGATCACTATAAAGAATGAAGAAATTACAAAACGACTCCAGTAATTTAATTTTATTTTCTACAACTAAAGTTCTTTGTCAACTTTTCTTTAAAAAAAAAACACTATCACTCAAAACTTGAATTGAATACATATTTTTCCCATAAAGAATTGATGAGATAAACTTGATAAAAATTAGCACATTCTCTAACAAGCAGTAGATTTAAACCAAGAAGCTGGTGCTTTGCTGTTACAGGACAAATCAGAAACTGAGAGCTTTTTCTTGGTCCGTTTTGGGAAAGAATGTGAATAGAGGATGCTAAAGAATGTGCATTCCATCTTAAAGCAAGTTTAATTTCTTCTCTATTTTCACAGCTAAATCTCTCTTTTCTGTTGCTTACAAAGATCTGTTTTTTCAGACTAAGTTTATTCTAATTTCTCCCTGCTTGTGTTGTGGGGTTCTTTGTTTGGTTTGGTTTGTTTGTTTTACAAAGGGGCTACAGGACAGCTACAAAACCCAGTGTTTATTTATAGAGAGTGATCAAGTTTCTAGCTAATTTTACTTTTTCATGCCAAGAAAACTAACTCTGGGAGGACACGTCTCTGTTGCACAATGGGCTCACGATCTCTGGGGCTGAAGAATCCACCAGGTAGGGCACAGGACCATCCAGGGAACCGGTCGAGGCCCGCAGGCAGGATAGGGATGTTTGCATGGCTATATTATTGCCTTTGCATTCACACAGAAGAAAATTCCTGTCTCCAGATGTATGAAAATCCCAGTAGCTGGTTTGGCATCTGTTCCCATTTGAAACTGTCCTTTTCAAATAAGGGAAATGGGTGATATTTCGCACTATTTCTGGTTAGCGTCCCACACAGTGATATAAGCACAATCCTGGCTTTACTGGCCATTCCAGGAAAGGTATTTTCCAGTTATCGCATTTGCTCTTTTCATGACCACACTATGGTGACTCACAATCCTTCTGTAATCAGCAAATGCCTCAAGGTCTCCCTCCTTCTCTGTCATTTTCATCTGAAACTCCCAATTTGCAGAAGCTCATGTTACAAGCTCGTTAAGTGCATGACTTTGCACATTATGCAATTAAATTTCATCCCATTTCTAATACTCTACTCTCAAGGTCATTTCATTTTTCTGCTAGACTATTAGAGTCTGCCTCTCTGTTGAGCTTTGTGTTACCACCAAACTTCATTAATACACTCCAGCTTCTTATCCCAGAGACATTAATGAAGATGTTAAAAAATCAGTCCCAAATGTTTAAGGTTTTCCACTAATGGCAGTTCTTTCCAGACCAATTATTGTTTCTCCTCTTTTACCAATTCTGAACTCATATTTCTTGCTCCTTTTTTCGTAACTTCTATAAATAATAATTTCCTATAAAGTGTGGGTAGTTACCTACAATACAGATACATGAGTTTTAGCTTTGGGTTTGGTGGTTGGGTTGGGGGTGGGGTTTTTTTTGTATTTTACAAACATTTAGTCATCCTTTTGTATCAAAATGCCTAATGATCATCTGGACAATCTAACACTACTTAATGCGTATTGTAATTTATCTTGGTTTCTATTTAATTTCCTGCTTTTAAATATTGACCACTTCAAAACGTGTTAATCTCACATCCAGTTCAGATTAAACTCTTGACTTGGGATTCTTTTCCTCCCCCTTTCATATATATGGGTAGTGTGCTTGCTGTTTTCTGGTCAGATGGTACTCCCCCATGTTTCATTAAAAATTTAGGATGTTTTTCAGATAGCAATGTGTTAATCACCTTGTTCCTCAAAACAGCATATTGAGTATTCTTAAACTCCAACTGTGGTAATTTCTGTCCCTATGCATTCACTTTCAGTAGCCATTTAGCCTTTGCTTCCATCCCATTGACGTCATCTTTCTTACTGAAAAATGAGGCAAAATTTTAGTTTGGATCTCGAGCCAGATAATTATTATGTTTCATATTTAGCCCATCTTCACTACGCAGCGGACAAGAGATTTTCACTCCTTGTTTTAGTTTTATTTGCAAAGTTTTTTTGTCAATTCATATACCTTGTGCTTTATTTTTTTACAAAAAGCAGGGCTTACAGTCCTTTGACAGCTCCAAACGGTATACAGCGCTTCCGTCCGCTGTTAGGTCTAGTGCAGTTTCTCCATCGCTTTTTAAAATAATCGTCAGTGAGATCAATGGTCTGCGACACCTTGTTTATGCGGCTACAACTGTGAAGGAGTATGAAAACCTGCCTGGTCTCAGTTGTAGCTGCCTTGGCAGGACAGAGAGCAGAGAACTGCAGATTCCTCGGTTCCCTCTGTGTCACCCTGTGGCTTCCAGAGGGGGGCAGAGCGAACAAGCATTTCTGGATAAGGATGGGATGACAGAAGTGTGGTCTCGTTAAAAGCAGTCAAAACCTTTCCAGATGTGCAGATGTGCACAGGCACATCTGAGGTTTGCAAAGTCTGTCCCAGAATTAACATTATTTCCCTCTGCTGTTCTTAGTATTAAGATACTTAGCACAGGCATATTGTCACAGGGCGTGAGAACAAGTTGCACACAAGAACTGCTACAGATGCATTTGGAAACTGCTGGGGGAACCCATAGGTGTGACACATTGGAAGCAAAGAAATTAAATCCCTGGTTTATATTCAAGGCTCAGAGGGGTGGCTGAATATATGCCATGAACATATAAAGTTGCCACCTCTCAGCAGAGAAACCCTAGCATATGGGATATGAATATATTCCCTGCTAATTTAGCTTGCTTCCTCTGACTTTAAAGCTCAATGGAAGAGCAACACTTCACGGATCAAGCACTCTGAGATTGCACAAATGACCGGTTATTCCAATATCCTGTTACCTTGCCACAGCCTGATTAAGTGTGTGAGTCCATGATACAGTTTCTGTTAACTCGGTTCCTCTTGTTACTACTTCTAAAAGTAAAAGGAGTTTCTTGCACTACTGGGACTGAGGTCTGTATCTCATTCCCATCTCACACATCTGCTAAATGACAGCAAACAAAATCATTACTCTGATTGCCTTAAATTTCCTGCTCCATAGTCTGAGGATAGTAATACTAGAGCATACACATTTTATAGGTCCTAATTCTTTAATATGGGTAATGTGATTTATGAATCATCAAAAGAAGCTGTAAAAGATGGCCAGAATATTATTATGGCAAATAGGCTACAAATTGTTGAGGATTCCATTTTATTTAAGTTTTTTAAAAAACAATGTTTTCAATGTTAGAGAACCATTTTTCTAAAGCAAATGCTGTTGTGTCTTACAATAGTCCTAAGTGACACCACAAAACAAGGGTTTGAGACAAAGCCAAGGTCTTTTCTAATGCTTTAACTGGAATGAGAATCTCTCAGCCTTGAAACATGACAGCCATTCAGGAGTTTATTTTTCTGGCTTTGAAATCCGAGTTGTACTTAGCTATGGGATCTGACAACTTTCTGCTGCCTTACATCATCCCCGCTTACCTGGCAGCACAGAAGAAGACATCTCACAATAATGCTGCCAAGCTAAAGCTCCACTGAGAAGACAGTGATGAATGCTAGTTTAAGTCTATAGAGCTTGTGTCAGGTGGGCAATAAAGGCAGGCTGGATATATGAAATGGCAAGAATTATAAACTAAAATGAAAGGCTACTTTGAACATATTCTAGTTCTTTATGTAGTTAAGAGGAGATTGTTTCTTGACAAAATGGTGATCTTTCCTAAATCAGCTTTTCCTCACAATCCCACATACCCATAAGGAGTTTGTTTTCTTGACTTACTGACCCTGGCAGACAGTGCCATACTTCTAGTACGAGGAATATGATTCTGTGAATAGTTCTGCAAAAAAACCCAATTGTCCTTTGACTGATATACCCCTATGCCCCACTGACTAATCTCCAGCTATGCATGCAGGCTCAGTGTATCATTCCTTAGGTGAACAAATTTCAACCTCAACAAGATGAGCACAACTGACACTGCAGTTGCTCAGTGAGTGATTTTTAAACACTGCTGCCAAATCAAACCAAATTTCCTCCAGAACATGGCTGCTCATTGATGCCCCGTGGATGATATTTTAATGATGTTTAGAAGTAGGTTGTGGATCAATACAGTTATACTCTGTGAGAATATTTTAGTTCATCACATGGTGCAATTATCCATGACCACAAGTACACAAACGCAGGAATCATTGGCCAACTGAACATGTGTTAACTGAAAGTCTGAACATTCTAAAAAACCCACAACAACACCATTCCTTCGATAATCACTGGTTTGGGGTTGCCTTCTTGTTGTGGGTGCCTTTTTGTTGTGGATGCAGCTAGGATGCAGGGTTTTATTCCCTGCTTCCCGTTTTGAGGGACTGCTCCTATTCCATGTGCTACAAGATACAGCCTTTCCTCTAGATCTCATCAGCCGCTTTCAGTAAAGGGCAGCACAACAGCTGTGTGCCGCTGTATTTCTTCTCTCTCTTGTCGTCTTTACCTGCGCTGCCTGAAGACCCACAGGATTGCCCCTCTGTGAATGCCAGCTGCTGAATATTGTGACACTCCTAGGATAGGACACCCTAATAGGTAGGTAGGTAGGTAGGTAGGTAGGTAGGTAGATAGATAGATAGATAGATAGATAGATAGATAGATAGATAGATACATAGATACATAGATACATAGATACATAGATAATGAAGAGGGTTTTTTTAAAAAAAAAAACCAACACACACACAAAACCGAACCAAACAAACAAAAAACACAAACAAAAACCCCAAACAAACAAGCAAACAAAAAAACTCCCCACAAAATAAAACAAAACAAAAAAAGCCCCCCCCCCACACACACACAAAACCCCACATAACCACATTAGAAAGGAGGGAGGAGGCTGGGCTGTTTTGTTAAAGCAACTTGACATTTTTTCACTGTGTTATTTATGTTAAGCTTGTATAGAAAACCAAGTGTGTATTTAATAATAATACATGTTTTAAATAATAAAACCTGATGTATTGCAAAGCCAGGAGAAAGCCTTCCCACCTGCACAAAAGCAATTTAGCTAGACACAACACCAAAAACCTGCTTCCTGCAAAGGTAAGAAGAAAAGAAATCTTCCGTTCAGGAAATGCTTTCCATATCAGAGAGAACTACCCTTTAGCTATGCCTTGACTACTGCTACATTCTTTGTGAAACGAGGAGGGAGTCAAGCCAACTGATCTGTCAGAAGGATGAAACAGCTGCAGGTGATGGAGCCTGGCTGGATGGGGTGGATCTGCCACATTTCTAGTGTGGGATATGTCTGAGGGATTTTAGGTATTAAATCTGCTAAAACATCTACCAACAAGGCATACACCTATTAATTCGAATCGCTGTTTGCCTTGTAACCAAGATGTGGTCAGGGACCTATGGACCAGAGGAGCCCTCTTTTCCGGCTTCAGGCTCAGGGCTGTTGATCTCTGGACAGGAATCCCCCTGGTGTCAGGGTCCTGAGTCACTCCTGCACTTTAGGAGCCTATTGGACTGAGTTATGGAGTTTAATCGACTGAGTCCAAAGTCAGCTCCCTTGCAAATAAGAACTATTGTGGAGAAAGTCAGAAACAATGTCCTGCGCTCCAAGCCTTCCGTTGGGAGCTGCTTTCAAGCTGAGGCTCTTTAGCTTGGCCATTCCTCTGCTACATTACAGATCTGTGTGTCTGGTCCAAATACCCCCTCAGTCCTGACCCTGATCCTGACCAACTGACTTGGCTTCCTGGCTTGACCCTGGACCACCCTGATCACAATGGACTTGCAGGGCTGTCACTGGACTAAGGCTGACCCTGATCAGCGTCCCTGGACCTGATCCTGACCCTGGCTGTCTAAACTTCCTGACTCCTTGTTGGGGAGGTCACAGACTCTGCCTGCCTTGCTGTCACCCTCTGCTCCTAGCTCCCTTCCCTTGCAGAGCAGCTTGCCCTTAATGCTCCCACACATCCGAAACACGTAAACTCACATTCCTTTTTACAGCTAATAGGTGGCTAAAAGACACTTCCTGGGTCTAAACATACGACAAAGCATGCCAGATGTCACTGTCTAAGATTCTGTGGCTGATTCATGAGAACAGCAGTCCAGCAGGGTATCATAAACTCACAAAAGCATTGTTTGGGAAGGACTTCTGGAGACGTTTAGCCCAGTCTCCTGTTCAAAGCAACACCACCGCTAAGATCAGGTCAAGTCAGCTGTGGCTTTGTTTATCTCAGTTTTGAAAACCTCCAAGAATGAAGAGTCTCTGTAAAACCTGTTTTGGCGGTGCACTGCTCTCCTATTAACTTTCTTCTCTTAACCTCAACCTCCTAAGCTACGAGTTGTGGTCATTTGTGGTTACAGTTGGCACAATACTCAAATTTCTCAGGTCCCCTGGACTGAACTGAAGTAGCTGTGGGACAGGGTGCTAAAAGTCTTAATAAATTGTTCTCCACTCATCTAGCTATCAAGGGGATGTCAAGTTATAAACTACAGAGTGATCTGATTCTCTTAGTCAACTGTCCCACAGTTACTTACTTGGTTATCTGTGGTTACTCCCTTCTCCACAGTGCCCTGGCTCAATTACTGTCCCATAAACACTAGTGCCTATAAACCTGTATCTAGTCACCCGCAACCCCTCTAAAACACAGACTCTACTTGTCTGCTTTGAGTTGATTTTCGTAACAACTCACTTCTGGTCTCTCTAATTTTGAGCTACACAGCCTGGTTTGAGTCTCAGACCTCTTACCATGAAGCCACACTGCGTTTCCTCCTGGGTAAACAGTGAAATTCTTCCAGTCCAGAATTTCTGGGATTGTTTAAGTCCTGCTACAAAAAACTGGACCACGTCAAGAGTCTGTTTTGTCCTGGACGCTTCACTGTTTGTTGTTCGGAGTTTGTTTTGGTTTTTTAACATTTTAAAAATATTTATAATTTCTTTTAAAAATATGCTTGGAAAATGAGACACCTGCAGTACCTTTATACCTTTTCAGCAAACTGCTGAGAATGTGGGCTGCGTATAGCAGGCTACCATATTACAGCACATGAAAAGTTCCATCATACTGAGTACCTGCTGGAGGACTGAGCTGGGTAGAGAGACAGGTATCGCGCTGGCCATAACACCTACTGGAACTGCCTTGGGTCAATGTAAGTATCAAACCACTCACGGGTTTTGTTTGAGAGATACCCAGTTGTTCCCCTCCAGAACAGATCCCAGGACAAATCTAGCCTGCATGCTGTGCCGCTGGTCAGGGAAATGGGACCCTGGAGTGGAACAATGAGTAATCCAAGCTGACAGGCTAGTGACCTGTTGACCCGTAGATAAAGAGCTCATTGTTGGCACTGTTAACATAGGGAAAAGAGTGATCCAAATCTTCTTAAGTATTTCCAGTAGATGGACAATCTATCAGGGAGCAAGACATCTTGATTGACATCTCTTGGTGAGTGAAGAGAAAAGGCTGCATCGGCCAAATGCCACTTGTATTTCTGTCATAGGACACTTAAGGCATACTTCGCCAATTTGTCATTGCTGTCTTTTGCTCAAATGCACCATTAAGTGTTAAGTAAAAGGAATAACAAAATGCTGCCTATTCTTTTGGGGTCAAATGAAGTCAGAAAGCTACAGAGTTTACTCGTGATGAGGGCTCACTACAGTCTGGTATGGCTGAGTTGTGGAGCATGGGAAAAACTGAGGAAAAGATATGGAAGCGTTCTCTTACAGTGTTTCTCATGTAAAAACTGAGTAGAACCCTTCATGATACTATCTTTCTGAAAACTTTGTGACCGATTTTAATAATGCAGGGATGGCTTTTGCTGAAGATGTAGGACCTCATCAACATAACTGAAGAACCTGACGAGGGACTCACAAGTCAGTGATCAAACTTAAAACTGCTTTTTTTGGGAGGAGACAGCATTGTTTTGGAGAATACCAGGCAAACTGCTCTGAGGGGCTAGTGGCAATCCATCTCAGACTCTGGGTTCTGGCAGCACTGGATACCAAACCAACACTGAATACCAAACAGCAAGTGATGCAGCTGTGGAAGGGAAAGAGAAAAAGTGCTGCTGCAGAAATGCAGTGTCGTATCAGGAACTTCAGACTATGACAGTCAGAGTGTTGCGAGGACTGAGAAACTGCTAAAAATCTTATATAATAGACATTTACAACTAATATTATCACTGGTTTTCCCAAATGGAGGCTGTGTTCCTTTCAGGCAAGCACATTCAGTTTCTGCTTATTTCTTGCACTCAGTGAGTCATAAATACTGACTCAGAGAGACGGGAAATGTTTGATAGCTGTTTCTCTTCTGCATTTGGAATAAAGCAGGAGCACGTTTCCATCTCGTATCATGTGCTGGATAGAGGACATGTCTGTGATAAGGAAGGATGAGAAATTTGCTAAAAAAGCCCAGACAATGTAAATTAAAGAGGAAGTGGACAAGGATCTTCCTGAGCACAGCAACTCGAAGAATGTAGAAGACTACATCTTTTAAAAGACCACAGAAAAAAAACCCAAAACACAAAAAACCCAAACAAACAAAAAAACACACCACAAACTAGAAATCTCTCTTTCGTCTTTTATTTTATCTTTTCTTTAAAAGTAAAAAACCGTCAAACAAGCAAGCAAACAAACAACAACAAAAAACCCATATTAATTGGTTGATAAAGGCCATTTGTTACATCAGGGCACTGATTTGTCGTGCTATATCTTGACTCAAACTTTACACCCTGAGACTAAGGATCCCTCTTACAAGCGATTCACTACCTGTCCATGTCTCTAGAGGATATCCTTTTGAATGGATCTACACTGTATGTCTGGCCTTGAGGAAAGTAAAGTGAAGAATAGAAACACCTTTAACAATAACATACGCCTTCCTGTTCTACACAGGGAAGGAGACTAAAAATTAGAGGAGAGCTATGCAGGTTATTACAGAAGGCTGCTACGTAGCTCAGCTCAGCTCAGCAATGGCTCTTTGCACTGACAACACCTTGCTGGTACTTACGTGTATTTGAATCTCCTACCTATATTCATCAAAGAAGCCTTTTGTTTATTTGTCAATAGAGTTGGAATCTTGCCTCAGGATTATTGTACTTTATCACTATAGCACATGTTACAGCAGCTAAGTAGAACCCATAGTTAGGTCTGATTCAGCTGCCTTGTTGGACTACTTTTTCTACCAGCCCAACTGCTGAACTCCAGGACAATTTTTGGTAAAACTGAGAAATCTTCAAACCAGATTAATGGCAGGCAGTGGTTTAAGGTTAATAACACACTTAGAAATGGCAGAAATGCAAGATTCTTATAAATGAGAAAATCATGCAAATAATGCAGATAATTTAGGAAAAATATTTTCAAAGGAGAACAGAAGTCATCTGTAAATGTTATGGCCCTGAAGAGCTGGTAAGGTTTTTGAAAAATAGGTGGTCACTCTGGAGCCACTGCCTTTTTTTGTCTGAGTGGAGTAGCATGAGACTTCAGATGGGGGCTGCCCAGCAATGCACCTCCAAACATAGGCATTCAAAACCACAAATCACTTTAAAAACAACGGCCAAATCCTGCATTTCTCAAACATCTGGGGATTCATTTGATCAAGACATACCCTTTAAGGCCTCTTAAAATCCAATGCAGAGAGGAACAGGCAGGGACATGCTGATAAGGCCTGTAGATCTATTCCTGGAAGAACATAAATTCTTTTTTCCTAAGAGCATGGAAAAATATGTGAGGAGAATTTGACAGTGTATTCACAAAGGGAACAGCAGGTTCTGAAATTAAACTAGGTGATAAGTTTTCAGCTCAAGAAAATCAAAAATCTCCTGTGAGGTACCATTAAACCTGCTATAGCACCAGTTAGTTCAGTGTCATCTGATCAAATGAACATCACAAAAAACTGGATCAGATAACCAGCTTGCTCAGGACTACTTCGCTCTGTTACAAAAATATGTGCTTCATCTCGCTACTTCCCTGACATTGTCATGGCACAACACGTAAATGGATTGGACAAAGAAGAAATACTTTGTTCCCTTCCCGTCTGCCACAAAAGGCTTTGCTTCGTTAAAGACAGAGAACACGGCACGTTAATGTGCTGTTCCCCCACCTGATGCCTGTCCAACATCCTTATTCTCAGCAGCTAAAGAGCAGCTGCATCTGCCTGTATCTGCAGTGTATCTTTGTTGAAAGGATTCCAGGTGGCTGTGTTGACAAATACCAGGTCGACCAAACCTAGCTGTCAGCATGAGGTAATGATGTGTAATTCAGAATATCCTAACGTATACACTTTAGGAGAAGCTATGAAGGTAAGGAATACATATTAGCTACAGAAATAAACAGCATGAATGGTTAGATGAAACACATATATGAAATTTTGGGTGTCTCTGCCTCTGTCTTAAATACAGGAAAATTGAACTCAATGAGTTCTGACAGCTTTCACAAGTTAAGTCTGACAAGAAGCAGACTAGAAATTTCTCTCTTATATTAAACATATGAGCATAACTCCCTATGAACTGCTCCAGGCCTATTCTTCTCTGTTTTTCTCCATGATAAAAATTGTAAGTAAATTCCAGTATAAGCAGTTTGCTGCCACTTTGGGTTAACACCAAAGTGACTAAAAGAAATAGCCACAATCATATCATTAAATGTAGTAGATCAGGTTCTTAGGGACATGGTTTAATTACAGTGTTAGGTTAACGGCTGGACTCAATGATCTTGAAGGTCTTTTCCAACCAAAATTATTCTATGATTCTATGATTATAGAGTTAGAATTAGTTCATAATGGTCAAATAACCAGCCAGTACGACCTGTACTATACAGAGGTGCTGCTCATTCAATATGGTGTAAACTTGCACTACCCCCAGAAGAGCACTGAGCAGGGACATGCATAGCATTGTATGCAAAAGCAAGCATCAGTTGAGACACTGAGAACTACATATACATTTAAACTCAGATAAATTACAATCCTCTGAATGCTGCTTATCGGTCCTCAGTCACCATAATGATAACCAGAGGGAAAGTACTATCATTCTTTCAACAGCTACAATAAGAGACGTTGTGGTATGATGTGTTAAAATATCATTGTGCCGGGCTGCATTCAGTACAGGGTGTTATTACTGGTGGCCTCACCACCAGGGACAGGTGGGAAAAGAAATGATTGCTCCACAGAACTGCCCCATTGCTTGCAGCAGCAGTGAAGAGCCTCTGCTCCCTGGGTTTCAGAGTGGCTGCTTGGAACATTGAGTTTCACAGGACAGGGCACAAACCTTCAGGTCACAGTACCTTGTACCAAAGGTACAAGAAGAATTGGATATAAAAGTAGGCTTTAACAGACAACTTTTCTTTGCATTCATTGATCTGATTATGTTGAGAGATATCAGTTTTCTCCCTAGCTGTGGTAAGACTGATTACTAATCTTGATTTCTTGAAAGCATTAGATCCATTTGATTTCATTATGCAAGTTCTTTGGGATAATGTAAATAATTTAAAAACAAAACAAACACAAAAAGAAGAGGAATCTGAATACTTCAGGTTGATCCCTTTCTACATTTTTCTGGTTTTATACTTTTGTTTGATTGATTTGATCACAAATCTGGAGTGAATGATAAGTCAAAGATGAGGACATTTGTTCCATTTTCTCATACTGGTTATTTGCAGAGTCTATATATCAAAAGAGAAAGGGGGGCATATTACTTTATACTACCACACCAACATTTATCTCTCATTATAGAAATTATTCAGTCATTAATTATTATGGAAAGATCACTTTTATGGTGAAGTTATTAGAAGCAGTAATTGAAGCATGTTTCATTCCATAAATTAATACATTCTAAAAGAGTTATATATATTAACATTTCAAAGGCTCGTTACTACCTAGGAATAACAGAGGAGGTACAGGACAGGTTCAGTGAATTGATAGAGAAGTGGGAAGAGTTGATACTCAAGGCAAAGGCCACTTATCCCAGTCAGCCTCTAATCCCCAGGAAGCACCTTGTGCCAAGAATACTAATGCAATTATCAAGTTTTAAAAGACATGAGAATGGTTTTCTTTTGGAGGTAAGCAAATCTTGCATCTTGAACATCTCAAAGAATAGATGTGTGCTGCCATAAAAAGACACTGACAATTTTTTATTGTCTTCACATTTGGGTAATGTTGGATAGAGCTGGCTAAATACTAGTTTATGTTTAAGGCACCTACTTCTTAAGTTCAAAGATTTCCAGCTATTTTGGAAAGGCAAAATACATGTTTGCATAAAGGATGCAAAGCATTTGAGTAAGAATCAATAACCAGTTTTGATCCAGAGATCATCTGTGATGCTCTGTAGATTAGTTCTGTGAGTTCATTGCTAAATATCTGGAGAATGGAGATCAATAAATGCAGAAAGAGAAATTTAACAAATATCAGTCATTATTTAAGTTAGCAAAGGTAGTTAGAGAGGATTATTCAATCCCTAGAAAAGGAAATACAGAGTAAATAACCAGATAAGATGAACACAGAGAAATGCAGTTTCAATGAATACACAGTTCCATTTGTCAAAGGCCTGTTGAAGTGAACGGCAAAATGCAAAGGTTAAAGCTGTGAGGAGAACCACGCACGTTTTAGAAGGAAAAGATACAGCTAAAAGAGCAGTGTGATGAGTATATAAAATAACAAAATATATCTTGAAAGAGATATTTGATCCTAGTTTGTCCTTTAGATTACCACAGAGACAAGAAATATATTACTGAAGAAGTAGCCTAGTAAATTCCAGAAAAGAGCAGCATCTGCAGCTTGGCCTGAGATGACAATGTGATAAGAACTATGAATCTTCGTGCTTTGAGGGTTGAGGAAAAGGTCTGCTTTTGCGGCCCAATCGGGAAGGGAGAAGAAGTGCAACGGTTGAAGGACAGATGTTATAACAGAAGAACTGCTGCTTTGTAGTGGCGTCACGGCTTTTGTCTCTAGTTTTACAAATGTGGAGGATGAGATTTGGTATTTACAGGGAAATGTTGTATTAAAATGTCAGCATGCTTGTCACGCCTCTTAGTGCTTGTGATTCATATTCCTATAAAACTAGAAAGACAGGAATATTTTTGGCTTTTTTATTTATCTCAGGCAGTTGAATAACCAAATGGCACTGAAGATTTTGCACTGAAATCAAGTTAGCTATGCATCATAAGTTAAATTGAGTTTGTATCTTTTAATCCAAAAGCAACAAGTATTTTTAAACAAATTGTAGGTTAGTGGTTAAAAAAGATGACGCCTTGGTTATTCTAAATTATATTCTCAGCTCTGAGTCAGAACTCCTGTGTGAATTCAGTCAAGTCATTTAACCTCTATGCATCTAAACTTCCCTACACCTGCAAAATGGATCTGCCTAATGAAGATGCTGCTAAACCATTAAGAGCATTTTGTGTTCCAGACATGAAAAAATGTTATGTAAATGCAAGGTGTTATTACTGAGCTTTATTCTGAAGCTCCTACAAATGAGTCAGATTTTTCTAGCTGTCACCCCACATCAAATAAATGTAATTATGCAGTGACATCATAGCTAGGGACATTTATCTGAGCAAAAGCTCCTAGACAATTGTCACCTGGTATCCCAGATACAGCTTGGCGAAGTTACACAGGTTTGTAGTGGGAATTATGCTGGCCTGCTCCTTGAAGTTCTTGGTTTGTTTGGATTTTTTCTGTTTCTATCTCCTTTAATTTGTCTCTTGGGTCATCTACAACCAGGACCTTTGTGCCAGTCACGAGGTGCTGGGTGCTGTTTTCACATTGCACAAAGCAGAACCACGGATGCTGGCTAAGCTCAGTCCAGGAGCTGCATTCCTACGCTATCTTCCCTTTCCCATCAACAGCCAATGCAGCTCCTTAACAGTGTGTGATATTCTATCAGTCCTGATGATTTTAGCAGTATGCATTGAGCAAAGGCGTTCTGCAACACGTCTGTTCCCAATTACAAAAACATGAATTGAGATAATAATCCTCTGTGCTACTTGGCAGATTTGATTATGCCTTGCTGCCCTGCCTTTTGAATCCATGCTGGTGAGTTTTTGAGTTTTTCTGCTTAGAGAGAAATCTTTGACTGCCGCCTTGTAGGTGCTGGATGATGCTGGAGGGTGCATTTGGGCAACCAGTAGGATGCTTGCAAGGCTTGGGATTACACATGGGAGCCAACTTACTTCTATCTGCCTAGTCTTGCTGCAGGGTAAAGGACAGGATGAAAGTTGCATGCAAGAGATAATTAGAATAAATGCTCCCAGCAACAGTACCTACAGGAACAGATTGCATAGAAAGTACAAACACTTCAGGCAATGTGTGTGGTGACTTTATGTCTGCAACTGCAGATCACTGTGCTATTCTTTGCAAGCAATGACACCTCCTTGTGTCCTGGACCGGATCTAGGACAAAGATCTTTCCCACAACAGATGAAAGAAATAACAGAATGCACCGAAAACCACCTGGATACAAGAACTGCTTCCTGCTTGAGGTGAATGTTACAATCCAAGCAGTAGTGCTGCTTTGTTACTAGGTTCCTCTTTTCATAATATTTTCAAATAAACTAAACAACCCTCTTGAGTACCAGTGAAGTTACTGGGAATTGTAGGTGCCCTACCCCAATTTTAGAAAGAAATTCCAGATTTAAGTGCTGGTTCTGAAATTTTAGTTCCAGCATGTCATGCAAGATCCAGGGTTGATGGCCACAGCATTGCATATTTTCCTTCTAGCACAACAGAGTCATAAGATAGGAACCCTAGCACAACCTTCTTGTTCAACATGGTTCAACCTCAGCTTGAACAGTGCTGCTACTGGGGGAAAATAGTTCACATTCTCATAAATCATTTGTTCGGATGCTGAGAGAGCTGGAAATGTTGTTTGTGTTATAAAGTGGAGGGCAGAATAGATTCTCTCATTTATTTCACACAGCTGACAAACATTTATGCCCTTCAGCCTCTCCCCAGCTGGCCCAGGTTCAGATGACCAGCACAGTAATGAAAGTCTCCATATCCTATTAGCAGTTCGCAGCCCATCCATAGCTCATTGAAGAAATGTCTGCTCTGAGCTGAGATGGATGGTTTCCTCTGTAATGAAAACGGAGCGACAAGAGGAAGACTGCAAGAGGAAGACTTCAGCTTCCATTTCAGCCCTGTGCAGGGGGAATGATTCTTGAGGGGTGGGAGGAAAGAGTTTTAAGTATCTGGTACCTTTGTTTCGTGTAACAAAGGAAAGACAAATGGTAACACATTCATAATTCTAGCACCAGTTTTGACATAATATGACAAAATGGTGCCTGAGAATTCCTGCGTATCAGGCAGATGGGCCATCCATTACTTTCCTTCAGGTCAGGGGTCACCCTAAAACGAGAGTCAGCCATCATTTTGCAGGGTATAACAAAACCGTTTTTTGCCTGCTTCTTAATCCCAGAAAGCACTACTGTCGTCTACTTTTGTCCATATACATTATCATTTTTGTCTATTATCTGCATCCCCAGAGACCTAATAGTCTTTTCTTCAGTGTGGCTTGATCTGGAGCAGCTGTAAGCTTTGCTGCAGGCAGTGTCTGACAACCGCTTGCCTCTTGGTCAGTGTCAGTTCCCTGGGGGAGGGCAGGCATTCACTTCATTATTAGAAGTGTGGAAAAAAAATCCTATATTCATTTAGATCCAGAATAAATATGTAATATTTGGAACAAAGGAGCCATGTTCCAGTCCAGCTGGCAGTGCTTTTACCATTGCCATCCTTCAAGGCCAGAGCCTGCTTAACGCATGCATTAAGGTCATTTATTTAAAAATAATGGAATGTGCCGCACAAGGCCTTTTTTCCTCTGTCAGTCTAAATTTCACCTTCCAGCATCTCTCATTGATCCTCGAGCAGTAAGAGCTTGTGTGAAACAGCACTTTTGTGAAAATAAAGATTGTTCAATTATAGTACTTGGGAGAACAGAGCATATCAAAGAAAAAGCCCTATGCTTTTTCAAAAAACAGGCCTGAGTCTTATTTTGTCATATAACATTGTGCTCTTATTCAGGTGTAAGGTGGACTTGAATATTGTCTATAAATTACCTCCTCCATTATTGGGGTAAAAATGGATGTCAATAAAAGGCTTTATTGTTAGCTTACTACAGGACATCCTAGTACTTTACATGATTACCCAAGGCAAGAAGGTGTCCTTCAAACCTGTTCATGTGCTTTTTTCTGCAGTTGTCCAGCCTGACTGTTTATGGTCCCTTCTGTTTGAGACATGCAAGAAATGGGCTCTGAACCAGATGGCTCCTCTTTGTTTCCAGAAGGAGATAACCTTGAAAAGGTGCAGCATTGTACAGGTTTAGAATGAAGTCTTGGCCCTGTTGATGTTAACGGGCATGACCATTTACTTCAACAGGACTGGTAATATACAGACTACAGACCATTTAAGTCAGATTGTCCTCTTAGTGGACTCCAAGGTAAGCAAGTGGAGGCTCCTCCTTACAAAGACCAGGCAGAAAGGCTAACAAAGATTAAACTTCAAGGGTAAAATCAAACATCTGTGCATCCTTTCATACCAGCTTCCAAAAATTTAGACTGAAGTTTGTCTGAAGCAATGGTAGCAACTGAAAGCTAAGCATGAATTCTGAGTTAGCATGTCCAGAGGGTGATTCATCTTTCCATCCTTACCTTAAACAGTGGGATTATCCTTCTATTTATCCTTATCCTCATCATCATTTATGTTGGAATAAACCACATTTGTGACTTATTTTTAGCTGGTTGATGTTAAGCTGACTTTTGAATCAGTTTCTTCAGCTTTTTAGAGAGACTTTGTGAAATAAGCTAATCCTGTCGTAGGAAGGCGGGAAGTTTTTCTTACACTACTATTTTTTATATAATCATCTTGATAATACAAGAAGTAATTTGGGGGAAAAATCCAATGAAAATATTTACTGGTATCTTCTTTAAAATTTGTGTTTGTGCAGGTAGCATGGACCTTTTGTATAAAAAATACTTTTCTTCTGCTTTCAGACATGAAAGACAAAATTGTCATAAATAGGACCAATAGCAAACGTAGCAAAAATGTTGACAAAGAGAATTCTGCTCTTAATGTGCTTAGTATTCTCCATCATATAGATGTCCTCTCTTTTCTGACTATTTTATTGTAAGTTGAGAAGAGATGGGAGTTGAGAAGAGGATGTGAGTGTGGAGACGACAAGAAAGCATCTTGACGATCCTTCTGTGGAACCTCCAGTATCTATCCTGTTCCTAGCTGTCTTCAACACCACATGTTGGTGTTAAACAGAAATTTTTACTCAGAGCAGTAGAAATTTTTCCTTCGATTTGGAACGATAGAATAAGGCATTTTTTTAGTGCCCTGAAAAAAAAAGAAGGAAAGTATTATGTTTTCTGTCATACCATGGGTCATAACTGTCATAAAGTTAGTAAAGGTTACTCAATCCTTTTATTATTTGGCTAACATTGAATAGTTCTAGTGACAGCAATAGAAATGTTAGCAGTATTTTACTGGAGGTGCCTTTAAAAAATAGTTATTCATACTAATTGAGAGCTTTCTCAGATCTGCAACTGGTCAAAAATGAAACATATTTTAGAATTTATCTCATATTTCCTTCTTGCTGAATTTTGTGGGCTTGGGCTGATTCTAAGTGAGAAACAATAAGAGTATTTCTTCTAGAGGACATAATTTTGCATAGGCAATCAATAAGCACAGCTATTATCAAGGCATAATCAGATTTCCTATGTAAAATTTTCAGACATGCCTCACTTTCAAATATGTCTGAGGAAAGAAATCCCTACCACCTTTCAGAGCAATGTGGCCCCTAAATGTGCACCTTGCATTTACAGAAGTGATCAAGAAGCTGAAATATAACATCTTCTTAGTGCAACTTCTAGAGGTTCCCCTAACAATTAAGTCTTCATCCTGTTTCTCACTACTTTTGAAGTCATGCAGTCTCAGTACTTAAATCAACTTTGTGATCCTACTTTGTGGCTTCCAAAAACAAGTATTTCTGCTACTCAGGGGATTTTAGTCTTTTTGTTTATTTATAATGGCAAACTCTGAAGATTCTGTTGGATCTTGTACAGTCAACCAGTCGGTTCAAATGTCCTGCAACAGCAGATTTGGCACTTCTTTTAAGGTTTTTCGCCCTCAAAAGTAAGTTCCAAACTCTTTTGAAGACTGAGACCAGTACTATTCAATATATCCATCAACGACTTGGATGAGAGAATAGAGGGCACTGTCAGCAAGTTTGCTGATGACACCAAACTGGGAGGAGTGGCTGACATGCCAGAGGGCTGTGCTGCCATCCAGCGAGATCTGGACAGGCTGGAGAGTTGGATGGGGAAAAATTTAATGAAATAGAACGAGGGCAAGAGTTCCTGCATCTGGGCAGGAACAACCCCAGGTTCCAGTATATGTTGGGGAATGACCTATAAGAGAGCAGTGTAGGGGAAAGGGACCTGGGGGTCCTGGTGGACAGCAGAATGACCATGAGCCAGCACTGTGCCCTTGTGGCCAAGAAGGCCAATGGCATCCTGGGGTGTATTAGAAGGGGGGTGGTTAGTAGGTCGAGAGAGGTTCTCCTTCCCCTCTACTCTGCCCTGGTGAGACCGCATCTGGAATATTGTGTCCAGTTCTGGGCCTCTCAGGTCAAGAAGGACAGGGAACTGCTGGAGAGAGTCCAGCGCAGGGCAACGAAGATGATGAAGGGAGTGGAGCATCTCCCGTGTGAGGAAAAGCTGAGGGAGCTGGGTCTCTTTAGCTTGGAGGAGACTGAGGGGAGACCTCATTAATGTTTATGAATATATAAAGGGCGAGTGTCACGAGGATGGAGCCAGGCTCTTCTCGGTGACAACCAATGATAGGACAAGGGGCAATGGGTACAAGCTGGAACACAGGAGCTTCCACTTAAATATGAGAAGAAACTTCTTCACAGTGAGGGTGACAGAACACTGGAACAGGCTGCCCAGGGAGGTTGTGGAGTCTCCTTCTCTGGAGACATTCAAAACCCGCCTGGACACCTTCCTGTGTAACCTCACCTAGGTGTTCCTGCTCTGGCAGGGGGATTGGACTAGATGATCTTTTGAGGTCCCTTCCAATCCCTGACATTCTGTGATTCTGTGATTCTGTGATTTTGTAGGCACATACTTCAAGCTGTAACATGAGGACAACTATTTGGGAGAGATCGAGACCAGGCTTACCACCCCTTTGTCATTTACAGCTGTTTTCCTCAATGCACATACTTCACTCTAATTACTGTTAATAGGAGCTGGTTGTGCAGAGTGAGGAAGTCTGAATCAGTTGTTCATTCAGCAGAGATGAAGATGTTAGTGACTAAATAAAACCCCGCCATTCTGTATGCCTGGCACACAGCACTAATTGAGCTGCTATCTTGACAATATTGAAAGCGCAGAGGGGAGGGGGCAATTCTGTCTTTTTTTTGTACAGTCCACATGAAGGTCAAGAAGACTTGCAGCTGCCTCACTCTGGGAAACACAAGAGTGGTTTCCTTCCCTCTTCCTGCTTCTGTTCTTCCTTTCCCCTTCACCTTTCACTTTCAACATCAATATAGGGAAAAACAAAACAAACACAATAAAACAAACAGACAAACAAACAAACACGCAGGAAAGGAAATTGGCAATTAAAGGTTTCAGTGGCCTTAACTGCTATTCATTATGCCCCTGGGGGAAATAAAGCTCATCCCAAAGAGCTGCAGCCCTGAGCATAGGCGGTCTTAGACATGGGTGCTTCTTTCTGTCAACTCCGTTTCAGAGTTCAGGCACGTACATAACTGAGTAACAGTAGGAACGTGTTTTGGCAAAGCTATAGTGGCTGTTGAGGTGGGCTGCTGTAGCATTAGGCTGTAAGTTGGTCCACCATTGTAAGTCAGTCGTGTCTAGATCGTAATTTATAGCAATATTTAAATCTCGTTGGGGTATTTGTTTCAATCCCAGCTTTGCTTTTTTTTTTTTTCCCATTTCATTCTTGCTTGAATGGCTTGTATATCAACTTAGGCTAGGTCTACAAAACCTTATGATAAACATAACAAAGGGTGTTTATACAAACCTTAGTTCTGGTTTAACCAAACTTACATACTGTCTGGCCTGAAATTAAATCAGTCAATTTTCTGAAAGAGATAAGATCAGAGAAAATATGTCTGTGCTTGCCTTGGAAACATAGGATCACCCTGTTAATGTGCAGCTATAAAGATCATCACATCATTTCCTTTTTCCAGCCTAATATGGCAATGTCAATATTACCTAGGAGTTCTCCATGATAATACACATATAGTGCCTTTACTTGACTTTTCTTCAGAGATACTTGTTTATTCTTGCCTTATTCCTTATCTTTTTCCCTCAGCCTCCTTCTCTCTTAATTTCTGTGGAAGAAAATAAGCATTTCTGTCAGCAGTCCTATTTTCTCTTTGATAAAAGGTTACCTATTGTTAATGTCTTGACTGAGTTCTTAATGAAAAAGTGCAAACAAATTTTGCTAATAAACCGGGGGAAACTGTTATTACCAGAAGGGCAATGTTATGGCTGGCTCCCCTGTAAATAGCTAACTTCCCATAACATTAAATATCTTGCTAATCTACATTCCTTTTCCCAAAATGCCCTTTGTTAGAAATAAATAATTGGCTCCATGTAAATGACAAAGCATCCTGAGCATTTCAGAACATGTAGTCATGTTTAACTGGCTCATTTCTTCGCTTTTCATAGTTTTTTGTATTACATACTCATCAGCCTAAATAGGTAGTAGCCTGAAATCAAAGTCATCCTTCCTTCAGTCAGACCTCCTTCAGCTCCATGCAAAGCCTCCTGAAGAGCCACTGTCTCACTGCCAGCTCTGAGGACTGAACTGAAGATGACACCTCTCACCAAGCCCCTGGCAGAGTTGGCTCCTGCAGGGTCTCCTTGGTCCTGACTGGAAGCACCCTCTTCAACTGGCCAGGGCCGTATAGGTTTGTCTATACGGGGAAATGAAAAAAGAGCCAGGGTACAGGCTCAAGCTGTGGCCATGGTCCCCTGTGCTGTTTAATAGCATCTCCCTGCCACATATGACTCTGGCCCATGAGAACTGTGGTCTCCATACAACGCTGAAATACTTTGCAAGGTGACACAGATGCTGGGATACTCCGTATTTATATACGGATGAAAATTCCCTACAGTTCATACATTTTAGTTCTGGGGTGGAAAAAGGACAGAGAACTATACAGATGTGACCTGTGCTCTTGCTCTCAGGATCAGGAAATGGCTCTTGGACCTGTTCAGTTTATTATGGACCTTGTCTGGGAACAGGAATGGGAAATACAGCAAACATACAGCTCTCTAGTCACCTGTGTTCTTCACAAAGGGGACTGAAGAGTTATTTAGTCTCTCTTCTTTCCCTCTACCTGCTAGCATCCTGCAGTCACCTGCAGTTTACAGTCCTGTAACATACCCCTTGATCCCACCACCATCTGTGCTTCTCTGCTGGTCCCACCAGCTCAGCAGGACCCAGGCTGTGGCCAGCTCTAGGCTGTCTTCATTTGTTTCAGGAAGGTTTAAAACACAGTGTTTTGCTGGGGGCAACATTATCATAGGGAGCAGTTTTGATGTTTAATCTGAAATAAAACCAACCAAAACATCAGTTAGAAATGTAGAAATCATCACGAGAAAGTCTGAATCACAACTGTTCAGTTTATTAGAAAGCTGTTTTTTACCAAATGCCTCTATATTGAATTTTTCAGTTGTATATATACTGCCATTGAATTCAAATGTTCATACAAAGGTATTTCTCACAAAATGAAAATATGTATCTCTGTGCTGCACAACGAACAGATATAAGAAAACTGATGTGGTCACACTTATACTAATGATGCAGGGGGAAATAGCAGGCACATTATGTGCTTTATTATAATCAGGTAACCGGCTCTTTTTGCCTAAATCTGTCTGGAATCTTATTGTTCTCATTTTGTTTCCCCTCAGAGTGATTAAACTGCATGATTTAAGCTGTAGTATATGGAAAAGAAACAAATACACAATGTGCCTGCAATTTTGACATCCATGTACCCTCCCTGGATCTGGCATCTACTACAAGAAACACTGTGGAGAAGTAGGCAAAAGTAGGTGGTGAAATGTCATTGTTCTGTAATCGGTTTTGTCATACATGACCAAATTCCTGAAGTAGCCAGTGACCATGGAAAAATACTGTATTTCAGAGAAGGCGTTACATACTATGTTTGGTCAACTCTGCTTACCCTTGCTGAAATGAAACACTTTTTACCTAAAATGCATAATCCTCAAGAAGGAGCTGGCCTGATTCCACCACTCTCCCACTGGTAAGATGGACATGAGTGGGTTTATTTCCACTTCAGATGATGGAATAATTGAGTTCTCTGTACTGGATGAGCAGTCACCAAATGCATATATATTCGCAGAGGTGGATTACACAGAACACCAAATAAGCCATACAAGTACTGCTTCTGACATTCCAGCTTTGCTCCCGTTTCTGCCCTGATATTATTTGGTATAGAACAGAGTGATTTTTATATTATTTTCCAAAATGAGAAATGCATATGTTAAAAATAGTGATAAATCCCTGACACTGAACAGAACTTTCAGTCTTTTACCACTGCCAATAGTGGAGCTAATGGTGCTTTCATGGAGCATCTCAGCGCGTTTGTGTTTGGCAATGCCTTTGGTGTAAACATGCACTGATTCTCCCCTGCTTTTTGTTAATGGGAGAAACTTGTAACAGTCTAGATCTCACTGCATGTATCAGTTCAGATTTAATGGTCAATAAGCAAGCATTCACTTTGTAATACCATCAAATCCACCTTAGTATGAAGTTTTTGGCTCCATTTCATTTTGGCGCAGAGGAATATTTCCGTATTCTGAGGCTCAGGCAACCGTGGACATCAGGGATCCAGCCCCACCTCTGAATCAGAACAAAGTGCACAGGAGATCCTTCCTCTCTCCTGTGCTCTGATTTTCATGCAGAGGGGTGTCCAGCAGCAGGTCTGGAAGGTACCAGATGTGCAAACTTCATCCAGGACCCTGATCTGGTTGGTTCAAAGAGGCCAGAATCACTATGCGCACCCACCGCTCAACCTAAATTCAATCTCTACAGATTCCACTCTTCTAGCAAGTCAGGATCCCCATCACTGCATGATTTTATATTTTTTCTTGTGCTAGCGTATTTTAAAGTAGAAATTGTCACACATATGGTCAGGCCTGTGGTCACATATTACTTAAGGCAAGGATTTCAAACTTATTTTCAGTGGGGGCCACATCAGCCTCGCAGTTGCCTTCAAAGGGCTGAATGTAATTTTAGGACTGTACAAATGTTTGACAGCCCTGCCTTAAGGTCATTTATGTTAAAAAGGACTTGCAAGTGTTGAGTAACACTCAAAATAAGTAGGTTCTTAAGACAAGATGAAGAGACATCCAATCAGCAGACAGGTCTTACCTGTCTTTTGATTTCATTGCTCTGGCTTTTATCGCAAAGATAAGCAATTTCCGCCTGTTTTACTGACACCAGCTGCCAATCCCCTGAGCTGCTGCAGGCGAATCCACCTGCTTCCTTCTCACCAGCTAGATGTGCAAAACACCAGTGGGAAATGATGCTTTCATGCTACAGAAACCAGCAAACCAGAAGTAAAGCAAAGCACAGCTGCTGCCTTGAGAAGCCCCAGCCTGAACTCCAGGCTCAGCTCTCGTCTTTGCCACAGGCTGCAGAGCAAAGCAGAAGCAACAAAAGTGAATTGCTCAAGGGAGAGCAAAAGTTTGAACATGAGGCAAATGAAGCATGAAAAACGAAGCAGTGAACCAAACAATTATTCACCGCTACAAGAAAATCCATTAAAGAAAAACAAAGCCATTTACAATAGCGCAGCTGAGGGAAGTAGAGATGAAAGCATGGAAAACAATCCCCCCTGAAAAGCTATCTTGAAATTCTCGGACTCAGGAAGAAAAGTAGAAGAGGAATGGAGGGAGAAAAAAGGGATGAGGGAAGGAAAAAATATCAAAATGCAAATTAGTAAGCTTCATTAGTGGCCTCATTCTGAAAGATGCAAGGAAATGACTAAACAAGAGCTATTGCCTTTCTGGGCACAGTGCCACCTCATCACGGGCAAGGAGAGAATCTCAGATGCCTGAGGTGGGATACCGAAAGATCATGGAAAAGGTAAAGTGAATGGTGAAAAAAGATTTTTCCCTCTGATCATATTCAAAATACTGTATGTTCATCACCACTGTGTATTTCTGTGACTGGGTTCACTAACAATAAATATAATTGAGGTGTGTGTTTGCTGTGGTACTCTGTTACTAAGTAAAAGTTTGAAGATGCTAATTCTGCCAAGTAACTTATTCTGCAAAGAAGCTGCTGCCTACCACACGGCAGCAACCCCATCGAAGAGAGCTATGGGTACATTCAGTTTTCCAGAATTGTCTCCTGTTGAGCCCCACTGCTGACAGATTAAGTCTTATAGACTTTTTTTTTTTTTTTTTTCCCCACATGATACTCAACACGAGAAAATATTTGGGGCAATCCGGTCACCATTTCCTGTACCATTGATTAGGGTACAAAACCCAGGGAAGTGTACACAGTCACACAAAAATCATGTATGTAACACATTCTGGGATGTCATATTGTGCAGGAAAAAAGGGCAAAGGAAACAAATTGTCTGTCATCTTTGGACATGTAGTATTGCCAGTCTAGAACACACAAACCATCCAATATCTATTATGTATAAGGACAAGATTGTTTCAAACACCAGGAGGTCTACATTTTATGCCTGTCATGTTTATTGAATCATTCTGATTTCTGAACACATTTATTCATAATTTGAAACTTTCTTGTCTGACTAAGAGAGAAAGAATATTTTCTGCATGGCCTAAATGGTGGCTAAGGCACAACCATGTGGATCCAGGAGCTGGGGCTTTTCCAATAACGCCAGGTGGCAGGACACTTGCTAAAAATTGAAAGAGTCAACAACATATAGGCTACTGTATAGGGAACCTGGATATTTATCCCAATTGCAGAACAGTGCTGGAGTGGAACAGCAGAGATTCACACTGTTTGCAGCATGCTATATTTAAAAAATGAAAGGGTTGGCTTTAAATACAACATGGGAGATAGAAAGGTGAAGAGTATGATTTGGGTTCATTTTCCTGAAGAAAGATTCAGTTTCCTAAAGTTTGGGAAAGACCAGTCTGCAGAAATAGCATCAGGCTAGGCTGTTTGCAAGGGTTAAAGACTATTAGTTGCTGTGAATGCTAGCCTAAGATTAACACATGTGAAAGCAAAATCTATATTCGGTGCCAGCTACCATTTAAAAAGTAATTTAAAATCTGATTTAAACATAGGATTTTGCAATGTCCTTACAAGTCCTTATGAGGCAACATAATTTATCTAAAACATATTCATATTCAACTAAGGAAACAGATCAAAGTGATCTGAAGTGCATAAAGCACTCCGATATTCTAACATATTTTTAAAAATAGAGATTTCTGCCATTACTAATTAAATTCTACTCAGACTCATTCTCCTTTTTTTCTTCTCTTTAGATATCTCACATGTTGCTTCTATCCAGGATGTTTTTTCTGCAAGCCTCATCATCCTCTTTCTCTGGCGCACTGCCAGCAGAACAATTATGTATTCATCTTTTTCATGTTGGAAAACATGGTCAGTGTTGCTGGCCACAGGCAAATTCTGTAGCGTATCTATGTAGAACATTTTTTTTAGGATTCATTGTCACATTTGGCCCCAGATCCCTGACACAGTTTACTGAATCATCCCTGGAGCAAACAAGAACACAAAAACTGCCGTGATGGATAAGACACATGGTCCATCTAGCACAGCATCCCATTTCCAACAGGGAAAAGCCCAGCTGCTCCCAAGGAAGTGTCTGTGAGGACTGTGTCTTCAGAGGAACCTGCAGGAAGCATTTGACTTACTGAATGTGTCCTCATCCTCATCCTGGAGTACAAGGTTGTCTTAAACCCTGATGCAAGAGACTTGAGTCCTTCATTCTTTATGTGATGTTAATTTAAATATTTCTTAGAATCATAAAGATAAGAAAAAGCTGAGAAAAAAGTCCAAGCTGGTTCTGGAGGCCATTGAGCATGTGTCACCTGCCGGTATAACTACAGGTGTTCCCACTGGGCATTCTGATCCTCCAGCTGTCCTGTGAAGAATAAATCTGCTTTGTCTTCTCTCTAATTACAGTAGAAGTAGGAAAAAAAAGGAGAATATAAAGTGTCAGGAACACAAGGGTTTAGAGCTGCTACTGATGAAATCGCCTTTTTCTTAGACTGTAGAAAGTGGACAAAATTTCTCAAGGTTGGAAACAGCAGATGCTGCCAGACGGGCTTCAGTATCTTCAGCCTGGACTCAGCAAAGCTGCTGGGTTCAAGCTGCTGCTGGTGCTCTCTTCACAGGAATGCTCCATGCATTTAAGTTAGACTCTGCCTTAAAAACTCAGCCTGTTCACACGCATATGTCCTGCTTTTTTACTAATTCTTTCAATACTATTTATTTTGAAGGGAAAAAAAAAAGAGTATATTCACCTTGCTTTGTTTGCAAAACTGCCTGAGGATAGAGGTCATGAAGGATGATACAGAACCACATTACATACCACATGCTTTTCCTTCTCATATCCTCTCTACTAGAAAAATGGTGTCGACACTCTGATAATTATATCTGGCTTTCATAAATCAGAATTTATCTATGTCCTACAGCTAATAGTAATTGCCAGAATTTAGCTCACCAGGTGAACATGAATAGTTATATATAATCAAGGTTTCTATCATTCTTACATTTGTGCACAGGGCTCCTGTCTTTATTGTATCTGTAGAGACTCTTACCTGGAGACAATCACTAACACCAACAATAAATCCCTATTATATACAGATATAATGTTTACTCAACACATTCAGATGCAAAAAATAATTTAGGTGTATGATATTGATCATGGAATATTGTTTGGTTTTCCCACTGTATTAAGAAGACATAAGTCAAACTACTTGTTATTTTCAAGACAAATTCAATTTATTTGGATAAAGTCCAGCATATTGGCCTTATTATTGATCTGTTTTAAGACATAACCCCATGGACTATTTAGGAAACAGGTTCAATATTTATTTTGACAGTATTTCATCAGTTGATTTTTATTGAACTGTCTGAATGATGTTACGTTCTCTCAGATGTCCTGAGAATATCACCTTAGCTTCTAAAGCTAAAAGGAGTTGCACATTATGTACCACAAAAAAGGAGTCCATGAGACTAATTGTTATGTATACAGCCTGTTGAAATGTTGATAGTTTTGAATACAGCATGTGGCGTTTGATTTTTAGAAATCATGATGTAAGAATTGTGTCTCTTCATTAATTACAAGGTTGTACAGGATTCCCTGACCTGAACATCTGGCCTCACAAAACCAACATCTGCTAGAACAGGAGCTCCAGCACCTGCAGCAGAAGGAGCCCAAATTGTGAGCAGTTCAAGGCTGATACAACAAAGCTTGCTCTGCACTTCTCTGACAGGGCCAGGTAAGAGGCATTTCTCATTGGGAAACCAAGTAAGTGAGCACATTGTTCAGACACAGCACTGACTCAGTCAGCTCAGCATGCTACTGGGGATCTGCCTGCACTTGGCTGCACAGGTGTATCCTCATATGTGACTAGAGAGCACCGCAGTTTGATTGGCTTTCAGCTAAAGCCTTTGCTTGATGAAGGGTGCTAGAGGACCTGCATATCCTTATTACCACCTCCTAAATCTGGAGCTGGGCACAGAGGTACCCAGGCTGACATCTGCTCTGTTGCATCAGCATCTTCAGCAAAGTGTGAAGGAGGAGACTGTGGGAAGGACACAGATTTACTTTGTGGATCAGCAAAGCACACGTGTCGCTAAGCTGGGATGGGCTTCATAACTGTGCTAGGGATCAAAGAACTGTGAGTGTGGGGTGCTCAGGAATTACCTTTTTTTTCCCATATAACCTTTATTTCTCTCCTGTTTCTTGAAAAGAAATGGTTGCCTTAGATTCAAGACCCTCTTATGTTCAGGCCAATACAGGCACAGAGGATTTCAGCTGAAGAGTCTAGAAAGAAAATCAGGCAGTTCTCCCACACTCTGCTCACATCACCTTAGCAATACAACTTTTAAGTCATCTTTTTCTCTTTGAAAAAGAAGATTCAACTTCAATATATACTTTCCCATAGACTGCTATGTCTTGAGAACGAAACTGCCTCCTTGTCTCCTCTTCCCAAGCCTGGAGCCTCCTTCATTTTGATGCCTGCAGAGCTCTCCCATGGAGTTCTGCAGCAGCAGATAAAAGGCTTTTCCCTTTACACAGCTCCTTCTTTACCCTGTTCTGCCAAACAACCACAAAGGTAAGGGGAGAGGCACATTTAAGTCCTGAACATGCTCTCTAGTGGCATTTGGAGCTTGTCAGTGTGTCCTTAAGAGTTGCTATAGTTTCTTAAATTGCTTTCATACTCTAAAAATCCTTGAAAGGGATTTTTCTGTCTTTTTCAGATAGGTGCTCTCTTCCACTGGCTTTCCAGGAGTCAGCAAGAAAGGTCCCCTTCTGTGTTCCCAACAACAACTGTTTTAATATGGCTTTCCTTTCAATACAGTATATGTACAAAGTCTCAGCACCTAAAATCCAATCCTGCTACCAAATGCATTAGTTCACATATTCAAGAGGATTGAAAGAGACCCAAGTTTTTCTTCATAGTTGAGAGGAAACTTTATCTGTAAGGGTTATCACATGTTAGAGTAAAGCCAATTAACCCAGTTAACCCAAGTATAAAGAAAATCCCAAAAAAATGAAACAAGTTGAAGTGGGTTTGAAGCAAAACAGCAACTCATACCTAAAAAGATTTCACAATGAGGGACTAAGTAACCCCCAGAAACTTCATTCAAGATAGGTTGTTTCTGGAAAGCAAATCAGAAGTATTAAAAGTAGGAGCTAAAAAATGGCCAGCTCATCCCTCAACAGAACAAAAATCAACATCTTCAATTATTAAAAAAGGAAAGATGACTTCATGACACTAGCTATAGCATAAAAATTGATGTTAAAAGTCTTAACATCAGGAAATGAGGGATTAACGGGACGGACTCTCAGAGCAGGTGAACCAAGAGACATTTTATTTTTGCAAAGCACTTACATTTATAGTTAGTAGCTGTTGTACACATGTTTAACTTTCTGTTTTAATTGGCTTATGCTAGCTGTTCACGGGCTTAAAGCTATCTTGCGATTGGTCTACTTAATCTTACACACACTCTGGCAGTTTGGCTAACACATTGTAAATATCTTTTCTTGTACAAAAACATTCTGGTTTCTCATTCTATTTTGGTCAAGGTCATTCCAGTAACTCAGGATGATTGTCTGTAAGATACTCCACAAGGAAATACCAGTGAAGGCATACAAATACAGCCATCTCAAAAATATGAATTTATGTAAGACGATAAAAACATAAGGTTTGATGTTTGACTTCCTAGAGCCATAGGCGAGTATGTAAAGGTGAATTTCCATTCTGTTGTCCCCCTGAAAAAGGCTGGAGGGGGACAACATGGGCTGTTCTTTCGGTAAATTAAGCATGTGCAGCTTTGTCTTGTTTTAGCTGATTCCAGCTTATGCTGTAGCTGATGGTATTTGTTGTGCCTGCAGAGGTATTTAACATTTTATGAGCAATGACCTGATTAAAACACCTGAGTTCATCCCCATTTTAGGGACTGATTGGCAGCAGGGACTACGTGTTCACCGGGGTTGGAGGTGGGCCAGCCAGTCCATCCCTTCTGCAGCGGGTGCCACAGTTGGTCACCATGAGTCTGAACTCCCACTTGTCTTTCTCTACAGGACCACAGAGCTGAAAGTTACCTGCACTTGGGTCTGTCATTTGAAACAAAGCCAAAATTGAGGCAGCAGAATCTAATCTTTCAAACATGACCTTAATCCACTCCTGCAGTTCAAAGTGTTTAAAATTAAAGCTCTCCATTTTGATCACCTTTGCTCCAAAGTAATTTTCATTTTTCTCTGGAGTTCGATGCCCTTAATAATTCAGCCTAGCTAGGCACCCCACAAAAAGCACAGTCACAACTTTAATTTCAGCTGCTACCTTTCTTAGCAAAAGCCTGCTACTGAAAATTCCAATACATTCTCAAGCCTGGATTTTTATTTCTATTTCAGTGCCATTCTGGTACTTAAATTATCTTTTAGAAGCTGTATGATTGCTTCAGTTGACCCTTGTATAGGTTTCTGGTGGCTGTGTGGATTTGCAAGGGATGACTCCTGTAGTAACCTCTACCG
The DNA here is from genome assembly GCF_036013445.1 of Caloenas nicobarica. Classification (NCBI taxonomy): domain Eukaryota; kingdom Metazoa; phylum Chordata; class Aves; order Columbiformes; family Columbidae; genus Caloenas; species Caloenas nicobarica. The sequence goes on along the minus strand of NC_088246.1, from coordinate 126,835,767 downwards.
CAGAAAACCTCTTGACCCATAGATCCATTAACATATTCTAAATAGTTTTCTAATTTTTATCCTAAACACCCAGAAGCTTCTATTTTTATCCTGAATGTGCTTCTCCTAAATAAAACCTAAACAAAAATTCCATTAATACTTTCTGCTTGCACACTCCTCAGAACTACCAGAGCACCACACATAGAGCCTTAAAACTGAGCTGGCAAGCAAAATTCTCAATCCTACTATTAACTGAAATTAGCTAGTTCACCAAAATCAACCTGCATTATTTTAGCCAACCTCCAACAGGCTTTGAAGGGCAGGCAGGCCAGACAGAGGGCACTTGCCATTTTTTTCCCAGATGGCTAGCAACTCGCAGCAGCCTGAGCTTGGAGCTTAGATCTTGGGAGCCTGTGACACCGAGGGGCTGGATGCCTTCACCAAGGATGTGCTGGTGTTTGGGTGTCTGCTTCCACAGCGATCTTCCATTCAAGTCATAGACCTTGGTGGCCCAGAGGCCTGGTAGCTCCGTATTGAAACCGACCCGTCTCCTGTCAGGTTTAGAGGAGAAGGACAGGGTAGGCAAGGATGCCGTTTGTCCATCCGTGGTGCTGCTGAAATGACAGGTGTCACAAAGACTGTAGTCAGCAGCGTCTGGGATGCCTGTCTCTATTTCACTCATATAGACAAACTGCTGAGATCCCAGGGAACACGTTTTACTTTGGAAACCACAGTTTCCTGTCTTTCCAAGAGGAAATACCTTGGGATTTCTAGTCTGAGGACAGTTCTGAACTTTCAGGTTTCATTCTACTTCTAGGCAATAAAACTGCCTCCCAGTCACTTTCACTGGTGACTTTTTTGAAGTTCACCCTTCAGCTCTGCTTGATATTGTAATACCATTAGTGCTAATGAGCTCTCCAGCAAGCATTGCATTGTTGCTCCCTTACCTTCATACTTTGGGAGGAATAAAGGACTGAATATGCTGTAGCTATTAACTCAGAGCCTTGCACTCACTTATGTTTTTGCTTTAACTGTCTCTATTCACTGTAAATTCCCTTCACACCCTATGGTGTCAAGAACACATTATCAGTTTTTCACTATCTCTGCTTCCCAGGTGCCTATCACTGCATGTGTTGTAAAATCAGCATCTGTGTATACATGTGGCCAGGTTTAGCAGCTGCTTTCACAGGATAAGCTGTGATATATATTCTGTATCTGGAATCAGATGAAGCCCCAAATCCATCAAACATTTCATTTTAGAGAAAGGTTATGATGCTGTTTGCAGCAAACGTATTTCTTTCTTAACAGTTTCACAGCATGTTCCCCAGCTCCAAATTTTCTGGATCTGGGATTACAATTAATTTGTTTGCTCTACGAGAAACACTCATTCATTTTGTATTAAGCCTGCTATATATAATGCTATGCTCCCACACAAGCCTGCTACTGCCTGCAGCTCTCCAGCTGTCAGGAAAAAGGAGCCATCCTGGCAGGGCAGTCTGTCCTGGACCGGCCACCGTGGAGTCTTGCATTAGTGTCAGACTTTGCACAAGACACTTCCTAACTTTCAGATCCCTGGTCAGATCTGAAGATGAAGAGTCAAATGGTAATGTTTGTCCTCTGGCAAAGATCCCGTGGAAGCCAGAGAGTGCCGTTCCACAAAAGCACTATCAATATTCGTCGTCTCTCCTGGTGCTAGAGAGAATGGCTCCAAAGAAGAATTAGGACCCTCTAATTTCTAAACTAAGTGGAACGCAAAAGGCAAGCTATCCATAAAATCAGCAGATGGTAAGAGTGAGATAATAATGAGTGGTGTCAGAAACAGTGATTGCAGCTCAGCGGCCACCACAGCATTATTGAGTGTTTATTGTGGAGCACTCGGTGTGACAGTGAGCCCCCCCGAAAGGAGCCGTCAGCTCCCTGCAAGTCAGACTCTGTACCCCCTACGGCTGAGCCCTAACTACAGCCCGCTCCAGATAGGGCTTGCAATATTTTCTTCTCTCCTCCTTGACCTCCCTAGCTACTTATAGATAAGCAGCTGCTGTTCCAGGGTTTCTGTAACTTCTGCAAGATTCAACAAGGTGGGCCCATAAATCCTCATCTGCCAAGTGTGGAAGTCAAAGGTACTGGGATTTTGGGATAAGAGTGCAATGGTGCTTTCAGCCACACAGAAGAGCAGAAGACAAAATCAATACATCTATGTGGGGAAAGAAAAATGTGAAGAAAGGAATAATTCCCCAGCCACACTGTGGATGTGACAAACAATGGAGAGCAGGACTGAAGTCTAAAGCCTAAAAGAATTACTAGCTGGAGTTCTGTCAAGACTGTCCCCTTAGGCTTTTCCTGGGTCTTTCTCTTTATAGCTCTTAAAATGGCATTGACAAAGGGAACTACAAAACACTTAAAGAAATATTTTGCTATCCAAAGTGTTCCTTTCTCATCTTCTCAAGCTACACAGCAAAAGTGAATTCATATCTTAATAGGATTTAGGCTGTAAGATTTCAAGTCATCTGTTCTTTCTCTAATTCACACTGAATTGTCAGTTCTGACAATGCTCTAGGTGGGATTTTCAAAAGTCTGCAGCATTGGTCTAATTCCTCTCTTGTTCAATTCACTGGAAAGATCTGTGCTAAAAAAAAGAAAAAAAACCCAGAAAGTTATTCAAACTGCTTGTATCAGAGACGACTACAAGGCCTGGTATGAAGGGTAGGTCACCCCATCTCTGCTTCAGTCACTTTCTCTCTCTACTAGGTCTGACACTGACACCCTGAAATGACATGCAGAGCTAAATCTGACCCTTTTGGGGTGTGGATAACCGCATGCTCCATGGCAGTCATACTGGCATAGGTAGCTCCATTACATTTTCTATATATGTTTTCATGAAGATATTTCAGAAAAATCAAGGAAGTCAGTCTGTTTCAGGAGGTGACTGGAATCCTGTAGACTAGTCACATGCAATGCAAGTTGCAGCAAGCAGGAGGACTTGCAATAGAGGTGTGATGGCAGCTGCCTGGCTGAACTCCAGACCTACCATTTGGTGAACTCGTTAGCGTTCACTGCTGCCACAGCTGACAATCCTTTAACTGCAGCTAAATTGGCCTTTTGGTCCTGAGGACACAGTGTGTCCAGCCAGAAGACATCACAGACTCTGCTGGGTTTACCCAGCCTGTTCTCAAACAAAAGAAGGGTCCTGTTTTTCCCCCAGGAAACAAAACAAGGGCTCTGTTTTTTATTTTGGTCTCCTCACAGTGTCAAGTTATATCAAGATGCAGGAACTTGGAAGCCCTTACATCACCTCTGGTTTAAAAACAATTTACTAGCCCCAGGAGCACTGTCCTGCCTACAGATGCTATCAGAGTGTGCTAATGAATCAAGTCACTCACAAAACATCATTGGTTCAAAGGCAGCCAAAGCTGTAGACCTGGGGCAACTGAAAGGGCTTGGAAATCCCAGAGGAGAAAGGTGGGGATAGATTGTATTGCATTACTATGGGAGAACATTGCATTTTCGTTCACATCTATTTTCTTCACTTGTAGGGAGCTCAATTTTCCTGAGCAGTTTTTGTTGGCATGAAAGCTTAGAGTGGTGCCAGAATTTGATAGTGTACCCTTATTCTGACTATATCGATCTGCCCACAGGCATAGATACATACATGCATGGGCAAGCAAAATCCTCACTTCTGTACACAGACACCAAGCTGTGAGATTCAATTTCCTGCTCAACAAAAATGAACATCAGGGCTGGTCTGTTTGCAGAGCTCCAGACCAGAGGCACTAACACTGTTAAGCTTGTGGTTTGATGTGAATGCAAACTTTAGAGCAAGGCCCTCCAAGCAGAGCTCTACTGGGTAGGAAAGGAACCCAAAGAATCTGTCCCCTTCGCAACTAGTGGGGAACATGCAATACAAAACATAATTTCCTGGAAACAGACCGTTTGGTCAAAATTCTTCCAAAAATACCTGATAGATCCAAGTTTTAACTATTTGTCTCTCTTCTGTGTTCATATGCACTCAGTCGGGGGTAAATACTCTAAACTTAAAGGTTCAGGACAATTTACACAGACAAGCTCCACTTGTCTCTTGGTCCATTCTTTCTCTGAGAGATTCCTTGGGAGATCCAAGGTCTCCTTCTGTTTATGGTATGCAAGGAGTTAATCATCTACTCACAAAGGCTGTATGGAAGAAGCCATTCTTAAAAATCGCTCATATGTGTGGCTAATGTTTTTTTCAGAGAGCTAGTTCCTTGCATAAATATGACACATCACCAACCATATGGAAGCTAATTGAAAGAGGGTATTCCTTCACCTTCTATTTTCTAAAAAAAAATGCCATTGCTTTTTATGGTGCTTTCCTTACTATTTAGCATTTACAGGCTTGTCCTTTCATCACAAAGTCCCTTAAGGACTTCTAGGGCAAAAAAATCTCTCCTTTAGCCTGTTTTCCTATGGCAGTGAAAATTATGAGTCCTTGGTATCTGTCTGTCCTCTGCCCTCCTGAAGACCGTTGAAACTCAATTTTTAAAAAGGCTGGAAATCTCAAATATATTTCTGTTCTCACAAGCTTTGTGAAATTCAGCAGCTGATTAAAGGCAAGACAGACAAATCGGTGCCATCAATGAAGGAAGAGTTGCAGTGCAAACGTGTGATACTAGCTACTAACAGCAGATTTATAAAAGAGCCATAGGAATGGGGAAAGCTTCAGCAAGAGCTGACATCCTGTCACACAGGGAATAATTTAATTGTATAAGCTCCTTGTTTACAAGGCTACTTGTATCAACTGAAGTAACTTGAAGGTAACTGTTAGAAATATTCTGGCTGCTTATAGCTGGTCCTGGTGCAGGGCTGATATTTTATGGAAAAAAGTGGAATAACCTTGCAAACTCGACTGACTCAAAGCAAGAAAGAACCATCAGTGCTCCATGTCCAAACAGGGACTGAGCAAGGAGGGAAGGGAGAAAAAGGCTTCCCATCACAGCACTGGTGTTGCCTGAGACCACCACAAACCAAGGCTCCAGACTTCCCTCACAGACCCTCTGGGCTACCCCAAACCCAGGTCTGACACTGTGACTCCTAGACACAAAGCTCCCCATCACACCCAAGAGGCACCACAATGGCTGTCCTCTTCCTAGCAGATTGGAGAGGCACTGCAGTCAACAGTGAGATCTGTCCTCAGTGCATACTCAGTGCTGTAGTCCTAAAGATAGACCCATCCCACACATTTTGGTCTCAGCAGAAAACAACAGCATGTTAAGCTGTTCATCGTGGCCTTAACCACCGTCCTTGCTGCAGTGGCACAGTAGGGTTGTGCATACACGCCCATCTCTGTCCTGGGTGGTTGTCTGCTTTCGGCAGCTGGGGAAGTCCAGCAAGGGATCTGGCAAAGTTCTATATAGTGACATGAGGACCCACTGACTGTTCACCAAAGGTGAACAAAGGTTTTGGTGCTGTAACAGATGCTATGACTTCCACCACCCCTAATCCACCCCCCCATCTTTTCTGGAAATGTGGTGAGTCAGCAGTGCCTTCCTGACTGAGCTGAGATGAAGCAGAGCAAGTGACCTTGGATGTGCTGATAGCAGCAGGAAGAATAATCATCAGCGTCATAGCTCAAGGGCATCCAGATCCTAGTATGTGACTCAAATACAGAAATCAGACAGACTTAAACGCATACCTTTCTTAAACTGCATTTAGGAACTTCATATCCTTCTGTGGCTTTTGACTCCTTTTTGTCCTTTCTTTTAAGAGCTGTTCCTTGCTTACACCATTGAACCATCCTTAAGTTTTCACACTGGGTGATTCTAATATATTTGTATTGTATACTGCTCACACTCCAGATTGTCTTTTCTCCATGTAGCAAAAGATGCTGTGATTTTATTAACACTTTCTGACCTTGACTGGATGCATCAGACATCTGCTCCAAAACATATTTTCCAGGGACCCAAATCATGACACTTCCCTTGTGCTGTGCAGTCCTTGGTTGTGTTTGAAGAGCAAACTCTAATGCCACTAAGGGACACAGGCATCTAACTACCTTTTTAAGATCTGAAGTCTGAAAAATATCTCAGTTGCCTAGCACCTATGATTCTTCTGAAGACATTTCCCACTGCTAGACACAGAGAAGTACCTAATTTAGAGGGTGACAAACAGATCTCACAAAAGGCCTGAGTACTCTGGTGAATAGTGCTGCAGTGCTGAATGTTTAGGTGCTCATCTTAGGCAAAGAATGTACAGAGCTGTTACTTACATACCCAGAAATCCTGAAAAATATGTGTGGGAGGATTCAGTGCTAACTCACCTAACTCATAGCCAAGCCACAGCAGTCACAAGGTAATAGTAATGCTTGCCGATCAGGATTGATAGGAATTCTCAGATCTGGTCTTACAGATGATGAAGAAAGAGTCTGAGCTGATGGAAGTCCTTTGCAGTTTAGTAGATAGTAAGTCAGACAATGGAACATCATGGGTCAAAGGACACTTACGTGCCTGCAGACATCTGATACCTCTCCTAAGCAAATTGTCTCATCACCAGACTAAATAGCACATTCATGAATGTGACTCTCTGTCTTTCATTTGAAGTCCTTCCAGTCTGAACAGTATAAATAAATAGCCTCTGTGCTGGAACTGGAGCCAGTGGAAATACTCCAGTCTAGAGGTTAGACCACTCAGCTGGGAAGGACAAGTCCTGCATGTCCAGCCCTCCTCCAATGAATATTTACATAGTGTACACAAAATACAGTCTGTCACCAAGAAGAAAGGAGAAAGCATCACTTTCTGGTCAGACTACACTCTGACAGTTTGACTGAGTACCTCAAGGAATAGGGAGAGGGAGTGATTTGAGATGATCAAGTTCAAGTCTCCTCAGATGTAGCTAGGATTTGAGCTTCAGGAACTCTAACCTCTTCAGGCCAAGCAACAAGACACCAACTGCTGAGAGAGCTGGCTTTTACTCCTTTTATACATTGCTTACTTACCCTGCAGCTCTCTAAGCTCAGTAAGAGTGCCCAAATTTGCTTTAGGCTTTTTTCGACAGTTCAGCATTGTGTAGAAACCTTTTCCACTCAGATTCTGTCAGGCTCCAAATATTGTTTCCTGAGGAATCTAATCAGTTCCCAGAAATCTTTGTGTGGTGCATAAGCTATTGTCTATTTCCAGCCAATGGTTCACTAGCACTTAAAAAAAATAACAGCATTAGCAATAATAGTGATTTAACATAGTCCGTTCAATTTTTCATCCAGAGAAATGAGTCACATAATCAATATCAAATCTTTACAAGTGGGCATAGTAAATTTTACAAAGATTTGTAAATTATAAGAACAATTCATTGTGACTCACCAGCACCATATATTCCTGCAATGGAAATTTCAATAATTTCTACTCATGACATGCAAGACATCTAGTGGATCTAAACCGGTAGAATGGATGCAGAGATCTGATCAGATTAAAGTGATTTAAAACAGGAAAAGGAAGAATTTGCAATGACTGTCTTAATCACTTGGTAAAGTGTCTCCATGGTCATCTACTATCATTCTTAACATGTGCATCCTCTTCTTCCTGGGACTCCTCTAGCAAACAAGGTAGCAAGATCATCCCTGTTCTTCCTGGAAAAAAACCAACAGAAAAAGGTCATGCGTATACTGAACTGAAGGCAATAAAGGAGTGTTGAGTGAAGATAGCTTTTTAAGCGTTCTTTGCAGACGGATGTCAGACTCTGTGGTCCGAGGAAAATTTCTTTGTCACTATGTATGAATTAGAGGAAGAGGCTGAATGAGCAGCCATCCTCTGCCTGGGAACATGCCCCCAGCAAATGTTATTATTTTGGCTAAAGCAACAGTAGTAGCTGCAGCAGCACAATAAAACATTATTATTCGTATTGTATAACTGCATTTTGACAGATCTCATTCTAATATGTCCTGACTGAGGAGTCTGCCCAGCCAGCAGCTCAGCTGTGTATTCCAGGCAGCAAGGCTGAAGGACACAGGAGAATTACCGGCTCAGGCATGATTTTGAGCTGTTGGAAGTCGTTAATCATCTCAACAAGGTAAGAGCAGAGGTGAGATCCTCCACATAAAATGTCAGTAGAGGAATATAGCAACTCTCCTCTGGCCCAACAAGGACACTGAGTAGAGGTTCTCCTTGTCAAGCAGAGTTGATCACCACACCGGACCACGAACCTCATGACTGAAAATGGTTATTCAGCAAGAAGCAGGCCTGATTTCCTACTGCAGTTACTGCAATACAGCAGACAGACTCAGATGAGGGATGCTTTACCTGGTGCTCAGAGACACATCCTCATGGGGTTGATGCTTCCAAGCCACATTGTTCGGAAGTGAAAACATGGTGGAAAACATAGCCAGTAATGGCAAGATGGCCCTTCACAGAAGCTCTGTATCTCTTCTTTGAGGGGCTAGAGGTGGGAATCTGACAGAAATTCCACGGGTCTTCACAAAATACCAGAAACCACGTAAGGAGAAAGCATGCAGGGGAACATAAAAAGGGCATCCACAGGATGGTCACCCAGTTCAGGGGCCTCAGTGTTTGTGAACAAGAAAGTATTACGTATCATGAAGTGACTTACGCTTTCCAAAATTTTGCACTTATGATGAACACCCATCCCCTGGACACAGCCCTAGTTTCTGCAGATATTAGATGCTGTACAGTTGGGTAATCCTATTTCCATACATATGGTCCTAATTCCAATCACTTCAGTGCAAACAGTAATAAAATATTTCCTGTTTTGTAAAGCGCTGCACAAGGTGGGTAACAAATATCTGTAACATTTTATAAACTCAAGGATTACCACACCAGATTGGAAGGCCTCTTTCCCACTAAACTTCAGAATTCATGTGAAACTTTTCACATAGACCTGAATAGTGCAGTTTCCCTCTTTTGGTGTTTTGTAGTAAGCATTTGTACACACTGAGAGCTTCTATTTGTAAAGGCCAAAGCTTAATCAAGTAACTATGTGAGCAGCTCTAAAGATTTTCAGATTAATAGATCCTGTACTAGGATTGGGTTAGACATCCCTTCGTTATCTTCTTGTAAGAAGCTGTTTGTTTGATAAATGAGTTGCCCTGGATGCTGACCATGATGTGTTACATGAATCTCTAGGCATATCCGTTCTTTTTTCTTTTAATTCTCAGACTCTTGCAGTCTGCCATGTTTGCTGGTGACCTTTAAATGCCTTTTGTATTTCAAATACTGAATAATCTAGAGTTACCTCTCACTTGCAATTTTTTCCTCCTTGGATTTTGTACTTTTGAAAGTGTTTTTTCAAAAACTGTTCAGGATTCAAAAACTAATTTCAGGAGTTGCTTTTCTCCTTTTTAGCCTACAACAAAATAATCATTCTTTCTTAAATAGCATCGGAAGTCTAGCATTGCCTTGTCTCAGATATGCTCTCCTTACACATACTGAGCCCTTGTCAAGAAGGTATGGTTTAGGCTGTTGTTTTGGGGGGTGCTATTATTTCCCTTCTTCTCTTACTTCACTGAGGACAAGCCTTGGCTCTCACCTTTCTGGAGCCCAGTGAGTTGGCCACTGGTGCTGTGCCACCTCACAGACTTGTAAGCCAGGGTACAGTTCGAGAATTACCTTGTGTTTCAACCTCATGGAGAGCTCAGGCTCCCAGGGACAAGGGATTAATTGGAACGGATGTTATTTCAGAAATTGCTTGATGCTCAGAGATCACATTTTCGCTTCCCTAAGCCTTTTTGGTGGTGTTGGACTGCACAATCCCTCTTGTTTTTCTCACGCTGGGCTCCTTTTCCTCTTTTGAATCATGCCAAACAATGACGATCTTTACAAATACAACACACTCTCCTCCATATATCAAGCATTCTTCCCTCTAGGGATACAAAGGATCTGAGCTGAAGCAAGAAGTAATTAAGGCAGTTTTTAAAAGATGTGTGTTTCCCTCCGTATAGCCTTAGCAAAAGTTGTGTCTAATTTATGCTTTGGTGTTGTATTCATGCTGTCTGCTGGTTTTGACCTCTTCCTTTGAAATACACTTGTATAACTTCAAAGAGGTCTCAGTTTTACTTTGTGTCCCCAAAAGGGATGATATAAAAACTTTTTGACTTCAGATGATTCTGTGTCTCTCAGAGTGGGAAACAAATAGGAACTTTCTCATATATTTGAAAATCTGCTCTTTTCTGGTTTGAAAGGATGCAGCAGAAGCACCTCTGAGATTACACACAGAATTATGTCCCAGTTCTACTTTGGTTAGTGGGAATGAGCAAAAAAATGTTGAGGGCTCCCCCCCTCCCAGTGAGTCATGTCCCAGAGCTCATTATTATGAACAGCAGATAGAGAGGTAAGAGATGGAAACTAAATCTGAAATCATAAACTCATTAACAGATATCTATGACCGTCTCCCACATGGCCGTGAATGTGGGCCATCAGGTATTTTTGAATAACTGTTGAGGTCTGAAGTGTACCATAGGGAAAACAAACATTTCTTCACTGAATACTGCTTCTCAGCAGCTTCATAGTGGGGTCAAAGTTATACAAAGGAGTGGGTGTAAGCAAAATGATAGAGTTGAGAAATATTTGTGGTCTGTCCCTCTTGGGAAAAGGCTCAGGTTTTGGCCAAAACATCCATTACTCACCATAAAGTATAGTCACTGCAGTGCATATATTGTGTGACCTCTTCCTTGCCTGTGGGCAGTAAAAAAAACCGTGTTAAACCCTGGGTTTCTATGTTGCTGGAGAGTTGAAGCCAAGCTATAACGAGTATAAAACCAGAAGAATTTCTCCTGTCATTTGTCACAAACTTTCAGCCAATGTGTGAATACACCATGTCACCAAATTTCTTCCAGCTGTTCCACAGGGGACCATATCACATCATGACTTATCTCCAAGGAACTCTGAAAGCTAGTGGGGAATTTTCTTTACTCTCTTACCAGGGGTGGAGGAAATCTGTAAATGTTTAAGACAAATCTCTCAACTGCAATTCATCAGGACAGAGATACCAAGCAACGAGTTTTTAGTATTATTGCCTTAATATAAGTCCCAAATTACTCTGCTGGACTCAATGAGAATGAAAAACAGAACTTCATAAATCCTATTCATCTTGTCATCTGATCTTCATATCTTCCTGCAAACCTGCTGGCCTTGGACAAATCCTCAGGTTTCTTGGAAACCCTGGGAATCTTTCCAAGGATCATTTGTAGGCATGATTTTAATCAGTTTGAAGTCAGGTACCTAGAAACAGAGCCTAGGCATAGATAACATTGTGTACTTCAATCAAGAGTCAGAAGACCTAAATTAAAAGAAGATAGATGCAAACCAAATAGAATCAGAAAAAAAAATTATAAAATCGGAATTCCTGTATCACAGATAATTTTTGCATTAAGAAAAAGTTAAATTTCATTTTGAAATAATGAAAGTCTTTAAATTTGAAAGAATACACCTGGTGAGAAAAGTTACAAAACAGCTGTGCTCATAAAGCTGTCTCATTGGAACCCAACTCCATAGCTTACATTTGAACAGGAGGAGAAAAATTGGATCCCATTCACTGTTTTATGCCAGAGGAATCTGACTTCACATATTACTGATTGTCGCTTGGTATGTGACACCAAAATGAATGCATTCCTACACAATAGAAAAATCAAGCATCATAATTACAGAAATGAGACTCTGCCACAAAGAGCACTTGACCCTATGACAACCTAGGCCCTTGCATCATTGAAAAGCAGACTATGTGTTGCTTTGATCAGAGAAGTACACTGCTGCAGTGTATCCAAGATGACTTTGGAACATATTCATAAAGATTTCCCTTTGTTCACATAACTTTGGATTAGCAAATACACTGTCAGAGAGACTGTTACAGAGAGTTTTTGGAGAACACCTACTTCATTGTGATGAGAATGATCACAGACTGAAACAGAAGAATAGGGTACTCAGTATCTTGCCACTCCTAGTAATAATATTGCTTAGATTCTTTTCTCTTAGGGCTCTTCCTAATCTGTGAGACAATGCTACCAGTATGTGACCAACATGTCATTCCCAGACTTGAGAGAGGCTAACACCATGTCTTACTGTGATGGATTACAGTTTCCAGCGTACTTTATAACTCCAGGTTTCAGAAAGACTGGCCGAGATCTACCAACAGGTAGCACTGAGGTGAGAAACAGCTAAAGCCTGTTCTGATGATGTAAACCCAACCAAGAGCCATAAACCAGGATCACCAAAAAAGGCTCTTTAATCTCTTACTGTCACATATTCTCTTTCTCTTATCTTTGTCCTTTTTCTTGACACTGTTCTCTCTTTGTCATGAAAGTGTTTTTCCTTGTAATGTCGATGTTCTAAGCAAATTTATGATAACAATCCTAAATTCCCCCTGCAGGAATCTTTTATGGTTTCATAGTAACGTGTAGTATTCCTTACTTCTGTTCAATAAGATGTGTGAACAATACTTGCAAAGTAATCTGTGGTGTGAGAATAGAAAAAGAGAAAGAAAAAAAATATTTGCAGAAAATTCCTCAAATACGGAAGAATAGTTATGCATAAGCATATATGTCTTCAATATGTATATATTTGTTGTATAGGTAAGGCATCAAGGTCTAGTCCAACAGTAGGTGGCAGATGTATCCTTATCAAAACTAGTAATGTTCAAGTTCTGTTGTTATTTTCCTGCTATCAATAAAACAATCAGTCCATAAATAGCGAAGGTGGTGATATTTTGGATATATAATGGAAAGAAAAAAAAATGAGTTGTTATAAGTTCTTGTCCACATTCATTGGAAATCTCTTGGAAAATAAGTAAATCATAAACACTATCAAAAGATCTGTTGCAGCACTGAGCCTGACAGCTGTTACTGAAAGTAATTGGCTGTGGTGCAGGCATTAATACATCAATATTATGGCTTTTACTTCTTATAAAAGGTTTTATTGTGTAAAATAACAGATGAGGAATAGGTTTCCTGTAGTTACGTAAAATGAAAGCCTGGAGGGATCTTAAACGCAGTCAAACAGAATATACGTACCACAAACTTTTGGAGTCAAATGAAAGTGCATCATTAAGGGTATATTGCAGTATTGATTTTTATGGATATGGTCAACACTCAGACTCAAAATGTTTTTAAATACTCGTTTCTGCTCGAGAGTTGTATTTGTGGGTTTGCTAACACTGCAAAACTGTTGTGTTAGTGGACAGAAAGGAAAGCCACTTCTATGGCCTGTACATGCTTCAGCATCTCCAGTGTTGGCAAGTGTTCTTGTAAGTGACTTCTCCTGTCTTGGTGTATCTTCACAAGCCTCAGGCCATGGGAGACACGTGCTATGCATGGCCCAGGAGTTTATTGACACAAGAGTTTAGTGAACTCCAGAGGATGACGACCCATTGCATGAGACATCCAAACCACTTGAAGGGTAAATTGTTTTATGCTATCTGAAAGGAACTATTGGTGGTCATAGTGGATGGGTTGACCCCAACAGCCAAGTGTCACTATGTGGGTGTGAATATTGTTATAGTCATGCCAGATCCTGTGTCCTTAGAAGGGTTCCGTGGATCGAGAAATTCTGAAGAGCAACTTGCTCAAAAACAACAGCAAAACCCACAGTGCCACAATTTCACAGCTGAGCACAGCACAGTAATACTGATGCCTCCCTCTCAAGGCCCATCAGCTGCAAGTAACTAGGATCTGATTGTTCATATGACTATATTAAGTCTGGAAGAGATGTCAGGAAATAATTCTGTTTTACCTTGTGCAACAATGAAAACAGAACTTCTCAGAATTGGGTAGAATTAGAAAATGCCATCATCATCTACGTCTCTGGTAGGGATAACCAATAGTGTGGAACTCAGCTAACTGTTTAGATTGAGAGGGTTACAATTAGAAATTATTAACTAACATTTGTAACTAAAAAATAGCATGATTTTTATTCCTATGCTATTCTGGCTAAGGATTTGAAATATTCATACTTCCTCCGGTCCAAGTTGCTCAATGCCAGGCTGCATTTCCGTGATGTTAAGTGATGCAAAAGATTTACCTTTCTTCAATACGAAACAAAAACATGAGGTAGCATTTCTTTAGTGTAAAGTGTGGTGGCATCTCCCTCTGGTAATGTGATTTATTACTTTATATTTCTCAAAACGATGAATGTGGCCAAGTATCTTTAATGAAAACTGATGCCTGGAGAAATGTTTTCCCAGAATAAAGAGGATAAAAAGATATTGCTGACCTCTCCCTATCTACAGTGCTGCATGAGTTTCTCCAACACCCAGTGAAGCATGGAGTTATATTTTCCTTGTGTAAATTGAACCAAGATGTAGTGGTTTTCAGAGATCCATTGATACTTAATATCCATCTCTCAGAGATAAGAAAGCTGAGGACAAATATCCTTGATATTGGATTATCAATGGTGCTATCATTTATACATGTTTAGGCAAGAGACACCAAGGATCATTGACACAAACGGCCTCAAAGAAGTAATATTTTTCTCACTACAAGAGGACAGTTTTCTACACAGGAGTGGAGGTATTCATTCTCATATTCATTCTCATTTTTAAAAAAATGCAATCTACCAGATCTGTACTGAACTCCAGTGCAAAATTACTGGCTGATGAAGAGACTGAACTCTGAAGAGCCCATCCCACTCCTGCACTTCACCTGCAGGTGCCATGGGCCCAGCCCGCCAACTTCATACTTTGATATATCCATCCCTGCTGAACTGTCCACTAATATATGAAAAGAGCTTCCCTTGATGTGAAGTGAAAAGTAGCCTGGCATCTACCTGTGTAAGCCACAGCTGAAACAAATGTCTGGTTTGCATTCCAGTTATCTGTGAGGGTGTAAAAGGTGAATATCACACCCCTTAGACTGACAGACCTCACCACAACCATCTAACAAAGCAGGGAGACTCAGGATGTCAGCACCACAATTCCTGTAGAGTGATAAGAAGTTTGTCCTATTTTAGAGAGCCATACTATCTGACTGTGTGCTGGTTTTCTCTTCCAAGTGTGGGAAATCCCTCCACTGGAGTCTCTTTTATTCAACGCAGTATATGTGTTCACTAAATGTATATTTAATGAAATACAATGAAGAATGAGAGAAAACTATCTTTTTTTACCTTAATATAACATTCCTCCCAATTATAGTACCTTTCCTCACCTGGTTTTCTCCAGGACCATGCTGATCCATCTGTTACAGGCAATCATGTGAGCTCTGAAGCCCTGCTGCTGACATGAGCAAGGTCTGTCAGATGTTTGAACATCAACTTCTACGTAGAATCATAGAATCATATTGGTTGGAAGAGACCTTTGAGTCCAACCATAACCTAAATCTAGCACTAAACCATGTCCCTAAAAACCTCATCTATATGTCTTTTAAACACCTCCAGGGATGGTGACTCAACCACTTCCCTGAGCAGCCTGACAACGCCTTCCGTGAAGAAATGTTTCCTAATATCCAATCTGAAGCTCCCCTGGTGCAACTTGAGGCCATTTCCCCTTGGCCTATCACTTGCTACTTGGGAGAAGAGACCAACACTGTCCGTGCTACAACCTCCTTTCAGGTAGACAGTGATAAGGTCTCCCCTCAGCCTCCTTTTCTCCAGGCTAAACAGCCCCAGTTCCCTCAGCTGCTCCTCATCAGACTTGTGCCCCAGACCCCTCACCAGCTTTGTTGCCCTTCTCTGAACTCTCTCCAGCACCTCAATGTCTTTCCTGTAGGGAGGGGCCCAAAACTGAACACAGGATTTCTGGTGCAGCCTCACCAGTGCCAAGTACAGGGGGATGATCACTTCCCTAGTCCTGCTGGCCGCACTATTCCTGATACAAGCCAGGATGCTGTTGGCCTTCTTGGCCAACTGGGCACACTGCTGGCTCATATTCAGCTGGCTGTCAACCAACAGCCCCAGGACCTTTTCCACCAGGCAGCTTTCCAGCCACTCTTCCCCAAGCCTGTAGCATTACGTGCTCCTGCTTTTCTCTACAATGAGTGAAATTTAATGTCTCCAATATAAAATTTAAGCCTGAAATTCTTTCATGGCAGGTACTAAGTAAGAATGAGTTTTTCTTTCTCTGTTCAAAACAAGAAGGTTGCAGTTGGATAAATTTATTCTCAGAGGTTTTTTGCCAAGTAAAATTAATCTTGTGGTGATGTTCAATATACGTGGCGAAGAATCTTGTTTCTAGGTGCAATATGAAGAAAAGTCTCTCTAGCAGTGAGGATTTTTTAACTCTTACAATAAGGGAGGAGAAATCCCTTGGCATACACTGAGGACTGGCTATGAAATTGTCTTTGATCTGAGCTAATGTCTGTATCTGAATTCCTCCAAATTAAGAGATTCAACTTAGTGCCTTTTTACTGAAATGATGTGATACAAGTAAGCCCAAGCTCCCTTCACAGACAGTATTGTATTAGGCAATGCTTCCAGCCTTTATATGCATAATTGTTTTGAGCCTTATCCACATTTTTGCCTTAAAAATATTTCCAAGACTATCAAACACCCAATTACAGTAATCTGTTGCCTACTATTGTTTGGGGGAATAGTAACATGCTTTACTTTTGAAAGCCTTACTGATATTCTTCTTAGATTACAAAAGCAAACGCTAGGTAAGTAGTAGGTTTGCTCTTTTGCCTCCACAAACATAAACATTGAGGCAAAATTTCCTTTCTGAAAGAAAACAAAGAATCTCTCTGCTGGAGGATATTTGGTTTTGTTTCTCCGAAACATTCCCAACCTCAATATCATTTATCACTGCATCATTGTACTGAACATATGGAGACAACATCAAGGTTATTTAAAATGGATTGCATGTTTACTGTTTGTGCAGGATTGTTATGATAGCTTTTTGTCTACATAGGGTTGTCAGTTACTTATTCCATTACATTTACTTTGCAGTGCAATAAAGGTGATTCTCCTGTTCTCTAGTGGTTTCCTGGTCTCCAATCAGAATTCCCGCACTAAAGGTAATGTAGCAGGTTTATTCTGATTATAAAGTGAATATACACAGGGTGATTTCTGCTGTGTGGGGACTTTATTAATCTTATGGGAAAGATAATGCATATAATACTAATATACGAACGCAATGCAGTATCTAAAGATATATATCCCCAGGAGGCAATTTATCTGAAGGGCTGTTTTTCTAGTGTTCATTCATTTGTGGGAAGGTGGTATTCCCAGACTGAAAATGAAGCAAATGAAAGGACTTCCCTGGTGCAAAGTGATGGATGATGATTTTGTTGCTACTGTCAAGAGATGCATTAGACGAGATTTCTCATTCTGAAGATGCTAGATGAAAAGGGATTAATTTCATGACCATTTGGGAGAATGAATTTCCATTCTTAATTATAAAATGATGCCCTATTATAATTTTCTCTGAGGTACCTTGATGATTGAAGCTGAGTTACTTGACTCAGGGACACAAAGAGGTTCCAGGAGGCTCAAAGGCAAAACTCGAAGCATATGATTTACATAGCAAGATGTACCATACTATGAAAATCCAAGCTCCTTTCACAATAGGAATCCAAGGCAGACTGTCGCCCTGGCCCTCTGCCTCTCTGCGTGTCCTGGTAAGAATGATTTTTTTTCAAAACCTCTGGATTTAGGGAATTGGAAAGCAAGTGCCACAATCCAAAAATGTAATCCACCTGAGAAACCATGGAATTAAACTTCCCAACATTTCTCCTTGACGTGTGATGCTGTACTTCTCCAAGACGGGCATAAGTTTTTATATGAAACATTTTATATACAACGATCACTATTTTTTCTACCCAAGAAAACCAGTTTGCATTGTTAATCTTTTAACCCTTTGCTCAGAAAAGGCTGATTCCCAGGTCAAAGTTCTCTGAAATCAGGCAAGACATAAATGGTGGGACTTGACCGATTAAATACAGTATAGTTTTAGACACACTAAGCTCTCATATATGGCCTCCAGTTGCAGCCCTAGCAAATTGCAGACCCATGGGCCCGGTGACATCCTTGCCAGGATTCTGTGGATTTAAAATGGCATGAGACACGCCTGTCTGAACACAACTGAGTCCAGTTCTCATAAAGATATTGATGAGTTTGAGCCAGGGATGGTGTTGAAGGGTGTAAAGTTCAGCTGCTTTTGGCTATTATCATGCCATATCGTGGTATTGGGATCATCGGAAACATAGTCTCTGTGATATTCCCTGATGAGAAGCGCTGGTGAGATCTAAGGCTGCAACCCACAGATATGTGCTGACTGACAGCTATTCTGTGGTTTTGAGGTTTGGGATTTTTTCATTGGCATTAGTTTGTGTAACAGAATCGCCTGAGTGGTAAGTGACAGTTGTGTCGATTTCAGCAGGGATGAATTATACTAACTTATCACAATGAGTTTCCCTCTCACGTAAAACGATGTGATGCAAGTATTACCCAATATAAACTGATGCTCAGGTCTAGATTTTCATGAAATTAATGGATATGGCTACACTTCCCTGAGAGCCAGTGATGGATAAGATCAGGTTCCACTAATGTTCTCTGATGCATTGTGCTACATTTCTTTAATACAAACTAATCCATGTCAAGGAGTATCCTTGACTCCATTTGATATATGAGACTGGGCTTTTTCTTTTTGGACATAAAGGGAATACACAGACACATTTTTAGCTGTGCGGTCACAACTGATGCTGTCTTTGTGTTCAGAGAAACTCATTCTCATGTATCACTATATACTAAAGAGTTGCAGGTTTTTTTGTACAACAGTAAAACCCAGCTACATGCATAAATAGCTATCAGCAAAAAATGAGGTTGCTCCATCATTTATATCAGTAACACTAGCTACAGGCAACATCTTTTGTCAAGTAGGCCAGTCTCATGCAGGCCTAAATAATAGAAAGAAAAGTCATTTTATTAATCATCTTACTGCACATTAACAGTTTTCTTGGATATCCAGAAATAATGACATATGTTTCTTCTTAGGGTACAAGGAGGGAGCCCTACCTTGACATAGCAGTTATTCTCTGCAACTCTCAGTCTTATTCATCATCTGCTACTGGTAAATCTCTGACATTTGGGATGTTTTACTTTATCAAATGAATACTGATTCTGTTTAAATCACAGGGGAAAACAACAACAACAATAACAGAAAAAGTATTGTGCCTTACTTATTTCAGGCAAAAAGAAAACTAATGGCAATAAGCTGCATTGTTTTTTCCTGTCTCAGCTTAAATGGCTTCTTCAAAATTCAGTTCTCTTTCTTCCTATCAGTTCTCTTTTCTTCCTATCAAGGAATTGAGGCCTCAAGCATCATTGGGTGTCAGAGAAATCCAGTTCCATGTGTTTCTTTTCCCATAAAGGGATAAGTGATGCATTTTAGACACACAAGGGCATTGTAACTCAGTTTCAGCTGTTGTGAACTCCACTCTCTAGATCTGCCAACAATTATCTTGAAAAATGGAATTTTTATAGGAAAACTAAGGAAAAGTGAGTAAAGTTAAGCAGTTCAAAACCCTTTCTGTGTCTGGTAATACCCAGGATCTTACCATTGTTAGGTTTTATTATGGTTTTAGCCTACAATAAAGGCTTTTGAATAAATTTTTGTGGTTACAACTCCAACTGACACCTTCCTCTGCCTCTCAATGCCCAAGTCTCAACACCATCTAATGATGGCATCTTCATATCTGCCTCAGCCTTTTGACTACATAGCTGTGGAAGCCTTGCTCCCACAGGACTTCCACTCAGACCTCTCTATGCAATGAATACTGAGTACAGACTTTACACGTTTTTACATTTCTCTTGCTAGATGTCTTTCCACTGGGTGTTTCAGGTGGACTAATATTTAAAATAGTAGTAGACAGTCTTCCATTTCATGTTAGTCCACAAGAATCCCCTGAGTTCAAGACGGAGACACCCGTATTCATTTTGCAGTTACCTCAGCCTCATGAGAAATTATATGCTGGTAACTTTGTTCCCTGGGGACTGAAGTGAGGGAGATGCTCATATTCTGCAATATAGTGGTTGGCAAAGTCATCAGAGATAGTCCCAGACAAGCCGGTTCTGGAACAGCAAGCAATTTAGTCATGTAGACATTGCGTGCTTAAATAACACTGCTGAGGGCTGGTTAACACCAAATGAGATGGAAAACACAGTTAAAATAGCTCTACTCCTTCCAGGCCTGTGTTAGTCTCTCTTTCCAGTGTTGCATCATGCCATGCTGGTGTGGCAACATGTATAAAGTTACTCCAGGTGTCTTTGCACAGATTCATGCTGGATCTCTTTCCTGTCTTTGCGTGAGACATCAGAGATGATACTCATCACTGTAAAGTTACCCAATTCTATCATTATGTCTGCTAGGTTGAAATACAATTTCACTTTGATGTTCTTACCAGTTCTACAGAAAACCTTGGTCTCATAAAACATATACGATAATACACATAATAATAATTATGTCTCACACTTTATCTTGGAGAAACATAAATCTAAGATTCCTTTTATAGTGTGAATACAGGATGATAGAGTAACCCAACCTCTTTGGATCTGGAAAAGGGATCCACATGGTTTCAAGCAAAACAGTCAATGGCTTGCAGCTCTCTTCAGCCAGGAAATCACTGTCTTATCACTTGCATTACCTTAAGCTGTGCATCGCTATGGTTATTGATTAATTTCATTTCATAACCTCAAGATCATACAACTCTGTTACATACCAAGGTTCCCTTAGCTGCACTGTTCTGCTTCAGGAGATGAACCAAGTTCTGTGTATGTTTCTGCATCTCGTCTCCTTACATCTCACTTTTTATTGGCATTTGCCATTGTTTGATCTGGAAGGAACACAAGTTTCAGCATTGCTCTCAGGAGAAACAGGTGTGACGTATCACCTTACATTAGGGAAATCCAGTTTCCTGCAATATCTTTAAATCAAGGAATTCAGATAGAAAAAGATTCATGAAACAGGGCTTTGGTGGAACAAACAGCTCCATGAAGGAGGGTTTTAGTGATTAAGTCAGATGTATGATGTTCTAGCTTTTATATCTACAGTGATCACTGAGAGCTAGTGTTGTGAAACAGAAACATGCATCAGGCTGAGCTTCTTAACGGACAGTGATAACTGCAATTTTTTTGCGTATTATATGAATTGTAGAGAAAGTTTTATGGCTGTGAACGTATTCAGGGGGGGTTTCTCATATAAAATGCTATATCAAGCTACATTCTCAAAAAGCACATACGAGGTCAGAATAAAGAAACTACCAGTATATGCTGCTGTTTTGTCCTGGAACGTATAACAATGCGTGCTGCTGTTACGCACTTAGCAGGACGTTAAGTCCAACTCCTTCTCGAGTGTGACAGAGCAGCGCTGAAAGGGCCGTGACACCGGCCCTGCCCCAGTAGCAGGAGCATCCCGAAGGCAGCATCATCCCGGCGGCAGCATCCCGAAGGTGGCAGCATCCCGAAGGTGGCAGCATCCCGAAGGTGGCATCATCCCGGCGGCAGCAGCATCTCGGCGGCAGCTGCTCCATTCGCCCGGCTGTGCTGACCTCTGCTGGTGCTTCCCCGAGGCGCGACACTTTCCCATCCTTGCTCATTTTTCGATCATCTTTCACCATAGTAAAGCAGAGGTGCTCTTCTTTCAGGAATCCCCTCAGTTTTTTTGAAAGCATTTGGTCCACGATGCGAGGAAGTGATGAACTCAGTCAAGTCTTTGCTCTTCTTCATCGCTCTGCTCCTCAATCACGGATTGAAAGCAAGCAAACTCCCTGCTCTCCTTCCCACCCCAAAATATTATCCCACATCATCTGTGATACCTCCAGGCAGAGAAGCAGGGCTTGGATTCTACTGTGAGCCAGGCCCTCCCTCCTTATGCTCATGTTCATTCCTATTCAAAATATGCTATTTTACTCTATTTTTTGAGAGTTATGCTTGCTGTGTAGTGTTTTGGTCATTGGCATTGAATGCTGTGCTATGACACTATCTAGACTTTCCTGGTTACTCCAGTACAATTCTTCCTATTCTTAATAGAGCAGCTTTCCAGCTTTCTGTTTAACCTGCCCTTTTCATTTGTGCATCTGTTTAAATGAACAAGATTCATCCCTGGCTAATGGTTCCTGTCCGGCCAAATATTTCAAAGCTCTGCATAGATATATTCAGTGTGTCAGGCATTTTCCAGGGTCCATTTTCATATGCTTCTTGTGACTTTCTCTCCAAGTACACCAAGGACTGCCTTTCAATGTCTGAAAAACAACTCCTGATGCTTCACTGTGTGCGTATGGCTCCAGCCTGATCAGGGGCTACAGGTTAAACTTGGGAAGGACTTGGAGACCTCTGCATGGACTTTGTGAGTGTATATTGTCTCCCACCTCCCTCTTCTGAGGAAGGCATCCTGACTCGATATTTTGGACACATAGCCTGTAGGTGACTCTTGTGAAACCAAACTCAATTCCTCCCTTCACCTGGGAACCTGAACTCCTAATCGCCCTTCAGCACAACCTGGTGAGGAGCTCAGTGCTGGGTCTCAAGCACTTTTTCTTCCAAGGTTGTTCAGTGTGCAAAGAAGAATTCAATATTCACTGTGCCAAACAAAACAGTATCTTGTAATCTAGTGGTTACCCATTAGGTAATGCCTACATTTTTTAATGAATTTAGTGCTTCAGGGTTTGACCTCTAATTAACATCATTGTCCTTTGCTGTTACCTTTGAGTGTTGTTTCATTTTTGGTTACTCTCTTTGCACCTTTCTTCACAAGGAAACAAGGAGCATTACTAGCATGTGTTAGTTTCTCAAAAAAAAAAAAAAGAAAAAAAGAAAAAAAAGGAAAAACAACCTTATTTTTTTTCATTTTAACAATTAATGGTAGAAGTAGAATTACAGCCCGAACACTAATAATTATCAAATAGCATTTGTATAGTGATCTCTTCCTAAATTATAACCTTGTTTGTCTTTTGACCATACAATTGCTCTTTCATTTCAGTTTCCCAGAAAGAATAATCTTTCTCCCCATCCCTCGTTTTAAGTGGCCATCCCTTCATTCATCACATGAACAAGGAGAAGGCTGAATCAATTAATCAAAGGCTTGCAAAGCAACACTGAGCAATGTAATGGTTGGTTAAACCTTGCTTTCAATGTAGAATTCAGCTTCAGAAATTCAAAAATAGGTGTTTTCTTTTTACAAAAACAACCTTGAGGTTGAAATACAATTTTTTTCTTTTAATTTTCTTTTGGTGCTGCCCTTAACCTTGGCTCAAACTGAAGAGCGGCAATAAAAACCATGTCTGTAACCTCACTTTTTAAGACTTGCCTTTTAAAACATGATACTGCCAGAGGCTTCTGGTTTTCTACTTGTAATGTAGCATAAGGGTAAGGAAAGGGCAAGAAAGAAGAAAACTTCCAGAAGGGTTAATTAATGGTTATGTAAATAGCAAATCCTTGTCACAGCTGTGCACTAATGCTTTTACAATGGTCTAGTGTGTACCATAGCAAGGTCCAGGTCTGGAAAACGGTAGCAAACCAGCTCCTTACCAGATTTCTATTTAGAGACTTTACTAGATCTTGAGAAATTTCATCTGGAAAGAGTAATGTAAAGTAAGGAGGACATTGCTGTCAGAGAGTGCTGAACAACTGAGGACAGTGTTGACACTTGGGAGGATGGGAAACAGAAATGTGCCCTCCCTGAGCCCAGAGCTCAAGGAAAGAAGTTTCAGACAAGAGATGAGATGGAAAAGTTCTTCAAAAAACAGGACACCCCTTTGACTAGAAATGTATACAGAAAAAGACCAGAAAGCAACTGAGGGGAATATCTCCAGCAGTATCTCCTCTCCCAGAAGAGCTTCCAAGTGGCTGAATCTGCAGTATCTTCCTAAAGATTTCATTGCACTTAAATCTCATTCATATTATGCACTTGATGTCAAGCAACAGCAGTTTACATTTTAAAAATAAAAAATCTGAATTTCTTTATAGTCGGAATGCAGGAAATTACTTCAACTGCCACTGAAATGCAAAGTTATGTTCTTAAAATGCATTTTGAGAGCTGTATTAGTCTACTTAGAAAAAAAAAAAAAACCTGTCTACTCAATTTAATGATCTGATTTCAATTTTCTTCTGTACAGTTACCACCAAGAGCAAAATACCTTATGTACCTGAATCCATTGGCCCAAATCACAAAGAGGACAGACTATACAGACTGATCACAATATGACAGTCTAAAACTGAGTGTAAATATTATTTCTGTATTTTTAGATGGGCTAAGCTTACATTTAACCAATAGTGTTCATCAACAAGTCATGATACACATTAAAAGCAAGAATGGTCTTTACACTCATTTGCTTTCTGGAATTAGGGAGGAAATGATTTTTCATGGCTCAGTAAAGGTAGTAATAATTACTGACAGGTTTATAACAGTTCATGGAAAAGATGTTTGCTGTGGTTGATTGTCAAATGTAAGACCACAAGCAAATGAACTGAATCAGAATAATAATTCTTGTGCTGTTTTTAAGAAATTTGAAAACAGAGAAAATGGCAAGGTGACTATTGTGCAAGGAACAAAGTGCCATAAAATCAAATTACTTTGGAAAGCATCTCAAAGAGTGGCTGTCTACTCTTCTACCTCAAGACTGGATGAAGTACCTAGTCATTCCTGACAGACATCTATCTTACCTCTTTGTAAAAGAGTTTCAGTGATGCATACTCCATGATCTGGAAAGTTATTCTTGGGCTTTGGCAAGATAAATTAGACTTTAGTTTCTCTAAAATCTACCCTAAAACTCCCTTGCTGTACTTATGCAATCTACTTCTTCTCCCTACTCACCTCTGAGATGAAGAACAGATTTTATTTTTTTTCTACTTTTGCACCAATATTGTATGTTTTCAAAATTGTTATAATATTGTCTATTTTTTTTCCTTGCTTCTCATAATCTTCTCTTCCTTAGGCTCTCAGTCTCACTTCACCTTATCTTCCATGTTTCACAGACCTCTGGCCATTCTTACTGCTCTTCTCTGAGCTTTCTACAATTAGCTCAGATTTCCCTTGCAGCATGATACCTGAATCTGGACACAGTGCTCCAGCAGAGGTTTTAGTACAGAAAAATTCATAGTTCCTACATCTTGCAGACTTCTCTCTAGTTTGCATTATGTGTTTGCCTTTTCTGTGATAACACAACAATGCTGAATCATGGTCAGCTCACAAACCCCAGATCCTTTTCTAGAGAACTGATATTTAACCAATCGAGGTACTTAATCTTACCCTATATGCATCTGTTAAAGTGCTTCTGTCTAAATGCATTATTTTGCACTTTTTTCTATTGCTTTTATTCTGTTTTCATCTTTACTTTCCAAAATATTAAGATAATTTTTCTAGTCAGTTTCTTTCTCCCCCTAGTGCTTCCCATGTTGATGTTATCCGAAAGCTTAAAAAAACCCATGTTATTCCTTATTGGATCATCCAAACTATTAATGAAAATATTGAATAATACCAGACCCTTGTAGAATTGAATTCTACATATCCTGGGATTTTTCCAGAGAATTGCTCAGCTAAATAAATTCTAAATAGTGTGTTTTCTGGGCAGCGTTGTATCTAGTCTATACTACAAACATGTGAATCTTGTTTCCTTAAAGTGACATGAGAATCAACCTCAAAAGCTTTGCTGAAGTCACTGTATATGATATCCACAGTTTCCACTTACTCATAAGGCCTGGTCTCCTACAGTAAAGTAAATGAGATGAGTTTTATATTATTAGTTAATGACAAATCCACATGGATCATGCCTTGTCTTCTTATGTTCCAAGCACTAATAAATATTCTCTTCGAACATTTGTTCCAGTATTTGTAAGGAAGTCAAAATTAGGCTAGTGGTATCCTTTTTCTCATTTCGTAAAGCTATGTGCTCTGGTGTTACAGCATCATAGCCATCTTCACAACTTCTCAAGGAGTCAGAGTTGGGAAATCCCATGAGTCAGTTCTGTAGGTCCTCTAGTATGCAGCTCACAGGACCCTCTACTTTGAAAACACCCAGTTTTCAAAGTACTAACCTGTCTGCTCTCGTATTGCTCAAAGTTATGTGTATACAGCAACATGACAGAAAACCATGTATTATATCTTTTCAAAACTTCATCATATGATCTTGATAGGATGAAAGATTCATGCACTATCAGTAACATTACAGATTTTATTTCAGTTGAGAAAAAAATGAAATACTTGGCTTTAAAAGGGCTACTTTTCTCCATGGCCATTGATTTATATCTGCTTCTGTTGGATGTGTGTTACTTTACAACTGCAAAGAGAATAGCTCCTTGTCCACTGTATTTTCATTACATTAATTAGGCTGTATTAAGAATATTTTAAAATTTTACCTGTGAGCATCAACCTAACATTCCAAACTTTGATAACATAACATCTGTTGCAGCATATATTTTCCATCAGATTTCGTCAGCTGCCAAAGAGTTTCAGAATTACTAGAGATATTTAATTTTGTTAACTCCGAAAACAAGGAGGTGTAAATGCCTGTTCCTGCCCTGCAAATGAAAGGGTCACAGCACGTTTTCAGGTTACTGTGAGTCACTACATATGCTAGGTGAAGACTTCCCAGATGCTGTTCTTAAAGATGATGAAGATATGGGTGATACTTTGAAAGTCTGAATGCTGTATAAAACTGGGAATTTTTATAGGATGACCATAAAAACTAGAGTGATCTGTTAATGTACGTGCTGGTGCTCATGACCAAAATTTTAATTATAAAACAAGTTGCAACAAAGAACTGATAAATTCTTTGGTTATAAATGCATTTCTTCTCTAAAAAATAGACAGTTGGGATATGTTAGAAATCCAGTCTTTATCTGGAAGTCAAAATTATTCACCTTTGATTAAGCCTTAAATGCTGAGGGCTAAATATAGGTTTCTTATTCCCTTTGAGAACATACTGTCCTCAATAACTTTAAGAATTTAGACCTCCCCCTGATTATCCCTTAACTTAGACAGAATAACAAAATAATAAAACCTTTAAAGTCTGTGAACAATTTGGGATACATGGAAATTAATAGCAAAAGCCTTTGATGAGAGAAGGGTTGTAATCAACACCTAAGAGTGGAGCTAAGCCATTATGAGAGAAGAGGAGGACTATTGGTTCCATTCCTCTGTCTGACGGTTTGATAACATCATGGCATTAACTTCAGCAGAGCTGGGATCTGACACTGAATCACAACACTGCTCACTTGGGTTATTTACAGTAAAACAACAGGGACAAGTCCCACCATTAAGAATCAGTGCTTATTGCTTCCAGTCATTTTTTCATGTCACCTAAAGCTTTCGCACCCTGATTTTCCTTTTATGTTTTCTGTGTTTGAAGTTTATGTCTAGAAATGTTCATAAATCAAACCTGAAAATAGAAATTTTTTTAAGTGTTTAGATTTTCAGCCAAGTAGTAGAAACTTGCGTGGTGAGGGGGAGGGAGAAATATGAAAAGCTGGTCAAATAGTTGCTGCCGTAAATGTAACTTCAGACCATATCTTCACTGTGGAAGGCCAGTGCTGTGAGGGGCAGAGGCCAGGTTTTGGGGTGACTCCCTCCTGCACTGCTGCTGGCTCAGGGCTAGTCTGTTCCAGAGCCACCAGTGTCCGCGTGGCGTGCCATGTGCTCCGGGCCACATCGGGCCCTGAGGTGTCTCCGTGACTTTGAGGAGGAAGGGTTCTGTTCAGAGTGCTAAACTATACTTGTAGGGTGTCTCCATGGCCTGGGGAGACAGACAGGAATGTCCCAAGGACAATTCATCTGAAAGCACCTGGCTGCCACCTCAGCCAGGAGTTCGGAGGACAAGTCTGAAATCCCACCACCATCCATGATTCACATGTATTTTGGCTCATCAACTGCCTGCACCCCAGAGCGAACAAGGAGGGAAAACTGGCTTATCCCCCAAGCTTGTCCCTGTGGATCCTAAGCTAAGGTTGTCCCTGCAGAGCAGAAAGCTTAGCCGTTGCTCATGAGGGACTGGAAAACTGAGCATACACGTATGTCCCTTCTGCAAGGGTAGGGGAGTGCGGCACAAACCAGCGCCCTTCCTTCCCCACACTGCATGGGACAAAATGCTGGTGAGTCAATAAAAAACAGACCATTTTGCCCAATGAACATCTCAGTTTTGCAAAGCAGTTGGCAGCACTGCAACAAGCCAAGAGTTTGTCACTGCGCTCTGCCTACACAGAAGACGTGTTCATCCCTGCCCCCAAGGAAACCTGATGAAGGTGACCTTAAATGCCTTAAATACCAGCTCAGAGCTCAGGCACCATCTGGAAACAATGAGCTGGTGGAGGCCGAGGTGCTGATGCATTGAATTAAGGCAAGACCCAGGTGCTGACATGTTACTTCCAGCTCTCCCTCAGCCTTGTCGTTTCCCACACGTGGATTTTGGCAGTGAGGACTCTGCCGTCTCAGGGGCTGGGGACTGCTGTGCCAGCATGTTTGCTGTACCTGGAACTGGATGAGAAGTGGCCAAGATTCTAAAAAAGGACCTTATTTTCCTTTTCTGCAATATATTTCTCCAGGATTCTTCAATTTCTAGGTCTTTTTCAGCATATCCCTTTTCTTATCTTTGCTGCTCTTAGACTACATGTTTCCTTCTCAAGTTTATTCCTTCTGTTGTTTCATTCGAATGTAAGATTTTGTCATTATTTTTGCTTCCCATTTGTTGACTCTATTCCATTTTCATTTTTTCCCTATTTTTTCTATTGTTTAATCTCAGTCTTCCCCTCCTCCTTTCCATCACCATATTTACATTTCTCTTTCAAGGCCCACTTTCTATAGCCCTCCTCACATAATCCCTGGACACACTCTCCAACCCCCATATCAATCCTGTTTCTTTTTCTACTTATAACCTTTTGTCCTTTTACTGCTTTTTTGCCTTCCAATGCACATTTTCTCCCCCTTCTCACATCCAGATGTTTTTCCCTCTCTATCTCCAGCTGTGTGAATAAATGACTTTTTTGTTTGTTTCAAGGAAGTTCGGTCAATCCTGAACAAAAGTACTCATATTTTTCATGAAACTGAAACTGCATAAATGATCATTTTGGGTGAATATTTCAAGTAGAACAAACTGAAAAATAGATGGGTTTAATCTTTGAGAAATTTTTAGTAAATAACAGTTGAAGTAAATTTTTAAATGCTGGAGTGACTAAAAATAAAATCAAAGCATTTTAGACATCGGGGGTGGAGATGAGGTCAGAGTAAGTAGTTTTCTATTTCTTTATTGACAGGAGTAAAGGGAGGATTTCTAACCTAGATAACTCAGGTAAATCCTACTACACCTTCGAAGCATATTTCTGTTTGTCAAAACAAATGTTTTAGAAGCAAAATCGTTTTGGTTAAAAAATTTATTCTGGCCCTAATTTCCATGTCCTTATCTTTCTCTGTCCAATATGGTTAGGTGCAGAGAGCATGGAGGCATGGTGCAATTTTTAGCTGATATTTGGATGTTACTTTAGAAAAAGAGTTAATCTCTTGCCAAGCAGGGAACATCAGCTGTACTTTCTTGGGCATCCCAGTCCTTAGCTTCCTGGAACAGCAATTAAAATCTATTCCAGCTGGCCTGAAAATCTTGCATCACGTCAAAAGTATGGAAGCTTCTCACTATCGACAGCAATTTTTTTTGAAAAGGCAACAAATGCATTTATTGCAAATGTTCTCCTGCACTTAAATACACAGAGACAAAGCATTAGTCTCAGATGGAGGCTTCAAAGCGAAAAATAGCAGCTGAAGACAGCCAGGCTCTGCCTTGAGATATACAATATTATTTCTAGTGATTCGGATGGGAGCCACATCTGGGTACCTGGGAGAAGAATCCAGCCCAGGCACAGCCCCTAATGCTGTGTATTTTCTGTCCATTGTGCCCAGATTACAATTAGCGAAAAGATTTTGTGGGAGAGGAGGGGAAAGAAGAGGAAACTGCCAATGAGAGGATATTCTTCACTCATAAATCCCAATGCATTGAAACACAGATTAGACCCCTGCTTTCTTTTTAACCAGCCCCTGCCTAGAGTTCACTCAATCCTGAAATTTGCTGAACTGTTCAGCTCATGTCTACCCTGAAGTAATGAATTGGTAGGCCTATTTCTAACGGTGATTAATGAAGCTTTCCAGGGGCAACCCATTATTTGATCCAAAGTTAAAACAGTGGTTCATCATTAATCACTACAAGACATAGGCTCACAGATTCATAATTCTCAGCAAGCCCATTTCATTAAGGGTCCCACTCCTTCTTTTGTTAACCCAGAGCTCCTCTGTCTCCCCACCCCTCACTGCCACCTTCCTGGTGCTCCATTTCCAGATCCATTCAAATAAAAAGTCACACACTCTTGGGGATATTTTTCAGGCTCCACACCTACAACACCTTCTAGATTTCAAAAATTCCTTTTCCCATAGAAAAATGTTTCCGATTATCAAATATGAGCCAACATTGGCACCCAGTGGCTGAACAGATTAATCACAGATACATATTCCCTTGAGCCCACCTTTTCTGTTCTTCAAAGACAGGTTTTCCTCTAGGATGTATGTGGTATTCTTACACAGCCTTCCAGCTCTAGGCTTTCTAGTCATGACTGTGAGCTAGTTATGCTAAGAAAAGAAAAGGAAAACACGTGTTGTGGCTGGTTCTGCACTCTGCCAGGGCCCACCAAAGTCAGTCCACAGAAGTCACCAGGTGGGACAAACATCACCAAGGTGCACAGGGTGAGGAGCCCTACGCTGGCTACCAAGAAGCCATGGCACCCACACGACATCATTTGGCACCCAGCAGCCATCTTGGTATGACCAGTGGCCTTAGGAAAACTCATATTCAGCCTTTTGTCTCTCAATTATATTCCTGAACTTGCCAACGACTTGCACTGGGAGAAGCAATGACAGAAAGTCTGGATGGTGTCTGGCTTGTAAAGGGGCAATCCTGAGCCATTACTGCTGCACATGGTGCCAGGGAGGCACTGACTCTCCGCCTTATGGACATTCATTGGGAGAACTTTGTCACAGCC
Organism: Caloenas nicobarica; assembly: GCF_036013445.1. NCBI lineage: Eukaryota > Metazoa > Chordata > Aves > Columbiformes > Columbidae > Caloenas > Caloenas nicobarica. The sequence continues at coordinate 126,804,889 of NC_088246.1, read as the reverse complement.
CCCAGAACATATAAAGAGTATTTAATTCTTGGCTCTAGCTGCCTTGTGAGCAGCAGGAGCATCAGCAAAGGGGGATCTAATACTTCCAAATGTGTTTCAAAATCAGAAGGTAAAGGGCAGAAAGGAACTTTCCAATAATTTTGTAGAAGCCACACTGAGCTGTGAGAAAGCTAAAATATTTCATTAGCAAATAGAAAACTAGTTCACTGAATTCATGTAAAAATGTTAATGCATAATATTAAAATGCTTTAATGCATACAGTGTATACAGCCTCTATTCAATAATTCAATAAATAATATGGTAGGGTAATTTGTATATGAGTATAGCATGAAATTAAAAGATAAAATGAAAATAAATTTTTTTTGACTTATAGTAATTGACAACTTGATCCCATCAGAGGAACAGATGTAGAAAGCCTCCTTCAGTCCTTTTAGCCAGAACCAACTTCTCCAGTCATTGAATTGAAAATGTTTCAGCAGCTTTAATCATAATGTCTCTAATCAGATGTAAAAATTAAGGCACAGAGGAGTAAACAGCTTTTTGTTCAAGTCTACACAGAAAGCTATTTGAAGAATCATGAACCACTCTCCCTGCAGGACAGTGCCCCTTCCAGCACTTTATTATGACCATGTCCATACTACTGTAGTGTTAATTCATGAGAAGCTGTAGTCAGGTTTTCAAACCGTGCTTTACAGTACCCTAAGCCATTTGAGAATCCATCTTTTATTTTCATTCCTAGTCTATTGCATTTACCTCCTACCCATTAAGCCATGCTATAGAGATTGAGATGCTAGTGCCTTCCACTGGAAATGCAGATGCTATATGGGATCGAAAACCCTACCTGAACACATATATTGGTTGGCTTACAAAATCAAACACATCTGTACATCAAAAGGAAAATAATGTATTTCACTAATAGCATCTAAAGCAAGACAGTAGTAAAAAATCCCCCAAACACAGATATTAATACATAATTTTGAAGAACTTATCACAAATAAAATTAAAGTTCTGAATGCAGAAAAGCCGCAGTAAATCATCTTTCTTTCAGTCTGGGAAAATTGCTTCCCAGAAATAACTTTCCATACTGCAACAGAGGCTGTAAGGTACGATGTAGAACAGCCTGAACAATGAAAAACATTTCATAAACCTGCTCCATGGGTACATGGAGTAGGGCTGCTGAGACCATGATCAGTTTTTAAAAGAAAACAATTAGCATAAGAAAAAACAATATCTGTTCATAGCATCATAGAATCATAAAATAGTTTGGGTTGGAAGGGACCTTCAAAGGTCATCTAGTCCAAACCCCCTGCCATGAGTAGGGACATCTTCAACTAGATCAGGTCCAACCTAGGGATGTGGATCTACCACCTCTGTGGGCAACCTGTGCCAGTGTTTTACCACCTCATTTTAAAAACTTTCTTCCTCATGTCTAGCCTGAATCACCCCCCTTTTAGTTTAAAACCATTGCCCCTTGTCCTTTTGCAACAGGCCCTGCTGCAAAGTCTGTCCTCATCTTTTTTATAGGCCTCTTTTAAGTACTGAAAGGCTGCAACCTGTGACCTTGCAGCTTTACTGGAGAGCTTTCCTGGAGCTGTGAGCTGGTAAGAGTTTGACCTCAGAAAACAGGGGCCCAGTGTCCCACTGGACCAGAAGTCCTCTTGCTGGGTGAGCTCTGTGTTGGAGATTTGCGCTGGCCCTGCAGGAATCCCAGGAATGCGCTAGCCGTGACCGCCCAGTGGGATGCTGCTTTCTGTGCGTAACCTCCTGCCTGTCTGTAACACCGTCCCTCCGGGACAGCAATGTGCAATGCCCAAAGTTTGGGTGCAAGCAGCTGCTTGCAACTGGACATCAGGTAATGGACTGCGGAGCTTAGCCAGGAGACTCTGTGTGTGTATAAGCCTGCCTGTGGGCATACACATAAGGAAACATTACTGCTCTGCAGAAGTGCCCCAAAACACCAAGGCTTTGCCTTCAAACCACCAAAAAGGGCTTCTGTGTGCACACGCTCTCCTCACCTCAGCCCCCTCCTCCATAGGCTGCTTTTCAGCACACAGCTACATGTGCCTTTTTACCTCTTCAGCCTTCGTTTGCTGGCTCAGCCTTTCAGCAACACCACGTTATTGGCAGTCATGGTATTAATGCGATATTGGCAGCTGCTCACTGGGAAATCGGCTGGCACTCTCAAAAACGAAAAGTTCCCAGACTCCCTCTTTTTTTATTGCTGGTGATTTGGCACAGCATCTGCCCAGCCGCTAATGGGTGACATAGTAGAAACACCTCAAGAACATGGCTCTGTGGCTTGGTGTTGCCTGTATATGTGTTTGGAAGAGGGTTTTTGCTTTATGCTCCGCAAGCATGAAGAAGGCAGGGGAAATATTTCCTTTCCCCTTTATTTTCACAGGCTTTTGCTGACAAACTGATTGGGAATACTCACTGGGAGCATATTCTCTGTAAATAGTTTCTTCTGCCTGCCTCCTCTGAGCAGCCAGGAATGTGGGATTTATGAAGCCGGAAAAAGACTTTTCAAAAGAAGCCTGTCTCTTTAGCACCAGCAGTTGAGATATTCAGCTGGGCTGAAGCAGATCTCCATCCTGTCCCCTTGGCATTTATGCAATCTACATTAGATAATGAAGTAAAATCAAACATGATCAGAAGACCACATACTCAGCTGCTACCCACCCTCCCCATCTATCCATTAGTGAAGTATCGGCCTGAACTTTCTTCCCGTTCCCAGCTGGCCCCGGCAGCAGGAGCAGGAGTGATGCCACAGCCCTGAGACACATCCTGGGTGGTACTTTGCTCACAGGGCTCCCGCTCCCCGGCAGAGCCTGCCCCGAGCACTGCAGCTCTCCCCGGCACATAACTTGGCTGCACCTACATCATGGACCTGCTACAGGACCCCGTACGCACACAAAGAAGTTGGAAAAACTTCAGAAGTTACCCAGTGCCCCCACTCGGGCACTCGACCATCACATCTCCAGTGCTGCGGCAGAGAGAAGGTGATGATGGTGGGATTTGTCCCGCTTTGCCTGTGAGATAGCCCTTCGGAAGGCATCAAGGAGGCAGGCTGCGAAAAGCAAATTAAGGCTCTTTTGTTTTAAAAAGCTCTGACAGAGGCAAAGGCAGCAGTTTTCCATTTTTCTGAAGGTTTCTTTCCTTTAGGTGGCAGTGTGCGTTTACAGCTCCCCGCAGCACAGCCTGCGCTCCCAGCCTGGCCGATGAGCATCCTCTGCCTGTGCTCAACCATCGCTGGGTTAATTTTCCAGAAAATCCTGCACAAGCAATTAAAATGTTAATGTTGTGAGGGAAATGCCTGCGTTGAAGTGAACTCGAGAGTCAGTTGCGCTTGGTGGAAGGGGAACAGTCTATTGATTTTGAACAAGGTCATATCTCATCAGGCTTGCCACCTGGATTATTTTTGTTTGTGCTGATCAGCTACCGAGTCCTTGATTTCACAGCAAGTTTGAAATCACCTTAATGAAGCAGAAATTTGAAGGGGGGTGGTTTCCCTCCCAAGACTTTTCTTTATTACAGAAATGTGCTCTCTCACCTGTTTATCTCTGACCACCTGCTCACCTCGGTGCTTGTTAACCTTAGTTCACTAAAGCAGCAATAACTGATGCAAAACTCTCAGTCCTGGCAGCTCCCAACCAAATTCACACCTTACACTGGGACTTGTGCTGCAGCCAGCCAGCATTGCCTTCCCTCAGGAGAATGGGAATGCCTCAAAGTGAATATCTGTTAAAAAACCCAACGAATTCATCAGTTTATGGAGCTTTCCAAACAACATTTGTGGGGGCATAGGAGAGTTCTGCGTTGTACTTTATTCATACAAGAAAGGATCAGGAGGAAAGATTTTAATGGCAATTCCTGCTGATGGAGGCTGCTTTACACGCAGAATAACTAAATGCATTAAGACAAAGTAGACTCAGTAGGAATGCCCTGGTATTGCATTAGGAGCAAAAGACACCCAGGACAGAGAAGCAGAAGCACCTGAAGCCTGATTTCATCTGCAGATTCCTTGTGATCTCCACCCAGAACTTGTAGTCTTTCCTCCCTGAGCCAAAGGTCTTACAATGCTCTCTTCTCATGCGTGTGGTCACACTGGAAAAGGTGGATGTGCTTTTTCATCATATCCAAAATAGGTTATGCTATTTCTAGTGATATAGGCTATGACTCTCTAATCCAAATGCTAGCTTATATGCATGTTTAATTGACATGTCTAATTGCCATAATTGCACATGCTCATTATGCAATTTTGTGTGCAAATGCTGAGTTAGGCACATAACTAGGCATAGTGTTTGCAGTGTGATTTGTTTCAACACTTGTGGAAAATTTGTGAACAAATTAGACACGCAATTGAATGCATATTTTCTACGCTAAGAAGCTGGGCAGGGCCTGGCACCAGGCAGACTGCATCTAAATGAATGAGCAGAAAGTACTGCCCTTGTGAATCCCACTGCAAGATTGAGTCCTTCATGGAGAGAAAAATCATACCTAAGCTGTCCTTCACATTATCCAAAGAGTCATACCCTCCTTTCAGGCTGAGCTGGAATACTGGGAAGCAAAACAAATTTAACATTCATCTGGAAAAGAAAAAAAAAAAAAGATGACCACCAACAATCGTGAAGCTCTAATTTTATGATCTGATTGCTGAGGACGAATAGATACAGAGCCTCTCTGTCAGAAGGGAGACAAAGCCAGCCTGTCTCTTCCTATATTCCCACAGAAGACACAACAGTGAGTAACCCAAGTAGCTCAGTGTTAGCAATAAAGGATACTAGCACAGCCTTAAACCAGCACAGCTGATTTGAGTTAGAGCCAGCCTGTGGAAGCAAGACTACAAGAAAGCCCAACTTTTACGGTCTAATGTTTGTAATTTCTCTCTCTTGCTGAAGATATATGTTCTTTTAATAAAAAGTACAGAGGAAAATACCCCAAAAGTAGGAATTCAAGGTACAGAAAGTCTGAGTTATGGTTTGTTTAATCCTTCAATTTTACCCTTCCCAAGCCACTCTGCAATCTCTCTTGCTCTGAATTTATGACAAGCAGGACTAAAGGGACTGTCTATAGATTAACATTGACATTTCCTTTGTGCATTAATCCTTTGAATCTCATTTGCCGTACATTTCTTCTGAATGACATAAAAATGATGATTTTTTTTTTTATTGCTGAGTAGATAATGATGAGGCACATTCTCACCACCATTCAGGAAAATATCGAATGGGAGTCACAGCTGCCTTTTTACATTTGCCTGTACAGTGACAACGTGAGGGACTACCTTTTGGAGGACAACAAGGTGCAGCTCCATCCTGCAAAATCCCATGAGCCAAAAGCGCAGGATGCCACAAGGTCAGGGACACTACATTGGCTGTAACACCAGTGCAGCGATGAGCCCTTGAGATGGAAACCCTCACAGCTGGGACACCCTCAGCTTTGCCAGGGCTGCACGGAGGCTGCGGCTCTGGGCATGTGTCACCTAACACAGGTCCTGCCGCTAAGTTATTTGGTAGAAAGCACATTTGGTAGCTGTAGGCACATGCCATAGCACTTACCCACCATGAGACTCCATGGCCACCAACAGCATAGCCTGGCACATGCAGTTTCAGAGGAAAGAAAAATGTGATGGCCCTGTTTCTTGTAAATGCAGATTTGCGTTTCATTTCCTTAGGTTTAAAAGTATGAAAAAGCTTAATTTGACATAGTATAAGAAGTAGTATAAGAATAGGTAGGTATAAAAATACCTACATCACAGATACAGATAGAGTTATAGACATAGATACATAAGTATTAATATTTCTAAGCTGTGAAGTTCTCCTTAGGGTGCAGTTTCATGATACAAAGGTTTTGGTGAAAAGACCAACTTAAGGAGTTTGGCCCACAGCACTCCTGCCCACCCCACTGCATGGTGTTCCCCACAAGAAAGGACATTTTTAACCCAGGCAAGTACTGGCGTGAATGAGCTGTGGCATAGAGCTGGGAACAAAAGCAGGGAGATCGAGAGAGGCAGGGCTGCTGAGGTCCTCTTTGCCACTAAAACTACAGACTCATGAATCTGAGGAGAGGAGACTGCAGGTGTCATATGAGCAAAGGCAATGGTGCTTTCTTCACCCAGGACTCAGCAGACCCTTCTGGTGCTGCTATTCGGCATTTTGTCCTGCAGCATCTTTAAATGGGAGCAGTTACTCTGATGTTGTGTCGAGCTGACTGGGAACCTCCCTGTGCTCAAAGGTTTAAAGAAAGCATGGAAAAATACAAAAAATGCTAACTGGCTGTGGGAGGAAAGAGGGAGAGAAAGTAGGAAGGTGGAGGGAAGACAGAAAATATATTTGTATAATATTGCATGTGCCTATGGTGCTAACAAACATTGACATTATGATTCCATGGTTTATTAATATAAAATCCTCAATTTAAAAAAAAAAAAAGCCTAAATCACACAAACCATATAGAAGTTGATATCACACAGTAAATTAATGTGAACAGGAGAAAAAAGCACCCGAGTGAAAATTCAGGGGCTAAATATCCTATCCTGCTTTATAGCACACACAGAGCAGTGTAAGCCAAGGAAATATTCCTTAGGCTATAAAATTACACAAAGGACTAGAGTGTCCCATTTTTCTTTTTAATTTAAAGAAAATAACCAGAGCCACTGAAGAGAAGGAATTGACCTCTTTGGGTCTCTCACTTTCTCAGAGACGCTTCTGGTCAATCAAGCCTGCACATTATTCCTGGAAGAATGACCACAGCCTCCACATTTCTGGCCTCTACCCTGGAAGCCATTCTTATACTTCATTACCCCACTGTAAGTCAGACCTGTTCACAGCCTTCACCAATGGCAAAAGGTCGGAAGTCTCCCAAACTTAGATTTTGGCATATATTCTCCCATAAATTAGACACAGAAATTTCAAAATCCATATTCCTGAGTGATGGGGCATGTCACTCCCCCCTTTCTGCTTCTTTTCAAGGAGTCACATGCAATTTGGCCTGTGTGGCTTTACAATCCATCCATTTTAAAAAACAATTAAAATAATACAACATTGATTTTATATTTTTTAAGCACCGCAGCTTGGAGGAGTGCTGAGTGTGAAGGGCTCCTTTCCCATATAACACAGCATGTAACACCCTCCTGGTGTGAGGAGCACATCCGCTGAGGCCAGAGCCCAGCAGCATCCCTGGTTTGAAGGCATCTCCTGCTTTCGTGTCCTTTCCAGCAGCAGACAGTGAGAATGGGAACAGACAACGGGATTCCACTTGGGACCAAGAAACTCTGCAAAGCCAAGCGCTATGCCCCAGCTGCTCAGAGATGCGGCTAAGCCCAGACCAGGTAGGGCTGAGCCGGGAGGCATCTCCCAGCACCGGCTGTGCCTTATGTTAGAAATCACTGCGATTTTCCTTTGCTAAGGGTTTTTTTTCTCTCATGGGGAAGCCAAGCTCCCCCACGAGGGTGGCACAGCCCGATAAGAAAAAAGCCTCCCTCCGAGTCCGCCGGGATCCTGGGCTTGCTGAGGGCTGCACTTAGCCCCAGTTCTCAGAGCAACGAGGGTGCTGCAGAGCCAAGGCTGTGCCTGGCTGGGGGGGGATGCAATTATCCGCCGTGAAATATGGGGAGGGGGAGGGACAAGACGCACACGGCGACAATGCAGTGCCTGATCTCCAGAAGTGCTGAACACTTGTGAGGCAGAGAACACCTCCGGCGCTCGACAGCAGGAGTTCAGAGCGTTCAGCACTTTAGCAGAGTTGCTAAGCATCCCCAGGAATCGGCAGACGCAGGTTTCTGCGTGTGGGTTTTTACCTGCGGTCGGTGTTTCAGATAATGCGAGATGCCTTCACATCTAATTGAGATAAATCATGGAGAAATACACAAAGATGCATAATTTACCCACTCTTTGACTGATTTAAGTGTATCCCCGCAGGGAACTACACCCATTTAACGAAAATCAAGTTAGAAATCAATTTAGCTACGTTAGTGCATTTTCAGTATGGAATAGCCCTTAATTTGAATGGGAATAAAGACCCACTGTGGGCCGATTGATTCTGTTAGGCAAAGGAAAAGCATTTATTCTTGATATAGCTACAGGCGAAATCAGATTCAGAATGCTATGAGATATAATATATGGGAAATATTAGTATTAGGATGTATGGGTACAGGTGTGTCTTTTTTCACACAGCTCTGAACACCTTCATTCCTCCTGTGGTTTCAGGCATTCCCATGCAGACATATTCCAAAAAAACCCCAAAATAGGGGACAGTTTCCTTTCCAAGAATCACAGAGGCTCACTTTCAGTGGTAGAATATGTGGGTGTCAGAAAGGTCTTTCCAATTTAATGTGTGAGTCCAGGAGACCCAGGAGAAAGTAAAAGCCTGTCCAGGAGCATGAAAAGGGGAAACCGCGTACACTGAGAGAGAAACGAGTCAGGATAAGAAACCCCATCTCAGCTGGTTGTGTGCGTCCCCAAGTAGGGACAGGGAGCACGGTTTTCCTTGGGGAAGGGGAGGCAACAGACCTCCTGTTTGCACCCAGTGGGACCTGGCAGGAAGGGGCTGCCAGGGGTGGAACAGCTTGAGCAGTGCATGGAGGAGTATTGGAATGTCCCTGCAGATTCCTTAGCTGACTGGCTTTCCCCTAGGTCCGATGGGTGCACTGGGGGAGCCTGGGGATACTGACTGGCCCTGAGGTCCTGTTTGCAGCCACCTCTGGCTCGGACAACTTTGGCTCCCGTCTGCTCACCTGAGCACCCAAAGGAGACCCCATGGCAGCTATGCCCCATGGGTATTCCAGGTTGGCACCATTGCCTGCCTCCATCTGTGTGTGTGTGAGGCAGAAATAGGGAGAGAGGACAGAAAACAGACATTTTCCAGTGAAGATAGTCTGCTTATCCCCATTACTTAATTTTTGTTTGTCATTTCTTAGACCACGGAAGATCGCTTGCTAACCTTGCCCCCACTATCCAGCTCCTGACCTTCAAACCTCCTAAGATCAATGTTATGAAAGATATATGAAGTAAGACTCTAGGTGGCACTTCAGGCTACATAACTGTGATCTTGTCTATCAAGACATGCGGCATTTAAATCATAAGTTTAATCAGGTGATCCTTAGGCAATCAGGATGATCACGAAAAGTACATTAGCACTGTGTAGTCTCTGCAGCAGGTCCCAGTATACCACTCCTATGTACCCAGACAGGTTCAGTTCCACTTGACCAGCAGAAATCAAGAGAAATCTTATTCGAGAAAATGAAACTACCCCCTGGAATAAATCAGAAACAGGCCCATGGAACTCTTGCAACACTGAAAGTCTGGCGCCTATACAGAAGCAAGAAACCTAAATATATGTATGAGCCTCAAATACTACAGACGAGTTATAGCAAAAAACAGGGGAAATTCAGCAAAACACTGCACCATTCCAACACTTGCAGAAGGGATGCACGGAGTGCATATTTTGGTTCTGTTGAAAGTATTGCATTGTCTGTTTTCTGTAGGTTTCATCAGTACAAAGCTACCAGTATTTACTTTTCTCCTTTCTCTGAGCCCCAACTTGGCAGCGTATCACTAGTCAGTGGGTGCCTCGGACATGTGCTTGCTTGCCAGTTTACTGAGAATTTAGCAACCGAACAGCAGTGAAGCACGCTCTGACGTGCTTTTTGGAATTGGTACCCTAATGCAGATCCATTTCTCAGTGGACATCTGAAGGTGTCGTTCCACTCCACAATTATCTAATGGCAAAGCTGCCAAAGGAGGACCCTGCCTTTTCTCACCCACAGCTATTTGTTACTCTCTCTCCTCCCTCTCATTTATCACTCTTAAGTGTGCTGATACGCTTTAAACTAAATTAGTGAAATGGCCGGTATTAGCAAAACCAGGAAAACCCCACTGATCTGTTTTAAACGGCGACACCAGAAATAGGTGCCTTAACGTAAATGGGGGAGGGGGCAGCAAACTGCAGGAGGGAAAGGAGGAGAGAGGGAATGCCCCTGGGAAGGACAAAGACTTCTTCAAACCACTTCTTCCTACAGAAATGTTGATGATGACCAGCTGTCTAATCTATGTGGACCAAAAAACTCTCCTGCTTCTTCCCTGTTCCTCATCACTGGACCTGTGTTAGACTAGTTCATGGTTTGTTATTGGGAGGTCCCATGGGCTGTCTGGAGAAAGGCAGGGCGTTCAGGGCATGCAAGAGATGCAGGTCCCCTCTGCGTGGCATCTTCTCCTCTGCTGCAGCACATTTGCAACCCCTCAAATGCAATGCAGCCTTTACCTCGCCCCCCTTCCTGTGCCTCATGTGAGGCTCCCGGCAGAGTTTGTGTCCCTGGGTAGGGGGAATGTCTGGTCCTCTCCCCTCTGGGCTTTGCAAGCAAGCAGAAAAGCTGGGCCAGCTGCTTCAGGAGGTCTGTAACACCTTCTCCCACTGGGTCAATCTTTTCCCATCAGCTGCTGAACAGGCAGCAACCAGCTGGCAGCTGCAGGGGACTGAGAAGCCCTGTGAAGGATGAAAAGTATAAACATTAAAGAAGGTGAATCCCAGCAAACTTGTTAAGGATCTATAAAATGAGGGTCAAGTTTTGACAAACTTTTTTTTCTTCCAGGGTGAAACTGGTGGACTTGACTCAGAATGGTTCCCATAACAAACTTCTCTCCATTCTCTGCTAGGGAGAAGCAGCTGTACCCACTGAAGCAGGCACCACCATGTACAGGTTAGATAGTCCCCAGTAGACAGAAGTGTGAATATACAGAGTGGAGGCAGAATGAAAGGGATGCTGTATTCAGTTTTTATTTGTGGGTTTTTTTTTTCTTTCTCTCCGTCTGACTCCATCTTGCCATGGTTGCAGAAGCATTCAATAATCATGGAATTGGGCAAAGTGAGTCTACCCTCTGGGAACATCAGCCAGTCCTACTCTCCCCACCTTAGTCTCTCTGTTGCAATAGCATCAGGACATTTCACCATTATTTTACTGCTCATTACCCTCAGTTTATTACCCTTACTGTTTAACCTCAGTTTACCCCTGGGATGAAGTGCAGGCATATTTCACCCATTGAGCAAAGCTATGGATAGACTTCATGGCAGTCTCAACAGACATTTGTGTCCATAACTCCCAATAAGGACTTCGAAGGCTGATGCTGATTAACACTGGTGCATAGCCTATCTGACCTGCTTGTGGTCCTACAGATCATGTGCATGGACCTGGTACCTTCTCACAGACGGGTCCCAGGACCCCAGAGTCCCTTGGCCAGATTTCTTCCAGAGAGCTGGATCCCAGGAGGATGCAGTGACACCAGTGTTACTCTGCCTACCCAGGGAACAGGGCAGCCAGGGCAACCAACATCAATGCAGGCTGAAGGAAGAGGGACAACAGGTCTACACGAGGGGCCCCAAGGTCACCCTTAGCACTCTAACTGCTGCGTGAAGGCCACCAAGGGAGGAGCACGCCAGTGCCTGGTTGATGAGACAGCTTGGCACTGCACAGTGTGCCCAGCGCTGAGAATGGGGGGCTGTCGTTCCCAGGAAGAAGTGGAGAAACATGGACTGTGTGAGGCAGGTATGAAGCACCACATGTGAGACTGGGTCCTGCTTCATGGCACCAGGCTGGTGCAACACCCACCTGTGAGTTCCTGATGTACTCAGTCCCCTGCTCCTGCCTTTGGTATCTAGAGAACTGCTCTTCCTTACAATCTCTTATTCCCACCGCCTTCTCTGAGCCTCAGTGATAAACTCAAACAACTTTTTTTTAATGCTTGCTTTCGTATGTATGGAAGATGTAACCTAAAAATTGGGGGTTTGTGTCCTCAGGGCCAGCTCTGGGCAGTCATATCGTAATAAGGAATGCAATAAATGTCGGTTTGTCTTAGAAGACACTCAGTAGGGGCTTAGGTTCACCATCCGCAAACAGTGTTATCTTCAGTGCCATAATCAGCCTGGAGGAGGAATGGGTTCCTGGGACCTTTGGCATTTCGAGTGAAGTAAAGTTACACAATTAAACTTCAGTTAGGAAATATCCATAACTTACCAAAAGGGGAGGGCAGTTAAGAGCATTACCAGCTGTCAGCACCTGGGAAACTAAATTGAATGTGCTGAGATATGAAAACCAAAGAGAAAAATCACATGTGCCTACTTTCTTTACAGCTGCAATGTCATAGGTCGTATGTTGTGCTAACCTGTAAGAAATAATAGGAACTTGGAGATAAAATATAGCTCCAAATGTGAACCAGGGCATGGCACAGAAGAAGTTAAGCAAGGACAAACAGATTACTAGTGCTCTGAAGTATAAAATCACTGTCTCGGAGACTGCTCCCTCTACTCCTAGCAGCTTCATAAGCTAAACCAGCTGTTGCAAATAATACCGCTAGATTTTTAAAGACATCTATTTCTTTGACTGTAAATAGAAATACAATGTCTTTAAACTAAAAATACTCTCCCCTGATTTTTTTTTTAATTGAATTAGCAAAGTATGTAATAACAACCTTTCAGGGATGTGTGATGCTTGTACAGATATTCCTGAAAAATTTGCTGTCACTCTTATAAATTTGTCACTCCCTTCCCGAATATAGCAAATTATTTGGGCAATGTAACACAAAACAGAAAATAAAGAAATAACAACTAAAATGGTTTGGTGGACTTAATGTAAGAGGAACTGTGGCCTCACACATAGGAGAGGAGATCTCTTAGCCCAGGCTCATAGAAATGGGGATAAGCAGCAACAGCAGGGATGGATTCAACCTATATTTGAGGAGGAGGAGGAGAATGAATGCGCTGAAGCATCTCTTGGCTGAGAGTCTGAGAAGCCATAAACACCTCCCACCCCTCCATGCAACAGAGCTACTTGTGTTCCGTGACATCAGCAGATGTGGGACATCTCCTATTACATGTGTAGGGGTGACGTATCATCACTGTGCGGCATTAATAGCCCGATTTGGAGGGTCGGTGAAGGACACAGACGTTTGGTGTCACGCAGTGAGAGGGAAGAGTACAGGAGCAGGTTAGGGGCAGGTGAACAGTAGAGGGGAAGAGGCTGGTGGGAGCTGGGGTCCAGTCTAGTGTGATGTGAATTAAGATCTGGCTAAAAGCAGAAGATGTTCACACTTCTCAGAAAGCTTTAGGAGCAGTGATAAAGAAACAGCAGTCCCTGAAGCATTTACGTTCCCATTCACTTTTCTTACGCATCCATTTGAACAGTAGCTCCTGTCACGGGCTGTTCCCGTGGAGCAATGGGCAGAGGGTGCGTGTGGCTCCTGAGAGGAACCCAGTGACACTCACAGTGGCGTACACCTGCAGCAAGTGCCAGCCTCTTTAATGAGGCCCTCCTTCGCTGCCTGCGCTGCTGACTGCACACCACAGCTGGCACTGGTGTGGATGCATCACCCAAATGGTTGTTTCATGTTGGGTGCACCCGTTTTTAACTCCGCTTCCCTGGCTCTGTGGGCACCTCTGGCCACATGCCACGTTGAGGGGGAGGCAGTGATGATGGGCTGGAGCCTTCAAGGGAGTGCTGACTCACCCCCAAACAGAGGTTGTCAGAGGCACCCAGGAGTCTCCCTCAATGATTCACAGCAGATGGGGAAACATGGGTGACAGGCGCAATACCTCCCCAGCCTGCCACAACTTTGAAACTCCATGGCCTCGCATAAAATCTCTAAAACAAATACAACAATTAAAAACCTCTGCGTAACGAGTCTGGTTCTGCAAACACAGAAACATGCGGCAGAGCAGTGGTGATGCCGAGCGTTCCCTGGTAATCCATTTTCTCAGAGCTACGTAATGGCCACGTCCATAAAGAAGCAGGAGAGGAAAGGGAGGGAAGCGCAGGAAATTCATTACTGCCATAAAGGGAAGGAAACAGAACAGGAGCCTGGACCCAAATCTGGATCCTCCTGGACTCCTGACCTCCTGCCAGCGTAAGGTATTAGAAACCAATACCAGGGGTGGAGCGGTGGTAACCGCGGCAGTGACTCATTCCCTTGTGAAAAGAAGAGCCACCCAAACAACTGGCACTGCGCCTGGCTGCGTGCGTGGCCTCGGAGAGCTCTCCCGGTCACGTAAGCAGCTGGCACGCTTCCTGCGATCAACGAAAAATGCAAATAATTTAGCCTGGCTACCTGAGTGCTACCCCTATTACTGTCTGACAGAAATGGAAACATGGAGTCATCCTGACGTGACTTTTGATCCCAAAAAAGCATGTGGTACTACATGAGATAGCCAGGAAACAAAAGTCCAGATGGAAAAAGATTAGGAATTGCTCTTTGAGTTGGTTAAAATCACAGCTGAACTTATTATCCATTGTTCAAGCAGAAGGAGAGAGAACCCCAAAACAGGGCAACATTCAGGCTCTCTCCTTCCCCCTGCCTATACTGCCGTTGTCCATACCCGATTCTGGTCATGTGCTGCTTTCTCACAGCTCCCACACAATTCCACTCTTGTGCTCCCAACTTGGGGACGGGGAAGCTGTTTATCACAGCATTCCGTTTGTCACATTCATTTTAGACGACGATAATACCCAGTTGCAAGTAGCACATTTTACATTGGCAAATATTGCAGCAGTTCTTCTCCAGATGGGGAAATGAAGGCTTAAGGGTGTAAAAAGACTTTCCTTTGGTCACTTAGTGAGTCACTGATCTCCCAAGTTCCAGTGCAAAATTAAATATCACTGCCTAGGCTTGCTTTAAGATTTAGCTTACCAGTATATCCCTCTGAAGTCCACACATGAAAACTGCGCCTAAAATTATATTTTTCTTGTGGGAAGAGGGTGACGGGAGAGGGCGGTTCATGCCTTGGTACTGTAGTCGATCACTCAAAAGCCTTTGTGCTTTCAGCACTTGGCTAATCAAATTTCAGCAGAGTGCACACAGCGCTGTATCCAATCTGTCTATTTGTAAAACTTGACAAATTTTTGGCGTCGGAAATAAAGAAGCCCATTCACTACCATCTTCCCCAAACCGGAAATTCACAGCCTGGTCGGTGCAGCTTGCCTTCATGAGCCTCATGTGTCTCAAGGAAACAGTTTTACCTGTACCTGCATCTCCAAACACCAATGGAGGAGGCCTTCGGTGTGACAGGCTGTATTCTTCCTGCACATCTTTCCTCTCCTTTCCTCCATTCACTACTCCTTAGCCAATGCTATAGAGATGCGTCTTGACATTGAGTGTTACAGGGGGGTGTATTAGAGACTGAGTTCCTTCAGAGGTCAAGGCTGGCTTGCTGAGTGTTTTGTTTGCTTCTTGAACCTTCTTAAAGCCACAGCTGGGAATTTCAAAAGCTTTCCCAGCTGCCTGTCTGTGGTGGGGGAAGACCAAATGTGACCAAAGGCCTGGTATGACTACACTTTCACTCCCAGGAAAAATTTAAAAACCTTCCTGAAAGTAAATGGGGATTTTGGATTTGAAACTACACAGCTGCTGAGATGAGCTGTTGTTTAATTTTGGTGGCACCCACTAGTTCAGTGTGTCCTCCATCTAAGCCATGATGCTGTGGAAAGTCCCTTCCAACCTTGCTCCAGGCCCATAGAGCACACACACCACCCCATGGCATTGCTTCTGATTCCCCCAAATTTAAGCATCCAGAGTCTGATGCTAGAGTGGGTAGGATGATGATTAGTATTTAACTATGGCTTTTTTTCTTGGCTCTTCATAGCAAACAAAAGAGGTTGTGACCTATGGCTGTTTCCATTTCAGTGTCTCTGCAGCTCTACCGCAGAATGCCATCATCCACAACTTTGATCCCTGTGAGTCCTGTTAGCGCATCTTGTTGGCAGCAGAAGTATTCTTCCACTGCAGGTTTGATCCAAAACAGCATATTCCACCATCTGCAGCTACCT
This sequence comes from Caloenas nicobarica, assembly GCF_036013445.1. NCBI lineage: Eukaryota > Metazoa > Chordata > Aves > Columbiformes > Columbidae > Caloenas > Caloenas nicobarica. The sequence goes on along the minus strand of NC_088246.1, from coordinate 126,789,087 downwards.
GCTGGTGTCCAAGATGTAGTGAGGTGGTTGCTTTCTTTATCCAATAGCATTCGCCAGTATTTATCTTTGGCATCAAGTGCTGAGGCTATTTTTGCTTCTGCCAAGTCAGGTAACGTCTTTCATTGCAGGCACTTGGTAACAAGCAATTTGTCGTACTCCGATGAGGTTGCTTGGACTTATGCAAATGAAGCGTTTGCCCGTATGGAGGTTGACTCCCAGGTCATACCCCTGATCAGGGATGAGGCGACTGCAGCACTGATGCCATCTCTCTCCATCCACTGTATTGGGTCTTTCTTCTCCTTCACCCTTGGTGCAGCAGTTACACAGGTGCCATCTTGACCAGTTCACTGTCTCTATTTCAAGGTGAAATATGCCTGGAAGACATCCCAGTCCTTCGAAAACATCTTGATAACCTTTCAGCAGTCCTGGCTACGGAAGCAACACAGAGCAATGCATGCTCTGATTCTTCATGGCTCAGCTTTTCTGCTTTGCCTGCATGGTTCTTAACACAGCTATTGCACCTGGCCTCATATGCAGGTGTCCTGCTTTTGTCTGGGATAGAGTTAATTTTTTTCCTAGTAGCTGGTATAGTGCCGTGGTTTGGATTTAGAATGACAATAATGTTGATAATACACTGATGTTTTAGTTGTTGTTAAGTAGTCAAGGACTTTTCAACTTCTCATGCCATGCCAGGTGCACAAGAAGCTGGGAGGGGGCACAGGCAGGACACCTCACCCAAACTGGCCAAAGGGATATTTGCTACTACATGATGTCATGCTCAGTATATATTTGGAAAGAAGAAGAAGGAAGAAGGGGATGTTCGGGGTGATGGTGTTTGCCTTCCCAAGTAGCCATTACATATGATGGAGCCCGGCTTTCCTGGAGATGGCCTGCCCATGGGAAGTAGTGAAGGAATTCCTTGTTTTGCTTAGTTTGTGTGCACAGCTCTTGCTTTACTTATTAAATTGTCTTTATCTCAATCCACAAGATTTCTCACTTTTACTCTTCTGATTCTCTCCCCCATCCCACTGTGGGGGACTGAACAAGCAGCTGCACAGTGCCTAATTGCCAGCTGGTTAACAGTAGGTTATTTTCTATTAATGACTTTTTTTCTACTTGGTATCTTCCTCTGGAGATTATTCATTCTCTTTTTACTTGTCTTCTTCGACAAACATCTGTGCTTCTTTTTTTCCTTTCTTCCACCCCAAAAATGCAAGTTGGAGCAGCACTGCATCTGCTTTGTGGCTGTGAATTGGTGTGTACTTGCTTTCTAAATAGCCAGATCTCTCCTGACACCAGGATGGGCTCTTCAAGCAGCTTCAGAGAAGTTATTACTTCTTTTGAGCATACCACAACTTCCTTTTTCTAATATACAATCTGCAAACAAAAGAGTCAGACATTTTCTTTGGGGGCAATGTTCCAATTAATGCTTGCGTTAGGTTCAATTACACTCTTTGAGGAGATTCTTTACTTGTGTTTTATCTAGGAGGGAGAAAAGGTTGGAAACTGTTGTGGTTTTTTTCTGGACCTTATATGAGTCCTCCTGATGTGCCTGAAAGCCACTGCGGTATGTCCATGACTACTACTAGTATGGTTGTTACTGGTTTGTTCTGTTTTGTTTCTCTCCCTTTTCATCTCATTTTCCCACTATGATCCAAAAGGCAGCCAGTTCATAAATTCAACCCCTTTCACATCCATTTGCCCAAAGATGGGAATCTTGGACACTTGTTCTTTCTTCCTTTTCCTAACCCTTTTCCTCGTAAATAAGCATGATCACAGCCTTCACTTCTGATTACATGGGTAGAGGAAGCAGATCGCCTCTGAAATCGTGCTCTCCATGGAAAGGAGATGAAAAGGCTGAATGAGCAAATAGGACCTGGAAAAAAAGAAAACTGAGGAACCGTGGATTGCTGCCAGCAGCTCTGCTGAGGACCCAGCCTACCTGCCAGCAACTGACAAGCTGCTAGCTATTGTAGGTGACTAAACCTGGGACATTGTTTCAATGTTTGCCAAAATCGACAGTCGGGCAGAAGATGGCACATAGTGATTGCTGGACTTGTCTTCCAGTTCTGCCGACAAAACCCTGGACAGTTCCCAATCCTGTGCCTCGGTTTCCCTGTCTCTGGCATGGGAAGAGCTGCTGACTTTTGTTACAAAAAAAAAGAACACACTTTATATATGTCAGGAAATTAGCAAGCAGTGCAGTGGGAAGGGATGAAGAGAGCAGACTGTAATGATGAAAGAGCTAAACTGAATGTCTCTTCCTTCAAATGCCTCATGCACAGCCAAGGCTGGAGGTCACAGAAACCAAGGAAAAAAATCCATTTCCCATTAAAAGTACAAAGCATTCAAACCATTTGCATCTTATGAATAAGACATGCAATTCCATGACAAGGAAACAGGTCCAGTTCCTTTACTGTAAGCTTTCCCTCCTCCCTTTCCTTACAGGAGAGTGTGAAGCTCTTGTGCAGGGACAGTTTATGGCGACAACCCAGACACTGAACCCAAGAGCCTGGCTTGGACTCCATCTGGGGGATGAGCAACTGCATCCCCTTTCTTGTCAGTCACCACATCCCTTGTTGCACCTCATCTCAAGTACATGAAGATCCCTATTTAGCAAGCCGCTTAAGTACTTCCCAGCTGTGTTTAAGCATACTTTGCTGAATTAAGGCATAGAACACTAAAAGCTGTAACTATATAGAAAAGAACATAAACCCAAATATATTTAGCAGTCTAAACAGATTTGGCTGTATGACATGAACTTTTGGCTCTGCAGAGAAGTGCTTGTTTCTATCTCCAGCTGTTCAAAAACTAGTCTTGTGTACTGCATTCAAAATTGTTCCTTTCAGCCTCATGCCTGTGCATGAGGAGCAGTGGAACCACAGGGCACCCACTCTGCTGTGTTCACAGATAACACAAGACCACATCTGACCTTGGCCTTAGCTATGGTGTCTTCGCTACACACATGTATGGATCTTCATCCAGATCCAAGGAGAACAAATCAAGTACCAAAGCCATTTTCCAAGGTACTTGTACAAACATTGGAAAGAAAGAGTACCTTGTACCTGGAGAATAAATAGAAAATGCATGCCAAGAATTCTAGAGAGGATTCAATAACGTTATGTTCCATAGACCTTTCCACATGCTGTTTTACGAAGTAAGACTTTCAGCCAGCTTTGAATCAAAAGAGGTACCAAGGGAAGATGAACCAAAGAATGGGCAAGGAGTGGTAAGAGGAATGTGTATTTTACCTTACAGAGAGGAGATTCTTCTTCTTACCACAGAACAAGATCAAACTGGTTTAATCAGAGTATGAACACTAGGCTAAAAAGCAGATCTAGTGTGCCTAGAAAGAGGGTAATAACTTAAGTACACCCTATTAGCGTAGCTTTATTTATTTCAGATAGTAAAAGACACACGGTGTCCTGAGGCATGGTTCCTCTGGAACTGAATCCATGCTCATACTCAGGCTCAAGCTTACAGCTGCAACAAGCCCCTTGCTTCTATGTAGGAATGAAGTCTGGGCAAGAACTATCGCTCACAGGCTGACTGCTATTGCATTTGCTTACCATTTTGAAACACCCAATATTACTTTATTTCTATTAAGTCTGTAAGACCATAGTATTTACTTCTTTGATTAACTAGGTGTTTTGCTTGAGACATTATATTCAGGAATTAACCTTTTCAGTAAAGTGCTTTTAAAATCAGTTCCTTACAATACTTTGGATTTGTTTCCTGGAGCTAGTTCCTTGGATTCTGGTAGATCCCAGCTCATGTCTGGGGTCAACACAGGCCACCAGGGCTGCCTCCAGAAGAGTTGATTTGCAGCATGTTGTGAGCGGGACAGAGCAAAAGAAGAGCAAAGATGAAGTGCAAACATTTACAGTGACATACATGTTCACGGAAATGAAATTTTTGGGAATACCTGTCATAATATTTCTTCTTATGAATGTTTTAAAAATTAAAATCTTCTTATTAAATTTCTTCTCTCCCACTCTCAGGAACAGTAACTGTCAGAGGCACTTTCTTTAAGAGGTTTATATCTGACTGCACATTTCAAGGACAAAGCCTTTGGCCCCATTTGTCCAGGCATCTGCAAATGTGCATTGGTCACAAGCAACTCAGCAGGACTACTCACATGTAGGTAGTTATATTTATCTATTTATCTATTTATTTATGAAGCTTTTTCAGGTTTAACTTCTTTAACTTAAGACAGCTGGACTTACAGCTCTGATGTGCAGATGATGGGAAACTGTTGTCTCCCAAAGAAAGAAGTGCTACTGATGGACATTCCACCACCAACTTCTTATGCATGTAGTATCTATGCTTCCTCAAACATATCTTTTACATAATTGAAGTTAAATTAATAGAAATGTTCTCTCATTAAGTAGTATAGACCATGTATAAAGAAAACATACATACAGAAGGAAAGGAAATAGCGTGTTCCTACCATTGTCATCTGTGGAAATTATTGCCCTCACCCCTTGTCCAGGTTTGGATTTAGTTTCTAATCCTTTTAACAGGCTTTTCCAAATCCTGAGTAGTTTAAACTATTATTGAATATCTTCTTTGCTGGGAAGATTTTCTGTCTGTTTCTGTGTCTCTCTATGTACATTATATTATGTATGCACATGCACCTAATATTATTAGTCCCTTAGTAGCAATTAAACAGTATAATCCACCTCAAAGGTATTTATAACAACTTAAACTACCCTGAACCAAGGAGTTTAGAGGATTAGAGACAAGATTTAGGTAGTTACTGAGGGGGTAAACTTTACCGTTCCTGTATGCTACAGCACAATTTGACTTCAAGGCCAGAGAACAGAGAGTTTGGAAGTGACCAAAGCTAAGAAGGAAATGAATCAAAAGTTGAGGCAAGTTTAAAGCCCAGAATAGGTTGTTGGAATCTTTTAACTTTCACGTTTAGAGGACAATAGACAACCGGCTCCTTGGACAAGTTTGACCGACCTCTTTGCAATCTCCCTCCCTTTGGTGCTTTGACGACAGTCGGTGGGCGTGTGTGCTCTCCCGCAACACCTCCAGCACCCTCTGGGCCAGTGGGGTGAGCAGGCAGAATAGGCCTGGCTTAAACTAAAGCTCTGCTGTCTTCAGTAACACAGGGGCATGCTCTTGGACAGAGGGCATACGCTGGCACTGAAAGTTCAAGCCACCCTGGAGTATCCAAAGATAAATATTTGGCTATGCTGAAGAAGCAGAGCCCTGTTGTTTGATTTTTCTAATGCCTGCATAGCAAACCAACACACCAGCATTGCTGCATGTTTGAGGGCACACCCTGTCATGTATTTATATCAATGCTTTTCACTCTCAGACTCCTCAGCTGAAACAGTGTTTGGCTGAAATTGTCTTTGAAGTAAAACTCAACCAACATATTTATCTCTTGCACAATCCCTGGGGCCCTTTCCTCTAGTCTACCTTGTTAATGAAGCAAGAGTAAACTCTCTCTGAAACTGCCCCTCTTCTGTATGTATACTCGGGATATTATCCATTTCTCTTCCTCTCTCTGCCAGTGAGACGCTGACACTAAAAAGTAAAAAATAGGGAAAAATTGTTATTGTCACCTGGTGACACATAATTCATATAATTCTCAAAAAAAAAAAATCCTTCTATTATTCTCAGAACGTTTTGGGGGTTTAGGTTTTTTCCCCAAATTTAGTTATTCATGAGTAATACCTTACATACAAAAATGCATCAATCTTCCTGTCACACCCCAGGTGTCAGCTCATATTATCCACTCCAGAAGACAGCAGCAGAGCCAGAGTAGGAAATGGAGCCATCAAAAGGGAAGGGGATTTCCAGACCGTCAGTCTCGCAGGTGTGACTTTGCCCAGCAGCCTGGGGGCAGCCACGCCAGCAGCCGCGCTCCTGCTCCCTTCTCCATCCAGGGCTCCGGCAAGCTTGAGAGCAGGGAAAATGCGCCCTCCGCATGGTGAATTTTGCTTTGCTAATGAGAGCAGGACGCAACGCCGTTCTGAATACACTTTTACTTCCCTTCCAAAGTAATCTTTTCTAAAATATCTGTGTCTGCTGTTTGCTAGAAAGAAGAGAGAAACAGCAAAATTCATGTGGAAGACATAAGGATGGAGAAGCCAAGCACAAGGAAGCCCTGTAGCACAGCCGTCACTTCTTGGAGATCCACACTTGGTCATGGATGGCACACACTCTCTGTGGTCTCCAAATGCTGAGAGGAAATGCTCATTACTATTTCTCCTTGTGACTGTGGGTATTTTGTTCAATAAAGAGACTCATTAAGGGGAATGACCTATTTGATAAGCCTGTAAAAGTCCTAATTTGTGTGTGGTGTTCTTTTCTCTTAAAAAAAAATATCGAACTACTATTAAGTGCCTGCAGCAGTGCCATGGAACAGTGAGTTGCCATGTTCACATGCTAGAAGGAGAAACAATCTCTTGGATATAGCAAAGGATTTTATGTTTGAAGTACTCAGGTTATTGCATTTAATGGGGAGTGGGGAGGGAAAGTATAAAAATGATGATAAATAGCTTACCATAGCCCATCTATAAATTCCACCTGCTGACATGGTTTAGTGGGCAGACACTAATACCACCCTCGGGAGGAAGAAGGAAACCAGCTCTGGGACAGGAAGGGGTTAGGCAAGATTTAAGTGAGTGTACAGGAAGCAATAAAGGTTGTGGAGATTTAGCTCGAGTCTGGTGAGTGTTTGATTGAATCCTTGGTTAGGGAACAAACTTGACAACATTATCTGTTTTTGTTGTAGGAACAACTGTTCACTTGTCTGAATCCTGCCCTCAGCACTGATATATATCAGTCTTCAATTTACTCTCACTTCCCTCCAAATCACAGTACGAATCAAGCACATCCCCCTGCTCCTATGCAGATGGCATGCAGAAAAGACTACAGAGTTTGTTTTAAGGATTTTTTTTTTTCTTTTTTTAATTTAATTAGGCCTGATTTGTTCTTCCATTTCCTGCCTAGGGTGAGTTTAGCGCAGGTGGTGTCTTCCAGGGAAGGGCAGGCAATTTGAGCGAAACCTCAAAGCTGCCCGAACATGCCGCTCTCTCACCGCTGCCAAGCTGAGCCCAGGTTTTGCAAGTCTCAGTTTGGCAGGCAGCAGTGCCAGCAGGACCAGCCCCAGGAAGGGCTCCGGGAGCTCGGCCCCGGCTGCCGGCAGGGGAGCCCGGACAGCCGCCTCTCAGCAGCCCGAGCCAGCATCAGGTGCCAGAGCGGATCAGATCAGAGGTCCAGCTCGCCTGAAATTCTGCCTCTCCTGCTCGCCAGGAACACACGCAGAGGAACCCCCCCTGCAAAGGACAAATGCCCATCCAAAAACATGCCCAGCAGTCAAGCGCCACTGCGAGTGGGAAGTGCTCGTTGTCACAAGGCCTGAAGCAAAGATGTGAGTTATATAAAAGAATATTACACTAAAATATGAGTTAATAGATTAACTTCTACCCTGGATAGTTTAACTGTAGATGTAGGTAGTATCGATTTCAATGTCCAACATTGGTTAATCCTGCTAAGCTCTTTACCTCAGTATTTTCTCAAGGCCACAGCAGAGACACTGTGTTAAAAAAGCATTTGCTGGTTTAGATTTAAACCTGTTGCTTTTATTTCTGAGTGTCTCTCTGATATTTATTACAAGAGAGGGTACACAGTAGTGACCACATGACCCCTTGGTGCCATCTATTATTTTATATACTGCAGTCACATCTTTTGCTTGCCACCTTCCACTATTCAATCGTCCATATCTTCATCTCAAAGTGTTTCCATACCTCTTCATCACAGGTTTTGTTACTTTTCTATGGATTTTAAAATATGTTAGCCATATAATCTTTTATGAGGTGAAACTACCCTTACCTAAAAACAGCATTCTAGCTGAGGACGTGCCATTGATCTTTCCATAAAAAGGCATTGTAATTCTCACAGCACTATCCTTTATGCTTTCCTTAATAGAAGGATAACCTGATTCTGGGAACCTATTCCCAGAGCACATTCAGCCAGAAGGAGGTTCAGGTTCTCTTAGATTTTACCAGACCTTTTTATGACACAACGGAGGGCAAAACTACATCTGTCAGTGGGATCACATCTGCCGTACACGCACGTAAGGTTCTGCCCTGCTATCTGCACACTGCTCAATGCAAATTTCGGCTGTCACAAATGGCCTTTGCTTGCCTGCCCAAAATAAAATGCTGAGCACCGTGCTGGCTGGCCATTGTCCTCAAAGCCGTGGAGGTGGCCGTGGTGCAGGGCCAAGCAATAGCAGCAGCTCCAGGGGGCCCAGGGCAAAGGTGGAGGTGATGACCTCTTGTGTATCATTAGGCAATTAGCCAGGGCTGTCTCTAACCTCTCAAAACACAAGGCCCTGGGCAAATAGACATCCCCTAGCCAACCATGGCTGACCTTCTTCTACTGATAACCACACTGAAAGTGTTTTGACATTCTCTCAGATGTTCTTCTGTTCTGCATATGAACAAAATTATTACATGTTTTTCTTTCTGTGTCTCGCAAACTTGCAAGATTTTGAGGCAATGAAAGAAGACCTTATTCCAAGAATTTCATAGACCAGGAGGGAAACTGGCACCCTCAGAACAGCCATAGAAAGAGACTGGGACTTTACACGTTCTGCCCAAGGTACTATCCCATCTCAGGATCCTGCCATCAGTATCAAAAATAGAATGCTTTTACCCCAAGGGTCTTAGAAAAGCAGGGGCAGAACCAGGTGTGAAATGAGAAGATACAGGAGGGAAAGATTTAAGGATTTAGACATAAGTGAACCTAGTCGACTCAGCTAAGCAGACCCCACTGAGGTCTTTCCTAACTCCCTTGAAAATGTACTCAGATTTGGTCATGATAAAATGGGCAAGTCTCAAATGCCTGTTTCTAATTTTTCCTCTCTATTTGCAAACCCTGTCTTAGAAGATAGAATCATAGAATCATAGAATGTCCTGAGTTGGAAGGGACCCACAAGGATCATCAAGTCCAACTCCTATCCCTGCATATGACAACCCCACAGTTCACACCGTGTGTCTGAGGGCGTTGTCCAGTCTCTTCTTGAACACTGTCAGGCTTGGGGCCATGACTGCCTCCCTGGGAAGCCTGTCCTGGTACATTTCTGATTGTGCATTGACAGGTTAGATGGTCTGAATACACTGTTTCTGAGACAGTGTTGCTTTCTTCTGATATAATTTACACCAATGTCCTTTACAGGAGACAGTGAAGACAAAGGAAAGGGAGGATAAAAGGAAAGATGGAGGAAGGAAAGAGGAGCCAGTCTCAAAGAAGAAGAGAAATCAGAACACCAGATGTATGCTATATGTGTAGCATTTAATCAGATTACTCTGCAAGCAATCGTGCAATTTTATGTATAAGAGAGTACAGGCCTTTCCCTCTCAAGGCTATGGTAAGGGAGAGAAAAGATGGTCTTGTTGTTAAGGTAGTGACACAGAATTCAGAAGATCTGGCTCCCATTCCTGGCTCTGACACAAACCTTGTGTAAATCACATAATCTCTCTGTGCCTCTGTTTCCCATCTGTGAAACAGAGATAACACATCCTTTTTCTCACCCCAGCCTGTCTTGTCTATTTAGATTATCTGCTTTCCTGGGCAGGAAAAGCTTCTTACTGCATGGGCTTGGGTTTTAAGTTTGTGTGTCCTCAGCGCTTTTTGCTGGATCTTTTAAGACCAGAGGGAACCACAGTGATCGTCTGGTTATGACCCCTTATACAAGACAAGTCTTGGGAGCTCCCAGAATTAATTCCTGTTTCGGTAACTGTGATAGACAAAAGAATAGATTTTAGGAGAAATATATACAGAATGTAAAAATCCCCCCAAAAAATCCCCAAATCCAAAGTAGCTTTTGGTAAGCAACTGATCAGTAACCTTCACCGCTAAAAGCTGGTTCTTTGTTCCTTGCTTGATTTTGTCTAGACTCTTTTCCCACTACTATAATAGAATGATGCTTCCACCACTGGCTGTTACCTTGGTGAACTCAAAGAGCCCTCTCTGGTTGCTCTGTATGTGTTTATGTGGCACTTCTTTTTCCTAACATAGCTGCCCAGTGACAGAAGAATCTGAATATGTGAATTCATTCAAAAAATCTTGGATATCTGTCTTGAGATAGGACAAAATAACCTCTGAAGGGTTCTATATTGACTATGCATGGACCCTGGATAAATTTGTTATCCTTATTTGCACCTGTAGGGTAATTCTGGAACAGCTACATGGTGGTCTCCACTTTTCTTCCTAACATAGCTTTTCTTTGCAGAATTTATACTTGAGATTCATTGCACTTCACAATGAGAGCAATTGTGATTGTAACTTGACTTCAGCCAGGATTGTTGCTCCTGTTAAAGTGTATTCAGTCCCTCCTTTCTGCATCATCAACATACACCAAAAATTGGTGAGAGCCAGTGAGATAAGTGGATTTGAAATATTTTCAAGAGAAGAAATAATTCAATCTTGAGTTTCTCTAACCTGAGCAAGTGAGTGCTCTAACCACTGAGTAATTGAATAAAAGACCTTTTCCTGTGGTCACGTGTTAAAGGAAGGCTGCATCTGCTTTTGCATTTTGTGCACAGGCTGATCCTTCAACTGTGCCACAAGCACACTTCTTGGACCAAGCTCTGTACGGGAAACAGGCAGACAAATGTATAGTTATGACATTGATACTGAACTGCTCAACCCTGTCAGGGTTGAGGTGTCTTCTGGGAGTGCATAAAAGCAGAATCTCAGTTGCCTTGGAAACTTCTCCAGCTGAAAACAGAGGAGATTAAGGCAGTTCTGGGCAGCCACTGAGCTGAGGTTTCAGGATTGCCATTTTAGATTCAGATGCCTAAGCTCTTCCTAACTTCCTTCTTTAACCACTGTTTGCATAGCTGTCTTCTATTTGAATAATCAAAATGTCAAGCCACACAAACACCTTATGGAAGGATAAATCTATTGCATCAAATCTGTAAATTAAATCACCCCATTTGAAATCTGATTTAAAATGATACCAAGTTAGTTTGACAAGAACCATCTTGATTGTCATTAATTCTATCACCTTCTTTTAATTCCTTATTACTCAAGCACCCTATCAGCCATTTCATTATTTTGCCTGGGATCGAAGGCAAGCTGACAGGCCTATAATTACTTGGGTCACTGCATTTACCTTTTTTAAATATTGGCACAACATTAGCTTTCTCGTAGTCCTCTGGAACATCCCCAATGCTCCATGGCTTGTTAAAAATCAAAATTAATGGTCTGTAGTGCTCCTTGACTATCGATCTTAAAATCTTGGATGCAAATTGTCCAGACCCACTAATTTTAATGTATCTAACTTTAGTATCTGCTGTTTAACACATTCCCTTAGTTACTGCTAGAATGGAAAGCACTTCATCATCGTTCTGTCCTGAATCATCTGGCTGTTCCCCAAATACCGAACACAAGTATTGATTGAACAGTTCTGCCTTTTCTGCATTATTATTGAGAATTCTACCAGCTAACAAATGGATTAATATCATATCTAGGATAGGTTTCATAACTGAAATTCTGTAAAATTTCCTTTTGCTCTGTTTATGCGTTTCTACTAATATAATTTTCCTTCCCTACTGAATTTTCTACTATTTTTGCTTTAAAATTCTGGTGCTTGCTATATGTTCCCTTTCTCATTTTCCAGCTAACACATTTATTCCCCCGGTTTAGGGACTCATAGCAGTTCTCTTCTTCATGAAATTAACCCTTCGGAAGCCAACACATGTGTTTGTGTCCATTAAACTGAAAATCAGATTGGGCACCTGTCTTTGCCTTTCTTCATCTAAAGCCCTTTGAAACTTGGCCTCATACACAAGTCCATTGTATCCGAATCTGCGTTTCCCTGTATTCTTGGAATTAACAATCATATTGTTAAGTGAATCAATCAGTATTTAACCTGAGATCCAAAACTTCAGCTGATGAATGCTACTGAAGAATTATCTGACATTACAGGAAGAAATTAAGTGAAATTGGGTTCTTCGTAAAACTTCGGGCACGTACTGCTGACGCATGTAATAATCTTTTGGAACCAGCAGCAGCAGATCCTCTTTCTGTTTCCTCTGTGGAGACTCACACCCTCTTCTTGCAAAATCTCAGGACTCTTCTATTTGGTGAGCAACAAACCTCCAATAACTTCCGACAATGCAGGACATGTGCCATGCAGATGAGCAGCTTTGATCTCATGCAATAGCGAGCAGCAATGCTTACGTAGACGTGACTTTTTTTAAGCACTTCACAGGAAAAAGAAGAAATGACATTTGCTTTCTCAATCCAGTATTCAAGACAAAATGAGCATTAAAATTAGTTGTGAGCCGGGAGAGAAAGGGGACTTTCCAGGGGAAGCTAACAAATTCCGTGTTGGACTTTGTGTAGATCTCTTAATGTCATTACTATGTGATCATTTTAATAGCTCTTACCTACAGTGTATATGTACCTGACACTAAGATGGAATCAAACCACGTTGCTCCTTTCAAGTCAACATTGCTGCACTCCTTGGCATCGCTGAGACGTAGCACTCACTGTTTTCAAGAAATAAGATTGATTCTTTGCATAATCAGCTTGCTGAATGACTGGGTTTGCTCTACGCTTCCATGGAAAGAAATGAGCACTTTCTCCTGCTAGTACCTATAGTGATGATGGCGGTTGTAATTTATTTCTCAGTATTAACACTACAAAAGCTGAGGTGGAAGTTATGAGAGTACATTCCACTAGAAATAGATGTGAAAGCTGAAGATGACAAGGTTCCAACAATTGCAAAAAGGGTGCAAAAGTGAAACTGAAATAGCACTAATTCAGAGAAGTTCAGAGAGAAAGCTCCACCTTTGGCTTATCCAGATGTATGCAGAAGCTACAGGGATTTCCAAACCATGACTGATCTCACCACCCTTCACACTGCAAAAGCTAGTCCCAGAGAAAGCTGATTGAGGTGATGAAAGTGGTCACTGTGCAAATAGCTGCAACTAATAAATCCAAAGGAAGACAGCACCATTTAATAAGTCAATAAAATATCAAAACTAACTTACACTCCTAGAATGTCATTACGTACACTATCTAAGCTGCAGAAACTCCTTGGAGGTTCGTAACTATACAAACAAAACCTCAACCCCACTGAACTCAAAGGAAGTGTTTATCTACGCACCTATACAAAGAGCAAAACAAACTTCTGCTGACGATACTTTGTTGTTTAAAATGACAAGCATAGACAAGGAAGAATGAGTCTGACGTTCCACAGAGGTGTTAGGACATGCCCACTTGCATCAAGATGCAGAACTGGGGCCTTATCGGAAAACTCTTCAAGGCAGAGATATTTCTTCTTTAACCACTTTTAAAGACACCAGCATATTGCAGTTGCAGTCATTTCTGAAAATGAATGAACAACATGTTAAAGCACAGATTAGGCAAATAAAGTCTAGGAATCACAGCTTCCTAATGTGTAAGACACCTCTTTTACAAGCGAGCTCTGGAAGAGGTTGGTAGCTTGCCTGATTTCAGAGCTGAGGGGCCTACAGGTGCTGACAGTTGTACATCTGCTTTACTTGTCTTCCGATGGGCAGGAACCACTTCAAATCCAGGAGCTCTGCAGGCACAAGTCCAAGGTAATAATCTCAAAGCGGCCCAGCTGTGGCTCCTGATCAGTTCAAGTGTGTTTTGCACTCATGATCAGCAGCAAGACACTACAGCCATGGGGACTTCCGAGTAATCTGAGTTCCCAGCTGTAGCAATAAACGAATCATCGAAGTATGATAAAGTCAATATTACTCAGTTGCCTGGGGAACCAGATGAGTGCCCAGACCCTTTGGTAACAGAGTGAGGAGATAAGTCATCACTACCTCCCTCCTATGAAGTGTTCCCAGTGCTCCTGCTTCCCAAGGCTTGTGAGATGTCTTGCAGGTTTTTTAGAGACGAACATTTCACTTTGTGGCTTGTGTAATCACAGCTTTGGTTACAAGCTTGTGATAAGCCATGCTAAGAGGACGGGATATAGCTGTTTGGGTTTAGCACCACAAAAATGCAACTACTCCAGTGCTGGCCCACATGTGGCCAGGTCGGTGTGCGGGTGAAGAAGAGGCGTGATTGCCTGCACCCATCAGGGTAGACAAAGCTGAATGACTCAAAAGCAGACAGCTGATTAGAACCCCATATATCTGACTCACAGACCTACCCTTTAGCCACCAGCCATTTCTCAGAAAATGTGGCTGGGTAAAATACTTCAACTGTATTCTTAGAATGGGGGCTGGGAGTTGGGGGAAGTAGACTATATTTTAAGAGAAGCCTCAGTGTTCATCTGAAGGACCCTACCAAGGCTCAAAAAACTCACGTTAAAACAGTTCTAATCCGGTTTGACCAGCCGCATCTCAATAAAGTCGGATCAATAATCCCTTCTCCAGGTTCAAATATTACATTGTGTAAGCACACTGTCTTGCATTTATTTCTTGTTCTTCTGAAAGCTACTTCTACTAAACTCCCCAAACATAAAGAAAACATGACACACGCTTAGAAAGAAAGGGTCCAAAAAAATCAGTCCTACAGCTGTTGCAAGCACTTAAACATTTCAACAGTGTTTATAACTGTGTGCCAAACTGGAATTATTTCTCTCATAATATTATGATTAGTATAGTAAAGAACTCCAAATTCATAAATAATTGTGTAGCATCACTCAGAAAGGAATATCATACAAAGATTATTTGCCCTAATGTTTTGGTCCAAAGATTTCTCAGTAATGACAGTAGAAATCCAAACACTGACATTAGTGTAAATTCTCTGATATTATGTAACGTAAAGATATCATAATATTCCTCTGTCACAAATCATCATCAAGACACTACAGAAATTACAGTAATGTGGCTGGCTTTTTCCTTTCTTAAACGAAATTAATCACTGACTTGACATGTAAGATGTGTAAAATGAGAAGCAATTCTTCAAAATTCCTATTGATACCTAAAATAAGAACATTGTCATAAGACCTCCGGCAATATCTTGTCGTAATATTTGCAATTAAAAAGAAAGGGGGGGAGAGGAACTAAATTAAGAGAAAAGCAAAGGGAAAATATTGTCTTGAGGTAAATATGTTATATATCAATAATTCCAACAGAGAAAAATAACTGCAGATTTAGAAAGACTGAGAAGATGAACTTGATTTATATTGATTTAAGGATGAGAAGCAGAATACATACCTCAAGACCTCAGATACCAAAGAGTTCGCTGCCCACTGCTGAAAAGGCAATGTCTGACTCACAAAATACTACCCTAGGTACGTTCTGCATGCAGACACTTCTAACATTTAAGGAAACACCTTCCAAATGTAAAGCAGTAAGTGACAGAAAGTACAAATTATTTGAGCCTTCATGTGAAAATAAACAAAATGCAGACCCAGAAGATTGATTAAATTTCTAAATATTTTCTAATCTCACTAATTCCTCATCAGTCTCAAAGGCAAAAATATTACCAACACTCAAGCTGAACAAGAATGATCTAAGTGCTATTCAAGAGGGATTCAGCATGCTGTCTCCTAGAAGTTGATTTATGGCTGGTCATCTTTGCTTTAATGCCCTAGAAGTCTCTCCTACACAATATATGTTATCAAGATTGAGCAAATTACAAAAGAAACATCATGCATAATTCTAATTCTCTTCTCAAAACAGGATGTTTATTTCCTGTTTTGAGATAGAAAAAAGGATTTCCAGTTATCATATTACAGCAATTTACAAAAAATGCCTGTAGGCAGGAAGTTCATGAAGAGTGAAACTGGCTCATAACTAGGTTACCACATGTGAATGGGCTCTGAAATGTAAATTTATCTTTAAAAAAAAAAAAAAAAAGAGCATCAGACAGATACACCCAGGTATTAAATGAACCAAAGGTCATGGTGGCAAGATTAGTGCCTAGAACAAGAGGTCCCTGGTCTGAGTGGGAACATTCAGACACCCATTGTGAAACTAATTACAATAATGCTAAGACAGTCTTTTAAATAAATAGCTCTTTGTGTCCTAAGGAATAAAAGAGAAAAGACCTCATCTTTCAGGCTCTGACTTTTCATCAGCTGCTTTGGGCTGAACTGAATCCTCACTCTGAACTCCTGCAGATGCCCACAGACGTGCCTGAGGCTGTCTGAGAGAAGGGTTTGGCTTCTGGTGGACTTCCAGCTAAGTTATGCACTTGCAGATAAAATTCAAACTTACACAGAGGCATGAAACCTACAGAAGTATTAAGCCTTGAGGAGAACTGAGTGGCATGAAAACATTTTATACACTCTTCAGAAGATGCAGCCTGAAGACTTGGTGTCTGAAGGTGGAGTGGCACTCAGGGAAACATCCTCATGCTTAAATATCCAGTGCCTTTTGGAAGGTTCAAGCTGTAAATGCAGAGATGTGGTGGGTGCTTGGAGCATCCCATGACTGCTCTACACTTAGCAATTGACAACAGATGACAGTACAAGAGTCCTGAACTCCTCTGATGTGTGGAAACCAAGAGCCAACATCACCATCTTCGTAGTCTCTTTCCTTCCTGACTTCATCCTTCCTCCTCCCTTCATCCCAAAGTGTCCCCCGGTGGGAGCACCGGGCCTTGCTGAAAGCCAGTTTCACAGGCTGCTGCTGTATCAGGTAGGGTGTCCCTCAGGACTTCTTTAACATGTGTGTGTGATGTAAGCAGCCACAAGCAGCCCTGTCTCCTCTCCTGCCAGGTTTTGCCCTGGACAAAGAGGCACTCCCTCACTGACAGCAGAGATAAAGAAAATTATCATCAGGAAATTAAATTCCTCAAGCTTCAAATGCATGTGCAAAAGAATCATTAATCAGCTGTGTGAAGGAGGGATGGATGCTCTGGTGAACTGTAGACATACATGTAATTTGAAGGTGCAGTGCAACATCACAGATACCGTTAATTAGAAGAGCAGCTATCCTTTGAACTCTGAGCTCCTTTTTCATTTAACTTCATGAGACCCATTTGGTGTGTGGCTCACCGATCAGGGTACTTGCTTTTCTGATGATTACACCAGGCTCTCAACATTTCTACAGATGTTCTCCAGGAACACATGCCTGGGAGACTACAGTGGAGTGTTTAACAGGTATGGACAAAGCCACAAAGATAATTCACTAGAAATGGGGATGAATCAATCTTTCAACAGGATGAAATTAAATACAGAGCCAAATGTCACTAAAACAATCTTATCCTTTTCAGAAGTTGATCCTCCGCTGGTATTGACTGGGAGAATTCCACCATTCTCCAGAGGCACCTCAGACCCACCTGGGTATCTGACTGAAAGAGTGTGACGTATTAGATACAAGTCAGAGAATCAGAGGTAGAGTCCTCTCAATGAAAGCAGTGTAAACCTGGAGTAATACCACTGATGTCAGCTGAGTTCCACAGATTGCCACCACCGTGTTTTAGAGAACTTGATATTTGATCTCATTCTCTTTCACAAATCCACCTTATAAGGCCATCAGGCATAGTCAGTTCCTTTGTCTTTGCTATGCTGCTACTGCTGTAATTAATCTTTTTCCAACCACCCTATTGGCAATTTCCCTAATGCACACATCCTCTCTCTCCCTCCCTCTCTCTCTCTTCCAATTCCTCTCTGCTGTGCACTTCCACCTCCCCAGCCTTTTGGGAACACATCATCTCTTCGGTTAGCCTGTGAGCCAGATTGTCTTTAAACTCTTCTTATCTAGGCACAGAAGTATTTTACTTAGATGTATCTGTGCCCTGAATATGGGCTTGGTTACTCAAATGGTAATATAAATTAAACCTAAGCTTCACATTAACATTAGTACTAACATATCCCCTTGGTAGCGTGGATATAAGTAAAATCTTGTTAACAGACTTTAAGTTCTGACTTGGGGGTTGGGGGGCGTACATGTTATTATTTTAAATAGCTTATCATTCTTTCTAGCAAAACAAAACTTTTCAGAAGTAACTCATTTTGAGTCATGTGAATCCTTTGAAGTTAAAAATCATCCCTTAATCCATTTTTAGCTATCAAATAGAACTTCTGGGAGGAAAGCGAGCATGGCCAGGCAGCCCCTGTTCACCTCCATCTTGTGCTCTCAGTGGTGCTGGAGTCAGGGGGATTCAGCAGCTGTTGGCACTGGCCTCTCCAGCATTTTCTACCTCTTGTCCTTGCCCATCGAACCTTTTGCTTATATGAACATTCGTGCTCCCTGCATCGCAACGGCAGGGATGTCTGTGTTTGTACAACCCGTCTGGTTACACAATCTATTGATTTTACAAAAATAAAGAGGCAGGAAGTTTAAGCTAGAATTTTTAATAAATTCTCATAATAATAGTAATAGTGAATAGACAGATTGATATGTGCACTACAGCACTTCCTCAAATTGCTTTTCCCCTCACAAAGCAACGCCTTCACTTTCCTGACGCAGCTCCTTTGATGACAGGTGCACTCTCTGATTGCCTGTAGCGGGCCTGTGAACCATCTAAATCCCCCTGTTCCTGGTGGAAGCCCCATATCACTTCTTGATCCATGTGACATGCTATGCATTGCATGACCTGATAGTACCAATAACATTAGAGACACCGTGGTGGAAGTTAGGTGTGTGGGCAGCACATCTTGCCTGCAGCCCCCAACCATTGAGGTGAGTGCAGCCACTTTTTTCCAGGTTCTCTTTCATCCAGGCCCACCTTCAGGAGCCAACACAAAATCTGGTTGCCTGGGTCACTTGAATAGCAGGAAGGCAGATCTTCCATTGACATTGATGTTACCATGCAATAACACTGTTCTTCATGACCAGACTGGTTAACTCCACAAGACCTTACCGCCCTGCTTTCCGTAACCACTTGACGCATCCCACATTGATGTTAACGGTTGTCCATTAATGGTTGTCCACACACAGACAGTGATAATGGCCAAATAGTATTTTCTTAAGTTTTCATTCACACACACAGAGGCAGACAGTGAACATATTTTTGCCACTGAAATTCACAGCACGATTTGTGTGTTTTATTTCTTCAGTGGTGATCGTGATTTTGGTGGGAAAAGCTGCAATAGTAGACTTCATGTTCTTCTATTACCACAGCACTGACATCTCTTTTGCCAGTGACAGTCCAGCCAGCAACAGATTTGCAGAGGTGTTGAGTAAACTGCTGACAGAGGACCATGGAAATCTACCTCTGGAGTTCCGGAGGGTGTCAGGTCTGAAGTGTCCTAGCACTGAAGAAGTGAAGCAAACATTTTGTCCTCGTGCTGCTACTCCACCATCCGTGGTTGGCGCATAAGGACTCTGAAACCCTCCATGGCTACAATCAGAGATCTCCAGGTTGTCTGTGTGATCCACTGACCTGTGTATGAGGTGACTCTCTGAACACCACCAGAAAGCTCTACACCACGTCCCATGGAAGCACCACCTTCTGTCTCTCCCGTCTCATAACACCTTTGGGTCTGCTGAAGGGAGAGCGATGGGAGAAGGTTTCCTGCCTGTAGAGTCAGCAGTGCCGGCATTTGCTCAGCCATTCCACACAGAGGAGTCACCATTAGCACTACAATATTAAACAATTCTAAGGTCTGCTTCAGCTTTTCAGATGTCTTAGTGCTGTGACAGTGTGGCCATCACCAAATAGGTATACCTCAAGAGAAGTGTAGCAGAGTGGACACGTGGAAGCAAACTTCAATGGCCAGACCAAGGTAAACCCTGTGGTAAAGGGTCAGTGGTGCTTTTCCTGCCTCCTTTCCAGGTTTCACTCATCTACTGGTTGTCTCTCTTGCTTTAAATTAATTTACACAAAGTGTCAACCTCTTACACTGGATGCATTTTTTTCTGAGCATTTTAGGGAGATGCAGAGACTGCCTTCATTGAGATTGTTCAACAATCTTACCCATAACCTCTTCCTAACAGGTGTTCAACACATCCCAACAGGATACATTTATCCTGAAGCTTCGTTGCTGCTTTAAACAAAACCTCATATTCCCTCTGCCTTCCCTTTCTCCTTCCTTTGATCCATCCCTTTTTAAGCTTTGTTTGTGCTATTAATTATCGAGAGTTCAGCGCTGTCAGCACATTCAACACAGTGGAGAACAAAGGGCAGAAAACAGCCCCACCCAAAATGAGTTTACAGGCTAATGAAGGCAAACAAAACCCAACACTTGGCTGGGTGCACAGGGTGGCAGACTAAATGGTGACTTTTGGGCTGGGAGTGGGGGGGCTGTCATTTAAAAAGCACATTTTAGAGTGGACTAGAGTCTGCTTATTCACAAAAGAAAAGACTTTAAGGGGAAAGTTCGTGAAAGTGAAAATGAAAGCCCGATGAAGCGATTTTTGGGCAAAGGGACGCCAGACAGATGGAGATAGTGAGATGGGTGGGTGCAGAATGTGAGGAGAGATATGCAGCTTAAATAGCTAATCAGTAAGAGGGCAAAGGCACCCAGACACCCTGTGAAGACACTCTCATAAAGAACCAGGGACAGATGGAGCCAGAGCTGTGCAGAGCCTTTGAAGGAGCAGATAAGGAGGTTGAATTTAATGGGGGAATGTGAGAGGTTGTAATTGAGGAGCTCAGGACACCAACGATCATTAACAATTTGCAAGGAGAACTGAGCACTGCATGAGGAGCTAGGAAAATCTCCATACTTGAAGGTTTTAAGAACAAGTTAGATAAACATCTGTTGGGAATGTTGTAGATGTGGCCGATCCTGCCCCGGGGCAAGTGATAGGCCCGATGACCTTTTGAGCTCCCTTCCCGTTTTCTGTGTGGGTGTGGTAGGCCAGGAAGATAATTTGCCAGATGGTAAACACATTTTTGCCCAGATTGAAGCTGAATAAGGAATACTGATCTGAGGGATGAGGGGGTCCCAGGCTGCAAAACTACGCAAAGGTATGACAGGAAAGCTGGAAAGGAGGAGAAATAATTAGGTTACTGCACTGTCTTTTCTGCTGAGCGTCAGCCAAGTGTATCAATGGGAGGGGAATAAGAGAAAGAGGAGCTGAAAAATGGGTCAAAGATTGCAAGTGTAAATTCACAGTTGTGTTCGATATGATGAAATTGTTCCTATGAAAACTATTGTATCATTGAATACCACTGTGTATTCACTCACAAGGCCGTAAGTATGTCTTTCCCAGACTAGCGATAATAGAGATCTTCATGTCTCTACTCTAAACACACAATGCCAAGGGGGTCAGCAGAAGCAAGAAGTACTTTACTTCAGCTAGTCTGCAGGTGAAGTGGAGACGAAAGAAGAGCCAGTGGCAAAACAAAGGAATCCTGTATTGGAACACACACAGAGAAGACACTCACTGAGATGGCAGTGAGAGAGGGTTTAAAGTAAGAGAAGGGAATAAAAAGATACGCCTTTGTAATCAGAAGACCCTCTTTATTGACATGACCAACTGTACTAAAGTGAGCTGATTGAAACTTTTGGTTTAAAAGGCAATACAATATTGCAGAGAAAATATTTTCTATGTTCTTAAGTGGCTCTGAATGAAGCCCAAAGACTGCATCCAGAATGAGGAGGAAACCAAGGCAGTGGAATAGCAAGGAGGCTTTATGGCTTTTTTAACCTTCCCTAGATTTACATGCTTCTTGTATTATTTAGAAAAGATCGGTCAAGTTTTAGACTCTTAAGCAAATTGCATGAGTGTATGTGCATATGCAGAAATTTTTTTACCTGCATCTATCATGTGCCCTTGAAGAAATAAAATGTAAACCCAATGAAGATTCATATTTCTTCAGTGGGATACAAGGAGACATAATGACTGCCGAGAAGAATCAGGCAGAGAAGGTATCAGTTCCAGAGCTAGACTATTAAACTGAGGAATCTCTCCTGGTGCCAGGCATGAGGTTTGCTCCTGAAATGCAGGGTTGATGCTTAAAGCCAGGAACAGGGTTTAGCCTGTTTTCAGTCCCAGTAAGATAAGGACTTAGAGCCTCTACAGAGTACAGACACTATTATGACCATCTGGTGAGAGTCCAGTGACGACAATTTGCCAAGGAGCTCAAGGAATTCATACTGGTAATGAAGAAGGATGGAAAATAAAAGACAAAATAGAATCCAGTTGATATAAAGCTGAGTTTGAGTTGATGAGTACATCATAGCAATGTCAGAACCGTAGAAGAAGACTAGAGAGAGAATGGGTATGACCCAGGCTGTGGGTCAAGGACAAGGAGGTGGCCATGTGAGCTATCAGCATGGACAGGTGAATGGGCTGCCAAGGGACTGCCAGAGGATGAAAATGAAAACAGGCTAAAGACAGAGACAAAATAACAAAGAATCACTGAAGAACTGGTCATAAAGGGAGGGCTGAGAAGGAAGGAAGCATGGTCAAAGGTGTTTGAGGACAGAATAATCAATGAGAAATTGATTATTTGAGTTGTCATTGGTAACTTGGTGGCCACAGACAGACTGGGGAAGATGAAAATAACAAGAAGCCTTGGCAGCAGCCAGAAAAGGTCATGCTGGCCTTGGAAAACACCTTGTTAGTGGATGAAGGTGCCTTATTTCAGCCCCATAGCAGAGTAACAGATGGGAGAGTCAATGGAAGTCAAATAGTAGCAGTGGGAGGCACTTTCACAAAGTTTGAAGTCAAAAGTAGATAGAAGGTGCTGAGAAAGGAAAAGTCTAGATTTAAAATACTGAGATGAGGGGTGAGTCACATGAATTAGGGAAAAGAAATTTAAATGGTGGGAAAGTAAAGTATCTGTGACCTGGAGGATAGGGATGAGCCCAACACTTCGAGCTCTGTGTTAATGCCTGTGTGTTCTATCTGTTAGCATTTCCAAAACTGAAAACCTCCTTACTCTAAGTAGTGATAACCTGTAAAAGTTGATGAACGGATGACAGGAGAACTCAGGGCTGTTGCTACTGAAAGGAGGCTCCTGGGACAACCAGCCAGTCACAGCAGATCTCTGCTGCTAGAGCACAAGTAGCATTTAGGCGCCCATCTTCTACATCCCATCTGCACAGCTTCTAAAAAGTATCCAAAGTCCATCCAGAGTGACCTTGAAACTGCAAGAAAAATATGTCCCTGCTTCTATGCCAGCATCTTCTGTTTTAGAGGAAGGAAGGATCACAGCTTTGCGACGGTGACTCGTCACCCACACCTGGATGTTATTTCAGACAGTTCCTCTGCCTCCGTTTTGCCCAGCTGTAGGCATAATGCAGTGCTAAGCTCACTGAAAACCAGTAGGACCTCTCCTACACAGCTAAAAATCACAGAACTCACTCTTCCATGTGGCAGCAGCAGATTTGCTGTCCTCTGTGCGTGAGTGTGTGTGTATATATATATGTATGAATCATAAATGATCTTTCATTATTAATTCATTAGATATTCATTGCAATTACCCTGCTTGTGATGAATTCATTTGGTATTAATTTAGATGTCATATGTACAGTACTTTCGTAAGGATTGCCATATGATTCAGCCTTAATTAATCTATCTCTAAAGCAAAATGCTAACAATCAATTCACATTACTGGGGTGCTTAGGCTGTCGGCAGGAGCATGTTTATTATGATTATTATTATTTGTGGACACAGGGAAGAAGACATTACAATATTTGCAATCGTCTATGTGTTCCATACAGTAGGATATTTTAGTCCCAATATACTTATATATCTGTGTGGCCTTGCTTAACTGATTTGTCTAATCGATTTTTGAATGTCCTTATCTTTAAAGATGTCACCTTGTATTTACAATCATCGGCAGGTCATTACCCACAAAGATACTTCAACTCATTTTTTCTTCAGTAATGAATCTTATTACTTATCCACTGTACACCAAAATCTCTTTTCACTCTCTTATGCTCCTTTATGGGGGTGGAGGAATTTATAGGGGGTATCAAAGGTTTAAAACAATCCATGAGACATTTGTATTTCAGAATGGGACTTATGTAAATAATGAAGTGACACTCAATTTAGAGGCGGTTTTATTACTAAAGAAGGAAGTCACATTTTAATCACATCTGAATTCTGCTGAACTCCAGTTCGGTTTTCTCAGTGCTATAGTAAGAATAGCGAGTGCAAACATTGATTATGGTAAGATATACAGAAGCATCAAATAAGAACAAGCAAAGTTTCTGTCTAAACGCACCTCGTCCCTCACCATAAGAACACACTAAAGGTATCAAAATGGAAGCACTTTCAGAATAGGTAAGAACTATGAGCTCTATTTAAATTAAATGTAAATAACTAAAACTGAAGTAAAGCTGCAATACTTAAGGAATGTACTGCAGGAAACAACAAGATACGGAATTTCTGTTATGTGTAGACTTCCATATTATTCTTACAATGATTTTTGATACATGATTGTTCCTTGTAGCCCTCTTAGTACTTTCAGTTTCTAAATCCTGGGAACAGGATACTTCTGACTGCTGAGATCTTTTTTCCTAAGTTTTGTTTTCATTTTCCTCTGATGCAATGTTGCATTTTGTGTAGAGGCAGTGAATAGCTTATTGTAAAACAGAGGATTAATATTAATGCACATTCTCAACAGCTTTTATCAGGAATACAGTGTGAGCCTCCTTGAAAGATTTTTTTTGTCCTCTTCTTGGGGTATGACAGTATGATGTATATGATCTATCATGCTCATTTCCTTCACGCATTCTTAGCCCTACTGGAGCGGCCTTAGAGTGATGGTAATCTTATGAAAACTCAAAATGATTTGTTTATTACTGAAGGTTTATTTAAGGCTGTCACCATGACCTATATCCATTAGTAACCTCAAGAATTCTTAAAGGGACACCGGTCCCATTACCTGCTGTTTTCAGCCGTACTCCACGACAGTGGAAGGCTAAGGCTGTTGCTTCTGAGAGCTTTTTATAAATTATATCGCTACCCTTCCCTCCCCATCAACCTTCTTTGTTCTATAGATCTCTTGCCTGGAAAAATGTTTAATCCCTCCCATATCACTCAAGCAGCACATCTAAGCGCATTGAAGGAAGGGAAATGGAGTAGCAACATCTGTGTATTCCAGTGTATTGACTTTCAGCAGTTTGACTCTACTGGCAAATTGTTTTGAATAAAAAAGAGAGTGAGCCCAGATTCACTCAGAGGACACAATGACCTAGCTCAGCACTGAAGTCCACTACCTACGTGGCCTTTTCATTTACAAGTTTCCACTCTAATCCACTTACAGACGAGTCACCTAAGGTACCCCCTTTCTTCGAAGGGGGCTGCACAGTCACAGGAAAAGCCCCTGTCCCACCTCCCTAAGAAGGTCTGCAAGGCCTAGAGCATGATCGCAAGAGGGCTTTGAGCAGCAAAGGTAGAAGAGAAAATGCCACAGCTCCTTGCCGTCTCTAGGCCTCACATTTAGAACCCTAGTCATCATTCAGAAAAGCATAAAAAATTTTTGACCCCGTTTCGGAGAATTGCATTCTCACCTTCCATTTCCCCAGGTGAAGCCCTAAGTCGTGACCCCTCACCACCGCAGCCAGTCCTGTGAAAGACAGTACACTTTGCATTTCACTTACATTCAGATGGGAGCCAGGGCTATACGCTGGCTAGCTGCTCCATAATCCTTCTGGCATGCCTTTAGGCTGAATGACTGCTCCAATCCATGACATCCAAGGTGCAAATGAGGCAGCAGTTTCAGTTTTTACAAGAAAAGGGCAGACATTGACCCCAGAGAGGACCCGTGGCCATGAGTTCTGGGTGGTGAGGGGTGGCCACTCCCCATGTGAGCACAGTCAGTAGCTATTTAGGATCTGCTCTAGGGATGTACAAGGGTGGGCCTATCTTACAACATATCACAGCTATATAACATGTAGCTGTATTACAACAAAGCAATGTGGCTGCCGTCTGCCCTTTACTGAGTATTGGCACCACACAGGGAGTAATAGACTTGGGTTTATGTTCTTTTTAGCCCAGGAGGCATTAAACAAGCCCATGTGCCAAGAAAAAGCCCCAAACACCAGGCTGTTATAAGACAAAGAGTCTGTTTCAAGCCTACAGCATAGGCGGTACTGTCTCCTTGCATCCAGACAAACCTAAGTTGTATATGACGTGATCAGAGGACAACTCACAAAGTGACCCCAGGAATTCTGTGGTTCAAGCTCAGCTCAGCCACGAGATCAGAGCAGGTTGGCCAGGGCCTTGTCCAGTCTGGTTTTGAAAATGTCCAAAGGTAGAGATTACAGCCTCTGGGTGATATGTTTCACTGTGTGACTGTCCTCATGGGGAAAAGGTTTTCCTTATACCTACCTGAAACTCTTTTAACTCAACATATACCCAACATCCCTCACCATCCTGACATGCTCCTTTGTGAAGAGCCTGGCTGTGTCTTCTCAGTAACGTTCTCATGGCTACTGGCAGGCTGCTAGGAAAGACAGGGTTTTGCTCCATATATCTAGACGTAGTCCACAGCAGTCAGATTCCTCTGAAGCAACCCCAGGATCCTTCAGTCTGTCTCCATAAGGTAAAGGCTCCAGACCCCATCATCTCGGTAGCCTTCATCTGAACTTGCTCCATTTGATTGATGTCTGTCTTGTACTGAGGGGCCTGAAAGTGGATGTGGTATTCTAGGTGCCACCTAAGGAGTGCTGAGCAAAAGGGGATAATCACTCCCTTCCCTGTACTGGCCAAGCTGATGTTAATACAGCCCAGGATACTGTTGGCCTTCTTTGCTTCTGGAAGGCACTGCAGGCTCACGTTCAGCTTTCTCTCTGCCATGGCCCTTGGGTCATTCTCAGCAGAGCAACTCCCCAGCTGGAGTGTCCCCAGCTTTTATCACTGCAAGATAATCCGAGGTGCAGGACCTGGTGTTTGTCCTTATTGAATTTCATAATGTTCCTGTTGGCCCATTCCTCCAGCCTATGTCCCACTGCATGGTGACCCTGCCCTCAAGCATATCAGTGGGTCCCCATTCCCTGACCTGCCCCCCATTTTGGTGTCATTTGGAAATGTGACAAGTGCACTCTGTCATCTCCTGCAGGTCATTGATAAAAACGTTAAACAGAACAAGTCCCAGTACAGTCCTCTGTAGTTCTTCGCTTGTTGTCACCCTCCAGGTAATGTACAATCTATTAGCTTCCACATTCTGACCTCTACCTTCCAAACCAGTTAAGCGAAGTGGTATAACCACTTTGTGGTTTGTGTTCCCACCAGTGTTGCATAAATGGCTGTGCGGTGACTCAGCTTCTAAAGAAAAATGTAGTGAACTGGAAAGTGCTGTCACACCAGGTACCCCATGGTCTGGTGTTTATTATGCTCTCCTAAGCCTGAGTTCAGTCCTCATAAAGATGATGAGAATTTTCTTGCCATGCTCTTGTGGTAGGAGTTTATGTAAAAGATGGGCACCACCAAAGCTAGTCATAGTCTTAGGCACACCTAGCTGTTCGTGATTCTCCAAAGACTCCTAAATGGAGTTCACAGACCCATCTGCCCTAAGTCTGGACCAGGCTAAAGTTTTGTGCTGTAGAAGGGTGACCACCTCCACAGAACAAACATTTCTGAGCACATGGGGAAATCAGAAAACTTCCAGGTTAAGCACAGGCAAAATCTACTGGCATCTTCCACAGATTCACCCCTACAGCTTCCTGTTCGTCATGCTGCTTTTTGTATTTCCTATTCTCAGGCATCTCATTCTTCTACATTAGATAAGGGAGTCTGGCATGTAATCTGGGTTATGAATTCCCCACGATGATAGGACATGAAAGAGTAAACGTTTACTGTATGAGTTCACCTTGTGAATGCAGTTCAAAATTACAGGGTTTACCTCCATAATCCAGACCATCTCAGCACGTATGCTTTGCCTGTCTGGCTAAATCAACTTATTTCCCTCAGTAATCTCCCCTCCTGCCACAATGTCTTTTCCATCTGAGATCTACCAGTTTATTTTACCCTGTCCATGGACCTGGGTATGTTGAGCTCTGCATAAAATGTGCTGAGGAATGAAAGAAGCGCTATTAAGCTATATTTACTGTTCTAAATTGAGAGAAAACTGAAACCTCCTTCTCTTGTCTTCTTTCTTGTAGAGGGAGAGAAAAATTCGCTGCCCTCTCAGAACCTGACATCACACAATGTGACCATTTACACTTCAGTCCTGGTCTAAGGGTTCAGATCACAGGCTTGAATCATCCATTTGCTTGGTCTCTGAACTTGTACGTCTGATGGAAGATAGACTTGAACAGGCTGTGGCACAAAGTCAGTTCCCACAGTCAAGAGGCTGGATAAGTTCAGGTCTGCAGGCTGTGAAGCTCTACAGAAGGAAAGACATAAGATACGTCAAAAAGTGGTGAATAAAACCTCTTCTCAACCCCAGCTGAGGACTGAAAGCTACAGATGGGATTTAGAGACTGGTACATCCACACAGGGTTCAAATTTATTTCTTCCATGCCAACAGAAAGTGCCCTGAATACATAGTCATAGGGGATGAGAGGGAAGGAAGATCTCTATTACAGTCTCTTTTACCAAGAATTTCAAACCCATTTTACATAAAACAGGAATAGAATAAATTTGGCAGAAGACTTCATGTGCTGTACAGGGAGCCTTAACAATCCTGAATGTCACCCATGTGTCAAGCTCAAAACATTGCTGTGCCTCTAAGTCATGGACCTCACCTGGCTTAAGTGTCCCCTAGGAAGGTCCCCATACCCCAGAATTCACTTTAGCTGGTCAGCTAGCAAAAAAATACAAAACCAGTACCATGAAGCATCAAGCTGCTTGACTCTCATTTCCCCAAGATTTATGAATGCCCAGAATGTGAATTAAAACAAAAATATTTCAGACAGCATTTTTAGTCTATTTTTGTTTTATTAAGAAAAAACTTTTGGCTCATATAATGCCTGTGCTCCTAAGGTACCTTGATAGAGTACACAATTGAAACTACTCCATACAAATGTTTAAATGTGCCAATGATATCAATAAATAATGAGAAGAGAGATTACTTCCAAATAAGTTACTATTTCAGTCATCCCAAGTTCAGGATCCTAAGGTACAGAGACAAAAAATGAGGACTTTTCTATGCTGTATCTTCAAAATATCCGTTCTCTCTGATTATAAGGGTGTGATTGTCCATATGGTGAGAGATGATTTTTAAAGTTTGCAGATTTCACCCTTCAGTTGTTGGGAAACATGTCTTCTTTAGTAGCAAAGCAAATCGAGGCATGATTTGAAATTCTGACTGGGTAAGGAAACTTAGACTCACTTTTAGCTGTAATAAAGCATCCCTTCTTTGGGACACCACAATTCCAATCACAGCAAATGGCCCGCAAGGACCATCTGTTGCTCTGTTGAAATGCTTGAATAAGAGGGTGAAAGAAGAGTAGATAGCTGATAAATTAGAGCTCTCCTGAAACATCCATGTGCACAAATGTTACATCTAAAATAGCTTAGTGCTGTCAAGGGGAGATAAGCAACTCTTCTAATAAGGTGGGGGGAAGCATGGATGGAAACTTCTAATTGAGAGCCATGTGGAAGGAAATTTGAAGTCCGGATAGGTAGTTCAGAGTGCATTGCAGGGCTTCGTGCATTTTGACTGTCTTTCTATAAGCCTCGACTTAGCTCAGCTGCAAATTGCTTGCATAGATGAAGAAATCACAGTATGAAATCGTGCGCCTGGTGTCATTCAGGAGGTCAGACCAAACAAGCAATAATAGGCCCTTCTGGTCTAAGAATCTACGGAGCCTACCAAATCTTGTAGAAGGTAATGTCTATGCAGACAAGAAACACGAAAATCAAGTACATAGTTACAGTAACACTGTATTTTAAATGGGGATTTAAAACTAAACGTCGTAAATTAGTCAGAGGTTATTTTTTATTTACTGAAGCATATATATCTATATGGCAGATGTAAATTAAACTGATCTGTAGATTCAATCACTCACCAGATTGGTTCAAATTATAGAGATTATTCTATCAAAATCGTATATATTTTTTATATTTTGGAACAAAAATCAAAATAAACAGCATTGCTAGTGGGCACTGTCACAAAAAGGCCTTTCCAAATCGCCAGCATCTGCCTCTAAACACGCTTGCTCACAACCGAAATGCGCACGAGATTGGCATCTGGTAATGAAAGTATTGCTTCCCGGCTATGTTGGGTAAACATCATTTTGATTAAATCATTTGGGGTTTAATAAAGAAGAATGGGTGCTGCAGAAGCACAGCAAAAGCAGCTGGATCCCTGTCAGGTGCAAGATACACAAATACACACATATATTTGTGTGTGTATATGTGTATACGTGCTCTCCGGTGAGTGGTTTTGGCTGCCGTGTGCTCCGCGGGCAGCGCCGGGGCCGGGCCGGGGCAGGGGAACGGCGGCTCCGGGGCCGGCGGCAGCCGGGCGCCCCGGAGCGGGGCAAAACAAGGTTCCATCCCGCCCCCGGCCCCCCTGCCCCAAACCCGTTGGGTTCGGCAGAAACCGAGGCGGCAGCTCCGCGGTGGCTGCGCGGGGCTGGTAGCCGGTAGGTGGAGCACAAGGCTAGAAACTGGGCTGCGAAACTGCCCCGTACTCCGATTCATAAAACGCATAAATCCTCCAAGATGAATAATAACAGGAAAACGCGGTGACTGTGCGCTTCCTACGACGCGAAAATTCTCCAAGTCCCAGCACCCATGCTGTTTGAGCGCCTGTGTTTAGTTTTTAATTCAGATTTGTGCGGCAGAGATTGCTGAGATTTGTGCACCTTCTGCCTGTTTCTGTCTCGGTTTCACTCACCTTCGTGGTCCCAGGAAAAGTGTGTTTCCATCCCCATACTGCACCTTAACAGTATAGCGTGTAATAACCACTGCTTGGTATTGTAAGACCTAGCGTGCATGTTGAATGTAGCAGCTTATAAAGTCTGCAAAGCAGAATAGTTCAGGTTTTTGAAAGAGTATCTAAAGAAAATTAAAAAAAAAAAAAAGCCTTTTCAGGAGCCCTTAAAAAAGTTTTTAGATAAATGACCTACAAGCGGACATAAAGCCCTGAATTTCAAGGTCCTGTAACTCTTGCAGAAGCTCCATCATCATTGTCACAGCTTACGTACAACATTGATTTTTGTGTTATTATCCAGACCAGCCAGGACATAATGTGTGAACATCTACCATCTATTTTTCCACTGGCTTTTATTTCTAATGTGCCTCAGACTCCGAGCAAATGTGAATTCAAGCCCCTTAGTTCAGTCGAATTTATTATCCTTAAGGGAGGGAGGACTGAAATCACAATTGTAAGTGCTCCCTCCGTTCACACACGCATGCACGCACACACACACTAGATGTGCTGTCTGTGCACCACTCCCCTATTGTTTTCACTGTAACTGATTTTGGCACCAGCTCTTTAGCACTTTGGAAGGGCCTTCATTAGCACTGGGACACTGTCCAAAAGGAATCCAGAAAAATCAACACATGGCTGCTCTTGTTCTCATGATAAATGACAGCTTTGGCTGAAAAACAACAACAGTAAGGAAGCAAAACAAAACCCAAAAAGCAACAAGGGTAGCCATAATGTGAATAGGAGAAGTCAGACATGACTAACTCAGCCTGGATGGGGGAATGGGCTCGGCTGGGAGGGGGCAGGGAGATTCCTCCCTCGGTACGGTATTAAAAAAGTGGTTTGGCCTTTACGCTGACATGGGGGGTTCACTCTCCGAGGGGAGAGATACAGGGCAACAGGGAAAGAGCAGGACCAGACAACACCACTTCGGTGACACGAATGCAAGGGCACCAACACGGTGGGTTATGGAAAGTAAAATGTCTGCCATCCTCACCAGGAGGAAGAGGGATCCACGTCCCTTCTATCAAGCAGAGCTTACAAATGCAGAGAATGTATTAGGCTGCTGTATTAACCCATTTATTCCCCAATGGCTGTGTTTACACTGAAATCCTGAAGTGCTTACTCAGGCAAAACTCCCAGTTGACCTAGTCCTGAAGGCTTTAATCAGGAAGTATGCCCAGTGACTTCAATGGGAGCTTTGTCTCAATAACTATTCAGGATATGGCCCATAGGGATCTTGAAACTAGAACTAATTGAATTTTTTGCACGACATGCCTTTTCACTTGAAAAGGACCCTTTTTATCAAAAAACAATTCTTCACAAAATGCATCAGTCATTTTTCTTTATTACTGGAAATTTTCTATCATATCTTACCAGAATGCTCACAGACTTTCTGCTTTGTGTAAGGGGGAAAAAAAAAAAAAAGAAGAAATAAAAACAAAAAAAAAAGGTCAAAAAACCCCCAAGTCCTTATGGAGCTTCTTATGGAGTTTTTTACTCTTTCACCAAGAAAAAAACACTGACAAGCAAACAGTTTTGAAACAATGTTGGCGAAAACTATAGAAGACACCTAGGGAATGTCACAAGAAAAAGGTAAAATCTTCTTTTTTTTTTTTTTAAGGAAGGAAAATGGGCTTATAAAGATTTTTTTTGTTGCTATTGTTACAAATTCATTCCTTGCATTTCAATGTTTTCCATTGAAAACTATGATACACTACCAGTGAATGCATGAGTTTGCATATACAGTTATCTGAAATCACCACAGCAAATTTTTAAACTCATTGTGGAACCTCTAAAAAGGAAACAAATGTCAGCCCTGACCTGTGAAGTCTTACGTACACTTAAGCATGCGAGCTATGGGGAGTCCTTCACGTGGCACAAAATTCAACAAATACATTAGAATAGGCTCAGATTCAGTACAGAAGACAGATGTGGAAAGAAACACCTTCAAGAAATTTTTGAAGCAAACTTCCACAAATCTGTGAAAAGATGTACAAACTCATCACAACTGCGACAAAATTCTCCTGATATTGCCGAGAAAGTGGGATTTGTGTCTTTATTTTCAAATCTGAAAATAGACTGCTTTTCCGAAAATGTATGTCAGGGTCTGGATTCCAGCCCAAGAGAGTTTTAAAATACATTTTGAAACTATGTTTTCAAATTAGAACACTTATTGAATTTCATGGAGAAAAAAAAAAATTGCAAGGTGCAAATCCGCTGTAAATAAACCAAAGCAACATTTTCCAGAAATCCTTCATGAGCTTTACACACCACGTGCCTCATCCAAACTTGGCACGTATCAGATGGCTGGTCAACAGCAACCCATGAGAATACACACAAGACCCTCACACATCAGCTGCATTACAACTTGTTCATTACCACGCACAGCATCCCACATTGATCATGAATGTATATCATTAGAAAACAGGCTGTACACCGATGAGAAGGAGTCTGGAAATTGTCCTGCTTGCAATTCACAAGGAGTGCATTTCTGATAGATTTTTAGACTATTGACTTACTATGGTTAAAAAATAAGTATTTTATTGGAACTTGCACCTACATCTCTATCCATTTGAAAATATTTAGAGAAAAGCCCTACAAACTGATTTTGATTTTGCTACAAAGCCAAAGACCTGATGAGGTTTGCTGAGCAATCCTCTCTGGTCTCTGAATTTGAATCAAGGTTTTGAAGAAGCTTGGGTCATGCATTTTTTCTGAAACTACATGAACTAGCATCTCTCAGTGTTTTCAAATGAGCTTCACATAAAGCTGGATCTTTGCAGCGCTACAATTCAAACAAAAATTCAGAGAGACTAGTAGATTAGAGATGATCCTTTCTTATTTCTCCCTTGTGAAGCTAAATCATTGGGAACAATCAGTTGAGTGACTTCTAAATTCCCTTTCACACCCACCCAATTAAACTTTTATCATATGGGCTGATCCTGTGATATAAAACACAAGTGTGTCTTAATGCAATTTGAAGTCGCAGGCAGCCTTCTGGGAGAAGGGCAGATGCCTGATGTACCTTAAGCTGATGTATTGGATGCTGGTTTTTCCTGCTTTATGCCATTAGTACACTTGTTCACCATCTCCCCTACCACATTGCCATCAGGGAGATCTGAGCTTGGCAGCAGGCTGGGATCCCTGCCTCTAAGCTGAAAGA
Organism: Caloenas nicobarica; assembly: GCF_036013445.1. NCBI lineage: Eukaryota > Metazoa > Chordata > Aves > Columbiformes > Columbidae > Caloenas > Caloenas nicobarica. Next base: position 126,755,279 of record NC_088246.1, on the reverse strand, counting down.
GGTTGAGCTATTTGCAGAAATAATGCTTTCCAGACGTACTAAACAGCACTCATCTTTCCAGATGGAGGGGCATTAGTGTTGCTTCCAGCCATCTCTTCACCTTCTGGTGTACTTGCCACTCCTCCTGTATGCACCATGAGGCTTATGCTTCAGATGATACCTCTCCTGCACACTGAGAAATTCCGCGATCTGCCTGGACCTTGCAGCCCTGGGAGCCAGCTGGAGGAGGGACATAGCCCATCGTATTTTGGTGGAGGATTCCTATCAGACAGGCAATGGGGGGGGGGCTCCAAAAGGAGCCAAACATTCACAGACCCTTTTCCCTCCTGCAGCCTGTATTTCTTCTTAAAGGATTCAAAAAGGAAAGGATTTGGCAGATAGAGGGTCTGCTGAAGATAAGCGCTGATGGCAGCCAAGCTAAAGGGATAGAGAGAGAGAAAGTCAGCAATGAAGAGGCAATGGCCCCCTTGCTAAACTGAAGCTTTTAATGGTCCCACAAGACCTGCAGACTGTCTGGTCCAACGACTAAGGGCTAAGAGCCAAGGCTTGAACATGCAGATCTTGGATCTGTGGCACACCAGGCTACATCAATCCTGACGAGGTCATCTGGATCACATGAAAGCTTCAAGTCAAACAACTGAAAAAAATTTATTTTTTCTTTCCTTTTTTTTTCTTTTTTTTGTTCTTCATGTGATTCCCCAGTGGAAGACATCCACCGAACAAGCATGTTGGTTTTGGCAGAGGCTCACACAGTCACTCTGTTCTAAAGATGAGCTGACACGTGCAGATTCACAGATTAGCCATTTCTAAAGGTTAATTAAATATTGCCATTGTTTTCCAAGCTATTAATGTATGTTATTCTATTTTTCTCTGTTAAAGAACATCTGGGTTTTGGAGTTAAAAAATATGCAACCCTCTGTCCCCCTTCAAGAAAGGTCTTAAGAAACACACACAGAGCGTCTCCTTTAAAAATATGGCATGACCATCTTCAGAGTCACATTACAAACTTGAGGAAAAAAATCTTTGAAAAAATATTAGGAAAAATGTTCTTCTGTAGATCAAACATTTGATGTGCATTCTCATCTGCTGAGTGTGTCTCAGAGCTACACAGTAAATGAAGTGTAGGAGAGGCTCCTGGTATTAGTCAGCCCTTTGTTATTTGCTGAGGTTCCCAAAAGTGATTATATTCAGATATGTTCCTGCTCCATCCGTTGGTGCCAGGACATATGACAGCCAGTTCTGCTTAGTGCCAGCACTGTCAGGTAGACGAAGTGGTTCCGTGCAGCTTTCCTTATCCCTGCCCTCTGTCCCTCTTTGGCATTTTGGACCCTGCTTATGAACAGATTTGAGGTGAAAGAAAGAATGATCAGCATTAAGAGAATGGGGGTGTGGAAACCTTACACCCTGATTTGATACAGGTTTCTTGGCAGGGATGTAACTGACTACAAAAGATTCAAGGCAGTCCTAGCCCTAGTGACCAGGCTTGGCAGCAGCAGCAAAGGAAAGCTAGGCTTTGCTTAGCTGGGCTTTGCTTGCAGCTTTACTCCACTGTTCCTGTGATACCTGAGATAAACCAGGTTCATTCCTTGGAGCAAACCTCCTTCGTTACATCTCCAAGCCCAGAGGTTAGGCAGTCTGAAAACCCAAGATCTCCTCTCTGCACAGATGATAACAACCCCTTAAGATGCACAGAAAAAAAGAATATAATCCAGTATCTCCTCTGCCTCCATTAACCCCTCTGTCAAGCAGTGACAGTCATATACAGGTAATTCTCAGGTGAATAAGGAATTTTAAGTTATTAATGCCAAAAAGTGCTTGGAAATTCTTTGCTGTAAGGAACGCGAAAGCATACGATATTGTTTTAAGAATGAGCATGTGATTTTGCATAGGGCTCTTCCTCATCAGCCAGACTTTCTGCTTCAGATTCATGCTATCTGTACTAATTGAAGTCCCACACACAAATCGCAAATAAGATATTCATCATCCCTGATGCTGATCCTGGCCACAAGCATGCTTAGGGCCCAGTCATCAGCTAATGTATAGTTCTGCTACCTTATTGGCAATGAATGAGCTAAACCTGCTGGAGATACAAGCCGCAGACCCGTAGGTGGTCTAACTCGTCCTTCTGCATGACCTCACCCTCTCTGCAGCCAAGCCGTGGTAGTGACTGATCCCTTCTCACCTCCTTTCCAGGATGGCAAGCTGTGGTGGGTTGCTTCCCCTATTTACCTGGTCAAACTAGCAGAGGTGGAGAGAGCCCTGCCTTGCCTTCTGCATCCCTCTATAAGGCATCAGGGGTCAGAAAAGCAAAGGCATAGCACTGAGGGTGGTAAATAAGTCTGGTTTGGAGCAAGATCAACCAGCGTTCACAGTGTGACTACCATTCCCTATGTTGCCATGCATTCGGCCGTCTCTATGCCACATTTCCCCAACCTACTGCCCAGTGCTGTTATACTTGGCCCTTCCTGATCCTGCTGGGATCACAACAGTCAGATGAAATGAGGATAACTCTGTTATTTATTTCCATCATGTTCTGCTTGGAAGGTTTGATGATTCCCCCTAACAGGCATTTTACTAGTAGACAAAAAGTTACCCATATTGCAGGGCTTGTTCTGACCTGCGAGTTAGCAAACAATAAATCTTAATTACACTTAAATGCCAGATATCTGCAAAGAACGAGGCAACATTAGTCAGCTGTGAATTGGTCCTGACTCCTGCCTCTGCTTTGGCTGGAGATGCAGCTGCAGGAACACATAAATTAGTTTTTGATTTGTTTGTGCCAGTACAATCAGTTGTAGCTGTTCCTTAAGAGCATTTCCAGTATTAGTGGGCTTACTGGCATTGATCCTATTAGCATCTCAGATGCAGGTGGCATCTGGAAAGTTTTATTTTAAAAGACTTTTAGTATTGTACTTAGGTTAATAAGAAAGCATTATTTTTAAATATCTCGGCAGTTTCCCAGAGTGCAGCTCAGTCTCATGACATCTGCTCAGTGGATACTTGTTACCTTTGGGTTTATTGAAAGAAACGCTCTGAATAACCTTTTTGTTAGCAATCTGCTTTATAGGCCCTGCAACAGAACAGTGCTGGAGTGCAAATGGAGTCGCTAGCAGAGGGGATTTTCTATGTTGTAACAAGCTCTTTGGTATTCTGGCACTTACACGTCATAATGTTCAATAAAATCACCCGGGCTTCCTCCTTGATTCCCTCTTTGTGAGATTCTGCCAGCTTTATTCAAGACCTGGAGCTCAGTTGACAGCCCAGCTCAGCTCAGCAGGTGTGGTGTGGTTCCCACTTCAGAAATGGGGAGTCTGGGGAAGATGTGACTGCAGAGGTATAGGTGGCTTTATCACATACCTTTTTAAACCCTGCAATGAGGCCAGTCTTAAGCGACTGCTCCTACTGTTCAGGAGTGTTGACAAATTACACCAGCTGAGTAACGGCTCATTCACAACAAAAGAATCACCAAATCAATTTCCAAATTTCGCCATTCCAATATTTAGCATTCAATGGGAAAATTACTCAATGGAAATTCCATTGGTGAACGAAGGGATTTCATTTATACTGAGCAAAGTCCCATTGCCAGAAAGAAAAACGTACTCTTCATGAAATTCACCTTTATTAATAGCTGACAGAGCATAGCTGGTAAACCAAACTAGCTATTCAGCAATTGCCATAAATTAAACTGAAGCAGAAACTGTTTTTACAAAAGGATCAGCTGGAGCTCAGTCTCCTGTTTGGTGACATCATTCTCAATACACTAAGTCAAATTTTGCAGATTAAAGAGCAAGAAAGCTGCAAACGTAAACCAAAGTGAAGGAATTTAACTGGTCTTTTCCTGTGAAACACCAGTGTAAGAACTGAGTGTCATTCCCGACACTTAGGGCCAAAACCTCTGGCTGGGCTGATTGTGATGAGGCTCCACAGAAATCAAAGCAGCAAAAGTGCAAAGAGAGGCTGAGCTGATTCACAGTCCCTAAGTGTCTTATAACTCAGTGTATTTTCTATTGCAGCGTAAGGCCTAGATCTCTTTAAATATAACTGAGTAAAACATAAAGAAATAACATTCTTGGAAGCTGTTGCAGGTCTTCCAGAAGTACTAGAAAAACAGTTATTCTAGTTGACGGATGAACTGGAAACTCCAGATTTGTGACAGTGTTCCTAGCACACAAGCTGCAGAAGTCAGACACAATCTTAGGAGGCTCCTAAAGGTGCACCACCTTTACCAAAATATCAAAATAACACAGGAGTCACTGAAAGGTTTGGCGTGCTGCCAAAAACAAGTAGATTCTGCTTCCGCTTCAGTCAAAGAACATAGACTGAAGTTATAAAAGCTATGTTTGGGAGTGGTACTCAGCAGTTTTCTGGCCAAACCTTGGATTTAGATTCATTTCTAAAGCAGACAAAGCTGAGTTAGCCTTGGAAGAAAGAATGTCACTGGTGAGCTGACACCAGTGTGATGCAGTCATTTTTTTACAGAGGTCTTTTCTTCTGGCATCAAACCTGGCTTCAGGAACAGTTTACACGATAGAGTTTAGAGAAAAAGTTTAGAAGAGAGAGTTGAGATCAGCCTTGTGGTTTAGGTGATAGCTGCTAGAAAGCTGGACTTCAAAATGAGGTAGTATGCAAGTAATACAAGAAATATTCCAAGAGATATTTTAGGAGTCTTGGGAACGTTAATTCTGGATACAAACCCAAAGTTTTGTCTCTGGCTGCTGGGCAAGAGCTCTCAGAAAAGACCAAGAATAATTAAATAAGCAGGTGGCACGTGCAAATCGGTTCAAACCAAGATGAACAAAGGCAGCTTTGTTTTAAATACAGAGAAATGTCTTTGGTAGCAAGGTCAGATCAGTCAATTTTGGACTGCCTATAAAGAAAACTTTCTCTACTTGGACAAATATATTTCCTCCTATGTTTTCCTACATTGTGTCAGGATCCCTGCAGATGTAGGATCCGTGTCTCCCGGTGCTAACTCAGCCAAGCAACAGCAGTGTCGTCAGGTGCAGTGACTCAGGGTCTGGACAGAGTATCTGGCTGCGGGGCTGTGAGATCAGGTCCAGGCAGCCCAGGAGCTGGATCAGAGGCTGATGGCCATCTGTCCTAAGTATGTCAGCCAAAACTGTCTTGGCCAGTACAGAGCTGGAGAATGATCACATCTTTGTCTCTTTTTGATCTTTCAGATTACCCCGGGAATCAGGGGAGCTACTGGAAAGGCATAATACAGGGCTCAGCAGGAGAAAAACAATCCAATAACAATCCTGGACCTGGGCCTCCTTGGAGCAGAAGCTCTTCTTCTTGGAGGCGAGCAAATCTATTCTGGAGTCTTCCCACTGTTGCCTCCATATGCAAAGTCCATATTTACTACTTAGGGACTGCTTCCTCAGGAAGCTGCTGCATTTTTTTTCAGTCTCCTGGAGATGAAGGATCAGTTGGATTCCCCAGGTAGATGTTAGTCAGATCCCAGTGTGAAGCCTTCATGGAGATGGTCTTTCTTAATATACATCTGTCACGACTCTGTGAAGAGTCATCCTGCTGAGGTTTGAGATCAGAATGCTGTTCAGGCCACTTCTGTATCTCCCACCTCTGGGAAATTTGTATGTAATTTCGTAAGAGAGTTCCTGGGCCAAAGATCTCTGACTACAAAGGTGGTACAAAAATTAGCTCCCAAAGTGTTAGTGATGCAGCTGTGATTAAGGTCCTTATCAAGGAAAAGCTTTCCAATGTATTTTTATGTTGAAGCCACCAAGCCAGTTCTGCAACAAGATGTGGCACCAAGAGTTTCCTGTCTATCCAACATCTTATCTGAGAATAGACTGACTTGACTTGGAGCTAATGAGGTTGCAGGCTAAATCCATAAGGCAAACTCACATATATTAGGCTGACATGAGATCTAATTATGGGGTGTTGGAATCATTTTGATACCCACAGGAATAGAAGCACTTGTAATAAAGGAAATCTGCCAACAAAGAACTAAGATTTTACTGATCTGGAGTTAGTCATTAGCCCCATAGGCTGAGAAAGAATTAGCAGCAACTAATGGGATGCAGAGGGATGAGCATATTTATATATTCTGTATGCCATGCATTCTTAGATGGGTACCCGCCACTGCTGGGCATTTTATAAAGATCCTTTTGTTTATGAGGGGACCAAATGGCAGGATTTTTTCATACAATTGTTTGATCCCATTTGATCTAACAGACTGTCTCCAGACTACTCTGCTCTTTCTTTTTCTTCTTGTCTCTTGGTCGAGAATTGACGAATCTGAAGCTCAGTACAAACAGCAGTTGGGACAATCTCTAGTTTTTGTTTCCATGCCACCAATAGCCATTGAGGATGAGGAAACTAAGTAAGACCCACAAACACATCTACCCTTTTTTTATTATGTTATTGACTAACCACAGAGAGAAGCAGACAGCCCAGAGCTGCTGCTGTTTTGAAAAATCCACACTTTGGTTTAGGCATCTTAAGTGAGATCCACTCTCATACAGACCTGAAGAGGAGCAGCACACTTAAAACTGCTCCTCAGGCTTCCTGGGGCAGGAAAGGTGAGAGGCAACAAGCTCTGACCTGCTCCAGGAGCAGGGGCTGGAGGCAGTTCACAAGGAGACTAACAAGGCAAGGTGGAAAGGAGGAAAGGAACACATAGGTGGATTTCCAGATGCACAGCAGCTTCTGCCAAAAGGAAATCTGTCAGCATGATCCTTTGAAGAAAATATGTAGGTAAGAACCATTAACCACTCTTGGAAGATAAAGAGTGATATAATATTTTTCTTCTACATAAAAATCTGTTCCTCTATACCTGACTTTGTAAAGCATGCCTAGGAATCCAGCTCTCTTATTATCTTCCAATATCCTCCAATACTATTCCCCTCCTTTCTTATAACTGACCATTTGGGAGCGGAGAGGGACACAAACAAATAAAATCAAAACCAAAACCAAACAAACCCACTCCATTAGTGGAAAACCACTTCACTTTGGGGAAGTCAAGAAATGCACACTATCCCTGAACTCAGCTCCAAGGGGCTAAAGAATGCAGGTAATTCATAGCTGTCTTACACCAGTCAAAGTCTCTCTATCTTGTCTTGTACGCCTTCAGCCTTAATTTAGGTATCATAGTGGTCAGACGTCACTCTAGCACGACTTCTGAGCTGTTCTCTGTGAATTAGCAGCAATAATTGATATAAGATCAAGCTCCAGCAACTTCACTTGGAGTGAGCCAGTACCATCTAACTCTACCAGAAGTATGCTCAAAGTTAAGGGCTCTGACTGCAGGCTGGTATTGGTGATCCTATCAAGTGATTTTGAGTGCCAGCTTGAGTCCCCACCATATCTTCAGATTACAAGTCTGTAGGCGTATCTCTGAGCATGGCTGGACTGTACCCTCCAAAAGATGCTGAGATTCAAATATCAGATGGGCATTTGGTCTTAGCAGACTGTCCACAAGATGGCTGTGGAGACGGCAGGTGGACAGGGTATAGCACAATCTGTGTTTATGGCATCCCAGATATCTGTTTTTCACAGTCCTCTGAAAATGCATAGTCCAAAGGATGGCCACCAGCATTCGTCTCAAAGTGTTTGGGTAGCACTAACTCTCAGTTTATTTTAGCTCTTCAGCTGAAAATCTGCTACAGCACACCACTTTCCTTTGCATTTTTTTTTCCTAGGCTGACCTGGAGATGTGCAGATAGGGGACACCGTGGCAGAGGAACAACACTGTGCTTATCCGCTTCCTGCTGCTGACAGGCCTGGCTGGGTTTACCTACGGCTTGACCCCTATCTCTCCTGCACAGCTGCCCGGACAGATGCTGTGCCCATCGTGGAGATGTGCTACTCATCAAGATAAAAGGAATAAGAATCTATCTCAAAGCACTTAGGTATGATTAAATAAAGGAGGCCATTTCCTGTGCTGCTAATCCGGTGCCTTTCAAAATCACTAACTTCACTTTCTCTTTTTTAAAGTTCCCATCTTTTAATTCTCCTGGGTCTCCTCCATAGTTCTCCTCCTCTTTCCTGGGAAGGGGTGATCCACTTCATGATACGACAGTAGCTCACAGGGCTGATTAAACTGAACTCTGTGCAACAAAACCAGCATTTTTTTTCATGTATGAAATGAAAGAATTGAACTGCTTTCTCTTTTGAGTTTTGCCTGGGTCAGGATACCTAATTAACCTGTAGGTTCCTGTACTGGCAGCTACCTGCTCTTCACTTTGAAATCAAGTCATTCTCCTGTTTTGGGAGCTCTACTGCTCTGGAAGTCTTCCTGTCCTTTAATATGATAAAACAGAGAAGAAGCAGATACTGTAAAAAAATGAAAAAAACCAGACTTATTCAATATGGCCTCTTGCTATATGTTTGAGTATCACAGTCTAAAGTTCAATAACATCTTAACTGCTTGGCCACTAAGAGACAAGGTATTTTAGGACTTCAATATTTGATGAGTATGCACAAAGTCAAGTCTCTAGGTTGTACCTTCCCACTCACAAGAGATCCAGGGTTTAGACTTTGCAACCTCCACACTTTTTTTTTTCTTGTTTCCAGAAACTCAGTCAGATTACATACCTTGCTGGGCTTTCCCCATTAGATACCAGATGCTACATACATGGATAGGAATGTGACTGCTGTAACTTGTCAGAGCCCATCTTCACCGCACCCTACTTAGGGTCACCAGTAGTCCGTGGGTAATCAAAATCTACAGAAAAACATATGCAACTGATATTCCTCTGCTGCAAAGCATAGCACAGACCTAAGTTATTTACACACTGAGCCTGACTTTTCCTTACCTTACGCTACAAACAGTCTTTTACATTTGTGCAGAGGGATGGTAAACCACCACCAGTCAGCATGGTAACACAATGCGTGAGAAAATGGAGAATGAGCTTTCTGGCTCACAGAAATCTACATTTTCCCGTATGTTTTTCTTTTCTATAACCATAGTCTTTAGTCAGCACTAACATATGATTTAAAGCTGGACATTTTGGAAACAATGGAAATTAGTAAAACCAGTGTTCTTTATTCTTCCTCAGTCAGACTTTACTCAGCGCAATTTCAAAATACGCGCTCTGCTTTAGAGCTGACATTTTTGCTCTAACTTTAATTTCATGCATGTGACACAGATTTTAAGACTATGCCATGACATAAAATGCAATTGTATGTGTGAGAATGTTCTGCACTAGCTGCATGGAGACTGATTGCTAAATCTCCCAGAAACCTCAGCTTTTCTGCATCCCAGAGCTGCTCATCATTAGAATTCCCCAGGTTTCCACCTCCTTCTTCAATAGCCATCTGGCCTGTCCACACTCCAGCTGCAGTCAGACGTCCCTCACCACTTACACCTGATCTTTTGACTCCACGCACCTGAAACAATTCTTGCTCAATCTATCAAGCAATATAAAATTAGACAATCGGGAAAGCTCTTCCAAAAGCTAAGAACAAATTGCCCATCTTAAAATCACCACTCCTTTTCCATGATATCCCGGGCAGTATTGAAGTGGATGGGAAGCTTTATTTGTGGAAGAAAATGCAAGTGCGTTTCAATACTGCAGTGCATCCTGATGGAATAGCATTTGTAAAAGTTTGTACTTCTTTGGCAGTTGTTCTTCTGATGCTTGCGGTTGGGATACTTTGATGGACACCTCCATCATCACCTTCTGCTAGTCAGCAAATCAAAGTTTAACATGCAAAGGAAGGTAGTATCTACTCAGAAGGGCATTGCGGAGGGGGAAAGCAGCACAAGGAATGCTCACATGCCAGGCACTGAGTGTTTGCAGACTGTCATTGAATCGTGGTGGGACGTGAGGCCAGGAGGAAGAAGCTGCTATGCCTTAAGCCTACCTTGTCTCAAAGCTTAAGGACATCCACCCTATAATAAAGACTTTTTTTTTTTTTCACTCCTGTTTACTCCTTCTTCATTTTCCATACCAAAAGGCAATTTTGGATTAGTTTCAGTATTTTGTCCACAAAACATCTGAGAAAAAAAAAAAAAGCCTTTTTTTTTTATAAAACCCTTTTCAAACTCTTCCAAACAGCAACCTTTTGTTAGTTTATAACTTAGTTAGGTTAGAACAAGCTGTTCTATATCAGCAAGAAATCTGTTACAGGACAGACGCCAGCATGATGACAAGAGATGGGTAAACCTCAAAAGGCCTAAGATCTGGTTTGGTTTCCATGAAGGTGAACCTCTGGGGATCATTGCTTCCTGTTGGGGGAACTGCTTTTGGAAACAAGAAGAGGGAGTATTGTTTTTAATGTTATTTTCTGCTCCTGGTTTTAGGCCAAACTTGAGAGTGCAGAGGTGCTCGATTACTTTAATGAACAAATACAACAGTTTTGCAGCCTGCAAATAGATTTGCTTGTGGTTTGTTTCCCATACTTTATTTTTATTCTATCATTGAATACGGTGTTCTACCTCTAGACTTCCCTTGCACGAGAGCTTGCCAAATCAAGAAAATCTGATTTTTTGTACTACTTTTGTCAATGGCACAGCAACCACAGAAACATACTTTCTGTTAATATTTTTTGCATTTCTCATTGAAAGTCAGAGTCTGTTCTTAATACCTGTTAGAGTCCCATTGACTTTCATGGAGCAGTTCCAGATTTACGTCGATCATCATTAAGAGTTGTTATATCACCAGGCTCATAGCAATAACTTAATTAAAATTAGTTTTGCTCATGTTACTCCTCGATTTTTTCCAGTCAAGTAAAACAAACCTTAAAGGAGATTTCCTCACCGGTCAGCCTGGAGAGCCCGCACGCTGCCTTTCCCGTCTCTCCCCTTCCCGTGCCCAGTCTCCTCTCACCAGTCCACTCTCACACACACTGTTTTATAGTAATGGGGTCAGTAGAAAACATAGAGTTCAGCACTATAGAAGTGGAAACAGAAAGCAGCCATGGGCAATTAACCAGGGCTGTGACTGCTTATGTTTTGTTCCTGCTTCCATTTCTGTTTCCATGGAAATGGACATCAGATCATTGGAAATAAAGTAAATTTTCTACTTCTCCTCACCTTCATATTAGCTGGGCTAAACAATCCAAATAAATCTAAATTTATCTAATTAAATGTGAATTTGGAAATCTTTTCATTTCATTGAAATAAACTGACAAAAGCAACATCGCTTTTGAAGTACTCAGATGCTATTGGTTGTCCTTTGGGAACGGAGTAGGTAAGTTTGCCCACCCCTTTTTGCTTTGTAAGGTATGGAAACATGCAAACATCCATCCTACCCCTTGCTCTGTGCTCCTGCCTGCCCATTAATATTGTTGTGCTGAACAGTACTCATCACTTGCCCATTAGAGGTCATTTAAGCATAAATGACCCCCCTTATAGAGACTGTGTGGGTTAAAGACCTCTTCTTTGTCTGGCTGCTAAAGCTTTGAGGTTCATTTGTGTTGCAGAGCAGCTGCATAAAAAAAAGGTTCAAGCCCACCTTTAAAGGTCATATGGTCTCAGAGGAGGAGCTTTGACCTAGAAGGGTTTCCCAGGTGAAAAGCTCAGGGTTTGGGAACAAAGAAAAGAAAAAAGAGTTTTTTAAGATTTCACATTCCTGTGAGAGACTGAGAAAGATAAGACTTGCGTCTTTTGTAAACAAACATATTAGAGTTTGAACACTTGATTTCTTCTCTAGATGTGAAGCTGATCTGCAAAACTGCCAGACCTGTAGAGGGGTAACAACAATTTTCAGTTTGGCTTCTGGCACAACAGATCACAGACAAAATCTCGAGGGCTAGCTTCAACAAAAATATCTCATGGCACGAGTCAATATTCTTCCAGATGCAGCAATTGCCTTTACTAGTCAGAGAATGAAGGCACAACTTGAAACAACCTGCTAGTCTGCCAATGTTTATTAACCACCAGAAGATGCTTCATACTTTTTTTTCTCAAAGCAGCCTTCTAATTCTCTTAAACCCAATGAACTAATAAAAACTTGCTGACAAAATAGCACTAAATAGTATCTCTGCTTGAACTGGCGTCGCACTTTGCAATTTGCAGTGATTGAAAGCATAAATATCATTACTGTATTAATGCAAACTCAATGCCAATAAATGGCTTGTTTTCTAACAGGGTTCATTTTACAGCAGGAACTGGGAAAAGCTGGCTTTTCCAGCATCTACAGAAGTGTTAATTTCTGGAGTCCAGTAACAACAACAGTAAGAAAGAAAAGCAAGCAAAGTGGATCTATATAGGATGGTAGATTTAAACCGTTTAATTACTGCAGCTGTAGCTGGTTATTGCTAATGTATGGATCACAAAAGCTTCACTCCTGCAGAAATCAGTCATGTGAGGAAGATCAGGAATTACAGATACTTCACCAATGTGAGGGATTTGCTCTGGTCCTTTAAAGAGATTTCCTCCAGTGACAAAAGCCTCGTGCCTGATACTAATGCACAGTATGTAACAAATTTACTTTAAAGAAAAGTAGCCTGTAACCTAATCACAGTCAGTCCTAAAACATCTTTAAATTACTCATATCAAACCATTCAGACATGATATAGGTCTCTTTTTTTTTTCTTTTTTTGTTAATTTAAATCCATCTCTGTCGAAGATGCTAGCATGTCTTGAGGAAGTGGAGAAAGCTAGATGATGGGTAACTACATGCTGTCAGTGGTAAAAGGTCTGATATTTCCCCTCTAGCCAAAAGGGAAGCTTCAAACTCTTTTTCTGCTATAATCCCGGTCATTATGGCCACTATCACAAGCACAAACACAATCTCCACGACAAATCTATCTGTATCAGTTTCTTTCCCCGAAAGGCATTACACACACATTCAAAACTTAGAACAAACACATAAGCCACTAAAACTGGTGTGATCACCCACAAATGAACACGGATCAGGATCCATCTTCACAGCGCTGCAGCCACTCACAAAGTACTGGGACATTAGAGCATTGCAGAGTGAACGAAGTAGAAGCCTATTAAGTATTATTGGGGTTTACACAGAAACACATGCAAAGAGCAGGGAGCAAGGTGCAAAGTATTTGAGGGACACAGTAAAAAAATAAAATGGCTGGAGTTGTGGGTTGAGGCCTAGTCTACAGTAGCAGCATTGCACTGACAAGGCTTCCTAGGCCTGATGCAATATATGCTGATAAATAAATTAATATGCAGGTATGGGCTAGATTTATTCTACAATTCTAATAAAGCTACACAAGCTATTCCACTTTTCTGATAAAACTGCATCTATACTTTAGCTTTTCTTTCAATAAATACCTTATTTTAAAGAAAGAATCATACCCTTAATCTCTTTTACGATCACGCCCCTAGTTTAGATCTTGTCTAATTGCCATGTTATAGAATAGAGCCCCAGAGGCCCATCTGCTATGTGTATTGGGTTTGTTCATATCTTAGGAGACTTTTTTCAAGTAATAAGAAAGATTTAAAGTGGATGTCTCTTAAAGGATAATAAATACCTGGAGAAGAATGAGGAAAAACATTAAAGCTGAATCACTGCTGTGTCACACCAATTTTCCCCTTTTACTCTCGAGATTCCGCTGAAATCAGTGAAGTTACAGTTACTTAAAGCTGTAGGATTATACGAGTGAACCAGGTACATTGCGTTGCAATAATCGACTAGAACTTGCTGGCAGATTTGCTCAGAATCAAATATGTCCCCTTAAATTTCACACTACTTTCACAATCTTGTAGCAGCAAAGCAAGACGAGAAGTTCACTGTGCAGTCAGACCAAAATCTTTTTTCTCTGGTCTAAATATTTAGCCAATACAGTATCACAGAAACATTGATTTCTCTTCCTAGCCTAAGAATCCTCCTGATAGTTTCATACAGAACCAAAGACCCAACACAATCTCTTCTTTTATGGCTAAGAGACTGCTAGGAGAATCGTTATCCCTGGGAAAGATTTCTCTGATAGACGAGGAAGGATTGTTCATTAGTGTCATGAATGATGCTGCCTCTTTTTTATGCAACTTGCATTCACTGATGCTGGCACTGTCAGAGACTCCAACTGTGTGCACAATTCAGTTCATCGAACAAGGCAGCATCCTTTCCAGATACACTCAACGTGCGGTATTATGGTCGGGAAATTCATTCCACAGAAGAGAAACATGAATTATTTCAATTCTCAAAGAAAAAAAAAAAGGCACAGTCTGTGCCTTCTTTTTCCACACTATTAGAGAAATTATCAGGAAAAAAATAAACACAGCAGTTGTTCGGGGTCCCAGACAAACAAAACAAGGAGTGCAAGCCACTCCATACACAGCACTGAGCCATTGCTCTGTTTACTTGCAAGATGTAAAATAACACATTTTCAGTTTTTCTTGTCTTTAATAATTATTCAGTGCTGACAGAGCAATTTTGCAAAACTTTAAACAGGAAAAAAGCCGCAAATGATCACAATTTTGAGTACACTCTGTTTCAGCTTCTCCATCTCAGTCATTTCCTTTCGGCGTATTTAGCGTGGCGACGACACGTCAATTTGTCTGCAGGGAATGGCTGCCTCTCGCTGATGCCAAATGCAGGTAGCGGCCAGTCCCACACTCCTGAGCCACCTGCAGAGCTCAAGGTGCATGAGCAAATTACACATCTGGTCCCTAAGCAGCAAGAACGAGATCCAAAAAAACAGAGCTATGACACGTGTCTCTCTCTCTATGCGCCTGGGTGCTTGCCATACGAGACAGCCTGGAGCGAGCGGCAGGGGAGCAGATACATCTCCTCCGAGAAGTGGAGAGCCCTGCAGAGATGATAGCTCATGTCCCAGGAGCTGGGTAGGTGCCTTACATCAGTAAAGCTGACACAGGGCAAAAAGCCCAGTCTTCTCCCTAGGGATGAGCTGGTACTGCCTCAACACGGTGCTGGAGGCAGTTCGGCTCCAGCTCAGATCAGCTGAGTGGGCACAGCTGTGCAGGACAGGAAGGGTTTGGGGATGTGCTGATTCCTGCACCCCCTTCACCCTCACCTCATCCAGCAGACAGGTGTAATGCACATAGAATCGTAGAATCATTTTTGTTGGAAGAGACCCTCAAGATGATCGAGTTCGACCATTAACCTAACGCTGGCACTAAACCATGTCCCTCAGAACCTCATCTACACATCTTTTAAACACCTCCAGGGTGGTGACTCCATCACTTCCCTGGGTAGCCTGTTCCAATGCCTGACAACCCTTTCCATGAACTTTTTTTTCCTAATATCCAGTCTAAACCTCCCCTGGCACAACTTGAGGCCATTTCCCCTTGTCCTATCATTTGCTACTTAGGAGAAGAGACCAACACCCTCCATGCTACAACCTCCTTTCAGGTAGTTGTAGACAGCAATAACAGCTGGAGCTTTTTAAGATCACAGCATTTGGCCCTGATCCGCATAGCTTTGAGCTTGCATTTCAAAAGCAGCAGACTCAGCAAGGAGCCATCGAAAACTCTAAGGATGGGTGATATGGGTGCAATTAAAATCCCTCTTCTCTCCATGGCTTAGTTATTTTACATTGTGCATTTTCCCATTTTGGATGCCTCTTTGAGAAAGACTCCTCTTTCCTGCAGAACTGAGCAGGGTCACACAGGATGGTCAGAAAAAGAACCCATGTCACTGAAATCCTCCATCTTTTGTAACAGTTGAATAGTCGGACCCAAAGTGCTCTGTCCCATTTTCTGCCAGAGGAGATTTGCTTCTCTGTGCAGAGAGCTCTCAGTCACCCCGTTGATAAGGCATTTGAGGTGGAAAGACCACCCTTCCCTTCTCTTTACAAAGCAGCCATGCTTTATAGGAAATACATATATATATATTTGTTGGATAAGAGAGATGAAACATTATAAGAAAGAAGAAACTTTTGGCCTAATGGTCAAAGAAGGACCAGATCTGGCAGAGAACAGCAAGCAGATTTGAAATGTCCTTGTGAGACTGAGCCTTGCAACAAGATAAGTGGACTAATGCATTATTCATGTTTTCTAATCCGACCTAAATGTCAGACATAACCCCGCTGCACAGCCTGGTCAAGGCAGAAGCACTGGTTAGGGATGCTCTGAAATGGCAATCGGATGCCTCAGGAACTTTAATAGCAAAGACTGAAGAACCTGCAGAGTCTAAGTGCCTGTAAGACCAGACAGGAGCTGGACATGGGTTTCAAGGAGCTTTACACTCAGGTCTCTAATTTACTTCTGGTTACTTTTAACATGCCTAATTTCCCTCTTTCATCTGGTGCAAGATGTAGCTATGTTTGCGATGCAGATCTAGCATGGAGGCACGTTCCCCAGCCTTTTCTCACAGAGAGTCCTACGGAAATGAGGAGGAATGTCCAATAAAGCATGAGTGAATCACCCAAGTAAGGACTTCTTTGGGTCCTTTGAGATAACTGCCAGCTTTAAAAACAAACAAACAATCCAATGAATGCGCAAATAATCCATAATACAAGTGGAATGGACTGGAATGTGAAGCATTCGTTTTTCCATTATCAGCCATCAAGGTAAAGGGAAGGAAGTGAATAAATTATGTACCCAAAATATTTCTATGGAAATCTTTTTAATCTAGATATAAAAAGAAATTATTTATTACTTTAGGAAATACCCCATCATCAAGCAATGACCCCAGGTTGGTGTCACTGCTTACCCAACAGGATTACCATTCAGAAAGCTTTATGGTTACCACATAATGTTTAATCAGTGCATTAAAAATAAATTAAAGATTTGCTAATTGTAATGTAATTAGCTTAATTTAATTACATTGCTCAGTGACTGAGAATTTTATTGTTATTGTGAGATCTTTTCTCATTTGGGGCCTGAAGTTAAGTAGCACAGTATTGACAACCATTTCCTCCCTTAATATTCAGCTTCAAGAATGGGCTGAAATTTTTACCCGAACTTTGCAATTTATCACAATCAGTATCATCACAAATTACAGAAAGCATCCAGTAACATGATAACTTCTAAATGAAGTGTCTGTAACCAGGGCAGTAGCAGCCTCGGCTGTTAATTTGTCATATTTCATAGCCAGCCTGACACCCTGTCCAATTTGCTTGTAAGCTTTATCACAAAGACAGCTATGTGAGCTGCTTCTGATTATGAGCAGGATGGAGAAAATGGACAGAAATTCGGCGAGGGCAGCTTGGCTCTTTGGGTTCCCTGGCTTCGCATACAAGCCAGCTGCAAGATAAAGGGCCCCATGTCTTGGTGATGTTTGTTTTCTCCATTGAAATCCCTCCCTTCTTCTCTCCCCCCCCACTTCCTCATTAAGACAACCAAATTTTTTTCTTTAAGACTCCCTGCTGACCATAATCCAATGGTCAACGTAATTTATTGGCAGTTACACTAGTTAAAAGAAACAAGAGGGATAACAGTACTCAGGGAGCATCGTTACCTATCTTACACAGGCTCTCAATTTCAAGCCAAAGCATGTCATCCTCTCAAATGACCTGCAAGTTTTTCCTTTTGGGCAGAAGTTGCACAGCACTGTAAAAATGGCCATGAATATCCCTTCAGGAAATTGGTCTCTCTTCTCCTGTTATCTTCCAGATGCTCTGAGGCTCTCAATCAATTTGCATTGATTTGAGCAACATCGTTCAATACATATTATCAATCTGATCTGAGGGGAATTGTGTGAACAGTAGGTCTTCCTTTCTGTTCCCAAGCTGACAAGCACAACAGCACAAGGTGCTACAAAACCCATAAAATGGTTCCTAAAAGACCAACAGGTGTTAAAAGATGCCTGGACTTACATAATGCAGGAAACTGCTGTTTTGTTTTGTCTAACACATTAAAATCAGGTTGGCCAACTACAAGTGCAGACAGAGCAAACACCGGCTCAGCAGGATTTCGTTGATAGTACGGGAACATTTACAAAATCCCCGGTCTGGGTGCACGCAGCACCAACCACTTCCTACAATATTGGGGTACAACCAGCTAATACTAGCCTTGGCTTTTCTGGAAAACAAAAATAAGCCTCTCCACGAGGCAGGAGGCGGTGTGCTTCCTTCTATTACCTGCAGATGAGCCCAAACACCTGCTCTTCTCCTCCTGTTGATGGCTGCCCAGCAGCAGCTCTTGGGCTGTGGTCTCCACCAGAAGACCTAGCAGACAGGCTCTGCAGCGCTCAACTCTGCAGCCTCTAAGTGGTTTTGCAGATCTGTCCCTTATTACAGCAGCAACCAAGAGAGCAACCAGAGGGAAAATTGCAGAGAGCATTCCAGTCTTTACAGCTGAGCCTCCAGAGGGGCTATAAAACCTCAGATGCTGTTGGGGAGTCAAGAGAAAACAGCGAGCTTGTGGTGCCTGTGGTTAATAAGAGGAATTTGAGAGTGGGGACTGTCAAAGCACATCGAGAGTAAAGGAGAAGGAAGAATGAGAGGACAGAGAAGAATGAGATAAAGTAGGAACCAGTCAAGAAAAGCCGCAACTGTAGAAATGGCGCAAAGAAAGAAGACAAAAATTTAGACAAATTTTCAGGTTTGA